>NC_042615.1:572120011-573568107 GCF_901001135.1 Rhinatrema bivittatum
AATACCCCATCGCTACCGTCTGTACCCCCTTCAGGCCATCCTACGGTTTCAGATGCCACAGGTACCCCTCCCCCTGCGGTACCCTGATGCCATCCTCCCTACATCATTCTATCAGTGCCATCTATGTTTATACATGGCACTGATTTATTTCCTTAGCTTTTATCAGTGCTAGCGTTGCCAGAATGGATGCCATCGACGAACACTTTGTCTCGTCGCTGCCATCCATAATCGGGTTGATGCCACCGCTACCCGGGGCACTTCCATAGCTGTTGGGGGTCATTTCTATCGATGCCATCCTTCTACTATGGATGCCATTAATACCAGGCTGTTTTCCATCGATGCCAGGCTGTTCCATGCATGGCATCGATCCCAGGCTGTTTCCATCGATGCCAGGCTTTTTTCCATGCATGGCATCAATGCCAGGCTGTTTTCAATCGATGCCAGGCTGTTTCCATCGATGCCAGGCTTTTTTCCATGCATGGCATCAATGCCAGGCTGTTTTCCATCGATGCCAGGCTGTCTTCCATGCATGGCATCGATGCCAGGCTGTCTTCCATGCATGGCATCCATGTCAACATTGATTCCATTGGTGCTCATGTCCGTGACATAAATGCCATGGGCATCATTGTTGCCCGAGTCGATCCAATCAATACCGTCGATGCCCGTGGCCATACCGCAGATTTTGTCGGCACCCGCCTCCATACATCAAATGATCTCGACACCCACGTCATTCCCATCGGCACCTTCTATGTTTTTATGGATGCAGTCATTGACTCCGTCAATGCCCATATAATTTTTTCCGAAACCAGCGATGTTTTCGATTACCGTCAATGTCGACATAACACCGCCACACAATGCCCTCCCCTGAGCATAGTGCTCCATGCTTTGGGTCCTTATTAAAGCCCCATATCAGGAGCAGAGCAGGCATGCTGACAGCCATCATCGATCGCCATCCAGGACAGCGAGGGCTTCCATCTTGGCACTGGGGAATGACCAGGTCGAGCACCCATGGCATTCATCGCCACCGACGCCATTCAATGCATTGCAGCTATTCTTCTCGATGCTGGCCAATGTTCGGACCGAGCAACATCACCACTGCCAATGGCACTGTTCCGCACAGTTTTGCCAGTCCTTCCTGCTCCAGAAACACCGGATCGAGGTCCGCAGAATTCTGCACTGGCGTCAAGAGACATCGAGCCGCTGCGACAATGGTTGGGTTCATGAGTTCATCAATCGGGTTCCCAGGCGTACCCCACCGACATCGGTGCAGGGTTCTGGCCCTCTGCTCATTACGGTCTAAGCACCAGCTACGCCCAGCCTTGTCTCCTCTATACCTGCGCCACAATACCAGGTATCAGAGTTGAGACGGACGTTAACGTCCACAGGCTAGAGGACTCTGGAAATCCACGGAGCCAGCAATCTTCACCGGCTCATCCTTTGGCGGTTCACGTTGGATGGTAAGTACCTGCTTCTGCGGCATTCCCATTGAAATGTGTTCTCTAATTCTGGCCACATGCTTAGAAAAGTTCTAGGTCATGTACTTTCCAAGAACTGTATTAGTGTCACACATCGCTATGCCAGCTATGTCAGCCACAATACCAGAAGAACCTCTCTTTCTTTCTTTTGTTTGGGTTTGCATCAGGGCTTCCTCCCTTTTTCAGCAATGTGGCTCTGCACTGATTAATGCTCTAGCTTTTGGTTCCTGTTTCAGTACCAAAGTTCCAGGTGCATTTACTGTTCTGCTAAACACGAGATCCAGCACATGCTGCCTCAACTACAAGTCCACCTCGAAGCCTGATATGGGTCTCGATGTCTCCTTGTACAGCACTCAGAAATGCGGGTAAGACTTTACCGCTCTCACTCCCGTGGGAGGATACCTGATATCCACATTACATCAACCCCTCCAGTTGGACACCTCCCAGTTTTCCAACTAGCCGGATATCAGAGCAGGTTCCCGGTACACTCCCCTACACGCTTCAAAGCGCAGAGGGGGGTTGGGGCGTTTTAATTACATTATTCTTTCTTTCAACAGAAAGTAGTTACTCTCTGCCCATCCTGGACCTCAGAAATACCAACTTTCTTCAGAAGGCACAGGTAAAATGGTATCTCTAGTTACCATGTTTCCAAAACACAGCAAGTACATTATCTCTATTCTTTCTATGTGCCTCATGGTGAGTCAACAATCTTACAATTCCAAGCTCTGCCGGTGGCACCAGCTTCGCAACTGAGGTATTTCATTGACTCAATAGCGGTGACTGCTGTTTCTCTACTGAGTCCAACATCATTCACGCTTTCCTTGCATGAACAGCTGCATAACCTAGTCTATTCCTGCTCATGCTCGCATTTACTTCAAGTTGAAAGTTTGACCACAAATCTTCTCAACCCAATATGCATCTATTCCGCTCCAAGCAGTTACGCATAAACTTCCTGGATCTTGTACCATGAGTTATACCCTTATGCCTTCTAATACTGCCTCTGCAACAATTCTTTGTGCATACAGACAGACAGCATAGGGACAATGTGCTTTCCAACATACAAGCATACACAACATCCTAGCTGCTCTGCAATGAAGCTGCACAGCTTTATCCTTAGCCCTTGCTTACTTTATGCATCCTCGGGCCACTGTTCTCAGACACTTACTGAACGCACTAGCAGACCTTCTCCAGATAGGTCCATCCTCTCGAATGGTCTTGGACATGTATAGCGAGAGAAACCTTCTAGAGCGGAGGTCAACCAAACTTGCCCTCTGCTTCCGAATCGAACCATACGGTGCATAGATTCTACTACCTACACATGGTTCCACTGCATTCACATTTACGCCTTTCTTCCATCAAGGGCCTCCTAAATGTGTCTTTTCCGCTACCTCTCATAACCAACACTCTTATCATGCTGAGCCGGGACGGAGTTCACTGTTCCTCAGGCCCTCGTCCTGCCCGAGACCAGTATGCTTCCCATACTTCATAGCCAAAACTCACGTGAACCTACAACAGGACAGAGGAACAATAGTCCTCTTAGCCCTATATGGGCTTCGACAAGTATGGTTTCCCATATTCCTCGACCTCTCGATCAGAGACCAATTCGCCTGGGCACAGCGCCCACTCTCGTAACTTGGAATCAGGACAAGTTGCGTCATCCCAACCTATCAACTCTTGCCCTGACAGCTTGAATGTTGAAATTTTGCAACCACTTAATCTTTCAACACAAGTCTCTAAAGTTCTCGTAGCTTCATGAAAGCCTTCCACACGTAAACCTTACCACTTTTAGTGGATAGATTTACCAAGTGGTGCACACAAACAGGTTTTCACCTTTTTTCTTGCCCCACTCCTTCTGTACTACATTACTTATATCACCTTCGGATTATGGTCTCCAGACATCCTCTGTAAGAGTACACCTAAATGCCATAGCGGCATATCACAAGGAAATAGGGAATACACCAATAACAGCGTGACCCCTAGTATGTCGGTTTATGAGAGGCTTACTTCACCTTAAGCCCCCCATTCGACCACTGGTCATTAAATGGGACCTAGTGTGATACATTCCTGCGACTAGAAATTTCTTACCTAACAAGCATTTTCTAGTTGCCATTCCATCGGCTATGAGGGTCAGTGAGTTGCAACCTCTCGTCACATACTCACACTACATAAGGTTCCTGCATGACACAGTAGTCTTTTGCACTCACTCCAAATTCCTACCAAAAGTAGTAACAGATTTTCACTTAATCAGTCAATAATCTTGCCTACTTTCTTTTCAAGACCTCTCTCTCTAGCCAGGGAGAAAGAGTCTTATACACCTTAGACTGAAAACGTGCACTAGCTTTTTACCTGAACTGCACGGCAGTCCATAGGACATCCAACCAACTCTTGTTTCTTTTCACATAAAATGAACCAAGAGTCGCGGTAGTAAGGCGGACTCTTTCCGACTGACTAACAGTCTGTATCGAATTCTGTTATGAAAAAGCAAACATTCCTCTCCAAGGGCGAGTAACAACACACGTAGTAACGGCTATGTCTACATCAGTAGTACACTATCATTCAGTGCCCATTATTACCATATATAAAGCTGCAACATGGAGTTCCCTTCACACCTTTGCAGCTCTTTATTGCTAGGGCAAAGAAAAACGACAAGATTCGGCCTTTAGACAATCTGTCTTACAGAACTTGTTTCCAATATATTCCCAGCTCCTTCTACATCCAACCTGCTGTGATCTTCGGCTGCCTCATTTTCACCAACAATTCTTCACTGTTGCTTCACTACAAAATGACTCAGCCTCTAGCTTGCTAATCACCCATATGTGAGGATTAGCATCCTGCTTGTCCTGGGATAAAGCAAAATTGCTTACCTTGTAATAGGTGTTATCCCAGGACAGCAGGATGTAGTCCTCACAGAACCCACTCGCCACCCCGCGGAGTTGGGTCCGATACGTTTTATTATTTTCTTTTATATTTTCGCTTTCGCATAATGCTACAAACGAGACTGAAGGGAGACCCCTGTGGACACAGGGATCATAGCATGCTGAGCATGCTCAGTGCACTCAGTGTGCCAGTGTCAGTCAAAGCTTTTAGAAACTTTGACAGAAAGTTTTCCGTCATAGGGCTCCATTACCGATGTCACCCATATGTGAGGACTACATTCTGCTGTCCTGGGATAACACCTATTACAAGGTAAGCAATTTTGCTTTACTTAGAGATGCGGAATTTTAAATATTTTGAGCAGAATTTCCTTAGAAATTCACTGTAAGATTGTCCCTTCCACTCGTTCTCCTGACTCCCCTGGCCACTTTGCCCTCTCAGGCTCCAACTCCTCCACCTGCCAGTATCTCTCCCCTCCACCTCTAGGCTCAACCCCTTCCACTCGATTGCCATTCCCAAAGTTTGATCCCATTCTCAGTACTGCCCCTCACACAGGCTCCCTCTGTCCCTCCCTCTCTCACATACAGGCTCCCTCTGTCTAGTACACATACATGCTCCCTCACTCTCTCGTACACACACATCCCCTCATATAGAGTCCCTCTCTCTTGCATACACACCCACACAAGCTCCTTTTCTCTCTCTCACACACACATCCTCACACAGGCTACCTATGGTCTCTCTCATGCACCCCTTCACACAGGCTCTGTCTCACACATACACAATCCCTTCACACAGGCTAGCACCCTCACATACACACCAGCTCCCAATATCTCTATGGCACCCACACTCAAGCATCCCCCACCCCCCCCCCCCCGCACTCTCTCACCTCCCATGCTCTCTTTCACACCCTCCTGCTCACCTCACTGCTCTCACCCTCCCCTCCCCTCTCTCAAACCCCTCCCCTCTCCTCTCTCAAACCCCTCCCCTCTCTCAAACCCCTCCCCTCCCCTCCCCTCTCTCACACACACATTCACTCTCACTGGGGCCTTCATCTTCGCCGCGAACGGAGCATACTCCGCGGCACATGGGAGCCTTCATCTTTGCTGCGAACGCGCACCAGGGCCTTCATCTTCACTGTGAGCGGAGCGCGTCCCGCGGTATACGGCAGCCTTCATTTTCGCACGCTCCATTCGCGGCATGCTGGGGTCTCCTCTGCCATTTTCTGCGCAGAATTGCAAATTCTGTGCTCTGCAGTAGCACAGAATTCCCCAGGACTAATATATTACCCCAATATAAATATATGTTCCATTCCCTCTTTTCAAATTAACCCACAGTGCTGCCTCCTTACCCCATAAATCCTTAAATTAAACAGAATTATTTTTAAAAATGTTATATTTATAATGCCATGCCTCCTCCCTTCCTTCCTTACCCAGTCCTTTCTGAATAAATTGTAGCCTAGTATAACTAGATCCTAGTCATGGTTTTCTGTATACCAAGTCTCTGAGAAAACCACTACATTTAAATCAGCATCTTCAATGACTGCTTCTAGATCTGTAACTTTATTCCATACTATGAGTATTCGTGCACATAGTTGTCAAGATATTGCCATTTTTTCCCATTTCTATACAAGTACTTGTTTTACTTATCTTAGGGTTTTGTTCACTCATCCCAGACAATTGTATGTTAAAGCCCTCCTACTGAGCCCCTTCTTCAACAGGTACAGGAAAGACTCGCTAACCTGCAGTGCACAGGAGAGAATGTCTTTGGAGATAAGGTGAGGCATGCGGTGGCCCAACTGCAGGATCACCATGAGACCCTCCAACTGCTCTCCACCAGCACTTCAGACCTGCCCTCCTCAGCCAAGAGATCCATGAGGCACAGTCAGAGGAAGTCTTTATACCACCAGAGAAAGTACTATCCTCCAGCCCCTCACTCCCGTTCACAGAGGGTGAATTCACGGGATCATCCCAAGCAACAGAGAGCTCCCAAGCCACAGCCTGCTTCCCAGCCAAATCCTGGGACGGGGATCGTATGGAGTATAAACCAGCTACCTGTACTCGATATACTGAACCCCTGGTTGGGGGCAGGCTACAGTTCTTTGTGGATCAGTGGCCCAGTATAATCTCTTTTCCAATGTCCATCAAGAGCACCAATTAAACCTCTTGGGTGTCCTGCCAGATTGCCCCCCCATGCTCATTTTGGGCGCCAATAGCACATCAGGAGGTGCTATTTTGGGAGCTGTTTGTGCTCTTAATGGCCAGAGCAGTTGAGCCTGTCCCACCAGGGCAAAGAGGGCAGGGATTCTACTCCTAGTACTTCCTGATTTCAAAGAGAACGGGGGAATTCCGTCCTATCCTAGACCTAAGGGCCTTGAAGAGGTTTCTCAAAAAATACAAGTACAAGATGGTTTTCCTGGGCACCCTGATTCCCCTCCTGCAAAAAGGGGCCTGGCTATGCTCCCTTGATCTTAAAGGATGTATACACTCACATCGAGATCTTCCCGGGACACAGGAAGTATCTCAGATTTATGGTGGGAAAACAGCACTTCCAGTACAGTGTGTTGCCATTTGGACTAGCATCAGCCCCAGGTGTCTTTACAAAATGTCTGGCCATGGTGGGGCCACACCTCCGCAGACTGGGAGTGCATGTTTTCCCTTACTTGGACAATTGGCTGGTCAAGAGCACCTCCCAGGCAGGGGCAGTTCGGTCCTTGCGCTTGACCATGTGGGTATTGGAGTCACTAGGGTTCATCATCAACTACCCGAAGTCCCAACTCAGCCTGTCACCTCGATTGAACTTCATAGGAGACCTGCTAGAAATGGCTCAGGCAAAAGCCTTCCTGCCATGATTCAGGGTAGTCACCTTGGTGTCCATAACGGTGGTAATTCAACAGAGCCAGCAGGTTTCAGCTCAGCACATGTTGAGGCTGTTGGGTCACATAGCCGCAATTGTCCATGTCACTTTCTTGATATGTTTACACATGTGCAGAACCCAATGGACCCTGAGGTCGTGAGGCACCAGGCCCCGCAGAACCTCTGGGCTCGCATCCAAGTCACTCCGCCTCTCCAGGACTCTTTGTCCTGTGGTGGGCTCTCTCGAATTTGGAATGGAGAATATCTTTCCAAAATCCCCTACCCAAATTGTCCTAACCACGGGTACATCCACCTTGGAGTGGAGAGCTCATGTAGAGGGGCTCTGCACTGAGGGCTTATGGTCTGCCCAGGAAGCACAATGTTAAATCAACATTATGGAGCTCCGGGCGATCAGGTATGTGCTATGGGCTTTCAGAGATTGGCTATCCAGCAAAATTGTCCTGATACAGACAGACAACCAAGTTGCTATGTGGTATATCAATAAGCAGGGAGGCACAGGATCATACCTCCTGTGTCAGGAAGCTGTCCGGATTTGGTCCTGGGCTCTGTATCTATCCGCAAAGGAGAATGTGATAGCAAACAGGCTTAGTTATGCCTTCATACTCCATGAGTGGTCTCATGGAGTATGAAGGCATACTCCATGAGTCCACTCCTGGAGTCCACTCCCGGAGATGGACTTGTTCATGTCCCCCTGCAACAGATGTCTTTGCCGATATTGGGGCAAGGGTCCTGTGTACGTATAATCGTCTGATTCCTCCAGTTATGAAGACTCTCTTGAAGCTTCACGAGGATTGAGGGACTATGATCCTCATAGCCCCTCATTGGCCGACTCATAAGAACATAAGAAGTTGCCATGCTGGATTAGACCAAGGGTCCATCAAGCCCAGCATTCTGTTTCCAACAGAGGCCAAACCAGGCCACAAGAACCTGGCAATTACAAAAACACTGCGGCGACCAGAATTGTACACAGAATTCAAGGTGCGGTCTCACCATGGAGCGATATAGAGGCATTATGACATTTTCCGTTTTATTATCTGTTCCCTTGCTAATAATTCCTAACATTCTGTTTGCTTTTTTGACTGCTGCAGCACACTGAGCTGACAACTTAAAAGTATTATCCACTATGATGCCTAGATCTTTTTCCTGGGTGGTAGCTCCTAATATGGAATCTAACAACAGTAAGGGTTATTTTTCCCTATATGCAACACCTTGCACTTGTCCACATTAAATTTCATCTGCTATTTGGATGCTCAATCTTCCAGTCTTGCAAGGTCCTCCTGTAATGTATCACAATCCGCTTGTGATTTAACTACTCTGAATAATTTTGTATCATCTGCAAATTTGATAACCTCATGCATCGTATTCCGTTCCAGATCATTTATATATATATATATATATTGAAAAGCACCAATCCAAGTACAGATCCCTGAGGCACTTCACTGTTTACCCTTTTCCACTGAGAAAATTGACCATTTAATCCTACTCTCTTTTTCCTGTCTTTTAACCAGTTTGTAATCCACGAAAGGACAACACCTCCTATCCCATGACTTTTTAGTTTTCTTAAAAGCCTCTCAAGAGGGACTTTGTCAAACATCTTCTGAAAATCCAAATACACTACATCTACTGGTTCATTTTTATCCACATGTTTATTAACCCCTTCAAAAAAATGAATCATTTTTGTTAGGCAAGACTTCCCTTAGGTAAATCCATGTTGACTGTGTTCCATTAAACCGTGTCTTTCTGTATGCTCTAAGATTTTAATCTTGAATATAGTTTCCACTATTTTTCCCGGCACTGAAGTCAGGCTTACTGGTCTATAGTTACCCAGATTGCCCCTGGAGCCTTTTTTAAATATTGGGGTTACATTGGCCACCCTCCAGTCTTCAGGTATAATGGATGATTTAAATGATAGGTTACAAATTTTAACTAATAGATCTGAAATTTCATTTTTTAGTTCCTTCAGTACCCTAGGATGCATACCATCTGGCCAGGTGATTTGCTACTCTTTAGTTTGTCAATCTGGCCTACTACATCTTCCAGGTTCACAGTGATTTCATTCAGTTCGTCTGACTCATCACCCCTGAAAACCATCTCCCCAACATCCTCATTAGTGAACACGGAAGCAAAGAATTCATTTAGCCTTTCTGCAATGGCCTTATCTGCCCAAAGAGCCCCTTTAACCCCTCAGTCATCTAATGGTCCAACCGACTCCCTCACAGTTTTCTTGCTTCGGATATATTTAGAAAGGTTTTATTATGAGTTTTTACCTCTATGGCCAACTTCATTTCAAATTCTCTCTTCATCTGTCTTATCAATGTTTTACACTTAACTTGACAATGCTTATGTTTTATCCTATTTTCTTCAGATGGATCCTTCTTCCAATTTTTGAAGGATGTTTTTTTGGCTAAAATAGCCTCTTTTTTTTTTTTTTTTTAATTTACTCTTTATTAAATTATTAAATCAAACATTTACAAAGATTACTTTTACAGAAACATGTTGCATTAACACAAGATTGAAAATTTTCAGCAAATAAAATATTTTCAAATAAGAAACTTTGATTAATACATCCGTTAGACCACTATAGCTGGTGGGGGGTGGTATACTGCGCAAAATAGGGAGCTATAAGGAAAACCAGATTATAGAATGAAAATAAGACAACATGCTTCATGTATTTCTACTTAAACTATTTGAGTCACCACTCATCTGATGTTCCAGCTTCTTAGCATCAGCAAAGGCCTTCAACTGCTCTGAATGAAAAAAAATATAACTCTCCCTTCTGTACTTAAGGACACATTTACATGGGGACCTTAGTATGAAGGAGGCCCTTAGATCTAAAACCTCCTGTCTTAAAGCTAGAAAGCTTTTTCTTTTCTGTTGAGTCTCTTTTGTCAAATCTAGAAATATACGCAGACAGGATCCCATAAAAGGTACATTAATCTTTTTAAAATATGCCCTCATAAGTACTCCCATATCATTTTCATTGAAAAAAGAAATCAATAAAGTTGATTTTTCAGCAACTTCATAGGTAGATGATTCCAAAAACTCAGTCAAATTTTCAAACATGTTCTGGGCTGGTGGTATATGCTGGTTGTTTCGTATAGGGAGAAAGTAGACCTTTTCCAGGGGTGGAGTCTTATCAGCGGGAATCTCCAAAATATCACATATATACCGGTTCACGGTTATCCTAGGCAATTCTCCTACAAACCTGGGAAAATTGATGATTCTCAATTTTAAATGTCTTAGTGTATTCTCACTTTTCTCCATTTTTCTTTTAATCATCCCACAATCCTGTACCAATACAGTCTGTACATCTTTAACTTGTTTCAGTCCTGTCTCCAATTCAGTTATTTTTCCAGAGACTTCTTTTTTTATAACCATCAAAGCTGTTGTTTAAAATGTCTAGCTGACTGATACCGAATTAATTTTAAGAGAGCAGTCTGTTATGGCCTTTGCCATTGCTGATGATAAATTCCACAAGCAGTCTAAAGTGACTATTGTGGCTTCTCTGCTATTACCTCTCTCAAGGTGGGGGAAAGGGCGTCCAGTCCCGAGGCCTCTCCCCTGGTAAACGGCTGCTCCTCTCTCCTTCCCGAAACACTCTCACACAGTGAGGTCTTTCCGTGTTCCACGGAGGTCTGCACACGCTCCTCCAAAGGCACCGCCCCCTCAAGCTGCATACCAAGAGTTAACCTTTCGGGGCTCTCAGGCAGCTGTGGCGTCGATGTTGCTCATGCAGCTGGTGGTGGTCGGTCGACTAGCGGACTGAGGGAAACCTCCGAGGTCGAGTCCCCAGCTCCCTTCTGGGGCTCAACAGCCGGAGCACTCAGCCCTGTTGCCCCAGAAGCAGCGACGCACTGCATGATTGTCCTCTATCCAGCTGGGATCGCCGGTAGAGGGGTAAGCTCTGGGTCTCCCCTTACGTTTAGCAGGCATTTTTTTCCTTTCTTCCACAGAAATTATAATGAAATAGTTATAAAGGCAAAAAAGACGCTGGAGCAGGAACGCTATGCGACCGCTGTGTCCGCCATCTTGACTCCACCCCCCAGTAAAATAGCCTCTTTCACCTCACCTTATAACCTTATTGCCTTCCTTCTACCTTTAATGTGTGGAATACATATGGACTGCGCCTCTAGGATTGTATTTTTAAACAATGTCTATGCCTGTTGAACACTTTTAACCTTTGCAGCTGCACCTTTCTGTTTTTTTTCTAACTATTTTCCTCATTTTATCAAAGTTTCCCTTTTGAAAGTTTAGTGCTAGAGCTTCAGATTACCTATTGTCCCCTTTCTAGTTATTAGTTTAAATTTGATCATGTTATGATCACTGTTGCCAAGTGGCCCACCACAGTTACCTCTCACCAAATCCTGTGTTCCACTAAGAATTAAATCTAAAATAGCTCCCTCTCTGGTTGGTTCTTGAACCAATTGCTCCATGAAGCAGTCATTTATTACATTCAGGAACTTTGTCTCTAGCAAGTCATGATGTTACATTTACCCAGTCAATATTGGGGTAATTGAAATCTAAAAGAAGAAGAAGCAAAAACCTTGCACATCCGCAAGTATCAAAGTACACTGGTGCAGGATAAATTTTGTCACCACCAAGTTATTCAAAAAACTTTATTAAAGTTCCAACGAGAAGAAGTAAATCAATATACAGATGGCAACTCCATGAGTTAAGTGGAAGGCATATTACAGCGGTCCCCCGACACGGTCCCGTGTTTCGCTAGGCTGCATCGGGAGGGACCCACACGAAGGATATTATCTAGACATAAAAATATATATAAAAGTCACTATACATAGGTGGTGAAACGGCTGTACCTATAATAGCAAACTGTACACATACCTTCTAGCAGTAGTCAATGGAGCGCGAACGCCCTCACATTTGACAATCATTTAAAGGTGAAAAAAGGCGCGAAAGCAGACAGTCTCGCGAGAGCTGTCAAAGGAAATCACAGCGGTAGAGTCGTCGACTCAGTCGAACAGATACCACTCAATATCCTTGTTGAGTCCTTTCGGGGAAACCGTGTCCAGAGTGAAAATCCATTTCTGTTCCCTTCGACCCAGAATCTCGGAGAAATCACCACCCCTGATGGGACAGTGAACCGACACTGGACTTCATTAGCACTCTCTGACTTGTTGCAGAGCCCCATGCGCTTCACCTTTCGGCGGGGCAAAAATCTACGTGACCGGCTTGTACACACTGCCTCTTCCTCAGCTGTTTTTACCCCTTCTACTAATGCCATACACAGGCCATGTGGACATTGCAGCAAGTGTTGTCATACTGAGCAAACCTCCGGGTTTGTGCATCCCCTTACTGGCCGTTTTTTCAAAGTACGAATGGATTCTGACTGCGTGACAAAAGGAGTTGTCTATGTTATTAAATGTCCTTGTCCACTCTTGTATGTTGGGAAGACCACCAGGATGCTCAAGACTCGGATGATAGAGCATTGCTCAAATATACGTCTCTGTAGATTAGATGAATCCCTGGTTTCACATTGGTCGGAACGCGGCCACTCCGTTTCTGATCTTTCCTTCTCAGTTCTCGAGGTGGTTCACCGTCCCATCAGGGGTGGTGATTTCTCCGAGATTCTGGGTCAAAGGGAACAGAAATGGATTTTCACTCTGGACACGGTTTCCCCGAAAGGACTCAACAAGGATATTGAGTGGTATCTGTTCGACTGAGTCGACGACTCTACCGCTGTGATTTCCTTTGACAGCTCTCGCGAGACTGTCTGCTTTCGCGCCTTTTTTCACCTTTAAATGATTGTCAAATGTGAGGGCGTTCGCGCTCCATTGACTACTGCTAGAAGGTATGTGTACAGTTTGCTATTATAGGTACAGCCGTTTCACCACCTATGTATAGTGACTTTTATATATATTTTTATGTCTAGATAATATCCTTCGTGTGGGTCCCTCCCGATGCAGCCTAGCGAAACACGGGACCGTGTCGGGGGACCGCTGTAATATGCCTTCCACTTAACTCATGGAGTTGCCATCTGTATATTGATTTACTTCTTCTCGTTGGAACTTTAATAAAGTTTTTTGGTAATTGAAATCTCCCATTATTATTGCACTGCGAAATTGGTTAGCTTCCCTGATATCTCTTAACATTTCATCATCTGTCTGACCATTTTATCCAAGTGGACGGTAGTATACTCCTATCACTATACTCTTACCCAACACACATGGGATTTCTACCCATATAGATTCTACTGAGCATTTAGTCTCTTGTATGATCTTTATCCTGTTGGACTCTATACCCTCCCGGACATAAAATGCCACACCCCCACCAAGTTGATCCTCCCTATCATAGCGATATAATTTGTACCCTGATATAGCACTGTCCCATTGGTTATCCACCTTCCACCAAGTCTCTGTGATGCCAATTATGTCAATCATCATTTGCTGCTGTACACTCTAACTCTCCCATCTTACTTCTTAGACTTCTGGCATTGGCATACAGACATTTCAAAGTGTGTTTTTTGTTTGTATTAACAACCTGCTTTTCAGTTGTTAGGGTTTCCACTCGTTCAGGGCAGGCTGCGGCATCCCAACCTCCAGGCCCTGTTGCTCACAGCCTGGATGTTGAGAGATTGATCCTGCAGCCAATTGATCTTTCTGAGGATGTGTCTCGGGTCCTGGTAGCTTCCAGAAAGCCTTCCACTAGAAAGTCCTACGGACTGAAGTGGAGGAGGTTTTCCATGTGGTGTAAGCAGAAGGCCCTAGATCCATTCTCCTGCCCCACACAAAAACTGCTTGACTATCTGCTACACCTATCAAAGACTGGCTTAAAAACCAACTCCGTTAGAGCTCATCTCAGTGCAGTTGGCACATGCCACCAATATATAGATGGTACGCCCATCTCTGTATAGCCTATAGTTGTACGCTTTATGCAGGGCCTGCTTCAATTGAAGCCTCCCCTAAGGCCTCCCACTGTGTCTTGGGACCTCAGTGTGATGTTAACTGATGAAAGCTCCTTTTGAGCCGCTACAATCCTGTGACCTGAAGTACCTGACCTGGAAGGTCATATTTTTAGTGGCAGTCACTTCGGTATGCAGGGTCAGCAGGCTCCAGGCCTTAATGATTTATCCACCTTATACTAAATTTTATCATAATAGGGTGGTCTTGCGTATTCACCCTAAGTTCTTGCTTAAGGTAGTGACAGATTTCCATCTTAATCAGTCAATCATCCTGCCAACATTCTTTCCCAGCCCTTAATAGCAGCAAGGCGAATGAGCCCTGCATAGTTTGGATTGCAAGAGAGCCTTAGCCTTCTATCTGGAGCAGACAGAAGCCCATAAGCAGTCCACCCAACTTTTCATTTCCTTTGATAGGAATAGATTGGGAGTTGCCATTGCCAAATACACTATCCAATTGGCTAGCAGACTGCATCTCTTTCTGTTGTGACCAGGCGGGACTGCATCTTCTGAGTCATGTCAAGGCTCGTTCTGTCAGAGCCATGGCAACATCAGTGGTCCACATTTGAGCAGTTCCCTTGGAGGAGATCTGCAGGGTTTCAAGGTGGAGTTCTCGCCACACATTCGCATCTCACTACTGTCTGGGTAGGGATGCCTAATGTGACAGGTTTGGCCAGTCTGTCCTTCGGAATCTCTTTTAGGTGTAGAACCCGACTCTCCCTGCCTAGGGCCCTTTGTTTGGGTCCATGCTGTCTACCCCTCTGTTACCAACAGCACTGTGATTTGTTGTGCCCATTGGCACCTGGATGGTGCTTCTTGGTCCCCCCTTTTGTGTTGGGAAGCAGCCTGTAGCTAGGGATTCACCCATGTGTGAGGAGTACAATTCTGCTTGTCCTAGGAAAAAGCAGAGTTGCTCACCCATAGAAGGTGTTCTCCTAGGACAGAAGGATGTTAGTCCTCACAAAACCTGCCCACCACCCTGAGGAGTTGGGTTTCTCAGATTTGTTTTTTTTTTTTTTTTTTTTACGAGACTGAAGAGGGGACCCCATGTCGACGCATGGATTAGGGCATGCTCAGTATGCTCAGTCAAAGTTCCAGTGCAGGACTCCATCCGATGATGTCATCCATGTGTGAGGACTAACATCCTGCTCTCCTAGGAAAACACAAGTTAAAGGTAAGCAACTCTGCTTTCCTGGGATAACAGGTCTGGTCGGCAGATGGATGCTGCTATGCCCCTCAGTAAGGGCTGGATTTTGTGGCCCTTATTATAGCCATGAAATTGTGGGAGCCTGGGAACCCTGCATATAACAATCCCTGAGGCTGTAATAGAAACTTAGATTGTAAGCCCTCTGGGGATAGGAAATACCTACAGTACCTAAATGTTATCCACTTTGAAGTGCTGAAAAAAGTGCGAAAAGCAGAATATTAAAAAATCTACATAAAATAAATGAGTTAAGTTACCACTACCATCCACCTCTTAGGTGCAGTGTTGTTGAGCTCACAGTTTTTGAATCTGCATGTTTTGCTTCCTCCTCATCCTGGGATGATTTTTTTCTCCTCTGCATACCGGTTTTTCAGCTTACATGAAATCTGAGTTAGGGTGTATGGTCTAGTAGCCGTAGTAATGTTGATCCAGCTATCATCGCATGTTTCAGTTACACATTCCCCTGTGCTAAAGTTCTCTGTCTTTGATGCCTCATTAAGCATTTAGGCAAGAGAGTGTGGAGGAATGAGGATGTCTGGGTAGGGCCTGAGAGAGAGGACAGAGGATGGGGGAGTTGTCAGGGCAGGTGCAGGAGATGGGGGAGGAAGGTAGGTGAGCGGGAGCGAGAGTCAAGGGAGTGACATCGCCTCTCCAGAAATGGAAGTGGTAACCAATTCTCGGGCAGCTAGGCAGCAACTTGTCCATGGCTCTATGCATATAAGTTCAGTGTAGAGGAGAATGAGCAGTTCATTGCAGGTGCCCTCAAGAACTACAGCATGCTCTTTGGGAAGCAGGCTCTAAAGATCTTGAGAGCCAGATATGGAGAACCATTGCGCCGGCCATATCCCAATGGACTGGCATCAAAATAACCAGAGAGCAGGTAGCACGCTGCTACAGAGACATCAAGGCACAGCTGAAGAACAAGGTGTCCAGTAGGAACAAGTACATACGTCAGACTGGAGGAGGAGCCTTTTGTCCCATAATCCGCATGCCCATGGAGGAGTGACTTTTTTTTTTTTCATGCAAAACTGGGTCAGACCAAGAGTCCATCAAGCTCAGCATCCTGTTTCCAACAGTGGCCAATCCAGGCCATAAGAACCTGGCAAGTACCCAAAACCTAAGTCTATTCCATGTTACCGACGGCTGGGACTGGATGTCTTTGAGGGCATGAATGAGGCCCTGGACACAACTTGAGCCAGGGCCGGTAAGTGTGACACTACCTGTAATCATGAAGTATGCTACAGATATCAACACTTTTTTGCATTGGATGCTCATATATAATGATGTAATCAAAATGAATATCTTATGCAAATCTGTATATATATATATGCACTTGTTAGCATTCATACTTATGTCATCGCCTTTGTTTCCACAGATGTCACTCAGGAAGCCCCAGGTTCCAGCCATATGAAGCCTCAGATCCCAGTCGTCCAGAGGAGGACCTTCTTATGCCATTTCAGCTTGATGCAGCGAGACAGTGGATGAAGGAGGAGAGGCAGAGGAGGAGCAAGAGCACCTGGTGGAGCCCACTACCTTTGGACACTAGCCTACAGTGCAATGAGGTTGCAGCTGCAGAATCACCGGCTACCTCCAGCACCCCACATGTCCTGCAGCATCACACTGCTGAGACACAGCAATCAGAATGTGTGAGCCCAGTAGTGCCAGAATTGCAGCCAGAGACAACACCTTAGCAACCTGAAGCCCCACTCCTAGCAGCACCAGCAGTTGTGGATAGAGATCTGCATGCTACATTACACCGAATTAAAAGGAGCATGGCCTGCACCTGCACAATATATTGGCAAATCTGATCAGAATGAGGAGGGCTCAGGTACAGTACATCCATGCCCTGCAGCAGCAAACAGTGGTCATCACCAAGGGCCACACCACTGTAGCAACTGCAATCAGCCTGGCCCCATTCCATCACCATCTTCCCAAGAGTACACCACTCTTCATAGCAGTCCCTGGCTGTCAGGACTGGCCCGAGATTGGGGATGAGAGGACATGTTGTCCCCACCCTCCAAAAAGCCTTGCAGAGGGAAAGGAATGTGGCATGTCATCCCTTCACTTTCACTCCAAATAGAGCCAGGCCTATCCAGCCTGAAGAGTCCCTGTGCCATGTTGCTGACTTGGAGGGTCCTGTGTGTGCCAGCATTGTCCTCCAACTGCCGTTATATGCTCTCTTCTATGCTCTGCCTGTACTTCTGCCTCCATGCTACTATCTCCAGTCATGTTCCTGATGCTGTCTCATCTCATCCTCCTTCTGCTTCCTCATCTCATCCTCCTACCTCCATGCTGCATTCTACAGTCAGTCATGCTGCCTCCATGCTACATTCTCCAACCACGGTCCTGCTGCCTGCTATGTCAGCTTTGCTGCCCTGGCCCCTTTGAGTGCACTCTTTCAATATGGACTGTTTGGGCAATCTTGCCATTACATTGTTGTGCTGGTATCAGCTCTAACATTAGAGCTGTACTGTAGAAATTGAGTTGCCACTTCCACTTTCTTAGCATTCAGATAGGTGGATCCACAACCAGTAGGTTATGCACCTCTACCAGCAGATGGAGACGGAGCAAAGCTGATGTCACAGTATATATACCCTTGTACTGAGAAGCCCGCCAGTATTCTCCTTTTCCAGCAGATGGTAGACATACATCTCTCTACTGGGGATTGTGTTAAGTTTTTTGTGGAAGGAGAAAAAAAGTTTATTGCCCTGTTTTCCTGTGCTAATACTTTATAGTCCCTCCTTCCCTCAGTCGAGTTTTCCTGAGGTGATATCTTCAGATCTTTCCCTCAGATGAGTGCCTTGGTCTGGTAGCTGGTTTTGGCCGGCATGGACTTAGCTGTTTAAAATTTTTTTTAAAAAAACAGCTGAAAGGCAAGCAGGTGCAGGAAGCCAAGTGCAGTGGTGAAGGTCTGTGCCCTCTCCCCCTGCAGCTGGAGACAGATGCTGTACTCAGCCGGGTCACGCTGAGCTCAGGTTAAAAAAAAAAAAAAAAAAAGAAGAGAGGTAAGGGGGAGTTGATTTTAGGGATTCCTGCTCACTTCAGTCTCCGTGCTCAGCATGCCAATCCGATGTACATTCCCACCTCCAGTGGAACTTGGGGACTCAGGCAGCTTGGGTTAAGCAGCCTTCTGGGCTAGGGCCAGCTCTCAGGTTTGAATTGTTTGCCACGTGATAGGCAATGGCAGCGTTCGCATGCTTTTTCTCTGTGCATAAAGCTGCCGTCTTCAGGTACATTGGTTTGCGCTAATGCGCCCAGCTGTGTCTGGTTGTGTGCCTATCTGAGCACTCAGTTGTGCACGTAGGGGCACCTGCATGGTCGCAAAGTGGTGTGCTTTAAGGTTGCCTAGATAGGCACTCAAATTTCATACAAAGTGAGTGCTTGGATAGGCGCTCAGTTGAGTGTCTGCCTGAATGGTGTATTAGGCACCTAATTTTTGAGCACCTAGTTTTTCAAGCACCTATTGCAAGCACAGCTGAGCACACAGTTCTCAGACGCCTGTAAGAATGTGCTGAAAATTCTTGGCGCTGATGGTAAAGAAGCCTAAGCGCCTTAACCTTGTGCTGCTTGCCATATTTGGGCATCTCAACCTAGTATTTCCTCTAACTTGTGTCAGCACTGTTTGGAGGCTCAGGGAGAATTGTCTCCATCTAGTCCTTCCCAGCATGATGTGGGAATGGGAAAAAAAAAACTGCCAGAGGTTTTGCCTGTTTTTGGGGTTCCCCTAACTAGTTTGTCAGCAGAGGAAGGTAATTCAGTGGACACAGGACTGACGCAACGTGGTTTTTGACATGGACCCCTCTGACGTATCTGGGGGAATTTTTCAAGGGCTGCAGTACTTTCCTTAAGTGAGACATCAACCCTGGCCAGTCTTAATGGATCAGGATCACAGGCTGTGGTTTCCCACACGCCTGGTGCTGTGGGCGAGCATCGAAGTACGTCTAGACCTGCTGCAAGGTCACGCCTGTAGGAACTCACATGATACGGATGACTAAGCCGATCCTTACTCCCTGGAGGAAGGGGAAAATTCCTCTGGGGCTGGAGTCGTATAGAACTATGAAGTTACTGGGTGAACTGTGGGGCTGATTCCAATTCTGAGCCAAAGAAAGATCCCATTTTGATTTTTGGTGTAAAGACTCTTGTTTCTTCCCTATTATGGAGGCTATTCAAGAATTGTCTGATCTTGAATGGGGCGCCTCTGATGCTAATTTTAAAGGGGAATGAGCCTTGTAGGGCTGTACCCCCTGGATCAGATTGTGAGCGAGCAATTGCACTTCTGAAAGTGGATGTGATTGGGTGTGCTGTCTCCAAGTGGACGACTATCCCCGCAGGCCATCCATAAGCAGGCCTTGAAGTGGTGGCAATGAATTTGCAGACAGCTTCTTTTGCTCCCTGGTAGCTCGTTCTTGTTTACTCTCTCTCAGGAAGTGTTGCTTCTCCTCCACTGTGGTCATCTCAACATGAGTGGGATAACTGGTACATAAGAAATAAGATATGCCATACTGGGTCAGACCAATGGTCCATCAAGCCCAGCATCCTGTTTCCAAAGTGGCCAATCCAAGTCACAAGTACCTGGCAAGTACCCAACCATTAAATAGATCTTAAGCTACTATTGTTTATTAATTAATAGCAGTTTATGGATTTTTCCTCTAGGAACTTAACCAAACCTTTTTTAAACCCAATTACACTAACTGCCATAACCACATCCTTTGGCACTGAATTCCAGAGCTTAACTATGTGCTGAGTGAAAGAATTTTCTTTAATTTGTTTTAAATAGGCTACTTGCTAACTTTATGGAGTGCCCCCAGTCCTCCTATTACACTGGTCTACATTTGAAAAAACGTTTTCTGCTGACCTAATTATTTTTGCTGATTTTACCCAAATGAAAGGTGCTGATTCCAAATATGAAGTCAAAAAATATTCAATACATCAAATTTTTTCACAAGTGAGAAATCTTTGATTAAAGATTATAAAGTCGAATATCAAGGGTAATAAGTTCTGAAGAAGCGATAGCACGTAATATATTTGTTTCATGCAAAAAACGAGTCTATCGTCTAACCAAGAGAGCAATAGTTGTGTAAATTTTAATTGTTAGGGAGAAATTTTCTCTCTAATGGTTTTGGGGCTCTCGCCACACCATTGGAACGCCAAAGCTGAGGCTTTTTCTCTGATGTTTAGTCCACTGTCTCAGGTTTTCAACACATGTCCTGCACACTTTGTGGTGTCCAAGGTTTGTCCTGGTCACCCAGTTTAACCCTGAAATATGCATGATAAGCTTTTTGTACAAAGTCAGGTATATTTGTCCTTTGTTGGGTGTTGTAAAACAACTACAAATGTAACAGAATATATCAGGATCATTCCGGCACCGTCCATGAACTATTCGAGTGTTGGATGACATATTCAACAAAAACAGCTTTAACAGAGTTAAATTTGCTGCGACTTCTAAGCCTCTTGAACGACTGAATGCTGCCGTCGGTTTTCACGCTGCTTATATAGCCATAAAATGCAGACGTCAGCAGTTTTAAACTGTTTAATAAGCAGTCTTCCTATTGGTTATACCGATTGCGTATTGAGCATGTCTTTCTGCGCATTAGTTATCTTTTTGCGTATTCAGCATATCTAAATAATAATGTTACATTATTGCTATAAGAGTTTGAGTAGACAGCATTTTGCGGAAAAACCAGACGTGACTAGACTAAACTGATGTGATTTTTTGATTCAGCACACTAAAATACATAGTAATAAAAACATAGACTGTCTCCCTTGATCAGCTCCTCCAGGCTCGGCTTCCCCTTTTCATCCCTATGCCCCTTCCTTAATTCTAGCTCCTCCCCTGCCCTACCTTTCCCTTCAGCCATCTCCACCTCCGAAATAATTATATTGATAATAGCAACCTTGACTGATAAGATGTTTACAGACATATATAGTGCTACACAAGATGTATGTAGATGTATATAATCCCATTGTATATAGCTCTTCTTGTTCGCAGTTCTATGTTTTTCAGTCTTTATTGCAGTTCCTATGTTTTCAGTCTTCCTTTCAGTCTTCCAATCTTGCCTGCCCCCTCTCCCCCTCCCTGTTTATTTTAATTTTCCTCCTTTTTGTTCATTGTAAACCAGCATGTGTTCCACGAATGTCGATAAAGAAAAGTTCATAAATAAATAACAATCACATGTTATCTTGTAGTCAGCAAAATTGATGTAGACCTGTGTTATCTGAGAGAGTGAATAACTGATTTGCATTAACCAGTTCAAGTCCTTTCATGAATTTGTAGACCTCTATCATATCCCCCCTTAGTCGTCTCTTCTCCAAACTGACCAGCTCTAACTTCTTAGCATTTCCTCATTGGGAGCCATTCCATGTCCCTTATCATTTTGGTGGTCATCCTCTGCACTTTCTCCAGTACAACTATATCTTTTTTTTTTTTAATGTGATAACCAGAATTGCACACCGTATTCAAGGTTTGGTCTCACCATGGAGCGATACAGAGGCATTATGACATCCACCATTTTATTTGTCATTCCCTTACTAATAATTACTAAATTTGTTTTTTTGACCGCCACAGCACACTGAGCCAACTATTTCAATGTATTATCCACTATGACGCCTAACTATCTTTCCTGGGTAGTAACTCCTAAAATAGAACCTAACTACAACAAGGGTTGTTTTTCCCTATATACATCACCTTGCACTTAAATCCACATTAAATTTCATATGCCATATGGAAGACCAATCTTGCAGTCTCACAAGGTCCTCTTACAATTGATCACAGTCCGCTTGAGATTTAACTACTCTGCATAATTCTGTGTCATCCGCAAATTTGACACCTCATTTGTCATACCCTTTCCAGATCATTTATAAATATATTAAAAAGCACCGATCCAAGTACAGATCTCTGAGGCACTCCACCGTTTACCTTTTTCCACTGTGAAAACAGACCATTTAATCCTACTCTTTTTTTTTTCCTGTCTTTTAACCAGTTTGTAATCCACAAAACGACATCGCCTCCTTTCCCATGACATTTTAGTTTTCCTAGAAGCCTCTCATGCAGGACTTTATTGAACGCCTTCTGAAAATCTAAATACACTACATCTGCCGGTTCACCTTTGTCCACATTTATTCACCACTCCAAAAAAAATGTAGATTTGTGAGGCAAGACTTCCCTTGAGTAAATTCATGCTGGCTGTGTCCCATTAAACCGTATCCATCTAAATGTTTTGTGATTTTATTCTTTATAACAATTTCCACGATTTTTCCCAGCACTGAAGTCAGGATCACTGATCTACAGTTTCCCGGATCAACCCTGGAGCCCTTTTTAAATATTGGGGTTATATTGGTCACCTTCCAGTGTTCAGGTACAATGGATGATTTTAATGATAGGTTACAAATTAATTGAAATAGGCCTGAAATTTTATTTTTTAGTTATTTTAGAACCCTAGGGTGTATACCATTTGTCCAGGTGATTTACTACTCTTCACTTTGTCAATCGTGCCTATCACATCTTCCAGATTCACCGTGATTTGGTTCAGTTCATCTGAATATTCATCCTTGAAAGCCGTCTCTGGAACAGGTATCTCCCCAACATTCTCTTCAGTGAACACTTTAGCAAAGAATTTGTGTAGTCTTTCCGAGATATCCTTATCTTCCCTAAGTGCCCCTTTAACTGCTCAACCATCTAACCGTCCAACTGACTCCCTTGCAGGCTTTATGCTTTGGATATATTTAAAAAAAGTTTTATTATAAGTTTTTGCATCTTCTGCCAAATTTTTTTTTCAAATTCTCACTTAGCCTGTCTTATCAGTGTCTTAATTTAGCTTGCCAATGCTTATGCTTTGACCTGTTTTCTTCTGATGGATCCTTCTTCAAATTTTTGAAGGTTGATCTTTTGGCTAAAATCTCACTTTTTAGCCATGGTAGCATTTGTTTGACCTTCCTTCCACCTTTCTGAATGTGTAGAATACATCTGGACTGTGCTTCTAAGATATTTTTTAACCATGTCCATGCCTGTTGCACACTCTTAACCTTTGTAGCTGCACCTTTCAGGGGGTTTTTTTGTTTTGTTTTTAACTATTTTTATCTTTTTATCATAGTTTTCCTTTTGAAAGTTTAGTGATATTGCAGTGGATTTACTTACTGTCCCTCTTCCAGTCATTAATTCAAATTTGATCATATTATGATCACTATTGCCAAGCGGCCCCACCACTGTTACCTCTGTCACCAAATTCTGTGCTCCACTGAGAATTAGATCTAAAATTGCTCCCTTTTTCTTCTGTTCTTGAACCAATTGCTCCATTAAACTGTCTTTTATTCCATTCAGGAATTTCCTCTCTAGCATGTCCTGATGTTTCACTTACCCAGTCAATATTGGGGTAAATTAAATCTGACAAAATCAAGGTGAGACCAAATCAGTTTCTTAGTGATAGCTACAGAAGGTGTCAGCAAGCCTGACATTGTGTGACTTAAACCAGGCACCAACCGGTCCTCTCAATCATTCACCTTCTTATATCTTTATTTTGAACAATATTTTTATAAAGTTTTTTCTTTCTTTTTCTTAAAAATAGTTCCTCCATCATTTAAATATAGACTCTTAATTTGTTACTTTGACATATAGTAGCCCAACACGGCCAGTGTTTCACCCTTAAGCTTCTTCAGGGGCAAATGGAAGGCAACTGTAACAGAGTCTTTATCCTATCAAAACAATTAATATGACATGTATAAAATATTGTCACATAGAAGGTAGAAAAGGCAGTACTTATCTTAGTTTAAATGTGCTACCCATTCATCAGGACATCACGTCTCAGCGTTTGTAAACGGAACCAGGAGGAGGGATCGAAACCGAGTCTAGCGTCTCTTCAAATAACCTGCAATGGCATGACGTCAATAATTACGCCAAATTATTCATGACGTATATTCTTGCGAGGTCCTATCAAGGTAGACAGTGGTAGCAAGTTACTATGATGAAAAATAAAATGATTTATCCTAAAAATGAATGTAAATCCCAATTCAGCATTAAGTCCCATCGGGGTAACCGTATTTTAAACGAAATATCCAACGCTGTTTCGATTGTAGGAGCAGACGTTCGCGGTCACCCCCGCGTCAGTGTAAAGGAACAGAGTCTATAGCACAAAAAAGTAAATCTGAAAAGAAATGTCAAAATTCAGCACAATGTGTCACAAGTGGTTCATCTTCTCTTTTATTTTTAATATTAGATCGATGTTCGATCATTCTGGTTTTAAGCATTCTTTTTGTCTTCCCTATATAAAGGAGCTGGCACGGGCATTTTATTAGATAGACCACCATGGATGAATTGCAAGTTGTAGTATGTTTCAAAAAAATTTTGTATCCAGAGTTGACAATCAAAATCTGCTGAATATTCATTGACTAACTACAAACAGAACAATTTTGACAAGGTTGATGTGAGCCGGTAAAGGATTCAGAGCGTGTTGAATCCAGTGAGCTATCAGATCTTACTAGGACATGTCTTAAATTTGCGGCTCGTGAAAAAGTTATTCGTGGAGGAATTTCAAAATTTTTTGTAGTTGTAAAACATGCCAATTCCTCAAGATGGAGCGGCGTATTTCTAAAGCAAATGTAGAAAACGGAAGTACACAAGTATGGCGAGATTCAGTGTCTGTGGACCGTGGTAAAAATAACCATTCCTGATGACAGAACTTGGCTCGATGGTAAGCCTTATGGATGCATTTTTTAGGGTAACCACGGGCCAAAAAACGATCTTGTAAAATTTGAGATTGAACTTCAAAATCAGCTATTGTTGTACAGAGACGTCTGGCTCTTATGAACTGACTCATAGGCAAATTTGTCTTTAAATTCATCGGATGGGCACTTGTGTAGTGTAGATAAGTATTAGAGCTCACAGTTTTGCGATAGAGACGTAACAAATCTTCCTTCAATTAAAGTGATTTGTATATCTAAATAGGTGATAGAAGATGATTCAATATTAGAAGTAAACTTCAAATGTGAATTGCATGAATTCAGCCATTCCATGAAAACATTGAAAGAATCTTCATCCCCTCTCCATAGGACAAAAACGTCATCAATATAACGCTTCCATGTCACAAGATATTGTTGAAAAGGATGATGACTTAACCATTTGGTTTCAAAATCTCCCATTATTATTGCACTACCAGTTTGATTAACTTCCCTGATTTCTCTTTGCATTTCACTGTACTTCTCATCATTTTGGCCAGATGGATGGTAGTATACTACCATCCATCTGGCCAAAGGGTAAACTAGGGGTGGGTGGGAGGACGAGAAAGACAAGCACACAAACTCCTGGTTTTTGCTTGCCCACTGATTAGCTATTTAATACAAACATAAAAGCTCCTGGTTTTTGCCTGCCTTCTGACTAGCTATTTAATACAGACACACAAACACACTAAAGAATATACCCCAATAGTTTACTTCTCCCCACAAATTTTAAGTTCTAAAATTTCCCCAAGCAGAACTTATTGATTCTTTATAGCCACCAGAAAGGATTGTGAAGATAACATCCCTGTCTAAATCTTTAAATCTTAACCTGTATCTTAAATCTTATCCTAATAAAGTTTTCTCCAGCTGTGGCTTTGCAAGACAAAACTCAAATCAATGATTTCCTTTCTGGAGTAGAGAAGAGAGAAAGTCAGCTGGCAGTGGAGAAGAGGACAAAGGTAAAGGAAAAGACCATTGTGCCCTTTCCTTTAAACAGAGCAGCCAAGTGGGCAATTTCACCCTCACTCTTCTAGGTTCCATCTGGGTCACTATCTGTTGTGGTTCTCTGAAAATAGATTATTAGAACCAATAGTTGTAGAGAAAAACTTTTTATTAAATGCTATCTAATACAAATATTAAATAATAAGGTACTTATAGAGAGGCAGAATGCCATACAAGGCACCAGTATAAAGTCCCCTCAAATGATTTTACTGATGACAAAGCATTATATGGAATTTAAGGTTGTCTATTTCCAACCCCTAATTAGGTTGTTAATTGTCTAAAATTTCTATAATTGACTTTATATTATAAAAAAAATAATTTGAATAGCCATATAGTAATTTAATTCTTATCTCGTATCTAAATGTTTTCTTGGAATTTTGCAGGGTTAGCGGCCTTGTGTTTGTTCTAAGAATGGTTTTTTTTATAACTTTGATGGAATGTCAACTGGCCTTGTCCTTGTTCTAGTTCTAGATATGTTTATATGACCCTGTGATTCAGTTCTTCTGCATTTTTTATCTGGCTTATAGCATCTGACTGTCTAGGAAAATAAGTACAAGGTTGTAGCAAAAATGTCATGTTACAGTTTTATACTTGTTAAAGCCTGCCTATGATCAAAAATAAAAAACTTAGAACAGGAATAATGATTTCTTGTGTGATATGTCCCAAAGTGTTCCACTGCAACTAAGGGCCTATGAGCACCCACATCATCCAGATCACAACATTACACACTCAGCTGCCACTTTGCCTCAAATGTATGTAGCACTCTGCCTGTTGTGCAATTCACAATCTATATTGTGGGAGTTGTAAAGATGTGGCTAATACAGCCAGATATCAAGACTATTTCATACTCGGCTCTCAAAATGGCGCAAGATATCAGAGTTCTTACATAAGAACATGCCATACTGGGTCAGACCAAGGGTCCATCAAGCCCAGCATCCTGTTTCCAACAGTGGCCAATCCAGGCCATAAGAACCTGGCAAGTACCCAAAAACTAAGTCTATTCCATGTTACCGTTGCTAGTAATAGCGGTGGTTATTATCTAAATCAACTTAATAGCAGGTAATGGACTTCTCCTCCAAGAACTTATCCAATCCTTTTTTAAACACAGCTATACTAAATACACTAACCACATCCTCTGGCAACAAATTCCAGAGTTTAATTGTGCATTGAATGAAAAATAACTTTCTCTGATTAGTTTTAAATGTGCCACATGCTAACTTCATGGAGTGCCCCCTAGTCTTTCTATTATCTGAAAGAGTAAATAACTGATTCACATCTACCCATTCTAGACCTCTCATGATTTTAAACACCTCTATCATATCCCCCCTCATCCGTTTCTTCTCCAAGCTAAAAAGTCCTAACCTCTTTAGTCTTTCCTCATAGGGGAGCTGTTCCATTCCCCTTATCATTTTGGTAGCCCTTTTCTGTACCTTCTCCACTGGCAATGTTCTCAACCCCCACCCCCCAGCTGAATTAACACGGTCATGCCAAGGTGGAATGTAGAGCTACCATGTGTGAGGCCATTTTCTAAGTGCTTACACATGACCATACCAGTTGCTTTGATCATAAAGAGAGAAAGCACATGATTGCTTTTGGATAAAGCCAGTGTGTGCTAATTTGGTGCACACACACTTTGTACATTCTGGTTTATGCATTGGTGTGCGAAGGAGAAAAACACTGAGACCTACACTACTCTGACACAGGCTTACACATCACAGTTCTCACTGAAACATTCAGCGTGTGCGCATGCGCGCGCACACACACACCTAATACATTCCATCACCCAACCAATCACAGAGGCCACAATTCTGTCTGATAAGGGGTCCTAAGCAGTAGCTAAGTGTTGGCATATAAAAGTCTGATATCTGACAATAAATTGATTCCACCATGACCCAAAATAAGGTTTCTTTAGTGTCACTGTTACCTTTCTGACTTCCAAATCTTAGCCATTTGTGTACTTATCTTGTTGGCTATTTTGCGTTACGTCTTTTAATTTGTTGTCCTACCTACACTAATCATCAGGATAACCAAATGATCTGCTGACTACCTTTAGGTTGGGCCTCCTAGGGCGACAAGTCTTTCTTGCTGTCTCTGGCATTGTACATATACCATTTGTCCTGAAACATGAGCACAGGTACCCCAACTGTACTCGTGTGGTGGTTATCAATATGCCTATATGACATGTAGTGCTACCTTCCAAATATTCTACAGCAAGACAGTTTTTTCACACTGCAGAAGTGCTACATCACCAGCAGACAGATCTCCTAATATAGAAACACATGCACACACACATTATCAAACAGTTGTTTACAGACTCCCTCCTGCACTTTGGTAACCTACTGAGGCTATAAATTTCATTTCATTTTATGATATCTGCATATGGACTCTCTACCTGGGTAACATCAAGCTAGGTTGAGAGAACATTGCACAAATCTCATCTTTGGGTGAGTTTCCTCGCTCTGAAGGTCATCAAATCTTCACAAGAGTGCACTGTTCTGTTCGTATGTCACACTCTGCATGTCAAAGTTGCCCCTAACCCCTTAACCAATACCTACACCTCACCTCGAGTAACTAGGTGGGCCTCATATAGGGGTATAAATAGCTACCTAGTATGAGGGCATTATCGCTAGTCTCTCTCTCTCCCTCCCCCCCCCCCCCCTCATTGTAACTTGAATATTGGTCGTAACTCGAGTTGTAAGTAACCTGAGCCAGTCGTAACTCAAGGGCCCACTGTACTTATTTCAATAAATGAGCAAGACCCATCTCATATAATTGATGCTTTCACATACCTGACAGATCCCCACATAGATTGAAGGATGATAGAATGAAGCACAGCTCTTACCTCTTAGCCAACCATCACCATAAAGGCTGTCTTTAAATTCATCAAAAAGTCTAGATTGCCTAAGTATAAAGGAATCATGTGCAGCTCCCAGGTGGCTGGCCACTACATCAAGGATGTGCATTCGAGCATCACAAACCTCTTGGACAATGATGAAGTGGAAGAGCTTTCAATTGTGGTAGACCTCCTCCCTTCCACAGGGTGGGATAAGGGTTACATGAGTGCAGTTTATAGCTCCCAGAAATGTGGAAAGTGTGTAATGGCATAAAAGCCTGTCAGCAAGTCCTGCCTTTCATGAAGAAATATTATTTAATTATAAATGCAGCAGCATACATCTCTTTTGAGCTGGCACAGACAGTGGGAAAAAGATGTTTGTGACATTCCCTTGATGACTCCCAACTTTTGTTTGGAATGAGCCAAATGCCATAAAATGCAGGGTGCACAAAAGTTTGGTTAAGCCTGGTATAGCATGAGTCCTTTCTGTGAGTGGATCGAGATCCTCTCTGAGTTTGGACATAAATACATGATAGTCTGACAAGTCAGGCTATGCTTCTTAACCACATGGTTCTCTGGCATCCCCAGCAATGTGTGGTGCGGGGATGAAAGATTTGCTCCCTGTAGAGCCTGTGTACCCTTCTGCATGGCAAGCCCTGATGTGGACCATCCTGCTCTACCAGTGGTGCTGCCAGCTCAAGCTCCAGTGGGGGTACTTCCCTAGGAGGCATTTGAGTTGGGGGTTATCATTGAACTGCTTGAAGCATCCAGTGTCCCAATACTAGAAAATGCCACCTAACGTTCTGGCTGCAGGAAGACAGAGCAGAAAGCAAAATGTGTTTTTATTGGTTCAGCAGGCCTGTGTCAGAAGGCCTAATTTTATGAGATAACATGCACATTTTATCTCCTGCATATTCATTACAGATATCCTGAAAACCTGGCTGGGGGGACTCCAGGACAGGTTTGGGAACCATTAGCTCTAGGTCAATACCTTTGTAAAATTACTGCTTTTGCTGATATCCTTATACACATATCATCTAATCCTCCACTAACCCTACCTATAGTACTTGAAGAATTTGAAATATATGGGACTTATCAAGGTTGAAGCTTAATTTGGATAAATCTAAAGCTTTGTATGCACAATAAGAGATTCAAGCATTCCTCCAACTTTATGCAAACTTTAAGAAATTACAGGACCATCATATTAAGCACTCCCAGTCATGCGACCTTCGTTGCTTTACTTCTAATTATAGGTCCAATATGTACAACATTTTTTGTCTTTTTCTTTGCAAATAAAATTAGTCTACTTATCTTAAGGTTGTTCACAATATTATTGGAAGAATGACCAAGAGTGCTTAATATGATGGTCCTGTAATTTCTTAAAGTTTGTGTAAAGTTAGAGGAATGTTTGAAGCATTGATTATGCATACCTGATTAATAAGATGACTCTGCTATAGGTAAATCTAAAGCTTTGCCAGTTGATAATTTTGATCCCCTTAATTGGATTGCCTTATTTCCCTTTCATTGGGTGGAAATTCCATTTGCTATTTTGGAGTAACTATTACTAAAGATCCTCATTTGATCCCTAGAACTAATATTTCAATGACAATAGACAAGTTATTGACGTGTTGGAGCTCTTCCTTTGCCTTTGGAAAAATTAATCTTTTTGAATGATGGTGTTATCCTAATGGACTTATGCATTTGGTTTATTCTCACTTTGTTCTTGCCAAGATGCAATATTAATTCATAAGAATCTCAGAATATATTTATGAAATAAAGGGAGGCCTCGTGACTTTGAAATCATTGATGAAACCCTGAACTCAAAGTGATTTGTGCTTATCTAATTTAAAATACTATAATCTGTCAGCTGGTCTCCACTATATACTGTAGGTGACTGGTTAATGCATGCATCTTCTTATACACCAATAGAGATAGAAACTTCCTTGATTTACCCTTTGAGTCTGCACTATTCTCTGCATTCTGCTTTTGGGAGACTTCCAATCACTTTTTGTTCAAGTGTATTGGTCCTGTATTTGTGCAAGACTGGAGATGGTTTTGCAGACACTTTTGCCTTAATTGTACAATCTCCCTATACCTACCTTTGATAGGGATTTCATGACATTTTTCTGGAGTATCCTGGGGTATTTCATTGCTGGAATCAAAAGGGCCTTTTCAGTTTCTCAGGTTTGCAAAATCTATTTGGATTGGATCATACAGATTTTTATGTCTACTTACAAGTCAGGTATTATATTCAGGGCTTAAGCCCTTTGCCTTGTATTTCCCTGCAGTGGTGTTTGATCTAGCTGTACCTGTGCAATCAACACTGTCATTGCATAAATTATTGAAACAAGCTTAATAGATGTTTCTTTATTGAACATAGATTTACAATTACAGCTAAGAGTTAAAAAAAAAATTCTCTCATTGCTTTACAATTATTAACTATTTCCAGCAACATAATTCAAAGAGAAATGCAATATACATTTCTTACAAGATGATATATTTCACAACATCATGCTTATCTAGCAAAGTTATCCCAAACTGACCATTATATAAAATGTAATGGGACCCAAAGTACTTTAGGCATTCTTTTTAGTCTTGTACATTTACTCAAATTTTGGATTAAAATGTTTTATTTGACACAGATGGTAGGCTTGGCTATACTATGTAAAGTTGAACTTATTTTAGTCAAAGATATTGTTTGCTCTCTGTAAAGAAATATATAATGTTATGGATTAGGAAATGTTTTCTGCTAGCCAAAAAGACAATTTTCCATTATCAGAGGGAATCTTCACTGCCTAGCTACCAACCCTGGCAAAATGCCCTGCATAATTTTGGCACTTATGGAAAGGATGGGAGCTGTGCAAGCTTCTATTAAGAATTAATTCCTACAAGTTTGGTCTCTAACTCATAAAGCAAAGAGCCTGCTTCTAAATGATTTTCTAAGTCTCTGTCATAACATAGACATTCTGATTATCTACTTTAGGCTTTGAATGTTTAGATGATTTATTCCTATTTCTTATTCTAATTGTTTACAGTTTATATGAGGTGGGGGGGGGGGGGGTGAGGGATTATACTATCTGAAAATTATAATGTTTGTTTTCTTTGGATATGGTATGTACAGAACCATGCACTTCCATGCCTTTTTTGCTTTGTACTTTATGCTGCATTATCAATAAAAGAGATTAAACATAAAAACCAGGCTTTTTGTTTTTCCTTCTGTAGCCACGGTCAGCAGCAATGGGCTGTGGAAGAGCCCTACTACTGTGTGCTTAGAAGACTGTGAACACCTGGAAAGCAGTCCTCGAGGGCAAACAATTTAAAACAGTTGGGGCAATTTTAGTGATGGGGGTGCCCAATGTAATGCCCCCATCACCTGTACAGAAGTGTGTTGGTACATTGTTTGGGTAAGGGATGCCCCTGTGCCATAGTTTCAGTTCCACCCAGGAATCCAGTCCAGGTTTTTGCTTGCAGCTCATTGTTCTCCCCCCCCCCCCCTAGCTCTTACAACAAAGGGGGAGGAAATCCTATCAATCACAGTAGCCTGATGGGATAGCCTTGTGGTCTTAAGGGAGTGCAATGCCCAGCATAAGGACACCAGGGGAGTCGGGTGACTTGCTCTTGGGGATATTTGAGACACAACAGCCACTGAAAAATATGAACAAGAATTACAAAAAATGACTGGCCATGGAATGGAGAAGGCTGGTGAGTGTAGGTATAAGATTTGTGAAGACTTTCGATAGGGGCATTATTTTTCTGATGGCACCAAAGCAGGGATTTGCAGGCTGGGATAAAAAGCTTTTTGAAAAAAGGAGAAAAGAGGTATGCTGGACTAGTGCAAAGGTGCCATATTGGCTCTGCCTAACCACAGGAAAAAAAAAACAAACGAAAATAAACATAGAGCACCCAGCCACCAATTTAAAGGAAAATAGGTAAGTGCTATAATATGAGTGTTAGTATTTTCATGAGGAAATTGAAAGAGGCACAATAGCTTTTTGATCGGAAATTACTTCAGGTCCTCTGTGCCAAATTAAGGGGATAGGACAGTTAATTATAAAGACTTGGACAGGAATGTGGTGGTACTTTACCTGTCCTTAATAGAGGGAAGGGTGGGAACTTGTAAAATTGAATGTGTGCTGTTCCACTTAAGAATTAAGAAAATTCAAGACCGAATTTTTGCTTATTTTTTTAATTTTGTTTAGCTAGCAAATGAGTTTAATTAGCTTGCTGAAAGATTTTCAGGGCCAGGGATTTAGTGATTTGGTATAGTCAAGGAGTAGGAAATCCTGAAGGAGAGACCGACCCTGCTGCCATCAGACCTATCCCCCAGAGGTGCCTGCTATCAGAGACCATTGTGCCGGAGTAGCTGCCTGAATGGGTTACCAGAGATAAGTGTACATATCCATACCCAGGACATACACAGCAGATCTGGCCAGTGTAGCACCATTTCCTGAGCTTAGTAGTAAAGCATCAAAAAACACAAAGAAACTTACCCCAAGGAACTCAGCATGTGAAGGACTTGTAAAGAACAAAAAAAAAAATACAAAGGATCATTTTCTTAACATATCAGTTTGAAAGTACACATGGTTGGAGTAAAGCAAGGAGGTATTCAGGGACAATACTTATTTGATTCTTAGTTGGACATGGTATAAGGCCCTATAAGCAAAAGAATATTAAAAGCAGTTTGCATTAAAGAAAAAGTCTGAATTGGCTGAAAAGTTTAATTGTTTAAGCCTATGTAAAAGTATATAAAAGTACCTTTGCTTGAAGTGCTGTTTAATAAGAAAAATTGGTTTCAAGATTGTAAGTATCAATTCTATGGCTTATTGTTAATGTGTTCTTTTAAAGATTGTTTTGTTTTATTCCATTTTTCTTAGTATAATAAAACTTACAACAGGAACTGCTTATTGCAGAGTCTTTGTTGATCAATCCCCTCTCAGCCTTCACAGGACTTTCCTAAATTTTACCCCTGCTTTCTCTCCCTACCCTGGGAGACAGACTAGGTGGGTCACTTTTTAGCCACGTGACTCCCAGCAGGAAAGAGGGCTTTTCCTAGCGTGTAGCAGATGGACTCAAAATAAGTGGGTATTAGGGATGTGAATCGTTTTAGGACGATTAAAATTATCGTCCGATAATTTTAATATCGTCTTAAACCGTTATGGAACACAATACAATAGAGATTCTAACGATTTATCGTTATAAATCGTTAGAATCATGAGCCGGCACACTAAAACCCCCTAAAACCCACCCCTGACCCTTTAAATTAAATCCCCCACCCTCCCGAACCCCCCCCAAATGAGTTAAATAACCTGCGGGTCCAGCGGCGGTCCGGAACGGCAGCGGTCCGGAACGGGCTCCTGCTCCTGAATCTTGTTGTCTTCAGCCGGCGCCATTTTCCAAAATGGCGCCGAAAAATGGCGGCGGCCATAGACGAACACGATTGGACGGCAGGAGGTCCTTCCGGACCCCCGCTGGACTTTTGGCAAGTCTCGTGGGGGTCAGGAGGCCCCCCACAAGCTGGCCAAAGTTCCTGGAGGTCCAGCGGGGGTCAGGGAGCGATTTCCCGCCGCGAATCGTTTTCGTACGGAAAATGGCGCCGGCAGGAGATCGACTGCAGGAGGTCGTTCAGCGAGGCGCCGGAACCCTCGCTGAACGACCTCCTGCAGTCGATCTCCTGCCGGCGCCATTTTTCCGTACGAAAACGATTCGCGGCGGGAAATCGCTCCCTGACCCCCGCTGGACCTCCAGGAACTTTTGGCCAGCTTGTGGGGGGCCTCCTGACCCCCACGAGACTTGCCAAAAGTCCAGCGGGGGTCCGGAAGGACCTCCTGCCGTCCAATCGTGTTCGTCTATGGCCGCCGCCATTTTTCGGCGCCATTTTGGAAAATGGCGCCGGCTGAAGACAACAAGATTCAGGAGCAGGAGCCCGTTCCGGACCGCTGCCGATCCGGACCGCCGCTGGACCCGCAGGTTATTTAACTCATTTGGGGGGGGTTCGGGAGGGTGGGGGATTTAATTTAAAGGGTCGGGGGTGGGTTTTAGGGGGTTTTAATGTGCCGGTTTTGCGATTTTTAGATTTTTCACGATTTTTCACGATATTTTACCCCCCCCAAACGGCAACAATACGATTCCCCTCCCCCTCCCAGCCGAAATCGATCGTTAAGACGATCGAGGACACGATTCACATCCCTAGTGGGTATAGTGTGCTCATGCTAGCAGTTGGAGATGGATCTGACGTCAGCACGGGTACATATACCCCCACAGGAAGTGCCACAAATCAGTAATTTCCGTCTCCAAAGCAGTTTGGAGCTACCTCACGCTCACTGAGCGTGTTTCCAAATTCTAACGACTAAATTCCTAGAAGAAACCTATTGAAGACAAGCCCCGCACTCCTGTGGCGATACCAGGCGGTCACTCACCCAGTTGAGTTTCCCGAGCTGACTTCCGTGGTCCCTCGGAGGTAAGAGCCTCGGTCCGGTGGCCGGTTCGCGGCAGGGACCTAGCCCCCGAGTGAGAAGGGCTCGGGCGCTGCTTGGCCCCCGAGCGAAACGAGTTCGGGCGCGGCCTGGAGGCAGCCTCGGTCCTGGCGTGGACTTGGCCCCCGAGTGAGATGGGTTCGGGAGCGGCCTAGAGGCAGCGGGCACACTTCCTTATGCGCGGCGGTGAAGGTACTCACCCTCTCCCCCCGCAGCCGGAGACCGCCCGGGTCGCAGCCGGGAAGCGCCGAAGACAAGGTAAGGCGTATATCTTTACTTGGTCTCCGAGGAAGTGTGGATTAACTGGGCCTGCCTACGAGGCAGCACGCCAAGGAGGTCGCCATTTTTGCCTGCCTACTCACCTTCGCCGATGAGCAAGTTGTTAGCGCACGCGATAGGCGCACGTCGTTAGCGCACGCGATAGGCGCACGTTCGCACATTGATAAGCCACCCGTGTATAGGCGCACATTTATAAGCCGCCCGTGTATAGGCGCACGTTTATAAGACGCCCATTCTAGGCGCATGCTATCAAGCGCTCTTGTTAGGCGCACTTTATTGGGCGACACCGAATTTCAGGCGAATGGAGCATAAGAGAGCCCATGCGGCTACAGAGCCGGCACCACCAGAATCTGGCATGAAAGCTCTAAGCCTCTGCTCAGCATGCAATCTCAGAGCCACACAGAGCGAGGAAGCAGACTCACTTTGTGCCCAATGTGAGGAGGCCATGGGAGTTCCAGGACAGGACCGGCCCCAGCCCAGCAGTTCCTCAGGGAGCACGCTGGACTTAGCAGGCCACGGCGAGCAACCAGGGAAATCGAGAGACCTGGTGCCCCTACGGCCAGATCCGGCTTCGCTTTCCTGGGTGGAATTATTCAAGGGGATTCACGCCTTTGTCCAGATGCAGTCTGCTCCTCGAACAGGTCTTTCCGTCCCGGTGGATCTGGTACCTGGCCCCTCGAGACCTAGGCGCGGCCACTCGCCTCCCGACAGCCCCGATTATGGGGATTCGGATTGCTCCCAGGACAGTGAGGAGCCCCCCGAGGAGGGTGAACTTCCCTCGGAGATAGAGCCATATCGGACCATGAGGCGCTTCTTTCGGAAAGAGGATCTTTCAGGCCTGGTCTCACAATGCCTATCGGAACTGGCCATTCCGGGCCAGGTCACCCCAGGGGACCCTAAAATGAACCCCCTGTTAGAGGGCCTGCGCCAACCAGCTCACCATTTTCCCCTCCTACAAGCAGCACAGCAGCTAATCGATCTGGAATGGAAGGCGCCGGAGGCCTCATTCAAAGGGGGTCGGGCCTTGGCAGGCATGTACCCTCTGGATCCGGCGTCCAAGGAGCTGCTGGCGTGCCCCAAGGTAGACGCCATAGTTAACACAATAGTGAAGCACACCACCATTCCGGTTGAGGGGGGGGCGGCCCTCAAGGATTCGCATGACCGACGCATGGACACCATTCTGAAACAAGCTTTTGAGGTAGCAGCCACGTCCCTACGAATCGCGACCTGCTGCACCATGGTGACGCGTTCCTGTTTATCACAGGCGAGAAACAACACCCAGGGAGCAGACATGGAATCAGCTCTCACATTTCTCACTGACGCAGCCTCCGACCTCGTCCGTACGGCAGCCAAGGGAGTGTCCTCCTCAGTGGCAGCCAGGAGACAGCTTTGGCTACGTAATTGGGCGGCTGACTCGTCCTCCAAGACACGACTCACAAGAATGCCCTTTAAGGGTTCCTTACTGTTCGGCAGTGATCTCGAGAACTGGGCTACTAAATGGGGTGCCTCTCCATTACCCCGTATACCAGAAGACAGGGCGAGGAGGAGCCAGCGTTCTTTTTCTAGACCATCTAGAGGTAGAAACTTGCAGCGCTTCCACCCTTACAGGACTCTCTATCGAGTACCTCGTTCACAAGCCAGGAACCAGTCCTTTCGGACTAAGCACAACAAGAAGAGAACCGGCTCGGGTTCTGGCCCCGGCCGCACCCCACAATGACAATCAGCCGACCCAACGGGGGTAGTAGCCATAGGGGGCAGGCTAATCCTCTTCTACCGCAGGTGGGTCGAGATTACTTCGGACCAGTGGGTCCTCGCCATCATCCGAGAAGGATATTACCTGGATTTCTTTCGGCTTCTGCCGAACAAGTTTGTGGAATCTCCTTGTTCACCGCTCAAGGCAGTGGCACTAGAAGTGACCTTACAGAGGCTCCTGGCCCTAAAAGCCATAATCCCAGTACCTGCAGGAGAGATAAATTCCAGGCATTATTCCATTTATTTCATAGTACCCAAGAAGGAGGGCACTTTCAGGCCCGTCCTGGACCTCAAGTCAGTCAACCGACACCTACGGGTCCCCAGCTTTCGCATGGAAACTCTACGGTCTGTCAAGAATTCAGTACAGCCAGGGGAGTTTCTCACCTCCCTAGATCTGTCAGAAGCCTATTTACATATCCCAATCCATCAGGATCACCAGCGCTATTTATGCTTCAAAGTCCTGAATCAGCACTTCCACCTCCGAGCTTTACCCTTCGGGTTAGCCACCGCGCCACGAATCTTTACCAAGGTCATAGTAATAGTGGCGGCGGCACTCAGGAAGGAAGGAATTCTCGTCCATCCCTACCTGGACGATTGGCTGATCAGGGCAAAGTCACCGGAGGAGAGCCACCGGGCAACCAACAGAGTTATAGCTCTTCTGGAAAGCCTCGGATGGGTAGTCAACATAAACAAGAGCTCCCTACAGCCGTCCCAGTCGCTGGAATACCTAGGGGTCTAATTCGACACCCGAGAAGACAAGGTCAGCCTGACCTCCAAGAGAAAGTCAAGACTCCAGAGTCATCTGCAGGCCCTGCTGAGCGCCAGCCGGCCCACAGCTCGGGATTACCTACAGGTCCTCGGCCTCATGGCATCCACTCTGGAGGTGGTGCCATGGGCGCAGGCTCATATGAGACCATTGCAACGCGCCCTTCTATCTCGATGGATCCCACGATCACAGAACTACACCGTACGCCTACCTCTACCGGCCAGAGTGCAGTATCAGCTACGGTGGTGGTTGCAGCCAGGCCATATAAGCCGGGGGTCAAGAATGTCCTCCCCAACCTGGATTCTGCTCACCACAGATGCCAGCCTGAACGGATGGGGAGCACACTGCGAGGAACTCACCGCCCAAGGGCGGTGGACCAGAGAAGAGTCAAGGTGGAACATCAACCAGCTAGAGGCACGGGCAGTCAGGCTAGCGTGCCTGCGATTTGCCCACAGACTTCGCGACAGAGCGGTCAGAGTGATGTCGGACAATGCCACCACGGTGGCATACATCAATCGTCAGGGCGGAACCAGAAGCCAACAAGTGTCCCTGGAAATAACTCCCCTGATGATTTGGGCAGAAGCAAATCTTCAGGACATCTCCGCCGTCCAATTGCCGGGAAGGACAACACGACGGCAGACTTCCTCAGCAGAGAAAGCCTAAACCCGGGGGAGTGGCAGCTGTCACCCACAGCCTTTCAGATAATTGTGGATCAATGGGGGACACCAGCCATGGACCTCTTAGCGGACAGGTCCAATGCTCAAGTTCCCAGATATTTCAGCCGCAGGCGGGATCCTCGAGCCCAGGGGATAGACGCCCTGGTACAGCCGTGGCCTCAGGGGATCCTGCTATACGCCTTTCCTCCATGGCCCCTGCTGGGCGCCATTGTACACCGGATTCAGCGACACAGTGGCCTAGTTCTTCTAGTGGCCCCAGACTGGCCAAGAAGACCCTGGTACGCAGACATGAGAAGACTACTGGCAGGGAACCCTCTACCTCTGCCTCCCTACAGGGACCTGCTGCGGCAAGGTCCCATCCTCCACGAGGATCCGGCTCAATTCTCTCTTATGGTCTGGCCATTGAGAGGGCTAGACTGAAGAAAAGGGGATACACGGAGCCGGTTATAGATACACTCCTCCGAGCACGCAAGTTCTCCACATCCCTAACATATATCAGGATCTGGAGAGAGTTTGAAGCCTGGTGCGACACTCATGGCACCAATTCGCATGCCGCTAAGATTCCTATCATTTTGGGCTTCCTACAAGATGGACTTCAGAAGGGTCTGTCCCTCAGCTCCATCAAGGTTCAGGTAGCAGCGCTGTCTTGCTACGGTCCCAGGAGTGATGGCAACACCATTGCCAACCACCCAGACGTCTCACGTTTCCTAAAGGGAGTCAAACACATTCGCCCGCCACTGCAGTGGCCAGTGCCCTTGTGGAATCTCAACCTAGTATTGGAATTTTTGGCGGGATCAGCCTTCAGGCCCCTTCGAGGCCTGTCCCTCCGTTTGTTAACCTTGAAGATGGTGTTCTTGCTGGCTGTGTGTTCAGCACGCCGCATCTCAGAGCTACAAGCACTATCCTGTCGTGATCCCTCTCTCAGAATCACTCCAGAGGCTATCCATCTTCGCACAGTTCCATCCTTTTTACCCAAAGTGGTCTCACACTTTCACCTCAACCAAACCATATCCTTGCCTACCACGGAAGGTTTGAAGAAGTCGGAGGAAGGTCGAATGCTACGCCATCTCGACATCGGCAGACTGCTGTCCAGATACCTGGAAATGTCAGAAGCAGTACGAAAGTCGGACCACCTGTTCGTCCTGCACAGCGGGAAGAAGCAAGGGGAAGCGGCCTCACAGCCAACCATCGCCCGCTGGATTAAAGACGTTATCAAGGCAGCCTACATAGATGCGGGAAAACCACCGCCTCTACAGGTCAAGGCTCATTCTACCAGAGCACAATCGGCCTCTTGGGCAGAAGCTAAGCTGCTGTCGCCTGCAGAGATATGTAAAGCGGCGACGTGGTCCTCCCTCCATACCTTCTCCAGATTCTACCGTCTGGACGTCCAGGCCAGGGAGGACACAGCATTTGCGAGGGCAATCCTAAACGGTCCTCGGGCAGCCTCCCGCCCAGTCCAGGAGTAGCTTTTGTACATCCCACTTGTTTTGAGTCCATCTGCTACACGCTAGGAAATGTAGAGATTACTTACCTGATAATCTCGTTTTCCTTAGTGTATGCAGATGGACTCAGCATCCCGCCCGGCTGCCGGCATACATGGGGATTCACCAACTCACTCTCCCTGCGACGAGCAAAGAAACGAGGCGCCTTGGTATTCTTGAACGTGGCCATGAGGTCCACTGCCGGAGTGCCCCACTGGGCGCAAATGATTTGAAACACGTCATCTGCTAGCTCCCATTCTCCCAGGTCTAAATGATTGCGACTGAGAAAGTCTGCTTGGACATTCTCCACTCTGGAAATATGAGAAGCCACGATGCAGGATAAGTTCTGCTCCGCCCAGGACATCAACAGCTGAGCTTCCAATGCCACTGACTCTGACCGCCTTTTCCCCGAAGGAGCGGAAAAAATGCCTGCAGAGCCAATTTCACCGCTCTGGTCTACAGTCGATTGATAGACCAGTGAGCTTCCTCCTGGGACCACAGACCCTGCACAGACTTCTGCAGACAAACCGCTCCCCAACCAGACAAGCTGGTGTCTGTAGTGACCACAGTCCAGGACGGAACTACCAGTATTAACCACTAGTCCAGGCTGCCCCACGCTGAATCCATCAGAGGCAAAGGGAGATGAAATTGTTCTGAAACTGGGTTCCATTGGGAGAGCAATGCTGACTGTAAAGGCCGCATATGAGCGAAAGCCCAAGGAACCAATTCCAGAGTTGAGGTCATGGATCCTAGAACTTGTAAGTAATCCCAAACTGTCGGGACTGGCTTGAATAACAAGGCCCGTACCTGTAGCTTGCACACCCATTCCTCCGTAAGGGATACCGTCCCTAGCCAGGTGTCGAATAAAGCTCCCAAAAATTCCAGCGATTGGGAAGGTGCAAGCCGGCTCTTGCACTCACTGACTACCCAGCCGAGAGACCACAACAACTGAAGAACTCGGTGAATCGCCTGCTGGCAGAGTAATTCCGATTTTGCACGGATCAGCCAATCGTCCAGGTACGGATGGACAAAGAAGCCTCCCCCCTGTGCAATTGTGCTACCACTACCATAATCTTGGTGAACGTCCTGGGAGCATTGGCCAGACCGAAAGGTAGTGCCCGAAACTGATAATGCTGACCCAATATGGAAAACCGCAGAAACCTCTGGTGATCAGCCCGAATCCCGATGTGTAAATACACCACTGTGAGATTGAGGGACGCCAGAAACTCTCCCTGTAGAACAGACGCAATCACGGACCGCAGAGTCTCCATACGGAACCGAGGAATATGTAGGCACTTGTTGACCCATTTGAGATTTGAGTATGGGTCGAAACATTCCCTCTTTTTTTGGTACCATGAAGTAAATGGAATAACGCCCCCGGCGAAGCTCCGCCGAGGGAACTGGAACAATGGCGCAGAGGTCGAGAAGACGCAGTAGGGTGGCCTTTACTGCCTTGCATTTTAGGGAAAAACCGCAAGGGGAGACCAGAAACCACTAGTGGGACCGGCATACAAAATCTAATGCGTAACTGAGTCTTATCACTGTGAGAACCCACTGATCTGATATGATCTTGGCCCATTCCCCGTAAAACCGAGACAATCTGCCCCCAATACTGGAACCGAGGAATGGACCAGCCGCACATCATTGTGAGGGCTTGCCGCTAGCCCCCGTCTGACCAGAACCAGGTCTACCGAATCATCTGCCGCGAAAGGATTGAGAATACGTCTGCTGTTTGTTGGCATTGTGTCGAAAGGACGAACCTGAGCCCCTGGAAGTCCTAGGTCTCCGAGCTCCACGAAATCAAGACCTGGAAGTAAAGGACCCCCTGGGCTTCGGACGATCTTCCGGCAGCCAATGCACCTTATTCTCTCCTAATGACTGAACCAGATCCTCCGGTTCTTTTCCAAACAAGAGCTTGCCCTTAAAGGGCAAAGATCCCAGTTGAGATTTGGAGGACACATCTGCCGCCCAGTTGCGAAGCCACATCAGACGTCTCGCTGACACGGCCGATGCCTTAGACCTGGCTGACGTGTGAAGCAAATCATGAAAGGCATCCGCACTGTATGCAATCACCGCCTTGAGTCGCCCAGCTTGGAGCGCTTCCTCTTGGGAAAGCGACTCATTGGTCAACAATTGTTGGACCCAGCGAAGGCCGGCACGTAAGGAAAAATTACAGCACATTGCCACGCGAATCCCAAGAGCGGACACCTCAAAGATCTTCTTGAGCTGAACCTCTAGTTTGCGATCCTGTAAATCCTTCAGAGCCGTCCCCCCGGGATGGTCCCCCGGGATGGTCATCTTCTTTGTAACCGCAGCCACCGCTGCGTCCACTTTAGGAACCCTTAACAGTTCCAAGGCCTCCTCAGGCAGGGGGTAAAGTTTATCCATAGCCTTTGCCACCTTAAGGCCCACATCCGGCTTGTCCCACTCCTTGAAGAGCAAATCTGTAGCTGAAAAGTGGAAAGGGAAAGCAGACGGTGGACCCCTCAGGCCTAACACCACTGGGTCCATAGCCCCCAACTGAGACTCTTCTTGGGGCAGCTGGATAACTAACAGAGGATAGCCAGGATCAGTGGCCCCAGCTCATCTCTTCTAAACAGACGAACAACCTTCGGGTCATCGCCGTCCGCCCCATGGGCACCACGCAGGCTACCCTGTGGGTTCTCTGCCTCCCCTTCAACCCTCCTCGGGGGCAGGGCGGGCAAATCCTGGTCGTCCTGGTCCTCCGAGTCAGACGAAGTATCTGGATCCACCATCGGAGTCCAGGTGCCAAAGGAACGTGGACCCCCTGAGGGATCCTGGTCGGACTTGGCTCGCTTCTGGGACCCTGATAGGGAGCCCTGCCTAAGAGGCCTCTTTTCCCCCACCTTCCGGGCCTTAAAGGCCTTATTCATAAGCAAAATAAATTCAGAGGAAAATGAAGAATCTGAGGACAAGTCATCCCCCTCCCCATCTGGGCCCCCAGTGTTATTCAAGACCGGCCTCACAGATCCACCCCCCCTCAGGGACCCTGTGCTGTGGGGACAAATACGGAGGAGAATCTGCCTCCTCTAGTGCCGTCTGTGCCCCGGAGACTGGCTGTGACAGCGGAGCCAAAATGGCACCCGCACCTTCTGACACTGACCCCAAGGCACCTAAAATGGTGCCCGTTCCTGCGCTTCGTGGGAACGGCCGGAGGCCAGGGGCTGTAGCTCCCCAAAGGCACCTGTCACTGTCTGGACTAGCAAATAGACCCTGCCCTGGGTCGTAGAGGCTCCCTCTCCCCCCGGGAGACAGTTTGCGTGCGCACGACCGCGTGGCGCCGCAGGCCCTACATGCGGCCCGGCGCAGCATGCTACTAGTACACAAGCTCCCCTAATTCCTTCAGAAAGCAGCGAAACGGTGCACAAAGTGTCCTCCCCGCGATCGGAGAAGAGGGAGAGTCGAGCCAGAGAAAAGAACCTTTTTTTATGTAAAATATTTTTATTATCAAGTGGTGCACCAACTCCAAATACAACATGTATGGAACACCATACAGGCAACAAGCCACGTCCAAGCGACAAATATAACGTGTCCATCTTATACAGGCAAATGATACCACTATCATTTTCTCCCCCCGCGGCAGTATAACCCACTTCACTAGCACCCTGGCACCCCAGTCTCGCAACTGAGCTCCAGTAGCTTGTCACAATATCCTAGCCGCCGAATGCCCCTCCCCCCACCCCCCAATGTAGCCCCCCAGAGTTCAATGCCGTAGAGCCAAAGTTCTCAGGTTGCAGTCCAGCATGTTTAACATCCACTATTGAGAATCAAACTCCTAGCTCTGTGGGGCAGATGCTGAATATAAGCGTCCCACGTCTGTAGAAACAGCCGACGACTGTTCAAGGAGGTCCGAGATGACATGTTATCGAACTCCATCAGCCGATGAAAATGTACTCTCCAGGTCCAAAAGGAGGGTCCTTTAGCATCTCGCCAGTTCAGAAGAAGCATTTTTTTCCCCACTAATCCGGCTTTCTTTAACAAAGTACGAAGTCCAGCATTAGGTACCAGGTGTTTAGTGACACAGTGAAACAGCCATAAATATGGGGAGAAGGGCAACTGCACTCCCACCAGACCCTCCAGATAAGCAGAAATTCGGTGCCAATATCGTTGCGTGTGTGAACAGGCCCAGAACATGTGCGCCAAGGTGCCCCTCTCATTTCCACACTGCAGGCACCCAGCGGTGGAACTGACCCCAAATTTAAAGGCCATATACGGTGAGACATAAGCCAGACACAGAAATTTAAAATGCATTTCCCGGAAATACATGTTACTTGTGACAGGTAGTACCCCCCTCACGCTGCCCGCCAAAATACGGGGCGTCAATTGAAAACTCCCATCCTTGTTCCAACGTGCGACAGACAGCGCGTAGGTATCAAAGCGAGCCCGCCTGGCATACCCCTTGTAATACATGGAGAGGGAAGGTTCCGTAGGAGCATCAAAATGCAGGACTTCATTGAGGACATTAAAAGCCGCCAGATGCTGCTCCGACCCCCCCAGAGTGCGGATATAGTGACTCAGTTGGATGTAGCCAAAACGATGTTTATTGGGAATGCCGTACAACTCCTGCAGAGTCTCAAAGGTCATGTAGCGTCCATCGGAGTCAAAGACATGCCCCACATATTCCACTCCCCGCGCCCGCCAGTCAACAAAACAGGTAGTCGTAGAACCAGGGGTGAAATCAGGATTACCTCTCAAGGAGGTTAAATAGGTACAGTGAGTACTGAGCCCTAAAATCTTAGTAAGATGTGCCCATGTCTTTCGCAACGGAAAGACCAGGGGATGATGCGTCAATAGTGAAGATAATTTGTCCCCCCGGCCCATCAGTACATAACTTAGAGACAGTGGACTAGTAAATGTATTTTCCGCCACTAAATTAATAAATGACGACCTCCCCAGGAGCCAGCCTCTGATCAGACGCAAATTCGCCGCCCACCCATAATGTAAATTCGGGAGTCCCATACCTCCCTCCGCCCAGGGCCGTTTTAACCAGGACAGAGATATTCTAGCTCTCCCCCCTTTCCAAATAAAATGACGTAATAGTTGGTCTACCCGAGCGAGATCTCTGCGCTGTATCAACATGGGATATGTCTGTAACACATACAGCCATTTAGGTAAGATCACCATTTTGAATAGAGCTATCCTCCCCCCCAAGGAAAGCGGTAAATTACGCCACGCCAACAATTTCTCTTGGGTCGCTTTCAGTAGAGGGGCAATATTTAAAGAATAGATATTCCGCACCTCAGTCGTGATATGTATACCCAAATATTTAATAGACCCACGCGCCCATTTCAAAGGGAAGGGCCCCTCCCATCTCTCCTTAAGGGCATCCGGGAAAGCCAGCGCCTCAGACTTCTCCCAGTTGACCCGCATGCCAGATAGTTCAGCATACTGACCATAAAGACCAAGGAGATTTTGCAAAGAACGCTGTGGTGTGGTAAGAAACAATAAGACATCATCAGCGAAAGCCGCATATTTAAACAGTTCCCTGTGCGGCCCCTCCCGAAATTGTATCCCTCTAATACCCGGGTGCGCCTGTATGGCCAGTAAAAAGGGCTCCAAGGTAATCAAAAAAAGCATGGGGGATAGCGGACACCCCTGTCTAGTGCCCCGGCCAACCGAAAAGGGATCAGTCAATCTCCCATTGAATTGGATGCAGGCCTCCGGGGCACTATAAAGAAGCGCCACCGCCTGGTAAAAGAAACCACTGAACCCCATAGTTCTTAGAATATGGAACATAAAGCCCCACTCCACCCTATCAAACGCCTTTTTGGCATCTAGACTAGTGATCAAATAAGGCTCCTCCACCCTCTGACAAAGAGCCATTCCCAGAGCCACCTGTCTCAGGTTCCGAATGGCATAGCGCTGCCTAACGAAGCCCACCTGTCCCGGCTGTATCAAACCTGGGAAAACCTTCTCCAGGCGCTCTGCTAGGATTTTGGCCAAAAGCTTGTGATCAACGTTTAGTAACGAGATGGACCGATAAGATTCAGGAAGCAACGGATCCCTACCCGCCTTAGGAATCAAGGTGACATAAGCAAGATTCCCTTTGGGAGGAAACGCACCCCGCTCTACTAGCACATTATAGACAGTAGGCAGAGTTTTTGTCAGGGGCCCGATTAAGCACTTAAAGAACTCTGCACTAAACCCATCAGGTCCCGGAGCCTTTAACTTATGCATCGTCATTATCGCCCTGGAGACCTCTGCTTCCGAAAAGGGGACATTAAGATGCCCACACTGCTCTATTGTCAAAGAGGGAAAGTGACTCTAGTCCCCAAATTCCTCCCATTTAGATTCCGCCCAGCCCCCTGATTGGTATAAGTGGGCATAATACTGCCGAAAAACCCGTCCAATATCGTCTCCATCTGTCACCAATTGCTGACTAGCATTCCTTATCGCTGGTATGTGCCGGGACCCCCGAGCGGACTTAACCAAATGGGCCAACATTTTACCGGACTTTTGGCCAAACTGAAATAGTTTATATTGATAGAAAAGCAAACTTTTCTTCGCTCGTTGATGCAGAAGGGTATTAATAGAAGTCTGCAGGGCCAAGTAATGATCTCTACGCACCTTCGAAGGACCAGCAAGCAATTCTCGTTTAGCCCTCTGCATTTGTGTTGTCAACTGGATGAGCTGTTTATCTAGTGTTTTTTTCCTGTGGGCGACATAAGAAATGATCTCACCTCTTAACACCACTTTCGCTGTATTCCAAAAGAGGACAGGATCATCTTTATGTTGAGCATTGGAGGCTTCAAAGGCATCCCAACATGCTCTCAAATGGGCCTGGAAGTGTACATCCTCCGCTAAATAATACGGATACCGCCACAGGGGAGTACGAGACTGTGGTCTAGCTGCCGCAAGAGCCAACCAAACAGGGGCATGGTCCGATAAAACCACATCCTCAATCCCCGCGTCCACCACCCGAAAAAAGCTATGTGAACTGAGTAAAAAATAATCCAGCCGCGAGTGGGAGCCATGGGCCCGAGAGATGTGCGTAAATTCTCTCTCAGTGGGATGTAACATCCTCCAAACCTCTACCAGGTGAAGGGAGGTCTCTAAAAATGTAATCCCCTTGCTAGGCCCACAACGGCCCTGCGCCGTAGAATCCCTGTCCAGAGAAGGATCTCTAACCGCGTTGAAATCCCCTCCCACGATTAACATCTCATCCATGTACGGCAACAAGAGAGCTTGAAGTTTTTGGTAGAAGGAAGCGCTATACACGTTAGGCGCGTATACATTGCAGAGAATCAGAGGAGCTTGATTATAAACCCCTTCCAAAATTATGTAGCGCCCCTCCGGGTCCTTGATTTGTTTAAGAATCTGCACCGGGGAAGATCTCCGAAGTAATACTGCGACCCCTGCAGAGTGGGAAGTCCCAGACGCATAGTACACCTCCCCCACCCATCGTTGCTTTAATTTAACATGCTCAGTATCCGTTAAATGCGTCTCCTGTAAAAAGGCCAAGTCAGTTCTTTTTTTATTCAGGGCTTGTAAAATGTTAGACCTTTTAATAGGTGAATTGATTCCCCCCACATTCCAGGAGTAAATACGAAAATTATGCGTACTCATGGTGGATCCCAAAACCAAAGTTTCGCACAAAAACTGTCCAACAATGCAGAAGGGGTACGTCTCCCAGCTGGGCCCACCCCTTCGAGAAATGTGCTCGCTGGAGAACTAGCTCCAACCGCAACCCTCCTGAAATCTCCCTCCATATGGCATGAACTCTGCTGTCGTCCCCCCTCCCCTACCCACCCCCCTCCCCCTATCAAACCCCCCCCCTCCCGCATTTTACCCCCCCCCTACCCCGCCGACAAACACACTCTCCCTGTCCCACCATCTACTGGTAGGTGAAGATCCCCTGGACAAGGAGCCCAGTCTCTCCCATCCACCCACATCTATGCATCCCATTCAAAGAATGAGAAAGATAGGAAAAAAACTAACCATTGATAGTCAGAGGCCCAAAAATAACACCGCAACCCCTGGTTTCCACCGCTCCCAGCCAAAACCAAGACAGTAAAATTTTCCCCACCACCAACCTAACCAAGGTAAAGACATACCACCCCCGTCCTGGTACTGCCTCCCCCCTATGTGTGAGCCCAGTAGCCCTTAGATCACCCCAACAGCTCAAACCACATCAACAAACAATAAAACATGAACATGGAAGCAGCCCCCTCAGCATCCCCAAACGGAGCAGAGCTTCAACCCCAGATTATACAAATAAGAGAAACCCAAAGTCCCCAGGGGCCAGTTGCAAAGCAGAGCTGAACACAGTTTAGTTATGCTGCAGTCCAAGGCCCACACAGGAACGGAACCCAAACCAGTTTAGTCGTGCACTCCATGTGCATATACCAGATTTTTAAACAGCCCCGGAGGTGGGCTCAGGTAAAGATTGAAGATACTGCTGAACCGCCTCCACCTCAGTGAACCATTTTATGCCTTGCAGCGTGGGCACCCGAAGCCGAGCAGGGTAAAGCAACGCAGCCCGAATGCCCCTCTTGTACAGCTGAGAGCAGTATGGCGCCAACAGTCTGCGCTGCTGGGAAACCGCCAACGAAAAGTCCTGAAATATCAGTATAGGGCACCGCACGGATAATAGCTGCTTTGTGGGAGTAATTGAGTATTTTCGCGATCACCACCCGGGGCCTAGCAGAATCGTCGCGTTTAGGGCCAAGCCGGTGTGCACGTTCAACCCGGAGGGTGCCCGAAAGCCCCGAGAGATCCAGCGCAGACGGGAGCCAACCTTCAAGGAACTTGGGCAGCTGAAATTCGGCGAGAGTCTCCGGTAGCCCCACCAACCTTAAATTAGCTCTGCGGGAGCGGTTTTCAAGGTCCTCTAATTTCTGTGCTTGAGTGTCCACGGTCCGTTTCAGGGCAGCCAGCTCTGTTTGTACCACGTGGAGGCCATCTTGGTTGGAAGAAATCCGGGCCTCCACTTCAGAGAAGCGCCGGTCAATACTCGCCATCCCCGCAGTAAGTTCCTGTAGTTGAGCCGAAATTTTTTTTAATTCCGGATTTAAAGCCGCTAACACCGCCGCCGTCAGCTCTGCCGTGGAGCCCGAAACTCCCGCTCCCGTCTCGGGCGCGTCGGCGGCCATTTCTGGAATCGGGTCCAGCGTACGGGCCTTGTCGCGATCTTTTTCTTTTTTTCCAGCTCTCGCCGCCATGCCCCTTCTTCAAGTAGTCGCTAGGAGACAGGGAACCGAGCACCCTCCGGGCAATCAGCAAAAAATCAATTTTAGCCTCAGGATGTGGGTGGATGGGACGAGCCTACGCTCCAGGACGGGAAGACACGTCTGCTCCCGTCAAGGTGTCATGTGATCTCCCTCAAGAAGAACCTTTTTTTAAAAAAAAAATTTAAATACCCGACCAAAGGCCTCCGGGTCCTGGATCAAGCTGGGGGGAGTGAGCCGGACTCCCCGGTATCACCCCCAGCGACCTCCACAAGCTGGCAATAGTGGCTAACCACCCAGTACCTCAGCTGCCTCTGAAACCAGGGAGAAATGGTCCCCTCAGGACCTTACCACTCCCTGGGAGGCTATAACCGGGACTTGCAGGCAACTCACTGCGGTCCTAATCAAACCTGCTGCTGTCTTCAAATTTGTTTTCTTTCTTTCTTCTTTTTAAAACACCTAACTACCCTGTCTCAAACACAAACTAGGCCTGAAATCACAGGCTGTAGGTTTTGCACCTCCTCCACCTGCTGGAGACAGACGAATACTGCCAGACTCTAGGTGGCACCAGCCTATATAAGGCGGAGTTTTGTTTGATAAACTTCTGTCTCCATCTGCTAGAGGGGGGGCAAAACCAGGAGTCTGGACTGATCCAGGTATGTACAGGGAATAGAGTTTTAATTACAGATAGGTACATGGAAGTTGTCTTGAATGCCTTTTCAATGGAGTCTTGAATTGGAACTAAAAATTGAATAGTCTGCATAAATGTTAAGTCAGTCCCATGTCTGCTAGAAGATGACAAATTGGTAACATGTAAATGTTAAACAGCATGGTCAAAAGAAATGACGCCTGCGGTAGTCCGGATTCTAAATTTATTTTCTTTGAGATGGAATTATGAATTTTTACTTGAAAAGACCGGCTGCTTAGGTAGGATGAGAACCATTGCAAGGTGGTATCTGCTAGATCAATTTCTGCAAGTCTATCGATTAGAATATTATGATCAACCATATCAAACACTGCTGATAGATCTATTAGAACAAGCAGGAATTTTTGGCCGCTGTCAAATCCTGAGTATTGTGTCACAAATTTAGCAGTAAAATTTCAGTGCACTGTTTTCTAAAACAGGACTGTGAAGGATATTTTATTTATTTATTTATTTTTTTAATTTATTAACTTTTATTTACCGACATTCGTGCAGCACATCATGCCGGTTTACAAAGAACTCAGGTGGGCGATACAATAAAACAATAAAACAATGTACAAAGAATAAAATAAAAGTAAAACCATAACAATGTAACCTTAGAACCAAATACTATTTCTTACAAAAGGACACATTAACCGATCATGATCAGAAAGAGATAAATTAAGCAGTAGGGGGGGATATAAGATATTATTCTCAAGATGTTCAGTAAGTTGCTTCTGTACTACTTTCTCTAGGATTTTAGCGACGAAGGGGAGATTTGAGATTAACCTGTAGGTTATTTAAATTGGTTGAGTCAAGGTTATGTTTCTTAAGAATTGGTTTTATTATTGCACATTTTATGAGTTCAGGAACATTTCCTTTATTGAGGCAGTGATTAATTATAGGTGCTAAGACCATAGAAATAGGTTGAGCAATTGGTTTTAATGACAAGATAGGAATGCTGTCTATAGGGTGTGGAGCGGGATTAAGTTTTTTGATTAATACTTCAATTTCCATAGAGGAAGTTTCCTCATATACTGACCATTTAGGGATATCTCTAGGAGTAAGCCTAATTTGTTGATTCTGAGTGGAATTGATATTTGTAGTTAAATTCGCAATTTTCTGTTTGAAAAATTCTGCATTTTCATTGCAGCTGTTTTCAGGAAGAGAGTGTTTTTTGTCAAATTTTGAACTATGGTGAACAATGTTTTGGGATTATGGTTGGATTTTTTTTTTTAGAATAAAATTCCTTCTTAGTGTGATCTTTCAATGCTTTATAATAGGCAAGATGTTAGTCCTCCCATACAGGTGACATCACAGGATGGAGCCCAATCACGGAAAACTTCTGTCAAAGTTTCCAGAACTTTGACTGGCCCCTACTGGGTATGCCCAGCATGACACTAACCCTGCAACCAGCAGGGGTCCCCCTTCAGTCTTATTTGAAAGCTACAGGCAGTGCTGAAAAATAAAACAAAACGTTACGAACCCAACACTGCGGGGCGGCGGGCGGGTTTTGTGAGGACTAACATCCTGCTGTTCTGTGAGAACACCTGTTACAGGTAAGCAACATTTGCTTTCTCACAGGACAAGCAGGATGGTAGTCCTCACATATGTGTGAGTACCGAGCTGAGGATGTCTGAACATGCACCAAATGTACCCAAAGGCGTGCAACAGGCACAACCAACTGGGGTGGAATTTGGTAGAGGGCATCCTGAACCCCACCGGGCAGGTGGAAGGGTGTAGGTACGTTACATTGTAAATAAGTTACGAAGGACAGACTGGCCGAAGATGGAGTCTTGTCTTCCGACTTTGTCCAAGCAATAGTGGGCTGCAAAGGTGTGGAGAGAATTCCAGGTTGCAGCTCTGCAAATGTCAGGAAGCGGCACCAATCGTAGGTATGCTACTGAAGTCGCCATGGCCCTCAGAGTATGCTTTAACACGGTCTTGAAATGGAATGCCCGCTTGTTGATAGCAGAAGGATATGCAGTCCGCCAACCAGGCTTCCCTAACTTGTTAGGGTGGAAAGAGACGAACAATTGAGTGCTTTCCCTGTGGGCAGCTGTAAGGTCTAGGTAAAATGCTAGAGCCCGTTTACAGTCAAGGGTATGCAGAGCCTATTCTCTTGGGTTGGCATGGGGCCTGGGAAAAAAGGTAGGTAGTATGATAGATTGGTTTAGATGAAAATCAGAGACTACCTTAGGTAAGAATTTAGGGTGAGTGCGGAATACCGCCCGATCCTGCGGATAGGTAACTAGAACCTGCAATTCACTAACTCTGTGAGCTGAAGTGATAGCCAAAAGGAAAATCACTTTCCATGTGAAATATCGAAGGTCACAGGAGTGAAGAGGCTCGAACGGTGGTTTGATGAGCCAACCCAAAACCAGTTTAAGGTCCCAAGAAGGGGCCAGGGGACGCAGTGGAGGCTTGATGTGGAGCAAGCCCTTCCAAAAGCGTGTAACAAGGCGTTGTACTGATAAAGGGACATCCCCGACACCTTTATGGAAGGCGGCTACCGCACTGACATGCATTCTAATGGAAGATGTCTTAAGACCTGACTTTGATAGATGCCAGAGATAGTCCAGAAACTTCGGGAATGGACAGGAAAAGGTGTCAAGGGACTGAAAAGAGCACCATGACATGAACCTTTTCCATTTGTAAGAGTAAGATTTTCTCGTGGAAGGCTTTCGCGAAGCAATCAAGACATGGGAAACTGGATCTGAAAGGTTAAGTGGCTGAAGGATTAACCTTTCAACATTAATGCTGTCAGGGACAAGGCTTGAAGATTGGGATGGCATAGGCACCCGTCGTTTTGAGTGATCAGGAGCGGGTCCTTCCCCAAAGGAATGTGCCTGCGGATGGAGAGATCCTGAAGTATTGGAAACCACACTTGGCATGGCCAGTGAGGTGCTATCAGGATCATGGCTCCCTTGTCCTGACGTAACTTCACGAGAGTCTTTGAGAGAAGAGGAAGTGGAGGGAATGCATAAAGCAGACCGGTTGCCCATGAGAGGGAGAATGCGTCTCTGGGCTGAGAGTGTTCGCTGTGAATGAGGGAGCAGTAGTTGTCCACTTTGCGGTTCTGAGGGGACGCAAAGAGGTCTATCTGAGGATATCCCCATTGTTGGAAGATGGAGTTCACTACCAAGGGGTTGAGAGACCACTCGTGCGGTTGAAAGACGCGACTCGGCTTGTCTGCCAGCACATTGTCCACTCTCGGCAAGTAGGTGGCCCTGAGGTACATCGAATGGGAGAGGGCTTCCGCCCATATCTGTGTAGTTTCCTGACACAGAAGGAAGGAAGGAGCCTGTGCCTCCCTGCATGTTGATGTACCACATGGCCACCTGGTTGTCTGTCTCAATTAGGATGACCTGATTGGACAGGCAATCCCGAAATACCCTGAGAGCATATCTTATTGCTCAAAGCTCCAGGAAATTTATTTGGTATTTGGCTTCCTTTGGAGACCAAGAGCCTTGTGTCTGCAGATCAGCTATGTGGGCTCCCCACCCGAGGTTGGAAGCATCGGTGGTGAGAATGATTTGAGGATTCGGAACCTGGAAGGGCAATCCCTGGAGGAGATAAGTCAGATTTTTCCACCAGATGGAGTGAGTTGGTGACGTGGACAATGGCCGACAGAGGCTGAATAGCTTGAGTCCATTGAGACCTCAGAGTCCAGTGCATGAGTCTCATGGCCAAGCGGGCCATTAGTGTGACATGGACTGAGGATGCCATGTGTCCCAGGACGAGAAATTGGCATGCAGTTGCAGCATATTGAGACTGCAGCTGGTGAGCAAGTGACACGAGAGTCAGTGCTCATTGTCGAGGCAGGAAAGCCTTTGCCTGCAAGGTGTCCAAGTCTGCCCCAATGAACGATAAGGTTTGAGATGGGACTAAGTAGGATTTGTCGTAATTGACGAGAAATCCTAACGAAATTAGAGTGTGTAAGGTTAGATTGAGAGACGACAGAACAGCTTGCTGAGTGGGAACCCTGATTAACCAGTCATCCAGATAGGGGTAGACATGAACACCTTGTGTCCTGAGGAATGGTGCGACGACTACAAGGCATTTTGTAAAGGCTCATGGTGCAGACGCAAGGCTGAATGGAAGCACTCGGTATTGATAGTGCTTGAGGCCTACTAGGAATCTCAGGTATTTGCGATGAGCTGGACTTATCACAATATGGGTGTATGCGTCCTGGAGGTCCAGAGTGTGGAGTCAGTCTCCTCTTTGTAGAAGAGGTAGAAGTGAGCTCAAGGTGACCATCTTGAACTTTTCTCGCTGGAGGTACTTGTTGAGGGCCCGTAGGTCTAGAACAGGACGATTTTTGGGGGATTAGGAAGTACCGGGAATAGAACCCTAGGCCTTGCTGAGAGTGTGGAACGGGTTCTATTGCTCTTGACTGGAGAAGGAGGGAGACCTCTTGATCCAGAAGAATGGAGTGATCAGATGTTCTCCATGTCTGTAGAGGTGGGGAATCCGGTGGCAGGGCTAGAAAGTTCAGATGGTAACCCTGACTATGATTGCCAATACCCATTGGTCAGATGTGATTGAATGCCACATGTTGTGGAAGTGGCACAGTCGACCTCCCACTGGTATGTGCGACAGAAGAATCTGCCTGCTGCTCTCTAAGTGGAAGTAAAAATCCTGAAGCAGGCCCTGGCTGGGGAGCTGCTTGTGGTTTTTGTTTTCGGGTTTGGTGAGACTGAGGTTTTTGATAAGGTCTCGTAGCACGGGATCTGGCTGGTGGTGGGTAGGACTTCCTTGGATGGTAGAACAACTTATTAGAGTCCTTTCTAAAGGGCTGCTTTGAGGAGAAGTCAGAAGGCATCAAAGAGAGCTGTTTTAGGGTCTCATGATGGTCTTTTAATTCTGCCACCGTCTGTTGGATCTGTTCGCCGAACAGGTTATCTCCCACACAAGGTAGGTTGGACAACCGGTCTTGCACTTCTGGGCGAAGGTCAGAAGACTTGAGCCAGGCCCACCGTCTCACTGAAATAGCGGCTGCCGACACTCTGGTAGAGGTGTCAAAAATGTCATAAGATGTTCTAATCTCATGCTTGCCTGCCTCAAAACCTTTGCTTACAAGGGTTTGTAATTGTTCTTGGAATTGCTAAGGCAGGGAGTCTGAAAAATCCTCTATCTGCTTAAAAATGACCCTGTTATCTTGGGTCATATAAAGCTGATAGGCGGCAATTCGGGAGATGAGCATGGCCCCTTGGAATACTCGGCGACCAATGTTGTCTAGGAATTTCTGTTCCTTACCAGGAGGAGCAGACGAGTAAGGTTTTGACCTTTTTGCCCTCTTTTGTGCAGACTCTACCACAACGGAGTGGTGATCAAGCTGTGACTTCTGAAAACCTGGGGCTGACTGCACTAAATAAGTAGTGTTAGCTTCCTGTGTACTGCAGCAATTGATCCAGGATTTTCCCAGTTCTTCTTGAGGAGATCGAGAAGAACTTGATGGATGGGAATAGAGGTTATTACCTTGGGGGCATCCAGGAATTGGAGTAACTCCATCATCTGGTGCCTATCATCCTGTTCCGCCTGTAATTGAAAGGGAACCAATTCAGCCATTTCCTTCACAAAATTTATAAATGAGAGGTCCTCTGGAGAAGAACGCTTTCTACTCTCAGTGGGTGAAGGTGGTGAAGGTAAGTCATCGGTGTCTGATGAGGTATCATCTCCCCAGGTATCATAAGGATCAACACCCTTCCCTCTAGGAAGTAGAGGGGGACAGGGTGGTTGGATACCTGAAGGTCCTGGTCTAGGCTCTGAAGGGATCGGAGGAATTATCGGAGGCACCGATGATGGCATCGATGGATGACTCGGTGGCACCGATGGACATATCGGCACCGATGTACAGGTCAGTGGCGAGGGACGTATAGGCATCGATGGCTGAGGCAGAACTGCGGATGGAGGAATGCGGAACAGTGTTTCTCCTCCCGATGATGCCGTCAGTGGGGAGGACAACGGAACCATCGGAGACCCGGGATCCATGGATGGAAAGGCGGCCATTAGGCCTTCCATCCTGGATAGCTCTGCCGGAATCGGGTCGATGATTGGTTCCACAGTCGGTGCCGTAGGAACCTGAAGATGTTGCATCACCTTGTCGATGGCCTCCTGAACCATCCGGTCCAGTTCTTCTGGGAGACTTGGAGCAAGCAGCCCTGGCTCCAGAACAAAAGAAGGAGGCAGAGGCATAGCCGGAGGGACCACCGTTAAAGGCGGAGTCACGCTCCCGATCAGGTGAGGGTTGCCTCGGAGACCCGGTCGCAGGAATGGTCGGTGCCTTTCCTGGTCGGGGCTTCTTCGACAGCGGCTCGGACAACGGCGAAGTTGATGATTTCGCTCCCTCGATGGTCAGAGTCTTACGGTGTCGATGGCTATGTTTCTCTCTGCGATCCCCTCGATCCTGAGGGGGAGTAGAGGGGGTCCATGGCCGAGAAGTCGTCGATGCTGGTCGGTGGTCGATGCTGGCGCGAAGTCAATAGTGCCGGTTCTGACGACGTCAATGCAATGGATGAAGTTGGGGTTTGAGCACGGAAGTTCCATCTTCTCCATTCTGGCCTTGCGACCTTTCGGTGTCATTAGGGCACATTTGGTACAGGTTAAGACATCGTGCTCGCGTCCTAAATACATTACACAGACTTTATGGGGGTCTGTGATAGACATGGTGCGAGTACAGTCCGGGCACCGACGGAACCCAGACGCCATGGCCATTGAAAAAAATTGAGTCGCGGTACGGTCGACGGCCAGTAGGCCGCGAGGGCCAAACTCGACGGTAATCGACGGGAAACGGATAAAAACTTACCAGAGTACCACGGACTGACAAAAGTTAGAGGAGGGACTCCTGCAGTCAATTTAACTTTTAGTAATTCTGTGAGGAAAATTCCTGTCAGGAATCTCTTCAAAGCTCCTTTACCGAGAGGCTACTGCTGCGCGGATAAAAAAGAAGACTGAAGGGTGACCCCTGCTGGCTGCAGGGTTAGTGTCATGCTGGGCATACCCAGTAGGGGCCAAAGTTCTGGAAACTTTGACAGAAGTTTTCCGCGATTGGGCTCCATCCTGTGATGTCACCCATATGTGAGGACTACCATCCTGCTTGTCCTGTGAGAATGCATTTACTGTGCCTGATATTACTATTGTCCCAAGGTTGGAGTGTCTTGGAATGTTTGACTGTCTTACAGGTCGATACTGTAACGTACGGTTGAAGATTTCCCGTCTGTAACGTGCTGGGAGCGCACAATTCGGACGCGTAAGGCGATTCAGCTATACAGTCTCCAGTTTCACGCGTCCTTAGCGCTTCTTAAAACAGACGCATAACCCTTTCCGCACGCAGCATGTATATATGTAAATGAACGAATTAGCTGTATAATGAAGGAATTAGCTATTCCCCTCAGATACTGTGACGCGCGCTCAGATTATCTCCTTGGTAACCCGCTATTTTGCCGCGTCCTTAACCTGTTAGTTTACCGCTACCCTCTACTTGGTGTTAGTGTGGTGTTCGAAAATTAAAACGGGAATAAAGTGTAAAACATGGTGTAAAAAAAGTGTAAAAACATTGCTTACCTGCCCTGGCCCCGTCCGGTCTCCGGTGCAGCCCCAGTCCTGTCCCCTCCTCCCGAAGCAAAAAAAACCCAAAAACCGAAAAAGTAGCAAGGCTTGGGCCTGCTACGGTAGTCCCTTCTCCCTTCCTCCCGATTTCGGCGCTCAAGGCGGCCGGGTGGGCATGCATTCATCCAGGCAGAGGGAGCCGGCGGCGAAAGCGGCCTCCGGCTCCCTCTGCCTGGATGAATGCACGGCCCCCGCCGGCAGTGAATGAATGCCCGTGCGATTTCGGCGCTCAAGGCATGAGCCCCCGCCGGCAGCGAATGAATGCCCGTGCGATTTCGGGAGCGCTGAAATCGCAGGGCATTCATTCACTGCCGGCGGGGGCCGTGCATTCATCCAGCGGCCCCCGCCGGCAGTGAATGAATGCCCGTGCGAGCGCCGAAATCGCACGGGCATTCATTCACTGCCGGCGGGGGCCGTGCATTCATCCAGCGGCCCCTGCCGGCAGTGAATGAATGCCCGTGCGATTTCGCTCATGCCTTGAGCGCCAAAATCGCACGGGCATTCATTCACTGCCGGCGGGGGCCGTGCATTCATCCAGCGGCCCCCGCCGGCAGTGAATGAATGCCCATGCGATTTCGGCGCTCAAGGCAGTCACATGACGTGACGTCACGCCTTGAGCGCCGAAATCGCACGGGCATTCATTCGCTGCCGGCGGGGGCCGTGCATTCATCCAGGCAGAGGGAGCCGGAGGCTGCTTTCGCCGCCGGCTCCCTCTGCCTGGATGAATGCACGCCCACCCGACCGCCTTGAGCGCCGAAATCGGGAGGAGAGAAGGGAGAAGGGACTATCGTAGCAGGCCCGAGCCTTGCTACTTTTTGTTTTGTTTTTTTTTGCTTCGGGAGGAGGAGACAGGACTGGGGCTGCACCGGAGACCGGACGGGGCCAGGGCAGGTGAGCGGGGGCTGGGGGATAGTTTGCCGAGCATCGGGGAACATAACTGTCCACTTCCTGGTACCTGTCATTTCAAATGACATTTGAAATGACATTTGAAATGACAGATACCAGCGCGGCCGTGAAGCGTTAGGCCCGCGAACCCAGGATACTGTATAGGCGCTCTATACAGTAAAATGGGTTGCGCGGGCCTAACGCTTGCCTAAGGCTTCGCAGCCGCGGCATGCATTTGCATGTAATTAGAAGAGAGTATAGAGCGGTAGGTGAAGAGAACTGTGCGTGCGGGGAACGAGGGTGCGCCTGACACTGCCGCACTGTTTCTACCGCGGCCTTAGAGTATCGACCCGTTAGTTAGAAGAGGGTTAATTTCTTCAGCAACAGAGGCTAAAATAGCCTCTTTCACCTCAGTTTTTAGCCATGGCAACAATAATTTGATCTTCTTCCTTTCACCTTTCTTAATGGATGGAATACATCAGGACTGCACTTTAAGATTTTTATTATTTTTTTTTTTTTAACAAGTTCCATGCCTATTGCACACACCTTTATAGCTGCACCTTTTTTTTTTTTACACTACTTTTCTCATTTTATCAGTTTCCCTTTTGATAGTGCTAGAGCCGTGGATTTACTGACTGTCCTCCTTGCAGTCATTAATTCAAATTTGATCATATTATGATCACTACTGGCAAGCAGCCCCACTACCTTTTCCACACCAACTCCTGTGCTCCACACAGAATTAGATCTAAAATTGCTCCCTCTCTGCTGTATTCTGGAACCAGTTGCTCCATAGAAATGTCATTTATTCCAGCCAGGAACTTTCTCTCTCTACCATGTCCCGTTTCACTTACCTAATCAATATTGGGGTAACGGAAATCTCCATTACTGCACTACCACTTTTATTAGTTTCCCTAATTTCTCTTAGAAGTTTACTGTCAGTCTCATCATTTTGGCCAGGTGGACAGCATCGCTATACTCTTCCCCAACACATAAGGGATTTCTACTCAAAGATTCAATTGTACATTTAGTCTCTTGCAGGATCTTTATCCTGTTGGACTCTATGGCATCCTAGATATAAAGCACCACCCCACCACCACATTGCTCCTCTCGATCACTGCGATATAATTTGTACCCTGGTATAGCACTATCCCATCCTCCGTCTACCATGTCTCTAAGATACTAATTAAATCTGTTATTCACTGCTAAACATTCTTAATTTTCCGATCTTCTTAGACACTGACATTAGCATACAAACATTTTGTATTAACATTCTGCTTTTCAGTTGACAGGATAAATTGGAATCTGTAAGCTCAGGTGAATCTTTAATGATAGGCACTTGGACTACTTTTCTTATTATTGGAACCTCTCTGAGGGAATGCCCTAACTCTAATGCTTCATTAGTATTCTTTGAGGATACCTCCCTCTGCACAATGTGCTGCATGACTGTTGGCCTTCGTCTTTGATTTAGTTCAAAAGCTGCTCTCTCTCCTTTGCAAAGGTTAGTGCCCGTAACCTGGTTCCACCTTGATTAAGGTGGAGCCCATCCCTTCGGTAAAGACTCTTTCCCCAAAAGGTTGCCCGGTTCCTTACAAAACTAAATCCCTCTTCCTTGCATCGTCTCCGGAACTCTGTCTGCCTCTGGGGACTTGCGGGTGGAATGGGAGCATTTCAGAAAATGCTACCTTATAGGCTCTGAATATCAGCTTTCTACCAGAGCCTATATTTGGCTTCCGGATCCTCCCTCCCACATTGTTCTATGTCATTGGTGCCTAAATGTACCACGACAGCCGGCTCCTCCCCAGCACTGTCTAAAATCCTATCTAGGTAACACGTGAAGTCCACGACCTTCACACCAGGTAGGGCATGTTACCAGGCGATCCTCTCACCCACCGGCCACTCAACTATGACTGACGACTTAATCCTTCCTTCCTGGGCAGTAGCTCTGGGAGACAAATCCTCAGTGTGAGGACAATGCACCACCTGGAGAGCAGGTCCTTGCTACAGGATCATTTCCTGCTGTACCAGACTGATACTCTCCAATCAGAAGACCTTCCTTCTCCAAGGCAGCACCAGGGCTGCCAGACTAGAATTGGGACTTGGCTACTATTCCCTGAAGGTCTCATCTATATACCTTTCTATCTGCCTTAGCTTATCCAGGTCTGCCACTCTAGCCTTCAGAGATCTGACTCTCTATCTGAGAAACAGGAGCTCTTTGCACTAGGTGCACAAATACAACTTCTCACTGGCCAGTAAAAAAAAAATTACGTGACACTTGCTACAAAAGACTGGGAAGCCCCCCCCTTTCCTGCTGGACTGCTGCCTTCATCTTAAATTTGTTCAGTTCTTAGTTAAGTTTAGGTTGCTATGGGAGTAGGAATACGAACAGTTAGGGTCCTTTAAATGTATTAGTGTATTCACTATGGGGTAGAATTTCAAAGGGTTACGCGCGTAAGATACACACGTAACCCCCGAAAACCTACCAGTGTGCGCTGAGCCTATTTTGCATAGGCTCGGCGGCGCTGCCAGAGGCAGGCGGAACTCATCAAGATAAGGTGGGGAGGGGATTTAGGTAGGGCTGGGGGGTGGGTCAGATAGGGAAAGGGAGAGAAAGGTGGTGGTGGTGGGGGGGGGGGTGGGGGGGGAGTAAAAAAAAGTTCCCTCCAAGGCTGCTCTGATTTCAGAGCGGACTTGGAGGGAACAGGGAAAGCCACTGGGCTTGGCGCACGCAAGGTGCACAAGTGTGCACCCCCTTGCGCTCGCTGACCTGACTTTATAACATGCGCACGATTGTTATAAAATCAGGTGCACATTTGTGTGTGCCAGGTAGAGCACACAAATGTACCCACGTGCTTAAATTTTAAAATCGGCCCCTATTTATCTGGCAGTGACCTACAAGGGAATGATTAAACTCTTGATAAGGTGTGGGGAATTTCTGAATTTAAAAAGCAGATTTTTTGCTTTTTAGTGTCACTTGCCTATAAATTACAGGGTGAGCTAAGGGTGGGTGGGAGGGAAAGACCAGCATGCAAACTTCTAGTTTTTGCCCGTCCTCTGACTAGCTATTTAATACAAACACACAAAACTCCTGGTATTTCTGCCTGTCTTCTGACTAGCTATTTAATAGATACACAAACACACTAAAGAATATACCCCAATAGCAGTACTTATTGATTCTTTTCAGCCACCAGCAAGTTGATCCTCTACTTTCTCACTGGATTGAGTCTCTTATCTTCAGTCCCACATCTGCATCAGTTAAGTGGGTGGCCTTTGTAGGTGCAGTGCTGAAGGCGTTTAACTGTGTGCTAGTGGCTACTGGTGCTTAAGTCCTTTTCTATCTGGCTTATTACATGTTTGCTTGTCATGGCAAGTCCTATTACTGAAAGTCCTTTTAATATTGTCCTTAAGGCTTACTGCTCAGCTTTCAGGTGAAAGGGAAGACAAACCAAGTATCCTGGTCTACCTTATCCTATTCTTCTTTGCTAAGCCTATTATTCTTAAGCTCAGCCCCAGGCTCTCTCTCTTTATTCTTTCAACACAAAGTTCAGGAAAGGCTGTTTTTTTTTCTTCAGTTAAAGGCAGGCAGCAAAAGCTGTACAATGACACAGATGTAGTGCTATTAGTTTGCAGGTGATATGGGTTCACTTCTTGAACCATGAGTCTTTATCTGGGGCTAGCAGTGCAATGGAAGCTCTAGTTATGCTCTCAGAAGGGAGGATGTGCTAGTAGCTGCCTCTAAAATAAGCTCCACTTGGTCAGTTCTGCAATAGTGAAAGAAGTCCTACAACTGGTTGCTATGATTTTCACTAGGATGGGGCCACAAGTAATGTGCACTCAGCAAAGAAAATGTTACCTGCAATTGTGTACACATACTTTACTGCTTATGCAGGAAAGAGGTATAGGCACAAAAAAAAAAGGGGGGGATGGAGAACTGTAGCTACTGCTTAGCACCCATGTAAATGAAGATATCAGCTATTACCTCCTAATGGAGAAAGGTGTATTAACTAAACTCTTGCTGTCTTATTAAAACTGGAAATTTTATACATGGGACAGAGGTAACAAAAGTTCCAGTACTAGCTTGTGGGTAGAAGCAAGAGTAGCAGGAGCTGTAGTCAAGGTTTGGCACAGAAAAAATACATTATGTACAATTCATGTTTTCTACACAAATGAAATGTGCATACATCATTTTTCAGTGCATTACACCTTTGCTTTGTGTACACTTTTTTTTTTTTTTACTCCTGCTACAGTAGTAGACTGCATGAGCATTAAAACAAAAACTTGTACATTAAACTGTATACTGAATGTTACCCTACAATTTTAACACTTTGCTAACCCTTAAGGAGGATGAGGTTATCTATAGAAGAACTACCATCGCAGTTGGAAGGGGCAGAGCTAAATAGCAGCAATGAGCGAATTTAGTAATTTCTTCTAAGCAGAATTTAAAAATACTTAGACATAGCTTTGTAAAGGCAGTAGGCTCTGATTCTTCATACTTTAATAATGCATAACAACAAGAAGTTCTACTAACTTTATTTTACATATTTGTACAAGAACAGTCTCCCTTTTAGTATAAAACTAGTTCACATGATATAATGCAATATTTATAGACACTGCATATTAACCAAAATATTCAAGACTTTAGGAAGCTTACTCTTAAAAATACCCTCAGCAAAATAGTCTTCCAGTAGCTCCGCATTTAAAAAAAAATATTACAAATATACAATTTGCTACAAATTAAAGGTGTGACTACAGCACTGATTAGTCAATTACATTTCAAACATATGTACATGATTTACACAACACATTCATGAAGAAACTGTAACAAATACAATTTTCCTGATTTCCAAGATTTATTTGTAAGCACTTATTGCCACAGAAAAGTATGTATTTTAAAATCGGGGCAAATCTTCCTCCATGTACTATCTTGGTTTTATTCCCTTTTATGGAGGTCCAGTGGCAGAGGAAGAACAGACAAGCTACTTACCTGCGCTCAAAATAAAGTTCAGAACTTGCTTAAAAGTACCTCCAAGTAAAAGCACAACTATTCATACACATTCCTTACCTTGTCCAGGCTTTATCCACCTGACGTTTTAAAACCAAAACACAAAATATGGAGTGCAGCTGAAGTCAGTGTAAGGGATGCAACAGCTGTTTACAGCAATTCCCAGCTGTGGCAACGTTTGGGAATGCTGCAAGTACCCATAACTAATTCAGTGAAGTTGCAGATCCAGGCAAGCTGTCATAACCAGAGATATTTAAGTCTGGGTCCCTTTTTCCTTATGTTACAAAAAGAATATTGAGTGATATACATCAGCCATCCAACTAAGAACAGCAGGGAATACCTGCTACAATTTAAAAGGCTGCTTACTGATTTTTTTCTGAAGAGGATAAAAGGTAGTAACAATTTTCACCCAGAACATTTCAGATCAAGACAAATGCCCAACAGTCACTAGTGAACAGGGTAGCATGCAGATGAGAGTAGAAGGAAAAAACCTAGACTTGAGCAGAACCTGTTTTTTTGCAGTTTTAGCCTTTGTTTATGAATCTTTCCAGCAAAATGCTGCCTTCCATTCCTTCTTCCCTTCAGAAATTGTGTAGTACAGGTTTCGAACGAAACACATTGCCAGTTCCTCCACCCCATGGTCAGGCAACATGCAAGTTTCTGAAATATTAGATTATAAGGTTGGTTTGAAAAGCCTCTCAATCTAAATTAACTGTTTCTACTTTGAGATAGTCCAATCCCTGGTACCATACATCTGAATGAAAATGCAGATGTATATAACTGCTTGTCAAGATTTTCTTGGTCCATAATCTTTGGGAATTTAGAAGTATAATATACTCATTTTAAAAAGTGCACTTTGTTTAGGCAATATATACAGACTAACACCATTGTACTTGTTTAAAGCACTTTCTTCCCAAAATATTCACAATCATAGCCTTGACTTGTATATGACGTACATGAACACATTATAACAGTCAAAGCACTAACTTCTAAAAGGCAATGATATCGTGAATTGGATGTAAATTATATTCCCCTCTTATAAAACCCAGGCATGGGATGAAAAGTTCTCATTTGCAACTATGGGAAAAATCTCTTCATGATGATTAAAGCTCCTCTACAAGCTTCCAGGCACACACAATCTCTGTTTTGAGAGTTTCCTGGTAGAATATGAACTTACATTCCACATGTACTAAGGCATAAGCAAGATAGACCTCTACCTAATGGAACACTTGCAGCTAGGACTAACACTTTCTGGTATCATACTCTTGCTAGGGAAATGGTAAAAGCCACTGATGAGGGACAGGGGAGCTTGCAGACCATTCATACTCATCTTCTTTTCCAAGATCCCCTGGCCTCCTGCTTGTGAGGAGGAGGAAAGCATGACTCACTCTACACAAAACAAACTCTTTGAATAAGATCAGGAGTAGCCAGATTTCTCCATGGACAAGCAAGATCAAACACACGTGTGGGAGACATCATACAGCAGCACCCATGTGGGAAAACTCTCTCTAGCAAAGTTTGAGCATGCACACAACTTCCCACGCTGCCTCTGTCACGAGACCCTTTGAGTTTTCTTTGTCCGCTGTAGCACTGCAACAAGATCTTCTCTCCACTCCCTGCCCCCTTCAGGTTTTTGCTAGTTGTCTTACTTTATTCCCATCTTCAGTTATTCTTTCAGTAAAAAAAATATTTAATTTCTTCCACCTACTTCAACATGCCAGGGAAGACACTAAGCAGGTAAATATCTCTTTGAACTATGCGCAAGATACTGCCATAAGATGGAAAGCCAGGATGTACATAATATAAGCTTAAGATGCCTCGGACCTCATCATGAATCCTCAACTTGCAATCCAAGTGGTAAAAAGTTACCTTGTGCGATTAAACACGGAACAATGAAGTTAAGATGTGAGCTTCTGTCTGCTTCGGATAAGGACAGCTCCTCTTCAAAAAGACAGGATTATAAAAGGTCACAGTTGAGAAGAAAAAAAAAAGAGCAAAAGTTCCTCCTCAAATAATAGTTCTCTAAAGAGGAAACATGACTCTTTGGCACCGGGAGAAAAAGATTACCATGCTGAAAAAAACCACACAAAATCTCTGAAGCCGTATTTGGAAAAAAAAATGGTGCTGAAGTCATCCTTGATCAATACTCAGCCCAGTGTGATTCTTTAAAGTCAGGGCAATAGGCATGTCCCTCAGTGCCATATCCATTGTGCTGAATCGAGCAATGCTGGAGCTAAAGCTTATGACTCCCAGTTCTAGAGAAATTTACTTCTAAATTTAACAAATTCTCCAACAACATATCTGAAGAATATTCAACAACCATCTTTGGCTTCAACACAAAAACCAATAAAAGATTCTCCTATTGTAATCCAGGATTATGATGACTCAGTCTATTCAGGCTCTGTTCCAATAAATGAAGAATCTATTTAGTACCGCATCAATCATCAGAGCCTCAAAGCGCAATACCCCTCCTGAGGACAGGACTTATCCAGTTTTCTTGCAAAGAATATCACAACTTTTCAACTTGAAGAGCCTGTTCAACATGAGGAAGATTTCCTGGGAGTTCTGAAATTTATACAACCTTAAAAACAAAGGCAGTTCCTGTACAAAAGGTTTTTCAGGATCTGCAGTCCAGGATTTGGAAAAAACCATTGAAAATGGTTCTGGTAACAAAAAACAAAATATATGGTACAACAGCTTCCAGGCCAAAGGAAAATTTAACTCCAACATGACTCCCTTATGGTTGAGTCAGGGATGCGAAAAGCTAAGCAATTTTAGTTTTTTAAGGTGTAACTGATGAAAAAAATCTTAAGATACTATCAACTCCTTAGACCTGGAAGACCAAAACAAGTTATCACTTTTAAATGAAGCTGAACCGATAAGTAGTAGCTTTGTATATATCTTCAACAGAAATAGTTTGGAGATGAGCCACTGAAATCTCTATCGCTCAGCCTTGATGAGCTTTGACAGTCTGTAACTTATAAATCAGCCAGAGCATAAGTGCACGCCAATTAAGAGTTCTTTTTGGCAGCTGTCCTTCCTAAAGTATTAGAAGGGCAAACAGCTGAGAAGCTTGACAGGGAAGCTGAGTCCTGCTTAACTAATATGTTACAGTTCTCTTGCAGTTCAAGGCATGAAGAGCATGCTCTCCTTTGTGTATGTGGTCTTGGAAAGAATGCAAGAGGCACAATAGCTTTGTTACTATAGAAAGCAGACACTACTTTTGGAAGGAACTTGGGGCAAGTTCATAGAACCCCATTATGAAAAAAACAGATATGGTGAATAGGAAACCACATTGTGTAATTTGCTTACTCTTTGTTTTGAAGTGATGACAACAAGAAACACTTTCCAGGTGAGAAAGTAGGTCCACCAACTCAATATGTTCAAAAAAAGGTTTTATGATTACTATTTTGAGATTCCACAGCACAGGAGGGTTACTGATCTGATATGTACAATGCCAAAGGTGGAGAGAGATCTAAACCATTTCTACCAGCTTATGATACACTGCAATTGCGCTGAGATGAACTTTGATTGAAGAGGTACTAAGACTTGAGGAAGAATATATATGGAAATAAATCCCTTAGGCCACAGGAGAAAGGATTCACATGCCTGATCTCACACCAAGCTGGGAACACCTTAGTTGAAGGCTTCTGGCCGCAATCAAAATATCCTCCACTTCCCTCAAAAAGAGCAGAGGAAACTACTGCATGTTCAAAATCCAAAGACATGAGGGCCAGGGATGGCCGATTATGATGGCCTGGCCCATCTTTCTCCTGTGTGATGAGGATCAGAAATATCCCCAATAGAACTGGGGACTACATCAATAGACTGAAGAGATTTGGAAACCGCACTTTCCATAGCTAGGTTGACACAATGAGGTTCATTCTTGCCTTGTCCTGAAGATGATCCACCAACATTTTCTGAATTCCTGAAAGAAAGTTCTCTGCAAATAGGCATTGTGATGACCTACCCATGACCAGATTTAGATGGCCTTCTGGCAGAAAGCATGAGAACTTGTCTTTCCCTGTTTTTATCTAAAACATCTGAGTGTTAGGATTAAAAAAATCTTTCCCAAGAGGAAGTGAAAGTTCTCAGAGCATAATAAATGGCTTGCAGTTCCAGTAGGTTGTTCTGCAGGTGACTCTCCTCTGGGGACCCCACTCAATGTGTCCAAATAGCTCCAGGATGAGTCCTGTGGAGGCGTTGGTAGACAATCACTTGCTATGGTGGGATATGTAACAAGAGACCCATTCTTAGAACTTCCAGATTCATCCACCACTGAAAAGGATGCCCTCATCTCCAGGCATCAATGAGATTTGGTAGGATAAAAGTTGAAAGTTGGTCCCATTGGTTTTGAAAGCTTTACAGAATCACATGAACCACAGCAGCCAACATCAATGTTGCTTTCAGTCCAAATTAAGGCAAGATTGTACGAGACCCCTTAGCACTGTAGCTCCTAAAGAGAGTCTCTCCAGGCTCCTATAAACTGAATCTGTTGAAGCAGATCCAGGTTCAACTTGCCAATGTTGAATAGGAACCTCAAGGATTGGAGAAGCCACACTGTTTTCTTTAGGGACTCTAAACTCCCATTGGGGATGGTCCTGTGACCAACCAAACATCTAGGTAAAGGAACATGCAGATACTCTGCTGACAAAGCTTTGCCTCCTCCATAGTCAGCCGTTTTGTGAATACCTTGGAGCCACAGTTAGGCCAAAGGGGAGCACCTTGTATTGCTAGTGCGTGTCCTTCACCACAAACCTAAGGAACCTCCAGTGGGTCAAGTGCATGGGATGTACCCATAAAGTGTCCTTCAGATCCAGTATACATAACAAATCCCTTAGTTAAAAGGAAGGAGTCTCATTTAGAGCAGGGGTGGCCAACTCTGGTCCATGAGAGCTACAAACAGGTCTGCTTTTCAGGATAACCACAATGAATATGTATGAAATAGATTTGCATACAATAGAAGCAGTTCATGCAAATCTATCTCAATCATATTCATTGTGGATACCCTGAAAACCTTGCCTGTTTGTGGCACTCGAGGAATGAAGTTGGCTACCTCTGATCTAGAGGAAGTTAATCTTTGAACAAACTGCTGACTCAGGAGAGATTAATCTTTGTAAAATCAGAATAGGCCTCAGTCCTTCCACTTTCTTGGGGGATTAGGAAATACTGGAAATAGAATGACTGGCTATGCTCATTGGAAGGTACAAGCTCGATCACCTTCTGCAGGAGAAGCAATTCCATTTTATAATTGTAGTTAGGGAGATTGAGATGAGTGAATTACAGATCAAAATCTGATGAATCAGAGAAGGAAAGGAGAAATGCCAGCAGTGGTGGTATCCAATAATTTTCAGAACTTGCCAGTCTTTGGTGATCTAACACCACTCCTGCAGAAAGGATTTAACCTCCTCCCCCTCACACACTGGTGGAGATGGGAAGGCACGCCTCAAAGCCATCAAAAAGTGGTGCCTGGCTTAAGCTGCATCTGCTGCAGGGGCTAATGCTTCTCCCTTAGATGCCTCCAAGCAGAAGACTGCTGCTGTAGAGGGGGCAGGGATTGATGATGCTGGAAAGAGTGGAAGGGAGGTCTTTAAAAGAATGGCTGCTGGTATGAGAAGAATTAGCTTCTAGCTGAAGCTGTCTGATCCCCCCCACTGCAGCTGACAGTGATTGCACCATGGATTGATGCTCCTTATAGAAGAGCCACCATCTTAACTATCACTGAACAGATTGTCCCCATGCATTGCACTCCTTCAAGAAACTCATGCACATCATCTTAGAAACTAACTCACAACAATGTGAGTGTCCGGGCCCCAGTGGCTACTGCTGAAGTTCTGGGTGCAATGTCAAAAGCTTCATAGACAGAACAGATAAGATGCTTTTCATATCTCTCAGTGTCTTCCACTGCTCTATGAATAGCTGCCTGCTATAGGTCTAACTTCTGGAAGCATTCATACAGCCACTGTACTATACAACATTTGAGAGCTGCATGCACGCACTCAATACAGAAGTCTGGAAGACTTTTTTTCCATACAAATCCAATAACTTCAGATCTTTTGCCGGGGAAAAGTTGGAATGGTCATGGATACAATTTGCATGCTTCAATGCCGACTTGACCAACAGCAAATGGTGTGGAAATTGGACCACTTTGCACTCTATTTTAAATTGTTTCTAGGCCATGGGAAGGCACGATGTAGGCATCTGCCACATCCTTTTCTGGAGATGATCCTGGAGCAACTTATAAACTGGGATAGCTGCAGAAATTGAAGGAGCCCAAAGATGTCTGTTCTCTAAATCTTTTCCTTCCTATTACTGATAGCTTGGGTCTTCGCCAACTTATCCATGAATGTGAAGTAGCAAAGATCTTCAGGGGGGAAAAGGGAGATATGCTGCAGCAAGTCTGGAAGAATATCAGATGGAATCTCCACATAGTCATCCTCATCTCCTGACCCCAGGGGAACACTAAGCCACAACCCCAATGATGAAAGCAGCAACTGAGGTAGAGACCTCTGCTGGCCCAGAGGGGAAATATCCAGAAGGAACTCAGACTTAATTGATCATCCTCTGGTAAGGATTTACACCCAGTACAGCAGTGTAGGACTTGGAGCAGCTCCATTATACAGAAAAATGTCCTCCATCTTGGAGAACAGAGGCTCTAATCCTCCTGGCCCCCCTCCCCCACCTTCAGATATTAAGGAGGCAACAGAATTCTTCACTAGCTTTGATAATTGGGCTCCCACTGGTTGGGGACCCTGTGAACCATAGTTGAAGGAGATACCTTTTCCTTAGAATCTAAGATGGCCTCATCCTCAGTGCTAACAGGAAGGCTGCAGGAGACTTCTCTACAGTCGCAACAGCTGCTGGCTCTGAGGCATTCCACTGCATTGACCATTCTCTAAGATTAGGGCTCCTGTGCGTTGATGGCACCAGCAGTTCCTTCTGTGTCATGACATCCACAGTGGGATTAACTTCCATGCTAAAGTGCTTTGTTTCAGCTCCTCGGATATCTGCACCAAGTGCATAGATTATGGGCTCTGTACCAATAGCAGATGGCACTCGTGTGCCTCACGTCTGAGAAGAGTAGATGACTATACCACAGGGATCTTCCTTGCTAGAAAGAGACACTCAGACAGTGACGCTACATCTCTTCTTGGCATAGGGAGGATCTGCTTCTGCAGTCCTCTGTGCTGGAGGCACCAATGTTTTTGCTCTGACGAGTGTCCCCCCTTGCTGCTTAGGTGCCTTTTTCCATGCCTCCTCTGCTGCCAGAAGCTTCCATGCCATGCTTAATCCCTGACCTGGGATGGATCCAGAGGCTGATGCCATAAAGAAGCCTTCCAATGCTTGTGGGGACCAGAAGAGAAATATTCCATATTGTCTCTGCGTGGGAGCCCAAAGACATTTTGCTCAAGGTAAAAGCAGCTCCACGACTCTGCCTTGTACCCAAGGCTTAGGGCTCTTAGTCTTCAGTGCCTTCTGAAGGTCTTCCCCATCTTCCAGTCATGATATTGCTGTGTCCAGGGAGACATACAACCACAGCTACAACAGTTTGATGAGGCATGATCCAGGCCAAAATATTCGTAATGAACATATGGTGCCCTCAAATGCAGGCCTTAAACCTATTTAGTGTAGGTTACTTGGACTTTGGCTTCTCCAATTTTTTTGATAACTAGATCTGAAAGAGTTCTGTTGCAGGGACTTCTAAGGCAGTGTGGTAACAAAAAAAAAAAAATCATCAATGAGGCAGAAAAAAAATAAACCGTTACTAGGCCTCATTAGATAGTGACTGAGGGGCTCCCAGGACAGCATGTACATGTGTGAACTCTTGCGGATGCTCAGTAACACTTTTACTGAGCTCTGAGAGCTGGGTTCATGTCCATGTCTTTGGATGACATCATCCAAATATTATGGCTGATTCATGAGTGCTTATCAACGGAGAAACAAAACTTCCAAGGGTCCTTCCAGCCAAGTAAAGCATTTGGACAAAGAATTATCAAGTGCATGCCCTCCCTTTTTAACAAATGCAATCCTTAATTTTCTTCACACCTTGGAAACTAGATTATATAGTTGTCTTAACAGAACAGATTTGCAACACTGAACATTTTATCTGTAAAAATACAATAAAATGAATGTTGAAAGGCCTAAACCACAAGATGACAATCATATTGAAACAGAGCAGTAATACTTTGATATATTGCATTTCCAGAGACATCACCTTCATGAACACAATTACATTTTCTCCCCTTCCACTCAAATGATCATAAACCAAACCTCTGGAAACAAGTCTTGCTTCTATTTCTTACATTTCACCAACACATTCTTTTTTAATTATTTAAATTAGCATGAGTATCATCTAGCGAAGGAAGGCAGGATGAACAAACAACCACATGAGCACAATGCATCAAGATCTCTTATAGGTCCAGAATGGGAGCAACCAGTTGCTTAACAGGTCCCACTAACAAAGCAGAGGAGCAATAGAATTTGACCTTACAAGATTATTAATATGGGCAGTTTAAAAAAAAATGTGACTAAACAGTTAAAGCAGCTGGCGACTTCCAATATTTCAAATTTATGAATGCACATTTGAGGGCAACAATAAGCTAGACACCAGAGTGTACAAGAGCAGTGGCTTTAACTTTTCCCCAGGCTGACCCCTAGAGTCATCAAAATGCTAATATCGCAGCCCTAACACCCGCGATAGTGTAAAGGGGCATGTTTAGGGTAATTTTTAGAGTTACCGCGCCACGCTGCAACATAGCGCTTCGCACAGGTAGCATCACATGGTGCAGTAAATTATTCGCACCCCACAACACTTCCTATTTCTCGCACTGAGAGAGGGAGAATGCACATTTATAAGGCCTTCATAGTAGTGAAGTATTTATACGACTATTAATTGCCCCTCCTATAGGCATATAAATAGTTGCACACTGTGAAAGCCTCCACAAAGGCGCTCTCTCTCTACTCCACTCCCCTCCCAAGCCCAGAAATGGCAGAAATGCAATTCGAAAAATGTATCATGACTTGCGTTACGGCCATTTCGGTCATATCGCACAGCTTAACACCAGGAAAAAAGGTGTAGTTATTTCTGCTGTTAAAACTGTGGGATAGCATGCAGTACGCTATCACACGGTGCGATAGTGCCCCTCATGTTCATAAATCCCACCCAAACACCTCCCTAATCCTACCCCTTCCCAAAATTTGTATTCGCGCCATGCGCCAGTGCTATTGTCACATGCATTAAAGCCATAATGCATTTTGATGAATGACCCTGTGAGTTTGCTAGAGTCATCATTAAACATTCAATACCTGTCCAAAAGAGAATACAGAATTAAAAAATAAAAGCATGTAGAAAAGGTGTCACACTGTCTTGGTCTTTTCACAGGGCCGCAGGTTGTTTTGATTATGAGCTAGAATACAAATTAATAGCTACTACAATTTTCAGTCACGAGCCACAGGTGTTACTCAACATGGGACCTTGTTTCATGGTTTGCATTGCAATCATTAAAGATTCCATTTAATTATGGAAGCATGATAAGAAAAATGTTAAGGAAATAAGTTGTCCTTTGCCTAGCACAGCCTCTCCCATTAACAGAAGGCAACTCTTGCATTGAACAGAGACTCCAATTTGTGGTAGGGAATCTCTGTCCTGTGTCCCCCATAATCCACAGGGCCAGCAGATAAGAACAACCTCACGATTGAGATGAACATGCATCACACATACTGTACAACCCTTGTTATAATAGAAGGCTTCATTATTTACACCTGAGATGAAATACACAGCAGAAATCATTATTTTAAGCAAGTAATGGAACTTTTACAAATGCATGGCTGTGCCCTAAGGAGAGAAGCTTCAAGGAGAGCACTTTTTTCGGTACACTCAGATGACCGAAAGATCTGCCATCAGAATGCCATTATAACCCATTCACAGTTCATAGGTCTTTCGCTGGTGGCAGAATCCTCTCAAATCCCACGATTATTCTTCCTCCCCTGTCACACAGACCCTCGACTGCCTTAACGCAGCACTGTTCGAGCCCTTGGAATGGAGTGACTGCTGCAGGGGAAAATGCATTAACAAAAATAATTAAATGCATTAAGTAACAAACACACTGGTTTTATAAATGAAAGGCAAGCACAAAAAAACCCCAAAAACCAAAACACTCAGCAGGAAACTCAACAACTACAAAGCACTACTAGCAAACTATGCATGCGTAATAATAATTTGGATAAAAAAGGAAAAATGAAAAATGACAAGGATAGGGTTTTGGGGGAGTTTTTTTTGCAGAGACAATGCTGTATTGATTCTAAAAAGCAGCACAGACAGGAAATCTTGAAGCAGATGAAACATTTGCAGGAAAGAAGCAGCGGAAGATTGAGAGTACCATAATTTCATTAAGCGTATTTGGTGCAAAGCATTCCTTTTCTTTCTCGCTCTCTGATGAATCAGGCTGTGGGGTGAAAGTAGAAAGAAGACAGAGTAATAAAAAAACAAGGAAACAGCGAGCAAGTACCAATTTTTGCTGAGACAGAACTAGATTATACTCAAGAGCAGCTCAGTCACTTCAAGCAATGCCTGCTTTTCAGAGGGAGCAATGAAGCTGTGGCTGACCATGCAGCATGGAGAGAAGGCCATAGCATTGTTGACAAGAGAAGAATTTTAGAAAAGATTAGGAAAGCAGCAAAAATTATGGTATCCATAGGCAAAAGGGGGGGGGGGGGAGTTTCTCTCCTGGAAAGCAGAAAGGGGGGGGAGATAGGGGAATACCAATTTTTATGCATCTTCATAATTAACAAACCTAAGCAACTGCCTATGCCTAAATCTAGCTCTGCTTACCCCCCTCCCCCCCGAGCTAAGGAAAATACATTGTTTGTTCTTTGCAAAGAGAATACCTCTTTAAAAGAAATACATATGTGAAGCCATTTCCACTCCCATCATGTCAGAGTACGTTTCACTGAATCCCATGAATGGCCACAAACAAGCTTAAGAACATAAGAAATTGCCATACTGGGTCAGACCAAGGGTCCATCAAGCCCAGCATCCTGTTTCCAACAGTGGCCAATCCAGGCCATAAGAACCTGGCAAGTACCCAAAAACTAAGTCTATTCCATGTTACCATTGCTAGTAATAGCAGTGGCTATTCCCTAAGTCAACTTAATTAATAGCAAGTAATGGACTTCTCCTCCAAGAACTTATCCAATCCTTTTTTAAACCCAGCTACCCAGCTTCCTGCCATAATGTGTTTGGACTGGGAAATACTGATGAAAAGCGAGCCCCACCGTTGTAAGGAACTTGCAGCATTAATGCATAGGGCATGTCAGATTCCCAGGGTTGTAAGGGGCCAAAAGTGTGACCACAGCTTGGTATGGGATGATGGCTGTCTCCTAACTTGGGCATCTATGAGAAACTAGTTGTCTTGGATCGCATCAGTCAAACTAAGGCTAGCTGCTCCTCCCCTAGTTTCAGAGGTGAGGGATGCCTGTGCTCTCTGTGCTGCAACTGTTGAGGCTCATGGATTAAAGATTCTCATCCTAAGTAGGCCCCCCAACAACTTTCTTTAGAGGTAGGATTATTCTGTTTAGGCACCAACACTGAAAAAAAACATAGCAATCAACAAGAAACCACAGTTTGTGCCACTGCTCCAGAGTGTAAAACTTATCGACCTTTCCTCTGTTCAACACAATCTTTCACTTACTCATAACCATATAAGTCTCAACGCACAATACATTTTTTTTGCATAGAATAGCATTACGTTTTTTACAAATGCATTTCAAAGCTTGTGTTAAACACAAAAAATTCTAAACTTTAGAAAGGGAAACAAAATATATCTGGATGATTTAAAAAAGTTAAGCGTGGCTTACCCTCTTAAATTGCTGTTTCCTGTAGCAGACCTGGTTCTTATAGGAACGTCTGCGCTGACAGACTTGGATGTTTTACTGCTTTGCACACTGGACTGCAGAATTACTCTGAAAAGAGCAGGAAAAACATCAATAACTAGGGATGCTGTCCATGAATCTCCCAGGACCCAGCAGTGGCAGCACTAGAAGCAGGTTCACTGAGCCACACATTTGCTGGCCATCCTGAATTTCTTTGCAATTCAGAAAAGAAACTGTGCATTCTGCAAAGATGGGAAGACCCAAGGACAGTCCTGGACAAATGCAGGCATTAAGTATAATTCCTTTCACATGTCCTTTAACTGCACCTCAAGCCTAGTTTGGCTCAACATCTCTATCTTGGCATCCAGCTGTTAAATAAAATGACCCATCTTGCCACTTAATTTTCACTTGATTACCATCAAGCCAGTAGTGAGGGAATGCTGAGGCCTTCCGTAGAAATCGTACACTATCACACCATAGGATGCAGAGTTACAGGTTATGCAACTATAAGTGTCATATGCACACATTGGGAAAACAAAGTTTCCAGTGAAAATGAAAAGCATTTATTGGCCAAGACACATACAATAGGAACCATTTCTAGATGCTACAGCTAAAGAGCCTTATGAAGTATCCAAAATGATCCCTCTCATTTCTCCCTGTGGATTTCTGAACTGTGATCCTAAAAGGCGGGGCTCTCTGTCTGGTTAGCATCTTCTAAGAGGTAGAGAGAGGACTACTTTAAAGGTGGCAAGATTTTGTTTGGATTGCAATCTGGAAAAAAAAATGGCAACTTAAATTTTCAGTCCAGTTTTTTTCCTGTCACAAAAATTCCAGTTGTGGATTAGAATCCAAAAATAACCCCTTAGAAAATAGCCACAGGAAATTTAGCAATTTTGGATTGTAGCCCAAAACCCAGGCATTTCAAGCTTTGTGCATAACACATAAAAGAGGCAGCAGTGGCAATTTCCCTTCAGTTCTGACAACATGTAGCTCCCTCTTAACAAGCATACAGGCCGATACAATAAAACCCGCGGGAGAGCTGGCGCAACGAGGCGAGCGCCCGCTCTCCCAATGCGCGCCCAGGCCACTCTTCTGGGTGCGCGATCAAGTATTTAAATGAGGGCCTGCTGTAAAAGGAGGCACTAGGGACACTAGCGCGTCCCTGGCGCCTCCTTTTTGACAGAAGCGGTGGCGGTCAAGTGGGTTTGACAGCAGACGCTCAATTTTACCGGCATCAGTTCTCAAATCCGCTGACAGCTACGGGTTCGGAAAACAGACGCCGGCTAAACTGAGCGTCTGTCTTCTGACCCACGGGCCAATTTTTAAATTTTTTTTTAATTTTGGGGCCTCCGACTTAATATCACCATGATATTAAGTCAGAGGGTGTACAGGAAAGCAGTTTTTTCTGCTTTTCTGTACACGTTCCCGGTGCCGGAAGAAATTAACATGTGCGGCTTTGGCTGCACATTTTACTTTGTGTATGACGCGGGAATAACTAATAGGCCCATCCACATGCATTTGCATGTTGTGGGCGCTATTAGTTTCGGGGAGGTTGGCTGCGCGTTTGACACGTTATTACCCTTTACTGTATAAGGGGTAGAAATAGTGCGTCGAAAAACGCGTGGCCAATCGTAGGCTAACAGTGCACTCCCGCACTGTAGTGTATCGGCCTGATAGTTGTGTCACAGTAAATTACCCCTCACCCCCCCCCCCCAAGGAAAGTTGGCTTAAGTTTATCCTATTTAAGCTCCCAACCCAAAAATGAGATGCAGTTATACAATGCCCTTTTGGCAGAGGAGTAGCTAGTGGTTAGATTAGCAGGCTGTAAGTCAGGGAAACCAGGGTTCTCACCCCACTGTCACTTTATGTGATTTCACCCTCTTTTGCCTCAGCTACTAAGCATTTTTCCCACAGAAACAGAATGGGAGATCAGCCTTAGTAAATCAGGCCCTTCCTCCGCAGACAGGGAATATCTATAATGCCTGAATGTAATCTGCTTTGAAGTGTCCCAAAAGGCAGAATAGGAAAAACAAAAGTCATCCAGAAGTGGAATACCTATAGATTAAACCATTTCTTTTAGTATGGTAAAGCTACTTTAAGAATTATACAAGATCATCAATTCCAACCAATATAAGCCTATGTAGTTTTAGTTAATGTAATTTAAGGCTTTGAAAGAATGTCAAAGTATATATCCCAGTATTCTCAGCCTCTTTGATTTAAAAAAAGCTGCAATCATTTAGGAAATTGCTAATTGTAACAATGACAGAATTCAGGTACAGAAGCAGCCTTGAATTGCAACTTATCTTACCCAAGTATAGATTATATTCATATATGGAGAGTAAGAATTTTACGTAATTTTTTTTCCCAAATACACAACTTGCTAGTGGCAGTGCAAGGGTGCAGATGATTTGTGTTGTACTCAAACTAATTATGATCCAGGACATCAATTTGCTAGCATTTCTGCATTGTGACCTCAAAGAGAAATCACAATAAGGGTCTGAGAACATAAGACACTAATTTTTGCAGTACATTTTGTGATTATCAGTTCCAAGGAGCATGCTACAGTTACTATGACAGTAATCCTCTCTTAATAGTGGTACATACAGTGGTATAAAAATAGAACAGTAGAATATCATCGCAGAGAGTGTCTTCTTACAGACTTAAAAGATCTCACACAGTCTGTTCACTTGCTCCAATGCTTCATAAATCTTAGGTTGTGTGTGTAACAAGTAAAAGTTTGCATAAAAATTAGTGATAAATTTCAGGGTGGGCATACTGTTTCAACAATTCACCCTTTGGACTGCTAAAGTGACTTCTCCAAAGAAATACTTTTTGATACATGATACATATACCCCCCTGTGGAACCTAAAGATAACGTGTTCATTCAAAGGCTTAATCTGGTGATGGTAAATATGCTGGGGGATGAGCAATCTCTTGAAAAACAAATCCACTCCATGGCACAAAAAACAAACAAAAAAAACCCACCACAAACAGTCCAACCTGGAATTAGTTGCCTACACATCCCTGATGGAAATAGGAGCCTTGAAAATACATACAAGATTAGTAAATAAGATTCTTCACTACTCTCGATGTAAAAATGAAAACAATTCTTCACATCTGGCAAAGCAGTAAAAGTCTCTAAGTTCTTGTCCTAAGAAACTGATAAATATTTTCTACACTGCATAAACTACTTCTGCAGAAAGATCTGGGAATGTACAATCCATCGCCAAGTTATCAACTGAAAGGTGATGGCCCCCAACCTGCTATACAGACATTGTTATGTAAGGATTCTGGATTTAATAGTTCCCATTTTTTGTACAACTTTTCATTGTTACATAGACACATCAGGTGGACATGCAATTTTTGGCAAACAGTTTTATACCGGAAAAACTGCGGTTCATGACCACTGAAAAATCTCGAATCATCATACAGTGTTTTCTTCTTTTGTATTAATTATGGAGAGTAAAGGTTTCTTCAAAGATGATAAAATGGCTAGCAGTTTCGAATGTGAATTCAGTGAATTGGGTCAGCTGCACAGTGTGCTTGGGGTGCACACAAAACTAAAGAAAATCTATATAGCAGTTTGATCTCTATGCAAAGCAGTGTCAAAAGCGATGATTGCATCATAACAGACTGGGCACCCCCAACTGTTTTGGATCTCACAGCACAAAACACATAAGAACCACCCATGCTTACTCTGGCAAACTTTTCATGAGGCTTTATGATTTTATTGCAAATCTGACTCGCAGAATTGAAAACTGACTTACCACAAAATACCCAGTTAAAAATGTAGCACACTACATACTGTTCTTTTGTCACTTATGGGCATGTTTTGTGGTCTGCACAGAAATTTACAACGCCTGATGATGAAAGCCCATTTCATCTCTACTTTCTAACACAGCTCTATTCTTTCGTTAGATTTACCCTACTAATTTATAACCAAGTATACATGATACGCTGGAAATACCATGCACAAGAACACATACCAAAAGAATCCTACATTTTGGCAACTACTTTTTTCCATTTTTCTGCAAAATGTTTGCATTACATATCTATTCAATTACTCTCCACTTTAAAATGAAAATAAAGATCTCAGCCCCTCATGACCCATCTGGTTCTCTTAAGAGATCCAAAACTCAATACAAACATTCCTTGCTTGCACCAGAAAACTCCTCAGTGATGGCAGTGAGAAGAGCTTATCTTGAACCAGAAATCACCGAACAAAATTTACATAACCTAATCTAGCATTCAGCCCATAGAACAAAATCAAAATAGACAAAGTCTGTGTCCATGGGGTCAAACCAGAACAGGAAATCCATCATGCAGCTGCTTTAGTTAAGCTTAAGTACTACAGTGACCCACCCTAAACTGAAAAATAAGGAAATGGCTTCCATCAGAACTACTTGCAATCCAAGCATCAACACGAGACCAGTACTTTGTTCACTATCTCCTTTCCTCCAAAAGCTGTGCATGCTGTTTCAAGGGCTCTCCCAGCCCAAACACCAGACATCAGAGTTGGAAACAGAGCTAAGTTGATATCCCTTTTCTCCAAAGGATTCATGTCCTAATATATAGGTAACATCATCCGACAGAGACCGGGTAAAGAGCTGAGATTCTACAGCTCTAAAATACTCTGAGGATTTGCAGATTATTATGCATCAGTGTCCACAAGTGGCCTCTCCCAGTTTTTTTTCCTCTACGCAGAGTCCAATGGACATTTTGTGGGGCTCTCTGTTTTTTCTTTTCTTCAGAGGCTTTCTTCAATTCATTTTGTTTTCTATCCTCGATTTAGATCTTTTCTTCTCAAGTCAGGTTTTTTGCATGGTGAATATGAAACTAGAACCTGTATTTCGCTTATTCTCTGTGCCAAGGTGATTGCCGCGAGAAGCAACACTTATTAGATATTCATACATCTGCTAATCAGTCTTGTGAATTAATTTGTTAGATTTTGACAACATAATTTCTTAAAACATTCTGTAGAAAACTGAGGAAACTTTTCTAAAGTCAAGATAAATCAGATTATCTGCAAGTTGGGTTTTTTTTTTTAGTCTACTAGTGTCTTTATGCTTGTTTATCGGGAAGTGGGTAGAAGTGGGAAAACTCATGACATCAACTGTTCACAGATCGATAATTTGAATGATACCTTTGTCCTTTTAATACTTATTCTAATGCTTTTTTGAAGGTCCTGTGAAAAGATTTGGCAACTGTTTCTAAATTAGCGAACATTTTTTTTCAGAGGGTTACTTGCCAGGCCACCTTAAAGTGGCTTCTCTCCATCTGATTTAAAAGTCTAGTCTAGTCTAGACTCCAGTGATTTTGGGAATTATCGCCGTATTTTGGCTCTCTGTTTTATCAAAAACAGAGAATGTCATTTTAAGTCAACTTCAATTTTTATTAATGCTCATGATATTCTTGATTTTAAATTTGGTTTCTGCCCTGGTTATAACAGACTTTACCTTCTAGCTAGTTGTGATTTATTTAGATAGGGATCTGCTAGAAGGCGATATTTTTTTCGTGCTACTTTACATTTTCTCTGTATCTGACACCCTAAAATCATTCATTTTTGTTAAGTAGGCTGTGTAATTTGGGTATATCATCTGTAGTTTTGTCTTGGCCTTCCTCCTTTCTCCAGGATAGTTTTCAGTGAGTTACTCTAGAGAAATCAACATCCTCCCTTTTTGGTTTAAGGACATTTTATCCCTAGGATTTGGCATTGTCAGCAACCCTCTAATATTTACATTTTCCCAATATGTTGAGTACTTGCCAATTTGGGGATAGGTTATAGACTTAATGTTGACATCCAATTCTATATTCCAGTCGAGAAATTGTAACTGATGCATTAACTAGGTTAATAAACTCTCTCAGTGCTATTAAGAGCTGGATGTTCTCCAATCATCTAGACTTTAATGCTCAAACAGATTATTTTACTTGCTGTTTCCTCATTTTAGATATTCTTTATAGGTCGATTTTAAAAGCATTACTCATGCAAAAATGCCCATATGCATGCCTATGTGGTCTGCGTGTGAGCAATGCGGATTTTAAAAAGCCAAAGTATGTGCATATAAACCCATGTGTGCATCAAAGGGCGGAAAAGGGGCATGGAATGGGCGTTCTGAAGCAGGGCCAGTTACATGCAGAACTCCGGATTTTAAAACCAGAGACTATGGTTAGAGTCTGCTTCTCTATCCGCGTAACTTTGCTGCTGCTCCAGATAAGGAGCAAGTCTGAAGATCTCAAGTTTTAGGACTTACAGGACAAGGTGAAGGGTCTTTGTCAACTGCAGGATGAAGAACATAAGAACATAAGACTTGCCGTACTGGGTCAGACTATCAAGCCCAGTATCTTGTTTAACAGTGGCCAAGCCAGGTCACAAGTACCTGGCAAGATCCCAAAGGGTAGATAGATTCCAAGTTATTTATCCAAGAACAGGCAGTGAATTTCTGAAACTCTACCTTAATAATGGTTAATGGACTTTTCCTTCAGGAACTTGTCCAAACTTTTTTTTTTTTTTTTTAAATACAGCTACACTAATAGCTTTTACCACATCCTCTGGTAAAAGAATTCCAGAGCTTAATTATCATTGAGTAAAAAAATATTTCCTCTTATTAGTTTTAAATGTATTACCTAGTAACTTCATTGTGTCCCCTGGTCTTTGTAGTTTTCAAAAGAGTAAACAACTGATTAAAGTTTACTTGTTCCATTCCACTCATTTTATAGACCTCTATCATATCTCCCCTCAGCCGTCTCTTCTCCAAGCTGAAGAGTCTTAATTCTCTTTAGCCTTTCTTCACAGGGGAATTGCTCCATCCCCTTTATCATCTTGGTCGCCTCTTCTCTGTACCTTTTCTAATTCTACTATATCTTTCTTGAGATGTGGTGACCAGAACTGCACAAAATACTCAAGATGAAGTCGTGCCATGGAGTGATACAGAGGCATTATGATATTCCCTGTTTTATTCTCCATTCCTTTCCTAATAATTTCTAGCATTCTATTTGCTTTCTTGGCTGCTGCTGTACACTGAGCAGAAGATTTCAATGTATTTTCAACGATAATATCTACATCCTTTTCCTGAGTGGTGATTCCTAATGTGGAACCTTGCATTATATGTAGTTATAATTTGGGTTACTCTTCCCTAAATGCATCACTTTATGCTTGTCCACATTACATTTCATTTCCATGCCCAGTCTCCCAGTTTTGCAATAAACCACCAGAGGAGGTCCTAGGCTTTTCCTGCATCTGCTGCTGGATCTTCGGTTGATGCCATTCTGTAGTGGGTAGCTGCTACTTATGAACACTGGAAGGAGCTCAATGACATTGAAAAGGACATCTCTGGAAGAAGGGATGTTTGTAGGACAAGAACTGCTGGCAGGCTTGCCCCTATTGTTGCAGAAGTTGACTGCAGGGTAGGCTGATGCTCCTTAAATCAGACCCACCATCTCCTGTACCTTATTGCCAAACAATTTATCCTTACAGGGCACATCTGCAAGATGGTCATGCACATCTTTATGAAAGCCACTCACTCACAACCACACAAGCCTTTAAGATCCTATGGAAAAGGACAAAGTCATGTCTGTGGTGTCAAAATGCTTCATATGTAGATCAGATGTTTCTTACATTACTCCACATTTTCCTTCACTTGATAGAAGTCTGCCTATCCTGTGTCTGATAAGTCTGTCAAAGGCTTCAGTTTTTGCATGCATTCGTACATATACTGCACCATGCATATCTGATGAGCTGCAATCCAAGGACTCAGCATTGATCCTTAGAAGACCATTTCTCCAAACGCACCCCCTTTGGATCCTTCCTAGGTGGTGTGTGAGAGTAATCACAGAGTGCGCTTTGCATGCTTCAATGCAGACTCCACTATTAGAGAGGTGCAGCAGCTAGACTACTCCAAAGCTTGGGATGGCCTAACTCCTATACTCAGGATCAAGTTTCAGGCAACCAGAAGATGAAGTCAGGGTTTGCCATATCTTCATCTTCATGTTTTTGAGGAGCCTATGTACAAGAATAGGTGCAAGGGCTGCTGGAGGCTGAAGAATCTGAAGTTGTCCAAAGACATTATTCTTTGGTCTTGCTCCTTCCTGTTATTGACATACATCCAAGAAACATGAGTAGCAGAGATCTTCTGGAGGAAAGGTATCCTGAGGCAAATCTGGTAGGGGATATGAAGAAATCCACAAGGAATCCTTCTCCCCTGATCCACTGGGGTATGCTGAGCCATGACTCAACTATGTTGATTGTGTCAGAGGAAAGGACCTCTGTTGGTCTGAGGAAGAAATATCTGGCAGGATCTCAGAATGAACTGAGTCTCTCTCTTCCTTGTGTAATCCATGTATGAACTTCTTCTGGGGGGTGGGGGAGTGAGGAGCCCCACTATGTAGAAAATTTTTTTCCATCTTGCACAGGAGAGGTTCCAACCACCCTCTCTAGTTTTGAGGATTCATGGCAGAAAAGAAATTCTTCACCAGCTCTTGCAACTGGGCTCCCAGAGGCTGGAGGGATCCTTTGAGCTGGAATTGGAGGACAGTCATCCTTTTCAGAAGCCCAGACTGGTTTATCCTCACTAAAAGTTGATGATGTTTATAGCACTGAGCAGGATCTCAGGGCTGCACTGGTAGCTTTAGAAGTGGCCAGCTCGGAAGTGGTCCCCACCAGTTGTGTCAACACCTTTTGTTGGCTAGTGCTAAAGCTGACTGGCAGTGCCAGTGAAACTTCCTTCTGTGCCGCAGCATACTTATGCACCAAAACACTCTGACAAGGAAGCAGACTTAGGAGTTTAGTTTATCTGTTCTTCATTATCCATAAAATCATTTTCAAAGTGTTTTATATATTAAAAAAAATCATAAAATTATAGAAAAAATACAAATACTAGTGCTATTCTAACTATAAATAACAACATATATTAAAATACTAATATATAGCCTAACATAAATCATCATATATATTACAATAACCATAATAGGTGCCCCAAAGCTGAAGAGATGGATGGCACTGGATCCGGGTAGAACAAATGACTTGGCACCATGGGGATCTTCCATGCCATGAATGATGGCACCTATGCTAAGGAGGCAACCTCCTCTCTCAAGGTCTAAGATGGCTCCACACTTGAGGAACCCCAGGCTCCTTCAATGCCAAGGAAAACAGCCCCTGAGGGGCTTTACAATGCCTTTAATCTTCTGCGTCATGCTTAACCTCTGACCTGTGCCGAGTCAGGAACTGGCATCACGAGGTGGAGAGCCTTCCCTGATTTGTAGGGAAGAAGAATCCCGCCTCAACTTCTTATGCTATGAATAGACATCTCACTCTGAGAGGAATGGTGGCTCTGCTGCTCCACCTCACATTGTGGCTTCAGGCCCTTATCCAATGGACTCTTCTATGGGGCTTCTCTTTTCTTGGTACAATATTGTTGCACATTGGGAGACATCCTAACACAACTGTAACGGTCGAGGTATCATGATCCAGGCCCATGCAGCGATAGCAAACAATGTTTATCTGTGTTAGACATCTGGCACTCACAGATGTAGGCCTTAAAACTGCTGACCTGAGTTTTCTTGGATATGGGGCTTTTCCTTTTTTTTTTTTTTTGATAGAACTAAACATTCTGTTGAGGGGCTGCTGAGGCATTGGCAAAAACAAGAGATATGCAAGTGAGGCAAAAATCAGGCCAAGCAATGACCCTAGCAAAATCTTAGAGTCTGGAAATAACATCTGTGCAGTAACTAAAACAGAGGAGCTCACAAGGCTACATGCACGTGTGGGAACTCCCATGTAAGCTCAGTAAAACCTTTAGTACGCTGAGAGCTGGGTCTGTGTCTGTGCTGTCCCATGATGTCACCCACACGTTATGACTGATTCGTGCCTGCTTGTCAACGGAGAATGGTGCGATATGCTTAGTACACCTCACATAACTAAGCAAAACATGTGTCTTTGCTGTTATAAAAGCAGCTAACAGGGTTTAAAAAATGGCACAAACCCTTACCACAATATTCCTGATAAAGTGTGGATAGCCTGCTTTATGTATGCCATAATGATTAATTGATCAAAACAGCACCTGCATGGTTGGGAAGTTTCCCAGTCAAGATTACTAGTCTCAGCTGAGCCTGCACTACCACCTCAGTTCACAGAACTCCCCAGAGACGTGAGCAGGACATTTGAAAACCGAGGTAATGGATCCTTTCTCCTGCTTTTGCTGTTTTTTTTTGTTTTAAAGAAAGGCAAAAAAACCTCCCGGATGAGAGCAGGAACGGTCCTGGCTACAGGGGGAGAAGGCTAAAGCCTTCACTGCTGAGACTCTCTCGGCCTGCAACCACTATTGAATCTTTTTTTAGTCCATGCCAATCAAAGCTACCGGACTGAGGGCAATCTATTGAGGAAGGGACCACATGGTATCACCTCAGGAGGCAAGCGGTGCTATATAGATGTCTTGTCTGTCCATTAACTCCTTTTAATTCCTCCTCCTTTCTTTTTAGTCACAGGCAATCCCCCAAAAGGAAATGCATATCCACCATCTGCTGGAGATGGAGAATACTGGCCAGCTGATATCGAGGTAGGACAATACGGCCATCACATCAGTTTTATCTCCATCTTCACCTGCTGGCAGAGGTGCCTTACCCACTCGTTGGGTTGACCTACCTGAATGCTAAGGAATTTTCAATCAGTTACAGCAGCTGATATATTACAGTTTCTCCAGCTTAAATTTTTTCTCTCGTGCACTCTCTATATAATATCTATAGAAAACGAGCGCAAGAAAAAGTTTAAGCAGGTAACAAGTTACTTAGTTTATTCCTTTTCTGTCATATCAGAAACCAATCCAGACCATAGGTATTACCTATCCAGCACATTTTCTTATGCTCAACTTTTACAGAATTATGAGTATTTTTCTTTTATAGCAATCTAGTAGCTGTATTGGTTAAGGAAAAACAATTATTTGTAGGCTGTGAAGGGACATGTTTGTGGTCTTGAAAGCTTATGTGCTTAATCAGCTTTGGGTTAGGCATATGGCGAGTCTAATATTTCTATTTACCTCCACCAACATTATTTTATTCTGAGATTTAAGAGACCTCTTTTCTCCATTAACCTAATTATTGAAAACAGTAAAACTATCCCCCCAGTCTTCGTCATAAGAAATAAACTAACAAACTCTAACATAGCTGCAATATTGCCATCAGCTATGCAAAAATTTGATCTGTTAGGACAGCACCATAGCTAACCTTCAGGAGAACAGATTAGGAAATAAAATGTCTGAACTAGTATGTAATAAGTCAAGAAACATTGCCCAAAATACCAATCTTCCTTTCATGCTTATAGAGAAAAAAATGTTCCAAGGACACTCAAAATAAGCAAGTATAAGGTACTCAAAAATATTCCCAAACACTTCCCTTACAGTCATTTGTCCCATAAACTTCATTTTATAGATTTTTAAATTGCACACAGAAACATGTTTCAAATTCCAAAGAGAAAAATGGGTTCCTGCTTATATTTTGTTTACTCAATACAGATCCATATTTTGAGATAATCTGTTTGAAGAGTAATTCAGATTCAAACACATTTCTTCACATGACTCAGCATTCAAACAACTTTCTTTCTGAAATTTAAAATGAAGGTGGTTTTATGTGCAATTAAAAATTTATAATATGAATTTTCTGGGACAAATAGGGGAAGTGTTTGGCAATATCTTTGAGTACCTTACATTTGTTTGTATTCTTGTCCCAAAACACTTTTTTCTATAACTACAAAGGCAAGATTGCTATTTCATGTGCTGTTGCTTGACTTATTGTCGGTTCACCCTTGGTTGTAGACTTATTTTGGCGATTTGCTATATATAGATATATATATATATAATAGTTATGTTTAGCTCTAAATCTCACCTCTTCTTCTTGTCTTGCTCCTTTTCCCCTTCTCAAATTTCCTCTTCTGATGCCCTCCTACTGTTTTTCTCTTCAGGCCACTTCCTCTTCTTCTACTGTCTGCTTGCTCTGAGTAATGCAGCAATGGCCTCTGAACAGTCCTGCGATCCAACGGCACGTGTCACAACTTGAAAAACACGGTGGGCAGTCAGTGAACACTCCAGGATGCCGCCAGGACTGTTCTGGGACCTACCATGCAACTTTAGAAATGGGAGTTGCACAACAGGTCAAAAATATGTATAACTACAGCATAATGCATATCTTTCTCAACAACCTATTATCAGAAAGAAACTAATTAAAGAGAGGAATAATGCTGAGTCAAATCTACAGTACTGAAAGGCAGCTTCACAGTAAGGAATACCCTTACTGTGTGCCACTTATGGGAGGCATTTATCTACATACAAGTACAAAAGGAGTAATTTCTGGTATAGCAGAGTTGCTTACCTGTAACAGGTGTTCTAGGACAGCAGGGTATTAGTCCTCACACATGGGTGACATCATCAGATGAAGCTCGGCACGGAAAACTTTTGTCAGTTTCTAGAACTTTGACTGGCACACTGAGAATGCCCAGCATACCACTATCTGCGTGGCCATACAGTGACCCCCTTCATTCTCGTTACAGAGAATTACAAAAATAAAATAACTTAAAATGAAACCAGACTCTGCAGGGTGGCGGGCGGGTTTCATGAGGTCTAACATCCTGCTGTCCTAGGAGAACATCTGTTACAGGTAAGTAACTCTGCTTTCTCCTAGGATAAGCAGGATGGTAGTCCTCACACATCGGTGAATACCTAGCTGCAGGCTGTTTCCGAACGGACAGGACCAACAGACACCAAACAGGTGCCAACGGGCACAAGAACCTAGGTGTTGTTGCTAACAGAGGAAAACAGCCTGAACCTGAAAACAGGGCCCTAGGCAGGAGAGTTGGGTTTAGACCTGAAAAAGGTTACGGGGGACAGACTGGCCGAAACTACTATCTTGTCGGCCATCTCTGTCCAGGCAGTAAGTGAATGACGAACATTTGCAGAGAAATCCACGTTGCAGCTCTGCAGATCTCCGTCTCAGGGACCACTCTCAAGTGGGCCACTGAAGTTTCATTGGCCCTTACAGAGTGTGCCTTAACACGGCCCCAAGCTGCAGCCCGCTTGCATGTAGAAGAGATGCAGTCTGCCAGCCAGGCAGACAGGGTGTACTTGGTTACAGCAACTCCCATTCTGTTATCATCAAATGAGATGAAGAGTTGTATGGCCTGCCTATGCCCTGCCGTTCTCTCAAAGTAGAATGCTAAGGCCCTCTTACAATCCAGGCCCGTTCACCTGCTTGCGAATGAGGTATGGTAAAGAAGGTGGGTAGGACAATAGACTGGTTCAGATGGAAGTCCAATACTATCTTAGGCAAGAACTTAGGGTGAGTATGGAGACCCACCCTATCATGGGAGAACTTTGTATAAGGTGGGTATGTCACCAATGCTTGAAGGTCACTGACCCGACGCGCTGAAGTGACCACAACTAAGAATATGACCTTCCAGGTCAAATATTTCAGGTTACATGTGCGCAAAGGCTCGAAAGGATTCTTCATGGGGCGAACCAAGCCAACATTAAGGTCCCAGGAGACAGGTGGAGGACGCAGACGGGGCTTTAGATAAGGCAGAACACACACGCAATGTCCCACCAAGGGTTGTACGGAGACGGGCATACCATTCACCTCATGATAAGCCTTAATGGCGCTGAGATGCACTCTGAGTGAGTTTGTCTTTAAACTAGCTTCCGACAGGTGCAACAGGTAGTCCAAGAGCTTCGGGGTGGAGCAGGTGAACAGGTCTATCCCTGTGCTGCTCACACCAGACAGTAAACCTCTTCCACTTCAGGCTATATGACTTCCTAGTTGACGGTTTCTTGGAGGCAACCAGAACCCGAGATCCATCATTAGGTCAATGCCAAGGGCTGCAATACTGGCCTTTCAACATCCAGGTCGTTAGAGACAGCGACCTGAAGTTGGGATGGTGCAGCCTGCTCTGATCTTGTGTGACTAAGTTTGGGGAGGTCCCTAGACTGATCAGGTTCTAGACAGAGAGGTCCTGCAGGAGCGGGAACCAAACCTGCTACGGCCAATAGGGGGCTATGAGGAGAATGGTTCCCCCGTCCTGCCGGAGCTTCAGGAGCGTCATCACCAACAGGAGCAGAGGATACGCATACAGAAGCCCCTTGCACCAATAGCAGGCAAAGGCATCCAAGGATGGTTAGCCCTCCTCCCCATAAAGGGTGCAAAAAGACTCCACCTTGTTGTTGCAGGGAGAAGTGAACAGACCCACGTCAGGGATGCCTCAGCGACAGAAGATCAGAGACCACTTGTGGGGTCAAAAAGCTCGACAGACAATCCGCCACTATGTTCTCCGTCCCCTCCAGGTACACTGCTTGGAGTGATACACTCTAAGACAGGCACAGGACCAAATCTGAACTGCCTCTTGGCACAGGAGGAATGACCCCATGCCTCCCTGTTTGTTGATGTACGACATCACCACCCGATTGCCGGTCTGGATTAGATCGCCGGAGCTCTAGGAAGTTGATTTAGTACACAGCTTCCTGAGCCGCCCACAGGCCGTGGGTGCAGAGCTTCTCCACATGGACACCCCTACCTCAGTGTGGATGCATTGGTGGTGAAAACAACATGGAAGAAGGGAGATTGGAAAAGGATCCCTTGCTCCAAATTAGTCAGGTCCTCCCACCAGGACAAGGAGGTCTGGAGCGGTGGCATTACACATACGTGCATTGAGGTCTTGGGAGGCTTGCTGCCACTGGTACCGCAAGGTCCACTGTGCCCTGCGTATGCACAGACGGGCATAAGGTGTGACATGGATCGTGGCCGCTCTATGACCCAGAAGGTGAAGCATGAACAGGTGGTGACCCGCTGGCTCCAGCACACCGAGCCCGCCAAAGCCGCCAGGGTAAGCGCCCAGTCATGCGGCAGATATGCTTTGGCCTCCGTCATGTCCAGGCGAGTGCAGATGAAGTTCAGGCACATCGACAGGTTCAGATGGGACTTTGCATAGTTGATGACAAACCAGAGAGCTTCCAACACCTGAATGGTCAAATGGAAAGACCGAAGCGTTCTCTCGAGAATTGCTCTTGATCAGCCAGTTGTCCAAGTAGGGGTATACTTGCACCCTCAGGCGGCGTACGTGCGAGATGCCGAGGCAAGGCCAAACACAGGACCCTGTATTGAAAATGCCTGGTGCCCACTAGGAAGCGGAGATATTTCAGATGACTGCGGGAATTTCTATGTGAGCATATGCATCTTTGATATCAAGGGAGCAAAGCCAGTCCCCTCCCCCTCTGTAAGAGGGGAAGCAGAGTGCCGAGGAAGAGCATTTTTAATTTCTCTCGTTTGAGGAAATGGTTTAAAGCTCTCAGATCGAGGATAGGATGGAGTCCCCCAGTCCTCTTGGGGATCAGGAAATAGCAGGAGTAAAACCCCGTCTCCTGCTGAAGAGGAACAGGCTCAACTGCCCTGGTCTGTATGAGGGTGGAGAGCTCGAACAGCAGTATTTCCTGATGGGGAGACTGAGCCCAAGAGGGGTACTGGGGAGCATGCCCTGGTGCACTCACAAAGTTTAGACGGTACCCTCGGCGAATGATAGAGAGGACCCACCAGCCTAAGGTGATCGCTAGCCAGCGATCCAAAAAGAACCGCAGATGGCCTCCTACTGGAGGGTTCGGTGCAAAGGGCGTGATGACTGGGCTCCTGCTCCCTCGTTCTCAGTCAAAACCCCATAGCTGGCCTCGGCTGAGGTCTAGGGACTCGCTGCTGCTTACAGCGGCCTCTAGAGGACCCCCACTGAGGATGTCCGCAGGAAACCGGAGGGTAGTACTTCCTCTGGCGGTAGAATGACCTATGCGCCCCTTGCCTCGCAGACTTTCTGGCCGAGGAGGGAGTGTCCGAGGCACCAGCCGAAAGATGCTGGAGGATCTCATGATGGTCTTTCAGCTGAGCCATGGTATCCCGGATGTTATCCCCAAAAAGGTTATTCCCTGTACAAGGGAGTTCTGCAGTTTCTCCTGGACCTCTGGCAGAGATCCGAAACTCTGAGCCCGGCCATGCCCGCTGCGGCCAGACGAGCTGACATCTCAAAACGTCATAAGTGGAACGTACCTCGTGCTTACCATATGTGAAGCCCTGCTGGACCAGCACCAGGAATGCCTCCTGCTGCTGTTGAAATAGACATTCCGCCAGCTCCTGAACCTGTTTCCATAGGTTTCGGGAGTGCTGAGCCATATATAGATAATAGGAGGTGATACAAGCTATTAACTTTGCCACTTGGTACACCTTCCTACCCAGGGCATCCCATTCCTTATGCTCCCGACCTGGAGGAGCGAAAGCATGGTTCCAGGAGCGTTTGGCCTTTTTGAGGGCAGACTCCACTACCACCGACTGGTGGGGGAGCTGATACCTCTCAAATCCCAGGGATTTCTGTACAAGGTAGACAGCATCAGCCTTCCTGTTTACTGGTGACACAGAGACAGAATGTTCCCAAATGTGAAGAAGCAACTCCTTGAAGATCTTGTGCATGGGAATAGCAGCTACCACCTCTTTTGGCGTGTCCAACATTTGGTGTCGGGCGTCCTCTTCTGTTAAGATTTGGAAGGGAATGGACTCCGCCGCGGAGCGGACAAATCCGACAAAGGTTAAGTCCTCTGGTGGAGATCGGCGCCACTCCTCTCTGGAGGGGATGGTTCCGAGAGGACATCCTCGGAGGACTCAGAATTATTGCGCCCCCCCCCCCCCCCCCCACGAGTCATATGGAGCAGTCTCCTCACTAAAAACCCCTGGCGAGGATAGTGGGGGACCCGTGCTCACAGTCTTTGACCTGGGACACCGATGGCACCGGAGTTGGGAGCGGCAGCTGAGGCGCCAGAGGCCCCGATGGCCCTGGAAGCGCTGAGCCTTCTTCCTTAGAACCGGCAATGGGTATCGACCCAGAGGGGAGAGGCATTGATGGCTACCAGGGCATCAAGGGGCCTCCGGGCATCGGTTGTGGAGGGAGGATGCCCAGCAAGACATCTAGGCATCATAGTGGATAACACATTGAAATAGTCAGTTTAGTGTACTGCGGCAGTCAAAAAAGCAAACAGAATGTTGGGAATTATTAGAAAGGGAATGGTGAATAAAACGAAAATGTCATGCCTCTGTATTGCTCCATGGTGAGACCGCACCTTGAATACTGTGTACAATTCTGGTCGCCGCATTTCAAAAAAGATATCATTGTGATGGAGAAGGTACAGAGAAGGGCGACCAAAATGATAAAGGGAATGGAACAGCTCCCCTATGAGGAAAGACTAAAGAGGTTAGGACTTTTCAGCTTGGAGAAGAGATGGCTGAGGGGGATATGATAGAGGTGTTTAAAATCATGAGAGGTCTAGAACGGGTACATGTGAATCGGTTATTTACTCTTTCGGATAATAGAAAGACTAGGGGGCACTCTATGAAGTTAGCATGGGGCACATTTAAAACTAATCAGAGAAAGTTCTTTTTCACTCAATGCACAATTAAACTCTAGAATTTGTTGCCAGAAGATGTGGTTAGTGCAGTTAGTATAGCTGTGTTTAAAAAGGGATTGGATGAGTTCTTGGAGGAGAAGTCCATTACCTGCTATTAAGTTGACTTAGATAATAACCACCGCTATTACTAGCAACGGTAACATGGAATAGACTTAGTTTTTGGGTACTTGCCAGGTTCTTATGGCCTGGATTGGCCACTGTTGGAACAGGATGCTGGGCTTGATGGACCCTTGGTCTGACCCAGATGGCATGTTCTTATGTTCTTATATCAAGGCACTCCAACAGCGGTGCTAGGATCAAGGGCGTAGGCTCCGGCATCTGTGTTAGTGGCACCAATGGGGCTGGCATTTCGATACCCCTGAGGGCTCAGAGCACAGCCAACTGAACCCTGTGATGCAGCTCCTCCTCGAAGGTCGCCGTAGGTAAGGCGGGTGGAGGAGGAGTAGGCGTCACCAGATTGCCCTCGAAACAAGGCAGATCAGTGCCTGGCACAGACAAGGGCATCAGTGAGGAGCGCCTCGGACTCCTGGGCTTGATTGAGGGTGCAGTCTCGTCGCCACGGGGTTGCTTTGGGGGCAACACAGCAGATGCTGGTGCCTTCCTGGAACTAGTGCCATGCATCGATGGCGACTGTGCTTCCTCGATCTCCCATGGTGTGTTTGGCCTAGTCTTTCCCCGGCGCTGAGAAGGGTGAGGAATCCAACGTCCTGGAATGCGACGATACTGACAGCAGTCTATCCCCGGCACCCCTCTCCCGAAGGGGACCCGGTGGGGGGTGGACATCGATGGCTCGGTGTCCAAGGGCTTCCCCCAACCCCGTGGTGTTGACGGCCCAGATTTCTTGGGAGGCAAAATGTTTCTCCATTTTATCCAAAGGTGCCTGATGACCTTTAGGAGTCATCTGGTTGTAGAGCTGGCAACCCCGATACTTTATTCTTTGCCTGGGGGCATCGCACAAACTTCATGCGGATCACTCAAAGACATGGTCTGCGGGCACTGATGAAAACTGGAGGAAGCCATGCTTCGGGCCGGCTAGTGGTCAGTGCAGGGCAGCCAGACTCCAAAAAACCCCAGGAACCAACCGCAAAGAAGGTACAAAACTTACCGCAGAGCCCTACTGACTAGGGGGAACTAAGAAAGTGACCCTGGCGCGGACGCAATGGAAACCTCAAAATGCAAGAACTCTGAAAAAAAAAACAGCAGAGCTCCACAACCGCGAGACAACAGCACCGCAGAAAGAGACTGAAGGGGGACCCTGCATGGCTGCGCGATTAGTGGCATACTAGGCATGCTTTGTGTCAAAGTTCTAGAATCTTTGACAGAAGTTTTCCGAGCCGGGCTCCATCTGATGTCACCCATGTCTGAGGACTACCATCCTGCTAGTCCTATGAGAATATCAAATGCTCCAGTAAACACTAAATAATGCTTTCTATCTCCCTCCTCATTCTCTCCTTCCATAGCTAATCTTATCTATCTCAGGGTCTCCTTGTGCTCTTCTTCCTCCATCTTTGCCCAGCTCCACCTCCCTACATGTAATGCTGTAGTGCCAGAGATCCTCCTCCTCAGCCCCCTCTCCTTTGCCTTCTCTTTACTACTGCTCTTTGATCTTCTTCCTTTATTTTGTGCTCTCTCCCACAGCTCCCCTTCCCTCTGAGGAACAAATAGCTTTCTTCTGTGGCGGAGCTGCAGTGAGAGTTGGTTGGAAAGGTATACAGGCAGAAAGTGCTTCAGCAACTTCCTGGTCCTTATACAATCTATGGGTGCGGTGGTACTTAAGAGAAGTGCTTCATGCCTGCTACTGTACCCCAGCAACTCACAAGCTGGGGCGCAGGAATTTCATATCCTGAAAAAAATACAGGGGGACTCTAGGCTACTAGAGAAGTGAAGTTCTTTTGCTTTTAATATGAAGTACCTTCAAAAGTATATTTTGATAAGAATTGCTATTTACTAGGCACACTTTTGAAACATTGCATAGTACACATAATATGATGTTTTAAGCACTCTAAAATGCTTAATGGCATTGAGCAGTCCTAGGGCAAGAGATCTAAAAACGAGGCCACTGCTTAAATTCTCTGTGAAATTTGTGGAAGACTCATTTTCTACGGATGAAAACCAATGGGATGAGGGAGAGTCTTGTTCTATGTATTTATGCATGTGATGTGTTGGACTTTTATTAAGAAGCAAACATTTATTTTGATACAATGGCTGATTCTGGAAACTTGCAACAAGACTGGAGAACTAAACAAAAAATGCTGGAGAAATGGGTTTCACATTTTAAGCACGAAACAAGGCTTCTTTTGGGAACATTCTGATTAATGGTAAATGTTCTCCATTTTTCAGACTTGTTTGTGCTACCTAACTATTTCCTCCATAGGCACAGCAAAGCAAAGATGGCCTTTCAGCACACGTTGTGGATGTGAGCATACTACGTTGTTCTCTAGACAGCAGTTCACTGTGCAGACCTTTCTTGAATTGCATTTTTTTTACACTATTTTTAACTATATGTGGAGAAACTGATTTTTTTCTACATTGATGTATTTTGTGTTGTGATTTGTCTAGCATGAATATTTCAACAGAGGCAGACAAATGTTTTAATAAATAAGTACAGAGCATATTTAAAGATCCCTACCAAAATTCCTGTTTTTGAAATTAAAAAAAAAAACCCAAACCAAAAACATGCAAGTAGATAATTAAAATTGTGTAACATTAAAATTGCATGAGTACTATCTACTTGTTTATGATGCCCCTTCTCCACAGTTTCCTTATATGCTTGTCTGTTTTCCCCAATAAGAATTTTTACAATAACTGTCAGAAAGCTCATTTTGCTTGTTTACTTGTAGTCTAGAACATTTAACTGAAAATGTCAATTTTGATTATCTCAGAATGTTGCATCTCCATGTGTCATTCTATTATGTTATGAAAAAAAATATATAAATATATTGTATACTTTCTTCATAGGAGAGCAAAAAATGTACATTAACCATCTCAGAGTTCCCTCCGAAAAGCAGAAGTGGAAGCTTTCTTAGGGGAGACAGACACTTGAATGAAATCTAAATTATCTAGGAACCTGATGCAAAGGTTTTTTTCCCCACACGTGACCCTGCTGATTTTGATCTATAGTGAGAATGACTGGAAAGCTTCCTACATCTGGGGTGAGATACATGAAGAAAGGGGGATAAAAGACATGCCTGGGACTTGACCCCTAACAGCACATCTTAACAATGGTCAGGAACACAGAAGACTTATGTGGCGACAAGAATGGTCTACAGGGCAACTGCCACTTAGCTTTTCAAGTTACCAGTCACCATTCCATGTCTGATGCCTATTTCTAGTGGCAAACCATGCAAGTAAGTAGTAAGATTATAGCTTCATTTTTTTCTACTGTTTTACAGCCCTAGGCTAGCAAAGGAAAATTCTCACAGGGGCTGGAAAAAACAACCAAAAAAAGTTCATAAACAAGTAGCAAAAGCACTCACCATGGGTGTTGCACATTTTTGGGTACTGAAGGTGAATGCGCCTCCTTCAACCTCCCACAGATGCTGGTTCTTTTCCTCCTTTCCTGCTCTATCCCTCAGCCTGCAACACTGATGGTGACAATCCTACTCTTCCTCACTATTTCCCCATATTAGTTATATTCCTAATTCTCTCCCCTTCCTTGTTTAATCACCACCTTTGACTTGACACTTCTATTCCCTTGCAAGGACTATCTTCCTATCCTGCTTCCCACTGGTGATAATTGTTGCTCCCTCACCCAATGCTGGTGATCTACCTTGTCCAATGGGATAGGACAGTGGTTCTCAGCATCTATCATCACTTTTCTTTTCACTATCCACCCCTGGCACCATTACCTTGGCATCAAGGACAGAAATGGAAGGGAAATGGTACTGCCGGGGGGGTGGGGTGGTGGAAGTGAATATGATGCTGGGGAGGGATGAAAAGGTAATGATATCGGGTAGGGGTACGAGAGAGAAGGTAATTGTGCCCGGGGTGGGTGGGTGGTGAAAGGGGAAAGTGAGGGTGTGCCACAGCAAAATGAACCTATTCATAAACATGAAAGTAAGGAGCAGTTCTGGAACTACAGACCAGTTAGTCTGACCTCTGTGGTGAGCAAACTAGTGGAACTGCTACTAAAACAGAGGATGGTGCAATTTTTGGAATCCAATGGATTACAAGATCTGAGGCAGCATGGTTTTATCAGAGGTAAATCTTGTCAGATGAATCTGATCAATTTATTTGACTGGGTAACCAAAAGCAAGTGCTAGATGTACTGTACTTGGATTTCAGCAAGGCCTTTGACACAGTTCTGCACAGAAGACTTATAAATAAATTGTGCGCCCTTGATATGGGTCCTAGAGTGACTGACTGGGTTACAAACTGGCTGAGTGGGAGGTGACATAGGGTAGCAGTAAATGGAGTTTTCTTTGAGGAGGGAGTTGGTACTAGCTGTGTGTGCCTCAGGGATCAATCCTTGGACAGGCTCTTTTCAACATTTTTGTGAGTGACATAACAGAAGTGTTGTCGGGAAAGGTTTTGTTTTTTTTTTGCCGATGATACCAAAATCTGTGACATGGTGGTCAGCCAGGAAGGAGTGGAAAACATGAGGAGAGATCTAGTGAAGCTCAAGAAATGGTCTAAGATCTGGCATACAATATTTAAAAGCTAAAAAAATGCAGTGTAATGCATTTAGGATGCAAAACCCCAAGGGAAAGGTACTCCTTATTGAAGGAGAAATTATTCTAAGCACAAAAGAAGAGTGGGATCTGGGGATAATTGTATCTGATAATCTTAAGGTGGCCAAACAGGTCGATAAAGCAACAGAAAAAGCCAGAAAGATGCTTGGCTGCATAGGGAGAAGACTGGTCAGCACAAAAAGGGAGGTGATATTGCCCCTGTAGAGGTCCCTGGTGAAACCTCACTTAGAATATTGTGCACAATTCTGGAGACCGCGCCTTCAAAAGAAAGGATATAAACAGGATGGAGACAGTCCAGAGGGTGGCTACTAAAATGGTCAGTGGTGTTTGTTCTAAAGCATATGGGGACAGACAAAGATCTAAACATGTATACTCTAGAGCAGTGGTTCTGAACCTTTTTTCAGCTAGGAAACACCTGACAGATGTTTCTCACATGCGTGACACACTGAACATGGGACCATCATGGGGCAGCCTCAGGAACCCCCTCGACCCCCAACAATGGGTGCAGAGCACAACTAGGGCATTATCCATAGAACTCACCATGCAAAAAAAGATATTCTGGATCTGATAACATCTCAGTAAAAGCAAAACAAACTCTTTACTGGCAGGCACAATACTCCTCCTTATGAAAAGACAGTAATTTACCACTAATGCATGTCCTATTGAGAAAACACAACAAATGAGATTGATACAAATGCCTACATGCTAGTAAATTACCTCACCTCGGTCACACACCCAGAACTCTCCTTCACCAAGTACAGAAAGACCACACATTATAAATATAGAGACAAAATGGAATGGAAAACAAAAAAAGCTACACTGCATGCAGTGCAAACCTGGAGAAATGGAAAGAGAAATATAGCACCAAACATAATAATGCACACAAACTAACTCGCACAAAGTTAAATATTATGGAACACACTCAAACAGTAACAACCCTATCTATGAAAAGGCAACACCACAAATATTTAACCAGGCCCCAAACACTAATACACCTCCTATTAGGAAAACAGAGCAAGCCAAGCTGCTATAGATCCCCACACAAAAATAATTGTAAAACTATACTAATAAATGTTACAAAACAGCTGATGAACAGAACATCCAACAATTAAACTCATAAAAATTATTAAAAATTGTCCAAATATCAATAAAATATTTCAAAACAGCAGACATCACATAATACCCAATAATTAAAATGGCAGTCAATCAAGAAAAATAAACTTAAAAAGCCATCTTTACTTACCCTCTCCAGTAACTCTCCTACTCCTTTCCCTTGCAGGCCAATAGAACTCACCAGAAGCAACAGTGGCAGATGAAGCTCTGTCCTCATAGTCCTCTCCCTTAGGGCCCACAACCAGTCACTCACACAGTCTTCTCTCCCTCACACACACACCAGTCACCTCCCTGACCAGTCTGTCTCTCCCACACACACACGTCACCTCCCTGACCAATCTGTCTCTCCCCCCCAACCCACACACACAAGTCATTTTCCTGACCCGTCTGTCTCTCTCACAGAAACACATCACCTCTGACCAGTCTTTCTCTCAATCACACACATGCTCTCTCACTTATATACAAGCTCTCAATCACACACAAATGCTCTTGCTCCCATTCTACCACAACCCACAAAGCTGCCACTCACAGACCCAGGCACCCATTCTACCACACACAAAGCTGCCACTCATGCACCCATTCTACCACACACACACACACACACACACACACAAAGTGGCCACTCACGCACCCAGGTACCCACTCTACCACACACACAAAACTGCCACTCATGCACCCACTGTACCACACACACACACACAGGTGCCACTCACGCACCCATTGCAGCACACACACAATCAAAGCTGCCACTCACGCACCCATTATACCACACACACAAGCTCTCACTCATAGAAACATAGAAATGACGGCAGAAGAAGACCAATCGGCCCATCCAGTCTGCCCAGCAAGCCTCACACTTCTTTTTTTTCTCATACTTATCTGTTTCTCTTAGCTCTTGGTTCTATTTCCCTTTCACCCCCACCATTAATGCAGAGAGCATTGATGGAGCTGCATCCAAGTGAAATATCTAGCTTGATTAGTTAGGGGTAGTAACCGCCGCAATAAGCAAGCTACACCCATGCTTATTTGTTGCACCCAGACACCCATTCTACCACACACACACTCACACAAAGCTGCTAATCATGGCCTCTGGCGGCGCGCAACATCTCTTCAGCCACCGCCGCTTCGGCCCCACCCCTGGGGAGAAGAGAAGCACAACTGGGGCAGTGGGACACCGGGAGCCGTGACACACCGGTTGAGAATCGCTGCTCTAGAGGAAAGGCTAGATAGGGGAGATAGTGTTGCTTACCTGTAACAGGTTATCAGAGGACAGCAGGATGTTAGTCCTCACACATGGGTGACATCAGATGGAGCTCCGATGTAGAAAACTTATGCCAGTTTCTAGAAACTTTAACTACACACAATGAGCATGCCCAGCATGCCCTATAATCACACATCTATGTAGGGTCCCTCTTTCTGTCTCGTAAAAAAGATTATGATAAAATAAAAAAAATAGGAGAAACCCAACTCCGCTGGGTGGTGGGCAGGTTTCTTGAGCACTAACATCCTGCTGTCCTAGGAGAACACCTGTAATAGGTAAGCAACTCTGCTTTCTCCAAGGACAAGCAGGATGGTAGTCCTCACACATGGGTGAATACCTAGCTACAGGCTACTCCCCAACACAAAAGAGGACCAAAAGACACCTAACCAGGTGCTAATGGGCACAACACCACCGGTTGATAACAGAGGGGGGAGAAAGCCTGAACCCAAACAGGCCCTAGGTTGGGAGTTGGATTCTACACCTCAAACAAGTTCCGGAGGACAGACTGGCCAAACCTACTATCATGTCAGCCATCCTTATCCAGACAATAATGGGATGTGAATGTGTGGAGAGAACTCCAAATTGCAGCCTTGCAGATCTCCTCCACAGGAACTGTTCGTAAGTGGGTCACTGACTCTGCCATGGCTCTGACAGAATGAGCCTCGACATGACCCGCCAATATGCAGTTCCCCCTGGGCATAACAGAAGGAGATACGATCTACTAGACAATTTAATAGTGTCTGTTTGGCAACGGCAACGCCCAACCTATTCTTATCAAAAGAAATAAAAAGTTGGGTGGACTGTCTATGGGCTTCTGTCCACTCCAGATTAAAGGTTAAGGTTCGCTTGCAGTCCAAACCGTGCAGTGCTTGATTGCCTTGGTGTGAATGCAGCCTGGGAAAGAAAACTGGCAGGACAATTGACTGGTTAAGATGGAAATCCATCGCCACCTTAGGCAGGAACTTAGGGTGTGTATGCAACACCACCCTGTCATTATAAAACTTAGTATAAGTTGGATGAGTCACTAAGGCCTGGAGCTCACTGACCCTGCGTGCTGAAGTTACTGCCACCAAAAATATGACCTTCCAGGACAGATATTTCAGGTCACAGGCATGTACCGGCTCAAAGGGAGCTTTTATCAGCTGAGCCAACACTACGTTGAGGTCCCAAGACACAGCAGGAGGTCTTAGGGGAGGGCTTCAATTGAAGCAGGCCCGCATGAATCATACAACTATAGGCTGTACAGAGATGGCTAACATCTACACCTTGGTGGTATGCGCCAATAATGTTGAGACAATCTCAGACAGAGTTGGTTTTTAAGACAGCCTCTGAAAGGTGTAGAAGGTAATCAAGTAGTTTTTGTGTAGGGCAGGAGAACGGATCTAGGTCCTCCACTTCAGTCCATAGGATTTTCTAGTGGAAGGCTTTCTAGAAGCCAGCAGGACCCAACACACATCCTCAGAAAGATCAAGCGGCTGCAGAATTAACCTCTCAACATCCAGGCTGTGAGTGACAAGGCCTAGAGGTTGGGATGTCACAGCCTGCCCTGATCTTGTGTGATGAGATCTAGGGAAGTCTCCAGACTGATTGGTTTCCAGATGGACAACTCCTGCAGGAGTGGAAACCAGACCTGTCTCGGCCAATGAGGGGCTACAAGAATCATAGTACCTCTGTCCTTGCCAAGCTTCAAAAGAGTCTTTGCCGCTAATGGAATCTGAAGATATGCATATAGAAGACCCTTGCCCCAATGAAAGGCCATTGTGTCTGTGGCTGGTTTGCAGTCTGACCGGGACAGGGAGCAGAACAAAGTCCTGTTGCAGTGGGGATGCGAACAGATCTACATCCGGGCTCCCCCAGAGGCAGAATATCCGATTCGCTATCTCCTGGTCCAGGGACCACTCATGGGGGTCTGAAGGTTCAATTCAGCCTGTCCGCTCCCAGGTTCTCCATCCAGGCCAGATACATAGCCCTGAGCACCATCCTGTGAGACAGGGCCCATGACCAGATCTGAACCGCTTCCTGGCGGTATGATCCTATGCTTGCCTGCTTGTTGACATACCACATGGCTACTTGGTTGTCTGTCTGGATCAGGACAACTTTGCTGGACAACCAATCTCTGAAAGCCCATAGTGTGTACCTGATTACCTGGAGCTCCAGGAAATTGATTTGACAAGAACGTTCCTGAGCAGATCACAGACCCTGGTTGTTGAGTCCATTCACATGAGCTCCCCACCCCAGGATGGATGCATCCGTAGTTAGTACAATTTGAGCAGCTAGACTCCGAAAGGAAATTCCCCGACCCAGACTGGAAAATACCTGTCACCAGGACAAGGAGTCCTTGAGAGATGGGGTGACTGATGCAGTCCTGGAGTTCTGAGTGGCTTGGCGCCACTGTGACTTTAGGGGCGGATTTTAAAAGGCGCGCGAATAGCCTACTTTTATTTGCGCTCCAGGCGCAAACAAAAGTACGCTGGATTTTAGTAGATACGCGCGGAGCCGCGCGTATCCACTAAAATCCTGGATCGGCGCGCGCAAGGCTATTGATTTTGTATAGCCGGCGCGCGCCGAGCCGCGCTGCCTACCCCCGTTCCCTCCAAGGCCGCTCCGAAATCGGAGCGGCCTCGGAGGGAACTTTCCTTTGCCCTCCCCTCACCTTCCCCTCCCCTCCCCTACCTAACCCACCCGCCCGGCCCTCTCTAACCCCCCCCCTTACCTTTGTCGGGGGATTTACGCCTCCCGGAGGGAGGCATAATCCCCCGCGCGCCAGCGGGCCTCCTGCGCGCCGGGCCGCGACCTGGGGGCGGGTACGGAGGGGGCGGCCACGCCCCCGGGCCGTGGCCACGCCCCCGTACCCACCCCCAAAACGCTGCCGACACGCCCCCGAAGCGCCGCGACGACCGGGCCCGCCCCCAACACGCCCCCGACACGCCCCCCTCCGAGAACCCCGGGACTTACGCGAGTCCCGGGGCTCTGCGCGCGCCGGGAGGCCTATGTAAAATAGGCTTCCTGGCGCGCAGGGCCCTGCTCGCGTAAATCCGCCCGGTTTTGGGCGGATTTACGCGAGCAGGGCTCTGAAAATCCGCCCCTTAGGGTCCATTGGGCTCTGTGCATATGTAAGCATATCAAGGGAGTGAATGGACAGTCGTGGCCATGTGGCCCAACAACCTCAACGTGTGCCAGGCTGATACCTGCTGGCTCTGTTGAACTTCTGCCACAATGGATGCCAAGGTGACGGCTCTCTGGCACGTCAAAAAGGCCTTGGCCTAAGCAGTGTCTGGCAGGGCTCCAATGAAGTCCAATTAAGGTGATGGACTGAGATGGGTCTTTGGGCAGTTGAGAACGAACCCTAGTGACTCCAACACTCAAATGGTCAAGCGCATGGACCTGGTGGCCCCTGCCTGAGAGACGCTCTTGACCAGCCAATTGTCCAAGTAAAGGAAAACATGCACTCCCAGCCTGCAGAGATGCGCCAATATCACCGCCAGGCATTTTGTGAAGATCTATGGGGCGGACACAAGCCCGAACGGCAACACCTGGTACTGGAAGTGCTGTTTTCCCACCACAAATCGGAGGTACTTCCTGTGACTGAGGAAGATCTCGATATGGATGTGTGTGTCCTTTAGGTTGAGGGAACATAGCAGGTCCTCTTTTTGCAAAAGGGGGAGCAAGGTGCCCAGGGAAACCATCTTGAACTTTTCTTTTTTTTAAAAACTTGTTCAAGGCCCTCAGGTCTGGAATGGGATAGAGTCCTCCTGTTCTCTTTGGAATCAGGAAGTACCTGGAGTAGAATCCCCACCCTCTTTGCCCTGGTGGTACGGGTTCAACTGCTCTGGCCGTTAAGAGGGAGGACAGCTCCTTTTGTAGTATCTCCTGATATGCTACCGACCCCAAAATGTGCATAAGAACATAAGAAATTGCCATGCTGGGTCAGATCAAGGGTCCATCAAGCCCAGCATCCTGTTTCCAACAGAGGCCAAACCAGGCCACAAGAACCTGGCAATTACCCAAACACCTAGAAGATCCCATGCTACTGATGCAATTAATAGCAGTGGCTATTCCCTAAGTAAACGTGATTAATAGCAGTTAATGGACTTCTCTTCCAAGAACTTATCCAAACCTTTTTTGAACCCAGCTACACTAACTGCACTAACCACATGAAGGACAATTTGGCAGGACATCCAATATGTTCAATTGGTACCCCTGGCGGAAGATGGATAGAACCCACTGGTCCGAGGTTACACTGGGTCACTGGTTTGCAAAGAACCGCAGCCTACCCCCGACTGGATGGCCATCATCCTGGGTACGAGCAACTGGCTTATGCTCCCTATGGCCCAGTCAAAACCCCGTCCCCAAAGTTGACTGAGGAGATGGCTGGGGCTTGGGAGCTCTCTGCTGCCTGGGATGGCCACAGGAGCTCTGATGGTAAGGATGGGATTGAGGAGACGGAGGACAGTATTTCCTTTGGTGAAAGAGAGACTTCCTGGGCCAGGGCTTTGACAGCCTCCTAGAGGAAGACTGGTCTGGAGTACCGGCAGAGAGTTGTTGGAGTTTTTCATGATGGCCCCGGAGTTGGGCCACAGCATCCCTTACTCTATCTCTGAAGAGATTCTCTTCAGTACACGGTACGCCAAGAAATCTATCCTGTACCTCTGGTCGGAGATCAGAGGCCCGCAGCCATGCCATTCGGCAGGTGCAAATTCCTGCTGCAGAGACCCTTGATGACATCTTAAAATCATAGGTTGCACGGACATCGTGTTTCCCGCACTCCAGACCCTTGTGCACCAGCGACATGAGGGTGTCTTGTTGCTGTTGAGGTTGCTGCTCAGCTACCTACTACACCTGCTGCCAGATGTCCCGTGATTATTGGCTCACATAGAGCTGGTAAGCAGCGATGCAGGCAATAAGCATGGCACCTTGGAACACCTTCCTCCCAAGGAGTGTCCATTGCTCTGTGGTCCTTCCCCCAGGGGCGCCAAGGAATGGGTACGAGAATGCTTTCCCTCCGGAGGAAGGATTCGACCACCACTGACTGGTGAGACAGCTGACACTTATCGAATCCGGCAGCCTTCTGGATGAGGTAAACCCCCTTCGCCTTCTTATTAACGAGAGACACTGTGAGGGGGTGTTCCCAAATCCTCAGCAGCAGTTCCTTAAGTATCTAGTATACTGGGGCCGCCACAATCTCCTTAGGAGGCTCCATGAACTGATGGATCTCAAGCATTTTGTGCCTGGCATCCTCTTCAGTTAAAAGCTAGAATGGGAAGGCCTCCTCCATCACCCTCACAAAACCTGTGAAGGTTAGGTCCTCAGGCAGAGACCTCCTTCGCTCATATGGAGGGGAAGAGTCTGACAGGAGATCATCCTAGTCTGAGGAGGACTCCATTTGATCATCCCCCTAGGTGTCCTAGGACAGTCATCTAACTGCATGCCATAGGGGATGAGGCCCTAGCTTCTCTGCCTACGTCCAGAGGTGCCTGCACCAATGGAACTGGACGGGGAACTATAGGCCTCAGCGTCTCCATTGGCCTCAGTGGAGCCTCCTCCTCGGAGGGACCAGCGATGACCACTGTAGCGGCAGGGGGAAGTTTTGGTGTCATCCCGGGAACTAATGCCAGCTGGGTCAGTAACACACCGATAAGCACATTGAGCTTCTCCAGAAGTGGAATGAGGACGGGTGGCACTGGCTTCGGTGCCGTCTATGCCATGGGACCAAAACCCTACAGCGCCTGCTCCAACGCCAGCTGGACTAGACCCCCCAGCTTCTCCTCAAACGTTGCCAATGCCAACCCCAACTGGGAAGGAGGAGGGGTGGTCAGATCTTCGGACCTGCAAAGGGGATTGGCGACTGGCACCAGGACCAGTGGAGACCGTCGTGGACCCTGGGCATTGATGGAGAATGGGCACTCGCCACGGGGTCATTTTGGGGGCATTGTGGCAAAAGCTGGTACATTCCCATGCCCGGCACAGTGCATCAATGGGGACTGGTGCCGATGCTTCCAAGGCTTCCTTCGATGCTTGGCCCGGTCCTTCCCCAGTGCCAAGGTCGAGGACAACAAATCCGCTGTGCTCGGACCGGAAGAGATAGACAATGGTTGGTGTTAAGCGCCAAACACACTTATGACGCTTCTCCATGGATACACGAACACTTAGATTTTGTAGAAAGCATAATTTTTATTGAGCAATGTAAGTATTCTTGGGCGATGCTGTGGATTCCCTTCTCTGACAAACTGACCACCAGCATCTCGTTGTATACATGAACTGATCCTTCTTTTACAGGTAAAATACAATACAGTACTAGGTCAGAAATTCTTAAGTTGCGTGACCACTTGGAGTATCATTTACAAAGGTTGTCATGACAACAGCATGATAGAGTATCCCTAAACTATCCTGACCAGTTCTCCAAGTTGGGGCCCATTTACCATCACTTTTTAGATAATCCTTTGTTCTGTTAAAATCTTGCTGCTCAGGGCAATCTTATATCTTAGGCTGCATGCTGTGTTTACAGATGCCCCTGTTACAGTTGCTCCTGTAACAGACATTCTAGCCTGAGGTTCTAACCGCTGCCTTCTGCTTTTGTGACCCTATAATTAGGCATCACAAATTGTCGCCAGCTTCAACTGCTGTTCAGGTGTCCTTGGAATTCCTCCAGGTCAGGCTCAATAGGGCATTTAAAGTTCAACATAGCCAGAAAGGCTAAGACAGCAGAGGATTCTGGGTCAGTTGTCGTCTCCATGTTGGTCTCAAGCTCAGGCACACATATCACTGGTCTCCAATGTCCTTATCCACTGGCGACCTCGACATATAGAAAGTCCCACCGATGTTAATGGCATGGTGTCCATCGGTGCAGTTCTGATGTCCTTTGATGCTGATGGCTCGGACTTCTTCAACCTGAAGAAGTGATCCATCTTGTCAAGTAAAAGCATATGTCCCTTTGGGGTCATCTGGGTGCATAAGCACACCTCCTGGATGTCATGCAATGCCCCCAGGCAGAGGATGCAAACATCATGAGGATCGGTGATCAACATGGTCCTTGGGCATGGAGGATTGACAAAAACGGGATGTGGCGTTGACGGGGCGAAATAAAAGGGAAAGAATGGAATATTGCGGTGTGCGTCGATGGCCGGCGGGCATCAAGGCACCGCCACCACAGGGAGGAATTGACTGTGAAAAGAAACTTACCTAAACGCCGAAAACTCTGACCTAGCGAAGGACCTGAAGCAAATAAACATGAAAACTGCAAAAATTGAAGTTTTCCACAAGGCAAATGGAGAAATTACTTACCTGATAATTTCGTTTTCCTTAGTGTAGACAGATGGACTCAGGACCAATGGGTATAGTGTACTCCTATTAGCAGTTGGAGACGGATCAGATTTCAATCTGACGTCAGCACCTAGTACATATACCCCTGCAGGAAGTGCAGCTCCTCAGTATTCTTCCTTGCAAAGCATTGTGGATATATGTGTGACTGACTGATTGATTAACTTAATATGGTTAACTTAGATAACTTTTGTTAGAACGTTAAAAACTTGATTAACTTGAACTGGTTGGTTGACTATAGCTGGAGACCGCCAGTGTGCTCAACTGGAAAGTGTTGACACCCGGCAGGGTGGATGCCCTATGTAAATGAAAGCATGGCTTACCCTTGATTCGTTGAAGGACCATGTATAATGGCAGCCGAGGGTGGGCTGCTGAGTCCATCTGTCTACACTAAGGAAAACGAAATTATCAGGTAAGTAATTTCTCCATTTCCTAGCATGTAGCAGATGGACTCAGGACCAATGGGATGTATAAAAGCTACTCCCGAACTGGGTGGGAGGCTGCCCGTGGTCCACTTAGGATTGCCCTTGCAAATGCTGTGTCCTCCCGAGCCTGAACATCCAGACGGTAGAATCTGGAGAAGGTATGGATGGAGGACCACGTTGCCGCCCTGCAGATCTCGGCAGGTGACAGCAATCTAGTTTCTGCCCAGGAAACCGCCTGGGCTCTGGTAGAATGGGCCTTGACCTGTAGAGGTGGTGGTTTTCCCGCTTCTACGTAGGCTGCCTTGATGACTTCCTTGATCCAGCGGGCAATGGTTGCCCGCGAGGCCGCTTCCCCTTGCCTCTTCCTGCTGTGAAGGACGAAAAGGTGGTCCGTCTTTCGTACTGGTTCCGACATTTCCAGGTATCTGGATAGGAGTCTGCTGATGTCGAGATGGCGCAGACTACGGGCTTCTTCCGACTTCTTTAAGCCGTCCATCGTAGGTAGTCAGATGGTTTGGTTAAGGTGGAAGTGTGAGACCACTTTGGGGAGGAAGGACGGAACCGTGCATAGCTGAATAGGCCCCGGGGTGAGCCTGAGGAATGGCTCACGGCAGGACAGTGCCTGTAGCTCTGAAATGCGGCAGGCCGAGCACACGGCCAGCAAGAACACAGTCTTTAAGGTTAACAGATGGAGGAACAGGCCTTGGAGGGGTCTGAAGGCGGATCCCGCTAGAAACTCCAAGACGAGGTTGAGGTTCCACAGAGAAACTGGCCACTTTAGTGGTGGGCGAATATGTTTGACTCCTTTCAGGAAGCGTGATACATCTGGGTGCGAGGCTATGCTGTCGTCCTCGCTCCTGGAGCTGTAGCAAGACAATGCGGCCACCTGTACCTTGATGGAGTTGAGGGACAGACCCTTCTGCAGTCCATTCTGTAAGAATTCCAGGATCACGGGAACTTTAGAGGAGCGTGGTTTGACGTTGTGGTTTTTGCACCAGGCCTCAAAGACTCTCCAGATCCTTATGTATGTTAGAGATGTGGAGAACTTGCGTGCTCGGAGGAGAGTATCTATTACTGCCCCCGAGTATCCCCTCCTTCTCAGGCGGGCCCTCTCAATGGCCAGACCCGTAAGAGAGAATTGAGCTGGATCCTCGTGGAGGATGGGACCTTGTTGTAGCAGGTCTCTGTGTGGGAGCAGGGGTAGTGGATTCCCTGCCAGTAGTCTTCTCATGTCTGCGTCCCAGGGTCTTCTTGGCCAGTCCGGGGCCACCAGAAGAACTAGTCCCCTGTGCCGCTGAATCTTGTGAATGATTGCGCCCAGCAAGGGCCATGGCGGAAAGGCGTATAGCAGGGTCCCCGGTGGCCAGGCCTGTACCAGGGCGTCGATCCCGTGGGACTGCGGATCCCGCCTGCGGCTGAAGTATCTGGGTACTTGAGCGTTGGATCTGTTTGCTAGAAGATCCATGTCTGGCCGCACTTTTCCTGGGTGTTTGCTCTGCTGAGAAGCCCGCTTTATTTCTTTGCTGAACCGGACTCAGCTGTTTGGTGACATCGGAGAAGGAGGAGCCGGGTAGAGTATAAAATCCTCTCTACCCCGGCAGACGTTGCCGCACTTTTCCTGGGTGTTTGCTCTGCTGAGAAGCCCGCTTTATTTCTTTGTTGAACCGGACTCAGCTGTTTGGTGACGTCGGAGAAGGAGGAGCCGGGTAGAGTATAAAATCCTCTCTACCCCGGCAGACGTTGCCGCACTTTTCCTGGGTGTTTGCTCTGCTGAGAAGCCCGCTTTATTTCTTTGTTGAACCGGACTCAGCTGTTTGGTGACGTCGGAGAAGGAGGAGCCGGGTAGAGTATAAAATCCTCTCTACCCCGGCGCGACGTCGCCGGCGCGACGGTTAAGCCGCGTGCGGTGAAGGGGCGCGCACGGCTTTGTCCGGCTTCGTCCGGATCGGACGCATCGGGCAACAGTGGACTTGATTTGTAAAAGAAAAGTTGCGGTCTTAGCAAACGACGACAAGATAAGTAAAGTTATTTTCTCATTGTTTAATTTGAGAACAGTGAAGGTGACTTGTTTGTGGACGTAGAGACATTATTACCTGTTAATTGCCATGCCTCATTGCAAGAGGAAGGCAAAATTAAGAGATTCGTCCATGACCTCCACCCCGGTGAAGTTATACCAGCCTACTATCCCTGACTGTTTTCAAACTCCCACAGTAGGAACACCGGTTGGGGCCGCAAGCAGTATAGCTCAGGAGCAGGAGCTTTCTGCTCTGGCCAACGAAACATCTTTAACCCCCGGTGCCCCGCAGAGACCGGCTCCTCCATCTATAGATCTCGAGCAAGCTTCAATAACATCAGAAGCACTACCTGATCCCCATAGAGATGTTGAAAATGCAACAACAATCTCTGTGGACAGTGAAAATCAAAAGTCCGGGGAGATCAGGGAAGGCCCTGATATAGGAAGAGGAACTGAGTCTCTGTTACAACTTGGAGATATGGTATCAGGAAGTAAATCGCAAGAAATTAAAGAGATTATTCCTAAGAAGCTTACTCTAGAGGAATTGGGACTGATGATAATGAGAATGCAGAAATCTATAAATAATTTAACATCGAATGTGCAGGAAGTGTTGAAGAAGAATGTTTGTATGCAAGGAAGCATAGAAAGTTTAGAGAAGAATATGACTGGGGTAGATGTGAAAATGGCTGAAATAAAAGAAACACAGGTGAACTTAATAAAATCAGTTCAAGAACATGAAGGGAAGTTAGAAATGATTGAAAATCAGAATAGGAAATTAAATTTAAGAATACTAAACTTTCCTTTAGTTCACTTGGTAACTCCAGTGGACATATTTTACAGTTACTTAAAGAATATCTTAAAGTATTCTGAAAACTCATTTCCTAAATTATCAAAAGCTTATTATCTACAACAACAAAATAAAGGAAAAACTGATTTAAAATCTTCAGAAAGTTTTAACCTGACAGAATTTTTGGAAAAATCATTTGAATCAACCATTGAGACTAGAGCAACTCTTCTAGTACAGTTTGTATCCTACTCTGAAAGAGATGAAGTGTTAAAACTTCATTTTAGACAGCAAAAACTAAATTTCTATGGAGCCCCAGTGAGAATATTCCCAGACATTATACGTATAACACAGATTAGGCGCAAAAATTTTATAGCACTTCGAAAAGAAGTACAAGATAGAGGAGCACAATTCTCTTTACGTTATCCATGTAAGTGCTATATAAAATATCAAGGAAATTCATATGTCTTTAATTTCCCTGATCAACTACGAGTATTTCTTGATACACACTCCTAAAGGTTGTATTTTGGGGGAAAATAAAGAAATGTAATGAGGGAGTACAATGAGAAATCTTATGTTTAAAAATTTTCTTTGTAATGCTCCATTAGTTTATACTTATTTCTTGTCAATGTTTGCTAATATTACTTTAAATATTATCCTAGATTTGATACTATTTATTTATTTATTTATTTTATTTAAGTTTTTTTTATATACCAACATTCAAGACAGTAGTCCCATCATGCTGGTTCACAAGAAACAGGGGTGCAATAAACTTTACAATTTGAACAATGGTGCAGAAAAGCAGTTACATGTAACAGGGAATCAATAACTAGGAGTAAGAAGGAAAATGAAGATCAAATAATTATATATATATATATATATAATAACATTATAAGAGGTGGCTATTAATGCTAATACTAGCGAAGAATGTTGATTGGCTATTAATGCTATTACTAGCGAAGAATGTTGATTGGAGGAGGTTAAGTAATGTTGGAGTTAGGAAAGGCCTGCGTGAACAGCCACGTCTTGAGTCTTTTCTTGAATGTTGAGATGCTGGGTTCCATTCTAAGATCCGGGGGAATGGCGTTCCATAAAGTTGGACCAGCTGTGGAGAAGGCCCGATCTCTAAGCGTGATGTGTCTGGTAGTTTTGGCTGGAGGTACTTGAAGAGATCCTTTGTAAGCATCTCTTGTCGGTCTTGTTGAGTAGTGTAATCGGAGGGGGATATGGAGATCGATTGGGGCTAATTGATGGATGTTTTTGAAAATGGTGAGAATGGTCTTGTAGATTATTCTGAAGTGGATAGGCAGCCAGTGGAGGCCCATCAGGATAGGGGTTATGTGTTCTCTTCTCCTGGTGTTAGTGAGTATACGGGCGGAGGCATTTTGGACCATTTGCAATGGTTTGGTGTGTGAAGAAGGGAGACCAAGCATGATGGAGTTACAATAGTCCAGCTTTGCGAAAATGATTGATTGTAGAATCGTTCTGAAGTCATGTGTGTGGAAGAGAGGCCGTATTCTTTTCAGCACTTGGAGCTTATAAAAGCAGTCTCTGGTGGTTTTGTTGATGTTCGCTTTCAGGTTTAGGTGATTGTCAATTAGAACTCCTAGGTCTCTCACTTGTGTAGTATTTGGTAAGGCTGGATGAGTGGGTGTGAGGGAGCTGTTTTCTGGTGTGATGAGTAGAAGTTCCGTTTTTGAAGAATTTAGTATAAGGTTGAGACTTGTGAGAAGCTGTTTGATATTTTGGAGGCAGGTTTCCCAGTGAGACAGTGTTTTTGCGAGTGACTCCTTGATGGGGATCAGGACCTGAATATCGTCAGCGTAGAGGAAGTGTTTGAGATTGAGGTCAGTGAGAAGTTTACATAAAGGTAACAGATAATGTTAAACAAGGTAGGAGACAGGGATGAGCCCTGAGGGACTCCTACTGACGCAGGGTGAAGAGAGGATTCTTTATTATGAATCTTAACCTTATATCCTCTGTTGCTGAGGAAGGTTCTAAACCAAGATAGGGCGGTGCCCGAGATACCTATGGCTGTTAGTTGGTTGATGAGAAGAGAGTGATTGACCGTGTCAAATGCAGACGAAAGGTCGAGTAGGATCAGAAGGAAGGATTGTCCTTTGTCTAAGCCTAGGATGATGTGGTCGGTCATAGAGATGAGAAGGGCTTCCGTGCTTAAGGTTTTACGGAATCCGTATTGTGATGGGAAAAGTAGGTTATTGTCTTCAAGGTAGTTTGAGAGTCGGGAGTTTACCAATTTTTCCATTATCTTGGCTATGAAGGGGAGGTTGGCTATAGGTCTAAAGTTGTTAGGATCGTTTGGGTCCAGATTTGGTTTTTTGAGAAGGGGTTTGAGTGAGGCTAGTTTGAGGTTGTCCGGGTAGAGTCCTTGAGTGAGGGAGCAGTTTATGATATCTGCCAGTGTTTTGGCGATAGAATCTGGAATTGATAGTAGTAGTTTAGCTGGGATGTGATCTGAAGGGTGGGAGGAAGGTTTCATTTTCCTTAGAATTCCTTGGATCTCCATGGATGAAGTTGTGTCAAGTTCTTCTAACTGAGTGTAGTTGATTGAGGGTTGACGAGTGGTTAGTGGAACAGTATGGTTAGTGGGGAGCTGAGATAGAAGAGTGTTGATTTTGTTGCTGAAGAATAGAGCTAATTCTTCCGCTTTCGATTGAGCTTGGTCATGTGGGATCTCTGGTTGGTTTAATTGTGTGAGGTTGGCTACATAGCTGAAGAGGGCTTTGGCATCGAATACCAGGTCATGTATCTTCGAGGCGTAATAGTCCCTCTTGGATCTTAGGGTGCTTGATTTGTATTGGTGCAGAGATGATTTGTAGATTGAAAGGGTGTTGGTTCCTGGGTTTCTTTTGTAATTGGGTTTCTTTTGTAATTGAAGTTGACTTCATGTTTTTTTTATGCTGTATCTCAGTATTAGAATTACTGTATGTAAAAATCAAGAGAAATGCAATAAAAAATAAATTAAAAAAAAAAAAAGAAGAAGATCCATGTCTGGAGTCCCTCACCGATTCACTATCATCTTGAAGGCTGTGGGTGACAGCTTCCATTCTCCTGGGTTTAGACTTTCCCTGCTGAGGAAGTCTGCGTGGTGTTGTTCTTCCCTGCGATGTGGACGGCGGAGATGTCCTGGAGATTTGCTTCCGCCCAAGCCATCAGAGGGTCTATTTCTAAGGACACCTGTTGGCTTCTGGTTCCGCCCTGCCGGTTGATGTAGGCCACCGTTGTGGCGTTGTCCGACATCACTCTGACCGCTTTGTCTTGAAGTCTGTGGGCAAACTGCAGGCAGGCTAATCTGACCGCCCGTGCTTCTAGGCGGTTGATGTTCCACCCCGCCTCTTCTTCGTTCCACCGCCCTTGGGCGGTTAACTCTTCGCAGTGTGCTCCTCACCCATGTAGACTGGCATCTGTGGTGAGCAGGGTCCAGGTTGGGGAGGATAGTCTTGATCCCCGGCTCATGTGGCTGGTCTGTAGCCACCACTGTAGCTGGGTCCGGACTCTGCCTGGTAGTGGTAGACGTACGGTGTAGTTCTGGGATCGTGGACTCCACCGTGATAGAAGTGAGCATTGCAGGGGCCACATGTGGGCCCGCGCCCATGGCACCACTTCCAGTGTGGATGCCATTAGTCCGAGGACTTGCAGGTAATCCCATGCTGTGGGACGAGGGGCGCTCAGCAAGGTCTGGAGCCGGTCCCACAGCTTTGATCTCTTCGTGGGGGTCAGGCTGACCTTGTCTTCCTTGGTGTCGAATCGGCCTCCTAGGTATTCCAGCGACTGTGAGGGCTGTAGGGAGCTCTTGTTTGTGTTGACTACCCATCCCAGGCTTTCCAGTAGAGCTATGACTCTGCTGGTTGCTTGGTGGCTTTCCTCCGGTGATTTTGCTCTGATCAGCCAATCGTCCAGGTAAGGATGAACGAGGATTCCTTCCTTCCTGAGTGTTGCCGCCACCACAACTATTACCTTGGTGAACGTCCGGGGTGCAGTGGCTAACCCGAAGGGTAGTGCCCGGAACTGGTAGTGACGATTCAGGACCTTGAAGCGTAGGTAGCGCTGGTGTTCCTGATGAATTGGGATGTGTAAGTAGGCCTCCGACAGGTCCAGGGATGTGAGGAACTCTCCTGGCTGTATTGCACGTATGACCGATCGTAGGGTTTCCATGCGGAAGCGTGGGATCCTTAGGTGTCGGTTGACCAACTTGAGGTCCAGGATGGGTCTGAATGTACCCTCTTTCTTGGGTACGATAAAGTAAATGGAGTAATGTCCAGTATTTATTTCCCGTGTAGGTACCGGGGTTATGGCCTCGAGGGCCAGAAGTCTGGTCAGTGTAGCTTCCACTGCCGCCCTCTTGCGGGGGTCGTGGCAGGGAGATTCCACGAACTTGTCCGGAGGGGTTCGAAAGAAGTCCAGGTAGTACCCTTCTCGGATGATGGCTAGGACCCACTTGTCCGAAGTTATCTCGACCCATCTGCAGTAGAATAGGGTTAGCCTGCCCCCTATGGCTTCTTCCCTTGGATGGGTCGGCTGAATCTCATTGTGGGGTGCGGCTGGGGCCTGGACCCGAGCTGGTTCCCCTCTTGTTGTGCTTGTTCCGAAAGGACTGGTTCCTGCCCGTAGGGCGGGGCGCTTGATAGTTGTTCTTGTAGGGGTTGAAGCGCTGTGAGCTTCTGCCTCTGGTGGACCTGGGAAAGGGACGCTGGTTTCTCTTCGTCTTGTCTTGTCTTCCGGTAGGCGAGGGTAATGGGGAGTCACCCCATTTGTTGGCCAGTTTCTCTAGTTCGCTGCCGAACAGGAGGGATCCTTTGAAGAGCATTCTTGTGAGGCGTGTTTTGGAGGAGGCGTCAGCCGACCAATTTCGAAGCCAGAGTTGTCTCCTGGCTGCCACTATGGACGACACTCCTCTGGCTGCTGTGTGCACTAGATCGGAAGCCGCGTCAGTGAGGAATGATAGTGCCGATTCCATGTCTTCTCCCGGGGTGTTGTTCCTGGCTTGGGATAAACAGGAACGTGTCACCACGGTGCAGCAGGCCGCAATCTGCAGGGACATGGCTGCCACCTCAAATGATTGTTTTAGTATGGCTTCCAGGCGTCGGTCGTGTGCATCCTTGAGCGCCGCTCCTCCCTCCACTGGGATGGTAGTGCACTTAGCGACCGCGCAAACTATGGCGTCCACTCTAGGGCACGCCAGAAGCTCCTTGGTTGCTGGGTCCAGGGGGTACATGGCCGATAGGGCTCGACCCCCTTTGAATGAGGACTCCGGCGCATTCCACTCCAGGTCAATTAGCTGTTGTGCCGCCTGTAAGAGAGGAAAATGGCGAGATGTCTGTTGAAGGCCCTCCAGCAGGGGGTTCATTCTAGGTTCCCCCGGGGTGCCTTGGCCAGGGATAGCGAGTTCCGATAGGCATTGGGATACAAGGTCCGGAAGATCATCCTTTCAGAAGAAGCGTCTCATGGTTCGGTGTGGCTCTGTCCCCGAGGGAAGTTCTCCCTCCTCAAGGGGCTCGACTTCCTCTTCGGAGAAATCCGTGTCCCCATAAGTGGGGCTTCTGGGTGGTGGGAGCCTGTGCCTAGGCCTCGAGGGTCCTGGGGCATGAGGGTCTTCCGGTGGCGCATATGGCTGGTCCGTCCGGGGTTCAGTTTGCATTTTGACAAAGGCGTGAATCCCCTTAAACAACTCTACCCAGGAGATCAACGCTGGATCTAAGTTGAGGGGCGCCGGTTCCCTGGGGATCCCTGTCTGTGGGATGGACTCACTGGGGCCTGCTAGGTCTGGGGTGCCCCCTGAGGAGCTAGCACTGGGCCCTGGGTAGGACTGGCCCTGACCTGGATCTCTCAGGGCCTCCTCACAGTGTGCGCATAGGGCATCTGCTTCCTCGCTCTGTGCGGCTCCGATGTGGCATGCTGGGCAGAGGCCTTGAGCTTTTATTCCTGTTTCTGGAGGTGCCAGTTCTGTGGATGCGTAAGCTCTTATGCACTCCATTGTGTCTGATATGTGCACGCAGATGTGCGCCTTGTACTGTGCGCGTAACTTATGCGCGTAAGGTTTTATGTGCGCCTAAGATTATGTGCACAAATAATTTTGTGCGCTTAGCTTAATTTGCGCGCTCGGATCGGACGGCGGGCGGTGTGGCGAACAAGGCCAAGATGGCGACGGCGAGCCTGTGGGCAATATGGCAACCTCCTCGAAGGGTCTCCACGTGGGCAGACCCTGGAACAGCCGGGGCCTAGCCCTGCTAGGGCGGATCAACCTGGTGGCACAGATTCCAATCGCCGACCTGTGCACCTCCTTGATCTTCGGAGACCGGATTAAAGTAGAAGATTTCCACCTTACCTTGTCTTCGGCGCTTCCCGGTTTCGCTCCGGGCGGTCTCCGGCTGCGGGGGGAGAGGGCAAATACCTTCACCGTCGCGCTCGAGGGGGTGCACCCGCTGCCTCTCAGCCGCACCCGAGATCGGGGGCTACGTCCTCGCCGCGATTTGGCCGTCTACGCCGCGCCCGAGGATTCAGGGGCTAGGTCCCTGCCGCGAATCGGCCACCGGACCGAGGCTCACCTCCGAGGGACCACGGAAATCACCTCGGGAAACTCAACTGGGGGAGGGACCCGAGGGTATCACCGCAGGAGTGCGGGGCTCGTCTTCAGGTAGGATTCTTCTTTAAATTTCGGTTTTGTTCTTTTAATTTGGTCTAACGCTCTGAGAGCGTGCAGATAGTCCCTAACTGCTATGGAGACGGAAAATACTGGGGAGCTGCACTTCCTGCAGGGGTATGTGTACTAGGGGCTGACGTCAGATTGAAATCTGATCCGTCTCCAACTGCTAACAGGAGTACACTATACCCGTTGGTCCTGAGTCCATCTGCTACACGCTAGGAAAGGCCACTTTTTAAAAAAAATTTTTTTTATAAAGATAAATCAACCCACAAGGCTCACAGCTCCGCGGGAAAAAAAAAAAGAGACTGACGAGGGACCCCGCGTAGTCGCGTGGTATAGGGCATGCTGGGCATGCTCAGTGTGTCTAGTCAATGTTTCTAGAAACTTTTGACTTAGGTTTTCTGAATCAGGTTCCATCTGACGATGTCATCCATGTGTGAGGACTACCATCCTGCTTGTCCTCTGAAAAATGATAGATGCATTCAAATACAGTATCTTAAAGGTTTCCATGCACAGGAGGTGAGCCTTTTTCAATGGAAAGAAGGATCTAGAATGAGAAGTAATGAAATGAGGTTGAAAGGGAGTAGACTCAGGAGTAATCTTAGGAAACATTTCTTTACAGAGAGGGTAGTACAGCCTCCCAGTGGAAGTGGTAGACAAAAACAGTATCTGAATTCAAGAAAGAATGGGATAAATATAGGGGGGGGGGATCACTAATGCTAAATTAATTGGACAGATGGGCAGACTGGATGGGCCATACATTCTTTTTCTACTGTCATGTTTCTATACTTGTGTTTCTTCCTCACCCTTCAGCATCATCAGTTTTCTTCCCTCCCGCCTCTCCTAATGCTGGTAGCACCACATCCCTTCCCCTCCCTCCCTCCTTTTCTAACTCCTGGCAGCACTCCCTCCCCCACCCCCACCCCTGGCATCATTACCATCCTTATCCTTTCCTCCCATAATCCCTTCCTTCCCACCTCCCCCATCCCCTCCCTACATTACCATCTTCCCTTTCTGCTCTGGTCCATCTCCATGTGACAAGAGGAATTGGGCGAGCAGAGGTCTATCCCTGCTGCTGCCTCCTCTACTTGCTTCCAGTTGAAGGTGGAACTGTAGAGAGTCCCTTAGTTTCACAAGATCTATCAGGCTCTGTGCAAACTTAACTTTAGCAGCATGCAGGCAAAGGAGGAAGGAGCAGCAGGTAAGGTATGCTGCTCACTGACTTCCAGCTGGTGGGAGGCCACCATGCAGAGGCAAAGAGATGAAAGCTTCGCTGAAGACAAGGATAGCAGCTATCAACCACTCATCTTCCCTCCAACGGGGGCCAAAATTTCACAGCATACCTGAGGTTCCTTGTGGAGCACTGGTTGGGAACCTCTGGGCTAAGAGACATTAGGAAGAGAAGAGGGCTGGAAAGTTTTAGCAGGGATAAGAAGAGAGGAGGAAATATGGCTGGGAGTAGGGAAGGTACGGAAAGGCATTAGCAAAGAAAGGAGAGAGCTCTGGTTAGCAGGAAGGTTCAGTAGTAACAGCAAGAAAGGGCAGGGCAATACTCATTCTCACACAGTAAGGCAGGCAACAGAAGGTGTCACTGGCATCATGTGGAGGTCAGCAGAGAAAAAGATGGTGCATGTATTATCTGCATTACTAGGTGGTGGGCATGAGCTTGGCTTGGTGGTGGAGAGGGGCATAAAGGCCACCTTCTTCACTCTGCCACCAGCTGCTTCCTATGTCCATGGTAAGCTCTGTCAACATGCTTGTACTTATTTTGATAACAGACAGAAGCAGCTCATTATAAGGTTTTAATAGTTACATCTTCAGAACTCGAAAAACAGCATTTAGCTTCACTTTCTTCCAAAGTACCAACTTTCAAAGGGATTGTTGTGATCATAAGCTCATTTTTTTTTTTAGCTATTCTGAAAAAATGAAGCATGGTGCTCATCAGTCACTAATTAGTTTTTGTTTTTTATTCTGCTCATATAACAAGTTCTGTCAATTTGCTCATTCTCAACTAGTGAAGTCTGCACTTGACCAGTATCAGTCTCCACCTACCAAGGAATTCATGATGTATCTTAGGGTGTCTACCATTACGGTTGCTTCTCTTTCCTCTCCAATTTCTCTGTAGATTTATATGTCCTCAACACCTCAACTCGGTTCAATCATCTCCAATCCCCACCTCCCAACATACTGACGACAACAGTTGACACTGAGCTCTATCACTATGTCAGACTAGATGGTTAGCTGCATCATCCAGCCCATGCCTCTGTCACTGGTGAAGCGAAAGGCTAGGCAGAGTGAAAGCCAATAATGGCTTTTCCCTTCCAGAGAGAAGATCATGCACCTAAAACTCTCACGCGTGTCCTTTTTCATGTTGCTGTTTGCTCCTGCAGGTAGCACTTATTCCTCCCATTTCCGAATGGGAGGACAGGCGACTGGAATCCAATAGTTTTACACTGGCACTCTAAGTTTCAGTGATTTCACAGTGAGTACACAATAAAAGCAAAAATAAATAAATAAATAAATTTGAGAGGCATTCTTCAAATGCTCAAAAATTCAAATAGGAACAAATAGAAGGCACAACATGCTTTCATGCCACACAAATACAAAACTTCACAAGCATTACAATAGATTCAGGCCAATGTGTTTTAATACACTTTTCCCATGCCTTTCAGAATGGGCAAAGACTATTAAAAGGAAAAAAAAACCCCTCACAGCACATGAAAATTAAAGAGCTCCTTTGCAGATTTCAATGAGATCAAAAGGTGGTGGTGGTGGTGGTGATGGTGGGAGCGGGGAAGGGAAATCATCACAATGTCCGAAAGAAAAGTAAACCAAGTTCTTTGAAAACAACAAAGCCAAAGGAAGCAGATACAGAGACATGCAGCTTCTGAAACACACCAGACACAGAAGTGAGGCACTTTAGAGAAATGGAATGGGACACTTACAGTGGCTATCTGTCATGGTCCTGGATGGTTATTACTTTCTTAAACCATCTAGACAGAATAGCAGGATGGGCAGGGGGGAGCCACAAACAATCCACCAGATGACAATGCTACACAGTGTAGAGACCAGCATAGCTAGGAGCCATCTAAAAAGAGGGAAGAGATGAACAAAAAAAATGCAAATGGGAAAGCAGAAACGTTTGTGAGCTACAGACGCATTTTAGCTAAACTAGCCAGCCATAGAAAGCAAGGTCTGTGCAAGAACTGCACCATGCCAGTGGTTTTGGTTTTAAATTGCGGTTACAAAGTAGTCCATGCAATCATCTTGCATAAAGCGGGTCTTCAGTGCGGCAGACAAAGGTGATTTACTGACGGCGTGAAAGATCTTCCCTGGGAAAAGTTTAAAAAGCAGTCATTGTTGTCCCATATGTTAAACTTCACTGACAGACTCTGGTAGGGAAGGGAAGCATTTGATGAGGTGAAACCAAACACTGGTCCCTTGTATTTGACAATCACACTTAACAGAATAGGCAGCTTATGCAAAGGCCTCGGGCTGCAAACCAGGCAAATATATCTTTTTTTGCAAAATTTTAAGTATCATAATAAACAAACAAGATACAAAGCTAGTCATCTGTGTCCAGCATGAAAAATTAAAACCACATGGAGGGGAGTTGATTGTTATAGTCTATTACAGTGCACTGCTATCTTCCTATTCCCTGTATTCTCAGGCACTTCCAGAAGCATATTTATGACACCATTCTGAGGGATCACCTTCTCACAATCCCCATGTCCCTAATTTTGCATGCAAGTGTGCAACAAAGAAAACAGTGTCTTGCACGCTGCAGTGAAACACCGTGCCAGGAGATGAAAAGGCTCTGACTGTGCAGCTGCTTAGAGGTTTACGCATCTCTGACCACAAGCCTGCAGAATTCATGATTAGCGACGGTTCAAAAGCAGAGAATGGTCTCTCCTTTGCTTAGGACATCTTTTTATTTAAAAAAACAAACAAACAAAAAACTTCATAACCTGTGAAGTTACTTCTTCTTTCCAAGGAAAGCTACTAATTTCATCTAGACATTTATGCTTCAGATAAGCAAACTGCTCCCCAGTGTCAAAAAATGCACCACTGTACATTAACATGACTGGCTTTATAAGATGTGGGTCTGAGGATCAAGCAGTCTGGGTAGCAGCACAACATGAACATGGGTTTGAATAAGAATTAAAAAAATAAAATAAAATAAAGCAGCATCTCAAAATGAGCAGGCCCCAAGCAGTTTGTTTAGCCATGTGATAATGTGTTGAGCGTAGACTTTGCGACACTTCTGCCTGATTTACCTTCCAAGCAAGCATCCTTCTCCTTCTTCAGAGAGAAAATACAGGCCAGCGGATGAGGGCAGGAACGTTTAAAAGGAAAAACGGCCCCATGATGCCTCAAGACTGGCTCTATCGAGGGCATTGTTTCCACCATCAAACAGAGGCCAACAGGTAAGGAGACTACTGACTGCGGCAACTCCTAGACAAACAGTAAGGCTAAATGTAATTAACTTGGGCACACTGTAACACGCCTGGGCCCCTTTCTTCCTTTTGCTTTAAAGGAAATGGGAGAACCCAGGTAAGGGAGAAACGATGAAAAAGCTCCACCATATTTGCCATCATCAAGCAAGGGACCAGCACAGACAATAAATATTAAGGATCCCAGAGGGACAGCATGTCATTGGGCACCAAATGCTGAACACACACGAAACCTGTCCTATGACTGCCCATCAAACCCAGAACATTTGCAGGCTGCACAGAACCTGTAAAATGAGGTCAGGGTCTGTAAAGACCAGGAGTGATTTTAACTGACCAGCTTCAGAGTTCCTGCATACTGATGCATGCTGCAGTGTGTGTTAGCAGTCATCTTGCATACATTTTCATTATCTAGGATTAAGATTTAAGAAAGAAGTGGAGGAAGGATATGCTAGGTTTGCTAACAGAAGCTGGAAGACCACAGGAAGGCATGGTGGTCAGGGAAGGAGGCAGGCTTTAGAAATAACTAGTAGTGGCAATAGTAGTGCTAGTAGACTGTAGCATCAAGATTACCACCAAGCTCCATCCCTAACAAAGGTTGCATGCAGCCCAAAGCACTTAAAGTAGACCTCTTACACTACAACTGGGCTGTGTACCTAAAAGAGCACTGAATGAACATGCTAGTCTAACGAAGTATGGCCTCAGCCCTTTTATCTGCACTTAATATTCCTTTATCATATGCACTATGGAATTGTATAGCATAAAATGTTTTGTAATCTTCACTTTTCCTACAGTCCCCTGTTGCTCCCAGCTCTACTTCCTTCTTCTTGCTCTATAGCCAATCCTTCTCTTGTTTGTTATTTTCCGTGTCCTCTAAAATTCACCACAAATTTCAAATATGGGCTAATTTAGCTTCTATTTTCTATTGATTTTCCACCACTTAAAATAACCTCTTGTTAATTGCAGGCCCATTCTTCTCCTCTCTCAAAAATCCTGTAGAGGACTGCCCATTTCTAATGTTACTCAGTTCCTTCTCATTTCAGTCTCCCAGGGTCCGTTATCCTAAGTTTAAATTCAATGAATCCATTAAAACTGATCTTTTCTGAACTTGAATTTCTAATACGCATCCATTAAACCTTTTTCTTAATTCTCTTTGTACTTCTTGCTCTATCCTCAGCTTTTGACATTATGCACACATTCATTCCTACTTTTTCACTCTTTAGAAGTTGTTGGCCCTGTCCTGGCCCCAACCTCATCTTCTTGGTACTTAAAAGGTTTGAGCTCTGTATATTCCCTCAGCCCTGCAAGGCTCAGTGATTGGCCCAATGCTTCTCACCCTGCTCCTTGATTTCTCCGATTTTGTGCTTTGAGATCTCTCATTTCCATGCTAATACGCAACACTCCATTCCAAAACATCTACTGGCCTTATTGATGTTTCATCATTACTTGCAAATGAATTTGGATGAGAGGAATTTCTTTTACTTTCTAACTCTCTTTGTAGGTTTCCAAAGGATCCGGACCATGTAGAATATAGTGCCCTATACTTGGCTGGACAAACGCCAGCTTTCAGGAAGGAAAAATGAATAAGATATTGCCGCTTGCCTATCAGGATCCAGTTTGCTGCGCCTTTTCCTCCTGTCTTAAGTGCTAGTCCAAATACAGCAGGCCTTTTTACCCCGCACAACGTGCTGGCTTCCTGCAGTTCGGCTGCAACCCCATTGGTGTACCGGTAGAACAGTTTTGTGGCAAGACCATCATCTGAGGATCAAAGATGACAAAGGGACTGTGTTCCCAGGCCCAAATCAGACCCAAAGGTCACTTGTTCTTTGGGGAGCTCTGTAAAATGAGATCAAGAAAGAAAGCCAAAAGGCAATAGCTATGGACACAGACCAGAAGGCTAAAGCACACAGGATATAACTAGCATTACTCTCTTAAGGGAAAGGACCAATGGGTTTACTGGAGGAAGCTTGATTCCTCAAGAGCCCCTCTATACAGCTCTAGGGCAATACATTTTTTTTTGTACTTGCTCAGATACAAACATAGGTTAAGGCTGTCCAGCACTTATGAAAAACAGCATGGAAGTAAAGGAGGCGGCGGCGGCAAGGGGCTGCCACTGTCTAGATTGTGAGGCCTGAATGCACTAAAATGCAGTTTCTATTCGCCTGGTTTGTGAGGAGGCACTCTCAGAGAGCGCGAATGTTGGGTCCCAGGATGCTGGAGGAGACACTGAGGAAGCAGGATAGCTCCTAGGAGTCAGAGATGGCTCTTAAATGCATTGTACATATCTTTGGCTCCTCTTAAGTGAACTGGCTAGAATAGGTATTTCTGGGGGGGAAAAAATCCCCCTCTCTTTTCAAAACAGCTTCTTTATCATGGTGTCTCAAGCCTGATGAAGACATAACAGCAAACCAAACTTATTAACTTATCTTTTTTTCTTAGTTCTATAATTTTTTCTTAATGTCTATCTCCACCTGAAATATTTGCCAACCACTACTCTAACCTGATTATCCTGATCAATTTTTAAATTTTCCAGATTTTCATATTACAAGGACCTGTCCTTCAGCTTCTGAACTGTCAGATGTATACTTTTCTTACTCTCCTAGCTACAAAACGTTTACTCTTAATGGACTGTAACCCCATTTTGGCTGCTCACCCTCATTATCACCTTCTGCGATATTCAACTCAGATCTCTATGCTCAACGGTATCTTTCTCAGCTTTCCTACCACCCACATTTAAAAAAAAAAAAAATCCCAATGTTCTTTTTTTGGCTTTCATTAATTTCTGCTTTCATTTCAAAATTGTATCAAATTTACTTAACTCTTGCTTTTCACCTCTGGGTGCATTCTTAACACTCCTTAATTTCAAAATATGTCTTCTTTTTGTGGCCTTCACTCCCAATCTAGGCTTCCTCCATCCTATCCTTTTTCACTGGTTTTCTCCGTTCTGTTTTCTCGATTCCTATCAGCCCAGGCATTTCCTGACTTGTATTTACTCACTTCCTAAACAGTTTACTGGAATTATTCTGAATGTATGTTCTGATATTTGAAATCTTTAGATAAAGATTATTAAAGCACCACATACTGCCATACTGGGTCAGACCAAAGGTCTATCAAGCCTAGTAACCTGTTTCTAATAGTGGAAAATCTTGGTCACAAGTACCTGGCAGGGTTCCAAACAGTAGTTAGATTCCATGCAACTTTTGCCCATGGATAAACAGTGGCTTCCCTGTCTACCTGGTTAATAATTGTTTATGGACTTTTCATCCAGCAGCTTGTCAAAATTTTTTTAAATGGAGCTACGCTAACTGCCTTTAGCACATCCTTTGGCAATGAATTCCAGAGCTTATTTTTTTTCACTCTATGCACAATTTTGTTTGATTTGTTTTAAACGTGCAACTTCGTAACTTTTTCAAAGAGTAAAACCACCAATTTGCATTTACTATTCCCCTCCATCATTTTATAGGAAAATTGGTTCTTACCTGCTAATTTTCGTTCCTGTAATACCACAGATCAATCCAGACCAGTGAGGTTATGCAACCCTTCCAGCAGATGGAGTCAGAACAAAACTTTGAGGCACTGCTTCTTAACTGAGTGCCACCTGCAGGACCTCAGTATTGACCTGTATCCAAGCCAAGATACTTTAGAAACCTCTTCACACAGACATAGGGAACTAAAGGGTGGATATCCCTGAACTATAAACCTTGTTCATCAAGAACCAAACAAGACAAGGAAGGGAATCCCATAGCTGTCCTCTAAGAGACAATTCTTTATTAAACAGAAAAATTCTGTACTAAGCAGCAAAACTTGGCAGAAAATCAGTCTTTCGGCATCAAACAGTAGGGCCTCTGGACTGATCTGTGGTATTACAGGAACGAAAATTAGCAGGTAAGAACCAATTTTCCTTTCCTGAACATACCCAGATCAGTCCAGACAAGTGGGATGTAACCCAATCACCCCTAAACTGGGTCGGCCCCAGAAAGACCTGCACGCAGGACACTTTCCCGAAGGATGGCTCATCTTGCGCCCTGACATCCAGTCGATAATGCCTGGTAAAGGTATGAATTGAGGAACACACCTGCTGTCCTACAAATCTCCTGTGGTGACAGAAGTTGACACTCAACCCAGGAAGCAGCCTGCGCCCTAGTGGAATGCGCCCACAAACTGACAGGAATTTGTCGCCCCTTACAAATGTAAGCCGACAGATATGGTAGCCTCACCTAAGCCAAAGAGATATGGTATCCTGAGAGGCTTTGTCCCCTTTCTTCAGTCCACTGAAGTGGACAAACAGATGATCTGAGTGACGAAAAGCATTAGTAACTTACAAATACCGAAGTAGCATCCGCCGCACATCCAGAAGATGTAATTCTCTACCTTGAGGAGAATCTTTCAACTATTCTGGAAAACCCAGAAGATCTACTGTCTGATTAACACGAAAGGCAGACACTACCTTAGGAACAAAAGAAGGCACTGATCTCAATGGGTTTCCATTCCGAGAAATCTGCAAAAACGGATCCCTGAATGACAGAGCCTGAAGTTCCAAAATCCTTCGAGCTGAACAAATAGCTACCAAAAAGATCGCTTTCAAAGTCAAATCCTTCAGGGTAGCCCTTCTCAAGGGTTCAAAGGGGGGGGGGGGAGGGGGGGCGCAAAGGACATGAAGTACTAGGTTGAGACTCCAATCCAGGCAGATCTTTCGCACTGGAGGACATAACAGCTTAGCCCCTTTGAGGAACCTTACCACAACCGGATGAACAGAGATGAAAGCTGCCTCTAAATGCACCCAAGGCAGCCACCTGCACACAAAATGAGTTGTAAGCCAAATCCTTGGACAACCCCTGCTGCAGGAAATCTAGCACATGTGACACCTCTACAGCCAGAGGATCTAGACAACGCTGAAGACACCAAACTTCAAACAGTTTCCAGACCCTAATATATGCCATAGAGGTCATTGGTCTTCTGATTGAAGAAAATTGGAGATGACCTGTTTGGAATAAACCTTCAATCGAAGTCTCCGCCTCTCAAAAGCCAAGCTGTGATCCAAAAATATGGGACCCTGACGCAACAGGTCTGGAAGATGAGTCAGACTGAGGACTTTCCGCTGCAAGTTGAACCATGGTCTCAGCGGCCACTCCGGTTCCACTAGAACCATGGTCCCAGGATGTGATTCTATGCACCTGAGGACCTGACCTATGAGGGGCCAAGGAGGAAAGATGTACAGAAGAATTCCTGGCCAAGGACACACCACAGCATTGAAGCCCACCAAACAGAGTTCCTTTCAGCAGCTGAAGAATCTCTCTGTCTTGGAGTTGAGCCGCATCACCATAAGATCGAATTGGGGAGCACCCCACCTCGCACAAATGTGGTTCCACGCCTCCGGGGACAACTCCTACTCCCCAGCATACAACTGCTGCCTGCTGAGGAAGTCCGCCTGCACGTTGTCTACTCCCACTATGTGCGATGCGGCTAGGCCTTCGAGATGACGGTCCGCCCAGGTAAATAATCTCCGGGCCTCCAACGCCACTGCATGATTCTTCGTGCCACCCTGTTGATTAGGACCATCCTCATCTTGAGGCGATTGATGGACCAGAACTTCTCCTCTGGTTGCCACAGACTTTACGCTGATCGGCCAAGCACATCGCTCCCCAGCCGGAGAGGCTTGCATCCGTGGAGACCACCACCCAGTGCAGAGGCTCCACATCCATCCCCTTCTCTAAAATTGGGATGAGACAGCCACCAGGAGAGAGACTGGACCTGGACTCCCGAAGCAGAGGCAAGGGAAGATGAAACTCTTCTGAGCAGGGATTCCACCTGGATAACAGCACGTGTGGCAGTGGTCTCATGTGTGCAAATGCCCACGGAAACAAATCTAACTTGGATGCCATGGTCCCCAGGACCTGTAAATAATCCCACATTTTGGGCACCTCCAGACGAAGACACTTGATCTGAGACTGCAACTTCGACTTCCGGTCCGCTGCCAGGAAAACCCTACCTCGCTGAGTGTCGAAGTGGGCCACTAAGTAAACCAGCGACTGAGTCGGCTCCAAATGACTCTCGGGCACATTGATAACGCAACCGAGAGACTGTAAGGTGAACATCACTCTTCGGAGGGATTTCTCACATTCCTTCCTAGACTTCGCTTGAATCAACCAATCGTTCAATACTAGTGGACCAAAATTCCCTCCTGGCAAAGAGCCGCAGTCACCACCGCCATCAACTTGGTGAATGTGCGGGGCGCAGTCGCCAAGCCGAACAGGAGGGCTCTGAACTGAAAATGTTGACTCAACACTTGGAAGCGAAGAAACTTCTAATGCTTCTGTCGAATGGGGATGTGCAAGTATGCTTCTATCAGGTCTAGGGAGGTGAGAAATTCTCTTTTGCAGACCACTGCCATCACAGTATGCAGTGTCTCCATGTGAAATTGCGGAACCCGAAGGACCCGATTCACCTTCTATAAATCGAGAATGGGCCAAAAGGAGCCCTCCTCTTTCAGCAACACAAAGTAAATGGAATACCTTCCCTGACCCTACTCCTCCAATGGAACAATGGTCTTTAGGGCGAGCAGCCTTTGCAGCATCCCCAACACTGCCTCCTGCCTGACGCAAGAGACCACGTGGCACTCCACAAAGGCCTCTCGAGGCGGGCACAAAAATTCTAGAGCATAGCCCTCTCGTATCACCTCCAGCATCCAATTGTCCAAGGTAATCTTTTCCCACTCTTCGTAGAAGCTGGACAATCTGCCTCCTACAGCTTCTACAGAGGAGAGGGGACCACTGGCTTCATTGGGCTGATTTTCCGCTGTCTCTGCCTGACCTGCATACTCCACGAAAGAACTGTTGGTGCCTGTTGCCCTGTTTCGAGACAGAAACAGACGAGGGACTTGCTGGAACGAAACAGATGGGAATCCTGAAAACGAGTCTGAGAAGGAAACATCTTCTTACTGGGCTTCCTGCCCCCTGGCAATCTATTTCCCTTGGATTCCCCCAGGGACCTTCAACAACTGATCCAGGTCCACTCCAAATAACAGCTTCCCCTTAAAGGGAAGATTACAGAGCTGGACCTTGGACGATAAATTGGCCAACTAGTTACATAACCACAGCAGCCTACGAGCTCTACCGAGGAGAAAACGCAGCAAGCCAACATATGCACCAAATCATTCAAAGCATCTGCCAAGTAGGCTATATGCCTGCCTCCAGATGTGCGGCCTGCAATGCGTCACAGTCTGCCATGGAAATCGGCATCGGGCCCTTCTGAACCCAATAGAGACAGGCCCTTTGCATTAAATTGGCACAGACAGCTGCCCAAAGACTCAATGCTGAGACCTCAAACATCTGTTTACGATCCTGGACATCCTTCAGGGCCACTGCCCCGGCCACCGGGATCGTTGTCTTCTTGGTTACCACTGAGAAGGCCACGTCCACCTTTGGGATCCTCAGCAATTCCAGGGAGTCCTCCATTAGAGGATAAAGCTTGGCCATCACTCTGCCCACCTCCAGGCCAGCATCCGAATCTTCTTGGGCAACGGAAAAGCGCTAGTGGGTCTTCTCAGCCCATCCAGGACTGGGTTAACACCCTTATTATCTAACTCTTCCTGAGTGACCTTCACTTCTAATTCCTCCAGCATCTGTGGGATGAGGGAGCACAGTTCATCTCTTTTAAACAGATGCACTATCCGTGGATCGGCTCCCTGTGGGACCGGGAAGTCGTCGGGATCAGGGTCATCTTTTGCCCTGTCTGCGTCAAGGGTCGGCGGCACATCCAGGTCAACTCCTGCATCAAGGGATGCAATTGGGACTGATCCGAGTCCTCACCGCCTCTGGGACTAGCATCTGCAGCCACACGGAGGAAACCCAGGCACTGAAGAATAATCGCCAGTCCCCCGAGAAGCCACTTTTGACTTTTTAGCCATGGGGACCCACGGGCAATCCCCTGCCTGCCTTATTCCTCCACTTCTCCTAGCCAGGTAGGCCTTATGGAGAAGGAGAATAAAATCCAGGGAAAATAAATCAGCCAATTCATCTTCCCCTGAACCTGGGGGACTGTCAGTCGCCTCACCCTTCCCTTCAGAGGCATCCTGCTTGACCAGGGAAAGAGCGGGGGGGGGGGAAAATCGCTTGACTGCGTTGCGGTCTCCTGCATTGCCTCCCTGGCGGCAAGGGGAACAGATCCTTCTGACCTCCTGTCATGATTTCCTGCATGGCTCGAGGGGTCTTCCTTCCCCAAAACACACGCCGGGCAGAAGGAATGCAAGTTCAGACCCGATACCACCATACCACACACACGGCAGGAGGTCATTTTAGTTTTTGCCATGTCTCCCAATCACGCCCCGCAGCGCTCCCCCCACAAGGCCTCCTGCGTGGCAACATGCACCGGACTTATGCCCACTGAGCCCCCGGCGGGAACGGGTGCAATCCCCATTGAGGAGTTCCTAGGAACGCTGACAAGAGTCCAGTTGGCCCCACCAGAGCACAGGACTACAGAGCACTGTGGCTCCCTCCCGGAACTAGCATTACAGCAGACCGCGAACCTATGGAGCCCCCGGTTAACAGCAAGTCGACCACCGCTCAGTCCTGCACCTCCCGGCCCTGGCCAACAGCTCCGGCTCATTAGGCTCTCCGCACCAGAAGTTCCTGCTAAGCTCTGCTCTTCTGCTTCTTGTATGCTGCATTTTAATTTTTTTAAACAAGGAACTGAAAAACTTTATTAAGCGGGTACTTCCCTGACCAGAAGAAGAAGGCCGAGAGGGAGACTTGGAGAGTCGAGGGAGCCATGATCCCTGGCTATCGGACCGTCTGGTACGCTGTGGGTGAACTCAGTCAGGGGTATCCACCCTCCCCCCTCTCCCGGTGGCCCGGCTCCACCTGAGGGATGGCCCACGAAGATGCCTAGCACCTCAGGGAGCGTCCATGATCTGGAACCTAAAACTACTGTAAAACAAAAAAATCTGTCTTTTTTTTTTTTGTTTTAACTATCAGCCTTCAGGGTAGTTCTACCATCTGCTGGAGTCAAAGAAATACTGAGGACCTGCAGGTGGCACTCAGTTAAGAAGCAGTGCCTCAAAGTTTTGTTCTCAGATTCCATCTGCTGGAAGGGATGCATAACCACACTGGTCTGGACTGATCTGGGTACGTTCAGGAAAAATCTCTATCATATCTCCTCTCAGTCATCTTCTCCAGACTGAAAAGCCCTAACCTCTAACTTCTCATACGGGAGCCATTCCATCCCCTTTATTAATTTTGGTCACCCTCCTCTATATCTTTGAGATGCGGCGACCAGAAATGCACATGGTGCTCTAGATACAGTTGCCTCATGGTGCAATACAGAGGTATGATGATACTCTGCTTTATTTTCCATTTCTTTCCTTGTACTTCCTAGCACTGTTTGCTTTTTTGACCACCGCCACACTTTGAGCTGAGGTTTTCAACATACTGTCAATGAGGACACCTAGATCCTTTTCCTGGCTGGTGACACTCTAATATGGAACCTAACATCATGTAACTACAGTTTGGATCATTCTTCCTTAAGTACACACATCACAATTGTCCACTTTAAATTTCATCTATCTTTATCACGTTCAGTCTCCCAAGGCCCTCCTACAATTTCTCACAATCCACTTAATAATTTAGAACAAGTATCTGCAAATATGATCACCTCACTAGTCGTTACCTTTTCCAAATCATTTATAAATATATTAAAAAGCAAAGATCCTAGTACATATATCGCTGAGGCACTCCATTATTTACCTTCCTCTATTGAGAAAACTGATTAGTCCTACACTCTATTCCTGTCTTTTAAACCAGTTCGTAATCCACCATAGGACATTGCCTCCTATCCCATGACTTTTTAATTTTCTCAAGAGTCTCTGTTTACTAACCCCTTCAAATTAAACCATGTCTTTTTATGTGTTTTTTAATTTTGTTCTTTAGAATACTATCTATCATTTTTCTCCAATACAGATATCAGGCTCACTGGTCTATAGCTTCCTGGATCGCCCCAAAGCCCTTTCTTAAAGACTGGCGTTACACTGACCACCCTCAAATCTTCAAGTACAATAGATGATTTTAATGATAGGTTACAAATTACTGAAAGCAAATGTTGCTTACCTGTAACAGGTGTTCTCACAGGACAGCAGGATGTTAGTCCGACATCACAGGATGGAGCCCAATCACGGAACACCCTTGTCAAAGTTTCTAGAACTTTGACTGGCACCCACTGGGCATGCCCAGCATGGCACTAAACCTACAGCCAGCAGGGGTCCCTCTTCAGTCTTGTTTAAAGGTACAGGAAGTGCCGAAAAAACAAAATAAGAAAACGTATCGAACCCAACACCGCAGGGTGGCGGACGAGTTTCGTAAGGACCAACATCCTGCTGTCCTGTGAGAACACCTGTTACAGGTAAGCAACATTTGCTTTCTCACAGGACAAGCAGGATGATAGTCCTCACATATGGGTGAGTACCGAGCTGAGGATGTCCGAGAAATGCACCAAATGTACCCAAGATGTGCAGTAGGCACGAAGAGTGGGGTGGAATTTGGTAGAGGGCATCCTGAACCCTAACAGGCAGGCGGAAGGGTGTTGGTACATCAAGTTGTAAAAAGGTTGCGCAAGACAGACTGGCCAAAGATGGAATCTTGTCTTCCGGCCTTGTCTAAGCAATAATAGGTTGTAAAGGTATGGAGAGAACTCCAGGTAGCAGCCCTACAAATGTCAGGAAGCGGCACAGAGCGTAGGTGCACTACTGAAGTCGCCATGGCCCTCACAGAGTGTGCTTTAACACGGTCTTGAAGCGGAATGCTGATTGCTGATAGCAAAAGGAAATGCAGTCCGCTAACTAGGAGGAGAAAGTCTGCTTACCCACAGGCTGCCCCAATTTGATGGAATGGAAAGAGACGAACAATTGAGTGTTGTTCCTGTAGGCAGCTGTATGGTCTAGATAGAAGGCTAGAGCCCGTTTGCAGTCAAGGGTATGCAGAGCCTATTCTCCTGGATTGGAGTGAGGCCTGGGAAAGAAGGTAGGTAGTATAATGGATTGATTAATGTGAAACTCCGATACTACCTTAGGTAAGAACTTAGGGTGAGTGCGGAATACTGCCTGGTCCTGCAGAAGGTTAGTGTAAGGCGGGTAGGTAACTAGGGCCTGTAACTCACTAACTCTGCGAGCAGATGTGATTGCTAAAAGAGAAATCATTTTCCATGCGAGATAGCGAAGATCACAGGATTGGAGAGGCTCGAGTGGTGGTTTCATGAGCCGACCCAAAACCAGATTGAGGTCCCAAGAAGGGGCCAGAGGGCGTAATGGAGGCTTGAGGTGAAGCAAGCCTTTTAGAAAACGTGTTACGAGGGGTTGTATTGTACTGAAATAGGAACATCCCCAACACCTTTATGGAAGGCGGCCAACGCACTGACATGCATTCTGATGGAGGAAGTTTTTAGACCTGATTCTGACAAGTGCCAGAGATAGTCTAGAAACTTCATGGTGGAACAGGTAAAGGGATCAAGGGATTGAGAAGAACACCATGACTTAAACCTGTTCCATTTGTATAGATAAGACTTTCTCGTGGAAGGCTTCCGTGAAGCAATCAGGACACGGGAAACTGGCTCCGAAAGGTTAAGTGGCTGAAGAATTAACCTTTCAACATCCAGGCTGTCAGGGACAAAGCATGAAGATTGGGGTGGCGTAGGCACACGCCATTCTGAGTGATCAGAAGTAGGTCCATTCCCAAGGGAACATGCCTGCGAATGGAGAGATCCTGAAGTATTGGATACCACACTTGGTGAGGCCAGTGAGGTGCTATCAGGATCATGCATCCTTTGTCCTGACGTAACTTCATGAGAGTCTTCGAGAGAAGTGGAAGTGGAGGGAATGCATATAGGAGACCGGTTGCCCACGAGAGGGAGAACGCATCTCTTGGCTGTGAGTGTTGGCTGCGAGTGAGAGAGCAAAAGTTCTCTACCTTGCGGTTTTGAGGTGACGCAAAGAGGTCTATGCGAGGATGACCCCAACGTTGGAATATTGCATCTGCTACTGAGGAGTTGAGGGACCACTCGTGCGGATGGAAAGTGCAACTTAGGTTGTCCGCCAACACATTGTCCACTCCCGGCAAATAGGTGGCCTTGAGGTACATTGAGTGGGAGAGGGCCTCCGCCCATATCTGCGCAGCTTCCTGACACATTAGGAAGGAGCCCATCCCTCCCTGTTTGTTGATGTACCACATGGCCACCTGGATGTCCGTCAATCAGGATGACCTGATTGGAAAGGCGATCCTGAAATACCCTGAGAGCATATCTGATTGCTCGAAGCTCCAGGAAATTGATTTGGTGTTTGGCTTCCTCTGGAGATCAAGATCCTTGTGTTTGCAAATCGGCCACATGGGCTCCCCAGCCGAGGTTGGAAGCATCGGTGGTGAGAATTATTTGAGGGTCTGGAGCCTGGAAGGGCAGGCCTTGGAGGAGATTCCACCAGGCTAGAGGACTGACGGAGTGTGTCGGTGATGTGGACAGTGGTTGATAGAGGTTGGACGGACTGAGTCCATTGTGACCTCAGAATCCACTGCATGACTCTCATGGCCAAGTGGGCTATTGGGGTAACCTGTACTGAGGACGCCATGTGTCCCAGTAAGATGAGGAAGTGGCATGCAGTCGTACGTTGCTGAGACTGTAGCTGGTGTGCGAGGGAGATTAGAGTGAGAGCTCGCTGTCGAGGCAGAAATGCCTTTGCCTGCAAGGTGTCCAAGTCTGCCCCTATGAATGATAAAGTTTGATATGGGACTAAGCAGGATTTTGCATAGTTGACTAGAAATCCTAGCGAAATCAGAGTGTGTAAAGTAAGACGTAGGGACGACAGAGCAGCTTGCTGAGTGGGAGCCCAGATTAACCAATCGTCTAGATTGGGGTAGACGTGAACACCTTGACTCCTGAGGAAGGCTGCTACTACTACGAGGCACTTGGTGAAGACTCGTGGTGCAGATGCCAGGCCAAATCGGAGCATTCGGTATTGATAGTGCTTGGGGCCTACTAGAAATCTCAGGAGCCTGCGATGAGATGGATTTATCGCAATGTGCGTGTATGCAACTTGAGATCGAGAGAGCAGAGCCAGTTTCCTCTTTGCAGAAAAGGAAGGAGGGAACCCAAGGTTACCATCTTGAATTTTTCTCGGAGGTACTTGTTGAGGGCACGTAGGTCCAGGATTGGACGAACGCCGCCTGATTTTTTGGGGATTAGAAAGTACCGGGAATAGAATCCTAGGCCTTGTTGAGAGTAAGGTACTGGTTCTATTGTTCTGGACTGGAGGAGGAGGGAGACCTCCTGCTCCAGGAGTAGTGAGTGGTTGGATGTTCTCCACGCCGGTAGAGGTGGGGAGTCTGGTGGAATGGAGAGAAAGTTCAGGTGATAACCTTGAGAGATTATGGCAAGGACCCACTGGTCTGAGGTGATTGTGTACCACCTGTTGTTGAAATGGCACAATCAACCTCCCACTGGCTGCTGCTCTCTATGCAGGAGTCAAAAACCAGAAGCAGGGCCCGGCTGAGGAGCTGCTTGTGGCTTTTGTTTACGAAGTTGACGAGACTGGGCCTTTTGGAAAGGTCTCGTGGAACGAGTCCTAGACTGTGGCGGATAGGACTTCTTTGGATGGAAGAATGACTTTTTAGTATCCTTCCTGAAAGGCTGTTTGGAGGAATACTCAGAGCATCAGAGAGAGCTGGCGAAGGGTCTCATGATGGTCCTTGAGTTCCACCACCGTCCGCTGAATCTGTTCGCCAAACAGATTGTTGCCTATGCAGGGCAGATCCGATAATCTGTCTTGTACTTCAGGGCACAAGTCCGAAGACTTAAGCCAGGCCCATCGTCTTGCTGAAATAGCAGTTGCAGATATCTTTGACACCGCTTCCAGGGTATCATAAGAGGATCTTATTTCATGCTTCCCTGCTTCAAAACCCTTGTGTACTAGGGTTAAAAGTTGTTCCTGGAATTGCTGAGGCAGGGACTCTGCAAAGTCCTGTATCTGCTTGAATAAGACCCTGTTGTACTGGGTCATATACAGCTGGTAGGAGGCTATCCGAGAGATAAGCATTGATCCTTGGAAGACACGCCGGCTAATGGCATCCAGGAATTTCTGTTCCTTACCTGGGGGAAACGAAGAGTGGGGTTTTGCTCTTTTTGCCATTTTTTGGGCAGATTCTACAACCACAGATTGGTGATCCAGCTGAGGTTTCTGGAAAACTGGGGCTGACTGGACCAAATAAGTGGTATCAGCTTTTCTGTTGACTGAAGCAACAGAACCAGAGTGTTCCCAGTTCTTTTTGAGAAGATCCAAAATAACCTGGTGAATAGGGATGGAGGTTATTTTCTTGGAAGCATCCAGGAATTGTAACAGCTCCATCATTTGATGTCTGTCATCTTGTTCAGTCAGAAATTGGAAGGGAACCAATTCAGACATTTCCTTCACAAAATTTATGAAGGATAGGTCCTCCGGAGGGGAATGCTTCCTGCTTTCAGTAGGAGAAAGTGGCGATGGCAAGTCATCGGTGTCTTGAGAAGAATCGTCGGTCCAGGTGTCATAAGGATCAGCACTTGCCCCACTAGGAACCTGAGAAGGACGGGATGATGGTATTCCTGAAGGTCCTGGTCTAGGCTCCAAAGGCATCGATGGAAGTACTGGAGGCACCGATGAAGGCATCAAGGGCACCGATGGATGGATCAGTGGTGCCGATGGGCGCATTGGCATCAATGGTTGAGGCATCGGCAGGACTCCCGATGGAGGAATGCAGAACGGTGTTTCCCCTCCCGATGACAGGGTAAGCGGGGAAGGCACCGGAGCCATCGGTGACTCAGGATCCATCGGTGGATAAGCAGCTAGAAGCACTTCCATCTTCGAAAGCAGCAGTGCCAATGCTGCCAGAATGGGATCGATGGTCGGTTCCGCGACCGGCACCGATTTCGGCGCCGGGAGACCTTGGAGTCTGTGCATCGCCTTATCGATGGCCTCCTGAACCATCTGGTCCAGTTCTTCACGGAGACCTGGAGCAAGCAGCCCCAGCTCCGGAAGGGAAGAAGGAGGCAGAGGCATAGCCAGAGGGACAACCGTTAAAGGTGGAGTCGCGGCTCCCAATACCCGTCCGGGTGAGGGTTGCCTCGGTGACCCGGTCGCAAAAAGGGTTGGTGCCTTTTCTGAACGGGGTTTCTTCGATGGTAACTCGGATGATGGCGAGGTCGATGACTTTCCTTCTTCGATGGTCTGAGACTTCCGGTGTCGATGCTTCTCTCTACAATCCCCTCGGTCCTGAGGGGGGGGGGTAGAGGAAGTCAAAGGCCGAGAAGTTATCAACGCCGGGCGGTCACCGGCCGGTGGCCGATACTGGCGCAAAGTGGACGGAGCTGGTTCAGACGACGTCGATGCAATAGACGGCGTCGGGGTCTGAGAACGGAAGAGAAGTTCCATCTTCTCCATTCTAGCCTTGCGACCTTTAGGTGTCATTAAGGCACATTTGGTGCAGGTCAAGACATCATGTTCGCACCCAAGACACATTACACAGACTTTATGAGGGTCTGTTATGGACATGTGCAAGTACAGTCCAGGCACCGACGGAACCCCAACGCCATGGCCTCTGAAAAAATTGAGCCGCGGTAAGGTCGATGGCCAGTAGGCAGTGAGGTCCAAACTCGACAGGAATAGACAGAAAACAGGTAAAAAATTACCGGAGTACCATGGAGACAAAAATTCGAAGAAAGGACCCCTGTGGGGTATGAAAGTTTTTAGTAATTCCGTGAGGAAAATTCCTGTCAGGAATCTCTGTGGAGCTCCTTAACCCACGTGGCTACTGCTGCGCGGAAAAAAAAAGACTGAAGAGGGACCCATCGATCAGTGGTAATGGAGGTCCAGAGGGACCTGCTGTTGGTGAGGGTGGCTCTTTGGGGCAGCCCGAGCTGGTCCAGCACATGAGGCTGGAGGACAGTACCTTCGTTGCCTGTAGAATGACTTCCTGGAGTCCCTATGTGGCACCCTGCAGGTTGTTGAGGAAGGGTCCAAGGTGGTAGCAGACAACTGACGCAGGGTTTCATGATGATCCTTTAATTGGGCCACTGCATCCCGGACTTTTTCACCAAACAGGTTTTTTCCTGTACAAGGGAGGTCGGTCAGCTTTTCCTGGACCTCTGGCCGGAGGTCAGAGGCCTTTAACAAAGCCCAGTGATGAGCACTAATACCGGCTGCTGAGACCCTTGCTGCCATCTCGAAGACGTCGTAGGCCGCTCTCAATTCATGCTTGCCGGCCTCAAATTCCTTCTGTACAATGTATTCCAAGCCCTCTTGGAATTGTTGTGAGAGACCTTCAGCGAGCTCCTGAACCTGCTTCTAGAAGTTTCAGTTGTACTGGTTCATGTACAACTGATATGCCGCTATACGGTCAAAGAGCATAACCCCCTGGAAGACTTTTCGGCCTAAGAACATAAGATACTGGGTCAGACCAAGGGTCCCATCAAGCCCAGCATCCTGTTTCCAACAGTGGCCAATCCAGGCCATAAGAACCTGGCAAGTACCCAAAAACTAAGTCTATTCCATGTAACCATTGCTAATGGCAATGGCTATTCTCTAAGTGAACTTAATATCAGGTAATGGACTTCTCCTCCAAGAACTTATTCAATCCTTTTTTAAACACAGCTATACCTACTGCACTAACCACATTCTCTGGCAACAAATTCCAGAGTTTAATTGTGCGTTGAGTAAAAAAGAACTTTCTCTGATTAGTTTTAATGTGCCCCATGCTAACTTCATGGAGTGCCCCCTAGTCTTTCTACTATCCGAAAGAGTAAATAACCGATTCACATCTACCCGTTCTAGACCTCTCATGATTTTAAACACCTCTATCATATCCCCCTTCAGTCGTCTCTTCTCCAAGCTGAAAAGTCCTAACCTCTTTAGTCTTTCCTCATAGGGGAGTTGTTCCATTCCCCTTATCATTTTGGTAGCCCTTCTCTGTACCTTCTCCATCGCAATTATATCTTTTTTGAGATGCGGCGACCAGAATAAGGATCTTTGGTTCTTCCCCAGAGGGGTGGAGGAGTGAGTGCGGGCCCTCTTGGCCTTTTTCTGAGCTGATTCCACTCCCACAGATTGGTGTGGAAGCTGGCTCTTCTGGAAGCCCAGATCCTGTTGCACTAAATAAGTGGCATCCATCTTCCTGTTGACCGGAGCCACGGAGCCTGGGTGCTCCCACAACCAGTAGAGGAGCTCTAGGAGGACCTCATGCACCGGAACAGCCACCACTTCCTTAGGGAGGTCTACGAATTGGAGAACCTCCAGCATCTTATGGCGGGCGTCTTCCTCTGTCAATAGCTGGAAGGGAATGGCCTTCGCCATCGCTCAAACAAAGCTGGCGAAAGATAAATTCTTGGGGGGGGGGGGGGGGGGGGGGGGGCGGCACCGTTCGTCTGGAGGTGAAGGCTCCGACAGAAGATAGAGGCATCCGAGGAATGCTCAGAGAAGGCATCCCCCCAGGGGATGTAAGGAGCCGCCTCCTCACCATTAAACCGCTTGGGTCAAGGAGGGAGGCCAAACCCCGGGAGCACAGGCATCGATGGTCAGTGAGGTGGCACCGAGTGTGCCGGCATCAAGGGCACCGGGATCTTCGATGGACACCGCGGTACCGGATGGCCCAGGAGCAGGATGCGGCACGGACGACATTGCTGGTGGTGGCAGGTGCAGAGTTGCATCCTGCTCCTCCGAGGAACCCGGAATTGGGATTGTGTTGGAGGGAGGAGCTAGTGGCGGACAGGGCACCGGAGGACCTCCGGGCCGGCTGCATTGGTAAGGCCCTGAGCAGCCCATCCAACCTTTCCAGAGGCGCTAACATGGAGGGCGCAGGAATAGGAGTTGGCATCGGTACCTGTTGGAGGCCCTGTTGAACCACACGGTCCAACTCCTTCCGAAATGCGGGAGTGGTGAGCATCGACCCAAGAGGCAGCGGCAGGTTGGGCGTCAAAGGAGCCCCACAGGGGTCCGCGGAGGCTCAGTGCCCGACACCGGAATCTGTGGGGAGCGCCCTGGGCTCCCGGGTTTGGAGGAGAATGGGGCCTCCTCACCTCAGGGCCACTTCAGAGGGGTTCGACTGGAGCCAACACCACTCCGGTGTCTGTGCCGACACCTGACGGCGATGATAGTCTGTATCGGTGCTTCCCATGACGCTCAGCCCAGTCCTATTCCAGCGCCGAGGAAGATGACCCAGAGACCTTGGAATGGCCCGATGCAGGTGAGGAACGGTATCCCGTACCTTGATCATTGTGGCAGGATGCCGAAGGGGAGGGTCCAGAGTCAGATCGATCCCCATGACTTGACATACCCAGCACTGGAGTTGATTCTCTGGAACCAAACAAATGCTCCATCTTGTCCAGGCGGGTGCGCCGACCTTTGGGGGTCATCTGAGCACAGCTGGGACATTGACGGACAGGCAGAGGACGCAAACGTCATGCGGGTCCGTAATGGACATAGTCCGCTGACACTGGGGCACTTCTGAAAGCCGGTGGCCATTGAAAAGAAAAGACGCCTTGTAGTCGTTGGCTGGTGGCCCCAGGAGGTAGTTGTGGTCTGTTACCAAGCATCAACGCGAAAAAAAGCACCTATCGAATGCCGGAGGAACCGATTCGCGAGGGGGAACCATGAAGCAGGAAAAAAAGAGATGAACAATGGTGAATTTCTTCCGTGAAGAGAAAATAATGAAGAGCTCCACAAACCATGAGGCAACAGCACTGCGGAAAAAAAAAAAAAAAAAGAAAAAAGAGAGACTGAAGGGGGACCCCGCGTGGTTGCGAGGTTAGTAGCATGCTCAGTGTGCCAATCAAGATTTCTAGAAACTTTGACAAAAGTATTCCATGCCAGGCTCCGTCTGATGTCACCCATCTGTGAGGACTACCATCCTGCTCCTCCTAGGAGAAAATAATGAATACTAAGAAAATATGGCCTTTCATGGTTTGCATGCACATTCGTACATGCCTGATTATAACCATGAAGCATGGAAAAATGAGTGACTAGAGAATAGTGGCTGGACTGAAGAAACCCTATGTTATTACTGAGCTGTATAGTTTGACAAAAAAGTGGCAGCCATACAGCGACAGCTTTGACTATGACTGGAGGGATCCTGGTCTGTCAGATCTCGGGTGCTGCACAGGGGAGTCACCTGCCGGTGACAAGGGCCCCTTAGAGGAAAGGTGACCCCAGCCTGTCAGCTACTGTCTGGCAAAGCAAATTTGCCTGGCACAAATATCTTGAGTGGGTTAGAGGGGAAGCAGGTAAAGATTAGCCATCCATAAAAATATAGGACTGGGTCATGCTGGTTAATTAGTTAAGCCAAGTTGCTCCTTGTTTTTTTTTAAAATACATTTAATTACCAGAAAAGATACAAGCTGAGGAAGGAAAAATCCTCCCTCCCCCAAGCACAAATATAGAGGTGAAGTAGGCAAAAATTAGGAATCCATAATGATATGGGACTGGGTCATGCTGGTTAATTAGATAAGCCAAGTTGTTCCTTGTTTTTTAGCAAATAAATTTAACTACTAGAAAGGATACAAACTGAGGAAAGAAAAAAAATCCCCCCCCCCCCCCCCCCCCCCAAGCCAATACATGTTACACAGACTTACGACAGCGGCGATGTGATTGATCTCGTCTGCCTTTTGGATTTCATAGCCCGGAGCTTATCACCTTGTGTCACTTTGCCCATTTCTTCCTCATCGCTGTACTGTGGAAATAAACAGAACATTAACACACTGTAACAATACAATCACTAAACCAATGTTCTACCTTACACTTTTATATTTTAAAAAAATAAATTAATTAAAGTTTGCTGATTTGGTAGCTACACTGTGTACTGCCATGTGAAGGACCTGGCATTGAGTCAGTTTCAAGGTCAAGTATCCTGTTCCCCAACTCGGCATTCACAGGCAGGCCCTGGGTTTGTCAATAGTCACTTTAAGCCTGTGCCTAGGATGGCAAAAATCTAGGGGCACCCCAATATTAATCTCACCCTCCTGTGTTAATTTTATTATGTTGATTTTTATTTGCTTCAATTGGAAAATAATGTAAAACGGGAAAAGGTAAGTTTCATACGTTTGAATGCATGCCTTCCTCGGCCTTGCTTCATTTATGTAGTGTAATCATTAACTTACCTCCCCTCCCTCCCAATCCCTTTATTTATTAAATATTTTATATATCTTCTTTTTTGAAACAATTTATTATAATTAATGATTAAAATGTCCACTATATAGTGCCAATGTTGGTTTTTTTTACTCTTTTTACTTTTTATGAAATATCCACTTTATATTTATGATCAAAACGCCAATTACTTGCTATGGGTTTCTGTCGAAAAGAATTCTCAATTAATTTATTCTCTTATGAACCCCATTTAGGTGAAAAATTATTTCGACAAAGAAATGTCCATATTAGACGGCAAGCGCTGATCCATAGCGATGTTGGTTTCTTTCTTTCTCTCAGGCTAAACAGCTCTGAATGACGGCGTTTTTTCTCCCGCACTACCTGATGTGCTTTTTTTAATTGGTCAGCAGATCAAAGTCCCGCCAATGGTAAGGAGGACGTCTTGCTTGTTACGTCACTCGTAGTAGTATCAATCCAGGTGTATTTCTAAATCAGGTGAAGGAAGCGTATTACGTGTTACGTCACCAAAAATGTATTTCTAATTCAGATGTTCTATAATCTACAGGAAAACTCAGAGGAGCTAATTTTGATCTTAAGGTCTTTTAAATCAGTGTTGTCCACTCAATTTCTTCGTTCAATCCCTGTGGAACTACTGTTTTTAACTTAAAGATCCAATGTTGTTCATTATAATTTAAACTTCTCTTTTGATCCCCTCCTCGATTGTTATCTTCTATTTTGTCCAAAATCGTCCATCTTAATTGTTGAAATTGATGTTCCTTTGTTACACAATGGTCAACTATTGGAGCCTCCAATGTTTTAGTGTTAAGTTTTGATCTGTGCTCTATCAATCTCGTTCTTATTGGCCTTGATGTCCTGCCCACATAATTTTTCGGGCATGGGCATTGTATAAGATAGACCATGTTCTTGGATGTACAATCTGTGTCTCTCCTCCTCTTTAAATGGTATCCTGATACAGGATCTTTCCATTCACTGCCCTCTATGGTCATGCTACACATGTCACAATTTTGACATGCTCTATGTTGTCCCCTATGATGTTCATCATTTCTTGTTATATCTGCGTGTACCACTTTGTCTCTAATGTTTGACCCTCTTGTAGTGGCTATCAAAGGAAATTCCTCAAATACTTCATGAACTGCTAATATAGGCCAATGTCTCCGTATTGAGGCTATAACAGATGCCGTTGCAGTACTTTGTGGTATGATACAAGTTAGTCTGTTCTGTTCTTTTTTACTTTGATATTGTAACAGTTGATTGCGGTCTGAAAATTTGGCTCTTTTATAAGCCTTATTGATGATTTTCTTAGGGTACCCCCTATCCATAAATTTGTTTTTCAGTAATTCCGCCTGTCTTTCAAATTCTTCTTTAGTTATTTATTTATTTATTTATTTTTAATTTTTATATACCGATGTTCCTGTAAAGAATACATATCGCACCGGTTTACAAGGAACTGAACAGTCGCCTCCAGGGCGGAAATACATTAAAACAGTGGAACATATTCTCTTGTATCTATTTAGTATCTATCTTGTATCTATTTAACATATTTAGTGGAACATATTCTCTTGTATCTAAAAAATTGGCTAGCCGGTAATCCCTGTTTTAGGGATAAGGCATGATGACTATGATACTTCAACAAGGTGTTCCTTTCTGTTTGTTTATGATGTACCGTTGTTTCAAGTTTTTGACCCTTTTTGTGTATTTCCACATCCTTCACCTGATTTAGAAATACACCTGGATTGATACTACTACGAGTGACGTAACAAGCAAGACGTCCTCCTTACCATTGGCGGGACTTTGATCTGCTGACCAATTTAAAAAAGCACATCAGGTAGTGCGGGAGAAAAAACGCCGTCATTCAGAGCTGTTTAGCCTGAGAGAAAGAAAGAAACCAACATCGCTATGGATCAGCGCTTGCCGTCTAATATGGACATTTCTTTGTCGAAATAATTTTTCACCTAAATGGGGTTCATAAGAGAATAAATTCATTGAGAATTCTTTTCGACAGAAACCCATAGCAAGTAATTGGCGTTTTGATCATAAATATAAAGTGGATATTTCATAAAAAGTAAAAAGAGTAAAAAAAGTCAACATTGGCACTATATAGTGGACATTTTAATCATTAATTATAATAAATTGTTTCAAAAAAGAAGATATATAAAATATTTAATAAATAAAGGGATTGGGAGGGAGGTAAGTTAATGATTACACTACATAAATGAAGCAAGGCCGAGGAAGGCATGCATTCAAACGTATGAAACTTACCTTTTCCTGTTTTACATTATTTTCCAATTGAAGCAAATAAAAATCAACATAATAAAATTAACACAGGAGGGTGAGATTAATATTGGGGTACACATATATTGTTTGGTGAAAAATCTAGGGGCAGCAGACTGGTTAAAGACTTGCTGCCTTCCAACTGTACTGAATCTCACTCATTAGCTCTCTGCTCTAGCACTCCCCCTCCTTAGGCAGGGTGCAAGGAACAGGAGGAGAGGGAGTAAACATGGACAGATCAAAGAGGGATCATTGGGGACTAAGGAGAGAGACTGGGGGATGTATATGTGTCAGATTGGGGAGGGGGTTAGTGAGGGATACAAGGTGGTGGAGCAGGACCGAATCATGGGAGGGACACCTACCTCTCCCCCCTCATGTCTACTGTAATTCAAACTCTCTGATTCTATCCCCCGGAAACTCCCCACTTCTCCCTTATCCCCAGATCCTAAAACCATCCCCACTTTCTCCTCCTCCCTCCTTTCAATCCCAGAACCTCCTCTCCACCTATTCTCCGATTCTGGATACCTGATATTCTCCCCTTCCTTTATCTTCCCCATCTCCCATCCTCAGCCCTTTTTCCTTCTCACATTCCTCCCTCCATCCCCAGTCTTCCTCTTTTCCATTCTTAGTCCTTTCCACCCTCTCCCCATCCCAGAGATCTCCTTCCTGTTCTGATGCTTGAGATCTCTTTTCTTCACCCAGTGGAAATAATTTACACAGACAAGCAAGGTTTGAAAATTGTTTCAGTTTTATAAAACTAAATAAAAACAATGGGAATATTTGCCGGTGTGCTTCAGATTTTTCTAAGTTTTGCTACAGAATCTGCCCTTAAACTACAATAGCAAACCATGCCTTAGACCTTCTAAATCCATGTTTTTTTTTGGGGAGGGGGGGGAGGAGGGGGGGCAGTAGGGGAGGCACGATAGCATTAACAGTATTCTAGGGGTGGCAAAACCCTACATCCATCACTGTTCATAGGTCTGGCGGTGCTCAAAGGTGACACCTACTGGTCAGTCTTAATGTGTACAGGACTCTAGAGAGAGCCAGGATCTGTGGTCCCTGGTAGGGGAGGAACTCCAGGGAGCTATGAATGAACATCCCAATAGAGAGTTGTGAAAAGGGCAGAAACAGTCATGGAACATTTAAATAAAGATCATAGAAATAAATAATTCCAAACTGCCCATTTCAACTCAAGGCAGGTTGTAAAATACACAAACATAATATGAATTGTCTGTATACAAATGCCAGAAGTCTAAAATAAAATTGGAGATTTGCAATATATGACAGTGAACAAAGATACAGACATAATTAGAAACCTGGTGGAAGGAGGATAACCAATGAGACACTGATATCAAGGAACAAATTATACTGTATTGGAACAAGAGGTCAAATCAAATTGGTGGAGGAGTGATGCTATATGTTAAGCATGGAACAGAGGAGTCGCAGGATAAAAGTCCTTCAGGAAACAAAACACACTGTGGAATCTCTATGGATAAAAATTCTGTGTGTGATGGGGTATTCTACTGTTTGTTAGGCCATGATAAAAAGGCAGGCAGTGAAATGCTAACAGAAATTAGGAAAGTTAAACCTGGCAACACAATAATAATGGGAGATTTCAATTATCCTAATATGGATTGGGTAAATGTCTCATTGGGACATACTAGGGAAGTTAAGTTTCTTGAAGCCATAAATGATTGTTCATGAAGCAGATGGTCCTGAAACTGACGAAATTGAAGGAGGGGCAGTAACTAATCTAGACCTAATCTTCACCAGAATGCAGGATCTGATGCGAGATGCAACAGTGGTGGAGCCGTTTGGCAATAATGTAATAACCTTTAGTAATCACTGAAGGGAGAATATGAAGGAAAACTAGAGCAAAAGCATTTAATTTTTAAAAGAGAGACTATGCTAAAATGAAGACATTAGGAACACAACCTAAAAGGAATGGTTGCAAAAGTTAAAGGTTCACATGCAGCATGGACACTGTTTAACAAGCCCAAACTTGATATATTCCATGCATTTAAAAAAAACAAAACAAAAACAAAAGAAAACAAAGGTAAAAAGACAACCAAATGACTGCCAGTGTGGTTAAATGGTGAGCTGAAAGAGGCTATTAAATTCAAAGGACATCCTTCAAAAATTGGAAGGTGAATCTAAATGAAAAAAGGAAAGAGCATAAATACTGGCAAGTTAGATATAAAGCATTAATAAAGTGGCTAAAAGGGAATTTGAAAAGGAACTCGCCAGAGAGGCAAACACACAAGATCATTTTTTCAAGTACATTCGAAGCAAGAAGCCTGTGAAGGAGTCTGTTAAATTACCAGATGACCAAACGGGTAAGAGAGACTCTCTGTGAAGCAATGGACATAGCAGAAAAACTAAAAGGAATTCTTTGCTTTGGTCTTTACTCAGGAGGGTATTGGGGGAAATACCTACATCAGCAACATTCTTTGAGAATGGAGATTCAAAGGAACTGAATCAAATTGCAGTGAACTGGAAAGATGCTATAGAGAAAATCAAACTAAAAAAGAATAATTAATCACTTGGGGCAAGATAATATAGACCCCAGACTTCTGACAGAGCTCAAAAGTGAAATTGAAGACTTAAATACTAGTAATATCTAACTTTTCATTCCAATCAGCTATGGTAACTGAGGACTGGAGGGTGGCCACTGTAAAGCTGAGTTGCTTACCTGTAACAGGTGTTCTCTGAGGGCATCAGGATGGCAGTCCTCACATATGGGTGACATCCTCGGACGGATCGAGGCCCAGAACTTTGATCTCAAAGATTCTAGAGCTTTCAAACATGCTCTACTAAGCATGTGCAGCTGTATTATAACCCTGCCCCCTAGGCAGAGTCCCTCAGTCCATGATATAGCTAATACACGGAGACCCAAATCACAGAGGAGGAGGGTGGGTTTCATGAGGTCTGACAGCCTGCTGTCTTTGAAGAACACCTGCTCCAGGTAAGCAACACTGCTTTCTCCGAGGACAAGCAGGGTGGCAGTCCTCACAAATGGGTGATTCCCAAGCTATAGACTGCCCGAGGATGACAAAGCGGGGAACCCCACAGTGCTGAAAGCACCACCTTTCTCCTTTTTGCCTGTGAGGCAACCAATCCAATAATGGGTCTAGGTCAGAAAAAACTTGGATTCTACACAAAAGAAAACCATAGAATAGAGACAAACCCCGATGCATAGCAGAGGTGCTTACGGCAAGGCATGATGCAAAGTCTGGCAAGAAGCCTCACGGAATCAGTGTCAGTGTTTTGGATCAGCGAACTCTTGACAAGCAAAGCAGGTCTAAATCCTCCTGTATACAGGAAAAAGCTTAGAAAGTCAACTAAGAGAAGAATTCTTGGACAAAGATTGCACAGTTTCCTTCGGTGTCATGAGAACACCAGAAAAAACTGGGGCCAGAGCCCTCCAGACAGAAACTGCAGTCCACTGGCATCTGAAGGACAGAACGCATTTGCAGAAGCGTACCCAATGGTTGGCTGATAGGCACAATTGGCAGAATACCTAGGGAACACTTGAAAGAAGCCGCGGCAGGGTCTGTGGCAGACCCTACCTGCCAGATATGACCACCCAGATCAGACGTCAAGAGAGTCAGGGGATGAACAGCAATCCCTGAAACGGGATCACTAGCCCAAACCCCTGAGCAAGGAATTAAGCTAGGCCTGAAGCTCAGCCACACTGCACTCTATCAAGGGTAGGCTTATCAATCTGTCCACAGGATAGCTCAGATGAGCAGGAAGGCATTTTGGTCAACCCAGTGAAGTATAAGAACATAAGAAAATGCCATACTGGGTCAGACCAAGGGTCCATCAAGCCCAGCATCCTGTTTCCAACAGTGGCCAATCCAGGCCATAAGAACCTGGCAAGTACCCAAAAACTAAGTCTATTCCATGTTACCATTGCTAATGGCAGTGGCTATTCTCTAAGTGAACTTAATAGCAGGTAATGGACTTCTCCTCCAAGAACTTATCCAATCCTTTTTTAAAAGCTAAAGGCAGTACTGGCCAGAACTTGGCAGAAAAACAGGGGAAAGTGGTGTACCTTTCCCTGCAGGTATACACTAACATATATCATGAACGCCCTAGCATCTTTCTCCCCCCTTCCAGACATTCTGACAAAGTCGGAAGGAGTGGAGGACACAAGGAGGCAGACACCAAGGCTGCAGAGATGATAAAGTTTCTAGGCCGTTTATCTCAACCTCAACTTCAAAAACTCACTGCTGATTCCCCTCCCCACCCCCCAGGTAGACCTCTCAGCATAATAGAAACAGACAAAACTGAGAGCAAACCTCCTGGGGAAGAAATCCGGAAGCTCTCCACCAAGAGACAAAGCAGGGGTGCTGCAAGTGCAAACCCCTGTAGAAACAGGATTTCTTCATCGTCCTGGAAACCTGAAAGGGAGCAAGGCAGGGTCAGTCTTATCTATGAAAAGACTGCCCCCATCAGCTTGGCCTAGGTATCAAACAAACTTAAGGTCATGATTACGTACACTTCCTCAAGGAATCACGCAGTCCAGTACCACATTCTCCATGCCCCTCCAGGTACATGGCCCTGAGCACCATTCCATGGAACAGGGCCCACGACCAGATCTGAACTGCTTCCTGACACAAGAGGTATGATCCAGTGTTACCCTGCTCATTGATAAACCACATTGCTTCTTGGTTGTCAGTCTGGATCAGGACAACTTTGCTGGACAGCTTATCTCTGAAAGTCCATAGCACATACCTGATTGCCCGGAGCTCCAAGAAGTTGATTTGACATGAACGTTCCTGAGCAGACCATAAACCCTAGGAGCCAAGCCCATTCATATGAGCTCCCCACCTCAGGGTAGACACATCCATGTTTAACGCAATTTGAATGGGAAGACTCTGAAAGGAGATTCCCTTTTCCAGATTGGAAAGCACACGCTACCAGGACAAGGAGTCCTGGTGGGACTGGGTGACTTGGATGCGATCTTGGAGGCTCTGTGTGGCCTGCCACCACTGAGACCTCAAGAGTCCATTGGGCTCTGCGCATGTGTAATCGTGCCAAGGGAGTAACATGGACGGTCGCTGTCATGTGGCCCAACATCCTCAACATGAGCCACTCAGATACCTGCTGGCTCTGCTGAATGTCCGTCACAATGGCTCCTACTGCGACAGCCCTCTGGCGTGGCCGAAAATCCTTGGCCTGAGCCATGTCTAGTAGGGCTCCAATGAAGTCCAATTGAGGTGACAGACTGAGATGGAACTTTGGGTAGTTAAGAACAAATCCTAGTGACTAACACCCGGATGGTCAAGCGCATGGACTGGCTGTCCCTGAGTTGTGCTCTTGACCAGCCAATTGTCCAGAAAAGGATAAACATGCACTCCCAGCCTGCAGAGGTGCACCATCACAGCTATGCCTTTTGTGAACACCCGTGGGTAGATGGAAGCCCGAAAGGCAAAACCCGGTACTGGAAGTGCTGTTCCCCCACTACAAATCGGAGATACTTCCTGTGATCTTGGAAGATCGCGATGTGTGTGTATGCATCCTGTGGGTCAAGGGAGCATAGCCAAACCCCTTGTTGCAAAAGTAGACTCAAGGTGCCCAGGGAAACCACCTTGAACTTTTCTTTTTTTAAAAAACACTAAGCAAAGATTTTGTTTCCTTCAGGCTTTTTGGTGTTCCAAATAGATTTTTTGATGTTGATCACAGATATTACTTTGAAATTTATACATCACATAAGGTTTTTGAGAAACGGCCAATTTTATGTTACAATAATTGTGAAATTTTAAAACATTCTCGCGTATATATATTTTGTCTGTCAGTAGTTTATATGATTTTTAAAATTCATGTCAAATTTTTGATGGCAAGCAACGTAACATGTAACGGAGATTAACTTTTTAAAAAATACACCAAGAAACTCTGCCTGATCATGCCAGAACTTGCTCGGGCAAGCCCCAGTTCGGCTGCAAGATTCCAACTTGTTTCCATGACAACGCAGCCTTATATAAGCAGCTACAATAAGTAGTCTCCTATGCAACGTCTGTGTGAAAGAGCGAATTGTATTGCTAAAACTGTTGAGTTTAAAGCTTGTGGATTTAATTTCATATACTTTCTAGGCAACTATAAGGCAGCAGACTATGTCGAGCAGGTTGAAAATCTGCTTCAGGCATACAAATTGATGAAGTGCAACATGTCATTGAAGATACATTTTCTTCATTCCCACTTGGACTTCTTCCCAGACAACCTTGGCGCTGTGAATGACGAACATGGTGAAAGGTTTCATTAAGACATTGTCAAAATGGAGAAATAGTATCAAGGCAAATGGAACCCCTCCATGCTGGATGACTATTGTTGGACTCTCATCCACGAAGCATCGGACAGTGATTACAAACGAAAATCTGCAGCAAAACATTTTGAGTTTTGTTTTCTGGTGCCAACATTGCCATTATAGCTTATGCCGCTACAGACACATAACAATGCTTAATGTATATCACACTTTTCTGGCAAACGGTACGTGATACAGACATAATAAAGGCATATTTGTGTTCAGCTTGTTAAAATCTACTTGTTTCATTGAAGGTTGTGGAGGAAACAAAATGTTCCCAGAAATTTGTTTACGGCCCTCAGGTTTAGGATGGGATGAAGTCCTCTTGTTCTCTTTGGAATCAGGATGTACCTGGAGTAAACTCCCCATCCTCTTTGCTGTTGTGGAACGGGTTCAACAGCTCTGGCCGTTAAGAGGGAGGAGAGTTCTGCTAGTAGTATTTCCTGATGTACTACTGGCCCCCAATGTGGGCATGAAGGGCAATTTAGTGGAACATCCAATAGATTTAATTGGCACCCCTGATGGACGATGGGCAGAACTCACTGGTTCGAAGTTATACTGGGCCACTGGTTCACGAAGAACTGCAGCCTGCCCCCAAGGGTCCATCTCCCTGCAGCTCAATCAAAACCCCTTCCCCGGGTTTGACTGAGGAGCCGGCTGGGGCTTGGGAGCTCTCTGCTGACTGGGCTGGCCGTGAGAACGGGATTGAGTAGGCGGAGGATAGTACTTTCTTTGGCAGAAAGAGGACTTCCTTGGCCTCTGCATCGACAGCCTCCTGGAAGAGGATGACTGGTCTGGAGCGCTGGCGGAGAGTTGTTGGAGAGAGTCTCATGATGGTCCCGAAATTGGGCCACAGCATCCCTCACCCTCATCTCCAAAGAGATTCTCTCCCATACATGGCCCATCAGTGAGTCGTTCCTGTACCTCTGGTTGGAGATCAGAGGCCTGCAGCCATTATGCGGGCGCAGATTCCTGCTACAGAGACTCTTAATGCTGTCTCAAAAACATCGTAGGCTGCACAGACCTTGTTTTTTCCACACTCCAAACACTTGCGCACCAGTGACATGAGGGTGTTTTGCTGCTGTTGAGGCAGCTGCTCGGCCACTTCCTGCACCTGCTTCCAGATGTCCCATGAGTACCTGCTCTTATAAACCTGATAGGTAGCTATGCGGGCAATGAGCAAGACTCCCTGAAACACCTTTCTCCCAAGAGCATCCATTGCTCTGTGATCCTTCCCTAGGGACACTGAGGAATGGGTCCAAGAACGCTTGGCTTTCTTGAGAGCAGATTCGACCACCACTGACTGATGGGGCAGCTGTTGCTTATCGAATCCGGCAGCCTTCTAGATGAGGTAAACCCAGTCAGCTTTCTTGTTCATGGAAGGCACTGTGAGGGGCCTCAGCAGCAACTCCTTAAGGATATCATGTACCGGGATCACCACAATCTCCTTAGAAGGAACCATGAACTGGAGGATTTCAAGCATTTTGTGTCTGGCATCACCTTCTGTCAGTAACAGAAATGGGATAGCCTCAACCGTCATAGGTTTTATGAGTGTGATGGCGAAGTCCTCAGGTGGAGGCTTCCTTCGCTCTTCTGGGGAAAGGGTCTGAGGGGAGACCCTCAGAGCCATCAGAGGACGACACCGTGGTGTCATCCCCCCAAGGGTCACAGGGACTCTCATCCTCACAAAGCAACAGGGGATGGGGCCCTAGGCATTCTGCCTCGTCCAGAGGTGCAGGCATCAGCAAAGCTGGACATGGGGCTGCAAGCCTCGGCATCTCAGCCGACCTGGGCAGAGCTTCATCTTCCGAGGAACTGGCAATGACCATCGTACTGGCAGTGGGAGGCTGCAGTGCCCCGACGAGTACCGATGCTAGCCCAGGAACAGACACCAGCTGGGTCAGTAGTGCACCAATGAGTGCACAGAGCGTCTCCAATAGAGAGTGTCTAGGACAGATGGTACTGGCTCTGGTGCCATCAATGCCACAGGAACGATGTCCTGCATCACCTGCTTAACTGCCTGTTGTACTCGCCACTCAATCTCCTCCTTGAACGTTGCTGATGCCAACACTGAGAGGAAGGAGGGGTGGCCAGATCCTCTTGGGACCTGTGAGGCAGATCGGGTGACTGGCATTAGGACTGGTGGAGATTGTCGTGGATCCCCAACACCGATGGAAGATTAGTGATCCTCGCTATGGGATTGCTTCAAGGGCATCACAGCACTGGGTATCAACTGGGACAGATGCCTATTCTTCTTTGGCTCGTACGTGATATGAGCGGAATCGGAGGGAACGCATAAAGGAGGCCGTGAGACCAATTCACTAGAAAGGCGTCCGAAGCGAGTCGATGAGGGCTCGGGTAGACTGAACAAAAGGCTTCCAGTTTTCTGTTGTTCTCTGTTGCAAAGAAGTCTATGCAAGGGAGACCCCATACGGAGAAGATTTGATGAACTACTGCCTGGTCTAGTTCCCATTCGTGGGGATGAAAGATTCTGCTGAGCTTGTCTGCTCTGGAGTTTTGGATGCTGGGCAGATAAGTTGCTTGAAGAGAAATCGATCTCTGGTGAGCCCATTTCAGGATCAGAACAGTTTCTATGCAAAGGTTCCAAGAACCGGACCCTCCTTCCTTGTTTATGTAGAACATTGTTACCTGGTTGTCTGTGTGAATTACTATCTTCCCTCGTAAAGATTCTTCGAAGGCTCGAAGGGCGTTTCTCACCGCTTTGAGTTATTTATTTATTTTATTTATTTAAATTCTTTTAATATACCGATGCTCAAGACCAAGTCTTATTGTACCGGTTTACAATAGAACTAGGGGGAAAATCAATTAACATCGGTATAGAAGGCAAAGTTACAAAAGGAGGTTTTTGTGTGCAGTCCATAGACCTTGAATCGTTAAGTGATCCAGATGAGCTCCACAACCTTTGGGGGACGCATCTATGGTGAGTATTATCTGATGACGAAGGGGTCCATAGGGGTGAACCAGTCTGTAGCATTGACGGAGAAAGCCACCACTGGAGGTCTTTTCTCATACTGTCTGTTAAGGCAATTAGGGTAGACAGTGGATGAAGGAATTGGATCCATTGTAACTCAGGCCCCATTGCAGACGACGTATGTGTAGGCGTGTGTGAGGGACCACATATATGGCTGCTGCCATGTGTCCTAGAACAGTATCTGGTGAGCTATTGTAGTCGTGTGGTGTAGTAGATCCATAGCCAGCAAAGAGAGGGCTAGAGCTCTCGGATGAGGGAGGAAAGCTTTGTCCTGTATGGTGTCTTTGAGAAGACCGAGGTTGTCGAGACAAGAAAGTATGAGGAGAAGATTGGATTGCAGTAGGTCTCGACTGGGTGCTACTAGAAGCCAATCTTCCAGATAAGGGAATATCTGCACCTCCTGACGACGAAGGTGCGCCACCGCCACTGTGAGACATTTGGTAAAAACTCTGGGGGCAGAAGAAAGGCCAAAGGGAAGGACTTTGTATTGAAAGTGCTGGTTGTCCACTTGGAAGCATAGGTACCGCCAGGAACTGGGGTGCATTGGGATATGTGCATACGCATCCTTCAGATCTAGCCAGCACATCCAATCCCCTGATTGAAGATAGAGAAGGATGGATTTGAGCGAAGTCATTTTGAATTTCTCCCTGTAGAGGTGTTTGAGGGGTCGTAGATCCAAGATTGGACGCAGACCTCCCGATTTCTTGGGAATTAGGAAATATTGGGAATAGAATCCCTGGCGGAATCCTTCTGAAGGTAATTTCTGAATGCAGTTGTTGTGCAGAAGCATTTAAGTTCTTTCAACAGAGGTTCTTTGTGAGATGTTAATTGCTTCTGTGGAACCCAATGAGGAAGGGTCAGGAGGGAGGAAAAGTGAAGGGTGTAACCCTGGCATATGATTGTAAGAACCCACTGATCTGTGGTTATTTGATTCCAGGCTGGTAGATATTTGGTTAATCTGCCTCCCACTGGAGAGGGTTGTGATGGTGGCAAAGGTAGGTTCAAAAACAGGATTGAGGCTTTGCGGGTGAAGATTCCGCCTGCTGTTGTGGTGGACGGGCAGCCCTTGCACGTTGACGTGGTGCTTGAGCTTGATAGGGAAATTGGCGAGGCTGCTGGGAGGTTTGAGGCTTAAAGTATGAAAAGGGCTTAAAGGATTTAAATGGGGCCCTTCTGTAGGTTGTGGAGGACGTATAAGGACGTTGATATGGATGGAATGTGAGGAGTGGTCAAGGAAAGGACAGCCATCTTTTGTTCCTTGAGCTTAGCTACCGTTTCAGTAAATTTGTCTCCAAACAAATTTTCGGGACGACAGGGTAGATTCACCAATTTTTCATGGACATCGTCCGTATGGTGCTAGATCGCAACCATGCCAAGCGCCTCGCTGCAACTGTGTTTGTGAAGATGTTATGATATTGATGAGGAAGGGTGACATCCGGTAAAGCTTGTTGCATGGACAATTTCAATGCCTGGAGATTCTCAAACAGATATTGGGTTATGTAGAATTGATGATTCTGGATGCGAGCATTCAACATCGTGGACTGGAAGGATTTCTTTGCAAAATCATCCAGTGACTTTTGGTCCCGGTGTGGTGGGGTATTAGAATGAATTCTTGATTTTCTGGCTTTCTGCATTGCGGATTCAACTACCACAGAATTATGAAGTAGTTGAATTGATGTATGAAAAGAGGAATCTTTCATCCGGTATTTTAAGTCTATTTTCCTTGATGTAGGAGGACTGGTCAGTGGCGTGTCCCAGGAGTTTTCCATCAGAGCTGCTAATACCGAGTGCTGCGGGAGAGCCACACGTTCTGTAGGAGCGTCGAAAATCTTCAATATGCCAAGCATTTCTTGGATCAGGAAGTCGACACGTCTCCACATTCAAGAATTGTCCTACCTTTTCAATAAACTGCGAATACGTCAGGTCTTCTGGAGGCGAAGACTGTTCTGGGGGAACCACTTCCGGGTCAGAGGGGTAGCCCGTGGATGAAGTATCCGTATCTGTTAAGTCATGTGTCTGAGATGGTGGTTGAGTGGAAGGGGACCTTTGGTGCTGGTCCTGGAATGACTGGCTCCACTGCAGGTTGTGATGCGTCTGCAGGTACTGAAGGTGGATGCTGAGATTATTCTACTGACTGTAAAAACTGTGTCAGTATGGTTGTGATTTGGCTCATGGCCTGTGTAGCGAAGTCTGAAGTGGAAGGCATTGGCACAGGTTGAGGTGGAGTGGGGCGAAGCCCTTCTTGAAGTGGCCGCCATTTCTATGGAGGCGGTTTCAGTGGCAGAAGTTGTGGAATATCTAAAGGTTGTTCTGGAGCCAGAGGTCCTTCTGATGGAAGGGAAGTAGAAGACATCTCTCCCGGTGAAGGAGAAATGGATGAACGAAATGGTGAAATATCTCTGTCCAGATCCCCTATTGATGATAGCGATGCTTCCCGAGGCCTCTTATGGCCAGAATGGTGTTTTTTATATTGACTGATAGGTGTCTGCATTGGCTGTGCACCGACGCGCTTCGTCTGCGTCGGTGAATCGAGGGTGCGTCGTAATGGCGCTCCTGCGTCGATGCGTGGTATGCTTCGACGATGTGCCGGCATGATAAAGCTTCAGCGCAAAATCCTCTTTGCGCCGGTGCGCCGACCGCTCGGCTTCGCTTCGATGAGTCGACGCTTCGAAGCAGTTTCAACACGCCTGTCCTCTAGAAGTGGATGCGTCGGTGAAGCATGCGGCTGCAATGCCGCAGACGCATCACCCGCTCTGATCCCAGCCGAGAGAGCAATTGCGGGTGTCCTGATGAGGGAGGGTCGACAGAAGAAGCCCTCCTCGATGAGGAGGTAGTTCTTTTTCGCTTTGTGCCTGGGGAGGATCGCACCGAGGCCTCAGAAGGGGCATAAGAACCTGTAGCAGTTAGTTGTAGCGCCTGCATTTTTGCAGCGCACAGACGCTGGGGGTGTGGGGACATGCGTCCGCAGTCCTCACAATTTAATTGGTCATGGGATGGTCCCAGACAAATATAACGCACCTTGTGGCCATCGGTGGCCGACATAATTTTGCCACAGATGCAAAATTTAAAGCCAAGACGTGGCATTCTTTGTTTAGTGATGATTTTCTGATCAAACCTTTAAATTTAAGATGATTTTCTTTTTCTTCACAAAGTTCTCTCACAGGAGAGCAGAGCTCCGTGTGCCAACTGCCGCATGGAAAAAAATTGACTGAGTAGTCTAAGGTGGATCAGAGAACATATAGGAGGGAGCACCTAGCTGAAAGACTTTGCTAGACTTAGAGAGCTCCGCCACCTAGTGGCACGGAAGACTTACCCAGACAGCATGGCTAATTCAGCTGCTTATCTATGTGAAAATGTATTTTATTTTCTGTTCTGTATTTCATTTTTGTACAGTTTGGAGTTGTATTTATTATTGATTTTATTATGCTACTGTACATCGCACCAACCACGGATCTCTCTGAGTAGGGAGTTACTAAGAATGAATAAATGAATAGATAAACAACAGGTAAATAGGGAATGATTCTTTTCCTCTTCTAATAGTACTAGGTCTAGGGAACACTCAATGAAGCTAGGTAGCAAATTAAAAACAAATCAGAGAAAGCATTTTTTCACTCAGTGCACAATTTAAACTGTTTATTTATTTATTTTAGTTTTTTCTATACCGGCATTCGTGAGGGTATCACATCATGCCGGTTTACAATAAACAGTGGGGTGATAAACGGTAACAGTGAACGACAAATAAATAATAGGTGCTAAAACAATAACAGTTACAGTTATAATAAAACAGGGAGGCGTAAAACTAGGAGCGAGAAAAAAATAATAGGAACTTTAACATAGAATATTAACCTGAAGTATGACGGGGTACAAAATGAAGCATTTTGTGATTTGCAATGACATTACTGTTGCCAGAGGATGTGGTAAAGGAAGTTTATGTAGCTGGGTTTTAAAAAAGATCTAGACTTGGGAAAGTCACTGCTTATCTCTGGTTATGAGAAAGGAGGACTGGATCTATTCTTTGGGATCCTGCCAAGTATTTGTGATCTGGATTGGCCACTGTCAGAGACCCGGCATGGCATTTCTTATGTTCTTATGGCACAGCAGCCCCAGAGGCTGGTTCTGATTAATTTGAAAACCCAAATGAACAGGTGAAAACTGCTAGACCAAAAAGACAATAAAAAAATAAATGTGAAACAGAGTGGGATGCAATCAAGAACAACCCCCATTTCCAAACACTCCTCATCTAGTATTAGCAATCATGGGTCCTAAATCCTGCCACTAAGTGTCACTGTTGCACAATGCGACTCCTTCCTCCTCAGAGGCAGTAAATGCTGCTTTCATACAGGCCAATACAGTAAAACCCGCGGGAGAGCCGGCACTCCGAGGCGAGCGCCCGCTCTCCCGACGCACGCACAGGCCACTCTCCTGTGCGCGCGATTTAGTATGCAAATGAGGGCTCGCAGTAAAAAGAGGCGCTAGGGACACTAGCGCATCCCCAGCACCTCTTTTTTGACAGGAGCGGCGGCTGTCAGCGGGTTTGACAGCCGATGCTCAATTTTACCAGCGTCTGTTCGAGCCCGCTGACAGCCACGGGTTCGGAAAACGGAAGCCGGCATAATTGAGCATCCGTCTTCCGACCCGCAGGCCGCCGGCTGATTTAAAAAAAATTTTTTTTTAATTTCTGATTTTTTTTTTTTTTATTTCTGATATTAAGTCAGAGGGTGAACAGAAAAGCAGTTTTTTCTGCTTTTCTGTACACTTTCCCGGTGCCGGCAGGCGTTACTTTCTGTATCGCGCGAGAATAGCTAACAGGGCCATCAACATGCATATGCATGTTGCGGGTGCTATTTGTTTCGGGGGGGGGGGGGGGGGGTGTTGGCCACGCGTTTTCAACACGCTATTACCCCTTACTGTATAAGGGGTAAAGCTAGTGCGTCAAAAACGCTCGTCCTAACCCGGGCTAATAGTGCGCACTGTACTGTATTGGCCTGATAGTATGCCCAGCCCCAACACACCTGGGAGTCAGAAGATCTGGGCTGGCAGTCAAACCCTGTATCTCGGCACGGCAGTATGCAGCACTGCCATTGAATCGGCCCAAAAATGATCCGATATCAACTTACTGGCTCAGACACACATTGTCAGGTTCTGTGACATGAATGGATCTCCACTTAGAAGCCCAAATCCCTCTGTTCCCTGACACTCAAGACATCATTCCCATCCTCCCCTCCCCTCCTAGGCCAGAACACCAAAGATCTTCAACAAGAATAGGGGGTGTGGTGGGGGGGGGGCCATGCCCTTTTAATGAAAGAATTATTTTGCCTCTGAGCCCGGTCAACTGCAGTGGAGATGCGGATTTCTACAGCAACTGTGGAAGTCCACCATCTATCCCTCCCCCTGAGGACCACCACTGCAATACTTTGCTTTCTTAGATAGTCCTTCACGTTTATATCAAACAACAAAGAGGGGGGAGGAGGAACAAGGGATGGGGAGGGTGGGAGACCTCACACAAGACATGAAAAGATGCATATAAGACCACCATCAGGGAATGAAGGACCTTCAACCTTCTCTCATAACAAACCCAGGTGGTGCTCTCTAACTTCTTCATGCTTGTGGCTCTGACATGGCAAAGAACTATCCAGAGAACAGACCAGTATCCAAGCAAAGCCTTACTTCTCAGAGAGCAACCAAAACACAATTATGAGCAGGGCTAATGTTTCATTGACAGTTTTTCCTCTTTCACGTTTGTACAACATATGCTACCTTTCACTCTAACCTGTAGGGGGCAATGGAAGGCAGTGATGTTATTGCTGGGAACAGTTACTCAGCTTAGAGAAGAAAGAATTGGAAGGAGTTAAGAGTAAAGCAAGAGTTAACAGCCACATCCTGGGAGCCTGACTGCCCCCCCTACAGGTGGGTCAATAGCTGTGAACATTAAAAGCAGCCATGTTTGGAAATGGCTTACCAAGTCAGAGTCGTCTTTTTTACTTGCTTTGTTCTTGTGGTCATTGATAGAAATGTCATCCACTCCAGAAAGGATTATGGTCACTGCCATTTTGTGCTTGTTTTCCTGGTCTTTTAACTTTTTACGGTAAATGTCTCCTTCCACCCAAAGCCTGGGCTCTTTACTAATAAAAAGGATAGGAGGGGAAATAAACATATAAATAAAGCCAAAGAAACCATATTTAAATAGGACAGTAAATTTGGGTTGGTGAGGGGATATTATTTCTCTTTAAGGAACACTAAGACACATTACAACATTGTACTATATTAGACAAAAAGCTCAACAAGCCCTTTGAACAACTGAAATGTGTTACCAAACTGATGTTCAGAGACATCAGTTTGGTAACACATTATTCAAATTTATCATGGCTCCAAGTCAGTCCAATAGAGACCCCAAAATATCATAGTTACATAGTAAATGATGGCAGAAAAGACAATTCTGCCCATCCTGTCTGCCCAGTTATTTTATCTCCACTGCTAAGGATATATCCCAGTTGCCAGCCATTGAGTAATTGCCTACAAGATTTCTCCTTATCAAGGACAATTTTGTCTTACTTTGTAATCCACAGTCTTTTGCTAAGAGTGTATAAGATTAGATCTAAATAGATGGCAACATCTGGCCTCCTAGGTCCTTTGCATTTCCTACTAGATAGACCTGTCTGCATTTCCATTCTAGTTCATTACAAAACTTACAACCTGCCAGACAGACCCATCTGCCAATTGATTTTACCTTCACAACCCAGCCATATGAATGCTTATGTTATCACTAGGACTACTAACCTTTTCAGAATGGCTTAGTGTGCATGTTGGGGCTTTCGTAACTAGCATGCTATTTTTGTGTGTTTGCTATAAATGGTCTTAGCATGTATACTAAGCTTTAACGCATAGGCTCCTTGGCTGACTTTTAACCAGCAACATTTACATATATTTGAATTTGATTCCTTGACTTCTGCTGATAACATCAAGGCAGATTAAAATAAAGGAACACAAGAAATATAAATTACAATTGAGTTAAAGTATCTAAGTCATCTATGTGCGGGTTCGCAAATTTTCTGCCATCTGAAAGTATGAGTATACTTTCATCACCCAGAAAAATGTATTCACATAATCATATTTATCTATTTTAGACTTTTTAAAGAATGTCATGAGATGTTTTAGTGAAGCAATTTCTTTGAGGTGGCTACTCCAGTGACTGAGCTGGGACTCAGATTTCCAAAGATAAGCTATACTGTTATGTCTGCCTGCTTGAACTGTATTTTTTTTTTTTTTGAGGAGCTATTCCCTTCATGACCAAGCAGTGAAAAAGTGGGAGGAGATAGGACAAATTTTAAGACAAAGGATCTTTAGAGAGAGTCAACTCTATATTCTTTTCAAAAAATTCAAATACGCCAAGGCAGTTGACCACCACCACATGTAAATGGGTACCCATTCTACCAAAAACTCTGACTAGGGTTAGGAGTCTACTATGGGATCAAATTTTACACAACTCCAGTACAGAAGTCTTAGAAGTATGTCCTTCCATCTGTAGTAAAAATAGGAAAATTGGTTCTTACCTGCTAATTTTTGTTCCTGTAGTACCATGGATCAGTCCAGACAGTGGGTTGAGCCTCCTGTCCAGCAGATGAAGATAGAGGAAAAACTAAAGGATATCCTGATTCAGGACAGTGCTCACCCTGCATCCCTTCAGTATAAATGTTATCAAAGCAAGAAAAGGTAGAAACCAGTAGAAGATCAAGCAAGTAACACCCAACATATAATTTGAACTATCAACACATGAAAGAACCGCTCTTACACAGATATCCAGTTGGGAAAGGCTTCCGGTGCCTTGAAGTTCCGATAGGAAGTAAGTGGATCCAAAATGCTGTTAAGAACCAAACAAAAAAAAAGAAGAAACCTTCAAGCAGACGAATCAAAAAGAAACCACAGCCCGGGCGGGAGTCTGGACTGATCCGTGGTACTACAGCAGGGGTGGGCAATTAATTTTCCCATGGGGCCGCATGAGAAATTGGAATGGTTTTAGAGGGCCGGACTAATATAATTAACTCAGTTCTCAATAGCCCTACTTATGAAAAGACAGCAGTTTACCACCAATGCATGTCCTCTGAGAAAACACAACAAATAAGACCGATACAAACGCTTACATGCTAGCAAAATATCTCATCTCGGTAACAGACACAGAACTGACCTAACATACTCCCAGGATCTGTAGTAATGCACATAAACTAATCCGCACACAGTTACACCTGTATTATGGAATACAAAACAGGAGCAACCCTATCTATGAAAAGGCAACACCACAAATATTAAATCAGGTCCTAAAAACCAATACACCTCTTATTAGGAAAACAGAATAGCAAGCAGCTATAGATCCCCACACAGAAATAATTGTAAAACTATACTAATAAGCAGAATAAATGTTTCAAAACAGCTATGAACAGAATAACATCCAACAATTAAAAACTCATAAAAACTATTAAACATTCTCCAAACACCAATAAAATATTTAAAAAAAGCAGACATCACACAATTAAAATGGCAGTCAATCAAGAAAAATAAACTTAAAGCCATCTTTACTTACCCCCTCCAGCAGCTCTCCTACTCCCCTTCCCTGCAGGCAGTGGCACACACCAGAAGCAGCAGTAGAAGCTAAGCTCTATACTTATGGTCCTCTTCCTTAGTGCCCATGTCTCTCACACACACACACCATACCAGTCATGCCCCCATGACCAGTTTCTGTCTCTCAAACAATCATCTCCCAAACAGTCTTTGGCACACACACACCAGTCACCTTCCTGAACAGTTTCTCTCATGCCATACACACACACAGGCTTCCCACTCCCGTGTTCTACTTACATATATGGGCTTCTCACTCTCATAATCACTTTCTCTGTCTCTCTCTCTCTCACACACACACACTCACTCACCAGTCTCTCACTCCCATGCTTGTTCTCTCCACATGCACAAGCTTCTCATTCCCATAATCACTTTCTTTCTCTCTCTCACACACACACACACACTCACCAGTCTCTCACTCCCATGTTCTCTTTCAGATATACAGGCTTCTCCCTCCCATGATGTGTCTCACACACACCCAGGTTTCTCACTCCCATGCTCACTCTCTTCACATGCACAGGCTTCTCATTCCCATAATCACTTTATTTCTCTCTCTCTCACACACACACACACCAGTCACCTGATCTCACTCATGCATACACACACACACACAGGCTTCCCACTCCCAAGTTCTCTTTCAGATATACAGGCTTCTCCCTCCCATGCTGTCTCACACACACCCAGGTTTCTCACTCTCATGCTCACTCTCTTCACATGCACAGGCTTCTCATTCCCATAATCACTTTCTCTCTGTTACACACACACCAGTCTCTCTCATTTCCATGCTCACTCTCCACGTGCACAGGCTTCTCATTCCCTGAATCACATTCTCTCACATTCACACACACCAGTCTTTTTCTCTCACACACACTGTCACCTTACCAAGCAGTCTGTCTCTCTCATGCATGCACACTCACCCAGGTTTCTCACTCCCACACCAGGCTTCTTAGGCTCATGCTTTCCCACATACCCAGACTTCTCACTTCCATGCTTTTTCTCTCTCACACACACACACACATCAGTCACCTCCCTGACTAATGTCTCACACTCTCACATACACATCAGTCATCTCCCTGAGCAATCACTTTCATTGTCTCTTACATACACACACACATCAGCTCTCTGACCAATCAATCACACACAAGCAGGCTGGCTGGCTGCTTCTCTCTCTTTCTCTCTCCCCCCCCCCCCCCCGAGCACAAATGGGAGCTGCAGCAGCCCCCGCAGGCCAAGAAAGAAGAATCCCATCGGCCGCGGGAGGCTCATGCTGCTGACTCCTTTCTAGATTACTGGCTGCTTCAATTGCTCGGGGACCGACGCTGCAGCCGACGCGGCACGGCTCTTTCTCCTTCCCGCGCACCGCTCCATGTATCACTTCCTGTTCCGGGTCACGGGAGGGGGGGTGCAGGCGCGGGAAGAAGAAAAGGCCAGCCGCGGGTGCCACAGCTTCTAACACCGCTGCCGTTCCCACTGGGCTTGAACGTGCTGACAGCCCAGCGGCAACGGCAGCAGGAGAGACCGGGAGCGCGCGCCGCGGACCGGCAAAAAACTCCGGCGGACCGGTGGTTGGGGACCCCTGAAAAAGACCACGAAAGGCGGAACTGGTAGGTAGGTAGGAAAGAAACTCGAGCGAAGGCACGCTGCCCGATTGGCCGGTGCTGGGCAAGGCTTGCCCAGCACCGGCCAATCGGGCAGCGTGCCTTCGCTCGAGTCACTCCCTCCCCCCCCCCCACCGAACGCTGTAAAAAAAAACAGTTCATTCTCCGCTCCCTCGCTCCCCGATTGGCTGGCCAATCGGGGAGCGAGGGAGCGGAGAATGAGGCACGCTGCCTTCCCTCTGCAAGGGAAGGCAGCGTGCCTCATTCTCCGTCTGCTCTCAGCAGTGGGCGGGCCGGTCACAGACCGTAGGCGGGCCGGATTCAGCCCGCGGGCCGCCCTTTGCCCAGGTCTGTACTACAGGAACAAAAATAGCAGGTAAGAACCAAATTTTCATTTCCCTGTATGCACCCGGATCAGTCCAGACAGTGGGATGTACCAAAGCTTCCCTAAACAGGGTGGGACCGAGAGAGTCCCGCTGGAAGTACCTGCTGTCCGAAGGAGCCAAAACCTAGCGCCTGTACTTCAAGGCGATAATGATGAGCAAAAGTATGAAGAGACTTCAAAATTGCTGCTCTGCAGATTTCCTGCGGAGAGACCAACTGACTCTCTGCCCAAGAAGTAGATTGTGCACGCAAAGCATGGGCCTTCAAGCCCTCCGGAACTGACTGGCCACGACAGATATAAGCAAACGCAATGGCCTCCTTCAGCCAGCGAGCAATGATAGCCTTAGAGGCCTTGTTACCTCTATTTGGGCCACTCCATAGGACAAAGATGATCAGAGATGAGAAATTCATTAGTAATCTGTAAGTAGTGGAGTAGGAATCTCTTTACATCAAGACGCCGGAGGTCACCGCCAGGCGTGCGTGTAATGTCTTCAGGAGAAAAAGCAGGAAGCTCCACTGACCGATTGACGTGAAAGGAAGACACGACCTTTAGAAGAAAGGAGGGCACTGTCTTGAGGGAAACACCCGAGTCCAAAAAGTGAAGAAAGGGCTCCCGACAAGACAAGGCTTGGAGCTCGGACACTCTCCTGGCCGAGCAAATAGAGACCAAAAATACTGTCTTAAGAGTGAAGTCTTTAAGCGTAGCCCGCCAGAGGGGATTGAAAGGTGCCTCGCAAAGGTCTTGAAGCACCAAATTGAGGCTCCAGGATGGACAAGTAGGCTGGACAGGTGGGTTTAAATGTTTGGCCCCCTTTAAGGAAGCGAATAACATCTGGATGGGTCACCACCGCGTAACCATCGATACTCCCAAGGAAAGAACAGAGGGCCGAAACCTGCACCTACAGAGAATTGAAAGACAAACCTTAGGAGAGACCGGACTGCAGGAAGGAAAGGACCTGAGACACCGAAGCATTGCACGCCTGGACTCCAGACTCAGCACATGCACCCTCAAACACTCTCCATACCCGGACGTAAGCGAGAGAGGTAGAGGTCTTCCTTGCCTGCAAGAGAGTGGAGATAACGTCCTCCTTATATCCTTTTTTTCTCAGGCGCCACTAGACAAAAGTGATCCGCCTGATTGAAAAATACTGGTCTTTGGCGGAGCAGCTTTGGGAGGTGACCGAGGTGAAGAGGACCATCTGTTGTGAGGTTCACCAGATTTGCGAACCACGGTCTCAGAGGCCATTCCGGCGCTACGAGAATGACCGGCCCCCTTGTGGAGTTCTATCCTTCTGAGTACCTTTCCCACCAGAGGCCAAGGTGGGAACACGAAGAGAAGAACGTCGTGAGGCCAGGGAAGAACCAGGGCATCCACCCCTTCTGCGCAATGCTCCCATCTGTGACTGAAGAATCTGGAAGCCTTTGTGTTGTTCAGGGTAGCCATCAGGTCGAGGTGAGGAGCTCCCCACTTGCGCACCAGAAGAGTCATCGCCTTGTCGGACAACTCCCACTCTCCGGGGTCTAGGTGTTGCCGGCTGAGGAAGTCCGCTTACACATTCTCCTTCCCCGCAATGTGGGAAGCTGCCAGACGACTCAGGTGTCTCTCCACCCAGGAAAGCAGCTTGCTGGCCCCCAGATCCACCAGATGACTCCTGGTGCCACCCTGGTGATTGATGTAAGCTACTGTGGTGGCGGCATTATCAGAGAGGACCCGCATGGCCTTGTGACGGAGCAAAGGCAGGAACGTCTTGAGTGCCAGACGGACAGCTCGGGCTTCCAGACGATTGATGTGCCATCGGGATTGCACAGGAGACCACCATCCTTGAGTAGACTGGTGCTGACACACCGCTCCCCAGCCGGAAAGGCTGGCATCCGTTGTCATAACAATCCACTGGGGTGTCTCCAAAGGCACTCCTTTCAAAAGGTGTGTGAGTGAAAGCCACCACTGCATGCTGGCAATGGTAGAGTCTGAGAGCGGTAGGGGTATTTGGAACTCCTCTGAGACCGGCTTCCAGCGGGACAGCAATGCTTTCTGTAGAGGACGCATATGCACAAAAGCCCAAGGAACCAAATCTATGGTGGAAGCCATGGAGCCCAGGACTTGGAGATAGTCCCAGATTGTGGGTACCGAAAGAGATAAGAGATGTTGTACCTGGTCCATGAGCTTAATTGCTCGGGCAATAGGACTTTGCTCGCGCAGGTGTCGAAACGGACTCCTAGAAATTCCAGGACCTGGGAGGGCTTGAAGTGACTCTTGGATAAGTTGACAATCCACCCGAGGGAGGAGAGAAAAGTTACGACCCTGTTGACTGCTGCAGGGACAGATTCTCAGACTTGGCCCGGATGAACCAGTCGTCCAGGTAAGGGTGGACCAGGACTCCCTCCCGACGAAGGGAGGCCGCCACCACTATCATGACCTTGGTGAATGTAAGCGGCGCAGTGGCCAGGCTGAACGGACGCACCCAGAAGTGGAAGTGGTGTCCCAGAATGGCGAAGCTGAGATACTTCTGATGGTTGTGGCGTATTGGGATACACAGGTAAGCCTCTGTCAAGTTGAGAGAGGCCAGAAATTCGCCTGAGCGAACCGCCGCTATGACCGCTCGTAGGGTCTCCATCCAAAAATGGGCCACCCGGAGAGCTCGGTTGACCCTCTCGAGGTCCAGGATCGGTCGGAAGGAGCCATCCTTTTTGGGCACAACAAAGTAGATGGAATACTGGCTGGATCCCTGTTCCTCCAGGGGTACAGGGACTATGGCACCAAGCTCCTGAGCCTGTCCAGAGTCTGGCACACCGCTGGACGCTTCCGAGAGCTGCAGGGAGAGATTAGAAAGCGGTCAAGGAGTTCCCGAGCAAAGCCTAATGCGTAGCCATTGGCGATCACAACGAGGGCCCACTGATCAGACGTGATGTTGGCCCATTCCTCGATGGGCCGCCTGCATTTCATTGGGAGGACTTTGAGGTGGAACCTGAAGGGTTCGTATCCCGGAACGGCCGTCGGCCACGAAAGGCATGAGACCAAGACTGGGATCTAGTGGAGGTGGGTCTTTGGGCAGCTCCTCTCGGCCTGTTGTACCTGCACTGACCCCTGAACCGACAGTGCGAAGGAAAAAAGGATTTGGATTGCAGAGGGCTGTCCTTCAGCAGCTTATACACCTTATTGTCCCCAAGAGAATTAATAAGCTGCTCCAGGTCCTCCCCGAAGAGTAACTTACCCTTGAATGGAAGAGTGCCCAACTGTGATTTAGAAGAGAAGAGGAGTCCGCTGCCCAATTACGAAGCCAGAGGAGACGTCTAGCGGACACTGCCGAAACCACAGCACTGGCCTGCACCCTGAGAAGATCGTAGAGGGCATTCGCCCCATACGCAATGGCGCCTTCCAGCCGCTCTGCCTTTTCCACCTCTGGGTGCTGAGTAGTTGTTGAATCCACCTAAGGCTTGCCCGCTGCATGAGACTGCTGCAGACTGTCGCCTGGACCCCGAGCACCAAGACCTCAAAAATCCTTTTGAGGTAGACCTCCAATTTGCAATCCTTAAGATCATTTAACACAGTCGCCCCCACGACTGGGATAGTAGTGCACTTCGTGACAATGGAGACCGAGGCGTCTACCTTGGGAACCCGGAGCATATCCAGTCACTAGTCTGGAAGCGGGAACAGCTTGTCCATGGCTCTGCCCACGTGCAAACTGGCTTCCGGTGTCTCCCATTCCCGGAGCAGTAACTGCATTAACATTGGATGAAAAGGGAAGGTGCGCAGGGGTTCCCTCAGGCCGGCGAGGACTGGGTCGACGTTGCTAGAAGCTGCAGCAGACGGTTGTCCTCCGGAGGGGCGTCTAAGCCCAATCGGCCAGAACATGGGGTATAAGCGGATCCAGCTCTTCACGCTGGAAGAGATGCAACACCCTAGGGTCGTCCCCCTTTATCGGTGGATTCAGAGCGAGGACATCGGCATCCGGGTCGGGGTCGGGGTCCGGTATTGGAGCGGGTGGATCAGTGGGGGCCGGAGGGACTGGAACCCCTGGGACCACCTGAACCTGGTTCGCCCCTTGTGAGTCTGGGGTCCTGGACCCCTGCGCTGCAGCCGATCTAGGGACCTTGGCAGGAGGAGGGCAGGCAGGCAGCTGAGGATCTGGTGGGTCCATCCTGTTGTAGAAGGCTGGCAACATAAGCATGAGAACAAAATCAGCTGAAAAAAATCCTGGAGATTTGCCTGGGAGAGGAGGGGGTTCAGCAGGCAGGGTGTCAGAACTGGCATCTGGGGGGTCCACGGGGCTTTAATCGGGGGGGGGGGGGGGGGGGGGGGAATGAGGAAAATAAACGGGTCCCTTCCCCCATCAGGCTCAGAATCTTCAGCGAGGTTTGGAACCAAAATGTCCGCCGTTCCTGCGGTTTGCAGGAACGGGGCTGTCCCTGAAGCGTGTCTGCTGGGCCGGGAACGAGCAGCTGATCTCTCCGGTGCAGAAGAGCCTTCCCCTCCGTTCCAAGCATTGAGAACACACTCCCTCGCAGGAGAGCCGCTAGGCAGACTTTCCACACGTGAGGCAAAAGGCTGATCGAGGCATAGAGGGGGTGGGGCAGATCTGCCACGTGTGAGACGGCAAGAATCGCTGGTGCCTGGCTGAGAGCAGGGAAGAGAAAGTTCAACTACCCTCTCTTTCCCCCGATCGAAGGTCTATTTATTTTTTTTTTTTTAATTTGTTGGAAAGGTTGAAGCAGCAGAGGAATGAACTTCTCTGCAGCAGACCTGAGGTCTGCTTCATCTCTGGGTCTGCGTGGGGGAGGGACTGGACCACCAGTTTCACCCCTAGCCAGGCAGGTCACCGGGTAAAGTGCTAGGCTGAGGATCTCAAGGGGCAAAGCCCCCCCTAGGCACCCAGTAAGAGCAAGGGCAAACACTGTTGCTCCCTACTAGAAATGAAAACTTGAAGATTTTTTTTTTTTTAAACAAACTAGAAATGAAGTACTTACTTGATCCAAATAAGACAGAAAGAGGGTGAAAGTAGACTTTCCCAAACAATCTAGCTGTCTAGAGGGGAGCCGCAGGGTCTGCCTTCTGCATCTGCTGGAGATAGAGAAATACTGAAGGGATGCAGGGTGAGCACTGTCCTGATACAAGATACCCTTTAGTTTTTCCTCTGTCTCCATCTGCTGGATAGGAGGCTCAGCCCACTGTCTTGTCTGATCCGGGTATGTACAGGGAATGATATTTTGTGGGTGTTAGTCCAAAAATATTTTTTAAACACAGATTTAAAATTCTTTGTTACAATCTGCTCTCTAAACTTCAGAGAGGTTGACAGTTATATGGTTCTCCCTGACTTCTTAACCCTGACTGCACTGCAGCATACCACAACAGACCGGGCATACATACTTCGCCAGAAACTGCTGCTGCGGCCCAATCACTGAGCCAGGCCGGCAAATCCTGATCCAGGCAATGCACTCGCCTGCCGCCATCCGGTAATGCTTCATCATGTAGCAAGCTATGAGTGTGCCTGTCCTGCCAAGGCCAGCTGTGAAGAAAAGGAGATCGGGTCAGATAACTCAAAATATCTTATGTTTTTCGGAGTAACACATATGTATGTGCAGAAAGCCCAATAATTTCACGTTTCCACAATTTACCACACACTAAGAAGCATTTTTGTAAGCCTATGTTTAAACAAAACCTTGACCAACTCTGAGTTTAACTCGTGTCATTTAAAAATGTGTTGAACTTCTCCTTGTGGGCCACCTGAGAAGCAATGCATTGTGTATGTCATATTTTGTAACTGTTTACTTTTAAAAAGGATCACTTTAATCTTGCATGCCTTGAGAAGGAATAAGGTGAAATTACTTCTTACCTGATAATTTCCTTTCCTCAAAGTAAGACAAGCCAGTCCACACCAGTGGGTTGTGCACACCAACCAGCAAGTGGAGACTGAGAACAAACATTTGCGACGTCACCCTCAGGCACCAGCCAGCCAGTATTTCTCCAAAAGCAAATTGTGGAAGCTAACCACTAAGCATTAACAATAATATTGGATCCTACAAACACCATTTAACTTAACCTTGTGGATTTTTTTCTTTTCTTTTTTTGTTAAACAATGGAGACACTGGATTCAGCTCCACTAACAATAGAATCTTAGGACAATCAGAGTATCTTAGAAGAACGGAGCTCACTTACCCAATTTGCGGGAGACCAGCTGCATGAAAGATCCTGGAACCTCATTCCTTTCTGGACAAGGATCTAGCAACTCAGAAGAAAGTCTGTCACCTCAAGGCACCCCAGGGCAGGAAGGTGGACTAGCTTGCTTTACTTTGAGGAAAGGAAATTATCAGGTAAGAAGTAATTTCACCTTCCTCTTTATTCAGGCAAGCCAGTCCACACCAGTGAGATGTACCAAAGCTAATTCCCCAGGGCAGGAGGCTGCCTGAGACCCAAGCAGTACTGCCCTAGCAAAGGCAAAATCCTCCCGCCACATCCATACCTGGCAAATGTATGCAAAGACAACCACATCACTGCTCTACAGATCTCTGCTGGAGAAAGCAAATGCAATTCTGCCAAGGAAACCTCCTGAGCTTGAGTCAGATGTGCTCAGACTTGTCTTGGAAGAGGCATCCCAGAATCCACATAGGCTGATGCTACTTCCTTAATCCAATGAGCCACCGGGCCCTGAGAAGCTGTCTCCCACTTCTTCACCCCCCCCCCGGTGAACAACAAAAAGCCTATCCAATTTCAGAAACTGGTTTGTAACCTCCAGATAATGCAGTAAGTGCCACCACATGTAAAATGGCCGCAATTTGCTGTATTCCTGACCATCCATATCTTTATCCAAGGATGGCAATACAACCGACCGATTTAAGTGAAACTCCGAAATCACCTTTGGAAGAAAGGCAGGTACCATCTGAATCTGCACCTTATCAAAGAAGGATCTCTGCACAACAAGGCTTGCAATTCTGAAATCCGCCTTACAGAACAAACAGTGACCAAACACACCATCTTCAGAGTCAGTAACCGCAAAGAAATACCCTCATTTATGGTCCTCATTTATAGAAATATCTGAACAAGAAGTTGAATCAATGATAAAAAATATAAACCCTGCTCCACATAAAATCGATACAATACCAACAACTGAGATAAAAAAGATTACCAATGTAGTAACCCCAACACTAACTAATATCATAAACCTATCCCTAACTGAAGGATTAATGCCAGATACACTAAAAGGGGCAATCATTAAGCCAATCATCAAAAAGAAAAACAGTGACCCATTAATCCTCATTAACTACCGCCCAGTCTCAAACCTTCCATTATTAGCTAAATTAATAGAGAAAACAGTACAGAAACAGCTAGCTGAACATCTAGACAATAATAACATACTGTACCCTTCACAACACGGCTTCTGAAAACACTACAGCACTGAGACATTACTTCTCTCACTAACAGACAACATACTAAGAGGTTTTGATAACAGTAAACATAATATCCTTATAATGCTCGACTTATCTGCAGCCTTTGATACAGTAAACCACAAAATACTACTAAAAAGACTTGAAGAAATTGGATTATGTGACAAAACAATAAACTGGTTCAGATCCTACCTAAACAGGTTCTTTCAAGTCCAGATAAAAAACACATTATCAGAAAAATTTAAACTTGAAACAGGAGTACCTCAGGGTTCAGCGCTGTCTGCTACCCTCTTTAACATATATATGCTACCCTTATGTCATCTGCTGGCAGGCCTAGGGATAATACATTACATTTACGCAGACGACATTCAATTAATTCTACCAATAGACGACACAATTGAAAAAACATTAAGTCTAGCTAACATGTACCTAGACATAATTAAACAACTACTAAACCAGATGGAACTGGTTATCAACATTGACAAAACTGAATTCCTTCACCTTGAGAGAAAACATACTAAAATCATTCAAACACCGATAACCCTAAGAAATAACCAAAAAATTGAGCTAGCCGAAAAAGTAAGGAATCTGGGAGTAATAATGGACCCAGAAATCAACCTGAAGCAACACATATCTGTAAAAGTAAGAGAAGGCTACGCAAAACTTATGGTCCTCAGAAGATTAAAACCATTACTCACACCTGCCCAATTCAGAACAGTATTGCAAACACTTATCTTTTCTAGCACTGACTACTGCAACGCACTCTTACTAGGACTCCCAAGCACATCGATAAGACCACTCCAGATACTTCAAAATACTGCAGCCAGAATACTAACGGGTAAAAAGAGGAGAGACCATATAACTGAAACTCTAGCAGACTTACATTGGTTACCCATCGAATACAGGATAAAATACAAAGCCTTATGCACCATACACAAACTAATATATGATAAAGAAGCAGACTGGCTAAACACAGCCTTACGAGTACACGTTCCACAAAGAAACCTCCGCTCAGCAAACAAAGCACTACTAACAATCCCTTCAGTAAAGTCAGCAAAATTAACCCAAGTGAGAGAAAGGGCTTTATCATTGGCTGGGCCCATACTATGGAACACGATGCCACCCGAACTCAGATTACAGAATAATCTCAAAACTTTTAAGAAAAATCTAAAAACATGGCTCTTTAAAAAAGCCTTCACTAAAGAGTGTGGAGGGTAGAGAATGAAAGTACAAGGTAATGCAGATGAGAATGAATTTAATCAATCCTACTTTTAAGAAGTAATATTTCAAAGCGATAGCAACTCAATAATATACCTGGACTTGACCAACATTACTCAAATGATGATTTTATTTATGAAACTGTAACCGAACTTTATTGGCACCTGTTAGAATATAAGATATCCTACATTTACTTACCTTAGTCTATGTGCCTATTTGTAAACCGTTGCGATGGTATATAACTTAGCGACGGTATAGAAAAGTTTTTAAATTAAAAAATAAATAAATAAATAAATACCCGGGAGAGGACAAAAGGTCAAACTTGCCAGAAAGGAGAGAACCAGATTCAAATCCCACAAAGGTACTGGGAATCGTAAGGGAGATCTAAGATGTTTACTCCCCTCAAGAATCTAGATACGTCTGGGTCAGAAAAGAGCAATCTCCCCTGCATGCAGCCCAATAACACACTACAGCAGCCACCTGCACCTTCAGAGTGTTCAAGGTTAATCTTTTACTCAGACCTGCTTGTAAAAATTCCAAGATTAAGGGAACAGGTGCCGAGTGGGTAAAGAAGCATAATTCTGACACCAATACTCAAACACTCGCCAGTCGCAAATATTTGCCAAAGAGGAGGAAATATCGCGCACTCTCAAAAGCGTTTCCATCACTGCCCCTGAGTAACCTCGCTTTAACAGCCTAGACCTCTCAAAAACCAAACCGTAAGACAAAACTGACTCGGGCTGTTGTGGAAAATTGGTCCCTGCCGAATCAAACCCCCCCCCACCCCCCCCAGAAAAGGGAGTTGCCAAGGGTCCCCCATCAGAAGACAACGCAGATCTATGTACCACGGCCTGCGTGACCAATCCAGAAGCACCATGCCTGGATAGCATGTTATTTTCTGCAACAAATGGCCGATCATGGGCCATGGCAGAAATGCATAGAGTAGCTTCTCTTGTGGCCATGTCTGAACTAGACATCCACTCAGAGCGTAAACATCCCTTGTCAGACTATAAAATCTCTCCACTTTCACATTCTTGCGTGTTGCCATTAGATCCAGAAAGGGACACACCCAGCAATCCACAATAAGACGAAACACTTCAGGAGGCAGTTCCCATTCTCCAAGATCCAACTTGTGACTACTGAGATAATCCGTCTGCATGCTGTCTACTCCTGTTATATGGGAGGCTGACAGTGCCTGTAAATGAAGTTCCGCCCACAGAAGGAGTAGATCCATTTCTAGACAGACTTGTTGAATTAAAGAGTCCCTTCCTTGGTGATTTATGTACACCACCACAGTCGCATTGTCTGACAACTTTCACTGCCTTTACTTCTAACTGGTCCGTAAACTGAAAGAAAGCTAGTTGAATAGCTCATGCCTCCATTCGACTGATGGACCAAGTCGCCTCTTCAGGAGTCTACTGCTCTTGTGCCACCAACTCCTGACAGTGTGCTCTCCAGCCCTGGAGACTCGTATCCGTGATGACCACCAACCAGTCGGGAGTCTCCAAATTCATACCTTTTTTCTAGATGCTCTCTTCTCAACCACCAGAGAAGCTTCCGCCTCACCTCTGGCAGCAAGGCCAGTTTCATATCATACTCCTGAGACTGGGGATTCCATCAAGAAAGGAGAGATCGCTAAAGAGGATGCATATGGAACACGCTCCCAAGGTACAACCTCTATTTGTCACGGCCACAGATCCCAACATCTACAGATATGAACAGGCTGACAGTCCGATCACCGCACGCAGGGCCTGAACCTGACCCCAGATCTTCTGAATCTCTGGGAAAGACACCTTGCCTTGGCTGTGTCGAACCGGATGCCCAGATACTCCAGAACCTGAGATGGCTGCAGGTTGCTCTTGGCTAAGTTCACTATCCATCCCAGGTGCTGCAATCATCCAAGTACAGATGAACCATAATGCCTTCCTTTCTGAGGGCTGCGGCCACGACTACCATCACTTTGGAAAAAGTCCAGGGTACCGTGGCCAAACCGAAGGGCAACGCTTGGAACTGGTAATGCTGACCTTACGCTGCAAAGTGCAGATATCGCTGATGCTGCTTGCAAATTGGAATGTAGAAGTAAGCTTCCAATAGGTTCAGAGAAGTGAGAAATTCTCCCTTCTCCTCCACCATGATCACTGATCTTAACATATCCATCTAAAAATGGGTAACTCGGAGGATCCAACTGACTCCCTTGAGATCCAAAATAGGTCGAAACAAACACTCTTTCTCAGAACTACGAAATAAATTGAATAGTGGCCTGTGCCTTCCTGATCCTTTGGAACTGGAACCACTGCCTTTAGGATAAGCACTGGACCACTGACTTCTTTTCTATGGAGTTGCAGGGGAAACCATAAAAGTGTCAGAGAGAATGAACAAGTTTTAAAGCATATCCCCCCACCGTTGGAAGTGATGTGCGTCCACCTCCAATAAAATTGAGACAGGCGACAGCTTCTCCCCGGCACCTAAGGATGGACCCTCAAAACTTCATTGGGAGGAATACAGTGTTCCAGAGCCAGAGTCTGCGTCTTTGCCTGGCTTCCTTGGCTGAAAGGACTGAGATCTTCCAAATGTCTGAGACCTTTGACTACTCAAAACTCTGGAGGAACGAAAATGCCAAGAGCTCCGAAATCGTCCCTTGGCTTGAGAAAACTAGGGAGTCTACTTCTCTCTGGTAACAGAGGAAATTTCGACTCTCCCCATCGATCCACCATCTTCTCTAATTGCTCTCCAAAAAGCGCCCCTTAAAATGTTACTTTCTAAGGTTCGATTTTGAAATAGTATCAGCAGACCAGTTCCATAGCTACATAAGCCTTCAGGCTGCAATCAAAGCTACCATCCACCAAGAATGGCTTCCAGCTCCAGATATGGGCCATTCTCTCCCAGAATTTCCTGAGCATCCTGGGCTAACTGTAACCTGGCCACCATACAACAGCAAGCAGAGATTTGGAGATTCATTGCTATCACTTCAAAAGCCTGCTTCAAAATAGTCTCAATCTTCCGATCATAAGCATCTTTTAAAGCCACACCTCCTTTCACCAGAATGGTGGTCCGCTTCGGCACAGCAAAGACTAATGCATCCACCTTAGGAAACCGGAGTTGCTCCCTCACTTTAGGGTCCCATAGGATACAATCCTGCTAAGAAGTGACCTGTAAAATTAGCCTCAGGTGCACTCCATTCCAAATCTATCAGCTTCTGGATGGCCTCATGCAGAGGAAAAAACCAGGATGCCTTGTGCAAGCTGATGATTACAGGGTTCCGCTTCGGATCTCTGGCCGCTGCCGGCAAGATCTCCTCACACCCAAGGGCATTCAAGGTCTGTAAAATTAAACCGGACATCTCATCCCTGTGGAAAAAAGTTGCAGCATAGTTCTGAGGCTCAGCATCTGGGGGAATCTCCCTCTCTTCCAATAATGGATCGCTGGGATCCCCCCTGAGGATTCCAAATCCCCATCTGAGTCTCCTGAAGGATTCTTGTCCTCGCCATCTGCCTCCTTCTCTTCTTCCTCCTGGAAAGAGACAAGGACTCCCTGGAACCCTTTCTAGGTCCCAAGGAGGGAGATTTCTGAAGCGGGCGATCTCTAGCCTCTTCCCGACAGAAGGCCTGGAGACCATTAAAAAATTCCACCCATGAAATGGCAGAAAGATCCATCCTTGGGGTAAGCAAAACCCTCTCGGAACCCACTCCCGAGGGGATGGGGAAGACTCCTCAGTTGCTCTAAATAGGAGTCACTGCCACAACCTCTGCTGTAAAGCGGGGAGAGACTCTGAGGTCCCTGCAGGAACAAACTCCCCAATAGAGACATTCCCCTGGACTTCCACATAATTTTGGCAAATACTGAGGGATCTCCTGGGACTAAGGACCCTCAAATGGCATGCTGGGCAGTTGCAAAGCTTCTTCCCGCGCTGCTCTCTAGATGCCACGTCACACTCTCTTCTCTTCTCCTCTAAAAGCTGAGCAAATGCGACCCACCGTGTGCCTCAGCAGTTCCTGCCAATCAAAATGGCGCCTGCCATGTGTGGCTTTGCTGTTGAAACTTTGCCTATTTTAAAACTAGCTTGCAGCACTCCTGAATAATATGGCTCAGCACAACTGCGACCGCAGCGGTCTGCTTCCCAGCCTGCAAAAGATTGCGCCGGCATCCGCTCCCAGCGCTGCTTGATGTGCACACTTTTTTTTTTTTTTTTAAATAAATTTTACACAGACTAAACCAGCAAAATAAGAAAAAGGCAGGGAGAGAGCAGAGGGAAGAACGCAGGACCAGGCAGAGAAGAGGACTATGTAGCAGAGCTGAGCCCAAGGCCTTCTTACCTTACCGGATCTCTTTTGCTACCCAGAGGAGGGCTAGGGCTGCAGCCTTCTCCTCACTCCTGTCCTATTTTTGTTTGTCTCCTGAGATTGTTTCTCACACACTCAACTGAGGGAGCGAGTTACTGCTTTCATCACAGGATGTCAAACCAGCCTGTTCAATCCAGGCAGGCCAAGATCCACAAGCACGGATGTATATCCAGCACCTGCTGGAGACTGAGAAAAAAACTGGCTGGCTGGTGTTTGAACAGAGCTATATGAGGGTGATGTCAGCGAGTCTTTGTTCTCCATCTACATCTGCTGGTTGGAGTGCACAACCCACTGGTGTGGATTGGCTTGCCTGGATGAAGAGGAAGAACTGATTTTCTCCAGGTTTTGTGGCTCTGTACATACTCTTGTTCCCTTCCCTTACAATACTCCACCCTCTGCTCAGACTCATAGAACAGGCTGACAGACAAGGACCGCAAGGCCCATCTATTCTGCACAAATTACTTCCTGGGGCACTGCCAGACAAGTCAGTTGATCTCTGGCTTTCATTTCACTTTTTTCTAGTTAAGGATTCTTTGTGTTTATCCCCATTTCTTGAGCTCTGCTACTGTCTATGCCATTATTACCCCCTTTACATGGCGATTCCATGCATCTACGATCCTTTGTATGAAAACATTTCTTGATGTTACTCCTGAGCCCCTGTTGTCTTTCTTTCCATCTAGAACTTCCTCTCCACGTCTTTGAGGTATTTGAATATCTCTATCATAAAACTCCTTCTCCCTTCCTCAAGGATATACCTATTTAGGTTTTTAAGTCTTCTCTCCTAGGGCTTTTGGAACAAGTCCTGCACCATTCCGGTAGCCCTTCTTCTTGACTGCTTCTACTCTGTTAATATCCTTTTAAGAGGTATGGAAACAATACTTCAGATGAGGTCTCAACAATGACCGGCACAGAGGCATTACCACCTCGTCTTTTTGTGCTGGTTATGCTTCTTCCTATGCTCTAGCATCCCTCTGGCCCTGTGTCAACAGTTTTGCTACTTTGAAATTACCAGGCAAGGGCATCCCCAAGGTCTTTTTCCTGCTTGGGGCACATCAGCATCTCATTCCCTCGGCGTTCCTCCCATTCCTTGGATTTCTGCAAACCAAATGCATGATTCTGCATGAACTTAACTCCTCAAACTCTCCCAAACCTCATCTCATTCTACCTACTCTGAGGCAGATGCAGAAAGATGCATTCAGTGGAACGTACCTTTAAGCCTGTATTTGTATGCGTCTTTTCTGCAGGCAAAACTTATTCCAGATGCAGTTTTTGCGTGCAGAAAATGTGCATACCTCAAGGAAAGTAATACTTAGTGCCTTTACATGGAAATCCCATGCTAGTGAGGGCATTAAGTATTACTCCCCGATGCAGAGAGACTGCATTGGGCCAGCACACCTTCTTTAGCACTGGAAACCTAACTCCTGGGTCAAGGCCGGAATACATCTTTCCAGCACTATAGATAAAATAATTATAAAAGGGGGGAAAAAACTGTTTTGGCAGGTAAGTGGCGGCAACCGCTGCTGCCACCTAGATGAATAAGAAAAGACTTCTCCTTCAATCTGGCAGCAGGAACCAGCTATGAGGTAGGCAAATACATACCAATAAATTGGTATTTATCAGACTATGTGGTGGTGGAGACAGCTGCTGCCACTTGTTGAAACAGCTCCCCCTCCCTGAGTTAAAATGTGCATTCGGCTTGTGCTGAATGCACATTTTACAGTTTTTATACGTTTATAACACCCAATGCATTAGCAAATCATTAGCTTATTGCATCAGGAGTTAAAAAAAAATTAACCAGAGCGTTAAAAATGTGCACTGAAAACCAAATAGTTTTTTTTCCCCCCTCCAACTTTCAGATTATTACATCTGTCCCTGTCAGGAGCATCCACTTGCTTGCAGATCTTTTTTCCTGCTAACTCCTCTGCAATACTGCTCACAAAGATAGAGCAGAGCCAGCAACAGGGCAGATTCCTGAAGTACACCACTAATCATTCTTCTTTCCTCGCAGTGAACTTCCATTTTTCATTAACCTCTGTTGTTGTCTATCACAAACCATTTTCTAAAACAGACCTCAGTCTCCGGACCACACCCCCCCCCCCCCCCCTTATTGTTCAGTTTATTCATGAGTCTTCTATACATGACAGCATCACAAGTTTTGCTGAAATCCAAATATACCACACCCAGCTCATGCACCTGATCTAATTCATTGGTCACCCAAAAAAATTGATCAGATTTGTTTAACACAATCTTCCTCTGGTAAAAACCATTATTACTTTCAATCCTGTAATCTACTGGATTCAAGGTACTTATAAAGGAAAGGATAATGGAGAATCGCCATTAATTAATTACCAATTATATGAGGAGGGAGGACATCTGCCCTTCCCTGTTTTGTGGGGGTACCTCCATCTCCCAAGACAGACTTAAGAGGTACGTTAGTGGAGTTGCCAGAATCTACCTAAACTCCCTTAATATGCTAGAACAGTGGTTCTCAACCTTTTTTCTGTCGGGACATATATGACCGATGGTTCTCACATGCGTGACACACTGAACACATGACCATCATAGGGCTAAATGTAAAAGTACAGTTTGCATCCACAGGAACCCCCCTGACCCACAATTATGTATGTAAAGCAGAATTATGACATTCCTTGTACAACTCACCTTACAAAAAAGATATTCCGGTTCTAGTGTCATCTCAGTAACAGCAACACAAACTCAGACTACCAGGCTCAATAGCCCTCCTTATGAAAAGACAGCAGTTTATCACCAATGCATGTCCTCTTGAAAAAATACAACAAATAAGACTGATACAAACGCTTACATGCTAGTAAAATACCTCACCTCTGTCACATACCAGAACCAACCTAACATACTCCCAGGATCTGCAGTAATGCACATAAACTAATCCGCACACAGTTACACCTGTATTATGGAATGCACTCAAAGAGTAACAACCCTACCTATGAAAAGGCAACACTACAAATACTAAATCAGGCCCTAAACACCAATACACCTCCTATTAGGAAAATAGAATTAGCCAAGAAGCTATAGATCCCAACACAGAAATAATTGTATAACTATACTAATAAGCAGAAAAGCAAGTTTGCTTACTGTAAACGGTGTTTCCGTAGATAGCAGGATGAATTAGCCATGCTGTCATGGGAACGGTCCATCAGGGCCCAGGAGGCGGAGCTTCTAAGTAGAGTTCAGAGCTTTGCTCTGTGCAGCTGCGCGTGCCTTCCTGCGCAGAAAAACAGAATCTCCTCAGTCTGTGATTAAGCAGTCAATGAAGTAAGTTTGGTACTTCCACTATCCAGGGAGGTGGGTGGGTCAGCATGGCTAATTCATCCTGCTATCTACGGAAACAACATTTACAGTAAGCAAACTTGCTTTTTCCAGTTAATAGCAGGGCTGAATTAGCCATGCTGTCATGGGAGTCCTAAGCTCCCGATCACGCTGTATTGTTTGAGTCCTTTTTGTTATGCGTAATCCAATCGTGGTGGACAGTCAAGTATATTTTTTATGTGGATACAGATTGTAGAACGGCTCACCCCAGTCTGGCGTCGTCAGCCGTCTGCTAATTCAAGCAGTAGTGGGACGAAAACGTGTGTAAGAATGACCATGTTGCTGCCTTGCATATGTCTATGGATTGCACATGTCGGAGATGTGCCATTGAGGTCACAACTGCTTGCACCTGATGTGCGTTTGGATGAGAAGACAAGGTTAACTTCCTTTTCTGGAAGCAGAATTGGATGCATTGTGCAATCCAGCTGGAGATGGTTCGCTTAGCCACAGGCAGACCTGGTGCGTTCGGGTTGAATGATACAAACAACTGTGACGCTCGTGTCTCTGACTGTGTCTTTTTCCTGTAATAGGCTAACGCTCTTTTACAGTCCAACGTGTGTAAAGCAAATGTTGCTTACCTGTAACAGGTGTTCTCACAGGAGAGCAGGATGTTAGTCCTCACATATGGGTGACATCATCAGGATGGAGCCCAATCACGGAAAACTTCTGTCAAAGTTTCCAGAACTTTGACTGGCCCCTATTGGGCATGCCCAGCATGGCACTAACCCTGCAGCCAGCAGGGGTCCCCCTTCAGTCTTATTTGAAAGCTACAGGCAGTGCTGAAAAATAAAACAACAAAATGTTACGAACCCAACACCGCGGGGCAGCAGGCAGGTTTCGTGAGGACTAGGATCCTGCTGTCCTGTGAGAACACCTGTTACAGGTAAGCAACATTTGCTTTCTCACAGGACAAGCAGGATGGTAGTCCTCACATATGGGTGAGTACCGAGCTGAGGATGTCCGAACATGCACCAAATGTACCCAACTGCGTGCAACAGGCACAACTGGGATGGAATTTGGTAGAGGGCATCCTGAACCCCACCGGGCAGGCTGAAGGGTGTTGGTATGTCACGTTGGAAATAGGTTATGCAATACAGATTGGCCGAAGATGGAATCCTGTCTTCCAGCTTTGTCCAAGCAATAGTGGGCTGCGAAAGTGTGGAGTGAGCTCCAGGTGGCAGCCCTGCAAATGTCAGGAAGCGGCACCGATCGTAGGTGTGCTACTGAAGTCGCCATGGCCCTCACAGAGTGTGCTTTAACATGGTCTTGGAAATGAATGCCTGCTTGCTGATAGCAAAAAGATATGCAGTCTGCTAACCAGGAGGAGAGAGTCTGCTTACCCACAGGTTGCCCTAATTTGTTGGGATGGAAAGATATGAATAACTGAGTGCTCTTCCTGTGGGCAACTGTATGGTCTAGGTAGAACGCTAGAGCCCGTTTATAGTCAAGGGTATGCAGAGCCTGTTCCCCTGGGTTGGAGTGGGGCCTGGGAAAGAAGGTAGGTAGTATAATGGATTGATTAATGTGAAACTCCGAAACTACCTTAGGCAAAAACTTAGGGTGAGAGCGGCGTACCGCCCGGTCCTGCAGGAGTTTAGTGTAAGGCGGATAGATAACTAGAGCCTGTAACTCACTAACCCTGCGAGCTGAAGTGATAGCTAAAAGGAAAATCACTTTCCACGTGAGATATTTTTGGTCACAGGTGTGAAAAGGCTCAAATGGAGGTTTCATGAGCCGACCGAGAACGAGATTTAAGTCCCAAGAAGGGGCTGGAGGACGTAAAGGTGGCTTGATATGGAGCGAACCTTTAAGAAAACGTGTTACGAGGGGTTGGACCGATATAGGGACAGCCCCGTCACCTTTATGGAAGGCGGCTACTGCACTGACATGCATTCTGATTGAAGAGGTCTTTAAACATGATTCTGACAAATGCCAGAGATAGTCCAAAAACCTTGGGATTGGACAGGAAAAGGGATCAATGGACTGCAAAGTGCACCATGATGTGTACCTTTTCCATTTAATAGGAGTAAGATTTCCTTGTGGAAGGCTTTCGCGAAGCAATCAGGACACGAGAAACCGAATCTGAAAGGTTAAGTGGCTGAAGGATTAGCCTTTCAACATCCATGCCGTCAGGGACAAGGCCTGAAGGTTGGGATGGCGTGGACATCCGTCGTTCTGAGTGATCAGAAGCGGGTCCTTTCCCAAGGGAATGTGCCTGCGGATGGAGAGATCCTGGAGTATTGGAAATCACACTTGGCATGGCCAGTGAGGTGCTATCAGGATCATGGTTCCCTTGTCCTGACGGAGCTTCACGAGAATCTTCGAGAGAAGAGGAAGTGGAGGGAATGCATAAAGCAGACCAGCTGTCCACGAGAGGGAGAATGCATCTCTGGGCTGAGAGCGCTCGCTCCGAATGAGGGAGCAGTAATTGTCTACTTTGTGGTTCTGAGGGGACGCAAAGAGATCTATTTGGGGATAACCCCATTGCTGGAAGAGAGAGGTCGCTACCGAGGGATTGAGCGACCACTTGTGCGGTTGGAAGACACGACTTAGTTTGTCTGCCAAGACATTGTGCACTCCCGGCAAGTAGGTGGCCCTGAGGTACATCGAGTGGGAGAGCACTTCCGCCCAAATCTGCGCAGCTTCCTGACACAGAAGGAAGGAGCCTGTGCCTCCCTGCTTGTTGATGTACCACATGGCCACCTGGTTGTCCGTCTGAATCAGGATGACGCGATTTGATAGGTAATCCTGAAAAGCTCTGAGAACATATCACATTGCTCAAAGCTCCAGGAAATTTATCTGGTGTTTGGCTTCCTCTGGAGACCAAGATCCTTGTGTCTGTAGATCGTTCACATGAGCTCCCCAGCTGAGGCTGGCAGCATCGGTGGTGAGAATGAGTTGAGGATCTGGTAGATGAAAGGGCAGTCCCTGGAGGAGATTGTTCCAATCTTTCCACCAGGCGAGAGACAGACGGAGTGCATCGGTGATGTGGACAATGGTTGACAGAGGCTGAGTCGCTTGAATCCATTGTGACCTCAGAGTCCAATGCATTGGAGTGAGATGGACTGAGGACGCCATGTGTCCGAGAAGGACAAGGAATTGCCGAGCCGTTGCTGTATACTGAGACTGCAACTGATGAGCGAGAGACATGAGGGTTTGCACTCGTTGTTGAGGTAGAAAGGCTTTTGCCTGCATGGTGTCAAAGTCTGCTCCAATCAAAGACAAGGTTTGAGATGGGGCTAAATAGGATTTCTTGTAACTGACAAGAAATCCTAGAGAGATTAGAGTGTGTAGGGTCAAATCCAGGGACGACCGAGCGGCTTGCTGGGTTGGGGCCCCGATTAACCAGTTGTCTAAATAGGGGTAGACGTGAACACCTTCTTTCCTGAGAAAGGCTGCGACAACCACGAGATATTTGGTAAAGATTCGTGGTGCCGATGCTAGGCCGAATGGAAGCACCCGGTATTGATAGTGCTTTGGGCCTACTAAAAACCTGAGGTACTTGCGATGAGCTGGAGCTATAGCAATGTGGGTGTACGCGTCCTGGAGGTCCAGAGAGCAGAGCCAGTCTCCTCTTTGTAGAAGAGGTAGAAGCGAGCCCAAGGTTACCATCTTGAACTTTTCCTGCTGGAGGTACTTGTTGAGGGCACGTAGGTCCAGAATTGGACGAAGCCCCCGGATTTTTTGGGGATCAAAAAGTACCGGGAATAGAACCCTAGACCTTGTTGCGAAAGAGGAACGGGTTCTATTGCTCTTAACTGGAGAAGAAGGGAAACTTCCTGCTCCAGAAGGACAGAGTGGTCAGTTACTCTCCACGCTTGTAGAGGTGGGGAGTCCGGTGGAACAGCAAGAAAATTCAGATGGTAACCCTGAGCAATGATTGCCAGCACCCATTGGTCAGTTGTGATTGATTGCCATATACCATGAAAGTGGCATAATCGGCCCCCCACTGGTGTGCTTGGCAGAGGGATCAGGCTGCTGCTCTCCAAGTGAAAATCAAAAACCTGAAGCAGGCCCCGGCTGGGGAGCTGCTTGTGGCTTTTGCTTCCAGGGCTGGCGAGGCTGAGATTTTTGATAAGGCCTTGTAACTCGGGACCTTGTTGGTGGGGGATAGTACTTCCTTGGACGGAAGAATGACTTCTTGGAGTCCTTCTTGAAGGGCTGTCTAGAAGGGAAGTCAGAAGGTATCGATGAGAGCTGTTTGAGGGTCTCATGATGGTCCTTTAACTCAGCCACTATTTGCTGAATCTGTTCACCGAATAGATTATCTCCTATACAGGGCAGGTCAGAGAGCCTGTCTTGTACTTCTGGGCGAAGGTCAGAAGACTTGAGCCAGGCCCAGCGTTTTGCCGAAATGGCAGTTGCAGACACTCTAGTGGAGGTGTCAAAGATATCGTAAGCTGTTCGTATCTCATGCTTCCCTGTCTCAAAGCCCTGCTTGACGAGGGTTTGAAGATGTTCTTGGAATTGGTCAGGCAGGGTTTCAGAGAAGTCCTGTATTTGCTTGAAAATGACCCTATTGTATTGGGTCATGTACAGCTGGTAAGAAGCAATTCTGGAGATGAGCATGGCCCCTTGGAACACTCGTTGACCAATATTGTCTAGGAACTTGTGTTCCTTGACAGGAGGGGTAGAGGAGTGTGGCTTCGTCCTTTTCGCTTTCTTTTGAGCTGATTCTACCACAACTGAGTGGTGGTCAAGCTGAGATTGTTGAAAGCCCGGGGCTGACTGTACTAGATAAGTAGTGTCAGCTTTTCTGTGTACTGGGGCAATGGATCCAGGATTTTCCCAGTTCTTTTTGAGGAGGTCAAGAAGAACTTGATGAATGGGAATAGAAGTAATCACTTTAGGGGCATCCAGGAATTGGAGAAGCTCCATCATCTGGTACCTATCATCTTGCTCCATCTGAAGCTGAAAAGGGACCAATTCTGACATTTCCTTCACAAAATTAATGAAACGCATTCTACTTTCAGTAGGAGAAGGAGGTGAAGGTAAATCATCGGTGTCTGTGGAAGTATCATCACCCCAGGTGTCATAAGGATCAGCAGGCTGATCTGTAGGATGAGAAGTGGGCTGGATACCCGAAGGGCCCGGCTGAGGCTCCGAGAAAAATCGAAGGAATCGCCGGTGGCACCGCGGACGCCCTGGGGGGCATCAGTGCCGGCATCGAAGGTGCCGATGTGCGTATCGCCCCCGATGAATGAATTGGTGGCGAGGGACGACATGGCATCGATGGCTGAGGCAATACCCCCGAAGGAGGAATGCAGAACGGTGTTTCTCCTCCCAATGAAGCAGTCATCAGGGAGCGCACCGGAGCCATCGGAGACCCGGGAATCAGCGGTGGAAGGGCAGTCATGAGCGCCTCCATCCGGGATAGCAGCGGTGCCAGCACTGCTGGAATCGGGTCGATGACTGGTTCCACTCTCGGTGCTGGTGTTGGTGCCGGAGGGACCTGGAGTCGTTGCATCGCCTTGTCGATGGCCTCCTGGACCAGCCGGTCCAGTTCTTCCCGGAGACCTGGGGCAATCAGCTCCGGCTCCGTGACGGAAGAGGGAGGCTGAGGCACAGTCGGAGGGACCACCTTTACAGGCGGAATCGCGACTCCCAAACCCCGATCGGGTGAGGGTGGCCTCGATGTCCCGATCACAGGAGTGGTCGGTGCCGCTCCTGGACGGGGCTTCTTCGACGGTGGCTCAGTCGATGATTTCGCTCCCTCGACGGTCCGAGACTTACGATGCCGATGGCGATGCTTCTCCCTACGATCCCCTCAATCCTGAGGGGAAGAAACGGGAGTTGATGGCCGTGAAGACGTCGATGGCGGGCAGCCACCGGACAGTTGTCGATGCTGGTGCGACTTAGACGGTGCCGGTTCCGATGACATCAACGCGATGGACGGCGTCGGGGTGTGAGCACGGAAAAGCAGTCCCATCTTCTCCATTCTGGCCTTGCGACCTTTCTGTGTCAGAAGGGCACATTTGGTGCAAGACAGGACATCATGCTCACGACCTAAACACATTACAGACTCCATGAGGGTCTGTGATAGACATGGTACGAGTATAGTCCGGGCACTGACGAAAACCTGACGGCATGGCCATAGAAAAATCAAGCCGCGGTACGGTCAATGGCCAGTAGGCCGCGAGGGCCAAACTCGACGGTAATCGATGAAAAACGGTAAAAAACTTACCAGAGTACCGCGGCTTGAGAAAAGTTAGAGGAGGGACCCCTGTGGGGGCGAAGTAATTTTAATTAAATCCGTGAGGAAAATTCCTGTCAGAATCTCTTCAGAGCTCCTAAACTTCGAGGCTACTGCTGCGCGGAAAAAAGAAGACTGAAGGGGGACCCCTGCTGGCTGCTGGGTTAGTGCCATGCTGGGCATGCCCAGTAGGGGCCAGTCAAAGTTCTGGAAACTTTGACAGAAGTTTTCTGTGATTGGGCTCCATCCTGATGATGTCACCCATATGTGAGGACTACCATCCTGCTTGTCCTGTGAGAACAATTTCTCCCTGTCATTCTGATGAGGTCTGGGAAAAAATGTTGGCAGTTCTATGGATTGATTTAAGTGGAACTGGGTGACTACCTTCGGAAGGAAAGAAGGATGAGTTTGAAACACAACTTTGTGATGGTAAAACTGAAGGTAAAGGTTATAATGTACTAAGGCTTGAAGTTCACTGACTCTGCACACAGAAGTTACTGCTATCAGGAAGACTACCTTCCATGTAAGGTACTTGATGTGTGCAGAGTCCATCGGTTCAAATGGCAATTGCACAAGTTGTTCCAAGACCAGGTTGAGATTCCACGGAACCGGAGGTTTGGAGATTGGTGGTCGCAGGTGGGCAAGGCCTCAGAAACCGAGATACCATGAGGTGGACTGATATTGGTTGACTGCTATGTGGTCTATGATATGCCTCTATGGCGCTGAGGTGGACTCTGATTGACGAGGTTGCGAGACCTGCTGTATATAACATGTGCAGGTAATCAAGTAAGGATTCTGGTGCGCAATACAACGGATGTAGGCCTTTAGACGTGCACCAGATAGAGTATCGTTTTCATTTAAATCCATAGATCCGCCTTGTAGATGGCTTTCTGGATTCTATAATTATTCCTTGTGTGGTTACTGAGATGCCTTACTCCATTAGAAGGACCCGCTCAATCTCCACGCTGTTAAGTGAAGAGAGGCGTGCATTGGGTGAAGCAGAGTACCTCCGTCCTGCTATAAGAGGTCTGCTCGATTCGGCAACGTGATTGGGTCTTCTACGGAGAGATGTAGAAGGTAGGTGTACCACGGCTGTCTGGGCCAAGTCGGCGCTATCAGTAACAGTTGAGCTGCGTCTTGTATGCATTTCTGTATCATTTTCGTGATGAGCAGTATTGGAGAGAAAGCATACATAAGAGGTTCCGTCCAAGGAATAAGGTATGCATCCTGTGCAGTTCGTTGATGGCTGAGCCACACTGAGCAGAAGCGAGGAACCTTTGCATTCTGTTCTGTTTGCCACAGAGGTCAGTACACCCTTTTTGGCAAAGATGTCTAGCGTCATTTGCTGGTTCAGTGACCATTCGTGAGGGTAGAATATGTGACTTAACTGGTCCGCCCGAGTATTGATGGCCCCTGGCAGATAGGTCGCTTAGAGGTGTATGGGTTGACAGTTCGCGTGATCCAAAATCTGCAGTGTCTCCTTGCATAGGGACCAAGAACTTGACCCTCCTTGCTTATGTAGAACGTTGCTACCTGATTGTCCGTATACACCATGACTAGATGACCTCTTAATTGAGGAAGGAACGTTTTGCACGCATGTCGTATTGCCCTGAGTTCCAGAAGATTGATCTGTAAATGTTGTTCCTGTGTTGACCATTGACTTTGGGTCTGCAGGTGGCCTAAATGCGCTCCCCAGCCCTTGCGGGAGGCACTGGTGGTAAGTACTGTATTGTGCGGAGGAGTACTGAATAAGGCACCCTTGGTTAGTGTCGTTCCCATGAGCCACCACTCTATATCTTTCCTCATGTCTGGAGTTAGAACGATTCTCTTCGTTAAGGGTTGTGAGTTTTGTTTCCACTGTCTCTTGAGCCCCCACCGAAGACGGCACATGTGTAGTCTGGTGCTGGGTACGGTGTGAATGGCCGCCATCATGTGACCCAGTACTTTAAGGGCTTGACACACTGAAGGATGTTGCATTAGTCTGAGAGAACACAAGAGGCGTCGTATTTCTAGCTTCCTTTCCAGAGGTAGGAAGGCTCTGGTTTTGTGGTGTCCAAAGGAGCCCCTGTGAATTGGAGAATTTGAGTGGGGTTCAGTGTGGACTTTTGATAGTTGATTACAATTCCCAAGCGGTCAAAGCATTGGATCGTTTGGCGAAGCTGGTTGTTGAGCATTTCGGGGTCCGACGCTACTAGGAACCAGACGTCGAGGTATGGAAATATCCGTATGCACTGCTGTCGCAGATGCGCCACCACCACTGCCATGCATTTCGTAAAGACTCTGGGGGCCGCTGACAGGCCAAATGGAAGGATCTTGTATTGATAGTGCTTACCCTGAAATTGGAAGGACAGGTAATGCCACGACGACTGGTGGATAGGTATATGGTTATATGCATCTTTCAAATCTATGGAGCACATCCAATTGTTGGGTTGAAGTAGTGGTAGGATGGTTTTCAGTGATACCATTTTGAATTCTCTTGATTAGGTGTTTCTTCAACTCGTGGAGATCCAGAATGGGTCGGTGGCCACCTGTCTTCTTGGGAATTAGGAAATAAGGTGAATAGAACCCCTTGTTGAGGGCATTCTGCGGCACAAATTGAATTGCCCGTTGCTGTTGAAGGGATGTTATCTCTTCCGCTAGCTGGGGTTGATGGCCTTTGGCCATTCTGGTCGATAAGATGAGGAGGACGAAGCCTAGTTGAAAATTGAAGTTGGTATCCCTGTTGAACAATTTCCAGAAGACAGAAGGCATAGTCCTTGGAATGTGGGTCCCAGTGTGACAGAAAATCCTTCTGCAGAGGGCACGTCAGCTTGTGCCCACAGAACAGGATCCAACACCATTGCCACTGAACTGAGCAGTTGAAGATAATTCCAGACTGTCTGACTTCTGGCAGACAAAAGCCAGGGCCTAATGACACAACTTCTGGATCATTTGCTTCATCAGACAAATCAGACCCAGCTTTATTTTGAAATGTGCTCTCAGATAATCCAGTACCTGAACCAGTTGATGGTTGCTCTTACAAAAACTGACTTTCCATCCCAACTCCTGCAAAAACTGAACCACCCTCTGGGTGGCCACGAGACCTTCCTGGTGTGACTTTGTCCTTATCAACGAATCATCCAGGTAAGGATGGACCAAAATTCCTTCCTTGTGCAATGCTGCCGCTACTACCACAATCATCTTGGAAAAGGTCTTTGAAGCCATTGCCAACCCAAAGGGCATGGCCTGGAACTGAAAGTGTCGTACCAGCACTGCAAAAGGAAGGAAACACTGATGATCTTTCCTTCTGGGAATGTGAATATAGGCTTCATTAAACCCAAAGAGCTCAAGCGCTCTCCTCTCTGGACTGTCAAAACCACAAACCCCAAGGTTTTCATTCTGAAATGAGTCACCTTCAAGAACTCATTGATGTGCTTTAGATTGAGAATGGGATGGAAGGAACCCTCCTCCTTTGACACCACGAAGTAAATTGAGTAGCAGAGTCCTTCCTGATCCTGAGGTACTGGGCTCATAGCCTTTTTGAACTAGAGAAAACAGGGTTTGTATCCTACTGCCGCTCTTAGTGATCTTGGGCAAGTCTCTTTACCCTTCGTTGCCTCAGTTTCAAACTTACATTGTGAGCCCTCTGGGTCAGGGAAATACCTACAGTACCTGAATGTAATCTGCTTTGAAGTGCCAAAATGCGGAATATAAATAAAATAACATAAAATAAAACATGGTAGAAAGACCATTCGGCTTATCCACACATAATAAACTATAATATTTTCTAGCGTGTAGCCAGATGGACTCAGTACCAATGGGATATATGCTCCCCTGCCAGCAGATGGAGACTGAGTCAGGTTTCAAAGCTGACGTCACCTTAGATAAATCCCTGCAGTGACCTCAGCCCTTCAATATCTCTCCATTTCCTAGCAGATGTGGACATGCTTTCTCTTCGGGATTGCAGTACTCAGAGGAAATTTTACCTTTAAATTGGAGAAAGATTGATCCCCATTCTCCTGCAGTGATACCTAAAGTCCCTCTCCCAGTCGAGAATTCCTGAGGCAGTTTCCGAGATCCCTCAGAGGTGTGCCTTAGTCCGGTAGCCAGTTCCCGGTGTGGACTTTGCTGCTGAAGCAGTTAAAAGGTAGCGGGTGCAGAAAGCTGAGCGCGGAAGTGACGGCCAAAGCTCTCTCTCCCCGCAGCCGGAGACAGTCTCTGTACTCAGCCGGTAAGTGCAGAACCCAGGTAAGTAAAGAGAGAAGAGGATTCCTCCCGATTCAGAGATGTGGAAGGGCTTCGGTAAGTCTTTCCTCCGGTCTCCTTGCTTGGCACGTCGTACCGACAACGTTCCCTATCCCGTTGGGGTAAGGGAAAGGGGCTTCCAAGCGGGTTGAGCGCCGCCCCCCCCCCCCCCCCCCCCCCCTCCTGATGAGCTAGGCTCTGCTTCAGGCTTGGTGGGCACACCGCATGGTAGGCCACAGCAGCGCCATCTTGCGCGTGATTTTGTGCGCCTTCATTGCCCTCCATTGAGCATCGGTACACGCAGTGCTTGCCAGCTGTGCTTGTAATGTCATGCATAAGCTCGCACATACGTGCACTTCAGCTTACGCACATCAGTACAGGATCTGTGCGCACTCGATTTCAAGCGCTAGCCGGCTGAGCACACAGTTACTGTTCATAATGGCTCCGGCAGCAAAGAAACATAAGTGACACTCTTTTTACTGCCTGCCATATTAGGGCTACACAGTTTGACCCTGATTCTTATTTATGTCAGCACTGTGAGGAGGCCCAGGGAAAGTTGGACTCCTAGAACTTTTCTAAGCCCTGATCCTCCCATTCAGAGGATGGGTCAGCCTCTATCTTAACCAGTAGCACCCTGGATCTGAGTAATCCCGGGGCTGTGTCTACCACGGGAGAGGGAAATTCAGCTGCACTTACCCCAGTTCCCCCGGGCTAGACATGGACCCGGCAGCCTTTTCTTGGGTGGAATTTTTTTCAAGGCCTTCGTACAGGTGCAATCTGTCAGACACCACAGACGATGAAGAGGATGCAGAGTCAGAGGATGGGGAAATCCCTCCAGGCTTGGAACCATTTCAGACCATGTTACAGTTTTTCCCTAGAGATGAATTACCAGCCCTGGTTTCCCAGACCTTGATTACTGGAAGTTCCTGGTGCAGTCCCTATGATGGAACTAAAGAAGAATCCCATCCTGGTGTCTCTACGGAAGGCCTCTTGCTATTTTCCAATGCTGGAAGCCATCCAGGAGTTGATTGACCTGGAATGGGATGTCCCGGAAGCCAGTTTTAAAGGTGGCTGAGCATTGTGAACTCTGTACCCAATGGATTCGGCGGCCAGAGAACACCTGCATTTCCCCAAAGTGGACATCCTGGTCTGTGCTGTTTCGAAGCGAACTACTATCCCAGTGGAGGGAGGAGCGGTCTTAAAGGTTGCGCATGATAGGCAGTTGGAGTCCATCCTTAAGCAAGCCTTTGACACGACAGCAATGACACTACAGATTGCTTCCTATTGAGCCCTGGTGGCTCACTTGTGACTGCTTCCCTCTCGAGAGAGGCAGATATCTCAGGGGCGCATTCCAGAGAGGCTATGGAGCATGCTGCTGCCTTTTTAGTGGACGCAGGCTCAGACCTAGTCCGTACCTCGGCCGGAGGAGTGACCTTAGTGGTGGCGGCCAGAAGACTGCTACGATTGTGGAATTGGTCAGCGGACACGACCTCTTAAGGCACAAAGATGCCCTTTAAGAGATCCCTCCTATTTGGGAGCGAATTGGAAAAGTTGGCCAGTAAGTGGGGTGAATCTCCAGTGCCTCAGCTACCGGAAGATAAGAGAGAGGTTGCAGTACCCCTCGCCTATGAAGAGTCGGGCCAGGGGCTCCCAGTGCTTTCGGCCCTACAGAAACTCGACGTTTCAGACATCTCGGTCTTTGGGAAGGTCTCAGTCCTTTCAGAGTCTACAACCAAAGAGAGGGGCTGGTTTGAGTTCGCCTGAACTTCCCAATGAAGTTTTGCCAACCCATCCTCGGGACGAGGAGATAGGGGGTCGACTATCCCTCTTCTACCAGCAATGGGTTGGAGATCACGTCTGACAAATGGGTATGGGATATCATACGAGAAGGATATGTGCTGGAGTTTCACAGCACTCCTTGGGACACATTCATGATGTCTCCGTGCCACTCCCAGCACAAGAAGCTGGCAGTGGAATCTACCTTAATAAGGCCCCTCAAGTTGAGGGCTGTAATTCCAGTACCTATGCCCCAAGTAAATATGGGGCATTATTCCATCATCGCACCCAAGAAGTAGGGTTCCTTTCGCCCCATCCTGGACCTCAAGAGTGTCAACCGTCATCTACAAGTAATTCATTTCCGCATGGAAACTCTACATTCCGTCATAATGACCGTGCAACTGGGAGAGTTCTTAACCTCACTGGACCTCTCCGAGGCCTACCTTTTATATTCCAATCCAATGACCAACGCTTTACTGTGATCTATTAGTTAAAATTTGCAACCTGTCATTAAATCATCCATTTCCTAGCGTGTAGCAGATGGACTCAAAACAAGTGGGTATAGCGTGCTTGTGCTAGCAGTTGGAGACGGATCTGACGTCAGCACGGGTACATATACCCCCACAGGAAGTGAAGCAATTCAGTAATTTCCGTCTCCAAAGCAGTTTGGAGCTCCTTCACGCTCACTGAGCGTTCTTCCAAATTCTAACTACTAAATTCACTAGACGATATCTATTGACGACGAGCCCCGCACTCCTGCGGTGATACCAGTCGGTCCCTCCCCCGGTTGAGTTTCCCCGAGGTGATTTTCGTGGTCCCTCGGAGGTAAGAGCCTCGGTGGCCGATGCACGGCAGGGACCTGCCCCCGAGCGAGTAGGGCTCGGGCGCGGCCTAGAGGTAGCCTCTGTCCCGGCGTGGACTTGGCCCCCGAGCGAGACGAGTTCAGACGCGGCCTAGAGGCAGCGGGTGCACCTCCTCGAGCGCGGAGGTGAAGGTAAACCCCCTCTCCCCCCGCAGCCGGAGACCACCCGGGTTGCAGCCGGGAAGTGCCGAAGACAAGGTAAGGCGTATATATATTACTTATTGGTCTCCGAGGATCCGAGGAGAAGCAGAGTGTGCCTCTGGGGCGGCTAGTGGAGTAGGCCGCCATTTCGTCTGCCTGCCCGCCATTACCTAAAAGCGCCCGTTTGTAGCACGTTGCTAAGCGCAAGTCCTTAGGCGCCCGATTATAGGCGCCCGTTATAGGCGCACTGCTATAGCCGCACATTATTCGGCGCATGTGGCTAGGCGCCCGTTCATAGGCGCACATTGCTAAGTCGCAAGTCCTTCGGCACACGTTATAGGCGCACGTTATAGGCGCACTGCTATAGCCGCACATTGTTAGGCGCAGGTTGCTAGGCGCCCGTTCATAGGCACACATTGCTAAAGCGCAAGTCCTTCGGCGCACGTTATAGGCGCACATTATTGGCGCACGTCATAGGCGCACATTGTTCAGCGCGCGTTGCTGAGCGCTGGTTTCAGGCGCCTCCTTCGCGCACAGCGCAGACTCTTCTTGAGTTTACGGGCGGCATGGAGAATAAGAGTGACCAGGCTTCGGCAGTGCCGGCACCTCCAGAATCAGGCATCAATCTCTGCTCTGCATGCAACCTCAGGGCCACACAGAATGAGGATGCAGACTCCCTATGTGCCCAGTGTGAAGAGGCCCTGGGAGTACTGGGCCAGGGCCGGTCACAGCCCAGCGTTCTTGCCGGTTCCTCAGGGAACACCCCGGAACCAGCTAGTAGCGGGGAGCAGCCAGGGAACCAGGGGGGCCTGTTCCCATGCGGCCAGATATGGCTTCGATCTCCTGGGTGGAATTATTCAAAGGGATTCATACCTTTGTCACGATGCAGTCAGCTCCCCGACCGGGTCCGTCCATCCAGAATGACCCGGCCCCTGGACCCTTGCGGCCTAGGCGCGGCCACTCGCCACCTGATAGCCCCGATTATGGGGATTCAGACTACCCGGCAGAAGATGACGAGCCCCCCCGAGGAGGGAGAGCTTCCCTCGGGGGTAGAATCTTATTGGACCATGCGGCGCTTCTTTACCAGGGCGGATCTTCCAGACTTGATCTTGCAATGCCTGTCGGAACTGGCCCTTCCGGGCCATGACACCCCAGGGGAACCTAGAGGGGAACCCCCTGTTAGAGGGCCTGCGCCAAACTTCTCACCACTTTCCCCTCCTCCGAGTGGCACAGCAGCTAATCGATCTGGAATGGGCTACACCGGAGGCTCCATTCAAGGGGGGGGGTCGGGCCTTGGCTGGCATGTACCCCTTAGCCCCGGCAACTAAGGACATGTTGGCGTGCCCGCAGGTAGACGCCATAGTCAGCGCAATTGTGAAGCGCACCACCATCCCGGTGGAAGGAGGGACGGCCCTCAAGGGTACACATGACCGGCGTTTGGACGCCATCCTGAAGCAGGCTTTTGAGGTGGCAGCCATGTCCCTGCGAATTGCTACTTGCTGCATGGTGGTGACGCGTTCCTGCTTATCTCAGGTTCGGAACAACGCCCTGGGAGAAGGGATGGAATCAGTTCTCTCTTTCCTTACTGACGCAGCCTCCGACCTCGTCCGTACGGCAGCCAAGGGAGTGTCGTCCTCAGTGGCAGCCAGGAGGCTGCTCTGGCTACGTAACTGGTCGGCAGACTCCTCCTCCAAGACTCGTCTCACGAGAATGCCCTTCGAGGGATCTCTCCTGTTCGGCAGCGACCTGGAGAAGCTGGCCAATAAATGGGGCGCCTCGCCTTTACCTCGTCTACCAGAAGATAGACCACGGAGGAGGAGGCAGCGCCCGTCTTCTAGACCACCCAGAGGTAGAACCTCTCAGCGCTTCAACCCTTACGGGACTCGCTACCAGACACCTCGGTCGCAAGCCAGGAACCAGTCCTTTCGGCCCCGGCGCAATAAGAGGGGAGCCGGCTCGGGTTCCGGCCCCGGCCGTACCCCACAATGACAATCAGCCGGCCCATCCGGGGGTAGCAGCCATAGGGGGCAGGCTGACCCTCTTTTACCGCAGGTGGGCCGCGAGTACCTCGGACCAGTGGGTCCTCACTATCATCTGAGAAGGGTACTACCTGGACTTTCTTCAGCTCCCGCCAGACAAGTTTGTGGAATCTCCTTGTTCTCCCCTAAAGAGGGCGGTGCTAGATGTTACCCTACAGAAGCTTCTTTCCCTCAAGGCCATTATTCCAGTGCCTGCAGGGGAGATAAATTCTGGGCATTATTCCATTTATGTCATAGTGCCCAAAAAGGAGGGCACTTTCCGGCCCGTCCTGGACCTCAAGTCAGTCAACCGCTACCTACGGGTACCCAGCTTTCGCATGGAAACCCTGCGATCGGTCAAAAGTTCAATACAGCCAGGGGAGTTTCTCACATCCCTAGATCTGTCAGAAGCCTACCTGCATATCCCAATCCATCGGGATCATCAGCGCTACCTACGTTTCAAAGTCTTGAACCAACACTTTCAGTTTCGGGCGTTACCCTTCGGGTTAGCCACAGCGCCGCGGATCTTTACCAAGGTCATAGTAGTAGTGGCGGCGGCCCTCAGGAAGGAGGGAATTCTCGTCCATCCCTACCTGGACGATTGGTTGATCAGGGCAAAATTGCCAGAAGAAAGCCATCGAGCAACCAGCCGCGTGATTGCTCTACTAGAGAACCTAGGCTGGGTAGTACACTTGAACAAGAGTTCCCTACAGCCGTCTCAGTCGAAGGAATACCTAGGAGTCCTATTCGACACCCAGGCAGACAGAGTCAGCTTGACTCCCAAAAGAAGAGAAAAGCTCAAGAGTCATCTGCAGGCGCTGCTGCGCGTCGTCCGGCCCACAGCTTGGAATTACCTACAAGTCCTTGGCCTGATGGCATCCACTCTGGAGGTGATACCATGGGCACGGGCGCATATGAGGCCGTTACAACGCGCATTCCTATCCAGGTGGAGCCCGCGATCACAAACTTACACCGTACACCTCCCTCTGCCAGTCAGGGTACGGAATCAGTTGCGATGGTGGCTGCAGCAATGCCACAGGAGCCGGGGGTCCAGGATGTCGGCTCCAACCTGGACCCTGCTTACGACATACGCCAGCCTGAGCGGCTGGGGCGCACATTGCGAAGGACTCAAATGGATGACTAACCAGGTATGTCAGTCAACACCAATTTCAGATTCCAGACACATACTCTCACCGGAGACTGAAAATGCTTCATACCCCGAAGCAAGGGTGGCCAGCTCTGGTCCTCGAGAGCCACAAATAGGCCTGGTTTTCAGGAAATCCACATGGATGTAGTGCATGCAAATCTATCTCATGCATATTCATTGTGGCTCTCGAGGATCAAAGTTGGCCACCCCTGCCCTAAAGGAAATAAAACATCAGGTCTGCCCATCAACTGGTCCCTGTAATAGGAGTTAAGGACCAATTCTTATCCAATCCCCGCTGCAGGAATTGTAAGGTACCTTGCACAGAGATCTTGCTAATCGAGCATCAAATTTCAATCAACTTTCAGACTTTCACATATGCCAGGGATGTGGAAACTTTCTTGTACCACACTAAAGGGTATTTACAACCTTTGGAGAATATCCCTTTTCTGACAGATGAGCTCTCTCAAGGGCCAAGCAATAAGACAAAACTGAGACAGATCCCTGTGAACAACCGGCCCCTAAACAATAGGTCCCTGTTCTGAGTCAACAACCATAGTGGATTGTGTCCGGCATCTTCACTAGATTCACTTACCAGGGAAACCTTGGCCAACCAGGAGCTACCAACACTAGCCCCCAATGCCCAGAAATTTTCTGCAAGATTGTCCACCAGAAGCCACGGAAGGAAGACCTAAAGAAGACCCTGAACCAGCAAGTCTTGAAGCAGGGCTTAAAAACTAGTTGATCCTCTTACTTTTCTTCGGCTTAAAAATCTTTGCACTCATGCGTTACTACTACCTCTTGGGACAGGGTACTCTCTGGGATCTAACCTGTTGCAAACTGAGGCAGTGATGGATCACTTGGTTTCCTTCCAATTCCTTGAGCCACTGGATTTTGACAGCAAATACCCCGGTCCCAAAGACTGGCATCCAAAGTCACCTTTATCCAAATGAGAAATTCAAGATTTGATAGCCACTCCCACTTCTAGGATTTTGCGCAACTGCTACCACAGCAAAAAACTCTCCTTGAGTATGTTTTCAGTGTGAGCATCATGGAATACACCTTGGATTGAAACCACTGAGTATAAGGTCCTCTGCAAAGATTTCATGTGTGCCCTTGCCCAAGTAATTAAATCCAAGGCAGCCATCATGGAATCCAATACCTGAAGAAAAAAACATCTCTGAATCCTCAAATCATGCACCTAGTTCAGCATCTTCCAGATCCTTATGGCTGTCAACCGGATCCGGCCTTACTTGGTGACCAACCGAAATCCCAGGTACTCCAGGGATTGAAAGGGTAATAAGTTGCTCTTGTCAAAATTGAAAACCCAACCTAGGTCCTACCACAACTGCATCACTCTGGTCATCGCTGATTCACTTTCCTGGGCTGACTTCATTTGGATCAACCAATCATCCAGACACAAATATACCAAAATACCTGCTCTACACAGGGCCGCCATCACCACCACCACAACCATGGAAAAAGATCTTGTAGCCATAGCCTATCCAGAAGACATGCCACCACACCCCCACCCCCGCCATTTCAGCAAAGCGAAGAATTCTAAGCCTCTCATCAGGGAAATGTAGATAAGCCTCCATCAGATTTAACGACAATAAAAATTCTCCTTGTTGCACTGCTACCACAACTGACTTCAGAGTCTTCATTGTGAAGTGGACCACCTTCAGAGCCTTGTCTCTGATTCAGGTCGACAAGAATAGGGAGAAAAGTACCCTCCCTTCTTAGGCACCTGGAAGTAAATTGAGTACCAACCATGGCCCCCTTGAGAGGGCAGAATCGGAACCATCACTGCTATATGCAGCAATTACAAAAGCATCATCGGTATGACTTCATTTTCTGAATGGAGTGACAAGAGGAAACCTTAAAGTGTCTGAAATAGGACAGGAAAACTCCAGAGTATATATAATCGCCAACGACTCCTAAGACCCACTGGACCAATCTTCTGGTAAAAGGCTGACAACCACCCACCTAGCCTTTGTACCGATTAATGGCCTCCCTCACCTTCATTGGAAAGTCTTGAAATTTCCAGACACAACCTGCCCTCCCCCCCCCCCCCCCCCATCCTTGGTGTTTTGAAAGGACTGGAACCTACTAAAGGATCTAGAACACTAGTCACCCGCCAACCTTCCCATCATAGCATGCTCAGAATCCCTAAATCAGCTGCTAGAGATGGTCGCAATGTCCTCTAAGGCTTGTCTTTGGGCAATATTGGAGAAATTACTTACCTGATAATTTTGTTTTCCTTAGTGTAGACAGATGGACTCAGGAGCAATGGGTATTGTGCTCTTCTGATAGCAGATGGGAGACGGAGTTAGATTTCAAAGCTGACGTCAGCCTACATATACCCGTGCAGCGTGCTTAGCTATTCAGTATTTCTTCGAAAAGCCAGTGTGGATATATGTCGCTTAATACTTGATTAAACTTGGTTAAACTTTTGAAAAAACTTTTTTTTTTTTTTTAAACTGAAGACCGCCAGTGCACTGAAACAGTAAACTCCGACACCTGGGTAACTGCAGGAGTCTTGGATTAGAGGTAGGCCATGGCTTACCTGTACTTGTTGTCTTGCGAGTTGATATCAGAGGTTCTCTATTTCTGGAGCAGCGGTGGGCGGGATGCTGAGTCCATCTGTCTACACTAAAGAAAATGAAATTATCAGGTAAGTAATTTCTCCATTTCCTAGCGTGTAGCCAGATGGACTCAGGACCAATGGGATGCACAAAAGCTACTTTCCTAAAGGGTGGGAGGCTGCCCGTGGCCCACTTAGTGCTGCCCTTGCGAAGGCTGTGTCCTCCCTGGCCTGGACGTCCAGGCGGTAGAACCTGGAGAAGGTGTGTAGGGAGGACCATGTTGCTGCCCGACAGATCTTGGTTGGCTAGAGCAGCCTGGTTTCGGCCCAGGAGGTTGCCTGGGCCCTTGTCGAATGCACCTTGACCTGTAGAGGTAATGGCTTTCCTGCCTCTATGTAGGCAGCGTTGATTACGTCTTTGATCCAACGGGCTATGGTGGCCCACGATGCCGCTTCCCCCTGTTTCTTCCCGCTGTGGAGGATGAACAGGTGGTCTGTTTTGCACAGGGGTTCAGATTTCTTCAGGTATCGGACTAGGATTCTGCCGACATTCAGGTGGTGAAGGGGGTATGAGTCTTCCGAATCCATGTGTTCCTCTGGTGATGGTAAGGATATGGTCTGGTTCATATGGAACTGGGAAACCACTTTCAGAAGGAAGGATAGTACCGTACGCAGCTGTATGGTGCCCGTTGTGAACCTGAGGAACGGTTCCTGACAGGATAATGCTTGGAGGAGAAGTCCATTAACGGCTATTAATCAGGTTTACTTAGGGAATAGCCACTGCTATTAATAGCATCAGTAGCATGAGATCTTCTTAGTGTTTGGGTAATTGTCAGGTTGTTGTGGCCTGGTTTGGCCTCTGTTGGAAACAGGATGCTGGGCTTGATGGACCCTTGGTCTGACCCAGCATGGCAATTTCTTATGTTCTTATGTAAGTTCAGATATGTGCCGAGCTGAACAGATTGCGATCAAGAACGCTGTCTTCAAGGTCAGGAGACATAGAGACAGGGCGCTTGTTGGTCTGAAGGACTCCCCTGCTAGGAAGTATAGTACTAGGTTGAGGTTCCATAGAGGCACTGGCCACTTTAGTGGTGGTCGGAGTTGTTTGACTCCTTTCAGGAAGCAGGACACGTCAGGGTGAGTTGATAGTCTGATATTGTCCCCATTGAACCTGAAACAGGCCAATGCTGCGACTTGGACCTTGAGGGAGTTGAGGGACAAGCCCTTCTGCAGGCCGTCCTGTAGGAGTTCTAGGACCGTGGGGATCTTGGCTGTCCTTGGTAGAAAGCCGCGGTCCTCACACCAAGCTTTGAATATTCTCCAGATTCGTATGTAGGACACGGATGTGGAAAACTGACACCCTGCTCCGGGCAAGCAAATCACTGCTTTGGAGTAGCCACGCCTCTTTAGGCTAGTCCTTCTCAAGGGCTAGTCTAAAGAGAGAATCAAGCCAGGTCTTCATGGAAGATCGGTCCCTGCTGGAGGAGGTTCCTGTATAGCGATAGACGCAGAAGGTTCGCTGTCAGCAGTCTTCGCATGTCCGCGTACCATGGTCTTCTTGGCCAATCCGGAGCGACTAGCAGGACTAGTCCCCTGTGGTGCTCTATCTTGTGGGTGACCCTGCCCAGTAGCAGCCAGGGTGGAAAGCGTACAGGGGGCGTTCCTCTGGCCACTCCTGAACGAGAGCATCGATTCCCTGAGAGTAGGGTTGTTGTCTGCGGCTGAAAAATTTGGGAACCCGGGTATTGCGACCTGTTGCTAGTAGGTCCATGACTGGGGGACCCCATCGATTTACTATCAGCTGGAAGGCTGTGTCCGCCAGTGACCATTCCCCCGGGTCTAGGCTTTCTCTGCTGAGGTAGTCCGCTGAGATGTTGTCTTTTCCCCACCTTGTGAGATGCCGAAATGTCTTGTAGGTTTATTTCCGCCCACGCCATGAGGGGATCTATCTCCAGCAATACCTGCTGGCTCTTGGTTCCTCCCTGGTGGTTGATGTAGGCAACCGTTGTTGCGTTGCCCGACATGACTGATGGACTCGCCCCAAAGTCTGTGGCTGAATTGTAGGCATGCTAGTCTGACCGCCCGAGCTTCCAGGTGTTTATGTTCCAGTCTGCCTCTTCCTTGATCCATTGACCCTGGGCCGTCAGTTCCTGACAGTGGGCTCCCGAACCTCGCAGGCTTGCGTCCGTGGTGAGCAAGATCCACTTTGGAGTGGATAGGTTTACGCCTCTGCTTAGGTGTTCTTCCTGTAACCACCATTGGAGCTGCTCCTGCACCTTTGACGGTAACTGGAGGCGGATCGCGTAGCTCTGGGACACAGGGTTCCCTTGTGACAGTAAGGAGCGTTGTAGCAGTCGCATGTGGGCCCTTGCCCACGGGACAACTTCCAGAAGGTAGTCCCACACCTTGGGACGGATCGAGGTCAACAGCTTTTGTAACTGCCCCATTAGTTTCTTCCTCTGTGGAGGGGGAAGGTAGGCCTTGTTCTGCTTGGTATCGAATCGGACTCCCAGGTATTCTAGTGACTGGGAGGGCTGTAGGCCCACTCGAGTTCCTGTAGTAGATTCTTGACTCTGGTGGTTGCGTGTCAGCTCTCCTCCGGAGACTTTGACCTGATCAGCCAATCGTTCAGATAGGGGTGTACCAGGACTCCTTTCCTCAGTGCTGCCACCACAACTACCATAATTTTGGTGAAGGTTCTGGGGGTGGTGGCTAGACCGAAGGGTAGTGCCCTGAATTAATAATGATGGCCCAGTATCGTGAATCACAGGAAGCGCTGGTGATGTTGGTGGACCAGGATGTGAAGGTAGGCTTCGGATAGGTCCAGGGAGATTAGGAATTCTCCCGGCTGTACTGCCACTATAACTGAGCATAGTGTTTCCATGCGAAAGTGTGGTACCTTCAGATATCGGTTGACGGTCTTGAGGTCCAGGATGGGCCGGAATGTTCCCTCTTTCTTGGGGACGATAAAATAGATGGAATAGTGGCCAGTATTTTGTTGAGACTTGGGCACCGGGGTTATTGCCTTTAGGTTGAGTAGTCTTGCTAGTGTGATTTCCATTTCCAGTCTCTTGGAATGGGAATGGAACGGTGATGAGGTGTGCACGAGGTCTGCAATTGCATCGGTTAGGAAGGAGACCGCGGGCTCCATCACCTCTCCGGGCGTGGTTGCATCTCTGGCAAGGATCAAAAGGAACGTGCCACTAAGGGGCAGCAGGAAGCAATTTGTAGCGTCATTGCTGATACATCAAAGGACTGCTCGAGGATGGCTTCCAGCCTTCTATCCTGGGCATCCTTCAGTGCCACCCCTCCCTCCACTGGGATCATGGTGCATTTTGAGACTGCACAGATCATAGCATCCACTTTGGGAAAACAAAGGAGTTCTTTAGCCGTGGGTTCCTGTGGGTATAGGGCTTCTAGTGTCCGCCCACCTTTGAAAGTAGCCTCTGGAGCATAGCATTCTAGGTCAATCAGTTCCTTGATGGGTTCCAGCATGGGTAAATAGCATGAGGCCTTACGGAGGTACATCAGCATGGAATTCTTCTTTGGTTCCGCTGTGGACTCCTGCATGGAAGGCCCAGTGTCTTCATGGTCTGGGACACAAGGGTTGGTAATTCATCCATTCGGAGCATGGTCCGGTGAGGCTTCATCCCTGGGGAATTTCTCCTTCTTCCAGGGAGGCGGTTTTGTCCTCTGAGGTATTTGGATCCCCCTCGGGGAGGCTCGTGGGTATGAGAGACATGTCTCGAGTATCCCAGGAGGTGCCGGGAAGGGCTGGTGCTTCCAACGGAGGTTGAGCCTGATGCATGGCCGGGGCTGGTGTGCCTGGACAAAGGTTTACAGCCCTTTAAAAAAATTCTACCCAGGAGAAGGTTCCTGGGTTCATGGTGATCCCATGAGAGATTGTAGTGGTAGCCCCGGAGGAATTTTCCTGTGGGGGTGCAGAGATGGAGATGCTTAGGTCCGAGGTGCCCTCATCAGTGGTTCCGGATCCCTCTCCTGGCTGTAGGGGGTCTTGATTAGGGCCCCCCTGGGTCTGCTCACACTGCTGGCACAGAAGGTATTCTAATTCCGGCTGTGCAGCTCTCAATTGGCAGACTGGGCAAAGGAAGGCTCCTTTGGATTTCTTGGCTGGCGGTGCCATTGCCTGCGCAGGTGTAGGTCTGGAAAATTTGACGTTGCGTGGAGTTATGCTCGTGGATGCGCTTAGTTGGATGTGCGGAAGTTATGCTCACGAGTTGTGTGTGATGTCGCCCTCTATATTCCTGTCAGTATTCTCTGTATCCAGCAGATGGCAGGAATATAGAGGGCGACATCACAAAGCCTGTTAATGTTTCCATCTGCTGGTTGCAAGGCATAAACCCAGATATCTGAACTGGTCTCATTGGCTGAAGAGGAAATTTTCCTTTTCCTACTAATTCTAAGAAACACAGGAATGAAAAACAAAACTGGATGGTTCAGCTGGGGAGGGGATTTAGAATATTACCATGAGTCTCCCCCAAATCTGATCAAAAGCTGAGCAAGTCCACAACACAGTTGCTTTATCTACCCTCATCTTTTCCCAACAAGGTTGCTTGCTTCACGTCTCACCAAAGCACAGACTCCCATTTCATGTCTTCCATACATAAAAAGTAACCCACACAGAGAAATAAAGAATCTGTACACACACCTTTACAGTGCACTGCAATGGCACCATCCGAATTCTCACAGATGTTTAAAAACTTGTTAACGATGGCATCACTAGGAGTGCTTCCATCCACAAAGAAAAGATCATAATGCTCGAAACCGGCATCCGTGAAGCGCTTGGCATCGTATATTTTCTTGTTAAGGCGAACGATAGTGGAAACGTTGTTCCTCTTGAAGTATGCAAAGTAGGCTTCAGGAGCATGATGGGGATAGCCTGAAGAGAGAAAGGGCATGAGAAAAAGAGAGTCACGAAGCAGAAGGAGTTCTTAATATGCTCAAAAGCAAGATTACATACAGTGCTGAAAAGTGTTGCTGCGTTCTCAGATCTTGTACTGGGCCTTATACTCCTGCACCAAATGAAACAATTATGAACTCTATACTCACTCTCTTTCTAAAAGGAATGTCCCTTCCCTGAAGCTATTCAATAACATTTTACAGGGAAACACTAGTTACATCTCTGGCATAATTTCAGTTTGGTTTAACTTGGGTCATACAAATTCCAACTGCCTTACGCTGGATAACACAACAAAACAGAGCACAGCAGACAGTAAATACAAAATTCAGAAAGCACGTTAGAGTCAGGAGACTGACATGCACAAGGTGGGGAGCAGTGAAGAAAGGAAGGAAGGAAATGAGAGAAGAGTAGTCATACAAAAAAAAAAAAGATTATGGATACAGAACATTTTTAGGAGATTTAAAATGGTCAAGGCTTTACTTGAAGCATTTGCTATAATACCCAAGTAACCCACTGATGGCTTTAGAAGACAAACACCCAGAGAAGTCATCAATAACCAGATTCAATGGTTCTAATTTTAATTGTCATATTTCCTTTTCCTCCATCATCAGTCTTTGCCAAGCTCCCCTTTCCCCACCACACATATTCCTCGGTGGCTCCAAGGTACCCTCAAGCTGGAGGAATGCCATGTCTATTGTGCACCCATTGCACTGTTTGCTGGCCAGTGGTGGTAGTCATCCTCCCTCCTACCTTAGGCCTGAATGTGCCACCTCTGCGGCATACCCAGGCCCCAGAGGGCCTCAATGAATGGGGGGTGGCCACAACTGGCTTTGACTGAGTTTATGCCACTGACTTAAATCTACTTGTAAAGCAAGTTTGCTTACTGTAAATTGGATCTCTATAGATCGCAGGATGAATTAGACATAACACGCGGGTGATATCTCATGGCGCTGAATGAATCCTTCTCTCCTAGAGCTCATATATCTTCTGCTCTACTGAGCAAGTGTGGGCAGTTCCAGTGCAGGCACTGCCTTGCGAGCCCCTCAGTTGATTGAACAGTTTAGCTTTGGCGAGGCAGTTGACTCTCCAGGGAGGCAGGCAGGTATTAAGCATGTCTATTTCATCCTGCTGTTTATTAAGAACTCAGTTTGCTTACCATAAACTTGCTTTCTTTCTTGACAAGCAAAGCTGAATTAGCAACAATATGTGGGGAATCCCAAGCTGAGGGTTGCAGCAGAGCAATTACTGCAAAATTAGACTCCACTGTGGAGAGTGGACAACTGGATGAACAGATTGCACAAAACTGCTTGTACAATGTTAGTCACTTCTTGACAGATTGTCCAGACAGTAATGGAATGTGAAGGTGTGAACTGATAACCAAGTTGCAGCTTTGAAAATGTCTTCACCAGGCACGGCTCATAGATGAGTCACTGGAGGTAGCCATGTCTCACTTGATGAGCCTTGACAGAGGCTGATCTGAAGGCCAGCCAGAACATAGCAATGTGCAATACAGTCTGCTAGCCATTTGGACAAAGTGCATTTGATAACTGCAAGCCAAGGTTCTTAATAGTTTAACGTGTGTGTCTGATATAAAAAGCAAGCCAAGGTAGTTAATTCTAGTGTCTGTCTTTTCTTCCCACCCACGCTCATCCTTTGATTTACAGGCAAGAGACACTTACTTTCACATTAAAAAAAATCAATCGAGCCTTACCAAGAGTTTAATTATTCCCTTGCAGGTCACTACCAGATTAATAGTGAATACACCAATAAACTTAAAGGACTAGTTTACGAATTCCTACTTCCTTAGCAACCTAAACTTAAGAACTCAACAAAATTAAGATGAAAGCAGCAATCCAGCAGCAAAAGGGAGGCCTTCAAACTTTTTGCATTGAGTGTGACATGTATGATTAGAACCCAGTACAAAGAGCTCCTGGCTCTCGGAGAATGATTCTGATCTCTAGGCTAGAGGCAGACAGGTATATAGAGACCACTTTCAGGGATATAGTAGCCAAGTCCCAACTCCAGTCTGGCAGCCCTGGTACTGCCTTGGAGGAGGAAGATATCTTGGTCAGAGAGCATCACCCTGATGTAGCAGGAAGTGATCTTGTAGCAAGGACCTGCTCTCCAGGTGATGCACTGTCCTCTCGCACAGAGAACGAGACCCCCAGGAATACTGCCCAGAAAGGAAGGGTTAGATCGGCCATCATAGCTGGCGATTCAATTATAAGGAACGTAGATAGCTGAAAGGCTAGTGGACATGAGGATTGTCTAGTAACCTGCCTGCCTGGTGTGAAAGTGGCGGATTGCACACATCAACTAGACAGGATTTTAGACAGTGCTGGGGAGAAGCTGGCTAGCGTGATATATGTGGGCACCAATGACATAGGAAAATGTGGGAGGGAGGTTCTGGAAGCCAAATTTAGGCTTTTAGGTAGAAAGCTGAAATCCAGAACCTCCAAGGTAACATTCTCTGAAATGCTCCCTTTTCTGTGTGCAGGTCCCCGGGGCAAACAGAGCTCCAGAGTCTCAATGCTTGGATGAGATGATGGTGCAGGGAAGAGGGATTCAGTTTTATTTGGAACTGGGCACTTTTGGAGAATTGGGCGAGGGGTAGGAGTTTTTTTCCAAAAGGACAGGCTCCACCTTAACCAGAGTGGAACCAGGCTGCTGACACTAACCTTTAAAAAGAAGATAGAGCAGCTTTTAAAGTAGAATAAGGGGGAAAGGTGACATCTGCTCAGGAGCGCATGGTTTGGAGGGAGGTATCTTTGAAGGATACTAATGAAACAGGACAGTTAGGTTATCCCAGCAGAGAGGTTCCAATAAAAGCAAAAGTAGTCCATGTGCCTATAAGTGAAGAATCACCTGAGCTAATAGATGCCAAATTATCCCTGTGGAATGAAAAGCAGGTTGTTAATACAAACAAAAAACGCACTTTGAAATGTCTGTATGCCAATGCCAGAAGTCCAAGAAGTAAGATGGGAGAGTTAAGAGTGTATAGCAGTGAATGATGAAAGATATAATTGGCATCTCAAGAGACCTTGTGGAAGGAGGATAATCAATGGGATTGTAATACCAGGGTACAAATTGTATCGCAATGATAGGGAGGATCAACTTGGTGGGGGGAGGCACTTTATGTCTGGGATGGCATAGAGTCCAACAAGATAAAGATCCCACAAGAGACTAAATGCACAGTAGAATCTTTATGGGTAGAAATGCCAGGTGTGTTGTGGAAGAGTAACAATAGGACTATACTACCGTCCACTTGGCCAAAATGATTAAGACAGATAATGAAATGCTAAGAGAAACCAGGGAAGCTAACCTATTTGGAGGTGCAGTAATAAAGGAAAATTGGTTCTTACCTGCTAATTTTCGTTCCTGTAGTCCAGACCGCTGGGTTGTCTCCCCCTTCCAGCAGATGGAGTCAGAGAAAAAAAACTGAAAGTCACCCCCTCTTACACCGGAATTTTGACTGAGCGTGTCTCGATGTTGTGGTCCCCGCACCAGGCTTCGAATACTCTCCAAATCCTTATGTATGTTAGGGTTGTGGAGAACTTGCGTGCTCGGAGTAGGGTGTCAATTACTGCCAGAGAACCCGCTCTTCTTCAGGCAAGTCCTCTGAATGGCCAGACTGCAAGAGAATCGAGCTGGATCCTCGTGGTAGATCGGTCCTTGTTGGAGCAGGTCCCTGTGTGGAGGTAGAGGAAGGGGGCTCCCTGTCAGCAGTCTTCGCATGTTTGCGTACCACGGTCTTCTTGGCCAGTCTGGGGCCACTAGAAGTACTGGTCCCCTGTGGTGTTCTATCTTGTGGATGATTGCACCCAATAGGGGCCAGGGTGGGAAGGCGTATAAGAGTATCCTGTGGCCAGGTCTGTACCAGGGTATCGATTCCCCGGGACTGGGATTCCCGCCTGCGGCTAAAGAAGCTGGGCACTTGAGTGTTGGACCGGCTTGCCAGGAGGTCCATGGTTGGTGCTCCCCAACGGTTTACTATCAATTGGAATGCTGTGGTCGACAGCCTCTGTTCTCCTGGGTCTAGACTTTCTCTGCTGAGGTAATCCGCAGCGACGTTGTCTTTCCCGGCGATGTGGACGGCCAAGATCTCTTGAAGGTTCGCTTCCGCCCATGACATTAGGGGGTCTATTTCCAGAGACACCTGTTGGCTTCTGGTTTCTCCCTGGCGGTTGATGTAGGCCACTGTTGTGGCGTTGTCTGATATTACTCTGACCTACTTGTCTCTGAGTCTGAACCGTAGGCAGGCTAGTCTGACTGCCCGGGCCTCTAGGCGATTGATGTTCCACCCAGACTCTTTGTTCCATTGTCCCTGAGCGGTCAAGCTCCTGGCAGTGTGCTCCCTATCCTTGTAAGCTGGTGTCCGTGGTGAGCAGGATCCAGGATGGTGAGGATAGTCTCGCTCCCTGGCTCAGGTGGTCTTCTTGTAGCCACCATTGTAGTTGGGTCCGGACTTTATCCGGGAGCTGAAGACGTATGGTGTAGTTCTGGGTCAGTGGATTCCATCGTGATAGTAGTGAGCAGTGTAGGGGTCTCATGTGAGCTCTTGCCCATGGCACTACTTCCAGTGTGGATGCCATGAGGCAGAGGACCTGTAGATAGTCCCATGCTGTGGGGCGAAGCTCGCTCAACAGGGTTCATAACTGGGTCATCAATTTCGATCTCCTTGTCTGTGTCAGGGTGACCTTGTCTTGTTTGGTGTCGAACCAGACTCCCAAGTATTCTAGGGATTGGGAGGGCTGCAGAAAGCTCTTGTTTGTGTTGACCACCCACCCAAGGCTCTCCAGTAGAGTTTTGACTCTGTGGGTCGCCTGGTGGCTTTCTTCTGGGGATTTCTCCTTGATCAGCCAATCGTCTGGATAAGGGTGTACGCGGATTCCTTCCTTCCTCAGTGTTGCTGCCACCACCACTACTATGATCTTGGTGAACGTCCGAGGTGCTGTGGCTAACCTGAATGGTAGTGCCCAGAACTGGTAGTGACGGTCCAGGATCTTGAAGCATAGAAAACGCTGATGCTCTTGATGAATCAACGTGTAGGTAGGCTTTCGACAGAACCAGGTATGTAAGGAACTCTCCCGGTTGTATCGCCCTTATTACCAAGCGTAGGGTTTCCATGCGGAAGCGAGGAATCTTCAGGTGACGGTTGACCGACTTGAGGTCCAGGATGGTCCTGAATGTTCCTTCTTTCTTGGGAAAATAGATGGAATAATGTCCAGTATTTACTTGTTGTGGAGACACTGGTGTTATAGCCTCTAAGGCTAGCAGTCTGGTCAGTGTAGCTTCCACTGCCATCCTCTTGGAAGGGTCGTGGCATGGGGAATTCCACAAACCTGACCAGAGGGAGGTGGTGGAAATCCAGGTAATATCCCTCTCGAATGATGTCTAGGACCCACTTGTCCAAAGTTCTCTCGACCCATCTTTGGTAGAATAGGGCAAGTCTGCCCTCTACGGCTTCTTCCTTTGGATGGGTCGGATGATTTTCATTGTGGGGTGCGGCTGGGGCCTGGGCCCGAGTTGGCTCCCCTTTTGTTGTGCTTGTTCCAAAAGGACTGGCTTTGGCCTGTGGGGCGGGCCACTTGATGTGTGCTTCTATATGGGTTGAAGTGTTGTGATACTCTGCCCCTGGAAGTTCGGGGGAAGGGTCGCTGGTTTCTCTTATTCCTGTCCTCCGGTAGCCACGGCAGTGGGGACTCGCCCCATTTGTTGGCTATTTTCTCTAGTTCGCTCCCAAACAAGAGGGTTCCCTTGGAGGGCATCCTTATGAGTCTCGTTTTGGAAGATGCGTCGGCCGACTAGTTTCGGAGCCAGAGTTGTCTTTTGGCTGCCATGGCGGATGACACTCTAGCTGCGGTGCGCACCAGATCAGAAGCGGCATCGGCGAGGAATGATACCTCTGGTTCCAGGGCTTCCCCGGGAGTTTTGTTCCTGGTCTGTGACAAGCAGGCGCATGTCACCACGGCACAGCAGGCCACGATCTGTAGAGACATAGCAGAGACGTCAAAGGACTGTTTGAGAATGGATTCCATACATCTGTCTTGAGCATCCTTGAGTGCTGCTCCTCCCTCCACTGGGATAGTAGTGCGCTTCGAGACCGCGCAGACCATGGCATCCACTTTCGGACATGCCAGGAGATCTTTGGTGGCTGGGTCCAGAGGGTACATGGCTGCTAGAGCATGTCCCCCTTTGAACGTAGTTTCCGGGGCATCCCATTCCAGAAAGTCATGGGATAGGAGGCGATGTCCTTTCGTGGATTACAAACTGGTTAAAAGACAGGAAACAGAGAGTAGGATTAAATGGTCAATTTTCTCAGTGGAAAAGGGTAAACAGTGGAGTGCCTCAGGGATCTGTACTTGGACCGGTGCTTTTCAATATATATATATATAAATGATCTGGAAAGGAATACGACGAGTGAGGTTATCAAATTTGCGGATGATACAAAATTATTCAGAGTAGTTAAATCACAAGCAGACTGTGATACATTACAGGAGGACCTTGCAAGACTGGAAGATTGGGCATCCAAATGGCAGATGAAATTTAATGTGGACAAGTGCAAGGTGTTGCATATAGGGAAAAATAGCCCTTGCTGTAGTTACACGATGTTAGGTTCCATATTAGGAGCTACCACCCAGGAAAAAGATCTAGGCATCATAGTGGATAATACTTTAAAATCGTCGGCTCAGTGTGCTGCAGCAGTCAAAAAAGCAAACAGAATGTTAGGAATTAGGAAGGGAATGGTTAATAGAACGGAAAATGTCATAATGCCTCTCTATCGCTCCATGGTGAGACCGCACCTTGAATACTGTGTACAATTCTGGTCGCCGCATCTCAAAAAAGATATAGTTGCAATGGAGAAGGTACAGAGAAGGGCAACCAAAATGATAAAGGGGATGGAACAGCTCCCCTATGAGGAAAGGCTGAAGAGGTTGGGGCTGTTCAGCTTGGAGAAGAGACGGCTGAGGGGGGGATATGATAGAGGTCTTTAAGATCATGAGAGATCTTGAACGAGTAGATGTGACTCTGTTATTTACACTTTCGAATAATAGAAGGACTAGGGGGCATTCCATGAAGTTAGCAAGTAGCACATTTAAGACTAATCTGAGAAAATTCTTTTTCACTCAACGCACAATAAAGCTCTGAAATTTGTTGCCAGGGGATGTGGTTAGTGCAATTAGTGTAGCTGGGTTCAAAAAAGGTTTGGATAAGTTCTTGGAGGAGAAGTCCATTAATGGCTATTAATCAATTATACTTAGGGAATAGCCACTGCTATTAATTGCATCAGTAGCATGGGTTCTTCCTAGTGTTTGGGTAATTGCCAGGTTCTTGTGGCCTGGTTTTGGCCTCTGTTGGAAACAGGATGCTGGGCTTGATGGGCCCTTGGTCTGACCCAGCATGGCAATTTCTTATGTTCTAATTAGTTGTTGGATGGCTTGTAATAATGGAAAATGGCAGGAGGTCTGACTGAGTCCCTCTAGTAGGGGGTTCGTCTTAGGTTCCCCTGAGGCACTGGTGCTCGGGATAGAAAGTTCTTTTAAGCTGTGTGTGACTAGGTCTGGAAGCTCGTCCTTGGTGAAGAAGCGTCTCATGGTTCGGTGGGGCTCTGTCCCCGGAGGGAGTTCCCCTTCCTCCAGGGGTTTTGAATCCTCATCCGAGTTGTCCGTGTCCCCGAAGGTGAGGTTTCTTGGCGGTAGGATCACATCCCTGGGCATAGAGGGTCCCGGGATGTTGAGGTCCTCTGGTGAAACTTGTGGCCGTTTTATAGGAGGCCCCGGTTGCATGTGGATGAAGGTATGCAGACTTTTGAAGAATTCCACCCAGGAGATAGATGCTGGGTCTAGACTAAGGGGCACCGTATCCCTGGGGAGCCCTGTTTGAGGGGGGGGGTCCCCGCTGTGCGATGCTAGGTCCAGTGTACTGTTCAAGAGGCTGGAACTCGGTACCAGCTGGGGAGGGCCACGAGATGGAACCCCTAGGGCCTCTTCGCACTGTATACACAGGGCCGTGGCCTCCTCATGCTGTGCAAAGACCCTGAGCCTTGAGTTTCTTTTCCGGTGGTGCGATGGCTTGTGCACATAAAATACAGTTGTGCGTTTAGGTTTGGTGCGCACACAGATCGAGTTGTGCGTCCAGCACAGTAAGCGCGTGGCTACGCACGTCGTCTGTGCGCACGGTATTTGTGCGCACGGATCAGGGCGGCGAACAGATCAAAATGGTGACGGCGACCACGCAGACAATATGGCGACCGCCTTGGAGGGTCTCCTCGTGGGAGGACCTTCGAATCTAACCGGGGTCTAGCCCTGCTAAGGCAGATCAACCCGGTGGTACTGGTCCTGGCTGGTGACCTGTGCGACTCCTCGAGCTTCCAGGACCAGAGACTTAATTAGATTTCTACCTTACCTTGTCTCTGCGCTTCCCGGTCTCATTCTGGGTAGTCTCCGGCTGCGGGGGGAAGAGGGAAAATACTTTCACCATCGCGCTCAAGGTTGCACCCGCTGCCTCTCAGCCTCACCCGATGTCGGGGGCTAGGTCCCCACGAGGTTCGGCCGCTGGACCGAGGCTTACCTCCGAGGGATCGCGGAAATCACCTCGGGAATTCTCAACTGTGGAAGGGACCCAAAGGGTGTCACCGCAGGAGAGAGGGGCTCGTCTGTAGAGGTAAGAATTCTTCTTATTCTTTTGGTTTTCTTTAGTGAAATTACTCTAACGCTGTGAAAGCGTACATAGAGTCCCTAACTGCTATGGAGACGGAAAATACCGAAGAGCTGCACTTCCTGCAGGGGTATATGTACTAGGGCTGACGTCAGATTGAAATCTGATCCGTCTCCAACTGCTATCAGGCATACACTATACCCATTGGTCCTGAGTCCATCTGCTACATGCTAGGAAAATAGCATCTTAGAAGCACAGTTCAGATGTATTCCACGTATTAAGAAAGGTGGAAGGAAGGTCAAATGATTACCGGCATGTTTAAAAAGCGAGATGAAAGAGGCTATTTTAGCCAAAAGTACTTCCTTCAAAAACTGGAAGAAGGATCCATCTGAAGAAAATAGGAAAAAGCATAAGTACTGGCAAGAGAAATGTAAAACATTAATAAGAGACTAAGAGAGAATTTGAAAAGAAGTTGGCTGTAGATTCAAAAACTCATAATAAAAGTTTTAAAAAATATATCCAAAGCAGGAAGCCTGCAAGTGAATTGATTGGACCGTTAGATGATTGAGGGGTTGAAGAGGCTTTTAGGGAAGATAAGGCCATCGCAGAAAGACTAAATTAATTCTTTGGTGTTTAATAATTTTGGGGAGAGACCCGTTCCGGAGACTGTTTTCAGGGGTGATGATTTGGATGAACTAAACCAAATCACAGTGAATTTGGAAATGTAGTAGGCCAGGTTGACAAACTGAAGAGTAGCAAATCACCTGGAGCAGATGGTATACACCCCAGGGTTCTCAAAGAACTAAAAAATGAAATTTCAGACCTATTACTAATAATTTGTAACCCATTATTAAAATAATCTATTGAAACTGAGGACTGGAGGGTGGCCACTGTAATTCCGATATTTAAAAAGGACTCCAGGGGTGATGCAGAAAACTATAGTCTGGTGAGCCTGACTTCAGTGCAGAAAGTCATGAAAACTATTCTAAAGATCAAAATCACAGAATAGATAGACTGAGTTTAATGTGCCACAGCCAGCATGGATTTACCCAAGGGAAGTCTTGCCTCACAAATATGCTACTTTTTTTTTGAAGGGGTTAAACGTGGATAATGGCAAACTGGTAGATGTAGTGTATTTGAATTTTCAGAAGACATTTGACAAAAGTCCCTCATGACAGACTTTAAGAAAATTAAAAAGACATGGGATAGGAGATATCCTTCTGCAGATTGTAAACTGATTCAAAGACAGGAAACAGAGAGTATGATTAAGTAGTCAGTTTTCTCAGTGGAAAAAGGTAAACAATGGAGTGTCTATGGGGTCTGTACTTGGACTAGTGCTTTTTAATATATTTATAAATAATCTAGAAAACGGTATGATGAGTGAGGATCAAATTTGCAGATGATACAAAATTATTCAGAGTAATTAAAGCAATTCCATGCTTTGCTCAACCCTGTTGAGGTGGTAGGCTCTGAGGCCTATATTACAGATAGGGTAGTCTGCTCAAAGATCGCCTTCTCAACTTGGCACCGAGGGAACTCAAGTAGGGGTGACATCAGCTCTTCACCACCTGAGTGACTTCTCCATTTTCCAAACTGTGGATCCTCAGAGTCCTGGTAGACATCTAACCACAATGGTAACAAGGGGCTCACAATGCAATTTACATGCATGCTCAGTACAACAAAAGCTCTACAATCTAGAACGGAAGGCAATATGTTATGGTTAATTCAGCCCTGCATGTCAAAGAATGTATCTTATCAAGCTAAATAATAAATCACTGAACAGTGTGGGTGCAGGAGCGAGACCAGCAGTGGAACACCAGGATCACTGCTGTGAGAAAGTCCAATAGACTTTACAGCCAACCATGATGACATGAATATCAAGCTTAAGACAAACTATGAATGTCTGGACAAAATCCCAACCCTCCTCCTACACCAGTGTCTCCTCAAAGGAAACAAGTTTTGCTTCCCAGCCACTCAACTGCTCAGCAAACTCATCAGGCAAGATAGAACTACTGAGCACATCAGTAATGATCAAATGCACCCTTACTAGAAACTGACCTTAACATCATTAATTTAGAGTTTCACTTATTGGACAAAGGCATTACCGTTTTCAACTTTACTTCTTGGATGAGGCCCACTGAAGGCCAGGAACCTTCCTGGTATTATCCAATTAAAATCACCATTTTCTGCTCTCTGGAAAGAAAAGAAAAAAAAATAATTTAACCCCAACACTCCCACTTCTTCCTCCACCCCAAATAGCCTTAAGTAGTAAAGTGCACAGCAAGAAACTTGCCTTCCTCCCCCATGCCTGCAACTCTTTCCTTTATGCAAATAAAGGTTTCATTACTAAAGCAGCAGGTCACTACACTAACAGGGAGCAGTCCCAAAAATCAAGCAACACTATGTTATATAATATAATTGTTAATATATATTATATTAATATACATTTTACCCCAATTTCAATTTTATTTGTAGATTCGTCAAAACTGTCCTCTTACTCAACCCCTCTCCTGGATTGCTGACAAAATCTATCAGAAAACTTGAGGTAGGGTGTGAAATTTCAGGCCCAACGGCACTTTTTTCTCCCCCCCCCCCCTCAAAAAAAAAAAAAACCCTTACATTTGCCAGACCCACCCATACTGAGACTGGCTGAGGTGCCCACGTGACATTCCGCAACAGCACCTAGAGCAATTTGTGGCACCATCATGAGTGAATTTCCTAGTCCCAAACCTTCCCATCCCTCCTAATTTCAGGGTGAGCAAAATCTAAACATTCCCAGGTGTGCCCATATTTGCCTCCTGTTCCCATTTTGTACTCTCTAAACCCTCTTTCTCCCCTCCATTTCCTCTTACACTATTGAGCAAGACCCGGCCACACTACTTTAGCATGAGCAGACTGTGGAAGGCAAACGTAATGGAGAAATTACTTACCTGATAATTTTGATTTCCTTAGGGTAGACAGATGGACTCAGGACCAGTGGGGGTTTATGCTCCCCTGAAAGCAGATGGAGCCGCAGCAAACAGACGCCAAGTATAAACCGCCCTGCAGTGACCCCAGCCTGCCAGTATTCTCTTCAAAAGCAACCAGACTAGCAAAATCCTTGATTAAAACATGATTAAAAACAGATAAACCAGAACTGTACTCAACCAACCATAAACACTGAACTCACATAAGATTCTAGGTACCCCAAGCTAGGGACTGGATGAACACTTACCAGTAATCCCTTGGGACCCAGAGCCCCACAGGAGGGCTACAGACACACTCTTTCTGCTGCCGAGGGTGGGAAGCTGAGTCCATCTGTCTACACTAAGGAAAACGAAATTATCAGGTAAATAATTTTTCTATTTCCTGGCGTGTAGACCAGAGCTTTCCAAAGTGCGTGTCACAACACTTTAGTGTGTCGCGCAAGCCCGGTCCATGTGAGGAGGCAGAGCAAGTGACGTCACCCACCTTCACTTCCTCGCAGTGAAAGCATTAAAGATTTCCAGTTGCAAGTCCTAACAAACAAATTTGCTGTAGGTTCGCCTGGCCTGTTCTTAAAAAAAAAAAAAAAAAAGTACTTCACTGCAGACCTCGTGGTGGCGTGGCTCTGGCGTAGGACCAGCCCTCCATCTTGCCGCGCTCTTTGTTAATGAAGGAAGGTGTGGCCTGGTATCTGCTGGTTTCTGCTGGTATCTGCTTTCCAGTTTGCGCCACGCTCGCCCCCCTGCCTAATTGTAGAATCGCGGCGGTTTTATAATCAGGGCAGGGGTCAAGCGTGGTGCAAAACTAGAAGAGGCTGGCAGAGAGTGTCCCCCGGCTTCCACCACCCACAAACTCCCCCGCAGCCCTGGCCCTTCCCAGCGAGCAGTAGAGGAATCCGCAACCGCAGGGCAGGTTCCTTACAGAGTGATGCCGTGCTGCTGGGAAGGGGGGGGGGGGCTTCCCACCCAATTTGGACCCAGGCCCACCCAACTGGAACCGGAAGTGGAGCACCGGACCTGCAAGGCCATCGCGGGATCCCATCTCTGTGCGGCGAAGAGGAGGACCCAGGGCTGGCGCACCATTCCATGCATTTGCACGGCACACATGGGGAAGCGATCCTGCAGCCGTATGGCCCACCGATCCTCCTATTGGGGTGGGGGGGAATGAAGCAGAAGCGCTGCACACAGCTTCTGCTTCCTCCCCCTCCCCTCCTCCAAGCAGGAAGATTGGTGGGCCGTACGGCCCAAAGATAGCAGGAGCCCGGTGGCAGCGGGAGAGGCCAACTGATCTTACTGCTTGGGAGGGGGAGGAAATGGAAGCTGTGCGCGGGCTTGAATGTGTATGTGTGGGTGAGAATGGGAGCTTGAATGTGTGTATGTGTGGGTGAGAATGGGAGTCTGGGTTTGATTGTGTGGTGAGAATGGGTGCCTGGATGAGCGTCTGTGTGTGCATAAAAATGTAAGCCTGGGGAGGGGTGAGAAAGTGAGAGCTTGTATGTGTGTCTGTAGAGAATGTGAGTTTGTGTGTGTGGGGGGAGGGGGGGAGAGCATGTGAGAGCTTGAGTGTGTGAGGGAGTCTGTGAGAGAAAGAATGTACGTGTGTGTGTGGAAGGGAAGAAGACAGTAGAAGAAGAAAGACACTGAAAAGGAATTAGGAAATGAATGACAAGGGAAAAAATAGGAAAGAGAGACCAGAACCAACTGATTAGAAAAATACAAAGATCAGACAACAAAGGTAAAAAAAAAAAAATGTATTTTGAGATGTTAGATATGCCATCTTTGGGAATGTGCATTTCTTATATTTTGTATTTTTCTCTTTCTTCAGAATTCCACTGTTCAGAGACTTTAGTTTCTCAGGCTATTTTGTTTTTATCTGCATGTTTCTGTTTCTAATTTGTGGTCTCTTATTTCTATATTAGGTAAAGATCAGTTTCTGTTTTGCCTGTGTGTGACTGAAATGTAGTATTTCTGCTAGCGTGTAGTTTCTCTGTAGTAGTAGTCCAGCTTTGTTCTGTTATTCCCGTAGGTGATGTATTAATGTTCTTAACCTTTAACCTCTGGTTTGCTAGTAGATTGAATTACTGTGTCGTGAAATTATGTTTGTCTAAAAAGTATGTCACCAACATGAAAAGTTTGGAAAGCTCTGGTGTAGACAGATGGACTCCAGACCAGTGGGATGTACCAAAACTACTCCCCAACAGGATGGGAGGCTCCCATGGTCCAATCAACACTGCATGTGCAAAGGCTGCATCCTCCCGGGCCTGCACGTCCAGACAATAACACGTGAAAAAAGTGGATAAGGAGGACCACGTCACAGCTCAGCAGATATGGACAGGAAACAACAGACTAACCTCCGCCCACAACACTGCCTGTGCTCTAGTGGAATGAGCCCTAACCTGAGTAGTCAACGGCTTTCCAGCATCCACATACGCAGCCGTGACCACCTCCTTAATCCAAGAGCTATGGAAGCCCGCGAAGCCGGAGCGCCCTTACTCCCACCATGGAGAACAAACTGGCAATCCGTCTTTCGAAAAGACTTAAAGACCTCCAGATACCGCACGACAAGACGCTTAACATCCAAGGAGCACAAAAGGTGAAACTCCCCTGCATCCCTAACCTTATCCAGGGATGGCAAGGAGATGGACTGATTCAAATGAAAGTCCAAGACTACCTTGGACAAGAAGGATTGAACAGTAAGCAGCTGTAACGCCCCCGAAGTCACCCGAAGGAAAGGTTCCTAGCAAGTCAAGGCCTGCAGCTCAGAAATCTGATGTGCAGAACATATAGCCACCAGGAACAGTCTTCAAAGTCAACAACCGTAAGGAAAAGCTATGCAGTGATCAGAACATAGGGCCCGCCAAAAAGTCCAGCACCAAATTAAGACTCCACAATGGAACCAGTACCCTCAAGGGAGTCCTAAGGTGCTTCACCCCCTTCAAAAACTGGGCCACATCAGGATGAGACGACAAAGGAACACCATTCACCAGGCCTCTGAAACAGGCAAGAGCTGCAACCTGCACCTTCAAGGAATTAAGGGTCAAGCCTTTTTGCAATCCATCCTGCAAAAAGTCCAGAATGAGAGGGATCTTAGCTGAACGAGGAAGAACACCACGCTCCTCACACCAGGCCTCAAAAACTCTCCAAACCCGCATATAAGCCAAGGAAATGGAGAACCTGCGAGCGTGGAATAAAGTAGCAATCATTGCAAAGGAATAACCACACTTTAACAGACGAGCGCTCTCAAGGGCCATACCGTAAGATAGAATAGAGTCGGATCCTCATGAAGAACCGGTCCCTGCTGAAGCGGATCCATGTGCGGCGGAAGACGAAGAGGGGCCTCCATTAGGAGTCATTGCAAATCTGCATACCACGGACACCTGGGCCAGGTCAGTGCCACCAGGAGGTACTAGCCCCCTGTAGCCTTTGACCTTGCAAATTATTCTGCCCAGCAAGGGCCACGGAGGAAAGGCATAAAGCAATCTGTCCTCCGGCCAGACCCGTACAACATCTATTCCCAGAATCAGGGATCTCTCCTATGACTGTAGAATCAAGGAACCTTCACATTTCGAGAAGTCGCCAGCAGGTCTAGGAACAGAAGGCCCCAGCGATCCACAATCAGCTGAAACACCTCGGCTGATAACACCCACTCTCTCCTGGGTCCAGACTCTCCCTGCTGAGAAAGTCCGCTCTTATGTTGTCTTTTTCTGCCATGTGACAGGCCGAGATTATTTGTAGATGACCTTCCGCCCATTCCATCAGCTGGTTTATTTCCAGTGACACTTGCTGGCTCTTGGTTCCTCCATGGCGTTTGATACAGGCCAATGTTGTCTCGTTGTCTCATCACGTGAACCTCTTGATTCCGCAGCCTGTGGCTTTACTGTAAGCATGCCAGCCATACCGCCCGGAGGCAACTGATGTTCCAGCGGGACTCTGGCATTCCAGTGCCCCTGGGCTCCCCCTACTGTGGAGACTTGCATCTGTCATGAGAACCAACCAGGTCGGACCAACCAGATGATCCTCCCACCACTGGAGGTGGGAGCAGATTTCTATCAGCAAGTGGAGCCAAATCACATAATCCTAACACTGTGGGTTCCAACGAGATAACAGAGAACGCTGAAGACACCGCATATGCGCCCCTGCCCACTGTATCTCGTCCAGGGTAGAAATCTGTCGGCGGTATCATGTTCACCAACTGACGCACTTGACACAATCTCTGGATCTGAATTTCCTGTGGGAGAACTCTGTCTTGTCTCGTGTCGAACTGGACCCCCAGATACTCCGACTGGGATGGTTGAAGATTGCTCTTTGGTCAGGTTCACCACCCAACTGAGCTCCTGCAATAAGGAGATCACATTGAGTGTCACCAGACTGTTCTCTTCCCGACGCTTGGCTCGAATCAGCCAGTAATCCAAATACGGATGCACCAGGATTCCTTCTTTTTCACAAGGCCGCTGCTACCACCACCATAATCTTGGAAAATGTTCTGGAAACTGTGGCTAGACCAAAAGGCAGCACCCGAAACTGATAATGGCGCCCAAACACCGTAAACGTAGAAAGCGTTGGTGTTCTAATCGGATGGGAAAATGAAAGTAAGCCTCTGACAGATCCAAGGAGATCAGAAATTCCCCCAAGTGCACCGCCATTATTACAGAGCGTAAGGTGTCCATTCGCAAATTAGTCACCTTCAAAGTGACAGTTGACTCTCTTGAGATTCAAGATGGGACGAAGGGAGCCCTCCATCTTGGGAACAACAAAATAAATGGAATATTGCCCCATACTTTCTTGAGTCTTGGGCACCGGAACCACAGCCCTCAGTCTGACAAGACTTTGAAGCGTGAACTCTACTGCCTACTTCTTCTGCGGGGAGTGGCAAGGGGACACCATGAACAGATCCCGAGGAATACAGTGAAATTCCAGTGCATACCCTTCGCGTATCACTTCCAGGACCCATTGGTCTGACATTATCTCGACCCACCTCTGATAAGAGTGAGACATCCCCCCCTATTTCCTGTTCTGGAAGGTGGGTCAGCAAACCTTCATTGGGAAGGTCCACTCCCAAGCCCGCTCCTCTCTTGGGCTGTTGGGGATGAAAGGACTGAGACCTACCGAAAGGCAGAGTCCACTGAAAGGTTGTACCTCTATGGGGACAAAAATGCCTGGAATTCCGGAAACGACCCCTCATACTAAAGGGGCGCTGTAATTGTTTCTTATCCTCCAGCAACCGAGGCACTGGAGACTCGCCCCACTTACTGGCCAGTTTCTCCAACTCACTCCCAAACAAGAGCAAGCCTTTAAAGGGCAGCTTGGTAAGATTGGCTTTGGAAGCTGTGCCAGCTGACCAGTAGGCTCCACAACTGCTCTGGAATTCCCTCCAGACTCAATCTCCTGAGAGAGAAGGAGACAAGATCTCGCCACTATGGCGCAATAGGAGGCAATCTGTAAATTCATCACCACTGCCTCAAAGGCTTGATTAAGAATAGCCTCATCCATCAAGACCGCTTCGCCCTCTACGGGGATAGTCGTCCGCTTAGACACAGCCCATACCAGAGCATTCACTTTGATAAAACGCAAACGTTCTCTCACAACCTTCCAATGTCTGACCCCCCTTTAAAATTTGCCTCTGGGCATCCTATTCCAGATCATTCAATTCCTGGATGGCATCCGTCACAAGGAAAAAACAAGAGGCTTTACCGTAAGGAAATCAAAATGGTATTTTTCCTCGGCTTTGACATAACATACGAATCAGGAACACCCAGCTGTTTAAAGATCTGGGAAATCAGGGCCAGCAGTTCATCTCTATGAAAGAGCCGCAACATGCTTCGATCCAGTTCCAGCCCTGGAGGAATTTCCCCATGTTCCAGGGAATCAGGATCAACCACATCATCAGTGCCATACAGATTCCTGTTGGGAACAAACAGTGGTGAGCACTGGCACTTAAGTATAGGACTGGAATATTCGTCAGAACGGCTTGCGCTCAAAAATGAAATGTGCCCAAAAAATGAGCATGGCAAGGCACACACACAACCTGTGTGCCAAGTTAAGCGCGTAAAAATGTTTGTGCATGTAAAAAGCACGCGTAAAAACAGAGCACATAACATGTGCGCAGAGCCAACACACTGAGCATACAGACGGCCTATAGAGGGCAGCAGAACATGCACAAGAGCGCGTGAAAACGGCCACTGCGGCCTACCACACAGTGTGCAAGAAAAAGCATAAGTGCGGGGCTTAGCCCACCAGGGGAGACTCAATCCACCAGGCTGCCCAGTTCCCAAGTCCAATGGGTATGGGAACGAACGTTGGCACGGCCTGCCGAGAACGGAGACTGGAGGAAGTCCTGAAACCCCTCTAACTCTGATTCAGGGACAACTTTCTCTTCTTTTTTTTTTTTTTTTTTTTAAACCTTACCTGAGCTCAGCATTTACTGGCCGAGTACAGAGACAGTCTCCAGCTGAGGGAAGACAGGGCATCTGCCGTCACCACGATGTTCAGCCTCCTACACCCTCTGCCTTTCAGCTGAACTAGCAGCTAAGTCCACGCTGGGAAACCCAGCAACCAGACCAAGACCCTCTGAGGGACCATGGAAATCGCCTCAGGAACTGGGGGAGGGACCTTTAGGTATCACTGCAGGAGAGCCCGGCTTTCTTTTCCTGAATTTAGAATTTCAAATTTTTCCTTTCAAAATGTTCAAAGCAAACCCCATAGGGAGATGCATGTCCACCATCTGCTGGAGATGTAGAATACTGGCAGGCTGGGGTCACTGTAGGGTTAAATATACTGTGACATCAGCTTGCTCTATCTCCATCTGCTGGCAGGGGAACATAAACCTACTTGTCCTGAATCTGTCTCTAGCAGTGGTTCCCAATCCTGTCCTGGGCACCTCGAGCTGGTCGGGTTTTCAGGATATCCACAATGAATATGCATGAGAGGAAATTTGCATGCACTGCCTCCATAACATTACTCCTGGGGGAATTCTGCACAAAAAATGTAAAATTCTGCACACAAAAACTTAAAATCTGCAAACTTTATATTGGTCAAAATAACAATTGACATGACAGTCTAAGTAATTACATTTTAAATTAATACAGAAAAAAGTTATTACTTAAAGATGCGAAACTTTAAATATTTTGAGCAGAATTCCCTAGAAATTCACTGTAAAATTGTCCCTTTCAGTCTCTCTCCCTACTTCCCTGGCCACTTTGCCCTCTCGGATCCAAAGTCCTCCACCTGCCAGTATCTCTCCCCTCCACCTCTAGGCTCAACCCCTTCCACTCTATTGCCAGTCCCAGAGTTTGACCCCATTCTCAGTACTGCCCCTCACACAGGCTCCCTCTGTCCCTCCCTCTCTCACACACATGCTCCCTCTCTCTAATACACATACACACCCTCATACAGGCTCCTTCACTCTCTCGCACACATACATACACCCTTTTTCATACACATGAGCTCCCACTCTCTCATACACACTCCTTCACGATCTCCTCATATAGGCTCCCTCTCTCTGAAACCAACACTCAAGCATCCCCTCCCACTCTCTCTCACACCCTCCTGCTCTCTCACCCTCCCCTCATATAGGCTCCCTCTGAAACCCACACAAGCACCACCACCCCTCTCTTACCTCCCATGCTCTCTCACACCCTCTTGCTCTCTCACCCGCCTCTCCCCCACACCCCTCCCCTCATATAGGCTCCCTCTCTCAGAAACCCACACTCAAGCATTCCCCCCCGCTCTTACCTCCCATGCTCTCTCACCGGGGCCTTCCATCTTCGCTGTGAGCGGAGTGCATCCCGCGGCACACGCTGGATGCGCTCCCTTCGCGGTATGCCGGGGTCTCCTCTGCTATTTTCTGCATAGAATTTGGCAATTCTGCACGGGGGGGGGGGGGGGGGGATTCTGCACTCCGCAGTAGCGCAGAATTCCCCCAGGACTAATAACATGCAAATTCTCTCATGCATGTTTCATTGTGGATATCCTGAAAACCCAACTGGCTGGGGGGGGTCCCCAGGACAGGGTTGGGAACTACTGGTCTATACGCTAGGAAAACTGCTTTTCTTCGGTGCTGCTGCTCCCGTCTTCTCCTGTGGCCTACTGATTATTAGTTCTCATTCTGTCCACAAATATGCTGCAGGAGGAGACGGGAGCAGCAGCAGTGCTGGAGAGACCTATTTCCTGCTCATGCTACAGCAGCAATTACCAGGACTGGTGAATCACTTGCCAGGTCTGAATTTCTAGCGAAAAGTGGTGACTAGAAATTTGATGTCTCGCTGGGTGTGACTGGCCAGTGTCTTTTGTTAAAACTGCACTCCATTTGGCCTTTTAAAACATTAAAAGTCCTAGACAAAGTCAGGTTAGAATACAGAAACTCTTATAAAAAGTCAAAGTTTACCTCATAATGTTCATACTCATCTATATCAAAGCTGTTGAAGTCCAGAAAGCTGTACTGTGAAGCCTGAAGCATACAATAAAGAATGTGTAACTAATCAAAGCCCTACAAGAAAGCACAACTCCTAGGTCTGCCAGCACGAGTCACACATGGCACAGACAGGTTTTGCATTACAGTACACAGATAAGCATAACACAATATCCAAATTGTCCAAACTGAGCAAGAAAAGACATTTTTACACACACATTACTGTTCAAAAGCTTTCAGGGCCCCATAGGTCTCTTTCCTTCAGATGCCTGGAATCTGCTCCTAGACATCTTTAATTGGTTTAGGAAACCTAGATGTATTTTACTCCTAGAGGAATTCAGTGCCCATTTTAAAATTCAGATATTTGTTCAAACACCACAATATAGTCGCTGTCTTTGGGTAATTTAATTTAGAATGCAATATAGAAAAAAATTACTCAAGGAAGCAGAATATTTTTTTTCAATTTAGTATTTATTAAATATCAAACAAAAAACCAAAAAGAAAACAGTTCAATCGCATATTCATCAATACCCATCCCCTTAAAAATTCTTAAGTTTAAGTGCAGATTTTTTCGTAAGTCCTGGCCTCTTCAGATTGCTCTCCCCCTCCCCCAAGGCTCAACAATCCTTTCCAGCCCTCTCCCTCTTATGGCTTGAACCCCTTCCCCATGCTTGACCTGTCCTCCCACTCAATTCAATTCCCTAATTTACTCACCAACTCTCCCCCTCCTGACTCTCCCTCCCCCCCCCCTGCCCAGGATTGACACTTCTCCCATAGCAACTAGCTTTCACTCTGCCACACCAGATTCAAACCCCTCCTTGTTCTTTCTCCGCTCCTCAGGAAGCCTCTGACAAAGCTCGAACCCCTCCTCAGCTCTCTCTTTCTGCTCTCCCTCTCTCTCCCACCCCTCATCCCAACAAGATTTTCTAGCTTTCTCTGTCTGACAGCTTCCACCCCCCCCCCCCCCCCCTTTTTGAAGACCCCACCAGTTCTCTCCTACTTTCCCCCCAAGGTTCGCCGTCTACCTTGTTCGTTCGGGCTCCACCGGATCCCAATTCCTCTCTCCTTTGTTTGGGGCACGCAGGCCAAGGCGGACACTGCAGGCTGATCTCTTCTGGCCTGCGTGAGCCAACACTAACTCTCCCAACTCTCTTCCGATCCACTTAGGCCACACCGCCGCTGCTCCTTTCTCACTTTCAGTTGATACAGACTATTCTCTTTCTTCTCTTCCATCCTGTGCAGGCTTCCACTGCTGTTTCTGCTGCTGCTTCCTGGTCCCTATACCTAATTCTAGGGCGCAAATGCAGAATTCTGCATAAATTCTGCACAACTGCACAATGCAGCATTACCCCAGGAGTAGTATGTCACCAATGCTTAGCAACTATTGCTTCTGCTGTCTGTCCATAGGCATAGATTGGAAGCCCTCAAGCAAGCCTAAGACTGAAATTTTGTAAGCAACTGTATTGCTGGAATTCCAGCATGCCTGCCAAATCTGGGCCAGATTTGTGCAAGGAGAACAGCTCCCAATCATTGTTCTGGGTGTGATGAAAGCTATGAAATGTACCTCCTTTCTGTTTTGCTAGACGCCTCTCCCCACTTTTGCTTTTGGGCTACTTCTTTATCAATTTCTCTAAGCATTGTATTTAAAAATCAAATCTCATTTGACAAACTTTTATTCATGGAGATGGGTCTCTAATCTTTTCGCCAAAGCCAGAAATAGCATTGCCAGCCACAAAGGGAGCTTTAAAAAAATAAAATAAAATAAACCACTCCTCGAAACAGGCTACTAATCGGCAAGCTAAGAATTTACAAGGAATGAGAACTATCATTCCTGTTCATACCCAGATCAGTCCAGACAAATGGGTTTTGCATCCCTAACAGCAGATGGAGGCAGAGAACAAAACTTCGAGGTGCTGCTACATAACTGAGTGCCACCTGCCGTCCCTCAGTATTTCTGTCTCCAGCAGAGATGGAAACCTGCAGTCTGACAAAAAAAAAAAAAAGACTAGAATAGTTTTGAGAGAGAAAAATATTGGACATTTCGGAAGCTCCCTGAGGAGTTAGGCTCCTTCGTGGACCATCCCTCAGGTGGAACAGAGCAACTGGGGGGCTGGAAACCCCTGGCTGGTGTTTGTCCTCGCTTAGCCGGAGGTCCTGATAGCTGGAGGACTGGCTCCCTCAGGGCTCTGGATGTCTCCTCCTGAGTCTTGGGCTGGCCTGTTTGCCTTTTAAGCTGTTAAAAAATTTTTTTTTTTGTTGTTGTTGTTGCAGCTGCCAAAGGAGCAGTCTAAGGCGACAAGTGCACCTAGGATACTGGGAACTGTCGGCACTTTCAGGAGGGGGAGGTTGGGAGGGGGGGATTCCCTCGTCCCTTCTCCCCGGGGGGGTTTGAAGGAGATCACGGCTGAGCTGGTAGGGAGCCATGGGTGCAACTTAAGTTTGCTTTGTGCGCCGTTCAGGCCACTGCCGTGGGGCTCCGGTGTCGCTGCGCCAGCGACCCTCGTGTTTTTTCCTATGCACCACCCAGGCCTATTTTTTGGTTTGTGATGCGTGGCGTTGCAGCCGGATGTGTGGCCTGCTGGGCATGATGTGTGCACGCATGGCGCCGCGTTTTCAGCCGTATGCACGGCCTGCGTTGGAGTGCACCAATTGTCTAATGGCGCCAAAGCTGCGTGTTGCGGCCTGCAGGGTCTGGTCTGCACAGCTTAGCAGTAGTTCCCTGTGCTCTGGCTGCATGGCAGAAGATGAAAGGACCTTGATTGGGGGGGGGGGGGGGGGCATGAAGAAGAGGACCCTTCATCGGGGGTTGCACTTACAGTCCCAGGGGGGCCTTCGGGGGATAGCCTTGAGCACAACTGCCAGAGACTCCAGGGATTCCCCTCCCCCTCTGTCGCCTGTGGTGCAGGAGGGTCAGGATGGGGAAGGGAATTCGGATGGCAGCCTTCTTGAACAGGGGGGCTGAGGATCCCGAAGATTTCTCACTGGAGTTCATTCTGCTCCTCCACCATGCTTCCCAAAGTCCTAAGGTGGTCCCCTTCTGGAGGGTCCGGGGATCTGCTGCAATGCCTGGGTTTGGGGTCAAGCAGGTTCGGAGGCTGATCCCAGGGATGGGGAAGATTCTGATGATTTGCTGGAGGAACCTTTAAATTTGCAGGGGGCCGATCCGGATGTGGACACGGATGAGACCCCGAATGCAAATAAGGATGATCTGGAACTGGATGAGTTTCCTGTGCCAGAAGGGGATGACCCTAGGGTGGTCAACTTGTTTAAGGACGAACTGCATACCCTTATTCCTCAGGTGTTGCAGGAATTAGGAGTTAATATGACTCAGGAGTTGGATAATGAGGGCGTGAATCCAGTCCTGGATGGGCTGCGGGGCCTTCCTAGTGCTTTTCCCTTACCTAAGAAGGTTTGCAAGTTGGTGTACCGGGAGTGGGACATTACAGAAGTGGGTCTAAAGGTCGGCAGGGCCTTGGCTATGCTTTACCCCCTGATGGAGGAGACCTTGGATCTCCTGCAGGTGCTGTAGGTGGATGCGGCGGTTTCAGTGGTGACCAAGAAGTTGACCATCCCGGTGGCCGGAACTGCTGCCCTGAAGGATGTTCAGGACTGTAAGTTGTAGATTTAATTGAAGCGGATGTTCGATGTTTCTGCTTTGAGTCTCCAAGCTGCAATTAGTGGCAGCATGAGCAAGCCTCATCATGGGATGTCTGTTCTCTGCAGTCAGCATGCTTGGAGGCTGGAGTGGCTTACGTCGTGGATGCTCTTTATGACTTGGTGTACACTTTGGCCAGAAGCATGGTCTCGGCAGCAGCGGCTCGCAGACTTTTGTGGTTGCGAAATTGGTCGGCGGACATGTGGTCCAAGGCACAACTGTGTAAGCTTCCCTTTAAGGGGAAACTCCTTTTTGGGGAGGATTTGGGTCAGCTGATGAAGACTTTGGGGAGTCCAAAGGGAACAGGTTGCCTGAGGATAGGAAAACCAGCAAGAAGGTATTTCTGCCTCGATCCCGGTTTCAGGAATCACATAGGTTCCGGTCAGGCAAGCCCTCCTCTGGTGCGGGAGCAAAGCAGATGGTAGGACAGCAGCAGTCCTTTCGAGGCGCCTGCAGATCTTCCAGAGATGGTGCAGGCCAAGGGGCCAGTGGTGGAAAGTCATTGCAATTAAGCCACCATCGTCCATTCCTATGTAGAAACGGTAAGGGGCAGATTGTCCAGCTTTTACGAGGAGTGGGTCAAGATTACCTCAGACCACTGGGTTCTAGAGGTGATCCTAGACAGCTACACGCTAGAATTTTCTCGCCCTGTCATGGAAGCCTTTCTGGAGTCCCACGTTGTCTCTCAAAGCAAGCTAGGGGCAGTGTGGGGGACTCTGCAGAGGTTGCTAAGCTTAAACGCAATAGTTTCTGTCCCGAGGGAGGAGCAGGGACAGGGAAGGTACTCCATTTAGTTTGTGGATCCCAAGAAGGAATGTTTTGGTCCATTCTCAACTTGGAAAAAGTGAACAGGGCCCTGAAGGTTCTGCATTTTCGAATGGAGACGTTAAGAATGGTGATTGTGGTGCTCCACAGAAGAAAGTTCTCGGCGTTGTTGAACCTAATGGAGGCGTATCTCCATATTCCCATTCGACAGGACCATCAGAAGTTTCTTTGGTTCATGGTGTTGGGGCAGCACTTCCAGTTTCGTGCTCTTCCCTTCAGAGTGGCCTTGGTGGCAGCCCTTTGAAGAGAAGGGGTGTTGGTTCATCCATATCTGGACAACTGGTTCGTTTGTGTGACGATGGAGGACAAGTGTTTGAGGTCTCTCCAGCGAGTCATAGGCACCTTGCGGTCGCTGGGATGGGTGATAAATGTGGCAAAAAGTCACCTGTTGCCTTCCCAGTCTCTGGAATATCTGGGGACGCTTTTCAATATCTAGAAGGGCAGAGTGTTTTTGACCTCGGACAGGGTGGCGAAGTTAAGAGTACAGGTGACTCGGCTGCTTCGGCTGCCGCTGTCAACTGTCTGGGATTATTTACAGGTTTTGGGGTCCTTGGCTTCCACACTGGATTTGGTTCCGTGGGCCTTTGCACCCATAAGACCGTTGCAGAATGCGCTCTTGTTCAGGTGGATTCCCTTGTTTGAGGAGTATCATCTGCCTTTGCCTCTTCTACAAGAATCCATATCCAGTCTTGTCATGATGGCTGTCGCATCACAATCTGGACAAGGGAATGGATCTGAAGACCCCAGACTGGGTGTGGTGACCACGGACACCAGTCTCAAAGGTTGGGGAGCGGTATGCCTGGGGCAGTCTGCCCAAGGGCTTTGGTCAGCAGAGGACAGGCCTGGTCCATCATTTGCCTGGAAATAAGGGCAGTTCAATAGGTACTGGAGGCCTTCCTTCCCTGGATCAGAGGCAGGATGGTTCAGGTATTCTCGGACAATGCAACGACAGTGGCATACATCAACCTGCAAGGAGGAAAGAAGAGTTAAGCGGTGGCTCTGGAAACTCGGCAGTTGTTTGGGTGGAGCTCCATCTCGAGGGAATAGTGGCGTCTCATGTTGCAGGTGCGGACAATGCATAGGCGGATTTCCTCAGCAAGCAGCAGTTGGATCTGGGGGGGATGGGAGTTGTCCCCAGAAGCTTGGGATCGCATCTGTGCCAGATGGGGCGTCCCCCAGTTGGATATGTCCACCGCAAAGACGGCAAGGTTTTTCAGTTGTAGAAGAGAGGTAGGTGTGGTAGGGCTGGATGCTCTGATGTGTCCTTGGCCAACAGGGATTCTGCTGTGTTTCCCCTGTGGCAACGCTGAGCATCACTTCCGGGGGTCAGTGGTGCTAGTGGTGCCAGAGTGGCTGCGGCGCCCATGGTTCACAGATCTCGTGCATCTCACTGTAGAGGAACCCCCTCAGGTTGGCCTCTGTCTGCTCCGCTTGCTGTGGCAGGGGCCCATATTTTCAGATTGGGAGGATCACTTTGGTCTCGTGGCTTGGCTTTTGAGGCAGCAGTTGCGTCTGATGGGCTATTCAGAACAGGTTAATTCTACACTCCTCCAGGCTCGAAGACCCTCTACTTCTATGGCAAATGTCAGGGTCTGGAAGGTCTTTGCGTCGTGGTGCCTACAGAAGAAATTGGCTCCCCTATCTGTTGACATTCCTCAGATTTTACCCTTTTTACAGGAGGGACTGCCTAAAGGTTTGGCCTATAACTCCCTCCGCATGCAGGTATTCGTTTTGGGTTCCCTTAGGGGCAAGGTGCGGGGGAGGCTTTTGGCCTCTCATCCTGATGTGCTTCGATTACTGAAAGGGGTAAAGCATTTGCAGCCTCCAGTTTGGAAGTTGTGTCCAGATTGGAACCTCAATCTGGTTTTGCAAGTGCTCTATGGCACACCCTTTGAGCCTTTGAGAAGGGCGACGTTGAAGGACCTTACATTAAAGACTATTTCTGGTGGCCATGTGCTCTGCCAGATGGCTTTCGGAATTGCAGGCTCTATCGTGCAGGGAACCTTTTCTGCGTATTTCTAATGATTGGGTCACGTTGCAGATGGTTCTTTCATTCTTGCCGATGGTGGTGTCCTCTTTTCATGTTTATCAGACAGTGGATCTTCCAGCTTTTCTGGAGTGGTCTAAGGATTCTCAAGAGAGCGCTGCATCTTTTGGATGTGTGATGGTCTCTGCTGTGGTATCTGGAGGGTCACTAATTCGTTTTGGTGCTCAGATCACCTTTTTGTGTTGTTCGGTGGCGCAAAGAAAGGTGATAAGGCCTCAAAGGCCATGACTGCTTGTTGGCTGAAGGAGGCCATTTGCTCTGCTTATATTTATAAGGGTGCAAGATTCCAGTGCGGCTGAAAGCGCATTCTACAAGAGTGCAAGCGGCCTCTTGGGTAGAGTCAGTTGCTATCTTCCCATGAGATTTGTAGAGCAGCAATGTGGTCTTTGCTTCATACTTTCACCAGACATTATCGTTTGGACACGTGAGCGCAAGAGGATGCATCCTTTGGTGAGTGTGTGCTGCATGCGGGTCTTTCGGGTTCTCGCCTAGTTTAGGAGTGCTTGGGTACATCCCACTTGTCTGGACTGATCTGGGTATGAACAGAAAAGGAAAATTGGTTCTTACCTGCTAATTTTCGTTCCTGTAATACCATAGATCAGTCCAGAGACCCTCCCCGTCGCTGCCGAAAGACTGCACTGCCTGATAGTTGATGTAATATATTCCAAAGAGTTTTCTGCAATTTCTACATTTATTTAAAAAGAATTTTTAAATAAATAAGTGACAGAGGCTCCAATGCAGGGGGGGGGGGGTTCCAGCCCTGCTTTACCTGTTCGCCCTGAAGAGGGTTTTAGGTTCTAATCTTTGGCTTGGGTACAGGTCAATACTGAGGGACTGAAGGTGGCACTCAGTTATGTAGCAGTGCCTCAAAGTTTTGTTCTCTGCCTCCATCTGCTGGTAGGGATGCAAAACCCACTTGTCTGAACTGATCTGTGGTATTACAGGAATGAAAATTAGTAGGTAAGAACCAATTTTCCTATTTCAGCATAGTCATAAAGAGAACAAAGGGTATTGTGCTAGCCCACAGAGAATAAGTTTGTAAGAAGAAAAACCTAAAAAACTGGGTCGAGATGGCAGCCTAGTATAGTAGTGAAAAGTTCTGAGATACAAACTGAGAGCACTTCAAGGAAGAGATCTTTGCAGACCCCAAACACCTGCATCATTAAAACATCTATGTTGCCCAAGGGTATCATCTCTACCCAATTCCTCCCTTGAAAAGTACTTCACAATGTAAAGCAATGAACAAAACCCACTCACCTTATATACTGCAAAAAAGCAGTCAAGAAGGGTCAGATTAAAACTGCAGGCGCCAAAGGCAGCGTCCCTGTAATACAAGTGCACACCCAAACTCATCAGCAAATAGTTGCACACTGGAGCTCCATGTAAGGGGGAAAAATTTGTTTAATTTCCTGTTTCCTAGAGAGTCAAGAAATAGCATTTTTTGCTTCATTACAACAGACAAAAGGTTTGTTCAAGACAACCACCACACCTGTCTGCAGCTTTTGCCTCCCGTGCCAAATTTCAAACACACACACACAACTGGACACGTTCCTTACATCCACAATGCCTCACTACAACCTACTAGAAAACAAAAAAAATATAAATAAAAATCACTCTTACAAGGAAGAAGAGAGAGGGGCCAAGACCATTTCAGCAGTCACATTATCGTTGAGCATTTCTTTTTGAAATTCAAGCACATGCATTCCAAAAAGGAGGCTCCATTAATTCTGCATGAACTTCTTGTTCTTTTTAATTTCATAAGTCCTCCTCTTATGTAAGAGCCAATGGCAAAAGGCGTATTTTATTTTTTATATTTTTACTTTATTTCATTTTCATTTCTATTTTATTTTAGCTGCCTGTATTTTCAACTTGCTTTGTTTTATTACTATTAGGAGTGTTTGAAATGTTATCCACTACAAACCTTTGGATATGTAGTTCAGCTTTCTTCTAGTCTGCTGGCTTTTCCCACCCCATTCCCAGACATATGTATGAAGACTATATTCCAGGGGGAATTCTGCACAAAAAAATTTAAAATTCTGTGCACAAAAACTGAAAATTCTGCAAAATTCTGCAGACTTTATATTGGTCAAAATACAATTTACATGACAGTCTAAGTAATTACATTTTAAATTATTACAGAAAAAAGTTATTACTTAAAGTTGCAGAATTTTAAATATTTTGAGCAGAATTTCCCTAGAAATTCACTGTGTCCCTTCCATATACACACACCCTCATATAGGCTCCCTCACTCTCTTGCACACACATCCCCTCATAAAGACTCCCTCTCTGAAACCCACATTCAAGCATCCACCCCACTCCCCCTCTTACCAAGCTGTCTCTCACCCTCCCCCACACCCCCTCTCCTCTCTCACACACACACATTCTCTCTCACCAGCATCCCCCCTCCCCTCATATAGGCTCCCTCTCTCTGAAACCCACACTCAAGCATCCCCTCCACCCACCCTCTTACCTCCCATGCTCTCTCTCACCCTCCCCACCCCTCTCTTACCAACTATGCTCTCTGTCACCTTCCGCTCTCTCACACACACACATTCTCTCTCACTGGCATGCCGCGGGACACACTCCGTTCACGGTGAAGATGAAGGCCCGGCGCATCATTCGCAGCACACGGGGGCCTTCCATTTTCACCTTGAGCAGAGCACAGTCCATTCATGGCACACTGGGACTTTCCCTTTTCGCCGTGAACGGCGCGCCGGGCCTTCATCTTCGCCGCTAACGGAGCGCATCACGTGTGCCGCGGCATACCAGGGTCTCCTCTGCTATTTTCTGCACGGGGGGGGGGGGGAATTCTGCGCAAATTCTGCGCTCTGCAGTAGCGCAGAATTCCCCCAGGAGTAAGACTTGCAGGATCACTAATGTCCTTGTGTTGACACCAATAGAGCAGCTGTCACACCATACCCAAAACCATAACCATATAACCTGAATCCACATCAGCTTCTAGCACTGTTAGAATTTTCAAAGCTCCTATTTATCACCATAAAGATTTTCATCTCATATGGCACTGCTGTTCCTATGTCATATAAAAAAAACATTGAAGGGCTTCTTAGTTAGCCCTAAAATTGTTCAAGTTAATCTTCCTCACCACCCAAAGAAGGAAAGATGAGATTCTTGCTGGCTCCCCTGTTAGCAGACTATCTCAACTAGTTCTTTCTATACAGAATTCACATGCCCCAGTCGTCTTAGCTGAAACGTTTATCAAGTGAATCAATTTATGAGTGTGTCTTAACTTGTGGTCCCTTTTATTTTTTTAGATACTATAACTACGATTCCCTTTCCCATGCAAGATCCGAAAGAACAGAACAGATTATGCTATCATACCAGGTGAGTAGCAGGGATGACCACCCTTCACAGTATGCCTGAAATACCCTGCTTCAATACCACTGTCAGGTCCAGGGGATTTAATTTTGTTGTGGTTTAAAATTAGCTGTTAAGTCTGTATTAGGAATCATGATTCCTTCAGCTGTCCGAGTTTCTGTGATCAACAACTAGTTTGCAAATTATTTTATCCCATCAGGAGGCAGCAGCATTTCAAGTTCACTCCAAAATGAAGGGCTCTGGGTTCCCAAACACGTCAGTTGAATTTTCAGGATATCCATAGAGAAGAAATAAACTTACACTGACTGCAAGCATTGGTGACCCAGATTTCTCTCATGCATCATCACTGTGAATATCCTGAAAACCCGACTGGCTCTGGGAATTAGTCAGAGTTCCTTGTTCCCCATCGATTAGCAGGCTGAATTAGTCATGCTATCTGGGACATCCTCCGGGAGGCCTGGGCAGAGCTTCACAAAGATCACAGAGCTTTGGCTCTGTGCAGCTGCACGTCCTTTCCCACACGGCGCCATCTTCCTCCTTCAGTCTGTTTTTTCCGCGCTGCAGGCTGCACGTGGATCTTCGTTTCTAGTCTTTTTCAGTGTTTTTTTTTCTCACATCGTGGAAGCCCTCCCTCTGATGACATCATCGAAGATGAAGCATCTGCATACTTGACATTAGGATGCATCGAGGACCTCCGACGCAGTGTGCGTTGGTTCTGCTTCGTCAGCCACATCGACGCACGCAAGACAAGGCACGACACAGACACTGGCATCAAAGCACACAATGCAAAAGGTCCAGGAGTCGCGTCTAACTCAGCAGCTGTTGAGCAAGTCTGCTCACAAGACTCGCCACAAGCCAGGACCAGCCATGGACCCTCAGGTCATGTTCGCTCCAGTGGAGATGGCTGAACTCGGGTCCTCAGATGTGAAGACACTCTCGGAACATCTTTCCACTGGTTCCTCTGGAAGAGTTTATGGAGACATATCTTCTGTGTCCAAAAGGAAGAGGAGTTTCCCTCATTTACAAGAACTCCTCAAGAAGAGACATAAGAAGTCTAACAAAATCGAAGTGTTGACACATCATCCAAGGGGTCCAGACTTGAACATTCTACTGCCCGCAGTATTCCATCAAACCACAGTCACAGGGGGGTGGGGTCCCACCCCTGGTCAGGGGGAGCTTGCATCACAAGCCATGTCACAGATATCAGAAATCCTGTCACAATTCTTCTCTTCCTTCGAAAGCAAAAAGGGCTGCCCATTGAGCCCTTCTTTGGCATATCTCTCACCAGGTCCCCGTCTCCACCTCTGAGGGAGCACAGCCTGGCTCATGCCCTCAGTGTTTCCTGCAACCGGATACGGGTTCTGAAAACTCCCCTCCTTCCTCGCTGGGTTCATCTACAGGGATCCCATCGGACCCGCTACAGGATCAGCCAGAACCATCCTCGTCCCTGGAGGACCTTTCCTACTCCAAGTTTGTTGAAAAATGTAAGAACTCACCACAACATTGAGCCCAAGAAAGTTCCACATCCACGAGCAGATATTGGAAACTCTGAAAATATTCAAGGTCCCAGCTGAGCCTACGGCTTTACTATCCCACACTGTCTTGGATTCGGTGATGGTGAAGACCTGGGAGTCCCTTTTTTCTGGTCAGCCAACCTCCAGAAAAACTAACCTCAAGTTCAGAATGTGGCAATCATCATACTACGGCATAGTCCAGCTTTCGCATGCCTCGGTGGTGGTCGAGTCGGCCATTAAGCGCTCAAAAAAGATCCGCCTTCACTCAAGTATTTGGACGACTTTGGAAAGAAGGCCTTCCAAGTGGGTATGTTGAATGCAAAAATCCAACAGCATCAGTTTTATAATCACTCAGTATCTGTATGAATGCTTGTAGTCTCTAAAACCCCACCTTGCATCCACTTCGGCAGATGCAGCTCTTCCACAGCCATTCTTCGACCTGGAAGAGGGGTTGCAGCATCTGCTCTATATGATTATATGAGGTATTCGAGACGTCAGCCCGTGCATCAGCGGGGGCAATAGGAGCCTGAAGAACAGCCTGGTTGCGAGCTAGTGCCATGTGGGAGAATATCATGAAAAACCAGCAGACCTCTCATGTAAAGGCGACAATTTGTTCGGGGACAAACTATGGGAGACAGTCTCCCACCTGAAAGAGCAGACTGTGGCAGTCCTGTCCCTAGCATCATCAGCGGAGCAGCAGCCCTCTGGCTGGAGATATTATCAGGCTATTACTGGCAGGCAATTACCAGAGGCACCCCTTCAAGCCATACGTGCCTTACCGCCCGCCGACCTTCCAGCAAAGCAGACCGCAACCTCCGCAGCCAGAGAGAACACAGGGACAGTGGCAACCACAAAACAACGCCAAACCCCAACAGGGTTTTTGAAGGTAACTGGGCCACCTCTACCACTGCTAGTGGGGGGGGGGGGGCAGGATATCGCTCTGCTATGATTCTTGGGAAGCAATTACCTCAGATCATTGGGTGTTAAACAGTCAGAGAAGGATACCCGCTGAACTTCAGAGCCAGCCCCATCCTTCCGCACCTAGTACATTCCCCTTAGTCCCGCATGCATAGCCATCTGCTTCACAAGGAAGTAAACAGCCTTCTTCATCAAAGAGCTGTCCGGTGTGTGCCTCGGCACCGGTTAGTCACGGTATTCCATTCCCAACACTTCCTTATTCCCAAGAAGTCAGGAGGGCTCCACCCAACCCTGGACCTGTGGGCTCTCAACAAATTTATTCGGAAGGAGAAGTTCAAGATGACATCTCTCAAGTTGATCCAACTCTTCTTGCTCGCTGGATTTCAAGGATGCATACTCCCACATCCCGATGCACCGCTCCTCCTGGTACTTCCTCTGTTTTCAAGCCAATATGCATCGTTACCAGTACAAAGTCCTCAGTTTTAGACTACTGTCTGCACCGAGAGCCTTCACGAAGTGTTTAGCGGTAGCGGTGGCCCATTTAAGAAGGAAAGGAATACAGATATTTCCTTACCTGGATGACTGGTTGCTAGTGGCAACGAAGCTCACCACTCTCCAGTCACACATGGAAATGACAATACATTGCCTGGAAGGGCTGGGATTTGTCATCAACTACGAGAAATCCAGCCTTCAACCCACACAGACTCTACAATTCATTGGTACCAGGATAAATACTGTCATGGGGACAGTGTTCTTACCTACAGAAAGAGTCCAAACCCTTCGCAACTTGGCCTCACAATTGAAGAACTGTGCGCATCCCTTGGCCCATCAGATCCTGACACTCCTTGGCCATATGGCAGCGGCGATATATGTAGAAGCGCACACTCGTCTGCACATGCACCGCCTACAGCAGGGTCTGAAGGCTCAATGGACCCAATTATCTCAAATACTGTCCAAGAGAATAGGTCTGTCCCCAGCTATGCGGAGATGTGATGTGGTGGTTGCACCCTACAGTTCTCATAGAAGCACCATTCTGCACCTCAACATCAATTGGCTCTTACCACAGATGCCTCAACCAAGAGTTGGGGAGCCCATCTGGAGCATGTACAGACATAAGGACTGTAGTCCACATGGGAACGTACTCAGCAGATAAACCTGTTGCAAAAGAATGCCCTTCACACATTTGGCGTCCTCCTGGGGGGAAAGAATGTCATAGTCGACCTGGACAACCAGATAGCAATGTTCTACGTAAACAAGGAGGGAGGGTCCATTTCCTGGATCTTGCAGGGAGGCGATTCAAATCCTGGAGTGGGTAGAGAGATGATCCATTTCTCTCCAGGCAACCTATCTTCCCGGCATGGCAAACACCACAGCTGACAGGCTAAGCAGAATCTTTCATCCACATGAATGGGCTCTTCACCAAAACATGGCGAACAAACTCTGCGACATGGGGCCTTCCATGCATAGACCTTTTTACAACAATACACAACAGGAAAGTTTGAATGTTCTGCTCAATCTACCCCAGCAGGACGTGTTCTTCATTCCATGTACAGGGGGAAGTCTCTTTTGCACTTAACCAATTCTGCTAATTTCCAGGACTCTCCAGAAGCGTATTGCGGATGTCGCAGGCCTCATTCGGATCGTTCCAGCCTGGCCCAGATAACCCTGGTACGCCTATCTAGTTAAACTCTCCATCGCCCCGGCTGTTCCCTGGGCGACAGCAAGGACCTTCTGATTCAAGAGAGCAGCAGCCTGCTCCACCCCATGCACTCCTTGCTACATCTCCCTGCTTGGAGGTTGAAAGAAAAGTATTAAGCTACTTGCACTTTCCGACAGAGGTTTAGGAAGTCTTGATATCATCCAGGAAGACTGACTAGAAAGAACTATCAGGGCAAGTGGCTCCGATAACTCTGCCTGCTGTGGGGGCAGAAACATAGACCCCTTCTCTTGCTCCCCGGCACTGTTGTTGGAATATCTCCATACCCTGTATCAGTCTGGTCTGGCGATGGCATCTGTGCGTGTCCATGTGAGTACTATCTTTTCGTATCATCACTCATGCAATAGGCTTCCGGTATCCAACCATCCTTTAATCTCCCGTTTCATGAAAGGGATCCTGGGATTGCGACCTGTAACAAAACCCCCTGTTCGGTGGGACCTTAACTTAGTGCTGGAACAGCTCACACTTCCTCCCTCAGAACTGCTGCATAGCAGCCATATGAAGTATCTAACTTGGAAGGTGCTCTTCCTGGTTGCAGTGACCTCAGCAAGATGAGTCAGTGAGCTTACAGGCACTTGTTCACTACTCTCCGTATCTGCAATTTCCCTATGACAAGGTTAGCGAACGCATCCCTCTTTTTTACCTAAGGTTGTATCGGCTTTCCACGAATCAGAGCATCACGCTGCAGACATTCTTTCAAAAACCACATGGAAACTGTAAGAGAGCCTTAGTTTACTATAAACAAAGACCACATTCCAAGAAAAGGACTTCTCAACTGTTTCCTTGCCCTCCCGGTACTCAAACAAACTCTGTCCAATTGGATTTCTCAGTGCATTCACTTCTGTTACGCCACACGAGTGACAGGCCTTTCTGGCACGCCAAAGGCGCACCAAGTAAGAACAGTAGCAACTTCAGTGGCTCATCTCCACAAGGTGCTGTTGCTGGACATTTGTAAAGTTGCCACTTGGTCATCGCTGCATACATTCAAGTCTCCCTCTTTGGATGCAGCGCTGGGCTCAGCAGTGCTAGAATCAGCAATAAAATAATGAGACTGTCCACAATAAGGGCAGGTTAAGCACACAGTGACCATCCAGGACAGCATGACTCTTATGTCCTCTCTCAGAGTCTTTAAACTGCGCTCACAACACTCGGCTGAGTACTCCCAGACAGCATGTCTAATTCAGCCTGCTTATCGATGGGAAAAAAGCAAGTTTGCTTACCATAAAGTGTTTTCCATAGATGGCAGGATGAATTAGCCATGCTGACCCACACACCTCCCTGGACAGCCTCTGAATTCTTCGCTGTATTATAGGCTGAAGGAGGAAGATGGCGCTGGACGGGGAAGGACATGCAGCCACACAGAGCCAAAGCTCTGTGATCTTTGTGAAGTTCCGCCCACCAGAGGACGCCCCAGACAGCATGGCTAATTCATCCTGCTATCTACGGAAAACACTGTTTATGGCAAGCAAACTTGCTTTCGATAATAAGGACCAGAATACATTACCATTTTTTGTTACAACATAATTAAAATTATTTCTAAAAGAGACTTTAAGGTCCAAAACGCTTACTGGAAGATTATAGTTTCTCAGTTTACCAGCGCCTCACCCACCACACTTGTTACTACATCATAGGGTACTTAATCCAACAATACCCCTGGGAGCCATTTATAAGAAAATTATTCTTTACCTGCTAATTTTCCTTCCTGTAGTACCACGGATCAGTCCAGATGGACTTCAGAGGGCGGAGCTACTTATACCAGTGCACCCTCTGGCAAACCCTCAGTATATTTCTGACTCCAGCAGATGCGAGTGTGGAACCTTTGGTTCCCCATTAGATTATTTTCTCCTTACTGCTTTTGCACTTATTTGTCTTGTATTTCCTTGAATGAATCACCTTTGGCTATTTAAACAAAAGTAAAAAAAAAAAAAAAAAAAATTCTCTTCAGCGAGTCTAATGTTCAACGACTACCTTGCAGTCTGCACCTTCCTTACCTCTCTATTCTTTCCTGTGGTTTTGGGGTAAGTGTTTGGTTTTTCTTTAACTTACAGGTGAATTCCTGGCTCTTCTCCCTGGGGAGCATGCTGGTAGTCCAGCCTCTCCCCCCGGCCACAATTCGACCCCTGCCCCTGAGAGGCGCCTTCCTCGGGGCAGTTTCGGCAGGGACACGCAATACCCCTGCTGTTCTTGAGGATTTTATTCTCTTGGGTCGGATACTTTTGGGCTAAACCCCCTTGCCGCGGCGGACGAACTTTCCTGCCTTTCTCTGCCGTGTGGCGCCCCGCCCCCACTCCCGATGTCGCGGCCATACCGGTGTAGTGCGTGCCGGGAGCCTGGGTCGAGGCTCTCCCGTGAGGGGCTCTGTTAGACGTGCCTCCCCGAGGGGGAGGGCCCATCGCTGCCGCCAAAGCGCTCAGTTTCGCGCTCGCAATCGCACGATGAGGGGCAGCCCTCGGCTCCGTTCCCTCTTAGTGAAGGAACGGCGGCCATTTTGAGTGAGGAGCCGGATGCCCACTCTCTGTCGGAGGATGAGCAGGACAGCGTTTTGGACACACTGCCGCAAATTTTCGCCCCGGTAGCGCCTATGGGCACACTGCCTCAAGCGGGAGACCCCCCAATTCAGACATCAGCGGGGACTGCACCGTTTACCACGGATTTTGTCCTATTGATGCACAGCGCTTATCTAGCTAGCCTGAGCTACCCGCAGGAGCCTGCACCAGGTCCTTCACCTCCCAAAATACCTAGGCTGGCGGACTCTGCTCCATCAGGGGTCTCCCAGGGCACAGCGGGCCAAACGCCATCGGCCCCCCCGGGCACTTCCAGGATCCGGGTGGTGCACCCACCAGGGGGTGGGACGGATCCCTCGGCAGAGCCTGATCTGGATTAGGTTCTACCAGCAACGCAGACTGATACCATTCATTATTCAGGAGCTGGATATTGACGCCCTGCCGGACCCCCCGATGCCCACCCCGCTACCTACTCCTCAAGGAAAGAAGGGAGATCTGGTTTTAGCGGGACTGCGACCGCCAGCCCGGGTTTTCCCTACCCCACCCTACCTTATTGCAGATTTTAGCTAGAGAATGGGAGTCTCCGGAGGCCTCTCTTAGGGTCGGTAGAGCGATGGAGCGCCTTTATCCGCTTCCAGCTGATTTCCTGGAGCTTCTCAAGGCCCCCAGTGTTGACTCTGCGGTCTCGGCCGTCACAGAAAGGACAACCATTCCGGTGACTAGGGGCACAGCACTCCGAGATCTTCAGGATAGGAAGCTCGAAGTTTACCTCAAAAGGGTGTTTGAGGTTTCCGCTCTAGGGATTAGAGCGGCTTTTTGCAGTTCTCTGGCGCAACGGGCAGGCCTTCGTTGGGCTCAACACCTACTCAGCTCGCAGGAGTTGCCCCCGGAGGAAGCTCAGCAGGCTGACCACTTGGAGGCGGTGATAGCATATGGGGCGGATGCTCTGTATGACATTATCAGAGTCTTGGCCAGGTCAATGGTCTCTGCAGTCTCAGCTAGGCGCTCCGCAATTGGTCGGCAGATGCCTCCTCTAAGTTGCGTTTGGGATTTTGGAGATGATCTGGACCAAATTATCAAATTGCTGGGAGAAAACTCAGTTTATAAATTGACGGAAGACAGGCCACGGTCGTCTAGATCTTTCAACACCTCTTGAAGTCGCTATCGGAGCCAACGTCGGTATCGGCCTCAAAAACAATCGACCCCGCGCCAGCCCTCTGTACGTTCCCAGACATGGTCCCGTTCCTTTCGTGGACGCCGGCAGTCTCGGGACGGGGGGGGGCCCAAGGGGGGCCCTCCAAGTCAACCCAATGAAGCCAGGCAGACCCACTCCCCCATCCCCAAGGTAGGGGGACGGATCGCATTCTTCTACGAGGAGTGGGTCAAGATCACATCGGATCAGTGGGTCCTCGATATTCTAAAACATGGTTACGCATTAGACTTTGCTCGCCCTCTCAGTTTCCTCTTTTCTCCCTGCGGTTCGGCGCAGAAGGAGGTCGTTGTCCGTCAGACACTCGACAAACTCCTCGCGCTTGGGGCCATCATGCCGGTTCCTCCTCGCGAAGTGGGAACGGGTCATTACTCCATCTACTTCGTAGTTCCCAAGAAGGAGGATTCCTTCCGCCCGATCCTGGATCTCAAGACAGTCAACAGGGCGCTCAAGGTGCCACGGTTCCGGATGGAAACCTTGCATTCCGTGATCGCTGCGGTGCATCAAGGGGAGTTCTTGGCTTCTTTGGATCTGACGGAAGCCTACCTCCACATTCCCATTTACAAGCCACACCAGCTTTTTCTTCGCTTCAAGATTCTGGGTCAACATTTTCAGTTTCAGGCGCTTCCATTCGGCCTGGCTATCGCTCCAAGAGTCTTCACAAAGGTAATGGTGGTGGTGGCGGCTTGTCCACCCTTGTCCTTGTCCACCCCTATTTGGACGATTGGCTCATTCGAGCGAAGTCTTTCAGCCTGTGTCAGCCTGTGTCAGCCTTTCAGCGTGTGTCAGCAAGCGGTCGACAGGGTGGTACACCTCCTTCAATCACTGGGCTGGATCATCAACTTCGCCAAGAGCACCCTGTCTCCCTGTCAGTCTTTAGACTTCCTGGGAGCCCGCTTCGACACGGTGAGGGGCATGGTGTTCCTGCGCCCGGATCGGGCCCAGTCCCTGAGGGCTCGGATCCAAAGCTTCGAGGCTCTTCTCCTTCCCACGGCCTGGGATTACCTCCAAATACTGGGCTCCATGGCATCCACTATCGATCTGGTGCCATGGGCGTTCGCACACATGCGGCCCCTTCAGAGAGCTTTATTCTCCCGATGGAAGCCGGTGTCTCAGGAGTATCAAGTGGTTCTAGCCTTTCCACAGGAGGCCAGGGACAGTCTGTCTTGGTGGCTCGATCCCCTTCATCTGGCGCAGGGGATGCCCTTGGAAATGCCGGAGTGGGTAATAGTCACGACGGATGCCAGTTTCTCCGGATGGGGAGCTGTATGCCAGTCACACTCGGTGCAGGGGCAGTGGACGCCGTTGCAAGCACGTTGGCCCATCAACCGCCTGGAGACCAGAGCGGTGCATCTAGCGTTGGAACGGTTCCTTCCCCTGCTCTATAGTCGAGCGGTTCAAGTGCTTTCCGACAATGCAACCACCGTCGCCTACATCAACCGACAAGGAGGAACAAGGAGTCGGCACATGTCTCTAGAAACGGACAAATTGATGGCGTGGGTAGAGACTCACCTGGCCCGGTTGGCGGCCTCCCACATTGCGGGAGTGGACAACGTTCAGGCAGACTTCCTCAGCCGACAATGCCTGGATCCCGGGGAGTGGGAACTCTCCGAGGAGGCGATGCAGCTCCTTGTCAGGCGGTGGGGACACCCACGGGTGGATCTGATGGCCACGTTCTGCAATGCCAAGGCGCCGCGATTCTTCAGCCGCAGAAGGGAGCGCGGGGCGGAAGGAGTGGATGCCCTCGTCCTCCCGTGTCCCTCCTCAGTTTCTTCTATACGTCTTTCCACCGTGGCCTCTGATCGGGAAGGTTCTTCGCCGCATAGCAGTCCATTGGGGTCCGGTGATACTGGTGGCTCCGGAGTGGCCTCGACGGCCTTGGTTCGCGGACTTGGTCAATCTTACAGTGGACGGTCCTTTTCGGCTGGGCCATCTCCCACGGCTTCTCCACCAGGGTCCTGTATTTTTCGACCAGGCAGATCGCTTCTGTCTTGCGGCTTGGCTTTTGAAAGGCGCCGCTTGAGGCGGCGGGGCTACCCGGAGGCCGTGGTTTCCACTCTCCTCTGGGCAAGGAAGACTTCTACATCCGTTGCCTACGTTCGGGTTTGGAAGGTCTTTGAATCCTGGTGTTCTTCTAGTGACACGCCTGTTAGATCAGCTTCGGTCTCTCAGATCTTGTCTTTCCTGCAGCAGGGGCTGGAGAAGGGATTGGCCTACAATTCTTTGAGAGTCCAGGTGGCAGCCCTTGGATCTCTACTTCACCAGCGCGGGGGGAGTTCCTCTTTCCGCACACCCGGATATCGTCCGTTTCCTAAAGGGCGTGAAGCACCTGCATCCTCCAGTACGGGCTCCATTTCCTTCATGGAACCTCAATTCAGTACTCCGGAATCTAGGGGGCCCCCCTTTTGAGCCCATGTGATCCACGACTCTCAAAGACCTCACTCTTAAGACGGTGTTTCTTGTAGCTGTCTGTTCTGCCAGGCGGATTTCGGAGCTCCAGGCCCTCTCCTGCCGGGAGCCGTATTTGCGTTTTTCGGATTCAGGGGTTTTGTTGCGTACGGTCCCATCTTTTCTTCCCAAAGTGGTTTCCACCTTTCATGTGAACCAGACGGTGGAACTTCCGTCATTCGCGGACTCGGCGTCCAGGGAGCTGCGTAAATTGGATGTCAAGAGGATTTTGCTTCGCTATCTAGAAATTACAAACGGCTTTCGTTTGTCTGATCATCTGTTTGTTCTCTGGAGTGGCCCTCAGAAGGGGTCCAAGGCATCAAAAACCACGATTGCTCGCTGGTTGAAAGAAGCTATAGTAGCAGCTTACCTGGGCTCAGGTAAACAGCCGCCGGCGGGCGTTAAAACGCATTCTCTCCGCGCTCAGGCGGCTTCCTGGGCGGAAAGTGCCTCTGTCTCGCCTCAGGAAATATGTCGAGCTGCAACCTGGGTTTTCTTGCACACTTTTGCTAAGCACTATTGGTTGAATCTTCCATCGCAGGTTTTTGGTTCCTCTGGAAATCATGTCATTTGGGCAGGGCTATCTGGGGCCCACCCTACGTAGGGAAGCTTTGGTACATCCCACTGTCTGGACTGATCCGGGGTACGTACAGGGAAAAGAAAATTATTCCTTACCTGCTAATTTTCGTTCCTGTATTACCCCGGATCAGTCCAGACGCCCTCCCTAAGATTTGGTGGACGTGGGGTTGGCTATCCCTGCTCTAATGTTCTTGATTTACTGCTCTGTTCTTCCACGTCTGTCAGACTGGAATGTCTGTTCGTTTTACCAATTTGTTGTCAGTTTGTACAACTGTTTCGCAGTTTTATCTGTCATGTTGGTTCGATTGTTGATCCATCCAGTTTTTCTGTTTCTGTCCATGCTTGGATATTCTCTATATACTGAGGGTTTGCTAGAGGGTGCACTGGTATAAGTAGCTCCGCCCTCTGAAGTTTGTTCTGACTCCATCTGCTGGACTGGGGACATAACCCACTGTCTGGACTGATCCAGGGTATGTACAGGGAATAATATTTAACTAAACATGCCTTTAACTTCTCAACCACTAGAGCTTAAAAAAAATATCTAAATGCCCTTAAGGAAAAATAAAAGCAAGCCGTTTGCAAGTGTCTGGTGAAACTTTCCTTTTACCATTAGACCCATTTTAATATTTATACTGTCACAGATTTACTTTCTAAAACTGGATAGTTTTGTTAAAAATAATTTTTACATTTTTAATGCCTTTCTTAAATCTCAAAAAGCTGTAAAAAAAAGTAAATTTTGTTTTATGTCACTGTTTCACACTATTTCCAAAAGGGATTTTTATAAAATTATTAGATTTGTGACAGGTATAAAACCTTTTTAAATGGCTCAAAAGCATCTACAAACTGGCCAGCAGGTGAGGAAGGGGGGAAACTAGCAACTTGCTCTTCAGTTTGACTAATTAGTAACCAATAAAATGTTCATCTTCAAAACGTAAATCTAATTCTAAGTGCAGAGGATGAACAAGTGGGCAACAGCATCAGTGTGCAGATTTCTCACCTCCTGCAGGGCAGGGCTTGATAGATATTTATCAGAGAGCAGATTAAAAATGAGCTGGTCAGAGCAGAAAGTTTGCCTTAATCCCGCATTAGGAGCTGCTAACTCTTGCCTGGCAGAAAACACCATGGCTTTACTTGCTGTCCTTTCAAAACAAAATCAACTGTACTGGAGCCAGCCACAGAAAAAGTAGCAGAGTCATGGGATCTGAGCAGGAATGAAGCTATGAATCCTATCGCTCATTGTTAGCCCGAGGATAAACCAGAAGCATGTCTTTTAGAGAAGGGGTGCGATGTGACAGCTCACATTCATTACTTCTTCCAGCCCATTTTAAGCCACCCCTGCGAGAGTACCCAGTTCATCTGGACGGTCTTCTTTTAAATGTTTCAAAATACAGGTGCAAATCACGTCAGATTCCGTACTTCCAGCACAGGAAGAAATGGGTATTTTTAGTTAACCAAAACTTTCCCCCATAGTTGGGTTGCGCTCTTCCATTCACAAGACTTGTGTCAAACGCTGTGCAATCCTGCACAGACAGAATCAGGTGCTGTATCGGAATTCCATCAGTCTTATGTTCATCCAAAAAAAAAAAAGGCAATCATAATCCATCTCTTGCCTGTCGCAGGGAGAAAATCCACTGCAACCCTTTAGTCTTGCCAGCACCCCGCCTCCAATCATGAAAATCCTTAGCGTAAAAGACTGAAGTATATGCTAGCACAAGCTGGTAAACAATTTCAAATAAGGCATTTTCTGATTGGAAAAAGCACTGGTACTGTGAAACTGTAAATGTGTTTACCTGAAAGGAAGGTATGATGTATTTCCTGACAACAGCAACCTATAAACCTCTTCTGGGGCTCTTTTCAAATATATCACCTATGTTAAAGGAAATAAAGAACAAGATCAAGTGTCAGAAATTAAGTCATTTTGTGGTGTACTTTCGGTTATTTATCTAGGTAATAACCAAGACGTGTATACAAACTTAGTCAAAGGGAGTTGCTGAAAACTTGTATTGTTATAGATGCGAGACTCCATCGTCTAGGTAAATTCATGCAATGATAGGCCAGTAAGCTGTTTAACCTCACTTTAGATTCCTTTATCTGTACTGGACTGAAAAACATGCTTTCACCCATCTCATTTGCCCTGATAAATTACTTCACAATGTGAGAAGAGCGCAGGAATAAACCTTGCAAGGCGCAAGAGAGAGAGAGAGAGAGACTGGGGAAGGAGTCACTGGTTTGAAATCACCAACGGCAGCATTAAAAGGAAGAGAGTGGCGTCTTATTCTTTTAGTTTCCATCTGCGACTGGGGCACCAATGGAAATGCCAGCAGGGGTAAGGGCTGCTCTCTGCTGACACTTCTGCTCAACTCAGGTCTGTTCTCTAAGCCAGGAAAGGCCAAGGGGCATCCGTCCACACAGGCAGCCCGGAGCCAGGAAGAGAGAAGAAAAACACCCTCAACCCAAGGCAATTGTTGCCAGTGTGACAACAAAGATCCAAGTTCCCGTTTGCTCTAAGTCACTGCTGCACATGTTGCTAACCCCACAAGCTGGCGTGGGAAGTGCTTCAATACTTACAGCGTAAGATCCTATGAGGAAGGCGGCATTTGCTTGTTTCTTCTGATCACATCCAGTAAAATGAATGATTTTCTTCCTACCCAATGAAGTCGACTGCATTAAGAACAAAGGGGTGGGGGGAGGGGAGAATGAAATACCAGTCAGGGCTGGGTTTTGGATTTTAATTTAATCTGAACACTCTTTATACATGGTAACCAATGCACTAGTAAGAACGTTCTGCCATTCAGTTTCATTCTGACATCTGTCAAGACTGTCTCAGTATATTACAGAAAACAGTACTTCCATCAAACAGTTCAAAACAAAAAAACTATACTAAAGTGGGCAGAGGAGGGGGATAGGTAGTCACACAACTGTCCCTTATTAAAAGGCCTCAGAGAGCCCAAGTGTGAGGTTACAGTGGAACAGGAGAGGTAGATATCTGTTTTAACCAAACTCCTGTGCCCTTCTGGGTTCAGGTTTCTCAGAGGTCTCTCTTTCTAGGCCTTTCTGGCATGGTCTCTCCAAGGAGAGGGCTGGCTTCCTGAGAAGGTGGCTGGGGACCAAGGCCTTCAGGACTAGGGAGACACTTGCCTCAGGATCCAAGAGTAGATTTCTAAGATTTTCTGAAAAGCCACAGAAGAGGATTCCAAGGAGGAAGTAAAGTTCATATGCCTGTCCTGCCCGAGAGGATACTCTTCAGAGTTGGAGAGGATTCATCTTTCTGGGGAGTCAGAGGGAAGGCTGCCTTACAGGTGATCCTTAAGAATTGCTGTCCGAGTAAAGTTATCGGCAAAGGCACACCTTGTCTATGTCTAAAGAGATGCACCCGGTTCTAATTCTCTGGCTTCCAGAATCCACACCCAGACTGCCAGCATTATCAGGGGACGTGCACGGGGAGAGTTTTCCTAAGAGTACCTACTGCCAGTTTGTGCAGAATTGATATTAACCGAGAATGATTTTCAGAACTCTCTTTTTCTGCATTAACTGTACACTAAACAAAAACGTACCTTGTGATTTTTACCTGCTGCTATCAAGTTTAGCGGTAAAGGATTTGATTTTGAACACCTACAGTGGTAGTGGTCCCTGGACTGCTGCAGCGATCCTAGACAAAAACCTTTAAGGGCCTGCTCTTTCCCCCCTGCACAGGAAGAACTCAGGTACATGGGAGCTGCAATGGTCCATGACTTCCCATATTAATCCATCACCAAGAAGAGGCTGCAGTAAAGGCCACACTATCATAAATAGAACCAAGTTAAGCCGGCCCCCGCGTAAAGGGGCAGCACATTGTATGCTTTGCTATATTTGCCAAATTCCTAAGGAACCACACACATTTCACTGTGACTGCATAAGCGACGTGGTACATGTGGTTTGTGGAATTAGTCATGATCATAGTTTTGGGTACTGCATTTGGAAGCACAATAACTTGAGACAATTTCAGGTGCCCAATAATCAATAGACACACTGGTGCACTGCAGCCCTTGGTATACGAGGTAGTTGCTCCTTCGACACATCTAAATGATTTAGCATGCCTTCTAATCCATTGATGCACAGCGCAAGAACCGACAGTAATGCCCCTTTAAGACTAACCATCATGATGCGTGCATCAACAAAACATCCTCTGTCCTTACCAACCTCACTGGCACATATCGTGAAATATCCCTCGAAACATTTGTCTGGAGCTTCCAGGCATTTCCACTACAGCAAAGTAATCCACACATTGAGTCCGGGACCAGAGTCATCATGCCACATTGCAGACACAGCTATATGCAGGCCACCTAGGTCAGTTGTAGAAGGGATCAAGTTATTTTTGTCCCCTTCAACTATGAGAGCCCTTACTCCTTCTAGATTGCTAATGGAGGGCTTCCAATTGGAGACTCCAGATCCAGTATGTTCAATAGAACCACTTTCCTCCAATAAATCATCAAAATGCAAGAACCTATTCTTTATCTCCAAAGAGGATGATTCGTTGCCTACACCAAGTTAGAAGTCATTTCAGTCACCTGACCAGATTGCAGATCTAGTAAGAAGTTTCTTTACCTCTGACTAAAGAGATGGAAGGAAATATCCAGCTGCTCCTCCAGCACTGCTGCAGTGATCCCTCAGACTGGAGACCCTATTTCATCTATTGGGCAAACACATCATCAGTGCCATCAACATGGCGTTCATCATCCCACATAACTGCAACGGAGTCAAGTCTGTCAGAGGCGGCTGACCAGAGAATTTCCCCTCAGGAGCAAATGGAAGAACCTCCACCTTCTTTGTCATTGGGGTGCTGGGTTAGTAAGCCCTGATCATTAGGCTCAGAAGAAGGGTCTACACGCATACCTTCTTCACTTACTTCCGGATCCTTCTGATCATACAGCGCCCTCAGAGGACACAGCATATTCAAAGTTCATGGTAAAGATAGGAGGTCTTCAGACTTCCCCAAATACTGGACACCCCATGAGAACAAGCAGCTCTTCCAGTCCACAACATTCTGAACATAAAGCAGATGAAAATATGGCAAACACCTATCTCTGGCATTCCTACAGCTAGGAAGCTAGATCTGAAATACAGAGTCCAAAACTCACTGGGGTTTGGGGTTGTCCAACTGCTTACCCCTCACATCTCTACTCATCAATTCTATAAAATGGTACAATAGCTCCACAACTGCATTTGAAAACTAAAGCCTTTTCTACAGCCTATGGAGGGGGGGGGGGGGGGGGAGTTATTACTCCCAACCACTTTTGGATGCAGAAGAACACATAGCTCACCTTCTCGTCTTTAGACTCAGTCTCATGTACCTCCTCCAGCTTCAAATTGAAGCTCAGTGTATGTCGTGGCTTAGAACAAGTAACATCCAAGATGATGTCCATGAGAAGTTAGCAGACCTACCTTGTCTGGGGGACAGCCTGTCTGGCGAAAAACTCAAAGAAACCGTTGCACAAATAAGACAGCAGAACGTAGCAATCCAATCCCTCTCGACAGTTCCCAAGCAGCCTCTATTTTGAGATGCTCTTTCTATATTTACAAAAGGCTGTACTTTCACAGATGCCAATTCTGATCTTTTTCAACAGTACCGTCTACCACCTCTTCCAACCCGACAGCAACCACGTCTCTCCAGATGTCAAAAACATGAATGCCATTAGCCTAAAACCATGCAACAGGCCCAGCCTAAACCAGAGCCCAGTTTTTGATCCCTCTGATCATCAATCCTCCATACCAGTGGGAGGCAGAATCCAAGTCTTCTTCATGATGTGTTGCCAGATAACCAAGGGTCCTCAAGATCATGGAGTCTTGGTATCGTTTGCATATTTTCTGTCTACCATCTCTTCCATGTTGCTCAACTCAATCCAAATCAGTCTCGCTTGACACAATTTTGCCTAGAAGTACAGTCACTTCTTCAGCAGCTAGCAACAGAACCAGTCACTGCATCCTATCATGGTCAATGCTTCTACTCCTGATATTTCCCCATTTCTAAGAAGTCAGGAGGATTGAGGCCCATTCTGGATTTGAGACATTTAAACAAACATCTGCTCCAAGAGAAATTCAAAATGAATTTGCTCAGCCCGATTCTCCCCTACATCCAGAAGAAAGAATGGATGTGTGCTGTTGATCTGAAGGATTCCTATCCTCACAAACCCATCGATCCCTCCTACAGGTGCTACCTTTGTTTCAAGATGGATTCTTCCCACTACCAACACAAGGTACTCCCAAGTTGGCCTGTCAGCAGCTCCGAGAATCTTTACCAAATGGCTCACAGTGATAGGGGTGCATCTGCGTTGCTAAGGGATTCAAATTTTCTCTTAAATGAACAACTGGCTAAACACAGCAAGCTTTCAGTAATCAGTGTTGCTTTTCCTTCACAAGATTATTCATCTTCTATAAGATTTCGGATTTCTGGTCAAGTTTGAGAAGTCAAATTTAGTGCCTGCTCAGAGAATCAAATTCATCAGAGCATGGAGAGAGCATTTCTTCTATCAGAACAAACACATTCAGAAACACTGTTCTGCCACACATACAGCAGAAAAACAACACGTACATAAAATGGCATAATAAGCATAAATATATAGTAAAGATAAATATGCTAACTAAAAAAAAATTATGAAATTAAATAGAAAACAAATAATTTTTAAAACAAATGATATACTGAAATAACTTAATTAGAATTATTTTCATTAAAACAATACTTGTTCAGGCATACTTGGCTCAAGCGCACAAATTTGAACTCAGCTTATAAAAAGTTGCAAAAAATTTTTTTTCCACACATCACCAAAGAAATTAGAGAACATTATTCACAAACTCTGTGCTCAACAGCCACATTGATTCTCATTGTGTTGGTCATATGGCAACAGCCCTTTCATTTAGTCCCATTAACCTGCTTTTGTATGTTACCTACAGTGGGATCTGCGCTCTCAATAGGATCAGCTAACTCAATCATTGTCTGCTATAGTGCAGATTTCCAGGGACATGAAGCAGGAGTTACACTGGTGGGTGGAACCCTGGCATGCTTCAGGATGGAGTTTTACTTCACACTCTCCCCCAACAAGTAACGCTAGAGACAGACACTCTACAAAAGGATGGGGCACTCTCATAGGTTCCTTTTGAATCCAGGGTACCTGGTCTCTCAAGTAAAGCCACTTTCAGACCAATCTCTTAGAACTAAGAGAAATCAGATATGCTCTATATCAGTGTTTCTACATCTTTGGGAGAAGAACATCTTGATTCAAACAGACAACCAAACTGCCATGTTTTATGGTCTCTCTGTCAGGAAGCACTGAAAATTTGGAAGTGGGCAACCAGGAATTGGACTGTCCTACAATCTATCTTCCAGGAATCTCCAACATGCTGGTGGTCCACTTCAGCACAGTATTCCATCCACACGAGTGGTATCTGAGACAATTGGTAGCTGACAAATTATTCGGCTTATGGGATCTAACATTGGTCGATCTATTTGCGTATGAGCAGAACAGGAAGTTAGACCAATTTTGCTCAGTCCTAACCAGCGATCTCAGGCTAGCTCAGGACGTTTTCCTCCTGGTTGGGGGGAACAAGCCTCATTTACTCCTGGGGGAATTCTGCGCAAAAAAATTTAAAATTCTGCAAAATTCTACAAACTTTATATTGGCCAAAATAGCACAATTTACATAAGTCTTAAGTAATTACATTTTAAATTAATATAGAAAAAAGTTATTACTTAGAGATGCAGAATTTAAAAAATTTTGAGCAGAATTTCCCTAGAAATTCACTGTAGGAGTGTCCCTTCCACTCGCTCTCTCTACTCCCCTGGCCACTTTGCCATTTCAGACCCCCACTCCTCCACCTGCCAGTATCTCTCCCCTCCACCTCTAGGCTCAACCCCTTCCACTCTATCGCCGGTCCCAGAGTTTGACCCCATTCTCAGTACTGCCCTTCACAAAGGCTCCCTCTCTCTAGTACACATACACACACATTCATACAGGCTCCCTCACTCTTGCATTCATACCCAAACAAACTCCCTCTTTCACGCATACATCCTCACAAAGGTTACCTGTCTCTCTCATGCATCCCTTCACACAGGCTCTGTCTCACACATACACAATCCCTTCACACAGGCTAGCACCCTCACATACACACGATCCCTTTTTCATATACACGATCTCCCAATCTCTCACACACATACACACTTCTTCACAATCTCCTCATATAGGCTCCCTCTCTCTGGCACCCACACTCAAGCACCCCACCCCCCCGCTCTCTCATACCTCCCATGCTCGCTCTCACACCCTCCTGCTCACACCCCTCCCCCTCTTTCACCCTTCCCCTCACGCACATATTCACTCTCACTGGGGCCTTCATCTTCGCTGCAAACTGTGCACACTCCGTTCGTGATACATGGGGGCCTTCATCTTTGCGTGCTCCGTTCGCGGCACACCGGAGTCTCCTCTGCCATTTTCTGCGCAAGGGGAAATTCTGTGCTCAACTGCACCGCCATTATCACAGAGTGTAAGGTTTCCATGCAAAAATGAGTCACCTTCAAGTGACTGTTGACCCCCTTGAGATCCAGGATGGGATGATAGGAGCCCTTCTTGGACATAAAAAAATTAATGAAATTAATGAAATATCGCCCCATATTTTTTGAGACTTGGTCACCGGAACTACAGCCCTCAGACTGAGAAGCTTTTGCAGTATGAACTCCATTCCCTGTTTCTTCTATGGGGAGTGGCAAGGGGACACCATGAACACGTCCCGAGGAATATTGCAAAACTACAGTGCATACCCTTCTCGAATCAACTCCAGGACCCAACTGGTCCGCCGTGATCTTGACCCATCTCCAATAAGAGAGAGAGACATCCTCCTATTTCCTGTTCCGGAAGGTGGGTCGGCAACTCTTCATTGGGAAGCTCAGAAAGGTCCACTACCCAAGCCTGCTCCTCTCGGTTTGTTGGGGACGAAAGGACTGAGACCTACCGAAAGGCCAAGTCTGCTGAAAGTTTGTCCCTTAGTATGGTCGAAAATGACAGGAACCCCAGAGACAACTCCTCATACCAAAGGGGCGCTGCAACTGAGGAACTGGAGACTCGCCCAACTTACTGGACATTTTCTTCAACTCGCTCCCATACAAGAGCAAGCCTTTAAAGGGCATCTTGGTAAGATTGGCTTTGGAAGTTGTGTTAGCTTGGCCACCATCACCAAAGCCACTCCTCTGGCCAAGGTCAGGACCAAATCACAGCCTGCATCAGCTAAAAAGGCAGCAACAGGCTCCATAACCACTTGCAATTCCCTCCAGACTCTTCAACCTCCTGAGAGAGAAGCAGACAAGATCTCGTCACTAGGGCACAACAGGAGGCAAACTGTAAATTCATTGCCACCGCCTGAAAGGCTTGCCTAAGAACAGCCTCAATTCTTCTATCATGTACATCATTCAAGTCAGCTCCTCCCTCTACAGGGATAGTCATCCGCTTAGAGATGGCACATACAATTTCATCCACTTTGGGAAAACCGCAAACGCTCTCTCACAGCCGGATCCAGGGGGTACAAGCCTTCCAATTTCCGACCCCCTTTAAAATTAGCCTCTGGGGCGTCCCATTCCAGTTCAATCAATTCCTGCATGGCATCCATCACAGGAAAAAAAACAAGAGGTTTTACACAAGGAAACCAAAATGGGATTCTTCCTCGGGTCTGACATAGCATCCGAACCAGGGACATCCAGCTGTTTCAAGGTCTGGGAAACTAGGACCAGCAGTTCATCTCTATGAAAGAACCGCAACATGGTTCGATACGGTTCCAGCTCTGGAGGAATTTCCCCATCTTCCAGGGAATCATGATCAACTTAATCATCCTTGCCCTCCAGATTCCTGTCGGGAACACTCAAAGGGAGCAGAGGCGAGCCTCTGTGCTTAAGCACAGGACTGGAAGAGGGAGGAACCACCAGCTGAGAGTCTGACCGGACAGGAATGGGGGGAAATGGAGGGATGCGCCTGAAGAAAGGCTTGTAAACCTTGAAATATTTCCACCCAAGAAAAAGCAGCCAAGTCCAGACCAAGCCCAGAAGGTACTGCAGCTGGTCTCATAAAACTGCCCTTGACACCAGAATAGGAAGGGCCAGACTTAGCAAAATCCGAGAAAGACAACTCTTTTTGAGCATCTGAGCAGCGCTGACACAGGTTAGAAGACAGGTCAGGCTGAGAAGCCCTATTATGACAGGCAACACAAATAGGAAGACACTTAGGCTTCTTGCTTACCAGCGCCACTGTGGCAGTAAATGTGCATCGGAACTGCTCGCGCTCAAAGTGGAATGCGCACAAAAAATAAGCGCCCAGAAGAAAACGCAGCAAGGTGCACGCACACTTTGTGCGTTAAGCACGGTAACAATGAAAACATTTCTGTGTGCGTAAAAAGCATGCCCAAAAACCAAGCGCACAACTCATGTGCAGAGCAACCACTGTACACATTGATAGCCTGTAAAGGGCAACAGAACATGCACAAGAGCAGACGAAAACGGACACCGTGGCCTACACCATGCAGCGTGCAAGAAAAAATCCTAAATGCACGGCCTAACCTATCGGGCGCCGCACAACCCGCCAGGCTGCCCAGTTCCCCAATCCCAACGGGAGTGGGAACGAATGTCGGTATGCACACCGAGCACGGAGACTGGAAGAAGTCCTGAAACCCCTCTGTCTCTGATTCAAGGTAAAACTTTTTTTTTTTTTTTAAACCTTACCGGAGTTCAGTGCTTACTGGCTAAGCACACATATGTTCTCTGGCTGCGGAGGGAGAGGGCATCTGCCATCATCAGCGCACTCTGCCTCCTGCACCCGCTGCCTTTTAGCTGAACCAGCAGCTAAGTCCATGCCAGGAAACGCAGCTACCTGACCAAGATACACCTCTGAGGGACTACGGAAATCACCTCAGGAATTCTCAACTGAGAGAGGGAACTTTAGGTATCACTGCAGGATAGCGGGGCTCTTTTTTCCTGAAATTAGAATTACAAATTTCTCCTTCCAAAAAGCTCGAAGCAATCCCCATAGGGAGATGCACCTCCACATCTGCTGGAGACTGAGAATACTGGCAGGCTGGGGTCACTGCAGGGCTATATATACTGTGATGTCAGCTTGCTCCATCTCCATTTGCTGGCAGAGGAACATAAACCCACTGGTCCTGAGCTCATCTGTCTACACGCTAGGTAATGCACCATTCTTTTGATGAGCTCTGCTTTTAGTGTCATCGATCAAGTGTTTGCACACTGGCGAGGGGGTGACCTGAATTGACAGTTACTGCGATTGAAGCAGTTATGGATTTATAAACTGAAATCTTTTGGTCCTGGGGCTTTAAATGTAGATTTAGATCCATGTATTTTTTTTTTTGGGGGGGGGGGGGGGGGGGGTGTGTATATAGAAAGGATTGGGATCAATAAGGATTAAAAATAAGGGACTGTATTATGTGGTTCATTGCAGTAGAATATATGTAGGTTCTATGGTACAAGTAAGAATGTTTCAGTGATATAAATGAACATTATATAATATATATTGTGAACTCAGATTCTGAGATTGTTTTAGACATTGTGTGTGATTGTTTTATAGATTATTTATGCTTGATAATGAATAGTGAGTATGTATGTGAATGGGTATGTTTGAGAGTGAATGAAGGCTGATTTAAGTATTATATAAAGTCATTGATGCACTTTGATGAGAAATAAATATAAATGTTCATTGTATGTTTTATGTAAACTCTTATTGAAGAGGATTGTTCACTTTTTGATACTTTTCTAAGAACTTAATAAAGAGATTGTTCTGATCATAAGAATAGTGCTGGTATTTCACTCCAAAGGGAGTGTTTTTGATATATATAAATACATATCTATATATCCATATAGATATATATCTATAAATAAACACAGATATATATTTATATATATATATTTTTTATTTTTATTTTTTTTTGTACTGACTTCGTGGTACTTAATCTCTGCTTTAATGATTCCCGGGTGGACTGCTGTTTTGGACATACTGCATCGTTATCTTTGACGCTTTAAAGGATGCCATTTCCTTCTGCTGCTTTCTTGACATCTGATTGAGACGATCCATCCGACATGAATTTATTCCTGGCATGCAAATAAGTACTATTATAATTTGATGGTATACTAACTGCATCATGTGTTATATGTTGCAGACCAGTGTCTTTTTTATGGATTATAAATTATTTAATTAACCCCTGAAGAACCTGGTTCACAGTGAAACACTGGCCGTGTTGGGCTTGGTGATTCTCAGATTAGACTGTTTGTTTTTCCTTTTTATTTGTTATAAAAAATGAAAAAGTTTTTCTTTGGATATCTAAGAAAGGTAGATTATTGAATTGTTTGGATGGTCCTTGCATAATATAGCAGGACACTTCATCAGGCATGCTGACACCTTTTCTAAGTATATTTACTGCTGACCTTTGGAGTATTTGAGTTTTGTTTTGTTTTCTGCTTAGAGCTCAGCCAGGTAGTTTTCATGCACCAGCAAGATGGTGCCAGGCAGCAGCGCATAGCACAAAGGAGTCCTGAGAAGCCAGAGAAAAATCACAAAGATGCTATGGCAAAAAGTATGCTGGAGAGGAGAGGCAGCAGGGGGTGGGAAAAAAACAACAAAAGAAGTGCACTGTTTTTTTTTTCCCTGCAGATACATTTTTATCAAATTTAAGAAAGCATTGTTTTCAGATTAGAATGCAGGTTAATAAAAAGGTTCATTACCAGAATCGAAGTCAGCAATTTTTAACTACACTTATTTAAAAATAAAACATAAGCATCACCATTTTTCCTGGCCAGTAAATGCAGTTACCTTATTGGCCCAATGGCCAAGAGAACAAAATGGCCCAAGTTCAAACATTTTTTTTCTCAATCAGTATAATTTTATAATATATATTTTGCAATGACACTACATAAGCAGCATCGCTACTGTCAAACAGTCATCTGCAAGTATTCCTAAGTATGCTTGCGAGCTGCAGCAAGTCAGGGACATGCAGATAGCTGCTTTGGTGAGGGTGTCCGGGCACATGTTTCTGGCACCTAGACGATCACGACAGCTTTGAAAATGGGCATAGGGTGAAGCCACTGCTATTCAATTACAGACTGGAAGAGACTTAGCAGGAAAAAAACTGCTGCAAATTCACAAAAAAGTGGCAACAGGGCGAGAGCCTAACAGGCATCTTGGGGTTTGTCCTGACTTGCAGTTTTGTGCTCTCAATGCCAGCCAACAAATCCTCTTCCTCAAGAAGAACCTCACGTGCAGGAGTTTAATGAAAACAAATGCACAATGTGCTCTCAAATAAATTCTCACTGTGGGCAGCTTATTCCATCTCCACCCAAACCTCCATCCCGGGAAAAAAACATAATCACCCCACATCCCCAGCCAGAAATAAATTTACCTTCAATTTCTTATTTAGCCTGTGACAGTATCGGAAAAGCATGGCCAAGTTGAGAGGTCCAAAATCTGAGTAGAAGCTGAAAGCAGAAACCAAGTTAAGAGGGTGAACAAGACACAGGCAGTAAATGCTGAAGAGATATTTCTAAATTCCCCAGAACCTGGCTAAGGCTGTAGGAGCAACAGCCCCCCCCCCCCCCCCAAGTCTGGCCACTAAGCAATGGAGACTCTCTCCAGACCAATTATCTGCCCTACATTATCAACAGTATCCACACTCACCCAGCTTTCAAACCTCATTTTCTTATTCTGGCCCAGTAGCTCAGTGCTGTCATGAAGGAAACCAGGGTTTGATTCCTAAGCGCACCGTCTGCTTCTTGGGCTGGGGGGTGCTGCAGATGTAATGTTTACAGCCTGGGCTGGGGGGGGGGATGAGTCCTAGCCACTGTACAACAGCGACACACAATGGTCAGACAGGAGAGCACGCAACCGGTTCTAGAAAGCACCAAGCTCTGAGCAGCATCCAAGGGCAGCTGCTACAACGGCTGGCCAAGACAAAGGAAGGAAACAGGGGAGGGTGTGGGTTGGGAAAAAAAAAAAATGGGGCAAAATTAACAGGTAGCTGTGCATGATGGTTCATGGTGCCACCGCACCACCAGAGGCTGTTTCTGCCTGATCTGGAGGCCCACACAGAGAGGAGGAAACTGCTGGACTACCATAACCTCTCCTTCTCAAAAGTAAACAACCAAAGCAGCCCTTATTAAAAGTATTACATGGTCTCCAGGAACTGGATTATCTGTGAACTCTTGCTCCTTTCCACCCCCCCCCCCCCCCCTGGCCACACTTTACTGTTCCTTCTCCTACAAGCTCTACCACTTCCCTCCTACAAAACAGCCACAGACTGACTGACTAAACGCTTCAAGCGGCCGACGCAACACTGAGCGCAGCAAGCTAGTGCCATGGTTTAACACGGGACTGGATGCACGTCCATAACCCCCCGCTGCAGTACGGGGATTAGCGCGTCCAAATCACCGCGTAGCCAATAGCACTCGTCACATATAAATTCCATGTAGATGAGGCTATTAGCTAATCCCCGCGATGCAGTTTCCCACGCAGCCAATGCACCCAATGCAATGTGGCAAATTTTACGCCAGCCTGGGGCTGTCATAAAAGGTATGCCACATTCAAGGGCGCATTGAAAAAAATCCTGCTTTCTGGGATTTCTCCTAATAGTATCGACGCAATACCAAGTAGGAGGAACCAAATAAAGCAGATTTAGTTCAAGTTTGTGAAAAAAAAAAAAATAATTCTGGACGACGAATAGACACACACAAGATACACAGTCCAGGCCGTGTATCTTGTGTGTGTCTGTGCTGGTAGGAGAAAACGGATGCACTTATATTGAACGTCTGGTTTTCCCAACCCACTTGACAGCCACTTCTCCTGTGCGCCCGATGCAGAAGTGGTGCTAGGGATGCACACATTTTCCCTAGTGCCTCCTTTTTTTGCACAGCCCCTAATTTAAATATTGCATTACGAGCCCAGCAGAGGTGGCTGGGCACGTGGTTAGGAAAACGGGCGCTCAGTGATCGCGCGTTTTCTCACAGGACAAGCAGGATGGTAGTCCTCACATATGGGTGACGTCAGTGGACGGAGCCCTGTCACGGAAAACTTTTCTGTCAAAGTTTCTATAAAGCTTTGACTGGCGCTGGCACACTGAGCATGCTCAGCCTGCAATTATCCCTGTGACCACAGGTGTCTCCCCTCAGTCTTCTTTTTCCTGCCCTGCAGTTAGCATCTTGGTGAGAAGTTCTCACAACTTTTCCTCACGGAAACACTTGAAGTTTTACTTCACAAACACTTTTTCCCTGCACGGGTCTCCCTCCGCATACATTTAATCGATGCTCAGTAAGTACTATGCCCTGTTTTTCGGTCGGTTCCTGTCACCTCACTAACGGTTTCCCAGGCCTACCAACTGAATTGCAGCCTTCCCTCTCCCTGTCTTTTCATCCTTAGTTAGCCCCACAAAGCCTGCGAGTGTCCTCCTGCGATCCTCCACCTGCTTATTAGAGCTAGTGGGACAGGGACATCCACGGTTATCGTTGCCGCCAGGACCGCTGTCGAAGCCATGCCTCCATCAATTCCCTCGGTACCTTCGTGCAGTCGATGCCCCCATCCATGCCGTACTGCCTCCATTGATGCCCCTCCCCCCTCGGTCCGTCAATGCCATCAATCCCTGCATCAATTTTGTCAGTGCCATCGATGTTTACATCCATGATACTGATCTCTCCATGAATTTCATTGATGACCACATCGATTCTATCGATGCCCGAGCCGATGCCGATGTCCATGTTGTCGATGCCATTGGTGCCACACCAATTCCATCGATACCTATGCTGATGCCGTCGTGGCTTCTGTCAATGCTATTGTTGCTCTGCCCGGGCCATAGACGTTTACATCGATGTTTCAACGATACCCTTGAGGCTGCTTTCAATGCTGCCATTGATATCGTCAGTACTGACATAGCACATAAATGCAATGCCCTCAATTAAACACAATGCTCCATACTTCGGGTTCTTAACTAAAGCCCCGTATCATCCTAGGACACTACATAGTGCCAGGAGCAGTGCAGGCATGCTGACAATCCATCACCACTCGCCATCCAAGACAGCGAAGGCATCCACCTAGGCGCTGGGGAAAGACCGGGCCGAGCACCGTGACCATCCGCCACCGACGCAATCCAGGACATTGGTGCTGGAGAATGCCCAGGCCGCGCTCCGAGGGATTCCACACTGGAGTCAGGGTACACTGAGCCAGCTGCAAAGCGGGCCCGGGTTCATGAGTCATGTGCTCCTCTGCTCCCGAGGCGTTCCCCACCGACATCGGTGCGGGGTTCTGATCCACCACAAAATAATGTGGAAGCACCAGATATGCCTAGCCTGTCTCCTCTGTAGCTGCGCTACCATACCAAATTACAGAGTTGAGTCTGACGTTACATCCTTCAGGCTGTCCTCGATGCCTCCCGAAATCCACCGAGCCATCGAGATTCACCGACTCGTCCTTCTGCGATCCACCACGAAGGTCAGTAAGTTCTCTACTCCTGCTTCAGTTACAATCCTATCGAGACCCGGTCACTAAATCGGACCACATGGTTTCGTAAGGTTCTAGGTCATGTTATCTTCCAAGAACCGTGTTAGTGTCACATATCGCTATTGCTGGCTATGATTGACACAACACCGAGAGAATCTATCTACCAATAATTGTGATTACATCGATACATCCTCCCGTTTTCAGCAATGGGACTCCGCTCTTGATAATACTCTGGCTTCTGGATCCGTATTACGGTCCGAAGTCCCAGATACACCAGCTGGTCTGCTAGGCACAAAATACAGCAGACATTGCCTCATTTGCAAGCCCACCTCGAGACCTGGTGACAGCTCTTGACGTTTTCTTGCACTGCAGACAGACATGCGGGTAAGATTTTTTACCGCTCACCCTCCCGCGGGAGACTAGCTGATATCCAGATTACATCAGCTCCGCCAGTTGGACGCCTCCTAGTCTCCTAACTTGCCGGATATCAGAGCGGCCACCCCACTTAGTACCAGGGTTCAGGGTACAGTCCCCCGGACGCTACAAAGTGCGGGGGGTGGGGGGAGTTTTAATCTCACTATTCTTTCTTTCAACAGAAAGCAGATGCTGTCCGCCCACCCTGGACCTCAGAAATTTCAACTTTCTTCAGAAGGGACAGGTAAAATGGTATCTCTTGTCACATGCTTCCCTTACCGCGGTAAGTGGGTTGCCTCTCTCCTCTAGTCTTTCTATGTGTTCATAGTGAGTCAACAACATTCCACTCCCAAGTTGCCAGGTGCACTTGGGATTGGAATACCACATGTATTTCACCAAACTCACTAGCAGTGACTGTTGTTTCTCTACGGACTAAAACATCATACACACTTTCCTTGCATGTATGACTGTCTAAAAGCAGTCAATCCAAGCAAGGAGCTCTATCTTCTCCATGACTCATTATAAATCTTCTACCTGGGATTGTGGTTTAACTATCATAAATCCCATATGGAACACTTCCGGGCACTACAGTCGCAATTAACTTCCTGCCTACCAACTGCGCAGACATACGGACATTTTTCCTACACATCTCTGCGCGCATGCAACAGAACCGCAGCCCCTCATTCTTTCGGGGACGGGCCACGAGGTGTTTTCACTATCCACTTACTCATCTGCCCAGAATGTCTATGAGTCAGATTCAGTGGAAATTTCAATGAATAGTGGCTTTAAGCAGTTCAACCGCTTTCGTCCCCGATCCATATTACTGTTCTAGAACCAAGGCATCTCTTAGCTGCTCTGCCAGGAAACTGCACAGCTTTTAGCCTTTGGCCCTTGCTCACTCCATGCATTCCCGGGCCACTTATCTAACAGACTTCCCGAACGCACTAGCAGATCTTATTCATAGATGTTTCCATCCTCTCGAATGGTCTCCGACTACAGGTGTAGTGAGAAAAATCTTTTAGCGCTAAGGTCAACTGACCTTCACCTCCGTGTCCGAACCGAACCTTACGGGGGACAGATTCTACACCCTACATATGTCTCAAAATGTGTTCCCATGGACGCCTTTGTTCGTTCTACAACAAAGGCCTCTTATATGTGTCTCTTTCGACGCCTCTCATAGCCAAAACTCTCATTAGGATGCACTAGGACGGTGTTCACTGTTTCTCAGACCCACGTCCTGACCGAGACCAGTATGTTTCCCATTCTTCTCAATCTATCATACCAGTAACCAATTCGCCTTCTCACAGGTCAGTCTCATATCATGGACTCACTGATGTTTTCAGGTACTGGTAGCGTTACAACAGCCTTCCACACAAATCTCACCATTCAAAATGGCATGATTTACCACACGGCACATGCAAAAGGCTATTACCCCCTTTTTTTCCTATACCACTCTTTTTCTCTTACTCTCGGATTCTGCTCCCCAGACATCATCCACATAGGTACTCCTCAATTCCAATTTGGCGTACCACTTGGGAGTTGGGATACCCAAGTCATGGTTCAACTCCTTCTGAGTCAGCTACCATGGATCATCCACTGATTAAGCCGCCTCTATTTTCACTGGTTACGGAATGGGGCCTACATTTAGTGCTTACAAGATTCATATATTCCCCGTTCGAGCCTTTACATTCCTATCACTCAACAGTATGGCATGGGAACTCTTTCCCTCGTAGTCATCACTTCTGCCAACAGGGTCAGTGAATTCCACACCTGGTTACAGACTCACCGACCCTGCGTTCCTCTGTGACAGAGTGGTCCTATGTGGTCTTATGTACTCAACCTCATATCCTTCTTAAGGTGGACGCAGCCTCTCACCTTACTCAGATTACACTCTGCCCACTTTTTCCCAACCCCTCTCTCTCTCTCAGGGAGAGAAGGTTTTTCCACTCCTTGGACGGTAAAAGTGCACTTGCATTCTATCTAGACCGCACTACATTCCATAAGAATTACACCTAACTCTTTCCTTCTTTGACAAAAGCCAAGCTGCGAGTTCTAGTGGGCAAACAGACCTTTTTCCTCCTGATTGGCGGTCTGTATCTCCTTTTGCTACCAACAAGCAGACATTCCACTCCAACACTGTGTGACAGCACACTCTGTTAGGGCCGTACCAACCTCAGTAGCTCTCCTATGGTCGGTGCCACTTGATATTTGTAAGGCTGCGACCTGGAGCTCTCTCCATACCTTCGCAGCCCATTATTTCTTAGGTAAGACTGGCTGGCGAGCTTCCGTGTTTAGCCAGTCCGTTTTACTCAACTTTTTTTTTTAGTTTAACTACCCAACATCCTTCCACCAACCCATTAAGGGTTTCAGGATGCCCTCCTTACCAAATTCCACCCCCGTCGTTGCGCCTGTTGCACGTCTTTGGTTGCATTTGGTGCACTGCTCGGGCATCCTCAGCTTGGTACTCACCCATATGTGAGAACATAAGAACATAAGAAAATGCCATACTGGGTCAGACCAAGGGTCCATCAAGCCCAGCATCCTGTTTCCAACAATGGCCAATCCAGGCCACAAGAACCTGGCAAGTACCCAAAAACTAGGTCTATTCCATGTAATCATTGCTAATGGCTGTGGCTATTCTCTAAGTGGACTTAATAGCAGGTAATGGACTTCTCCTCCAAGAACTTATCCAATCCTTTTTTAAACACAGCTATACTAACTGCACTAACCACATCCTCTGGCAACAAATTCCAGAGTTTAATTGTGCGTTGAGTAAAAAAGAACTTTCTCCGATTAGTTTTAAATGTGCCCCATGCTAACTTCATGGAGTGCCCCCTAGTCTTTCTACTATCCGAAAGAGTAAATAACCGATTCCCATCTACCCGTTCTAGACCTCTCATGATTTTAAACACCTCTATCATATCCCCCCTCAGTCGTCTCTTCTCCAAGCTGAAAAGTCCTAACCTCTTTAGTCTTTCCTCATAGTGGAGTTGTTCCATTCCCCTTATCATTTTGGTAGTCCTTCTCTGTACCTTCTCCATCGCAATTATATCTTTTTTGAGATGCGGCGACCAGAATTGTACACAATATTCAAGGTGCGGACTCACCATGGAGCGATACAGAGGCATTATGACATTTTCCGTTTTATTCACCATTCCCTTTCTAATAATTCCCAACATTCTGTTTGCTTTTTTGACTGCCGCAGCACACTGTACCGACGATTTCAATGTGTTATCCACTATGACACCTAGATCTCTTTCTTGGGTTGTAGCACCTAATATGGAACCCAACATTGTGTAATTATAGCATGGGTTATTTTTCCCTATATGCATCACCTTGCACTTATCCACATTAAATTTCATCTGCCATTTGGATGCCCAATTTTCCAGTCTCACAAGGTCTTCCTGCAATTTATCACAATCTGCTTGTGATTTAACTACTCTGAACAATTTTGTGTCATCTGCAAATTTGATTATCTCACTCGTCGTATTTCTTTCCAGATCATTTATAAATATATTGAAAAGTAAGGGTCCCAATACAGATCCCTGAGGCACTCCACTGTCCACTCCCTTCCACTGAGAAAATTGCCCATTTAATCCTACTCTCTGTTTCCTGTCTTTTAGCCAGTTTGCAATCCACGAAAGGACATCGCCACCTATCCCATGACTTTTTACTTTTCCTAGAAGCCTCTCATGAGGAACTTTGTCATCCTGCTTGTCCTGTGAGAAAGCAGAGTTGCTTACCTGTAACAGGTGTTCTCACAGGATAGTAGGATGTTAGTCCTCACGAAATCCACCCGCCACCCCGTGGTGTTGGGTCTACATACGTTTTATTATTTTATTTTTCGCTTGCGCTTTTTGCTATACACGAGACTGAGGGGAGACACCTGTGGTCACGGGGATAATTGCAGGCTGAGCATGCTCAGTGCACTCAGTGTACCAGTGTCAGTCAAAGCTTTATAGAAACTTTGACAGAATAGTTTTCCGTGACAGGGCTCCGTCTACCGACGTCACCCATATGTGAGGACTAACATCCTGCTGTCCTGTGAGAACACCTGTTACAGGTAAGCAACTCTGCTTTCTCACAGAACAAGCAGGATGGTAGTCCTCACATATGGGTGAATAGCGAGCTGAGGGTGCCCGAGTAATGTACCAAGAGCACCCAATGGCATGCAACAGGCAGAACAACAGGGGTGGTCTTGGGTAGACGGGCAGACTAAATTCCCCAGTGGGTCGCTGAGAGGAGTTGGGTTATTAAGTTGAGAATAAATTGCGCTGAACAGACTGGCCAAAGATGGAATCTTGTCTGCCAGAATTGTCCAGACAATAATGAGCTGCAAAGGTGTGCAGAGAACTCCATGTAGCAGCCCTGCAGATGTCAGCAAGAGGGACCGAACAAAAGTGTGCTACCAACGTTGCCATTGCTCTAATAGAGTGCGCTTTTACGTGTCCCTAGAGCGGAAGGCCTGCAAAAGGAAATACAGTCCACCAGCCAGGAGGACAGGGTCTGCTTGCCCAACGGGATTCCCAGTTTGGTTTTATCAAACGAGATAAATAACTGGGTGGACTTCCTATGGACTGCAGTGCGCTGCAAATAAAAGGCTAGCACCCGTATGCAGTCCAAGGAATGCAGAGCTCGCTCACCTGGATGTGAGCAGGGCTTTGGAAAGAAAGTAGGTAGTATAATGGATTGATTTACCGTAAATGAAATTCAGATACTACTTTTGGTAAAGATTTTGGAGGAGTGCAAAGCACCACACAATCATGGAGAAATGTCGTGTAAGGTGGGTATGTTACCAGCGCCTGCAGCTCACTTACCCTGCGAGCTGACGTTATAGCAAGGAGAAAGAGCACTTTCCAACTTAAATGACGTAGCTCGCAGGAATGGAGAGGTTCAAACGGAGGTTTCATGAGCCGTGCCAACACTACATTGAGGTCCCACGCAGGGGCCGGACGCAGTGGGGGCTTTAGGCGCAGCAAACCTCTCATGAAGTGTGCTACGAGGGATTGCGAGGAAATTGAAGCATCACCTATGTCCTTGTGGTAAGCAGCTACGGCGCTGACGAACTCAGATAGATGAAGTTTGCAGACCAGACTCCGACAGAGACAAGAGGTAGTCGAGAAACTTCGTTATAGGGCAGGTAAAGGGATCTATCTCCTTTGACCCGCACCACAAGGAAAACCTTTTCCATTTGGAACAGTAAGATTTCCTGGTGGAAGGCTTTCGTGAAGCTATGAGGACATGGGAGACCTTGTCTGAGAGGTTCAGAGATTGTAGAATCAACCTGTCAACATCCAAGCTGTCAGAGACAGGGTCTGGAGGTTTGGGTGACGCAGTCGACCGTTGTTCTGGGATATCAGAGACGGATCTGTGCCCAGGCGAATTTGTAGACGGACTGAGAGGTCACGAAGGATGGGAAACCACACCTGGCACGGCCAATAAGTGGCTATGAGGATCATGCAGCCCTTGTCTTGTCGCAACTTCACAAGAGTCTTGCTGATGAGTGGAAGTGGAGGGTACGCATACAGGAGACCTCTCGACCATGAGAGGGTGAAGGTGTCTCTTGGTGGTGTCCTGTAACTGCGATGTAGTGAGCAGAAGTTCTCCACTTTGTGATTGTAAACTGACGCAAAGAAATTTATGCGTGGATACCCCCACTGTTGGAATATTCTGTGGTTTACGGAATACTCGTGGGGATGAAAGGTGCGACTGAGTTTGTCCGCAATCACATTGTCCACGCCTGTCAGGTAGGTTGCTCTCAGTAGCATGGAGTGTGAGAGAGCCCAGGCCCAGATTTGCACTACTTCCTGACACAACAGGTAAGAGCCGGTTCCTCCCTGTTTGTTAACGTACCACATCTCTACTTGGTTGTCCGTCTGGATTAGGATTGATTTGTTGGATAGGCAATTTTGGAAGGCTATCAGAGCATATCTGATTGCCCTGAGTTCCAGAAAATGTATTTGATGTTGCGATTCTGCTGCAGACCAGGTTCCCTGAGTCTGTAGGTCTTTTATATGGGCTCTCCAACCGAGAGTGGACGCATTGCTTGTCAGCGTGATCTGTGGTTCTGGAGTTTGAAAGGGAAGGCCTTTGGTCAGATTGGACTCTTGAACCCACCAAGCTAGGGAGAGACGAAGCTGTCTGGTGATATGGACAATGCTGGACATTGGATGGTGGGCTTGCGACCATTGGGACTTCAATGTCCACTGTGTGACTCTCATGGCCAGGCGAGACATTGGTGTAACATGGACCGAAGCCGCCCCGCCATGTGACCTAGCAAGATGAGAAGATGACAAGCTGTGGTTACCTACCGAATCTGAACAACATTTTCAAGGAGTGCAAGAGTGTGAGCGCGGTCTTTTGGAAGAAAGGCCTTTGCTTGGGTAGTGTTGAGGTCCGCTCCGATGAAGGAGAGGATCTGGGAAGGGTTCAGATTGGATTTTGGATAACTGACTAGAAATCCCAAAGACAGTAGCAGCTGGAGGGTCAGATGGAGGGAGTGGAAAACCGCCTCCGCTGATGGGGCCCGTAGCAACCAATCATCTAGATAAGGGTAGACGTGGGTGCCGAGGTGCCTTAAGTATGCAGCTACTCCTGCCAGGCACTTTGTGAAAACATGAGGCGCTGATGCTAGGCCGAACAGAAGCACATGGTATTGGAAGTGCCGGCGTCCGACCAGGAAGCGTAAGTACTGTCTGTGAGACGGGGATTATCGCTATGTGCGTGTATGCATCTTGCAGATCTAGAGAGCAAAGCCAATCTCCCTGTTGGAGAAGAGGGAGTAGGGAGCCTAAGGTTACCATTTTGAACTTTTCCTTTCGTATGTGTTTGTTCCGAGTCCGAAGATCTAAGATGGGACGAACTCCTCCTGATTTTTTTGGTATTAGAAAATATCGGGAGTAGAATCTCTTTCCCCCTTGTAGAGTGGGAACTGGTTCTATGGTGTTGGACCGAAGGAGGGAGTGTAATTCCTCCTCCAGAAATGGAGAGTGGTCAGAGAGGCTCCACCCCGGCCGAGGTGGAGAGTCTGCTGGTATTGAAAGGAAGTTCAGATGGTAACCGTGAGCCACCACCGACAAGTCCCACTGATCCGTGGTGATGGTACGCCATGTGTTTATGAAGTGGCAAAGACGATCGCGTACTGGAAAATATGGTAGAGGTGGAAGTTGATAATTGCTCTCTAGTAGTGAGTCAAAACCCGGAAGCTGGAACAGGCTGCGGAGGTGGCTATGCTTTTTGAGACCTAGCTTGGTGGGCCTGACTCTTTTGATACAGCCTGGTTGGCCGAGCCCGGGATGGAGGGGGATAATACTTATGGGCCTTAAAGGTAGTCCTCTTTGCTTCTCTTCTGAACGGCCATCTAGAAGCAGAGGAAAAGTCCGAGGGCACTGAAGAGAGTTGTCGCAATGTCTCATGGATCATCTTTGAGTTGTGCGACAGTCTCTTGAATTTTATCCCCTAATAAGTTATCCCCTGTACAGGGGAGGTCTGCCAACTTTCCTGTACTTCGGGACGCAGATCGGAAGACTTCAGCCACGCCCACCTCCTGGCACTTATTCCAGTGGCTGAAACCCTGGAGGCAGTGTCGAATATATCATAAGCTGCTCTCACCTCAAATCTTCCAGCATCAAGGCCTTTCTTGAGAATGGAACTCATCTGGTCCTGGAACTGTTCTGGGAGGGATTCAGAGAAATCCTGTAGCTGCTTAAAATATTCCTGGAATATTGCGTCATATATAGTTGGTAGGCCGCAATATGGGAAATGAGCATGGAACCATGGCAGATCCAACGTCCTAAAGCATCAAGGAACTTCTGATCCTTCCCAGGAGGTGTGGAGGAATGTGGCAGTGGTCTTCTTGCCTTTTTCTGGGCAGATTAGACTACCACAGAGTGGTGAGACAGCTGGGTCTTCTGGAACCCCGGTACTGACCGCACTAAGTAAGTCGCATCAGTCTTTCGGTTCACCGGGGGAACCGGACCAGGACGCTCCCAGGTGCAGTGGAGAGGCTCAAGGAGGACATCATGGACGGGAATGGACATAACCTCCTTAGGTGGATCAACAAACTGGAGGACTTCTAGCATCTGATGTCTGGAGTCCTCCTCGGTCTGAAGTTTAAAGGGGATGGTCTCCGCCATTTCCTTTATAAAACTGATGAAAGATCTTCCAGAGGACTTGGTTCTGACAGTATATCATCAGAGTCCTGAGAGGCTGAAGAATCATCGGTCCAGGGCTGGTATGGCTGATCACCCGCATCAGATGGACCTCCAGACAGTAGCAGAAGACCTACTCTAGCTGGAGCAGGATGAGGCACCTATGGCATCAATGGAGGCACCGGCAAGGGGCGATGCGGCATGGAATGCAGCGGAGGCACCGATGGGATTGGTGACTCCGGTGGACACCTCGGTGGAGCGACTCTCGATGGCCCAGGAATCGGGTCGGGCCTCGATGAATCGGCGTCAATGGACGGTGAAGTATCTGTGTTTTCCCCGGTGCCGGTGGAAGTGCACCGATGAGTAGATCTAGTCTGTCCAGTAAAGGAGCGAGAATCAGGGGCATCAGTTCTGGAACAGTGTTGGTGGCGCTGGAAGTCCTTGCAGGGCTTGCACCACCGCCTCTTGAACCATCCGGTTCAATTCCTCACGGAAAGCTGGTGTTTGGAATACCAGTTCCAGAGTTGGAGGCTGGACAGGCATCGCCGGAGGGTCCACAATAACATGTGGAATCTCGACTCCCGGCACCAACAAAGGCAGGGAACGCCTCTGTGTCCCAGGCATGGAGGAGGATGGAGGCTCCACCGTGTGGGATTTCTTCCTTGGTGGCTCCATAGAAGTCAATGTCGAGGCCACCGGTGCACCCGGATCGGAGGGTGGAGTCTCTCTGATGGTGGTGGCAATGTTTTTCCCGGTGGTTGGGCTTGCTCTTGTCCAGTGCAGAGGACGAAGAGGCAGATATCTTCGATGCTGACCAGGAAACATCGGTGTCTGAATGGTGCTGTTGCTTGGAAGACGATGGTGTCGAAGACGTGGAGTCCTTCGATGGCATGAGCTGTTTGGAGGAAAAAAGAAATGCCATCTTTTCCAAACGGGCCCGGCGGCCCTTCTGAGTCATTTGGGCACACTCGGTACACGCATCTACATCGTGAGCAGGCCCCAAACATAACACACATACCCGATGTGGGTCGGTGATGGACATTGTCCAAGGACAGTCGGGGCACCTGCGAAAACCCGTCGCCATCATGAAAGAAAAAAAATCTAGGCCGGAGCGCGGTTGGTGACCGTCTGCCTAAAAACAGAAACAGTCTGCAACCGACCGAAAAAACGAGGTAAACCTTACCTTACGAACATGGGTACCGACATCGAAAAGGGGGACCCCAGATGGGGTACATTTTGTTAAAGTTTTGAAAATTCCGTGAGGAAAAAATTCCTGTCAGGAATTAAAGTAAGAGCTCCTGAATCCGCGTGGCTACAGCTGCATGGAAAAAAAAAGAGACGGAAGGGGGACCCCTGCTAGATGCAGGGTTGGTGGCATGCTGGGCTTGCTCAGTGTGCCAAGTCAAAGCTCTTGAAACTTTGACAAAAGTGTTCCGTGAAGGGCTCCATTCTGATGATGTCATCCATTTGTGAGGAATGCAGAAAACAAATTATTTCAAAGAAGTAGCCTAATGTGAACGGTAGATACATCATTCTTATTAGATCATATCGGGAACATTATTGCCCAGGAGGAATTGCTGTTACCATACTCCTGGAATTTAAAAAGGATTTTAATTGTTCAGGAAAAAAAAGATATATAGCAATCATTTTGACCTTGTAATACGCATTTGCATGGATACCTCAGGATAAATGAGTAACCCAAAGCAATCACTTGGGCTCTCATGGAAAAGAAATCTCGCCTTCTAACTTGTGTCACCCTCGCAAAATCTGGAAATATTCGAATAATTTGACCATGAAAAGTAGAAGAGATATTTTTAAAATACCTCTTCATTGTTTCATTTAAATCTTGTTCCATTATAAAAGAAATGAGCAGGGTAGACCTCTCAATAACATCGGCAGTCGAGTCCTCTAGAAACTGGATTAAATTAGAGATAGCGTCTATGTGACCTCCTTTAAGAGAACTTTCTTTGCTGAGGCTAGGAAGGAAAAAGGTTTTATTTATAGAAGGTGTCTCATCCATATCGAAACCAAGAATTTCATGAAAATATTTCTTCAGGGTGATAAGTATTCCCTCTCACAGAGCTCTAGGAAAGTTCAAGAAGCACAAATTCAAGTGTCTAGTGTGGTTTTCAAGATATTCCAGTCTCCGCGAACAAGTCCAAAAATCTTTAACAAGCTTAAAATTACATGCTTGAGTTTGTACCAAGGTCTGTTGCGAAGAGACCATTTGATTTTTTAAATCTTGAATTTGGCTTTCAAATATAACATTCTGGGAATTCACCTTGGAGGTTAGGGTCTCAATTTTATTCTGGCATTCCTTCATTGACCTACCAAAGCTCACAATAAGGTCCCATAACGCGTCAAATGTTACTGTAGCTGGTTTAGCAAGGGGTTGGAAACATTCACCCCTTGCACCAGCTAATGCCTCTCTTGACGGTCCCAGCGCCGCTGCATCGATTCTACCTCCCAACTCGTCCTGCGCTTCTACAGGGGATGAGGAACCAGGCAAAACTGCAAAATCCACAGGCAAAGATGTCTCCAACAAGCCAGGAGAGAATTGGTAGTTCAGCAGCAAACCTCCTCTCTGACCCCTGATTGCAGTCGCTCTGATGATATCATCCTGGACTGCAATCCCAAGCGGAGGGACGCTGGGCACCGGAGCCGGCGGTAAGTGCTGATCCAGGGGACTCAGCGTGGTTTCCCCAGGCGACTGCGGTGCTCCCTCACTGCTAGCCGCAGCGGGGAGAGGTACCCCATGTTCTACCACTCCGGCAGCGAAGGCTGTTATCAGACGCTGACCCAGAGGTAAGGATTCGTCTGGGGGGGAAAGCCTTTGCGCTTTGAGAGCATTTTCGAGGTAATGTTACAGGTAACCATGGGAGAGCATTCCTCTGCTGCCGCTCACGCCGCCATCTTGGCCCCTCAACCACATAAATATTGATAAATGAAACAGCAAGAATTAAATATACCCCTGAAACGACTGAGCAAAAAGTAAACTAAGATTTTCTGAATTTCCTGTAGTCCTCTAGCTGCACACTTAGAGGAAGAAAATTCCAGATGCTAGGAGCCAAGTTCAGAAAACCACTGCCTCTGGTGGATACAGCCCAATCTCTTTATGTGAGGGGACAGAAAGGAGTTCTTGATGAACAGAATGAAGTATTGAACTGGGACAATAAGGCGTAATTAAATTTGCAAGATAAGGCAGTGAACCAGGTCTAAAAGCTTTAAATGCTTATCTAGCAATCTTAGAACTGATACGAGTAGATACTGGCAATGAAGTTCAATCAGGAGTGGAGTGACATGATCAAATATATGCTTGCCAAAAATGACTTTAGTTACAGTATTGTGAACTAACTGAAGTCTGCAAATAGATGTTTTAGTGCAGTGGTTCCCAACCCTGTCCTGGGGACCCCCCAGCCAGTCAGGTTTTCAGGATAGCCACAATGAATATGCATGCAAATTCTCTCATATGCATATTCATTGTGGATATCCTGAAAACCCGACTGGCTGGGGGGTCCCCCAGGACAGGGTTGGGAAGCACTGTTTTAGTGAGACCACGAAAAATTGCGATACAACAATCAAGTCTGTTAAGAATTAGAGCACATCCAAGAGTTTTGAGGTCCTGAGCTTTAAATGGGAAATGTGGGTGGATCATGTTAAATCTCTATCTTAAGAGTGGTGGATACCTCATTGATCGGAATACGGATATCAATTATAACTGGAGTTGGGGGTGAATTGGATAGCTTTTCTCAAGGCTTCAGACTTACTCAGATTAACTTTAAATTTGGAAATCTTTAACCATTGAGCCACTGCAGTGAGGCAGTCATTAAATATTGGCTAGGCTAGTGGGTTAGGGGCTTTCAAATCAATAGATGCAATGATACCTGAATGTCCTCAGCATATATGTAAGGAGATAACCCTAGGCTTTGAATTAAAGTTCCTAAGGGAGCAAGATATAAATTAAACAGTGTGGATGATGGCACTACCCCACAGCTGAGGAGTCTGGGACTTGAAGTGTTATTTCAAGAAAAGACAAACTAACTTACGGGCCGATACAGTAAGGGGCGGTAGAAAGAGGTGAGTTAGTGCCCGGCGCACCCGCGTTTGCCGCACGCACAGTTCGGATCACCTGCCGCGTCCAACCCGCGTCCATGAAGCGCAATCCATTTTACTGTATAGGCGCTATACAGCGCCTATACAGTATCCTGGGTGCGTTGGTACCTGTCATTTCAAATGTCATTTCAAATGACGTTTGAAATGACAGGTACCAGGAAGTGGATGGCTCTCCTACAGTCCCAAACCAACCCAATCCAAGCCCCAGCAGAGAGAGACAAAATTTCACAGTCCCAAACTTTCCCCCAGCCCCTGCTCACCTGCCCTGGCCGTGGCCACGCAAGCCCCCAGCAGCAGCAGTAGAAGTAGAAAGGCGGCGATAGAGAGCGGCTTCAGCAGCCCCGCCGGCGAAGATGAATACGTGCACCCCTGTAGGTCCAATATGGACGCTCAAGGCAGCGAAGGCGCATGCGCACACGCCGTGACCAGATGGCGTGTGCGAGAAGCATTTTTTTTTCTGTGGATTGGGTTGGTTTGGGACTGGGCGGCTAAGTGCGAGAAGCATTTTTTTTTTCTGTAGATTGGGTTGGTTTGGGACTGGGCGGCTTTTGGTGGTAGAATCAGATAATTACATTCTTGTGAATACAGACAGTGCAATGGAATGTATGGGATCATGCTGAGCCTTAAATACAAAGGTTAAAGCTTTAAATTGAATATGCTGAGCAACCAGTGAACCACACTAACGCAAGAGTCAGAGTAGGCGGTAAATTAGTAGGTTAAAGACGCGGCAAGATAGCAGGTTAAAAAGGCGATAGTCGGGGCGCACTTTACTGTATGGGAGGAATAGCTAATTGGATCGTTTACATACATATACATGCCGCAGGCAGAAAGGGATACGCGTCGAGTTAAAGAAGCGGTAAGGATCGGTAAAAACAGATAGCGAATCGCGGGTTAGACTTACGCGGCGAAATTGTGAGTACACAGTGGGTTAGAAATGGGGTAACTGCGGCCGCGCTTTACTGTATTGGCCTGTTAATGCTGGATATCTGGTGAATGTGGTTATGCAGGATGTGAAAGGCAGAGAGCCATGCTATTATTTAACAGCTTATGTAAGCCACTGGTGTTTTGACTGCTAAAGTGCAATATGCAGGGTGTAACTATTCACAACACTAATCACAGTTCAGAAGTACTTCCATGACCAGCCAGAGAATAAAAAACCAACAGTAAAATGTGTCACATTTTCATTGTTACACCCATATAGAAAATTTCAAACTGAGATTTTTGCTGTTTGGATAAGTTCTTAGTTTCTAGTGAATATATTCAAACAGGATTTTCATTATAAACTACAAGGATCCTTTCACAACCTTCTATTCACTATAGGAGCCACAATTCAGCAAACTGCAGGTGCCATCTTTTAAATCTCGGCCCAAAATGTTTATTTTTGGTATTTTAGATTTCAACACAAACTCAACCTTGCAGTAGTTTAGGGCTTTGTAACACACTGCCATCTTAATTCCAACATATTACAGCAGCTTCTAGGAGTGCCTCCACCTTTCCTAAAAGAGTTAAACTCGAAGTAGCCTGGAAACTACAACTCAGCTTTCGAAGGAGAACATCTGTACTTACTTCTCGTATACAAGTTCTTCATCTGTGCAGAAATAGTGTGCGTCTGGAACAGCCTTTGGTGCATGACACAGTATGGCAAAATAAAGACGATCTGAAATGCAAAAATGTTAGTTGTATTATTACATCATGTGTCTCTTCCTCAGGAAAACACAAAGCAAGTGTTGAATTAGTGCAGTTATTTCACACTGTGGACGATTCTACTTCTTTCACCAAGTAAATAAATTTAAACAAAACACACTTGGTTGTTTCCCCTTCTGTGTTTATTAAAAAAAAACAAACAACATTGAACAGTTTTTGAAGAGAGCTTTCCGTGTACAAGCCTCTTTAAGATACAAATCATTATCTAGCTTTCTTTCAGAGGTATAACTCAAAGCAATCAAACATATCTTCAGACTAATCTTTCATTACAAAAGACCTTGCTGGCTTGCCTCTTTATATGCCTCTGCCTCACTGTTTGACTTGGAAACAGTGCAGCCCTGCATGGAATTTCTTGTTCGTAGGAAAATCTAGAGGTGGTGATCAAGTTAATTGCTACAGATCCAAAAACAAAACCAAAAAAAAAAGCTCCACGAAACGATCATCATAAAATACAAGGAAGATTCCCACATCGTTTATATGCAAGATCTGCATCTCTTTTTAATCTAGGTTTAGGGCGTACGAACCCAATCCGAATGAAACTCACGCAAACTTCCGAAAGACTTTTCTGTACAATATATACATTTCATAATTACGAGATTCGGGTGCTCCAATTGCAAGTCAAAATAAATACCACCCCCCCCCCACTAAAATGGGTAAAACAAATCATTGCAATTATTCGAGCATCTATGCTCTCATTTTCCTCCATTATTTTAAATAGGTTTCGAAATCACCAATTCCTACCATAACAAATGCGTACTTCACTTACCTCTGACAATCTCAACAGCATGTGACAAATACTTAGAGTCGCTCATTATTAAAAAAAATAAATAAAAAAGTTTCAACAAAAAAAGTAAAAATTTAAAAGTCGGAGCCGCCACTCCCCTCCGTGACTTTTAAAGATGAAAGCGCGCTAGGCAGCCGCGCAATCACAAATCTCGGAGACCAGGGCTCCGATCTCCTGCAGAATCCAGGCCGCCGCCGCCGCCCAGCCAACACTCAGGACAGCAGAAGCCAAAACTGCAGCAACACTTGAAACACAATCAAAAAGAAAAAGAAAACCGCACTGAAGTCACAACACACTTGCAGCAAAGATCAACTTTTAAATCCAGACGCACATGATTAGAAAAAAAAAAAAAAAAAAAAAGATCATAAAAGAGATCTCTACAGGCTGGAGAAACACCAACAAACGCCACCGTAACCCTTGTCATCGTCCTTTGGATCCCGCCACCTCTGCCCTTCCCCCTCGGGAGGAGGCGCCACCGTCCATTGGCCCGCGCGAGGAGGATGGAGAGAGAAGCGTAGTCACAGATAAAGCCGCCTCTCCTACGTCACAAAGAGCCGCCCACCAAAAAATGAATAATAACAACCACCCTCCCAAACTCCGCATTCGCGCTACAGGTCGAAGAGAAAAGGGGCGGGTGCGGTGGCCTCAAATTGGTGCGTTCTCATTGGAGGACGGGCCGGCTTGCGGCGTATCGACGAGGCCATCTAAGCGAACCACGCCCCCTTTATTTCCAAAAGCCAGCCTCAACTTGCCTTCCCTCCCACTCCAAAAACAGAATAAAAATCCTTCCAAATGAGCCACCCCTCCCCCCTCCGAAGTAAAGGTGAGACTGCAATTCCCTCTCCTTACCCCCACACCTCTTTGTAGCACAGCAGGACGGCCTGTGCCTTTTTCCAAAGGTCACCAAAACGGATTGTTTTGACGGAGAGGCTGCACCCTACACTATTTACCCTCAACAGTCCTGCACCAGTCGATTCCTGCTTCAGTAAACTTGCTACATGTTGGACCTGGCAACAAGCATAAAAGCAAAGCGCATATTGTATTACAGTAGCCAGTCACCTCCCTCGCAGCAGCTATGCGGACGGTTCAACACACACTGGCCGATACTGTACTGTACAGTGCACCGGTGGAGCGCACTGTTAACCCGCATTTGGACGCGCTAGCTTTACCCCTTATTCAGTAAGGGGTAATAGCGTGTAGAAAACGCGCGTCCAACCCTTCTCCCCCCCCCCCCCCCCCGAAACTAATAGTGCCCGCAACATGCAAATGCATGTTGATGGCCCTATTAGTTATTCCCGCGCGATACAGAAAGCCGCACATTTTACTTTCAGAAATTAACGCCTGCCTGTGCCAGGAAGTGCACAGAAAAGCAGTAAAAACTGCTTTTCTGTGCACCCTCCGACTTAATATCATGGCGATATTAAGTCAGAGGCCCCAAAAGTAAAAAAAAAAAAAGTAGCAAAATTTAAAAAATCGGCCCGCAGGTCGGAAGACGGATGCTCAATTATGCCGGCGTCCGTTTTCCAAACCTGTGGCTGTCAGCGGGTTTGAGAACAGACGCCGGCAAAATTGAGCTTCGGCTGTCAAACCCGCTGACAGCCGCCTCTCCTTTTACCGCGGGCCCTAATTTGCATAGGCCACCCCCTGGCTCGCGTGGCCCAGGAGAGTGGCCTGTGCGCGCGCCGGGAGAGCAGGCGCTCACCAGCTCTCCCGCGCGTTTTTCTGAATCGGCCCGACATTCAGGCTGATGCAACATCCCGCGGGAAAATCAGACGCTCATGATTTAGCACCCGTGGCCATCCACCTTCGTTGCGTTAAAAAGGAGGCACTAAGGGAAATTGTATGTCTCTAGTGCTTCGGCATCAGGTACCCAGGAGATGTGACTGTGCGTGAGTTAGGAAAACGGACGCTCGTAAATTGAGTTTACGTTTTCCTACCCTGACCACCATCAAAGACTTAAAAAAATATTTTTTTTTTTCACAATTCTGCTTTCTGTGGTTCCTCCGACTTAATATCACCTTTTTCCTAACTCACACACAGCCACTTCTCCTGGGCACCTGATGCTGAGGCGCTAGGGACATACAATTTCTCTTAGTGGTTCCTCAGACTTAATATCGCCATGATATTAAATCAGAGGAACCACAGAAAAACAGTATTTTCTGCTTTTCATTTCAACTTTTTGGGGCTCCTTCAAATTTAATGCCAGCTCTGGGGCTGGTGTTAATGTTTGAGGGTTAAAATGTGCATGCTTAACACACTTTTTTTTTTTTTTTTTACATCCAAGGGTAAAAGGTAATAGCCTCATCAACATGGTATTTACACGTGATGAGCACCATCAGCTACAACCTGGTTTGGATGCACTCATCTCCTTATTGCATATAGGGCTGTGGATGCGCGTCCAAAACACCTGTGCGCTAGCCTGAGCATACGGTATTGCATCGTGCACTTTGATATTCCATCTTTCAGTCACCTCAAAGCAGATTATATTCTGATACTAAAGGTAGCTCCCTGTCCCCAGAGGGGACAGAAGTTTACTCCTGAAGTAGCAAAGAGTTGTGTGCACAAAGCCAAGTAAAGCTGAGCACAGCCTAGCGCTCCTCCGTGCAAATCCCAGCAGAACCAGAACCAGCTTTTTCTGTGCCCAGGGCAGATATTTTATTTATTTATTTATTTATTTGAGTTTTTTCTATACCGGCATTCACGGAGTTCGTATCATGTCGGTTTACATAAAACAAGGGGTGATCAATAAATTATAAACGTACATAACTATAACATGAGAGTATACATTTGCAAAATATAACAAATTATAACAAGTGCGCAGAAAAAGCAGTTACAATAAAACAAGGATGGTTCTAACTGGGAGTTGAAGAAGAGGATGATAGAAGTTTAACAAGAAGTAGAACGTGCAGTGGTTGGTAAGTCTGTATCAGTTTTGTGGGTGATAATCAGTCTTGCTGTGTTTGGTGGGAGAGCATCAGTCAGGGTACGGAAAGGCTTTCTTGAACAGATATACAGAATTGCATCCCCCTTTACTTACCAGTCTGCTCTGACATAGCACTTTCTCTTTTAGCAGCAATGGCACAGCTGTCCTTAAGGGAGTGACAGCTTCAGCATCCCTCACTCTCACCCCTCCTTGCAGCATCTTCCTTACCTCCTGCCCACGCAATCCCTCTCTCTTCCCCCTCTGGGCCCTGAGTTCCCCCTCTTTCTCTTACCATTGCTTGCCCTGCATCCCCCTACTATTTGCTCTAGGTCAGTGGTTCTCAACCTTTCTAATGCCGTGACCCCGCAATACAGTTCCTCATGTTGCGGTGACCCCTCACCCCGCCCTCGCCCTGCGAGGGCGGGGTGAGGGCGGGGCGAGGGTGGGGCTTTGGTCATATGGGGGTGGGGTTATGGATGGGGTTGGATTTTAGTGCATACTTATTTATTATGACATTTATAAACAGAACCACCATTCCTCATAAAACAATAAAATTAAACATAAAGCATCAGTTATAATAGTAAAACCATACTAATAAAAGAATATTTTAAAATTACTGATAAATAGAATTTCTATTAATTAAAATCATATACATTTTATAATTTCCCAAACACCAATAAAATATTTCAAAACAGCACATATATCAAATAACACACAATAATTAAAACTAATAAGGATTTTAAAAAGCCCCTGCTGTCCATACATGGGAGCTCTTGATTTCCAGTCACCCTGATATTGTCGAGGATTAGGAGGTTATCCTCTCTCTCTCACACATACTCACATGTCCATTCTCTCTCACACATACACTGTCACATACATACACATTCATGCTCTTATACCCACCATAACCTCTCACTCTCACAGACACTGATACACTCTCAGGGTGTAAGACACTCTCTCCCCCCCCCCCCCCCCCCACCCCCCCCCCCCCCACCCCCCCCCCCCCCCCCCCCCCCCACTCACACACACTCTTACTCCCCTGGATTTTCTCATACACACTCATGCTCTCACTCTTACTGGCTCCCTCACAACCTCAGAGCCTCTCAGATAAAACTCTATGCAGCAGAAATAATGCTGAATGTTGAGAATTGTGTTATGCAGACTAATCTGGAAAATGCACTAATTTCTACATGAGTCATAATGAATCAGTCCTCAGCTGCAGGCTTCAATTGATTATCCTGGCTCCCTTAATGTTTGCCAAATACAGTTCATGTGTAACAGCAATCCTAATTCTCCACCAGATCAAGCTGATTTCACATCCCACTTCATACTTTGTCACCTCCAGCTGAGTCAAACAATTAATCTAATTACTGCCACGTGGCTATTGGGGAGGCGCTGATTGCTGCTATTGGCACTGAAGCCCATTCTGCTGCCTCCTTTGTGCAGGCCCCCGTGGGTTTCCACTTCCTCCATGTTGATCTCGTACATTGTGAGATCCGCCATAGAGAAAGTGCTACTCTTGCACATTCCCAAAGATTACATGTACCAATCAGTAAAAAGTAATTTATTTTTTTTTTACATCTGCTTCCCTTTCTTATTTTTTTGCCATTTCCTTTTATATTGCCTTTTTTTCTATTTCTTTTCTCTCCACCTGTCTTCTTCCCTCAAACACACAGTCAGGTTCTCATTCTCACGTGCATTTCTCTCTCACACACACATACACACACAGGCTCTCACTGTCACATGCTCTCTCTCTCATGCAATCATTCATACACACAGTCTCTCATTGGCACAGGCTGTCTGAGTCTCACACACAAGCTCTCTCACACCCCCACATGCTGCCTTGCTCAAGCACAGGCTCTCACTCTAACATGCTGTCTCTTTCACACACACAGAGGCTCTCACATGCTGTCTCTGCAAACACACACAGTCTCTCAACTCACTCTCACACACAATCTCTCAACTCATCTCATACTCGCACACACCTCTCTCTCACCTCTGGGCCTCTTCTTTACGGGTTGCCACAGGATGGGCTCTGCAGCGGCCCTAGTCTTCCCGGCCCCGCTGCTCCTCTTCTGCACGCGGCTGAAGCACCTCTTCTACCCACGCGGCTGACGCGCCTCCTCCTTCCTGCCCGTGTGGCTCCGGCAACATTTGTCTTCCGGGGCAGGGCGGGCAGGAAGTAGGAGGAGCACCTGCAGTGGCTGATACACCTCCTTCCTGCCTGCGCGGCTCCAGCCACATACTTTACTGCGACGCGCTAGCTTTTTGGGCCATGTCTCTTCCAGTGGCGTAGCCAGAATTGATTTTTTGGGTGGGCACAAGGTTAACATGGGTGGGCTGTAGGCATGCAGGTCTACTAGTTGTTTTTTTTACTGATAAATAATGCCAAATTATGCAGCATAGCATTCACATCTACGCCTAAGTATGAGGTTTACTTAATGATACAAACATAATTCACGGTGATTTGTGGTACTTTAGCCTTCTTATTATTACGATTTTATACACGGCTCCTACCTGTCCATAAATTTTGAGAGAGAGGTTGTGTTGCTTATATTTAAATTGCTAACATCTCAAAATATAGATATATATTTTTACCTTTGTTGTCTGATCTTTGTATTTTTCTAATCAGTTGGTCCTGGTCTCTTTTTCCCATTTTTTCCCTTATAGCTCATTTCCTAATTCCTTTTCAGTGTCTTTCTTCTATTACTGTCTTCTTCCCTTCCACACACACACACACACATACACGCTTTCTCTCACAGACTCCCTCTCACACACTCAAGCTGTCACTCTCATATGCTCTCCCCCCCCCCCCCCCCCAACAAGCTCACATTCTCTGCAGACACACATACAAGTTCTCACTTTCTCACCCCTCCCCAGGCTTATATTCTTATGCACACACAGACGCACATCCAGGCACCCATTCTCACCCACACACATAAACCCAGACTCCCATTCTCACCCACAAACCCATGCTCCCAGTCTCACCCACACATATTCAAGCTCCCATTCTCATCCATACATATACACATTTAAGGTCCTATTCTCACCCACACATACACACATTCAAGCACCCATTCTTATCCACATATTCAAGCTTCCATTCTCACCCACCCACACAAACCCAGGCTCTCATTCTCACCCATATATACACACATTCAAGCTCCCATTCTCACCCACCCACAAACCCAGGCTCCCATTCTCAACCACACATACACACATTCGAGCTCCCATTCACCCACATATTCAAGCTTCCATTCTCACCCACATACACAGCCAGGCTCCAGTTTTCACACACACACACACTCCCATTCTCATCCACACATACACATTCAAGCACGTGCACAGCTTCCGCTTTCTCCCCCAGAGCAGGAAGATCAGCTGCCTCTCCTGCTGCCACCGGACTCCTGCTATCTTCGGGCGTCGGGCCGAACTTCCTGTCGGGGGGGGGGGGGGAGGGAGGAAGCGTACGTTGTGCGCTGCGCTTCCGCTCCCCCCCCCCCCCGACAGGAAGTTCGGCCCGACGCCCGAAGATAGCAGGAGTCCGGTGGCAGCAGGAGAGGCAGCTGATCTTCCTGCTTTGGGGGAGAAAGCGGAAGCTGTGCGCGGCGCTTCCGCTCCCCCAAACAGGAAAATCGGCGGCCGTTTGGCCCGAAGATAGCAGGAGAACGGGTGGCAGCAGGAGAGGCAGCTGATCTTCCTGCATTGGGGGGAGGAAGCGGAAGCTGCGCGTGGCGCTTCCGCTCCCCCCCGAACAGGAAGACCGGTTGGCCATACGGCCGCAGCAGCGCTTTCCCATGTGTGCCGTGATGGCGCGCGAGGCGTGGGTTCTCTTGTTCGCTGTCGCGGGGATGGGATCCCGCGACAGCCTTGCAGTTCCGGTGCCAGTTGGGTGGGCACCTGCCCACCCAGGCCCACCCGTGGCTACGCCACTGGTCTCTTCCCTTTTGGGGTTGGAGGAGGCAGGTCTCCAGCTTCGCCCCGCCTCCCCGCAGCAGCCGCGGCGCCACGGACCGGCAAAAAACCCCAACGGCCCGGTACTGGTCCGCGGACCGGTGGTTGGGGACCTGCTTTAGGCGACCCCTGTGTTTTGGTCGTTCGACCCCCGCCGGGGTCGCGACCCACAGGTTGAGAACCGCTGCTCTAGGTGTTCCCTCTTACACACACACACTCCCTCTTCTCTGTCTTGCATCCCCTGTTCACCCTCACTCACCCCAAGTGCAGAAGTTCCCTCTCGCCCAGCAGCAGGAAACCCCTCTCCTCCACCACTGTCAGGAAGCAGCAGCCTCCTCTCTCTTTTTTTCCCCTCCCCCCAATCTACCACACAGCACCCGTCCCTTCTTTGGCTCTCCTCTTTCCCCCTGCCAAGCAGCAACCTCTTCCCCTCTCCCGTTCTCTCCTCCTGCCTATGCTCTTCAGCCTGCAATGCTATAGATCAGGTGTGAGAAAACTGGGAGGTGAGCCTCCCCAGGGGGGCTTGAACATTCCTGAAAAGGGGGGGGGGGGGGGTGAGTCCACTATCTGTTCAATCCAGGAAGGAAAAAAAAAATGGACTCGCTGTGAAGAACAGAGTTGCTTACTGTAACAGGTGTCCTCCTAGGACAGCAGGATGTCAGCCCTCACAGATGGGCAACATCATCGGATGGAGCCCGGCACAGAAACCGTTTGACAAAGTTTCTAGAACTTTGACTGGCACACTGAGCATGCCCAGAATGCAACTATCTGCGTGTCCAGGCGGGGTCCCCTCTTCAGTCTCGTAAAATAGAATTCATGAGCGAAAAAATAAAATAAAACGCAGGAGAACCCAATTCTGCGGGGTGGCAGACGGGTTTCCTGAGGACCACCATCCTGCTGCCCTAGGAGAACACCTGTTATAGGTAAGCAACTCTGCTTTCTTCTAGGACAAGCAGGATGGTAGTCCTCACAGATGGGTGAACACCAAGCTACAGGCTGCTCCCAGCAACGAGTATGACAAACTGGCACCGAACTGGGTGCGAACAGGCACAAAAGAAAACTGTGATGCTGTTGATAGGATAGGGAGACAGCCTGATCCCAAACCATGGGACTTAGGTAGAGAGAGGTGGGTTTAAGCCTGGAAGAGGTTGCGAAGGACAGATTAGCCGAAGCTACTGTCTTGCCGACCATCCTTGTCCAAGCAGTAGTAGGCGGCGAATGTGTGTAGAGAACTCCACGTCGCAGCCCTGCAGATTTCGGCAATGGGAACCCCATAAGTGGGCCACCAACACTGCCATAGCTTTCACAGAGTGAGCCTTAACACGGCCTCCAAGCTGAAGGCCCGCCAACCAATTGGTCAGATTTTGCTTGCCCACTGCAACTCCCAAACTATTCTTGTCAAAAGATATGAAGAGCTGAGTGGATTTGCCTGTGGCCTGCTGAGCGTTCTAAACAGAAAGCTAAGGCTCTCTTGCAATTCAATGTGTGTAGAGCCCATTCACCCTGGTATGAATGGGGCCTCAGAAAAAACGTGGGCAGAATGATGAACTGATTGAGGTGAAATCAGTCACCACCTTAGGCAGGAACTTGGGATGTGTACACAGGACCACCCCATCATGAAAGAATTTTGTGTAGGGCGCATACGTAACCAAGGACTGAAGCTCACTAACCCTGTGAGCCAAAGTGATCGTCACCAGGAAGAGAACATTCCAGGTGAGGAACGTCATATCTCAGGAGCGCATAGGCTCGAAAGGATCTCGCATGAGCCGCGCCAACACCATGTTGAGGTTCCAGGACACAACAGGAGGCTGGAGGGGGGACTTCAGTTTAAGCAGGCCCCACATAAACCGTCCTACTATGGGCTGCACAGAGATGGGCGTGCCAGCAACATCGTGATGGTAGGTGCTGATGGTACTCAGGTGGACCTTAACCAAGGTGGCTTTCAGCCCAGCTTTGAAGAGGTGCCACAGATAGTCCAGTAACTTCAGAGTGGGACAGGCGAAGGGATCGAAGCCAAGCCCCTCACACTAGATGGAGAATCTCCCCCATTTCAGTTAATAAGACTTCCTGGTGGAAGGCTTCCTGGAAGCTACCAGCACCTGGACACGTCATCAGAGAGGTTCAGGGGCCGCAAAACTAGGCGCTCAACATCCAGACTGTCAAGGCTAATGTCTGGAGGTTTGGATGGCGCAATCTGCCCCGATCCTGCGTTATCAGATTGGGGAAGATCAACAGATGGATAATTTCTCTGACTGATAGGTCTTGAAGGAGCGGGAACCAGACCTGTCTGGGCCAGTACGGAGTCATGAGAATCAAGGTCCCTTGGTCTTTCTGGAGCTTCAAGAGAGTCTTCATGACCAGTGGAAGAGGAGGATACGTGTACAGGAGACCTGTGTCCCAATGCTGGCAAAAACGTCCGAGGCTGGAAGTCCTCCTGTCCTGAACAGGGAACAAAATTTGCTCACCTTGCAGTTCCAGGGGGAGAAAAAGAGATCCCCATCCGGAGTGCCCCACTGGCTGAAAATCTGGGCTGCCACTGCTGGATCCAGGGACCACTCATGTGACTGGAATGTAGGACACAGACAGTCCGCCACCATGTTCATTGCTCCAGCCAGGTATATCACTCTCAGGAGCATGCCCTGCGATAAGAGCCTAGGACCAAATCTGCACCGCCCCTCGACAGAGGAGGAATGACCTCGTGCCTCCCTGCTTGTTAATGTACAAAATTGCCACTTGATCGACAGTCTGGATCAGGACTGCCTTGTGGGACAAGCGGTCTTGAAATACCCAAAGGGCATAACAAATCGCCCGAAGCTCCAGGAAGTTGATCTGATATAGAGATTCCTGAGCCATCCACCGATCCTGCGTGTGGAGGTCATCCATACGCGCCCCCCAACCGCGGGGGGAGTCATCAGTGGTAAGCATCACCTGAGGCGGGGCAATCTGAAAAGGGACTCCCTGCTCCAGGTTGGAGAAATTCTCCCACCAGGACAGGGAGACCTGCAGAGGTGGTGTGATGTAAACACATGCCTCGAGGTCCTGGGACACATGCTGACATTGCAACCGCAATGTCCATTGCACCCTGCACATGCAAAGGCAGGACAATGGGGTGACATGGAAAGATGCAGCAGATGAGCAGAAACCTGATGACTGCTGTGGACCAAACTCACCAGCGATTGCAGGGCAGAAATGCCTTGGCCTGAATCGTGTCCACTCTGACTCCTATGAAGTCCAGGTGGGGCGACAGGCAGAAGTGGGAATTGGGATAATTCATGACAAACCCCAGAGATTGCAGCACTTGGATGGTCAGACTTAAAGAGTGAAGAGCCCCCTGTTGGGAGGCGCTTTTGACCAACCAGTCTTCCAAGTAAGGGAACACATGTATCCCCTGACGCCTAAGGTGCACCCTCACCACTGCCAGGCACTTGGTGAAGTCTTGAGGGCTGAGGCCAGGCTAAACGGCAGCACTTGATACTGGAAGTGAGCTTCTCCCACCACAAAGCGAAGATACTTCCTGTGACCCCGGAAGATCGCAATATGGACGTAAGCATCATTCAAGTGGCGGGAGCAAAGCCAGTCTCTTCTTCTGAGGAGTGGGATCAGGGTGCTCAGAGAGACCATTTTGAACTTTTCCCGCTGAAGGAATTTGTTCAAGGCTCTGAGATCGAGAATAAGGCGTAGGCCTCCAGTTCCCTTTGGTATCAGGAAATACCTTGAGTAGAACCCTCGGTCCTGCTAGTGAAAGGGAATGGGTTGCACCGCTCCTGCCATTTAGAAGGGTGGAGAGCTATGTCACAAGTATTTCCTGCAGAGCAGATGAAATCCACGACGGACATGGGGGGAAAGTCCGCAGGGACATCCCTAAAATTCAGCCAATATGCTTGGCGGATGATTGTGAGAACCCACCCACAAGGGACCAGCGGTGGGTAAAGCAAAACAGTCTGCCCCCAACCGGAGGGGCAAGATGCCAGGGGTTTGGTGAACTGACTCACGCTCCCTTGCTCCCAGTCAAAACCCCATGGCGGGGCTCTGCTAGGGGTTTTGACGTGGGTGCGGGAATGCTTGGCTTTTTTGAGAGCGGATTCCACCACAACCGATTGGTGAGGGAGGTGGCGCCTCTCAAATCCCAAAGCTTGTTGGACCAGGTAGATGGCATCTGCCTTCCTGTTAACAGGAGGAACAGACACCGGATGTTCCCAAATCCTAAGGAGAAATTTCTTACAGATATGATGGACTGGGTTTCTCTTTTGGGGTACAGACGAACTGGAGGACTTCCAGCATCTTATGTCGAGCATCCTCCTCTGTGAGGAGCTGAAACAGGATTGCTTCAGCCATAGCCCGGACAAAGCCTGCAAAAGAAAGATCCTCTGGGGGAGACCTATGACTCTCATCTGGCAAAGAAGGCTCCGAAAGGAGATCACCGGAGTCCTCAGAAGACAACCCAGGTATCAGCTCCCCAGAGGTCATATATGAGAGGCCTCTTCCTTGCTAAGGTCCCTTGGGGCCTGCGTGGATGGGCCCTGTCCAAGCTTCTCGGTCTGGGCACCGAGGGCATCAAGGGCACCGATGGCCTTGAGGGCGACAAAGACACTGATGGCACAGAGGTTCCCGACGGCCCAGGAACAGGATCGGGGAACTCTAATCGTGGGACAAGCAGACTCAAAGGTGGCGGTAGCCGCAGCAAATCTTCCTCCTTGGAGGACCCAATAATGGGAATTGCTCCAGAGGAGGGCATCAGTGGCCACTGGGGAATAGATGGTCCTCCGGGCACCGGCTGCATCAGAAGAATGCCGAGTAGGACTTCCAGATGCTCTAGCAGGGGCGCCAAAAGAGATGGCGCAGGCTCTGGCACGGGGACGGGTGCAATACCCCGCAGGGCTCAGAGCACTGCCATCTGAACCCTGTGGTCCAGTTCCTCCTGGAAGTCTGGTGAAGTTAGGACTGATGGAGGAGAAGGAAGTGGCTTCACCGGAGCCTCCTTGGAGCTCTGAGGAGGCTCGGTGCCTGGCACAGATATCGGTGGGGGAACGCCTAGGACTCTCATGTCTGATAAGGGATGATGCCTCTTCCCCACTGGGTTGCTTCGAAGGTAGCATGGCTGCCACCAATGCCGCATCAGCTCCGTGGTCGTGTGTCAACGGTGACCAGTGACTGTGTTTGCGGTGGTGCTCGGCCCAGTCTTTTCCCAGCGGCGAGGAAGTTGAAGAACCCAACGTCTTGGAATGCAACAACATCAGAGAATGCCTATTTCCGGCTCCACTCTTGCTAGAGGGGCCTGCTGGGTGAGCGGAAAGGGATGGTGTATCCAACGGTTCTCCTTAGCCTCTAGGAGTTGACGCCCCCGATGCCGGAGTGGATGGATCAGACTTTTTGGGTCCAAAAAGCTTTTCCATCTTATCCAGCTGGGTATGACGGCCCTTGGAGGTCATCTGATCATACAGATGCACTTGTGGACATCGTGTGTCGCCCCCAGGCAGAGGATACAAACCTCATGCGGATCAGTAACAGACATGATCCATGGACACTGGGGGCACAGTCAAAAATCAGACAACGCTATAAAAAACAGCCGGCAATCAGTCAATGGCAGGAGACCACCAAGGAGTGACACGCCAGGAATGGTCTGCAGCGAAGGGGAAAAACAGTACCTAACACTCCGCTGGACGGCACCTACCCAGCGCAGGAAAAAAAAAGTTGAAAAATAACCAGGAACACTTTTTTTTTTTTTTTTTAAAGAAAAAACGAAGAGCTGAGCTCCAGAACCGCGAAGCAACTATTTCGCGGAAAAAGAGAGACTGAAGAGGGACCCGGCGTGGACAGTAGCATGCTGGACATGCTCAGTGTGCCAGGCAAGGTTTCTAGAAATTTTGACATAAGTTTTCCGTGCCGGGTTCCATCTGATAATGTCACCCATGTGTGAGGACTACCATCCTGCTTGTCCTAGGAGAATCTCAGTGCCATAGAGGCACTGCAAGCTCAGGAGGCAGGAAGCTGCCAGAATGTAGTGACAATGTAAGTATGCCACAGTTTAGACATGTCTTTTGGTGGGCCAGGCAGAGGGCTGCTTCTGCAGTCTTCTGGTGGACTCAGGGGGGGAGCCTCTTTAATCTATTGCAGAACTGGACCTTGGAGAAGCCACTGTGGTGTTCCACAGCCTAGGAAGACCTGTCATTCTCACGCCTCCACCCGGGAGGAGCTCTTGCTACTGCTGGGCCCTTACCCAGAGAGAGAGAGAGAGATAACAACTGTTGCCCACCGGAGAAAAAGAAGTGGTGATATAGGAGAGAGGAATGGGGAAAGGCTAGAGAGAATGAGGAAATGGAAGTGAAGAGGAGAAAGGGAGGAGGTGGGGGAAGGAAGAATACCGGCAAAAGTGTGAAATAAGTTAAATATGCAAATCATAACATGAGAAAATAAAAAACAAGATAAGCAAACTAACCAAATTGGAAAAACTAGTGAAAACAAAAAAAAAAAAAAGCAAAGAAAAAACTGGACAGGTGAAATGGAGTTTCTCAACTCCTAAAAAAATTTTGGTTGGCACCTAAGTTTTTTGGAAAATGTTCTAGTCCTTAGCATTGGATTGTGTGGCCTCTATGTCTGGGTGTGGTGTGGAATGTGCGTCTGGTGTGCGTGTGCCGTCACCCAGAGGAGAACTTTGTTGATTTCTTTTGCGTTTCTCATGGATAAAAATAATGTGTTTAAGTATTTCTTTAGAAATAGTCAAGAAAAAGTTTTTGGTCACAAGCTATGGTGTTACCCTGATATAGTTAAATCAACCCAAATGAGACGTAAATCTTTTCTCAATATGAGGGCTGAAGTTGTCCAAATGGGGGCTCAATTTAAACTCCATTTTCCATGCAAATGTTATATTATCTATCAGGAACAAAAATATATTTTCTTAGAACCCTCTCAGCTTAGGGACTTCTTGGTCTCTTGCTCCTAGATTGTCTCACTATAAGCAGTTAAAAAAAAAAAAATTAACAGGCGAAGTGTCTTCTCAGGTTGCCTTTTCTGCAATAATATATTACATTGGTATTGGTTTCACTCCATTTTCATGGGCTCTCCCGTATTTCCTTTATTGTTAAAATACAAATCAACAATTGTTATTATGATTATGTATTTTCTTTTTTGTATTTTATGATTTCTAAACTAGTTCTACTTGTATGTAGATCTAAAAATTTAATAGAAAAAAAAAAAAAGATAAATATGCAGATAAAATTCTTTTTTGTTCTACAAGCCTCTCCAATTCCCTCCCTATTTCTGTTCCCTGCAGATGGGGGGGAGGGGGGGGGGGAAGGAGCTGAATTAGGGTGGGTTCTTTGCTTTGACACTCACATCCATCCCCATCCAGTTCCTTGCATGCCGCTTGAGAGGGCAGGGGCTGAAGTAGGAAGCAGAGGGCTGATCTCTGCTGCCTGAGATTCAGGGCACTGGCCAATTAAAGTCTTTGGGGCATAACCTTGTGTACTTATACCTATAGGTAAAAGCAGCCTTGCTGATGATGCCCCCTTGAGCTTGACACCCAGGGCAGCTGCTCCCCCTTCCCCCGGCTCTCAATCCCAGGTTAACAAAGGCATTAGCTATTACTCCCCAAAGCAGAGAAGTGCATAGGCTTTTAAGGATGGAAATTTAACCAGATCAGAAGTGCAATAAAGGTTCTACAGCTAGCATTAGTCTATGGGGCTGACCCTGGAATTTGTGGTGTCAGGGTCCTATACACACGCTATGTGTGCCTTCTGTTCACATAACCCGAACATACATTTTATGTTAACACTCATACCACTTTTCTATGCACAAATCAGTTTTTCTGCACACAAACCACAATTATGTTCCTAAATCATGGTTTGTGCATATTAAAATGTGATTTGTGTATGTTTTTCATTTTTTTGGGCACATTTTAGGTTTACCCATCTTTTTTTTTTTTTTTAAACTCCCACTGCATTGGCAGTGGGAGTTAACTTTACCACTATTTACCACATTTACCACTATTAAGAAAATGTGCACTGAAATACAGCACATATTTTACACTTATCTTAATAAATCAGGCCACGGGTTTGCAGGTGGTCTCCAGCAGTGGGGGTTTGGACTATCAGGGGATCGGGCTTCCCTGGTGGGCCGGTCTCTCCCATCATTTTTTTTTTTTTTTTTTTTAAACTTCCTGGCTAAAGAAAAGGAGAGGGGCTGCTGCGGCCAGCAGAGATGCCTGCAAGGCCGCAAAAGACCCAATCGAGCTGAAGCTGGAAGACATGTATGCGGAGCCGCGGCAGAGCACGTGCTGCCAGCAGTGTGAAGAGGGGCCTGTGGGTCGAGGCAGGGCCCATGCTGCCATGGCCAGAAGTGAGGCCTGCAAGGCCGTGTGGTCCTCCCCCCCCCCCCCCCCCAACATTGCAAAAGCAGCATGGCTGCCTTTCACCTCCCTTCGGGGAGTGAGGAGCAGCACTGTGATTCAAAAACCAGCAAAGAGAAGGCCCAGAAAAAAGGGGAAGACCTGAAAGGGGTATGTGTGTATACCTGTGTGTGTGTGAGAGATAGAGCGACTGGGTGTGTATGTGAGAGAGATCTTGCATGTATGTATGAGAGCCTGCATATGTGTGTTTGTGTGTGTGTCAGAGCCTATGTGTGTATGAGAGAGTGAGAAAGACTATGCCTGACAGCAAAAGAGCCTGCATATGTATGAGAGACTGTGTATGTATAAGAGAGCCTGCATGTATCTGAAAGAGTGAGAGCCTATGTATGTGACTGCATACAGGATTTGTATGAGATCTAAGGAGAATCCCCAGAAAGATTTTCCCAGATCCAAACAAAAAGGTGGGGATTTATTAATAATTAGGAAAAAAAATAAAAAAGGAACTTAAGCTAGTACCCTACAAAGTAGAGATTAACCCTCCCTATCTGGTAGCAATTCTAAAATCTCTTCAATTAAACATAGGACTGGTCTACTGCCCTCCAGGCTTACTATAACATGACTGCTCACCATTGACTGAATTATTCACTACGGTGTTTCCATCACCAGACACTAACCTCATCTTAAAAAAAACCAAACACACCTAGAGAACACCTGGAAACAAAAAAACACCTGAAACAATGAATGCTTTGAAGTGGTCCCAATTTGTCTTTAAAGCTACTCATAAAGCAGGACATATTTTAGATCTAATATTTGCCAATACCAGCAACTGTCGAATCAATACTTCGCACACTATATTGTCCTGGTCTGATCACCAAATAGTAAAGGCAGAAATAATCTTCCTCAGCCCTACTCATAAAAAAGTATAGATAAAAATCATACTTTTACCTTTAGGAAAAAGACTGACATTGAGGTACTGTCAGAATCAATAGAAAATAAGTTAATTGAACTAAATGAAGCTAATGCTTCTTCGGCATTTCATTCCTGGGATCGGATTGTCAATGACATAGCCTAAAACCTCAGTCCTGTCCAGATGAAAACTATTAATAAAGAAAGGAATAGCTCCAAACATAAGAAGCCATGGTACAATGATAATTTAAGATGCACTAAACAGAAACTTAGAAAATTAGAGAAATAATGGCAGAAATGTCAGTCTTCTGAATCCCTAGGAAGATATAGATCTTTCCTAACAAAATACCGTGCGTTAACTAATAAAGCAAAAAAAAAAAAAAAAGGATTACTATGCTAAACAGGTTCATGGAGTAATATTTAATTCCAAATTACCTTTTGATGTTGTTAAACACTTAATCAAGGACCTGTCATCTTCCTTTTTGAGAAATAACTTCCTAAAGGGCGAATGCAATGAATATGCCACATCCTTTTTAGATAAAATCAATAGGTTGAAAAATCATTTCCCTATCTGTACAAGAACCCCTGAAGATTTACATGGCCTGGTTAAATGGACGTTTGACAGCGTAACAAAACTTGAAATTAGTCAAATTATTGCTAAAATTAGTCTTGCCATTCACCCATATGATCCAATTCCAGCCAGTTCCTTGAAACAATCACAACATTAATTGATCTCACTCTCTCAGAAGGAATTGTTCCACATGGGTTAAAACATGCTGTGATAAAGCCAATTCTAAAAAATAAAACCGGTAGAATCGACAATTGGGACAGCTATTGTCCCATAACCAAATCTGTCTTTTCTCTCAAAAGTACCTGAAAAAGCTGTGTTATCCGAACTTGTAAATCATTTGGAAGAACAAGATATTCTTTTCCCAAATCAATTTGGATTTAGGAAATATCATTCAACTGAGACATTACTCCTCTCCTTAATGGACTCTGGTCTACAAGGATTTGATGCTGATGAATCTTATTTTCTCGTGCTAATCGATTTAACAGCAGCCTTTGATACTGTAGACCATACCCTTTTATGCAATCAGCTAAGCAACATTGGGACAGACGGTAGTGTTCTCAGATGGTTCTCTTTCTTTCTTTCTAATAAGTCATTCCAAGTCAAATTGGGCAACTGCATATCTGATACATTCCATATTGATACGTGTGTCCCTCAAGGTTCAGCCCTCTCGGCAACACTATTCAATATCTATATGCTTCCACTGTGTAAATTACAGCAAATTTAGGAATTTCTTTTTTCTTGGATGCTGACATACAGTTTTACATTCCATTCTCTAAATCATTTGAATATACAGTATAGACACTTTCAACCTATATGAAAGCAACGCAACAAGAGCTATATCTCAGCTTTAACATTAAATCCTAAAGACTGAAATCATCTGCTTAAGTAGAAATTCTTCTATAGTCAAACCTCAGGCTTTAGAATTGGGTACTATTCATATCACTCCCTCAAATCAAGTATGGAATTTAGGTATCCAGCTAGATGAAAATCTCACCATGAAAAAGCACATCAATAAATGAAGTTGTGTATATTACATCAGTTGAAACCATTATTAACTTCCAAGGACTTCCATACCATATTAAGTATAGAGAGCGCTGGAGATTTTTAATCCTATTTTAAATTTTTGGATGTTATTTCATGTGTCTGCTGTTTGAAATATTAGAAAAAATTAGTTATTTTAATTATTGGATGTTCATTGGCTGTTGCCTGCTTGATATTTATTTTTTCTAGTATGGTTTTATTATAATGAATGCTTTACATCTTGACTTTATTGCTTATTTATGAGGAGTGAGGATGTTTATTTTTCCACTGTTGCACTGAATAGTCAGGTTTACTATGCTTTCCAGAGCATGTATGTGAGACAGAGTGAGTGAGCCAGTGAGCATGTGTGTGTGAGAGAAGGAGAGAACGTGTATGTGAGCAAGAAGACTATTTAAATCAGTGAGCATGTATATGAGCCAGTCAGCATGCTTAAGACAGAGAATATAAAGGAATTTGTGTAAGAATTAACATGTATGTTAGAGTGTGTATGTAAAGAATATGAAAGAGAGGAGAAAGTTTGTGCATCCCTCCTATCTCTACCTAATCCATGACAATCTCAGGGTAACTGAAGTCTAAAGTTCCCAGGTATAGAGATCGGGGGATTTTTTTTTTTTTTTAGCCTTAGTTTTAATTATTTGGTGGTATTGGATGTATCTACTGTTTTGAAATATTTGTTTGGAAAATTTTGAAAAAAGATGTATATTTTTGATCATTAGATGCTCTATTTATCAGCTGATATGAAATATTTTTTATGACTATGGTTTTACTATTATGATTGATGGTTTATATATCTTGATTTTATTGTCTGATGTTTAATGAGGAATGGTGATGTTTCTGTTTTTCCATTGTTGCACTGCATATGGAGTCGGCCTTGTTACGGTTTCAAATTCAGGTTTTGTCTGTATGTTGCTAGTTTTACTTTATTGCCTCTCTATTCTGTATTTGGTGAGGGTCTGTGTGTTCTGCATGTGTGACTCAGGTAAAGTATTCTGTTAGCATGTAGTTTCTGTGTAGGGATCTAACACAGCTTGGTTTATTCTGTTTTCCTAATATCAGGTGTATTGGTATTTTAGGGCCTGATGTAATATTTGCAGTGCTGCCTTTTCATAAGTAGAGTTATTACTGTTTGAGTGCTGGGAGTTAGTGCTGTTTTCATAAGGGAGATTTACCATATTGTAATTCAGCTACTTAAAGCTATCTGAAGGCTGACATGCTTTACAATAGTCCTAATACCATATGGCTGCAGGTGACTTTGTAAAAGTTTATGGCTGGTACCACAGCAGTGCATGTAAATAATATATATGTTGTGATACTTTTACCTTAAAACACTAAAATGTTTTTTTCCCATGTCAAATCTATTATAAATGCATATTTTTTAATTATTTGTGGGAAAGGTGGAGCCAGGAGTGTGTGCAAGGCTGTAAGATTCAGCTGACACCTAATACCCTTGCACCAGCCCTGGCTTCACAAGGAAAAACAAGATTCCACCTGAAGCTGTGCTGCTTTGGGTTAGTGGCTCTCCACAGTCTCAGCCAGGGCTTAATTTTTTTTTTTTAAGCACAGGGAACAGTATGGGTCACTTCTGGGGCCCCCTCCCCTGGAGTCGGTAGGCAGAGCACAGCCTGGGAACCATAAAAGCAGCAGACTGTGTAGCCTGCAGTCAATGGGAATGCACTAGAGTGGTGGAAGAGTTGCAGAGAAGTGAAGGCAAGCCACAGACATAGGAAGGGGGAAGTCAGGAAGAAGTGCCCTATGCAGTGTTGAGGAGGCTTCTTTCTGAGGTATCTGTACTAAGCTCTAAGAGAAACAGCTGGCTGTGAAACCAGCGAGCTTTCTAGTGCAGTGGTTCTCAACCTTTTTTGTCGGGACATTCCTGACAGATGGTTCTCACATGCGTGACACACTGAACACATGATCTTCACGGGGCTAAATATAAACATATACTCTGTATCTACAGGATCTACCCTGACCCTCCAACAATGGTTACAGAGCAGAACTAGGCCATTCCCCTTTCAATTTACCATACAAAAAAGATATTTCTGGTGTCATCTCAGTAACAGCAACAAAAACATTCCTTATGAAAAAACAGTAATTTACCACCAATGCATGTTCTATTGAGAAAACACAATAATATTGATACAAATGCCTACATGTTAGTAAAATACTTCACCTCACACACATAGAATCGACCTTCACCAAGTACAGAAAGACCACAAATTACAAATATGGAAACAAACTGGAATGGAAACCCAAAAAAGCCACTCTGTATTCTGTGCAAAACAGAAATACAGCACCTAATATACTTCCAGGATCTACAATAATGTACAGAAACTAATGTGCACAAAGTTACACATGCATTATAGAACTCAAACAGTAATAACTCTACCTATGAAATGGCAGCACTGCAAAAATTACACCAGGCCCTAAACACCCAATATACCTCCTATTAGGAAAACAGAACAAGCCAAGCTGCTATAGATCCCTACCAAGAAACTATAAGCTCACAGAACACCCTTAGCTGGATCACACATGCAGAACACAGACAGACCCTCACCAAATACAGAAAAAAAGAGGAGAGACCATATAACTGAAACTCTAACAGACTTACATTCAGCTCGATCCAGTAAAGTCCGCGGGAGAGCAGACGAACGCCCGCTCTCCCGGCGCGCGCACCGGCCCCTCGCCGGTGCGCGCTATCCAGTATTTAAATGAGGCGACGCGGTGCAAACGGGGAAAAGGAGGCGCTAGGGACACTAGCGCGTCCCTAGCGCCTCCTTTTGGCCTGGAGCGGCGGCTGTCAGCGGGTTTGACAGCCGACGCTCAATTTTGCCGGCGTCGGTTCTCGAGCCCGCTGACCGCCACGGGCTCGGAAACCGGACGCCGGCAAAATTGAGCGTCCGGTTTTCGGCCCGACAGCCGCGGGCCGAATTCAAAATTTTTTTTTATTTTTTTTTTTTACTTTTTTTTACTTTTGGGGACCTCCGACTTAATATCGCTATGATATTAAGTCGGAGGGTGCACAGAAAAGCAGTTTTTACTGCTTTTCTGTGCACTTCCCTGGCGCCGGAAGAAATTAGCGCCGACCTTTGGGCGGCGCTAATTTCTTAGAGTAAAATGTGCGGCTTGGCTGCACATTTTACTTACTGGATCGCTAGGGAATACCTAATAGGGCCATCAACATGCATTTGCATGTTGAGGGCGCTATTAGGTGCCGCGGGCGGGCCGCGTGTTTTCCTCCCCTTACTGAATAAGGGGTAAGGGAAAACACGCGTCCAGAGCAGGGTGACAGTGCGCTCCGACGGAGCACACTTTACTGGATCGAGCTGATTGGTTGCCCATCGAATACAGGATAAAATACAAGGCTTTATGTACCATACACACACTAATATATGATAAAGAAGCAGACTGGCTAAACACAGTCTTACGAGTACACGTCCCACAAAGAAACCTCCGCTCAGCAAACAAAGCACTACTAACAATCCCTTCAGTAAAGTCAGCAAAACTAACCCAAGTGAGAGAAAGGGCTTTATCATTGGCTGGGCCCATATTATGGAACACGATGCCCCCTGAACTCAGAATACAGAATAATCTCAAAACTTTTAAGAAAAATTTAAAAACATGGCTCTTTAAAAAAGCCTTCACTAAAGAGTCTGGAGGGTAGAGAATGAAAGTACACGGAAATGCAGATGAGAATGATTTTATGCAATCCTGCATTTAAGAAGTAATATCTCAAAGAGATAGTAACTCAATAATATACCTGGACTAGACCAATCTTGCTCAAATATTGATTTTATTTATGAAATTGTAACCGAACTTTATTGGCACCTGTTAGAATGTACGATAACCTACATTAAATACCTTAGTCTATGTGCCTATTTGTAAACCGTTGCGATGGTATATAACTTAGCGACGGTATAGAAAAGTTTTTAAATAAATAAATAAAATAAATTTAATTTATTTAACAGCTTTTTTATACCGACATTAAAATACACATCATATCGGTTTACATTTTAACAAAAAGGAGGAAATTACAATAAACAGGGGAGGGGACAACAGGATAACTGATAGAATAGTAAGTAGAAAATAGGGAGGAAGCAAACTTAACAGAAAGGAACCAGTAAATAGTGAAAAATTAAAAATGGGAGGCGAGTTTACAAAACTGCAGCATTGTTACAATAATTAGGTGATTCAGCGGGTTACTGTGGAAAAAGAAGGAAGAAACAGAAGGTTTTATAATAGGTATAAAGGTGGGGGGAAATTGCAAGGAAGTAACAGTGCTGGACTGGGGGCACTCACTGTGCGAGTTCATAAGCAGCAGCACAACAGGAGCAAGTCAGAGAGTGAGTTTGTGAGTCTGTGTCAGATATTGAGAAAGACACACACACACCCCCACCCATACACTGTCTGTGAGAGCGTGTGTGTGGGTATTTTCTGACAGACACATACACTCTGTGATTGGGTGTGTCTGTGTCTGAGAGAGAGTGTGTCTATCTATATGTGCCAATAAAGTTTCTGCAATTTAAAAATCTGATAGTGACTGAGAATGGGCATTTGACACTGGCTGGCAGAGTCATTATTTGAAATTGGTTCAAGAGCCAGACCGGGAATCCAGGCTCTCTCTCTATAAGAGATATAAGTAGATGTGCAGGGGGCCCAACTAATTTGCATGGAGGAAATGAGGGCTGCAGCTCTGCTCACCCTCGGTCTAGAATGTGCTCAACTTCTTAGTTATTTGGGAAAAATGAAGTTTATTTTGGAGATATTTTGGCTCAATTCCGCCGGCTTCCAGAGTTGACTTTGCTTGCTTTTGGGAGCTGTTGACACACGTGCTGCAGAGAAAGTGCATGGGCTGGTTTGAAAAAATCCCCCGTGCCAATATTTTCCTGCAATCCGCCCTGGCCTCCAGGGCTTTCTTACTGCACACCTGTGTTCACCCAGCTATAACCACGTGGAGATCTGTGGTGTAACTTTAGTCACCGTGACAGAAAACAAAACAAGATGGGAGGTATTCAATCAGCTTAAAAGAGAACTGCAGTAACTCAGCTACCTGGGAAAACTGAGGGGTGTTTGTTTTCTCTGAGTATTTGCTAAGGATGCTGAAACTACAACAGCCCACTAGTTTTTGGCTCTGCCTTTCCAGAGGTGTTGTTTCACTCCCTACCTACAGTATTCTTCTGTTTTGTTTACCTAGTTGCTGGGGAAATTACAGGAGTCTGTCTCTAGTCATTAGGTAAAATCTAGGTAGGTGGGATCTACCCTTGACCTGTCTTATCTTTATTCCACAGATGTGTTTATTTTCCTACAGTTAAAATTGTACCATATCCTTGTAACAGGGAGAATCTTATATTGCTATGCAAGGTTTATTTCCACACCTGACCTTTGAAGCAAAGACTAAAACACTTTTAAATACATATCTTTACACAAAGAAGACCTGTGTATGTACCGTAATTTTCTATTAGTGCTAAAAAACACAAAACAAATAAAAAAAAAAAAAAAAAAAGACAGCAAGATTTGGGGGAGAGGGAAATCTCTGAACATTTCATAATGCCTGGTTTGCAGCTTTGGTAAAGAATTTTGCATTTGGCTATGATTACTAACCAATGGCAGAGGACTTTTCAAAATACTCAAAGTCCTAATGTGCCCTGACATTCCTGAGATTTCCACTGACCAGAACTGTCCTGTTTCCCTCTAAGTACAAAAAAAAAAAAAAAAAGGTATTCTTAGTTCCTGGATGGAGCACAAGAAATTGTGACTTTTTTTTTTTTTTTTTTTAAGGTGGGGGAGGTAGTAGTCACTCTGTGCACTTTCTGTGCAAGAAATCTGAATGAAACTGGATAAACAATTCAAAATAATAAGTGGTGTGTGGGGGGGGGGGGGGGGGGGGACGACACACGACAGAATTTTACAAGGCCAGTTTCCCAGTAGGAAATGGCTGAGAAGTGATTAGTACTCACTTTCTACATTGGTCCCGTTTAACAACCACAGACAGTATGTCCCACCAGCCTCTTTCCATGGCTTGTCAAAAAACTGTTCAGTGAGAAACCAGATACCAGTCATTTTTCTTCTTGAAGAAGCTAGGAAAGACAGATATCTACTCCAAGTCAGAATAAAATCAAAAGAACTACAGTGGTTAAAGTCACATCATGTGACTAGTCTGATTACATTTTGATACCAAACCAGGGCTCTCATCATGAAAGAACAGAGTTAAATAGATCTCACCACAGAAAACTACATGCTAACTCTCACCTCAATCACACCACAGAATAAGAACACAAATTAGAAACAAATATGCAGGCAACAAGTTAAACAGAAACCTGTTTACAGGTAAACTGGAGAAAGCAAGTTGGTTTACCTGTAAATAGGGTTCTCCATAGATAGCAGGATGAATAAACCATAAATGTGTGACTCGATACTGATCCAGCTCTCAGAGCTCAGTAAAAGCATTACTGAGCATATGTGGGAGTTTCTGCACACAAGGACCGCCTCGTAACCCCATCAGTCTGTCTCTTCTAGAGTTTAAGATTCTCAAGGAAGGCAAGCCGTTATTATGCCAGATTCATCCTGCTGTCTAAAGAGAATCATCTTTAAAGGAAAGCAAATTTGCTTCTTGGTCGACAAGCAGGCATAAATCAGCCTTAATGCATGAGAAGTCCCAAACTGAGGGCTGTATTGTGGAGCAACTACTGATGAGATAATCCAGACTTCACCAGTGGTGAGGTGAAGAGGCTGTGCAGAACTGCTTGCCCCAAGTTACAGGAGACCCAGCCATTTAAAGTGTGTGTGTGGGGGGGGGATCCTCATAACTGGTCAGGCATGCTGCAGCCAGCTTGGGGGGGGCCTCATAACTGGTCAGGCATGCTGCAGCCAGCTTGGGGGGGAGGCCTCATAACTGGTCAGGCATGCTACAGCCAGCTTGGGGGGGGCCTCATAACTGGTCAGGCATGCTACAGCCAGCTTGAGGGGGGCCTCATAACTGGTCAGGCATGCTGCAGCCAGCTTGGGGGGGGGGAGGCCTCATAACTGGTCAGGCATGCTGCAGCCAGCTTGGGAGGGGGGGGGGAAGAGTGGTTGATCAATTGGTCAATTGGCTCCCGGCATAGTTTTAAATCAGTTGGGAGCCAATGAGAAGGGGAGAAGCAGCAAGGGCTAAGAAGGAGTACGGGATGGGGAGGAGGTATAGCACATTTGCCGACTGAGAACGAGAGCGCAACCCTCCCCCATCATCCTATGGCACTACAGGGCATGGGTTGGGGGCAGGATTTTGTCACAACCTTAAGCCACCAGCAGCAGAGCCCTCACCGGCACATAAGGGGATGCTTTAGTGCTTGTGGGAGGGGGAAGGGTTCAGGCACCAAAGGTTATGTATAGGGGGAGGGCGCATGAAGCAGGAGGCTATTGGTCAGCCTATTAAAATGCAGGGGGTGATAGACCTATGCAAGGAATGGCACAGACCGAGATGGTGGCCAGTCTGGGGGCGTGTCCAAACGGGAGGCCTGGCGTAAATAAAATAGACGTGGCTTGCAAATACGGCCAGGGATTGTTAGGAGGGGGTATACTGCACGGAGCTGCAGTGGCCAGCCATGGAGGCATTCACGAAGCGGGATGCCAGTGGGTACCACCTTCATGGAACGGAAAGTTGGAGGGCTTCTGCCTCACCAGGATGGCAGCAGCAAGCGGGGGATAACAGCATGAAAGTCTTTGCCAGTGGGGGATGTGGGCCAGTCTCTTATAAAAAGTTTAATGTTAAGTTTGCGGAAAGTATTTCTGTATGCTATGTTTACGTTCCATGCTTGTATGGCTAGGGCTACGTTTATCCACTCAAAAAGCATTATGGAAATTGTACTATGTCACTGTTGGCAATGGGGCAGGGTTCTGGGAAGCTATGGCATGCCTAAAGTCATCCGACAATACTGGGACTTTTAGGTGTGAACTGATGGTCAAGAAGCAGCTTTGCATGTGTGTTCAACAGAAGTGGCCCGGACATGAGCCACTAAAGTCACCATGGCTCTCACATAATGAGCCGCGACAGTCTACAAACTGTAAGCCAGCCAGTGCATAACTGTGCACTATACCGGTGTGCCACGGCACACTAGAGTGGCGAGACTGACCTATAAGCGTGCCGCAAGAAGAGCCGGGAATGAAAAGAGAATGTGCCGGCAGTCTTGTGTTTTTCCTTTCTTCCTAACCTGCAGGATTGTCCTCCTGCCAGCAAAGGACATCAGAGAGCAGGAACTAAACTGCTACTGCTGCTTCCCCTTGCAAGACTGCCTGGGCCTCATGCTGGTACTACTGCAGAGGCAAGCCGGCAGAGGAGAAAGCAATAGCAGCAGGTAAGTGCTGCTCAGACTTGTGCTGGTTCGAGGGGGGGGGGGGGGGGGGGGGAGAAACAGCAAAACGTGCCAAGAGGTGTGGAGGAGGAAAAGATGAATGTGTGCCAGAAGATGTGAGGGAGAGGGGAGGGAAGATAATGACAAGGGCTAGACAGGAGCTGGGTGGCTGGACAAGGAAGGTGATGATAGACCAGAGGGGTAGAAGGAGAGGGAAGGGAAAAAAGGTGATGCCAGGGGAGAGGGAAGATTAAGATGATGGCGCTAGAGGGGTGGAGGGAAGAAAAGAGAAAGTGGGGATGATGCCAGGAGGTGGAAGGAGAAAGAAGAACAAGCAATGATAAGCCCAGTAAGTGAAGCCTCAAAGGTCTGTTTCAGGATATCCTTAATCTCCTATCATGAGCATCTTCTAAAACTGCACTTCCTTCCACTGGAATGGCAGGTTCACCTAGAACTGTGCATACCAAGGTATCCACTCTTGGGATTCACAACTGAAGCTTTGCCTTCAGATTTAAAGGGTACAACACCCACTAATGCGTGCCCCCTTTAAACTTGCTTCCAGGCGCACCATTCAAGGGTTAATCTTCCTTAAATCTGATTCAGGATGGGAAAGAAACACGAGGCTTTGCATAGGGTGACCAACATGGGAACCTATGCTTGCAAGTCCCATAGCATCACCCCCTTCCAGGACTGCTTCAACAGACCCAGCAACTCTAGTGGAAAAGTCCGATGTAGTTCTGAATTTGGTGGGATTTCTCCTTTTTCAAAAGGGAGAATCCAAATCCCTGTTGAAGTCATCCAACATAGCATGATCAAACCCCTAAACATTACCAGGGAACTGCTTCCCTACAGTGCTTTCATGAAGAAGCTAGCAAGAGGGAGCCTCAAAGTATGCGAAGCCTCCATAGGATTGCTCTGCTTTCTCCAAATACTTCTGCAGAAAAATTCTGCAGGCCCTTAAAACATTCCACTCAGGAAAAAGGAGGATGGATCCATCAATCCTGACACTCTCAGACCCTTCTTCCGGAGATGTCACTGTCACTGGGAACAAGGGGTGAGGGGACACAGCTGCTGTTGCCTTCCGCCACACTCCCCTCTGGAGCTAGAGTTCGAGGGGGACAGCCCAACATCTGCAAAATCCATAGTAGACAAATCGCCTTGAGCATCTAAACAGTGCTGTCATAGGCGTAGAGAACGCCATGACTGTATTGCCATACATGGTAAGCTGCACCGACAGCAAGGCAGGTAGATTCCCCTTTTTTTTTCTCTTCCCAGTATCAGAGCTTTCATGCTGTGCACTCTAGGCAGCTTCCTGCGCATCCAACAACAGTGCACAGGAGTACACGTGCAAAATATGCTTATAAATAAAAAAAAACACTCCATTATTATATATAATACATTAAAATAAAATTACATAAAATACTAAGCATTGAAAACCTCTAATAAATGAAAAAAATAAATTAAAGATGATCATAAGATAGTAACTATCACAAGATGCAGATATTCAGATTCTGTCTGAAATAGTTTATGACAAATCCCAGATGTTCCAGGTGTTGAATTATTAGCTTTAATGCTTCCTGAATTGTGGAATGTGAATTGCTCTCAATTCTGAATCCTTTCCTGACGGAACTGAAGCATAGGGCCTTCACTTCCTTTGAGCCAATTTTACCACTGCTGAATTATGTGATAATTGAATTTTTTTCAGATCCTGGAGCCAGTTGTACTTAGTACTTAACATCCAGCCTGACACCAGAGGGGTAAGTCTAGGTACCTTAGGATTCCTAATATTGGAACTCTTTGTCTCTGACTCATCCTGAAAAACAAAAGGTTGCTGCTTGGGACGTTCTCTTAATAAATACTACAAAAGAGATCCTTTGCAGGGAAGTACTTCTCATCCACGAAAAGATAGACCTGGCATGTTATCACTATCCAATTTTAGCTCTTCTGACAGTCCAGCTTCCATTAGTGTTGCAATTCTGAATCAAACTCCAGTGAGGAGAGGGATAGGACTAAAATATCATGAGAGGACTAAAACAGATAAATGTGAATTGGTTATTTACTCTTTCAGATAATACAAGGACTAGGGAGCACTCCATGAAGTTAGCATGTAGCTCAGTTAAAACAAACCAGAGAAATTCTCACATACTCAATGCACAATTAAGCTCTAATTCATTGCCAGAGGATGTGGTTAAAGCAGTTAGCATAACTAGGTTTAAAAAAGGTTTGGACAATTTCCTGGAGAAGTCCATAAACTGTTATTAAATTGCTTATTACTGGCATTAGTACTATGGGATTTATTTACTATTTGGGTATTTGATACGCTGCAACGAACCAAAAGCAGACCACCCTCGACTAATGTGGATACCTTGGTATGCACAGTTCTAGGCGAACCTGCCATTCCAGTGGAAGGAAGTGCAGTTTTAGAAGATGCTCATGATAGGAGATTAAAGATATCCTGAAACAGACCTTTGAGACCGTGGCACTGCCTTGCAGATGACTTCTTATTGCTTCTTGGTAGCGCGGGCTGGTTTGCATCTCTCTAGGAGTCACAAGGAGCGATGATGGATCCTTGATGGACCGGGGCTGCAGTCTTAGCCAATGCCGGCTGTAACTTGGTGCGCTTGGCCACTAAAGGGATGGCTTCTGTGATAGAGATTGGATGCCTGTTATGGCTGTGAAATTGGTTGGCAGCCACTATGTCCAAATCCAACCTCACAATGTTACCCTTTTAAGAGTTCTCCTTTATCCAGCAGTGAGTTGGAGAAAATGGCAAATAGCAGAAAGGAATCCAAGGTTCCTCGTTGGCAGAGGGCAAGAAGGCGACATTGCATCCTTTTGGAACAAAGGGCTGCTCCAAGAATTTCTGGTGATTTCGACCTTACTCAGGTGTTTCTACATAAAGGTCTCAGGCCTTTTGGCTTAGCAAGTCTTGTAAGGAGGTGGACTCAGAGAATGGAGCACCTTTGGATCAGCAGGTCCTGGAAATGGTGAAAAGAGACTATGCTCTGGAACTTCTCCGTATTCCTCCGGTTACCTTTATGGTCTCTCCATGCAACTCTCTACAGAAGAGAGTGGCAGTGGAGGTAACTTTACAGAGATTCATGGTTGGATGGCCATGATTCCTGTTCCCAGATCACATGACATATGGTGCAATATCCCAGTTATTTTTGTCATTCCCAGGAATGAGAGGGGGTCTTTTCGTCCCATCCCAGAATTCAGTGCAGTCAATCGACATTTGACGGGCCCTCATTTCCGTATGGAAACTCTACTTTCCAGAATAATGGAAGTGTAAATGGGGGAATTTCTTGACTCTCTTGTTAAGACAGAGGCATACAAGCCCCCCCTAGGCAGATGACATTGGTCATCGATACATGAGCTCATGTTGGGTTTGTTGTTTATAAGAAGTGGTTGAGGGTTGATGGTGGTTATATATAAGAAGAACGGGTTAACAGCATTTAGATCAGATAAGTTTATTTTTTTTATTTGGGATTAGTTAGTGAGAAATTTTTCATGTGATTAAAAAGTGGTTCTCATAGCCCATATATAATAATTGATAGTGTTGAGAGATTTGAGACAGATTTACAAACAATAAAAGAACAATGAACCAGCAGCTGAAAGACAACAGTTATGTATATTTCTGATACCACTTGAGGCCCATTGCATGGCAAGAGGCGGTGGATGTAAACTCAATTACATCTTTTCTTGCTGATGCAGTGTTCTTGACAAAACTATTGAATAAATGCATTCAAATAAGATTTTTGAATTAATGTTGTTCTCTCTTGTTGTGGTTTTGAATAAGCTATTTGGGTATTTGCCAGGTACTTGTATCCTGGATTGGCCACTGTTGGAGACAGGATGCTGGACCTGATGGACCCGCCATCTGACCCAGTATGGCATGTTCTTATGTTCTTACTGGCAAATAGAAAGATATATGGCTCTTTGATAAAACTCTCCAAGGAATTTGAGGGCCTGTTTATCTCTCCAAGGTCAAACAGCTCTAAATGATAACGGGCTGGCGTAAAGGTATGCCACACTCAAGGGCGCATTGAAAAAAAAAAAAAGAAGAAAAATCCTGTTGAGATTGAAATAGTCCCTAGCGCTTCCTTTTTAGCACGACCCCTCATTTTAATATTGGATCAGGAGCCCAGGAGAAAATGGGCAATAAATGTGCCCGTTTTCTGCACACATTTATTGCATTGGCCCCTTTGGAAGTAGGATTACCCTGTCTCACACTCCACTCAAACAAGGAAGAGGCAACATTTCAAAGTTGAAGGTCAAATGTGATGACTTGGATGCTGAATGCTTCAATGTCAAAGCTAGACTTAGGAAAGTCTGGAAGATCAAAGCCTTTGGCTTTTTTGCTACCTACTGTGGGAAGAAGGCATATATCCACAATGCTTTTCGAGGAGAATACTGAAGAGCTGCACTTGCTGCAGGGGTATATGTACTAGGGCTGACGTCAGATTGAAACCTGATCCAACTGCTATCAGGAGTACACTAGACCCATTTTTCCAATTAAAAGAAAGAAAAAAAATGTTTTAATTGGGGGGGGGGAAGAAGAAGAATATCCCCCCCAAAAAAATGGAGAAATTACTTACCTGATAATTTCATTTTCCTTAGTGTAGACAGATGGACTCAGGACCAATGGGTCTAGTGTACTCATGATAGCAGTTGGAGACGGATCAGATTTCAATCTGACGTCAGCCCTAGTACATATACCCCTGCAGGAAGTGCAGCTCTTCAGTATTCTCCTCGAAAAGCATTGTGGATATATGTATGACTGAATAATTTGAATAACTTGATTAACTTTATAACTTGGTTAACTTGATTAATTTGAACCGGTTGAATTGGTTATAGCTGGAGACGGCCAGTGCCCTCAACCGAGAAACGTCGACACCCGGTAGGATGGGTGTCCTAGTTGGAGGAAAGCAAGGCTTACCCATGAATCACTCGCTTTTGGGGATGTCACCCGAGAATTCCATGAATAAACGGCAGCCGTGGGTGGGATACCGAGTCCATCTGTCTACACTAAGGAAAACGAAATTATCAGGTAAGTAATTTCTCCATTTCCTAGCGTGTAGCAGATGGACTCAGGACCAATGGGATGTATAAAAGCTACTCCCAAACTGGGTGGGAGGCTGCCCGTGACCCACTTAGTACTGCCCTTGCAAATCCTGTGTCCTCTCAAGCCTGAACATCCAGGCGGTAAAACCTGGAGAAGGTGTGGATGGAGGACCATGTTGCCGCCCGGCAGATCTCGGCGGGTGACAACATCTAGGTTTCCGCCCAGGACACTGCCTGGGCACTAGTGGAATGGGCCTTGACTTGTAAAGGCTGTGGCTTGCCTGCTTCTACGTAGGCCGCCTTGATGACTTCTTTGATCCAGCGGGCTATGGTTGCTCGTGAGGCCGCTTCCCCTTGCTTCTTCCTGCTGTGAAGGACGAACAGATGGTCTGTCTTTCTACGGATTCCGACCCTTCCAGCTATTGGACTAGGAGTATGCAGACATTGAGATGGCGTAGGCTGCAAGACTCTTCCGAGTTCTTATGCTCATCTGGCGATGGTAGCGAGATGGTTTGGTTGAGATGGAAGTGAGATACCACTTTGGGGAGGAATGACGGAACTGTGTGTAACTGGATGGTTCCCGGGATGAGTCTGAGGAATGGCTCCCGGCAGGACAGTGCTTGTAGCTCGGAGATACGACGGGCTGAACAGATTGCAACCAGGAAGGCTGTCTTCAATGTTAATAGTCGGAGAGACAGGTCGCCAAGAGGTCTGAAGGAAGCTCCTGCTAAGAAATCTAGGACCAGATTGAGGTTCCAAAGAAGCACAGGCCACTTTAGGAGTGGTCGGATCTGCTTGACTCCTTTCAGAAATCCAGATGAGAGACTATGCTGCCGCTCTCACTCTTGGTTCCGTAGCATGACAATGAGGCCACCTGTACCTTGATGGAGTTGAGAGACAATCCCTTCTGTAGACCGTTCTGCAGAAATTCCAAAATCGCAGGAGTTTTGACTGAGCGTGGAACGATGTCGCGTTCCTCATACCAGGCTTTGAATACTCTCCAAATCCTTATGTATGTTAGGGATGTGGAGAACTTGCATGCTCGGAGCAAGGTGTCAATTACTGCCCCCGAGTATCTGCTCTTCCTCAGGCAAGTCCTCTCAATGGCCAGACCGTAAGAGAGAATTGAGCTGGATCCTCGAGGAGGATCGGTCCTTGTTGGAGCAGTTCTCTGTGTGGAGGTAGCGGGAGGGGGCTCCCTGTCAGCAGCCTTCGCATGTCTGCGTACCACGGTCTTCTTGGCCAGTTCAGGGCCACTAAAGTACTGGTCCCCTGTGGTGTTCTATCTTGTGGATGATTGGGCCCCAATAGGTGCCACGGCAGGAAGGCATATAACAGAGTCTCCTGTGGCCAGTCTGTACCAGGGTACCGATTCCCTGGGACTGGGGTTTCCACCAGTGGCTGAAGAAGCTGGGCACTGGACCGGTTTGCCAGGAGGTCCATGGTTGGTGTTCCCCAACGGTTTACTATCAATTGGAATGCTGTGATAGACAGCCTCCATTCTCCTGGGTCTAGACTTTCTCTGCTGAGGTAATCCGCAGCGACGTTGTCTTTCCCTGCGATGTGGACGGCCGAGATCTCTTGAAGGTTCGCTTCCGCCCATGACATTAGGGGGTCTATTTCCAGAGAAACCCATTGGCTTCTGGTTCCTCCCTGACGGTTGCTGTAAGCCACTGTTGTGGCATTGTCTGACATCACTCTGACTGACTTGTCTCGGAGTCTGTGACCGAAACGTAGGCAGGCTAGTCTGACTGCCAGGGCCTCTAGGCGATTGATATTCCACCCCGACTCTTCTTTGTTCCATTGCCCCTGGGCGGTTAGCTCCTGGCAGTGTGCTCCCCATCCTCGTAGGCTGGCGTCCGTGGTGAGCAGTATCCAGGATGGTGAGGATAGTCTCACTCCCTGGCTCAGGTGGCCTTCTTGTAGCCACCATCGTAATTGGGTCCGAACTTTGTCCGGGAGCTGAAGACATAAGGTATAGTTCTGGGACAGTGAATTCCATCATGATAGTAGTGAGCGCTCTAGGAGTCTCATGTGAGCTCTTGCCCATGGCACTACTTCCAGTGTGGATGCCAAGAGGCCAAGGACCTATAGGTAGTCCTATGCTGTGGGGCGAAGTTCGCTCAACAGGGTTCGCAACTGGGTCATCAATTTCGATCTCCTTCTCAGTGTCAGGTTGACCTTGTCTTGTTTGGTGTTGAACCGGACGCCCAAGTATTCTAGAGATTGGGAGGGCTGCAGACTGCTCTTGTTTGTGTTGACCACCCACCCGAGGCTCTCCAGTAGAGAGTTTTGACTCTGTTGGTCGCCTGGTGGCTTTCCTCTGGGGATTTCACCCTGATCAGCCAATCGACTAGATAAGGGTGTATGAGGATTCCTTCCTTCCTCAGTGTTGCTGCCACTACCACCATGATCTCTGTGAACATCCAGGGTGCTGTGGCTAACCCGAATGGTAGTGCCCGGAACTGGTAGTGATGGTCCAGGATCATGAAGCATAGAAAACGCTGATGCTCTTGATGGATCGGAGTGTGTAGGTAGGTTTCCGACAGGTCCAGGGATGTAAGGAACTCTCCCGGTTGTATCACCCTTATTACCGAGCGTAGGGTTTCCATGCGGAAGCGAGGAATCTTCAGGTGGTGGTTGACCGACTTGAGGTCCAGGAAGGGCCTGAACGTTCCTTCTTTCTTGGGAACGATAAAATAGATGGAATAATGTCTAGTATTTACTTGTTGTGCGGGCACCGGTGTTATAGCCTCTAAGGCTAGCAATCTGGTCAGTGTAGCTTCCACTGCCATCCTCTTGGATGGCAGGGGGATTTTAGCATGTTTTAACCTTTTACTGATATTGCTTTTACTTTTTATCTTTTGGTAATTTTATAGTCTTAAAAATCTAGATTTTTAGCTATATTTATAATATAATAATTGTATTTTTCTATTTTCCTCCCGTTTTTACTGTGAAATTGTGAACCGTTGAGATGGACCTGTCCGCACAATGGTATATAAAACTGTTTAAATAAATAAATAAAATAAACAAACTTGTCCTGAGGGAGGTGGTGGAAATCCAGGTAATATCCCTCTCGAATGATAGCTAGGACCCACTTGTCCGAAGTTATCTCGACCCATTTTTGGTAGAATAGGGCAAGTCTGCCCCCTATGGCTTCTTCCTTTAGACGGGTCGGCTGATTTTCATTGTAGGGTGCAGCTAGGGCCTGGGCCCGAGTTAGCTCCCCTTTTGTTGTGCTTGTTCCGAAAGGACTGGCTCCAGCATGTGCTTCTGTATATGGGTTGAAGCGCTGTGATCCTCTGCCCCTGGAAGTTCGAGGGAATGGTCGCTGGTTTCTCTTATTCTTGTCCTCCGGTAGCTATGAAAGTGGGGATTTGCCCCATTTGTTGGCTAGTTTCTCTAGTTCACTTCCGAACAGGAGAGTTCCTTTGAAGGGCATCCTTGTGAGTCTCATTTTGGAAGATGCGTCAGCCGACCAGCTTCGGAGCCAGAGTTGTCTTCTGGCTGCCACAGCTGATGACACTCCTCTAGCTGCGGTGCGCACCAGATCAGAAGCAGCATCCGTGAGGAATAATACTGCCGGTTCCAGGGCTTCCCCAGGAGTGTTGTTCCTGGTCTGTGATAAACAGGCGCGTGTCACCACGGCACAGCAGGCCGCGATCTGTAGAGACATGGCGGAGACGTCAAAAGGACTGTTTGAGGATGGATTCCACGTCTTGAGCATCCTTGAGCGCTGCTCCTCCCTCCACTGAGATAGTAGTGCGTTTCGAAACCGCGCAGACCATGGCATCCACTTTCGGACACGCCAGGAGATCTTTGGCAGCTGGGTCCAGAGGGTACATGGCTGCCAGAGCACACCCCCCTTTGAACGTAGTCTCCTGGGCATCCCGTTCTAGGTCAATTAGCTGCTGGACAGCTTGTAATAGTGGGAAATGACGGGAGGTCTGACGGAGTCCCTCTAGTAGGGGATTCGTCTTAGGTTCCCCCGAGGCACTTGTGCCCGGGATAGCAACTACCTTCAAGCTGTGTGTGACCAGGTCTGGAAGCATCTCATGATTCGGTGGGGCTCTGTCCCCGGGAGTTCCCCTTCCTCCAGGGGTTCTGAATCCTCATCTGAGTTGTCCGTGTCCCCCAAGGTGGAGCTTCTGGGCGGTGGAATCACTTCCCTGGGCATAGAGGGTCCCGGGATGTTGAGGTCCTCTGGTGGAGCTTGTGGCTGTATTATCGGAGGCTCTGGTTGCATGTGGACGAAGGTATGCAGACCTTTGAAGAATTCCACCCAGGAGATAGATGCTGGGTCTAAATTCAGAAGCGCCGTGTCCCTGGGGAGCTCCGTTTGAGGGAGGGTTCCGCTAGGAGATGTTAGGTCCGGCGAACTGTTCGAGAGGCTGGAACCCAGCAAAGGCTGGGGAGGACCATGGGCTGGATCCCCTAGGGCATCCTCGCACTGTATACACAGGGCCATGGTCTCCTCTTGCTGTGCAGCTCTAATGTGGCATGCTGGACAAAGGCCCTGAGCTTTGAATTTCTTTTCCGGTGATGCCATGGCTTGTGTGCGTAAAATACAGTTATGCACTCCGGTGCGTCGAAGCTGTGTGCGTAGATTTGGTGCGCACTCAGAAGTGCGCGCTGTCGTGCGCACAGATCGAAGTTATGCGCCCGGCACAGTAAGCGCGTGACTATGCGTGTCGCTTGTGCACACAAGGTATTTGTGCGCACGGCTCGCCTCTGTGCGCACGGATCAGGGCGGCGGACAGGGCGGCGAACAGATCAAAATGGTGACTGCAACCACGCGGACTATATGGTGACCACCTCAGAGGGTCTCCACGTGGGAGTACCCTCAGATCTAAATGGGGTCTAGCCCTGCTAGGGGAGAACAACCCGGTGGCACTGGTCTCGGCTGGTGACCTGTGCGACTCCTCGAGCTTCAGGGACCGGAGACTTTTAAATAGATTTCTACCTTACTTTGTCTCGGTGCTTCCCAGTCTCGTTCCGGGCAGTCTCCGGCTGCGGGGGGAGAGGGAAAATACCTTCACCGCCGCGCTCGAAGTTGCACCCGCTGCCTCTGTCTCACCCGATGTCGGGGGCTAGGTCCCCGCAGAGGGTCGGCCGCCGGACAGAGGCTTACCTCCGAGGGATCGCGAAAATCACCTTGGGAATTCTCAACTGGGGGAGGGACCCAATGGGTGCCACCGCAGGAGAGCGGGGCTCGTCTGTAGAGGTAAGATTTCTTCTTATTTTGGTTTTCTTTGGTAAAATTACTCTAACGCTGTGCGAGCATGCATAAAGTCCCTAACTGCTATGGAGACGGAAAATACTGAAGAGCTGCACTTCCTGCAGGGGTATATGTGCTAGGGCTGACGTCAGATTGAAATCTGATCCGTCTCCAACTGCTATCAGGAGTACACTATACCCATTGGTCCTGAGTCCATCTGCTACACGCTAGGAAAACAGAATTAAAGGAGGGAAAACTGACAATATTTAAACTGAAAAAACTAGCTTCTAGAGGTTGCCTTCTTTGGTACCAAGATTTGTAAATGGTTAAAATATTTGTTATGAAAACATTTCTATGTAATAAGTGCATCATTAAACAAAGTTTTTCCTTGTAGATGCCAAGAAATGAGTGCAGTTACCTGGTGGACAAAACAGCTTTAACGTGAGCTCAATGGCAGAATTGTGGCTCAAGTTGCTGCAGAGCACTGTTCACAGGCTCCGGGAGGGAAAGGAGTTGTGGTCATCACTCAAGGGTGACACCTAATGGCTGGATGTAGGGCCCATAATTGTAGGGTTCCAGAAAGAGCCCTGGTGCTTGTCCCCCAGCCCAGGACCATTACTGCAATGTCTAGACAAGGTACATGGGCGAGGGGGGCAAGTGGGGAATACAGAGATAGGAATAAAGTCCCCACATAATTGCCAATGAAGGCTCACGATGCCATCTATGATTCCATTTGAGCTGGAGGCCCAAGGGGGCAAGAGGAAACTGTTGAGTAAAAAAAAAAAAAAGAAAAAATTGTAGTTTGAAATATGCTGCACGTCAACCAATGGCAGGGCAATTTTAACAATGCTTGTTGACCTCACAATCAGGCCGATACAGTACAACGCGCGTTTGATGCGCTAGCTTTACCCCTTATTCAGTAAGGGGTAATAGCACGTCGAAAACGCGCATCTAACCCCCCGAAACTAATAGCGCCCACAACATGCAAATGCATGTTGATGGCCCTATTAGTTATTCCCGCGCGATACAGAGATTAAAATGTGCAGCCAAGCCGCACATTTTACTTTCAGAAATTAGGGCCTACCCAAAGGTAGGCGTTAATTTCTCTCGGCACCGGGAAAGTGTACAGAAAAGCAGTAAAAACTGCTTTTCTGTACACCCTCCGACTTAATATCATGGCGATATTAAGTCTGAGGTCCCAAAAGTTTAAAATAATCAAAAATTTTAAAATTTAAAAAAAAAATGTAAAATTCGGCTCGCAGGTTGAAAACCAGATGCTCAATTTTGCCGGCGTCCAGTTTCCGAACCCGTGGCTGTCAGCGGGTTTGAGAACAGATGCCGGCAAAATTGAGCGTCGGCTGTCAAACCCAGTGACAGCTGCCACTCCCTGTCCAAAAAGAGGCGCTAGGGACGCGCTAGTGTCCCTAGCGCCTTTTTACCGCGGGCCCTCATTTGAATAAATTATTTTTCTGAATCGCTCGCCCGCTCTCCCGAGATTTTTAGTGTATCAGCCTGAATGTGCTCTGACCTGCCTGAGATTTCCACTGAACTGAACTGGCCTGCTCCCCTATAGAAGAAAGAAAAATATCGAGGGCATACAAAAAGAGTGAGCTGGGAGTTACTGAGTGCTCTATTAGAAAATGCGACGAATGGTTCAAAATGGGGATGCTGCAGAGGTAGCATTCACAACTTTGGAGGAGTTAGAGCAGAAGAGGCATCATAGTCAGCAATAACAGGGGGGGGGAGGGGGGGGGAAGACATTTAGTGACTAGATTTAGAGCCCATGATACAGAGTTCTGAAAAAAGCCTCAGGACTAGTGCGGCAATGACCAGACTAGGACAGTGGGAGTGTGGGTCTATTAGAATAAAGGGAGAAATTCCTGGGTAGTTGCAAATGAAAGCTCATGGCACAAGAATCCCAGCATTGGTTCCAAATGAGCTGGAAAAACAACAAAAAAGAAAAAGATTAAAAACTTCCAGGCCTAGCCCCCAAAATTATGGGAAACTAAGCAAAAAAATATTCCCTTGTACAATACACATGAATTGTACTGCTTTAATCACAACATGAGGAGTTTTTTTTTTAAACCTTTATGATATCATAGCCTCTACAGCCAAGCCATATAAATTCAAATATTCTCCTTGTTATAATCAAAGCATGCCAGGCAGACCTTTATCTGAATGTTGCATCTCCTCATAAACACACACAAGGTTTATACGGTACCAATGGCTAGCAAAAAAATATATGTCATGTCTTACACAGGCAAAACTGACATCCTGGTAATTGAACATCACATGTGTCTTCATAAGAGTTTAACCCCAACATCTTAAGGAATGTAGTGACACGCACACATAAGAATGTAACCCCAAAATGACTGGAAAGGAAACACATTCCCGTGCAGTGACTACTTTGAAAGAAGCATCCAACCTGAAGATTTTTTTTTTCTATTACAGTTCATAAAATGAATAAATTAATTTTTTTTTAAGGTCAAGTGTCATTTCCTTATCTATGATGCCAGCAGCAGTAAAAAAAGAAAGACTATTTAGGCAGAAATCTCAATCTGATTTCCTGTTCAGAGCAAGTACTGTTGCTCTGTAATTTTATGCCTCAGATGTGCTTGTGAGGCAGACGCCCAACTGATTCCAACTGCCTGAAAAAAAAAGAAATGGATCGATCATGTGCAGCAGCAGTTCCCAACCTGGTCCTGATGAACCACCAGGCCCAATCATGTTATTTTTAAGGGTAGCCACAATAAATATACATAAGATATATCTGCTTGTAGTAGAAGCTGTGAATGCACATAACATCTCACGAGCATTCACTGTGAATATACTAAAAACCCAGACTGGGCCCAGTGGGTCCTGGAGTACCAGACAGAGCTATTCATAATAAGAGTGGTTTCCTTTATTCTATCTTCTGCCTGCTTATTTGAGTTATTAAAAGCTTTAACTGCATGACCGTGCTTACTAATGCCATGAGGCCAGCCTCTTACCTAACTGTGTTGATACAATTACATGGTTAGGGCAGATCACAAGCTACCCAGGCCATTCCGTTTCTAAATGCTAATATGTGAATATTAATGCTGATTTATAGCGCCAGTATAACAAGTGCATTCTGCTAGCATCTTTTAAGAAGCCCCCTTTTAGGGCAGGCCCAGTGGTATGGTTGTCTGAAAACCTGGGTTTTATTACAGCAACTGGTTTTTGCTCCCCAGCCCTGGGGAGGCAGCATAGTTTAAATCAGTTTTGATATATTGCTCTTCTACAATAAATCAAAGCAGTTAACGTAACAGTTAACAATGAAACATAAGATATGTAATTTTTTTTTTTTTGGCTGGAACTAGAGCAGCATGCGTACCAGGTTCCGGAGAAAAATCAGTCTATGGCTGCTGGCCAAGGACAGACACTGGACTTGGCTAGGAAAAGTTAATACTGCTAAAATCAAGGCCAGTTCTAATTTGAGCTGGAACACCAACAAAGCAAGGGAAAATTGCCAGGCCAAAAATACAATTAAAGAGAAGAAAAACAAATCATAGTTTTGCCTGTATTCATTCAGTCACCATGCTCAAGGAGAGAACATGACCCATAGCCAGGAGCAGGATAGGAAAACTGCAGATGCAGCACCACGTGCTGCTGGGGGTATGGATAAATACTTTTCCAAGTGCTTCAAACAAGATAAAGCGGAAAAAAAAGTAAGCACAATCTAAAGTATACAATTCCTTTAAACATTTTAAGAACAGCACAAAATTCAATCTGAAGGTTAGGGATACAACATCTGAACCTGGCTGGCTGCTAAACAAGGCTCACAAAACTGGAAATTTGATCTCCAACTTCCTGGTAACACTGAGAAATCTCTCTGGGGCTGATTTACTAAAGATTTGAGTCAGTTTTGCTCTGGTATTTTCAGAGCACGAAACACTGGCACAATGTCTACCCCGGAACAAATCATAATAATAATCATCAGCCCCCCTTCTGAGGTCTACAGAGTCAGCAAATGCCCAAATAGAATGCATCACGGAAATTAATGTATTCTGTGCAAAACCTGGCTCTCTAAATCCCAACACCTGTAAAGCATGTTGGGATGTTTATTTAAATAAGTAGTAACATGCTTCAGAAGCGTGCCAGCCCAGCACTCTGCTGTCACTTTGCGTCACCTGAACTGTATGACAGCACTCGGTGAATGGGGCCAATGTGATTAGTAGCCAATTAAAAACAATTCAGCTATGACACAGGGAGCTAAAAGGGATTCGCCTGGGGTCATACAGCAGCAGAGCAGGTGCCATGAGTTCCTCTGACTCATAGGTAAGTGATCCAAGAGCCAGGCTAACATGCCACCAGAAAAATTATTTTTTAGTCATAGGGATATATATATATATAAAAAAAATTTTGGGGGTGGGTTAGGGGAGGTTCCTAAGAACTGGGATAATTTGCATATTTTGATTACATTGAAAACCGGACTCGTGCACTTCTCTGGGTGACCGGCACGGAAGGCCATTGTTTCAGAGCCCCAGTTATCTATTAGTCACAGAATTCAAACCGTGCCAGGCTTTTCACAGCAGTAGCCACCAGAAGCGCAAGTGGCAGAATACAAGGTAGACCTAGAACCTGAGGCATACTCCCTTGATCCACAGGTGATCCACCAACACTGCTATATATTTTTTTGCCACACATTTATTGGAATCCAAAAATCAGGTCCAAGGATTCCTTACCTTCCTACTCGAAGCACACACACACACACACACACACACACACACACACACACGCACACAAAGTTTGTAAGAGGCACTGCTGCTTTAAAGGTGAAAAGTTCTGGTTGCAAACATTATTCGGAGAACCTTACCTTTACCCACTCAATACGCCGCCTCCTCATCCCCCACGTCCTTATTTTGAAGTATTTTATTTATTTCAATCCAAAAAAGGGGGGATTTTCCAAAGTCTGTGGGTGGGTGCAGAGTCTGGGAATTCTGTTTCCCTATGCACCATTTCTCACTGGGAAAATGATGCATGTTATTTTCCCTTTGAAAGCCGCCTATGTGTACCAGTTTTCACCACTAGTCTCTACGGAAGATGTCGTGCGTGAGATGGCTGGACAGACTGAAAACATTTTCATACGCAAAAACACACTAAAAAGGATAACACTTCAGATACTGTATATTTTACATCTAAACAAGCAGTAAGGGATATGAGAATGTTAATAAACGACTTTCCCGTTTACTGCTGCTGCATCCTACTAATCCTTTCCAGAGTACTACTTGACCTGCACAGCACTGAATTAATGCACATAAGAGACCCTTGTTCCATAGAGCTTACAATCTAGTCAAGACAAACAGATTGAACAAAAGAGATGTGCACATAAAATGCTGGTGCTCGATGGGCAGGCATTGCTAAATGAGTGCAGCAATACATCGCAGGCTCCTTCTGTCCTGCCAAGCACAGCCTGCTAAGACTTCTGCCACTATATCACAGGCACTTGAGAAAAATGAACGAACAGTCTCAAAATGTAATCCACGGTGTCTACAGAAATGCTTTTAGTCCTCTTCCTTAGAAGCAGGCAATTGGCTAAGCCTGCAGCAAAGCAATGGCTTCTGCAGATTTCTAGCTGCTTGGAGCCACTCTGAAACCCAGAGAGGCTGCATTCTTCTTTCCCTGGCCAGAAACAGGAAAAGAGCACATGCTGTCTTGGGCCTCCCGATGTAAGCAGCCTGGCAACCGTGCAGGGTTGCCAGCTTCAGGCGAATTCAAGCTCCCAAGTCCTCGCCAGGGCCATTAGTTACATGTCCACTACAAGGGGGCTAATCTTGCTCAAATATTAAGAAATAGATGAAGGACGCCCATTTGCTGGTTTATAAAATACTTCTAGAAAATAGAATAGCTTTTAAATGGCATGCGCACCCTAGCTTGGCAGTGTTTGATCATTTTATTTTAGGATTTTCAGAACCCTCCCTCTTCCCAAATGCAGCATTACTTGAATTCCCAGTACAAGCCATTCCATTTCTATGCACACATGGGGAGGACACACAACAGAGTATGACCATTTCTAAACAGCTGAAGTGATAGTTAGGAGAACATTTATAACCAGACAAGGAATGGTCAAAATGAAAAAACAAGGTGTAAACAATTCAAGAAGAATTGCAGGAATATTTCCCAAGCTTCCACTAACAAAATTTCCCATCATACAGAACATGGGTAAGGAAGTCTCTTTCATCTGTATTTATTACGTTTTCTAACATTCGGGATGTTGGAAAGAAATGTAGAAAAAAAGGGATTGATGTCCATCTCTCTACTCATAGGCATAATTCTCCAAAAGAAAATAAATTCACCAAATCTGGTAAGCAGGAAAAAAAATATTCATATTTTGGATACATGAAAAGCAGAAACATCGGGTCAATATTTTCAGAGAACCAAGCATCCAAAAAGAAAAATCCCCATTCGTTTCCAATGAAAGCTGTTTTAATTGAGAATGCTGACCAGCACCTCATGAGAAATAATGGAATTAGCTGGTGACAAGATGGTAAGAAACCCTCAAGGCCACCTCCCCACAATGCTTCCAAATCACAAACACTCAACATACTCCCCCCCCCCCTCCATATGCTCCCCCCCCAACCCTACAAATAGACCCTCAACACACTCTCCCTCCATTCACACACACACCACATATACACATGCCCTTCTCCCACCCACATTCCCCACAGCATCATACAAACATTTCCTTCATGCACACACCCCCTCCTTACTGCAATCTTGTTGGGGATATTGCTAAAATCGCCTTTGTTAAAAAATGATAGTTCACAAAAACAGTGGTAGTAAAGTTCCAAATGTTTTAACACCATTCCTATAGACTACAAAGCAGTATACAACAAAAAACATAATTAAAACAAAACTGCAGTATCGCAATAAGCAAAACAGGAGTGTACATGACAATTAAATGACAAACTCTGGAAAAGAGCTGTGCCTTACAGTGCTCCTAATAAGAACAGCTCACACAGGAGAAATAAGCACTTTCCAATGAGAAGACTGCTAAAGGTCTGATGTTAGGTCTTTTATATTTCAAGAGAAATGCACAATTTTTTTTACCACTATAAAACTTTCAGAATAAGTGAGATTTTTTGGAGAAATTACTGCCAGCTGGTTTTTTTTTTTTGGTTTTTTTTTAATCATTCAGCAGTCGAGGGTTCTCTCTCTACCTCTCAATTAAACCAACACAATCATATTTCACACTCTCCAGTGGGAGATTTCTCTTGGTCATCTGATCTGAGGTTGCCATCACATCAAGAGCCCCCCTCAAAAAAAAAAAAAAAGTGCCACTACATATGTGCAATGCCAGAAAAACAGCTGGACATCCGGTTTCTCTTTCTCAGTTATCCTACAGGGCAGAGATCGAGTCGTCACATTAGTCCTGGAAATATCCGGCTTCTTTGCAGGCTGTGATGTTTATTGGACCAAATATAAGAAATATTGAAAGCTGTTCTGCATTAGCTTTCAAGCCCACACAGATGGCAAGAGCTGATCGGTAACAGTTTCCCTGACTGCCAGATAAACAGCTGGCTGCCTGGCCACATCTCCCCACATCTGGAAGCTCGATAACGCCAGGCATTTGACTAAACCCTATCCCAGGTGGGAACCTGCGGCCTTGCTGCTGATGTAAGACTTCTGGAAACTGGGGACGTGTGTGTTTCGGGGCAAAGGATTAGGAGGAAACGCTCCATATCTTTTTCTATCAACTGCACCTCCTCATTCCTACCCATATGTTCCTGTACACTGTCAAGTGCCGAAAAGCGGAATATAAAAATCTCAATAAATAAATCGACATAATTTTGTCCAATATTGTTCCCTTCCCTTTTAGGGTTGTTTCCTAATGCCACGTCAGGGAGACTTGCTTGGCTCAGAAGCTGCTGCCTCCAGAAACTCTTTCCACTCCACATCAAATGAAAAAATGCAGAATGCGTATTTCTCCTCCGTTTGCTCACATCTGTTACTTTGTTAGGCTGAGGAGCCACACAGATTTATGTTGCAACTGTGGTTTTATTTAGAAATGGTGATAACATAACTGTTCCTATCTTATGTACGGCAACTAAAAGTAAGAAATGAGGGCAAGGCTTACTTCCAGTCCGGATCTTTTCACCATAGATTCTCTCAGTTAACAGCACACAGCACAAATGTAGACAAGACTTCTGGTTACAGACGAGGCACAGAATTCCAGATATTAATACAACGTAACATTATTATATATCCAAGGAAAGAACTCACGAGTCTCCTCCGGGATCCCACACTTTCTTGTGGCTTCCATGCCATTTAAATGCTGAGAACACACCTTCGACTTTTGAAAGTCCTGAGGACCACGGCCATATAGCAGGCTACCCGGAGTCTGGAGTTGGCTTTCATTGAGTCACTCTGGGGCTCTGCACATAAAGCACCAGACCTAAACAGAGCAGACTCCGGCTCAGAAGCAGGAAGTAAGCAGAGTTGCTTACCTGTAACAAGTGTTCTCCTAGGACAGCAGGATGTAAGTCCTCACACACAGATGACATCATCGGAGGGAGCCCGGCACGGAAAACTTATGTCAAAGTTTCTGGAACTTTGTGCACACTGAGCATGCCCAGCATGCCACTACCAACGCATCCAACACAAGAGAAACCCAATTCCACGGGATGGTGGATGGGTTTCGTGAGGACTAACATCCTGTCCTCCTAGGAGAACACCTGTTACAGGTAAGCAACTCTGCTTTCTCCTAGGACAAGCAGGATGGTAGTCCTCACACATGGATGAATCCCCTAGCTACAGGCTACTCGTGAACAATGAAGAGACTAGACACTTAACTGGTGCCAACATGCACAACAAATTGGTAAGAGGGAGATTTCCTGCCTAGGGCCCATTTTTCATGTTTAGGCTGAGTTAGGTTCTACAGATGAAAGAGATTCCGAAGGATGGACTGGCCGAAACTATCATGTCGGCCATCCTTGTCCAGATAGTAGTGAGAAGCGAAAGTGTGGAGAGAACTCCATGTTGCAGCCTTGCAGATCTCATCCACAGGGCCCGCTCGCAAGTAGGCCACCGAAATCGCCATGGCTCTGACAGAATGAGCCTTGACATGGCTCCCAAATTGCAGTCCCGCCTGAGCGTAGCAGAAGGAGATGCGGTCTGCCAATCAGTTAGACAGTATCTGTTTAGGCCAATCTATTCCTGTCAAAACAGACGAAGAGTTGCGTGAACTGCTTGTAGCCTGCTGTCCACTCCAGGTAGAAGGCTACGGCTCTCTTGAAATCCAAACTGCGCAGAGCCTGTTTGCCCTTGTTTGAATGAGGCTTGGGAAAAAAAGTGGGTAGGATGATTGACTGGTTAAGATGGAAATCTGTCACCACCTTAGGCAGGAATTTAGGGTGTGTACACAGAAGCACCCTAACATGAAAATTTCATGTATGGCAAGTACGTCACCAAAGCCTGAAGCTCACTGACCCTGCGCGCTGAAGTGAGCGCGACCAAAAACATGACCTTCCAAGGTCAGGTACTTCAGGTCACAGGAGCACAGTGGTTCGAAAGGCTCCTTCATGAGCTGAGCCAACACCACATAAAGGTCTCAAGACACAGCAGGAGGCGCATAGGAGGCTTCAACTGAAGCAGACCCCGCAATAAAACAACTAACAATGAGTTGCACAGAGAAGGGTGCACCATCGGCACTCAGGTGTACCCTGACAGAGTTGGTCTTCAAGCCAGCATCCAAAAGGTATAGTAGGTAATCAAGCAATTTCGATGTAGAGCAGGAGAACGGGTTCAGGCCTTGATGCTCACACCACACAGAAAACCTCCTCCACTTCAGGCCATAAGACTTCCTATTGGAAGGCTTCCTGGAAGTTACCAGGACCTGAGACACATCGGACAGGTCAAAGGGCTGCAGAATTATCCTCTCAACATCCAGGCTGTTAGAGACAACGCCCCGATGGTGGTATGGTGCAGCCTGCCCTGATCCTGCGTGACGAGGTCTGGGGAAGCTCCCAGACTGATCAGCTCCCAAACTGATAGATTCCGCAGGAGCAGGAACCAGATCTGCCTCGGCCAATAAGGGCCTATAAGGATCACGGTCCCCCTGACCTGCTGGAGCTTTAGGAGAGTCTTCATCACCAGAGGAAGCAGAGGATACATATACAGAAGGCCCCTGCCCCAATGGTGGGCAAAGGTGTCCAAGGCTGGTTTGCCGTCCCCCTCTGTACAGGGAGCAGAAATTTTCCACCTTGCTATTGCAGGGGGAGATGAAGAGAGATCCACGTCCGGGGTTCCCCAGAACCTGAAGATCTGATCTGTCACTGCCTGAGCCATAGACCTTTTGTGGGGGTCGAAAGGCTCAACTCAGCCGGTCTGCCACCACATTTTCTGTCCCGGCAAGATATAGGGCTCGTAACATGCCCTGTGACCGAGCCCATGACCAAATGTGAACAGCCACCTGACAGAAGGAAGGACCTCTTTCCTCCCTGCTTGTTGATGTACCACATTGCCACTCGGTTGTCGGTCTGTATCAGAATCACTTTGTTGGATAGGCGATCTCTGAACGCCCATAGCGCATAATTTATTGCTCAAAGCTGCAAGAAGTTGATCTGGCACTGAGCTTCCTCAGCAGACCACAGACCCTGCATGTGGAGCCCTTCCACATGGTGCCCTAACCCAGGGCTGACGCATCCATGGTAAGCACAACTTGGGTAGGGGAAACTGAAAAGGAACCCCCTGCTCCAAATTGGGCAGACTCTCCCACCATGACAAGAAAGTCTGGAGGGGAGGAGTAATGCAGAAGGTACATGGAGGTCCTGTGTGGCCTGCTGCCATTGGAACCACAAAGTCCATTGAGCTCTGTGCATGTGAAAGCAAGCCAAGGGAGTAAACAAGGATGGTTGCAGCCATGTGACCCAGAAGTTGGAGCATGTGGTGGACAGAGACCCGCCAGTACCAGTGAACCTCTCCTGCAAGGGACGCCAGAGCAAGCACCCAATTGCGAGGAAGATAGGCCTTGGCCTGAGCCATGTCCAGTCGGGTGCCGATAAAGCTCAACTGCGGCGATGGGAAAAGATGGGACTTCAGGTAGTTGATGACAAAACCCAAGGACTCCAACACCCGAATGGTCAAGCGCAGGGACCAAAGTGCTCCCTCTTGGGTGGCACTCTTGACCACCCAATCGTCCAAGTAGGGGGAACACCTGCACCCCCCGTTGACGGAGGTGAGCCCCCACTACTGCCCGTGGGGTCAAGGCTAGGTCAAACGGCAACACCTTGTATTGGTAATGCCTCGCGCCCACGAGGAACCGAAGATACTTCCTGTGAGCTGGTAAGATCCCGATGTGGGTGTACGCGTCTGAGATCGAGGGAGCAAAGCCAGTCCCATCTTTGCAGGAGGGGAATCAAGGTGCCCAGAGAAACCATCTTGAACATTTCTCAGGCACTTGTTCAAGGGTCTCAAGTCCAAAATAGGGCAGAGTCCCCCTGTTCTGTTTGGAACCAGGAAACAGCAAGAGTAAAATTCCCTCCCTTACTGCCACAGTGGAACAGGTTCAATCACTCTGGCCGTTATGAGGGACAGAACCCATCAATTTGAGGTGATACTGGGCCAGTGGTCCATGAAGAACCTCAGGCAGCCTCTGACCGGAGGGCTCAGTGCCAGTGGTATGGTTGATTGGTAAATGCTCCCTTGCAACTAGTCAAAATCCCATAGTGGGGCTGGGGTGCTGGCTGAGGCCTGAGAGCTTGCTGCTGTCTGGAGCGGGCCCTTGGACCCTTGAGTTGTGAACAGGTAGGAGAGGCAGGCGAATATTATTTCCTCTGGCAATAAAAGAAACTCCTAGGGCCCTGTTGCAAGGACTTTCTGGCAGAGGACAGCGAATCCAAAGTACTGCCAGAGAGATGCTCAAGGGTCTCATGGTGATCATACAACTGAGCACAGCATCCCTCACCTTATCACCAAAAAGATTCTCACCAGTACAAGGTAGGTCCACGAGCTTCTCCTGGACCTCTGGCCGGAGATCAGAGGCTCAGAACCAAGCAATCCTGCAGGTACCAATGCACGCTGCCGCCACCCTAATAGCTGTTTCAAACACATCGTAGGTGAAGCGCATCTAGTCTTTGCCACATTCTAGGCCCTGCTGGATGGCCACCAAGAAAGCATTCTGCTGTTGTTGGGATAGGCGCTCTGATAACTCCTGGAACCTGCTTCCAGAGATTCTGAGAATATTGCATCATGTACAACTGGTAGGAAGCAATACGAGCAATCAGCATTGACTCCTGAAATACCTTCCTATCCAGCGCATCCAGTGCCCTATGCTCCCTACCCAGAGGGGCGGAGGCATGGGTATAGGAACGTCTTGCCTTTTTTAGGGCAGACTCTGCCCCAAAACCTGCTGTACCAAAGTAAATGGCATCAGCCTTCCAATTCATTGGAGGCACCAAGATGGGATGTTCCCAAATCCGAAGAGTAACTCGTTGAAGATCTCATGGACGAGAACAGCCACCACCTCCTTTGGAGCATCGATAGACTTGAGCATCTCTAGCATCCTATACCTGGCACCTTCCTCAGTCAGCAGTTGAAACGGAATGGTTTCTGCCATGGCCAAGACAAACCCCGTAAAGGTCAGGTCCTCAGGCAGGAGACTAATCTGAGAGCAGATTCCCCGAGTCGTCAGAGGAAGACTCAGAGGGGTCATCCCCCCATGGGTCATATGGGGCGTCTTATTCACTGGGAGCACCCAGAGTCATCAGGAGAGGGCCCCTGCCCAGGCCCTCTTGGCTTGGGCACAGAGGCCACGGAACCAAGGGCTTTGACACTGCCTTGGGCTGCAACGGGCATTCCCCCTTGGAGGAATCCACGATGGGAATTGTACCAGAAGGAGGAGGCAATGGTGGCTACCAGGGCATCGATGGGCCCTGGTGACCGGCAGCAGCAGCGTGGAGAGGACACCAGGAAGGACAGAGGCACTCCAGCAGCGGTGCTAACATCGATGGCGCAGGCTCCAGCACCAGCGGCTCGATGCCCTGCAGGGCTCAAACAACCGCCAGTTGCACCCTGTGCTCCAGCTCGTCCTGGAAATCTGCCAACAACATGATAGATAGAGAAGGGAGGGATGTCACTGGATCTCCCTCAGAGCCTCGAGGTAGATCGGTGCCCGGCACCGGTATCAGTGAGGAACGATGGAGGGTTCAATGGAAGGTAGTGCCTCCTCTCCATGGGGTTTCTTTGGAGGCATCACAGCAGGCACTGATGCCAATTAGAGCCTGGTTCCATGCATAGAAGGAGACCAGTATTGATGTTTCCTGGACTTCTCAGGGTGCTCGGCCCAGTCTTTCCCCAGTGCGGAGGAAGAAGGGACAATCCCGACGTCCTGGAGCATGAAGACACTGATGATGGCCAATCCCCAGCTCCTCTCTCCAGTGAGGGCCCCGGAGGGATGAACAGCGAAGGTTTGGTGTCCAACAGTTCCCCTTGGCCTTTCGGAGTCAATGTCCCCGACACCGGAGTCGAGGGATCAGATTTCTTCAAACCGAAGAGTTTCTCCATTTTATCCAGGTGGGCGCACCAGCCCTTGGGGATCATCGGGTCACTAAAATGACACCCCCGGATGTTGTGCGACACCCCCAAGCAGAGAACACATACCTCATGCAGATCCATACGAGACATGGTTTGGGGACTTTGACGAAAACCCGATGATGCCATTTCGATGACTGGCGGGCACCAAGGGAGACACCACGGGAATCGACCGCACAGAAGGGAAAAACTTACCGTGCCACCCAACTAACTAAGTCCGGGGGAATGGAAAGAGACCTGGTTCAGGAAAAGTCAATGAATCGACTGGGGAAAAAGCTTTCAGAGGCAAAAAAAAAAAGAGCACGAGCTCCACAACCGCAAGACAGCTTCACGGAAAAAGAGAGACTTAAGAGGGACCCCGCATGGACGTGTGGATAGTGGCATGCTCAGAAGTTTTCCGTGCAGGGCTCCATCCGACGATGTCACCCATGTGTGAGGACTGCCATCCTGCCTGTCCTAGAAGAATTCTTTTTCTCCAACACACGTGCCAAATTTCTCTCAAGTGGCTGTAACCAGTGGGGAAATAAAAGAACCCTTAGCCAACTTCTCTAGAATAGGGGCGGGAGGGTTTCCAAAGCCAAAGACCTGAGGACCCAGCACAACCTGAAAACACTTAAAGACCTAAAACATTTTTATTCCGCAAATTCTATTCTATCAGACACCTGATCATCCCAGTTCTCAACCAAACTCGCAGACATAATCCTCTTTCTTCCTGCTCTCCTGATGTACCCCTTACCCTTCCCTTTTCACCCCTCCCTGATCTCTGACTTGTTACGTTAAGTTTTATGAAAATGTTCTCCTCACTCTGTTTCTCTTCTACTAAGAAAAAATGTTTATTTTTCACAAAATCTCTACTGTTTCCAACTACTATGATAATTGCATTTTATTGAATGATAATTGCATATTTTGTAAACTGTTATGATGGCTCTACCGAATAACGGTATATAAAACTCTACAAATAAATAAACAAACTACATTGCATCCTTGGGGAGTCAAGGAGAAGCAGCAGTATGACAGAGCAGCCAATTAAATGCCTAGCCTCAGAGCCGCTGCCATGCCCTGCCATGTAGCATGCTCTTGGAACCCAGTTAATTCATAGCTAGAGATCTCTCTAACTTTAATTGTGTTATGTATGTGGGTTGAATTTTTTTTTATTTTATTTTTTAAGTTGACTGGGATAATCTCTTTCTTGTTCATCCCACCATATCCACCCTCAGCTGATTTAAGCGAATGTTGAGGGGAGACAAGTAGGAATTTATTGATGCCGCTGCTGTAGTAAAGTTAGTGCATTCTGAAAAACACTCTTCATACAATTATTTAATCATTTGTCCAAGTAACCATGAGGTGTTTTTTTTTTTTTTTTTACTGAAGGCCTAAAATGTTTTTCAGACAAAAAAAATCATTCTACAACGGAAAAACATCTTGGATCACGTGGAGGCAGACGTAATAAGCCACGCTGACCCTAGCACAGCTTTTACTCCTTTTTTAGCAAAGACGTTTCCGCGCTAACCCAACTCCGGTATGCAATAGGAGTTTTAGCTCCGAAAATCATGTTGCAAAGCAGGAGTTAAAATCCACACTACGATAGCACAGGGATATGCAAACTGCAGGATAACTATTACCCTGCAATGCAAAGAGGCATGCTAGTGGGGAGGCTAACTAGCTTGCTTTTTTTTTTTTTTTTTTTTACTGTGGGAAATTTACCTCCTGGTCAGAAAAGGAGTTAAATTTCTCACAGTAGAGAGAAGGCCTGGCCGAATCCTCTCCCACTCACCCACGTTCCAAGTTAAGCTACGTGGGCAGAGTCCTCTCTCCTGCAAAATTAGCTCAGCCTAGCAGGCCAAGCCTCTCCTGTGCACCTGCCTACAAAAAGGTAGCCAAAAGCCCTCCAAATCCTGCCCTATCCCAAGACTACCTTACCTCCTCAGGTGAGGTTGCTCTTTCACTGGGTGCTGATTGGCCCCTCCTGTGCAAATGGGAAGCCCAATCCTCTTTCAGAATTCTGAAAGGACATCTGTATGAAAACAGTGGAGGGATCAATTAATAGCCAGTGAAGGAGCAGTCCAGGTCTTCTTGGGCTGGGGTTCCCTGGGTATGGGAGGAGGAGGATATGGAGGGCTCCTGGCTACTTTATAATTTTTGAAGGCAGGAAGGGGGTTCCGTCACATAGCCCAGCTAATTTTGAAGGTGGGAGTTCCGCTGTCCGGCCTGACTAATTTTGAAGGGCATGGGGGGTGTGTGTCAGGAGATTTCCACCACTAGGCTAAATTTTGAAGGTGGATAAGTGGGTGAGAGGGAGGGCTTCCGCTGTTTGGCTGACCCAGCCAATTTTGAAAGTGTAAGGGGGTTTGGCCACCCAGTTAACTTTTGAACTTGGGTTGGGTTTTTCTAGCATGGATTTTCTGTTAATGACATGCAAAATGGTCAATGAAAGAAAAAAGTTGTTTAGCAAGTTTTTACACTTCTGGTCTATTTGCATGTCATTAGCTTCAAAATATCCCACAGGGCCCTGTCTTTACCGTGTATGTTAAATAAAACCTATGATTTCAGCGTGGGCTTTATTGCACTAGCCACATAACTTGTTCAGGCAAAATGTTTCCATCATCAGCTTAAGGAAAATTTAGATTTAATGAATGGATGCATTAAATTTGAGATCTCATCAGCCCAGCAGACAGTGTCAATATGCTTAGGAGGCTGTCAGATGAGAGGAAACAATTAATTCCTTAACTAATTTGCGAAGAGAGTAAATGTTGGCAGCCCAGACTGAACCAAAGCTCTCCTCTTGGCTGTGTGAAATGGTGCAAACTCCTTCCATAGCACCCTGCACCTTGAAGATAGCAAACCAGGCATTTTTCAATCTGAAAGGCCAAATAGGTGTTTTAAGAAATACCAGCGGTGGCTTTATCAGAAAATCCACTGATTTATTTCACTTCTAAATGATGAACATGCAAATGGAGTCCTTTATCTATTTTATCTACAAACAAGTATTAAATTTCCTGGGCTCCAGGGGTGATCCAGGAAACTATAGACCAGTGAGCCTGACTTCAGTGTCGGGAAAAATAGTGGAAACTATTCTAAAGATCAAAATCATAGAGCATATAGAAAGACATGGTTTAATGGAACATAGTCAGCATGGATTTACCCAAGGGAAGCCTTGCCTAACAAATCTTCATTTTTTTGAAGGGGTTAATAAACATGTGGCTAAAGGTTAACTGGTAGATGTGGTGTATTTGGATTTTCAGAAGGAGTTTGACAAAGTCCCTCATGAGAGGCTTCTAAGGAAACTAAAAAGTCATGGGACAGGAGGTGGTGTCCTTTTGTGGATTACAAACTGGTTAAAAAGACAGGAAACAGAGAGTAGGATTAAATGGTCAAGTTTCTCAGTGGAAAAGGGTAAACAGCGAAGTGCCTCAGGGATCCGAACTTGGACCGGTGCTTTTCAATATATATATATAAATGATCTGGAAAGGAATACGACGAGTGAGGTAATCAGATTTGCAGATGATATAACACTGTGATAAACTGTAGGAGGACCTTGCGAGACTGGAAGATGAAATTTAATGTGGACAAGTGCAAGGTATTGCATATAGGGAAAATTAATCCATGCTGTAGTTACACGATATTAGGTTCCATATTAGGAGTTACCAACAAGGAAAAAGATCTAGGCATCATAGTGGATAATACTTTGAAATCGTCGGCTCAGTGTGCAGAGCAGTCAAAAAAGCAAACAGAATGTTAGGAATTATTAGGAAGGGGATGGTGAATAAAATGGAAAATGTCATAATGCCTCTGTATCGCTCCATGGTGAGATTATTGTAGTATACTTATATGCTATAAAACAACTTATTTTACACATGAAATTAATTTTAAACATGGACAAAACTGAAATAATACTGTTAGAAATAAAATGCAGGAATGATGATATCCCATCACTTATTTTTGAGAACATCAAGATAAAACCGTCCATTTTTGTGAGAGATCTTGGAATAATCCTAGATTCAGAACTTAGTTTGAAAAAATATATATCTACTAAAAGGAGGGGCGGTTATTTTAAACTTCTTACGCTGCGAAGGTTAAAACCATTACTGGAAATGAATGATTTTAGGACAGTTCTTCAAGCTCTGATCTTCTCTAATATCAATAACTGCAGTTCACCGTTACTAGGACTCCCCCAATCCACAATCCGTCCCCTTTAGGTATTACAGAATGCTGCCACTAGAGTGTTGACCGGGAGTAAAAAATGCGACCATATTACACCAGTTTTAAATTTTGCTACACTGGTTACCAATTACATAACGCACACAATTTAAAACTGCCTGTATTTTACACAACATTATTTATGGTGAAAAAACTGAATGGCTAAACACGGCAATACGTCTGCACATCCCTCAAAGAAACCCGAAGTCAGCAAATAAGGGCTTATTAACAATTCCAACACTAAAGTCAGCACGACTTAGTCAGGTGCGAGATCGAGCAGTATCAATAGCCAGCCTCAAACTCTGGAACACGTTACCAATCCAGATAAGACTTCAAGCAGACACTAAGAAATTTAAGACCGAGCTTAAGATATGGCTTTTCAAATGTGCATATGCAGATATTAACAAATGATTTCATACTTACTGTTTTTTAGTTTTTAAGAAACATTTTCCACAATTATCTTCTTTTAACGATTTTATATTGTAGCTGTGCCTTGATTTTATGTTTTTACTATTTGTAATGGCTCTTAATTATTTATTATTTCATAATTATCTATTTAGTTGATTTTAAATACTAAATGATTTATTGTATTTTTCTTACTCTCATTTTATTATAAACCATTGTGAAGGTTTTACTGATCCGACGGTATATAAAAAACTAATAAACTATCAAACTAAACTAGAAACCGCACCTGGAATACTGTGTACAATTATGGTCTCCGCATCTCAAAAAAGATATAGTTGCGATGGAGAAGGTACAGAGAAGGGCGACCAAAATTATAAAGGGGATAGAACAACTCCCCAATGAGGAAAGGCTAAAGAGGTTAGGACTGTTCAAGCTTGGGGAAGAGACGGATGAGGGGAAATATGATAGAGGTCAAGATCATGAAGAGGTCTAGAATGAATCAGTTATTTACTCTTTCGGATAACAGAAGGACTAGGGGGCACTCCATGAAGTTAGCAAGTAGCACATTTAATCTAATCAGAGAAAATTCTCTCTCACTCAATGCACAATTAAACTCTGGAATTTGTTGCCAGGGGATGTGGTTAGTGCAGTTAGTGTAGCTGGGTTTAAAAAATGTTTGGATAAGTTAGAAGTCCATTAACTGCCATTAAGCAAGTTGTCATAGAGAATACCCACTGCTTTACTGGCATCAGTAGCATGGGATCTACTTCGTGTTTGGGTACTTGCCAGGAACTTGTAGCCTGGATTAATCACTGTTGGAAACAGGATGCTGAGCTCGATGGACCCTTGATCTGACCCAGCATGACAATTTCTTATGTTCTTATCTCAGCCCACCTTTGGTTGTCTAAGGCAGTGCTTCTCAACCAGCAGGCCAGAGCATACTGACGAGCCTTTGCAGAGATCTTCTAGTGCCCCAGTTTTGGCAGCCCCAAGATAATCCTCCTCCCTGGGCTCGTGATCTGACTACTGGACAGTGCCCTTCCTGCTGACTGGTGTACAGAACTGTTTTCTGCTGTGCTCTACTTAGACAGTCAATGTCCCAGGCCTTTGATGTCTGTGCTGCAGGGACTTAAACTTAGCTGACAGCAAAGGAGAGAGCCACCCAGAGCTCCAGTCAGGTGAGAATGGTTTGTGGGAAGGAAAGAGAAGAGGGTTAAATGCTGCAAGGGGATGAAGGGAGAAATCTGACTGCTTGGGGGATGGGGAGAAAATTGGAAGGTCAAGCTAGGCCATATGAGTGGAGGGAATAAGCAGGGAGGGAGAGATAAAAAGGATCAGGTATGTGGGAGAAGGGGGAGAACCAGGTACTTAGGGAGAAGAGAGAAAGGACGCTAGATAAGGGGCAGGGTTAGAGAGAGGGATACAGGACCCAGGATAGAGAAAGAGAGAACCAGGTCCTGGTTAGATGGAGAAATGAATCAAGAATATGAGAGAAAGGAGGAGCTAGAATAGAAGAAGAGGGGCAGGGATGGAAGGGGGCAGGAGAAAAAAAGAAAAAAAAACAGTGAATAGGGAAAAGGGAGAGGGAAGGAGGACCAGATATTGGATGGTGAGAGAAAGGGGAGATATGGGAGTGAGAGAGAGAGAGAGACGACCTTGGATTTGTGGGTGGGGGAATCCTGGGATATAATGAAAGAGATGGAATGAGAAATGAAGGAGGAAGAATAAGGAAAGAGCAGAATGAGTGAAGGAGGAGAAAGTATTAAAATATCCACTCTGAAGTGAAGAGACAAAGAAGAAAATACACTACAGAGAGAAGGAAAAACAACAAAAAACAAACAAAAAAAAACAAAGATAGAGAAGAAGAGCAGTAAATGAGAAAAAGACAGACATGTTGAACCAGAAAAGCAAACCAAGGACTCCAAAGGTTGGAAACTTATTGGCTGATAGAGCATATTACACTCAACAGTTTGAAATATCCTGGGACACAGTTCAAAGCCCCCTGACTTGAACAGGTCTCCCATATAAAATTTACGTTTGTTTGCTAATTTTATTATTTAATATGCAACAAGCTTATTATTTACATAGTTACAGTATTTATATATCGCGGCCCTAGGCGGGTAACAAAAACACATAAGTACTGCAAACTTGGCAGCAGAGATAAAAATGAAATCAAAGAGTCCAAATGGCAGGCCGCATTCACAGATGTGCCTGTCCGAAGAATCAAGTTTTCAGCTTAGATTTAAAAGCTTGTCCATTCTCCATCTCTCGTAACTCCACGGGGAGCAAGCCCTCTCTCTCTGGTTTCCACTTAGGTGGGCCTGCTTCTGAGCAGGACCATCAAGCAAGCCTTCCTGTCCGGAGCACAGAGACCGCACTCGGTGGTACATTTTCAGCACTGCATTTGCCCATGGGCTAGGCTGCATGAACGAGTTTAAACGTGCCAAGCATCCAAAAAGGTATAGGTGCACCCTTTGTAACCCTACGGATAACAGTCAGAGATACCAAGCAGAAAACTAGAAATTCAGGCCTAAAACTAGACAGCATCATTGCTTGTCTCTTTTTTTTTTTTTTTTACTCGCCCCAACCCCCTTCCCAGGCCCTCCCTCCCTCAATATCCTACTTAAGTGACAGCGGAGAGTAAGAGTTTAGCTACAGTGAATCTATAAACAACGAAGACATAAGGTTCGAGCACTATAACACAGCTCTACTAATTTTGGGGGCAAAGAAGAGAAATCACAGGTCACCAGACTTTCTAAACCATCTCCTACTTCCCTCTAACTCTCACTGAGAGAAGTTCAAGTTCAATCCAAGCACTCACATTTTTAGACCATTCTTCAACTGCAGGAGAGGCAATTGTACACCAAACTCGAAGAAGCACTCTTCTCCCTACAGCTAGCAGCTTAGAAATGCTTCCCCTGCCAGAGATCAAGAGGCCAATAAAATATATGAACTCTGGGATTATCCGGTACCATCAGATCAAGAATAGAAGAAATTGGTTTACCAATATCAGCACAGAAATGCCTGATAACTGGATGGCCAAATAAAAGAGGAGTTGTCCACAGGCCCTCCAGTGCTTGGCACTGTTCACAGCACCCAAACAAGAGGGTACGAAATAAGCCCGCCACGTAATTTTATGCCACTGCTCAACAACGCCCAAGCAGCGGGAACATTTCCACAATTCCATCCAAATCAAATTCCATTCTTCCTCAATAGCTTGCCCCCATGCCTGAACCCCTCTATGCAGCCCAAAATCCTTAGTCCACTGCAGTGCCTTATAGATTTTTTACTTAATCAGACTTTTGGTGCTTAAGAAAAACCCATCCAGCATAGTCTGGGTTCTACCAATGGCTTCCTGCACTCCAGCTCTGCATACCGTATCATCTCTCAGCTTTCAAGAATGCAAAGAAAGGTGGATGGAAAAAAAAGTCCAAATGGAGCCACTCTTTAAATTCTACCCAAGTATAAAATGTACCCTGTAGAAAAAGTTACCTTTTTTAACTTTTTTCTACTGTATAATTAATTCTCTTGTAATGAAAATATGCCCACCAACACAGAAGCTTTTGAATTGGGTCTAAAAACATTTTGTGGTAACAAAAAAATGTGCTTTTAGGTATATTTTGAGAGTAGATTACCATTTTCCAGGGCACTGTCCACCAGGCTTCCCCCATACTACCAACATGAACTGCTTACTTACTACTGGAACTACAGAGAACACATGTCCCAGCTTCACCCACCAGAACAACTCTGGTAACCTCACCCTCCCTCCCTCCTTCCCACTGGCAGGAGAGCAGCACTTCTTACTTGTGTCTGCCATCTCTGCCAGCTTCAATCTGATGTTTGAATACAGGGGGGCCCTCTAATCTCATAGGAGTAAGCTGGTTCCGCAGTTCAGATGTCAGACTGAAGCCTGCAGAGTTTACATAGATAAAAAGTGCCAGTGGAAGGTGGGGAGGGAGGGTGAGAAATCGTGCAAAATTTGGTATGGTTTGCTATGACCACGCCCCCCCCCTGACGTCACTGGGAGCCCCGGCGACGGTTGAAGAGCGCCTCACCATCAGGCGCCGGCCAGCGGGGAGGCCACCCTCCATCCTGGGCCCCCGCAAGAACTGAACATGTCCCCTTTGTGCACCCCTTCGTGCAACCCTTGTGCTTTTAAAAAAAATCTTTTATATTTTTCTGTTATTTAACCTTTATTCCAATTCTTTACCTTTTCTTTTCACTTGTTAACAATTTTAATTAGAAATGTTCATTGTATTAGACTATGGAAATTTATTTCCTGCTATTCTGTTTAATGTAAACCGGTATGATTTACATCGGATGTAAGAATGTCAGCATATAAAAATTAAAAATAAATAAATAAATGAGGACTGAGCAAAAAGCTTGAAAGTGTGCTACGAAAAAAAAAAAAAAAAAAAGGCTGAGAAGAACCATTCTAATGTTTTCACAGACTCCTCCGGTAACAAAGGGGCCAAAAGTCCAGAGAGTCTACCTCTATAGCACGCACGACAGGTTAGAAGGGAAGCAGCTTTGAAGGGGATGGCACAGAGCGCACACGTACACACAAACCGCCGGATTCCCCACAGGGGTCAAGAGTGTTGCCTCCCTTTTTTTTTTTTTTTTTTTTTTTTTTTAAACTTGATCCCTGTCAGCTTCAAAAAAAAAAAGCATCTTCATTCTCTGGTACCCGCAATGCCTACACATGGCCACTTATCCCACTCTTAGAGTAGAAGTCTTTCCTCACTACCTAAAAAAACCCCCATTAACTTGTGTATGCCATGCCATATACCGGTACTTTCTCCTCTGAAGTGTCTCATCTCCCCCAGCAGGTTGGCTGCTGTGCTAACCTATTGTTCCAAGACATGCTTTCTTACTAACAACTCAAAAGCAGTAACCAGACTCCCATCAGCCTGATCAGCAGGACTTGTCTATCTTCTGGCTGCATGCTTGGGCATATCCTTCCTTCCTCTGGATCACAGATATACCATTTACCTTCCCCATCCCCCTTTTCTGCTTTTCCCTCTCCCCATTGTTGTTTTTGCTTAAATACAGACTACTACCTCTTTCCTCCCTGGGGGACGATGCAATAAAGTGTGCCCGGCCCAGCGCACAGGTCAACGAGCGATTAGACGCGTAAGCCTAAGACCCGATGCAATATGGGGATTAGCACATTCAAAACCTGCACCCAAACAACTGCAAAGCTGACAGCCTCATCTACGTGGAATTATCCCCAGGAACTCAATGCACACCTCTTAACGTGGAAAATGTATCGCCAGCCCCAGAGTTGGCATTTAAGTTATTCTGCGAGTCATGGGCTTAATGAAAAAAAAAAAAAATTCTAAAAATCTCCTGCTTTTGGTGAACAACAATAAAGAAGAATTAATGAAATGGATCGATTACAAAACAACAATTTCTGGATGCACAACATACATACTCAAGGCCGATTTGGCCCTTGCTATTGTGCATGCATATTGTACGTCCAGAAAAGATTTTTTTTTTTTTTTTTTTTAAATCAATCCATTAATTCTTTCTTGAGCGCCTGTAACAATATGTAAGCCCACAGCCATGTCTCCTGGGCACCCGATGCATTTGAGCGCTAGGGACGCACAATTTCTCCCTAGTGCGTCCCTTTTAACGCACCAGCTTATTTAAATATAGCATCGGGCACCCAGGAGAAGTGGCTATGCCTGCGTAAAAAAAAAAAAAAAAGGCACCCAGTTTGGTCGCACGTTTTTACACGATTCTTACTGCATCAGCCTATCTGCCTCTTATATCTTCAATCTGCTCCTTCAGTCTCTTGAGATGATGCTAGATGCATGCTTCCAGCCTACAAACACCAGCCCTCTCCCCACACCTCCCCCCCCCCCCACTCATAAAATAAGGTTACAGCCTTAGGACTGTGTTACATAAGAACATAAGAAAATGCCATACTGGGTCAGACCAAGGGTCCATCAAGCCCAGCATCCTGTTTCCAACAGTGGCCAATCCAGGCCATAAGAACCTGGCAAGTACCCAAAAGCTAAGTCTATTCCATGTTACCATTGCTAATGGCAGTGGCTATTCTCTATGTGAACTTAATAGCAGGTAATGGATTCTCCTCCAAGAACTTATCCAATCCTTTTTTAAACACAGCTATACTAACTGCACGAACCACATCCTCTGGCAACAAATTCCAGAGTCTAATTGTGCGTTGGGTAAAAAAGAACTTTCTCCGATTAGTTTTAAATGTGCCCCATGCTTGCAAAAACAAACAAAAAAAACCCAAAAAACCTTATTTGCAATAGCCCATATATCTATAACAAGCAGGCTGAGAGCCATTGTTTTCTCCATTAAAAAAAAAAAAAAAAAAAAAAATTGCTGCCTCACCCTGTCTGGTTACCCAAGTCACAGGGCCCGAACTCACCCTATTTCTCAAAACAAAAGGTGCTCTTTCCCTCCTTGTTGTGAAGGTGCTTCCACTAATTTACTATATAAAATGAATACGTACAGCACAAAAATTACTCGAGAGGCGGGGGGAACTTTTGAACCATTCATCCAAGCTCATTCAAATTTCTATTGCAGAGTGCTTTGTGACTCCTGGCCCTCACTTTTCATGGGCTGTGGATGCCTTTGAGGCCCCCCCACCTCCATCTATAATCCCTTTTTATCATCTCCCACGAGGAAATAGGCCAATTCAGTACAGCTGAAATCCCAGGTAGGTCACTGAGTGTTTTTAAAGCTGTCCTGTCATTCTTAGACAAATTTTGTTCAAAGCACAGTAGTGAAACTTTGCTACTGTGGATTATTTTTTTTCCCCAAGCGCAGCTTTGAGATGCCCACCAGATATATTTTGGTTCTACTGGTCATCTCAGTCACATCTGACACTATAAATCACCAACTGCTATTACCCACGGCTACAGGAGATTGGCATTACCAGTGGTGTACTAACTTGGTTCACATTCTCTCTTACAAACTGTTCGGTCCACGTTGAAATTGGTGAAATATATCAGATTGTTGTCCAATTACCACCGAAGTTCTGCAAGGTTCAGTGCTTTCTGCACTGTTATTTAACATTTATATGCATCCAATCTGTAGCCTACTTGCCAATATTAGAGTGAGCCACAGACTGTACACAGATGGCATACAGTTTTTTTTGTACCAGTCACATCATCAATAACTGATGCCTTTGACTGTGTCAGTAATTGTTTGAGAGCAGTCCAGAAATGAATATTTGATAACAAATAGACTTAAATGTAAACAAAATGAACATAATTCTCACTAGGTTCCCAAACCCAGAGTATCCAGCCTCTTTCAAATTAGAAGATCACATATTACAGATTTCACAGCTTGAATCAGATTCATCACCCAAAGATCAAATAAAACATTTAGCAACAAGTGCATGCAAACAACTCCGGGTACTTCGCCATTTAAACCATATCTAAACTATGCATGACTTCAGGACTATAATTTAATCGTTGGTATTATCAAAACTTGAATACTGCAATGCTTTGTATGTAGGCCTTCTAGCCCATATGCTGAAGTGTCTAATAACAGGAGCTAGTCTTTATGATCACATCACTCCTGCTCTGTTTACACTACACTGGCTCCCACTACACTGGAGGATACAGTTTAAAATTGTTACATTAGTCCACCGAGCTTAGACATAACACACCACTGGGTGAAAGTAACCTTCTGAAAATATACCAGCCTTCAAGAGCTCTAAGATCAGCAGGTCAGAATTTATTAGACATTCTTCCCTCAGCTCAGCTGGTAAGGCTAGATGAGACAAGAGAGAACATTCTATATCACAGGTCCAGTCCAGTCCTTTCAACAATTTACCCAGTGAAATTCACTTAATTACCTGTTATTCCACCTTCAGGAAGCAATTAAAGCCTTTTTATTTTTCACAAGCATTTAGCAGTTTAATATCTCATTAGTAGTGGCTTTTGCTATGGCTAGTTCAGTATTTTTTTTTTCGTAAATTTTACTTCAAATCTTATGATTTTATTATGTAAAAAACCTGTTTAATTTTAGTTTATTGTTTTTGAATATGTATGTTTTATTGTAATCCACTGAGCACTTTGGATCACGCAGACTATAAATTTTTCAAATAAATATTCATGCATCCCTGTAACAACTTTTCTATGAGCCTTCAGTGTCAAAACCTACCTATTCACTGGCCTACCTCTAATCAAATACCCCTGCTCCCCTCAATGGAAATTTGGACTGCAAGGTGCTGCCATTTGTGGAAGTCTCAAATTGAAAGTTAGCTCTTCTCACTTAAGTACCTGGCAATCAGTGCACAAATAAAAAATAAATACAACAAAAACACATCTCCCAACACATTCCCTGCCATTGATGCAAGTTCATTGGGTTTTTTTTTGCTGCTCCTTAGCTCTGATCTTAGCTCCTGTTACCACACACAGTTTCCCAAACTTTCAGCACTTTGAGTCCCCTCAAAACTTCACATAACTCAAGCTCAAAAGGTATTGGGGTGTTTTTAGAAGTCAATAAAGACTTCTAGCCTAAGGCTATGTTTAGCTGGGAGGGCCCCCCTGGATTATATAGATACTTGTGTTTTGCTGCATTTGCTGATGTTTTTATTCTTTAATTAATCAATCATGACAATAGTCACTATAACTTCCCTTAATGTTGACGGGCTTCACTCACCAGTTAAAAGGAAAAAGGTGCTGGTGGAATTAAAGAAACAAAAAACAGAGGTAACTTTTCTTCAAGAAAAGGATCTCGATGATGCAGAACATGCTAAAACTTCGGAGGGAATGGGTTGGCCAATGTTTCTATGCCTCTATTTCAAAAAGACAGAGAGTGGCGATACTGATTAATAAATGCCTACCCTCTGATTTTGAATGACAATTTAAAGACCCAGAGGGCAGATTTATTTTGGTTGCAGGTACTTTATTCAGGGTGAAGGTCCTCTTTTCCAATATTTATGCTCCTAATCAGTACTCTCAAGTCTTTTGCTAGCTTGGTCACTACTCTGCTTGCTTGGGAGGGCTGTGTCTTTTTTCTAGGGAGGGGGGATTTTAATGTCACTAATAATCCCCTTGTGGATTTTAAGCCACCCAAAACGCCAAAAAAAACCAAACAAACCCCAAAAAGATATGGGTGTCAGTTTTTTATGTCTGGAGCTCCACTTGGTTGATGTGAGGCATCTCTCTCATATTGATGAACAAGACTTTACTTATTTTTCCTATGTCCATAATGTTTACTCTAGAATAGACTACATTCTTTTGCCAGAGTCATGGTTTGATATAGGGTGCATTATTGATACGCCACCTACAGATCATTTGTTGGTTGTCACCAAATGGCCTTTTCTCTGGAAAGGAAAAGAATACCCAGATGGAAAATATCTGCCCTCCTATATTATGAGGAGGGGTTTCCTAAGTTTTTTATGGAGCAATGGGAAGAGTATCAAAGGCTCAACCTTACTCAGGGGATATCTCCTATTACCTATTGGAACACTGCTAAGGCAGTTTTGGGCGGGGGGAGAGGAAAGCAAATTATTGCTTATCAAGTGGGTAAGCGCCGTGAGCACGCAAAAAAAAACCCAAAAAAAACCCCAGAAGTTAGTAGAACTTTAACGATTACATGTGGAACACTTTACTACCGATCTTAAATTACAAATTTCAGCGGTGCATAGGGAGTTGGATTCTTTGTTGAACTTAAGGCCAAGCAAAATTTGCTCTTTTTTCAATATAAATTGTTCCAGTGGGGAAATAAATCTGGAAAACTCCTTGCTAATTTACTCAAGAACAGGAAGAAAGTATTTGTTAATCAGCTGCTATCCCAATATGTAGTCCATAGAGGTACCACCCAGGTGGTTAAGGTGTTTGAACAATACTTTCAGAAGCTTTACTTCTCTAATACTTTATGAATGAGGGGTTGCAGGACTTTTTCCAGGATATATAGCCTTGCCAAAACTTTCCCAAGAACAGAGGCATTTCTTAGAACTGCCTATTAAAGAAGCGGAAATTAGGGAAGTCATTGTTTCTTTGCAGTTGGGAAAAGCTCCAGCGCCTGATGGCTTCAGAGCTGAATTTTATGTTATTAAAAGGATAAGATTCTTAGTCCGCGGAAAGATATGCTGCTCTAGCTACTGGCTCTTTTGAAAGGGGCATAATTTGGCCACCATTGTGCTACTACAGAAACCGGGCAAGAACCCACTTTATCCCGAGTCTTATAGGCCTATTTCACTTCTTAATCAGGATATTAAACTCTTAGTCTCTGTTCTTGCTCATAGGCTCAATATGGTGATCCCCACCTTGGTTACTCCTGACCAAACTGAGTTTATTAAGGGAAGACACGCCTCTACTAATTTGTTGAAGGCCTTATTAGCTATCATAGCTGGGAGGGGCCGAGATAGCCTTTTACCAGGTGGAATGGCTAAATCTTTGGTGCCGCCTTACAAAATATAATTATGGGGGTCAATTTTTCAGTTGGGTGCAACTATTATATTCTCAGCCAATGGCACAGATTGTGGTTAATGAGGTGTTATCCCAAAGTTTTGTCCTGCAGAGAGGAACCAGGCAAGGCTGTCCCCTTTCTCCGCCATTATACGCCCTAGCTTTAGAGCCCTTGGTGATTAAGCTACGAGGTCTCCCTTCCTTTCAGGGCATCTCTTATAAATCTAAACAACTTAAAGCAGCATATCATCTGCAAATAAACTCAGTTTATGTGGGTAAGCCCAGGGATAGTATCCAGGATATTATTCACACTATCAATTTGTTTGGTGTGTTCTCTGGTTTGAAAATGAATTATAATAAGTCTGAGGCATTTCCAGTTCACCCTGAGTTGGTAAAAAAAAAAAAAAAAAAAACAAAGGAGAAGAGAGGAGAATTTGCACTAAAATGGAATGTGGGAGCATTAAAATATCCTCTTATTTGGCTGGCTCACTCTGCTAAGGATATGTATGCCCTGAATGTTATAAATGTTTTGCATAAAATTAAACTCCTCCTACGTAACTGGATGTCCTTTCCCATTAACGTGATAGGTCGCTGTGCAATAATTAAAAGGATCATTCTACTTAAAATTTTATATAATTTGCAGATGTTTCCATTTTGGGTGTGCAATGCAGACATTTCCATGTCTAGATCTATAATCTCTGAGTTTATTTGGGGAAAACTGGCATGCTCAAATTAGATTGAATGTGTTTTAATGGGTGTGAAAAAGAAGGGAGGTTTGGGTGTCCCTGATTTGTGTATCTATAATGCTGCTTGTTTGTTACTGTACAACCAAGATTGGTGGGCACAATAAATATGACTTTGAGGACCTTCTGATCGAATGGTGTAAACCTCATAACCTGTTGCACTATTCCACTGAAACGTTGCACACTTGCCACCTCTCTGTTTGGGTATCTGTTTTTAGGAAAGCGTGGGAGTAGAAGAGATCAGAGGTCCTGGCAGGTCTCTTTTTTTTTTTTTTTTTTAATCTTTTGTGGGTAATAAGGATTTTCTGGTGGGTTTAGCTGTGTCGGTATTTTATCAATGGGCAGAGAAGGGGCTCTTTATCTTAGGGCAATTGGTAGATATTGCGTCGAAGGGATTATATTCTTTGCAGCAGGTAAATGAACAATGGGACATACCTAGAACTCATTTTCATGCCTATTTACAAGCACGTCATTACACTGTGCAAATCAGTCATAGGGAGTTAAATTCTATTATGTTTACAGAGGCTGAAGATTCTTTTTTTGATACCACACCTAAATTCAATAGGGTGGGTATATGGGTCCAACATTTAAAGGACCATTCTTTGCTGTCTGTCTTAAGCCTCACTAGCTAATTATTGGACCACAGACTTGGGAATTGCGCTGGAAGACGCAGATATTATGGAAGCATTTGTTACCTATCGATATCTACTGCCTGCTTAGCTCAGGGAAATATAGTTTAAATTGTTACATAGAGTATATGTCACGCGACTAAAAGGAACACAGGTGCATTTATGGGAATCTCCTATGTGTTTAAAGTGTCATTAATACTGGGGATCTATGTCCTATGTTCACTGACTGTCATATATTACGAAGTTTCTGGGGGCAGATACAAAGATTTCTGGAAAAGATTTTACAAAATTCTATCCCCTGGAGTGGTAAACTGATAGATCTTCATTTATTTCAACGAAATGATATATTGCCTAGTGGGGGAAAAACGTTTATTGCTTTTTCTACAGAGATGGCCAGGAAGTTAATTCAGTTACATTGGAACACCTTGGATGTACTTTTCTTTTGAAGTGGGAAACTTTGATGCTGTGCCACGCAACTTTGGAGAGGTTAAGGAAACAGGAAGTGCTTGGGAGAAGGGCCATCATGTCTCAGAGAGGCTATTTTCCGCTTTGGGAAACCGTCCTGAAAGGGAAGTAGGTATTTGAATTTCCGGGACTATTTTTACCTGTCATGGATAATAGGCTGCCTTGCCTTCCTTTGGTGTGTGTGTATGTTTTCTTGGTTTGAATGGGATGTGTATGCAATGTAATTTGTAAAACTTGTGAGATGTTATGCGGGGTACAAGTTTGGATTTTAAGGAGTTTTTCTCATGAGCTTGTTGACTTTATGGCTTTGTATTGCTTCTCATTTAATAAACATCAAGTGGGGGGAAGACTTTCTTACTCCTTTAGACGTAGAAGACATGAAAGTGAAAGGTTTCCATATTAAGATCATAGTTAGGTTAGTTCTCCTGAATTGGAGTAGTGCCTTTCTGATATTCATTCATTGATGTTTCAATAAAAACACAGTGTTTCAAAATACATTGTGTCTGTTACAGGGTCCACTCTTCCAACAAGAAACTGCAGCAAATAAACTTGGCCAGAAATTAACAAGCAATGTATTTGTTTTAACTTAATTTTTTTTCATTGAAATATCTAAGAATGAATTTCAAAAAGGCACCACTCCAATTCAGGAGAACTAACCTATTAGGCCGATTCAGTAGAGTGCGCACAGTTTAGCTCGCGTCTATTACTCCTTATACTGTAATGGGTAATAGCGCCTTGAAAAAGCGCGACCAAACTCGCGAAAATAGCGCTCATCACACGCAAATGCATGTTGATGAACCTATTGGTTAGTCGCCCGGGATACTGAAAGTAAAATGTACGGCCAAGCCGCACATTTTACTCTCAGAAATTAACACCTGCCCAAAGGCAGGAGTTAATCAGACAGCACTGGGAAAGTGTACAGAAAAGCAGAAAAAACTGCTTTTCTGTACATCCTCCAACTTAATATCATAGCGATATTTAGTCGGAGGTCCCAAAAATTTTTAAAAAATCTTTAAAAAAAAATCTGTCCGCTAGTCCGCAGGGTCGAAAACAGACGTTCAATTTTGCCGGCGTCTATTTTCCGAACCTGTGGCTGTCAGAGAGTTTGAAAACACATGCCAGCAAAATTAAGCATTGCTTGTGGGACCAGCTCACAGCCGCCGCTTCCGCTCATAAGGAAGCGCTAGGGACGCGCTATTGTCCCTGGCGCCTCACTAGCGCAGGCCCGGATTTAAATAGAGAATCACCCGCCCAGGAGAGGTGGCGCTCAACACAGAGCGCTGGCTCTCCCGCACTTTATATTGAAATCGGCCTGTATGATTTTAACATGGAAACCTTTCACTTCCATGTCTTATTCGTATTTCTAAGTATAGAAGTCTTTATTGACTTCTAAAAATGCCACAATACCTTTTGAGCTTGTGTTATATACAGGAAGGATAAGAATGAAGTTTTGAGGGGACTCCGTAAGTACTGAAAGTCTGGGAAACTGTCAGGATATATAACTCTTATCCTTAAAAATATTGTGCCAGATCCTGACAAAGTGGGACAACGTCATGTGAGAAGTTTTGTGGGGGATGGGGATAATAGTGCCAGAGATGGGAGAATGGGAGGATGCCTAGAGAAAAGCCTTATGATGGCCATTACTTGCACTGCTCTTTAAATTGCAAATATGACAACCCACAGAAGTTTGGGGGGGGGGGGGGGGGGTGGTTGTGCCATACAGTGGGCGAGAGGAACCCATTTGTGCTCACTGCTGCCCTGTGCCCCTCGAGCTCCAGTGGCATTGTTACATCATATATCTCCCAGAGGAGTTTGCTGCTTCTCCCAGGGAGGAGGAGGCATTATGGCATCACAGGAGCTGGAGGCACTGATGTCACAGAGCTGCAGGGAGGCATTTATCACACACACACAGTCCCATCAATGTTGTCCCTCTGCGGTAGGGTTACCCGCTGCCCTAACTGCTAAAACCCTAAAAGCAATACAAGTCACTAAGAGCCCTATAGATACCAGTCAGTCTCTTCATGTGTATACAACACAGGTTGGGTTCTATGCAATACATAGTAAATACTAAGCATTTTCCCCATTGATACAAGTTAGAAGAAAATACTTTGGTGCCCTAGGATAGTGATAAACCCGAAGCTGGTGAACCACAAATGACTTAATGGCCATCACTATGCTTTCATAGAGCACAGACCAAAATGAAGTAAAGTTTGGCGCAGAAAACCTTGGTAGTTGACTGTGGATCGGTTTTAGCAGCTACGAATAAACGTAACCCTCCTGGACAGGAGACAACATTGCTGGTCTGTGCCGGTGCGGTAATCCCCTCAACTGCAGCTGTGACATCATAATGCCTCTCCAGCCCATCATCTGTGACGTCGAAATGCATCCGCAGGCTGGGGCAGGAGGCGGCGAGAACCTCTCTGGAAGATACGTCACAATGCCACTATAGCTCGAGTGAGGCACGGGGAAGCAGCGGGCACGATCCATTCTCTTGCCCCCCCATAGCCCTTACCTGAAATTCCCCTGTAGGTCGCCATGTTTGCAATTTAAGCAGCAGCGCAATTAACGGACACCGTAAGACTTCTCTGTGGGCGAGTTCACACCCCCGATCTCCGGCACTCGGCACGCTCCCGCGGAGGTGGCCGACCGCCGTGTGCCGAGGGAGTTGGAAGGGGCGCGGCGGCAGCAGCCCTTCGCTCTCGCCCCTACCTGTGAACGCGATGTAGCCACTATGGCGCGAGATCCACCTCTGGTCCTCCTCGCCCGCCGCTGTCCCCTTAGATTTTTTCACAGCTAGCCCCAAATTCCTCGTCTGGGGCGCCCACCGTTTCCTCTTCTCAACCTTACGCTTCATACCAAGGGTCCCGGAGGACCCCCGGTGCCCCTCCAGCTTGTACGCGAACGAGGGCGGGCCTACGTGCGCGCGCCCCTGTGTGTGGTGGTATTGCTCACGTTGCACGGGGACGTGCCGGGCTAGCAGCAGCTTCAGCCTTGGTAGCTCCAAGGCGACTCTTTGGCCGGCTCAGTGCACGGCCCCCAACCCCGGGCTGGCGCTGCCTCCTCTCTCCGCCGCGCTGGTAACCCTCCTGCCGGCATGCCCGACCAAGCCAGCCCCTGGGGTCCCCCTGAACTAGCGGGCATGGCCAATAAAGGCCGCGACCCTCCAACTGCAGCAGTCCCCTGGGGGGAGGGGCGGCACGTCAGGAGCTGCGTGGCTTTACCGCATGGCTCGCTGACGTCATAAAAGCTGTGAGGAGGTGGGGGGGGAATAGCAGCGCAGCGCGTCCCCCTTATCTCCCCCCCCCCCCTGCCGAAGCACGCGCATGGAACGAGCCATTGCCTCCCCCGCCACTGTCCGGCAGGGGATTGGTGAAGAGCAGCCTTCAAGCTGGCCCGCAGGGCCGCGCCAGAACCCGAGGAGACCGCAGAAAGGCGCAAAGCGGTGGAGGGTTAGGAGCGTTTTCTGCACGGCTGCTTCCCATCACTAAACTCTAAATAAGACAACTTTTATTCCTCATGCTCTCCACTGCTCGAAGAGTAACGAAATCATGCGCACACAATATTAAAAGAAATGCTTAAAAAAAATAACAGTAAACAGTTACCAAAATGGCCTGTCCTGTACACACTAAACAACTTAAGACACTAGAATCCTGTGTAACATGGGATGCCATTGTTTTTTTTTTTCTTGAAGGTAGACAGCTAGGGTATGGCTTGGACGTGAGAAGGCAACGCGTTCCACAGGTAGGGCCCAAAGAACATTAAGCAGTCCCACGGAACTAGATCTCGGCCCAGGGGAAGGACACTATATTTTCAACTCAAACGAGATACATAAAAGCACTCTGCTCCTTCTGGCACTGGTGGGATTGGGTCCACTGACCTCCGCTTCTGCTACCGGTGGGATTGGGTCCACTGGCAGCACCACAGGCCTCTGCTTCTTCCGCTACCGGTAGCGATATTAAGTCGGAGGCCCCCCAAAATAAAAAAAAAATAATTAATTAAAAATCTGCCCACAGCCCACGGGTTGGAAGACGGACGCGCAATTTTGTCGGCGTCCATTTTCCGAACCTGTGGCTGTCCGCGGGTTTGAGAACAGACGCCGGTAAAATTGAGCGTCTGCTGTCAAACCCGCTGACAGCCTCCGCTTCTGTCAAAAAGGAGGCACTAGGGCGGGCCAATACTGAATGGCGCACAGGACAGCGGGTGCGAGCCGGCTCTCCCGAGCTTCTTTCTGCATCGGCCCGTTTGAAAGCCGGCCTCTAGGGCCTATTGCTTCTTGAAGCTACCCTCTCCTACAGGCCAGGGCCGGATTTAAGATTATAATACCGATAACTGGTTTTTCTCACCAGAAGAATAGCAAGAGGAAATCCCAGGCTGGGGGGGGGGGTAACTTCAGAATGTGACACTAAGTACGTGCCGATGTTGCCAATGCTTAAATCCTGCCATGCTGCAGACCAGAAATTTAGCACATCGGTCCACCACGCAGGCCTGGTGGCACCAGATGTGCAAAACCATGCAATAGCGCACCCGTTGGGGTGCCGTTGGGAACAGAGAGAAGCCTGTGTTGCCACCGGTGGACCCGATCCACCGACGGCGGAAGCAGAGGCCTGTGGTGTCTGTGGTGTACCTGAACCCATCGGCGGCGGAAGAGGAAGCCCATAGTGCTGCCGGGGGAACCTGAACCCACCAGCGGTGGGAGGAGGAGGCGGCCCTGGTTTCACTGCTGAACCTGACCCTACCGGTGGCGGAAGAAGCAGAGGCCTGTGGTGCTGCCAGTGGACCCAATCCCACCGGTAGCAGAAGAAGCAGAGGTCCGTGGACCCAATCCCACCAGTGGCAGAAGAAGCAGAGGCCTGTGGTGCTGCCAGTGGAGCCACTTCCACCGCTAGCAGAAGAAGCAGAGGTCCGTGGACCCAATCCCACCAGTGGCAGAAGAAGCAGGAGGCCTGTGGTGCTGTCGGTGAACCCGATCCCACCGGCATCAGGAGGAGGCCACAGCAGAAGAGGAAGCCCATCTGGCAGCTGCCCCTCAGGTGCTGACCCCACAGTGCTAGCACTTCCTGTATTCGCATCTTGCTAGCACCATGAGTGTTGAATTACCTCAGGGCCAGTACATGAAGAGGAGCTGCAGAACAGCTTTTCTCCCCAAAGAAGGAAAAGGCTGGCAAGAGCAGTGGAGGAGGAATGATCCATGGACCCTGACTGCCTGTCTGCTTTTGTGTGTGAGTGAAAGGAAGGCTGCCTGTGATGTGTGTTTGTAATTGGGAGACTGTCTTGGATGTGTGTATGTGAATAGGAGGCTGCCAGGGATGGGGTGTGTGTGAGTTGAATCCAAGCCTCCCTGGGATAGGTAGGGGTGTGTGTGTGTGTGAATAGGAGGCTGCCAGGGATGGGATGTGTGTGAGTTGAATCCAAGCCTCCCTGGGATGGATAGGTGGGTGTGAATGGGAGCCTGCCTGGGACTTGGGTGGATATGAATGGGAGCTTATCTGGGGTGTGTGTTTATGTTGTGCAGGTGTGACTGAGGTGAGGCATTTTCCTAATAGGAAGTGTATTAGTATATTTGGGCTTTCATAGGGTCAAGCCCACACCCCACACACATTACAATAGGCCTAATACCATATGTGTTCCAAAAAGTCATTTCTGCAGGGATGTCTGGTTGGCATTACAGCAGTGTATATAAATATAATGTAAATTATATTTTTACTTCAATAGTACTGTACTTTGATATTTTTCATGTAAAATATAAATGCCTTATAGCCTTGATGTTGTGCAAGGTTTGCCTAGGGCACCTAATACCCTTGCACCAGTCAAGGGTTTGGAAGGGGTGGAGGTCAGTTTTTAAAGTTTGTATCACTGAAGGGAGCTAGGCTTTTTTTGGGTGGGCCTGGGACACAGAATGAATGAACAGGGGGGGGGGGGGGGCAGCACAGTAATTGTTCACACAGGGTAGCAAAAAAAAGCTAACAACGGCCCTGCCACCAAGAAGCACATAACTCGTTCAGTTGATCTGCAATCAATCCAAATCTGTGATAGCTTTTCAAGTCTGAAGGTGTGGGCCTGAAGTCGAAGCTTCATCTTCTGCACATAACTAGCACTGAGCCACAGCGCTGACCCAGGAGTGCTGCTTTTAAAGGAGTGCTTGCACCAGAAGCACTTTACAGCAGCCTCCTCTTAGGGGAACTTTATCTGTTTTCCCTATAACAACAATCCATTTCACCCTGCCAAAGGAACAAACCTCTTGTGTTACTAATTAGGGGACAGGGCTTACAATTAGGAACAAGCATCAACTGTACTAATCCTCCCTTTCGCAGTTTACCATTGAAGTAATACCTCATTAAATTCTATATAGTAAAGGATAAGGAAAATGTGTATTTCAGTAACTTTTTTTTTTCAATACAGTTTTTAGGTACTTGTTTCTTTAAACGTGTCTTGCATATTTTATCCACCGGTTACCACTGTCCCTTGTCCTGCTGCTCAGAGGTTCGCTGTGGCAGGGGTGCTCAAACCGGTTCTACAGGCCCCTCCAGCCAGTTGCGTTTTCAGGACATCCCTAATGAATATCTACAAATAAATCTCATGCATATTCATTAGGGATATCCTGAAAACCTGACAGGGCCCATAGGACCGGTTTTGAGCACCCCTGCTCTATGGGATCATTTGCCCTGAGCTCCCTCATGATTTCTTATCATCACAGTACTTGAACAAGCACGCAGCTGTCAAAGAGGTTTTATTTTTGCGGCTGGTGAACAGCTCGAAAGTACACTGGTCTGGCATTGTGGAAATCGTGAAGGAACAAAGCTGGTAGAGAGAAGTGTGCCAACATCTCAGGTTCTATCCAGAAGTGTGATCACTCGCTACCCTTGCAAAGTGGGCACTGCTGAGGTAGTGAATGGGGCCTTCCCACAAACAAATATCCACAATACCATTCACCACCAGGAAACACCTAGGAGGAAATGCTGAAATCAATTGACCCATTCCTGATGGAAATTGCTTTGGTTCCAGCACCTAGGCATGGATTTAACAATAAAGCTGCATCTTAAATTCCTGAGGGAGAAAAATAAGTTTTGTTACGTAAGAACATCTGAAATTGCCATACTGGGTCAGACCAAGGGTCCATCAAGCCCAGCATCCTGTTTCCAACAGTGGCCAATCCAAGCTACAAGTACCTAGCAAGAACCCAAACATTAAGCAGAGCCCATGCTACTGCTACCAGTAATAGCAGTGGCTATTCTCTAAGACAACTTGATTACTAGCATTTAATGGATTTCTCCTCCAATAACTTATCCAAACCTTTTTTTAAACTCAGCTACACTAACTGCACTAACAACATCCCCTGGCAACAAATTCCAGAGCTTAATTGTGCATTGAGTGAAAAAGAATTCTCTCCAATTAGTTTTAAATGTGCTACTTGCTAACTTCATGGAGTGAACCCTAGTCCTTCTATTGTCTGAAAGAGTGAATAACAGATTCACATTTACCCATTCTAGACCTCTCATGATTTAAGACCTCTATCATATCCCCCCCTCAGCCATCTCTTCTCCAAGCTGAACAGCCCTAAACTCTTTAGCCTTTCCATATAGGGGAGCTGTTCCAGTCCCCCTTTATCATTTTGGTCACCCATCTCTGTACCTTCTCCATCGCAACTATATCTTTTTGAGTGCGGTGACCAGAATTGTACACTGTACTCAAGGTGCGGTCTCACCATGGAACAATAAAGAGGCATTATGACATTTTCCGTTTTATTCACAATTCCCTTCCTAATAATTCCTAACATTGCTTTTTTGATTGCCACTGCACACTGAGATGACAATTTCAATGTATTATCTATGATGATGCCTAGATCTTTTTCTTGGGTAGTAGCTCCTAATATGGAACCTAACATTGTGTAATTACAGCATGGATTATTTTTTCCTACATGCATCACCTTGCACTGTCCCCATTAAATTTCATCTGCCATTTGGATGCCCAATCTTCCAGTCTTGCAAGGTCCTCCTGCAATTTATCACAATCCACTTGTGATTTAACTACACTGAATAATTTTGTATCATCTGCAAATTTGATTACCTCACTCGTCATATTCCTTACCGGATCATTTATAAATGTATTGAAAAGTACCAGTCTAAGTACAGATCGCTGAGGCTCTCCACTGTTTATCCATTTCCACTGAGAAAATTGAACTTTTAGTCCTACTCTGTTTCCTGTCTTTTAACCAGTTTGTAATCCACGAAAGGACATCTCCTCCTATCCCATGACTTTCTAGTTTCCTTAGAAGCCTCACATGAGGGACTTTGTCAAACACCTTTTGAAAATCCTAATACACTACATCCACTGGCTCATCTTTATCCACATATTTATTAACACCTTCAAAAAAATGAAGCAGATTTGTGAGGCAAGACTTGTCTTGGATAAATCCATGTTGTGTTACCATGCAAACAGAATGTTGGGAATTATTAGAAAGGGAATGGTGAATAAAATGGAAAATGTAATAATGCCTCTGTATCACTCCATGGTGAGACCGCACCTTGAATACTGTGTACAATTCTGGTCGCCGCATCTCAAAAAAGATATAATTGCGATGGAGAAGGTACAGAGAAGGGCTACCAAAATGATAAGGGGAATGGAACAGCTCCCCTATGAGGAAAGACTAAAGAGGTTAGGACTTTTCAGCTTGGAGAAGAGACGGCTGAGGGGGGATATGATAGAGATGTTTAAAATTATGAGAGGTCTAGAACGGGTAGATGTGAATCGGTTATTTACTTTTTCGGATAATAAAAAGACTAGGGGGCACTCCATGAAGTTAGCATGGGGCACATTTAAAACTAATCAGAGAAAGTTCTTTTTCACTCAATGCACAATTAAACTCTGGAATTTGTTGCCAGAGGATGTGGTTAGTGCAGTTAGTATAGCTGTGTTTAAAAAAGGATTGGATAAGTTCTTGGAGGAGAAGTCCATTACCTGCTATTAAGTTCACTTAGAGAATAGCCACTGCCATTAGCAATGGTTACATGGAATAGACTTAGTTTTTGGGTACTTGCCAGGTTCTTATGGCCTGGATTGGCCACTGTTGGAAACAGGATGCTGGGTTTGATGGACCCTTGGTCTGACCCAGTATGGCATTTTCTTATGTTCTTATGTGAGCCAACATGCATGTGAGAAAGCTGCATTTACATAAAAGAATTTTTCACTTACCAGTGACATAAGTATAATGCTTGTTTATTTATTTGTTGAGTTTTATATACAGTCATTCGGTGAAGCCATCACAACGGTTTACAAGATTCAAGTAGTAATTTTTTTTTTCAATTATTAGAAAAGCCCAGCAAAATTTTGTATTATTAGTACGAGACATAGCACTTTTAAAAAATCAATTCTATCATGACATTATACTAAACCAAACTAATTCTTATGTAAGACCACACGGTCTCCACTAGGATGCCTTCGTGCCCCTTTGCAGCTGTCCAGTAGACAGTTGCAAAGAGGCATACCATTCTATACAGCACCTCCCCCAGAGGATGTATGGAATGGAGAGTCTCTGAGGCACAAGGGTGTAAGGGGGTGTGTGGGTGGGGGGAGCCTAGGTTAGTGTAGGGCGGTGTAGATTTGCTTTCAAAGGGGAAGGAGTTGTTTCAATGTGCTCTATAGCTTGGCAAAGGAAGAGCGAGCCTTTGCCCAGCCCTTGCATGGAATTAATGGGATTTGAGAGAGAGAGGATTTGGGCCATTTTTTTCTGATTGCTCTAGTTTTGCCCTGCACCATTCCTAGCAGGCTGATTCCCCTGCTCAAGAGTAGTCAGGAGAGGCTGTGTATCTTTTTGACCAGACCAAGAGGATGTTACAGTGCCCAAGCAAGGTGAAGAGAAGGATTTTTCCCATTTTGAGGTCTTCCTATGGAGGAGGGAAGAAAGTTAAATTTTCTGTCACCCTTCCTTACCCAGATCTGGAAGCTGTGAAGACTGCTTTCAGTAACTGGCCTTTCCTCCTGGAGGAGGTGCATCTATTCAAGTAGGAGGGGAGTTCAGAGGCCATTTGGAGACTTCCAAAGGGGTTTCAATCACTGGAATGCAGAAGACAGACAGATTGGATATCGAGAGTACTATAGATAAAAGATAGGGACTTCCACACTGTCTAGAGGGCTAAGGTCAGGAAATACCCTCTCAGGAGTCGGGTCTGTCCTTCTGCCAAGCCAGCCCTTGGGCCTAACTGGGCAAGCTGGTCAAGGCTGGACGTTGTGGGCAGAGAGACTGGAAGCAGAGGTCTGGGTGAAGGTACAGACAGGGCGCCAAGGGCTGGAGCCTGGAATAGGCAAGGACTGAGGATTGGGCTGGATACAGATAAAGGCTTGGGCAAGGAAAAGCAGGGAAAAGATACTGGGGACCGGACTGGGCAGGGCACGACCAGACCAGACCAGACAAGGACAGGACTAAACAAGGCAGACAAGGTTAGGAAAAGACAAGGAAAATACAGAAAAGAGAAGACAGAAGCCAGAGGGCAGAAAGGCACTACAAGGCCCGGAGGCTGCAAGGAGAAGTAAGGCAAGGAGGCCCCTAGCCCACAAGACAAGGAGCTAGTAGATCCAGAGGTCACAAGGCAAGGAAAGGAGCTAGAAGGCCCAGAGACTACAAGGCTAGGCAAAGCAAGGAACAAGACAACTCACAGGCCACAAGGCAAGGAAACAGGGGCCAGGTCAAGGAGATGCCATTTCATGGCATTTTAAGTTCTGGCAAGGCAGGGTTAAATGGGGCTGGAGCTTGGGTGTGGTGCAGGCATCAAGGCTGGACGTAAAGCTCACTAAGGACCCCTGGGGGAGAGGAGGCTGCACCACAGGCTCTGACGCAGGTGGCTAGTGAGTAGATGCTTGGATCAGAACTCACTGGAGGCCTCCGCATGTGGGAAGGCAGCCTGGTAGTCAATCAGGGTATGATGAGGCTATGCAGCAGAAGAAATCATAACACACACACACACACACACACACACACACAGGAGAAACCTGGCCTCTTAGGGACATTTATTCAATCCTCCCCATGGAGGATAGGAAAGTCTCAAGCCCTTACCCTGAGGGACAATTCCACAGAGGTAGAGACCCTAAAAATCTGTATTCCTATATGACTGAAGAACCTGCATATACCTGGACACTTTAGTATTTGCTCCTCTTAATTTTTTTTGAGATCAATTACAGTAAAATTTATTTTGAACACACATCTCTAAGCGAGTCCAGCCTGTTTTGTCACGGTACCTGTCCCAAAGAGCCATGGTAACACACACACACATAAGGAAGTTCACTTATCCTCTGAACCTAGTTTATCCTCTCCCCCCCCCCAAACAGAAAGGCCCCAGCCCTTGGAACAAAAAGAGGGGGAAAGAGACTGTGGATTTAGCCCCAAATTACAAAATAGTTTATGGAATCTCAGGCTATATCCAGTCCACGAAAGAAGGATTATACTTATGAATTACTACTTCCTTTGCTTCCTCTGACATTGCTTGCTAAGTGTGTGAAAGCCAATGTCAGAAGTATTGACCGTTATGCTGTTTCCGTGTTCTTTAGACCGCCCTGCTTTCCTGTGATTCTGAAAAAACTCTTGCTTTTGCTGTAAAATTGGAGAGCGTGAGGGGATCTGCTGTGTGCATGACACATGGGGTGAAGTGAGAGAGGGGGTGCCTGGGACAGAATGAGGATGCATACCTGTGACGGAGAAGGAAAAGAGAAAAAAAAAAAAAAGGAGCAGAGCTACCAGACACCTCTCTCTCATCTGGATCCCATCAGCACCTCCAGATCCTTCCTCCATCACCCTTCTCTCCAAACCCATTTGCTCCCCAGATTCCAGAACCTCCCCCCTTTTCACCCTCTGATCTCGGAGCATCCCCTCCTTCATTCCTCCCAACTCTTCGATTCCTGAGATTTCTCCCATTCAAACCCCCCCCCCCCCCCCAATAAAACATTATAGAGAGAGAGACACACACACACACAGGAGGCTGGGAAACTATTATGCAAAATACATTTAATATGCAAAATGCAATTTATGCAGCTATGCTGCATAATTGCCCACACATTTAAGAAACTTTGCCACAGAAATTCCAACTCTTGCCACCCCTGTGCTGCCACAGGAAACAGCTATGCTTATGGCTAAACTTTCTCCTTTTTTTGGAGGAGGTGGAAATGGTGGAGAGTCAAGAAAACTTACATCTGACTTTATCTATAACCAAGTTAAGATTTAAAGCAAAACTGACTTTTATAAAAATCTGATTTCAGAATCTGAATAGCCATCCTTGAAAAATCCTAATCCACAAATCCAGCCAATCTGAGTGAAAATGGGAAAAAAAAAAAAGTGTGTGTGTGTGTGGGGGGGGCTTTCTCCCCGCCCCCTGCTTGAAATAAAAATTGGGGGTTTTTTTGTACAATTTCCCCTGTTTCAATATGTGGACTATTAGGATGCAAAGTTTCAGCTTGCCACCTGCTTTAGAAGGTTCTCCCTTTTTCTGTGTTAGAAAAAATCCCTTTAATACACAGACCTCTGTATTAAATATTCATTTTGCAAAGAATGTAACTACAATTAAATTTAGAGTATTTGCAAAATACTGAAGTGTGAAGCAACTTTTCGTCAGACCCAAAATTATTTAGTGGTTAACTTGCAGTGCTTGCTCTGGAATAACATACAGTTAAGATCAGATTTTGAAGGCAGCAAAGCAAAAACAAACAAGTAGGGAAGGCATGCAGAGGTATGGCTTTGGGAATGTTTTCCAACATCAATTTGTAGAAGGGGTGTAGGTGTGTGCATAGCGGAGGGACTGGGTGGTTTCTTTGGGGGTTTGGCCATATTTGTAGCTAGTAGATGTGGTTGTGAGGATGTGTGTTTGTGGGTAAATTGTATGTGTATGAAGAGGTCATGCAAGGAGGTATTGGCATGTATGGAGAAATTACTGCTTACCTCATGATTTCCTTTTCTTTAAAGACAGGGTAATCCACGACCAATGGGTTATGCACCTCTACCAGCAGATGGAGACAGAGCAAAGCTGACATCACAGTTTGCCAGTATTCTCTGCAAAAGCCAACTGTGGACAACTAATCTGTGGGAATTCCCGCAGAATTCTCCTCCTGCACAGTTGCGCAAAGTTTGGCAGGCCCCGGCATGCTGGCCTCCACTTGCGGCACACCGGGACCTGCTCCTTTGCCGCGAGCAGGCCAACCTCTGCTTGCAGCACACCGGAGTCTGCTCCTTCACCACGGCCGAAGGCTGTCCTGCTCGCAGCAAAATGAAGTAGGCCCAGGCATCCCATGAGTACAGGCCGTCCCGTTCGCGGCGAAGAAGGAGCAGGCCTCGGTGAGAGTGAGTATGTGTGTGAAAGACTACAAGCCTGGGGGGTGAGAGAGAGAAAGTGTGAGTGAGCGTGGGTGAGAGAGAGAGAGGGAGCTTATGTGAGGAGATTGTGAAGGAGTGTGTATGTGTGTGAGAGACTGGGAGCTGGTGTATGTGAAAAAGGGATTTTGTGTATGTGAGGGTGCTTGTTAGTGAGAGAGGGAACCTATGTGAGGGTGTGTGTATGTGTAAGAAAGAGAGTGCATGTGTGTGTGTGCCTATGTGTTGGGGGAGTGAGCGAGAGAGGGAGCCAGTGTGCAGGGGTGTGTGCGAGAGAGACATGGGAGCCTGTGTGAGGGGCAGTATTGAGACAGGGGTCAAACTCTGGGAGTGGAGCTAGAGTGGAAGGGACTGAACCTAGAGGGGGAGGGAAGAGATAGAGGCAGGTTGGAGAAGATGGGGTCTGAGAGGGTAAAGTAAAAGGAGACTGGCTAGGGTAGGGAGAGAGGGTGGAAGAGACACACTTACAGTTAACTTCTAGGGAAATTCTGCTCAAAATATTTAAATCTCTGCCTTTTTAAGTAATAACGTTTTTCTGTATTATATTAATTACTTAAAGACTGTCATATATATTTTGTTATTTTGACCAATATAAACTATGCAGAATTTTAAGTTTTTGTGCACAGAATTCTCCCAGGATTAAACTAAACAATACATGATCATCACTATTAACAATCATTCAAGCACTCAGTTAACAGGAAAACACTGAGCTCAGAGAAGAAGTATATCATCACTGATCTAGGGACTGGATCTGACACTTACCAGTCCATCCCTGGAAATGAAGCCACTCAGGAGGACAATATCACCACCATTCAGCAGCCAAAGGTGCGAAGGTGGATTAATTTGTCTTCATTAAAGAAAAGGAAATCATCAGGTAAGTAGTAATTTATCCTCTCTTAGCATTCAGACAGGTTAATGCACGAGTATTGAGATGTATCAAAGCTACTCCCGAACAGGGTGGGAGGCTGCCTGTGGTCCAATTAACACCGCATGCTCAAAGGCTGCGTCCTCTCTCGGGCCTGCACATCCAGGCAGTAATGCCTGGAAAAGGTGTGTAAGAAGACCACATCACAGCTGGACGGGAGGCAACAATCTAATCTCCGCCCATAACACTGCCTGAACCCTAGTGGAATGAGCCCTAACCTGACTAGACAATGGCGGCTCAGCATCCACATGTGTGGCCGTGATAACCTCCTTACTCCAGCAGGCTATCATAGCCTGCGATACCAGCTCACCCTGGTTACTCCATATAATCAGCCAGTTGTCTTCCTGAGAGGTTTAGAAACCTCCAAATAACTCATGATATGCTGCTTGGCATCCAAGGTCCGTAACAGATGATATTCATCCACATCTCTCTCTGTCCAGTGTCGGCAGGGAAACTGATTGATTCAAGTGAAAATCTGAGACCACCTTCGGCAAAAAAATGGAACAGTTCGCAGCTGGGCTGCCCCCTGGAGTCACTCACAGGAAAGGTTCCCGGCAAAACAGAGCCTGCAGTTCGGAAACTCTATGTGCAGAACACTGTCCTCAAAGTAAGTAACCTCAAGGAGAGGCTATGCAGTGGTCAAAAAGTGGGACCCACCAGAAAATCCAGAACTAGATTAAGACTCCACAAGAGCATCGGCAACTGCACGGGGGGGGGGGGGGGGGGGGGGGGGGGGGGGGGGGGGGGAACAAAGATGCTTCATCCCTCTCAAGAACCGGGCCACATCAGGATGGACCGACAAGGGTTCACCATTCACTTGACCTCAGAAACAGACAAGAGCTGCCATCTGTACCTTCAAGGAATTAAGGGCTAAGCTCTCAATCAACTCATCCTGCAAAAAAATCCAAAATGAGCAGGATCTTAACTGAACGAGGATCAACCCCTCGTTCCTCACACCAAGCCTCAAACATTCACCAAACCCGAACATAGGCTAAGGAAGAGGAGAACTTTCGTGCTTGAAGCAAGGTGGAATCACAGCAGTTTAATATCCATGCTTCAGCAACCGAGCCCTCTCAAGGGCCATACCGTAAGATAAAATTGAGTCGGATCTTTGTGAAGAATAGGCCCCTGCCGAGGCAGATCCCTGTGGGCCAGTAATCAGAGAGAGGAGAGTCCACCAGGAGCCTCCATAGATCTGTATACCACGGCCTCCTGGGGCATTCTGGCGCCACCAGAAGCACCAACTGTTGGTGTTTGAGGTAGTTGTGGGTGGATCCTTGGGCCGGTAGCAGATGACCACGCCCCTGGGGGAAGATCCCGAGAGGGACCACCAGTCAGGCTCAGGATATGGAGACAGAAACACACTAGTTCTTTTATTAAACAGTATATTGAACCACCAGAGGTGGCAGTAGTGAGCTGGTTATGCCTGGTTGGGCTGTAGTCCCTCAGATACTGGAACAGCGATCCCAGATAACTGAGCTGTAGAGAAACTGAATATAGTGAGAAGGCAGGGTATGCAGAATTCAGGAACAGAGCCTTGATGGTAACACTCACAATAGTCTCTTGAGGCAGCCCAGGAGCTGGAATGGATTAGGCCCTCGAGGAGCAAGTACCTGGTTCCAGGGAAAGCTCTGAGAGAGAGATGGTAACTCACTGGTGTTGTAGGCAGCGATGACTTCCAGGCAGAAAAGGTATTCAGCAACCAGTCCGGGAACATGGGCCCTCGAGGAGCGAATACCGGTTCCAGACTGTGACCTGAAAAACAAAGAGAGAGCGAGGCCCCCGAGGAGCGGGTACCCCTGGTAAGTCCGAGGAGGCAGAGTAGCTTGGAGAGAACGAATCCAACTCCTTGCTAACTCGATTAGTTAGCGATTTCAGAGACCTTATATATCCGGCACGGATGACGTCACCTCAGGGGAACGCCCCTGAGGTTCGTGCCACTGCTGGTACATCAGTCGGGACCGCGCCGCACACACGCCCTTAGGCCCTTGTGAATCATGGAGGATTGCAGCGTCAAGCCGTTCCGGGGACACTGGAGGGAGTCAGCAGAAGACGCCACGGCAGCCAACCTTCCACTTCAGCAAGAGGGAGTCGCTGAGGAGGTAAGGAGGGCGGAGTGGAGACCTTGGGCAGCGACGGTCGTAACACTAACCCCGTGTGTGTCTCGATCCTCCAAATCATTCTGCCCAACATGGGCCATGGAGAAAAAGCATATAGAAGCTTGCCTTCCAGCTACTCGATGCCAAAAAACTTCAGATCTCTCCTGCGACTGCAGAAGCGAGGAACCTTCACATTGTGTAAAGTCACCAGCAAGTCTAGAACAGGAGGCCCCAGCAGCCCACTATGAGCTGGAAAGCTTCGTTTGACAATTCCCATTCTCCTGGATCAAGACTCTGCCTGCTAAGAAAGTCGGCTCATACATTGTCTTTTCCTGTAGTGTGTGTGAAGCTGAGATCTCCTGAATATGTACTTTCACCCATTCCATGAGTTGGGCTGTTTCCTACGATACTTGCTGGCTCTTGGTTCCTCCCTGGTGATTGATATAAGTCACCACTGTCGCATTGTCCGACATCATTCGGACTGTTCAACCCTGCAAGCGATCAACGAATCACAAGCATGCCAGCCAACCGGCATGGGCTTCCAGCTGATTGATGCTCCAGAGAGACTCCTCTGTACTCCAGCGCCCCTGCGCTGTCAGCTCCTGAAAGTGAGCCCCCCAACTCTGGAGGTTCGCATCAGTCATGAGTACTAGCCAGTCTGGTGTTCATAAGGGAACGTCCTTCCTTAGATGATCCGCTTGCAACAACCACTGCAGTTGGATGCTGATCTCCACTGGTAACTGAAGCCGTATCGAGTAGTCCTGAGATTGTGGACTCCAATGTGCAAGCAGTGCATGCTGAAGAGAACGCATATGTGCCCTTGCCCACAGAACCACCTCTAGGGTGGCTGCCATGAACCCGAGCACCTATAGATATGACCACACAGTCAGGCGTATTGTTTCTGTCAATAGCTGCACCTGCACCATCAGTTTCTGAATGCGGATCTCCAGCAGGAACACCCTGCCTTGCTTCGTGTTGAAGATATTCCAGTGTCTGGGATGTCTGCAGATTGCTCTTGGCCAAGTTCACCACCCAACCAAGTTCCTGTAGCAAGGAGATCACCTTGCGCGAGGCCCAAGGACTCTCTTTCATGCCCTTGGCCCAAATTAGTCAATTGTCTAAGTACAGGTGAACCAGAATGCCATCCTCTCTCAACAATTCTGCTACCACCACTATGACCTTGGAGAAAGTTCTGGGTATGTAAGCCAAACCAAAGGGTAGCGTTCAAAACTGATAATGTCACCCCAAAACAGCGAAACACAGAAAACCGTTGATGCTCCAGCCAGATGGGAAAATGCAGATACACCTTTGACAAATCCAGAGACGTAAGAAGCTTCCCAGACTGTACTGCCATTATCACTGAGCATAAGGTTTCCATGCGGAAACAAGTCACTTGATAATAACTCCCTTGAGATCCAAAATGGGGTGAAAGGAACCCTCCTTCTTGAGTACAATGAAATAAATGGAATATTGTCCCATATTTTTTGTGATATGGGCACTGGGATCATGGCCCGCAGGTTGAGGATCCTTGACAAAGTACATTCCACTGCCTGTCTCTTCTGCAGAAAGCTGCAGGGAGACACCATGAAAACGTTTCGAGGAACGCTGAGAAACTCCACAGCATAGCCATCTCTTATCACCTCCAGAACCCACTGGTCTGATGTGATCTTAACCCATCTCCGATTAAAAAAAAAAAGAGAGAGGGGCAGGCGACCCCCTATCTCCTACTTCTGGAGGTGGGTTGGCACTTCCTCATTGAGGGGGGGGGGGCACTGCCACTTGAGCCCATGCCCCATCTAGGCTGCCTGGGACAAAGGACTGAGACCTACCCAAAGGCTGAGCCCTCGGAGAAGCCACTCCTCTGTAGGGTCAAAAATGTTTGAAACCCTTAGCATGACCTCTCGCACCAAACAAGCTCGGTGCCTACTTTTTATTCTCTGGTAACCAAGGAACCTGAGACTCGCCCCACTTATTGGCCATTTTTTTCAACTCACTCCCAAAGAAGAGTGATCCTTTTAGGCAATTTTGTAAGATTAGACTTTAGAATTATATCGGCCAACCAATCCCTCAGTCATAGCTGCTCTCACTGAAGCCACCCCTCTGGCAGAAGTGTGGACCAGGTCACAGCACACAACCACCAAAAAGGCGGCTGCCGGGTCCATCACTGTCCTGGAATTCAAACCAGACTCATCAACTTCCTGAGAGAAGCAAGCAAGAGCAAGCCATCAGGGAGCAACAAGATGCTATCTGCAATTTCATTGCCACCGCCTCACAGGCCTACTTAAGAATAACCTAAATTTTCCTATCCCGCGCATCCAATGCTGCTCTCCCTTCCACAGAGATAGTCGGCTGCTTGGTGTCAGCACACAGAAGGGCATCCACTTTTGAAAAACGCAACTGCTCTCTTTCCGCCGGATCCAGGAGAGTGTAGCGCTTCCAAGGCTCTTTAAAATTAACTTCCAGGGTGGCCCCAATTGAAGATCAATCAATTCTTGAATAGCATTCATAAATGGGGAAGAAACATGATGCTTTATGCAAAGAGACTAAAATGAGATTCTTCTTTGGCTCAGACATGGAATCAGCAGTCAGCACCCCCAGCACCTTCATCATCTGTGCCATCTGGGTCCCTACCAGCGTGACCCGCAGCAGATCTACATGTACTCAGACGCTTACCCGCAGCACCAGGCTTGCAGGGATCTGCAGTCCACGACCCTGAACTCTTAGTTTGGCCGGCTCCGCCGACCGTATCTGAAAAAAAAAAAAAAAAAAAGACTGCAACCCCTGAAAAAATTCCACCCAAGGGCAGAAAGATTCATAACAAAACCAGGGGGCATCAGTCCTGCACCCATTGAGTTGCCTTTCCCTGCTGACGAACCAGTTAGGGGAGCCCCAAAACCAGGCGAAACCTCTGACATGTTTCCCTCTAGTCCCAGTGCCACATCATGCTGGCAAGGGCCGGGCTCAGCAAAATCAGCCAGAGACAACTCTCCCTGAGCCTTCAAGCAGCACTGCCACAAGTTAGAGGGGATGTCAGGATGAGATGCCCGAATATGGCAAGCAGCACAAAGGGTAAGGCGTTTAGGCTTCTTTGCTACCAGCCCCATGGATAAACACCCACTAGCAGCACATTCCCAAAGGTGTCTAACAATTGTGCACCCAACTGCATGCCCACACAAACGAGCCTGGACGGGGTGCCCACAAACAAACTCTGTCCAATAAGTGCACACTGCGGACGCCCAAAATTTAGGCACCCACCCAGATGCACAAGCGCAAACCGACATCAGACACTTTCGCGGCAGACTTGCGTGTAGAAAAGCACACGAACGCCCCCCATGGCCTACCACGCAGCATCTGAGCAAAGCTGAGAGCGGGGCCAAGCCAAAAGGCTGCTCAACCCACCAAACTGCCACGACTCTCCAAGCTCCCCGAGAGGCGGGAATGGACCTCAGATTGGCGTGCCAAGGTTCGGAGACCAGAAGGAGAATGGAATCCCTAAAATTATCTCCTTTTTTATTGTTTTAAATTTACTCTCTACCTAAACTTTACTCTCTACCTAAACTTAAAACATGGCTCTTCCGACACGCCTACCCTGATTAAATACACTGACTTCCGCAAGTATCTTGCCTACGCCTTGTATATTCCTGTAAATAGTCCGTTGCAGTTTTATTTATTGCTTTAATTCCTCCACCTCCTGCTCTTTGTATACTCCTCCTTGTTCGCCCTCCCTGTTCATTGTAATTTCTGCCTTTTAAGTTACATTGTAAACCGGTATGATGTATGCATACTAATACCGGTATATAAAAGTTTTTAAATAAATAAAATAAATACCTGAGCTTAGCCCATCCCGGTCAAGTATAGAGTCTGTCTCTGGCTGCTGGGGGGGGGGGAAAGAGGGCAAAGGCCTTCACCGCTGTGCTCGGTTTCCTACACCTGCTAGGCTCACAGCTGTTTCTCTCTTTACAGCTAAGTCCACGCTGGAAAACCAGCTACCGGACCGAGGCACTCTACTCAGGGAGGGATCCGCAGATATCACCTCAGGAAAACTCAACTGAGGGAGGGACCATGAGGTATCATCACAGGAGAGCAGGGAGAATTAATTTCCTTCTTTTCTCCTTCTAAAATTTTTTTTTTTTTTTAAAGCAAGCCTCAGTAGGGAGCTGCATGTCCACCATCTGCTGGAGTCCGAGAAATACTGGTGGGCTGATATCAGTGCAGGGATATATATACCCGTGATGTCAGCTTTGCTCTGTATCTGCTGCTGGAGGTGCATAACCCACTGATAGTAGATTATCCTTTCTGAATGCTAAGGAAGTACATGCGTGGGTATAAGGGCGAGTATTGGGAAATGGATGTGTGTGTGTGTGGCGTAGCTGTGCGTGTACTTTGGAAGCACCTTTATGGGCCATCTTCTGCCAGTTGATTCAGTTATTTTTCCTGCCTCTGTTTCTCTCTCTCTGCCTTTGTTGCTCTATGCTACAGTGTTGGAAGAGAGGGGGTGGTGGTGGTGACTGGAATGGAGCGCTGGTCAGCATTGTAACAGTTCAGACAGTAGTCTAATACTTTCCCATAGGCAGCAATGGGGACTTTTTTGGGAGGCTCCATTCTCCGAAAATGCTGATCTGAGATTTCAAACTCATTTGAGAATTCACATTTTCTTTCTGAATACCAACTTTGGTGAATTCCAATCCCTTTTTTGGACTTATTGTGCTTACATATGTACAGACAAGCAAGCTCTTTTATATAACTCTGTGTGCTGGAAAGCATAAGAAGTTAATCTACATGAAATCTTACGGTATATGCAGGACGTACTGCCAACCAGGGAAGCTGCCATTAATCTGGTTTTATTGTAATTTTACGTTTTGAGCTTGTGGAAAAGTGGATTACAAATCAAATAAATGAAATTAAACTACCCATCCTTGGTGAGTTGGGCAACTTCAGCTTTGTTCTTGTGTTTCATAATATCAAACACTCCCTGCAATCAGCCCTGGCGTTACTGGATACATATTAGACTATGTGTCCCTGCGTGCAACGCCAGTGGCGCTTCCTGGCCATTTTGCTAGAAAAGCGCTTAGCTCTCTGCTCTTCTGTCGTCTGCGGTTGTTATAGCAGGCTTGCAATGATGCTGTTATTCATGGCATTCGCCAGCACGGCGCATGGCACTTGATCCATGATTATTGGCAAGCTCCTCGGTTCTCTCTCTCCATCACGTCACACATCAATAATCCGAGGTCTATTGGCGAAATCAATGGTTTGAACTCCTGCCAGTTGCAGAAGGGAATTTACTGGCATGTGGTCCATCCTGTTCATGTCGCGATGCAGAAAGTAGACTTGGTTACCTGCAGTAAGAGAGGAATTAAAACACCATCTTTGCACACAAGTTCCATTTACTGGGGCAGGCTCAGTGGGTTTGATTTCCTGAGTTTGCCAGGACTGAGGATGCTGCGGAGGCAGTACTCACAGCAGCTGGGAGGGGTGTGGACAGTGACATAATGCAATGGCACCACTTAGTGGCTGGATTTAGGGCCTACAAGTGCAGAGTTCAGGAAGAGTGTGGCTCTCTGCGGAAGACTGTCCTTGCAGTGACTGGGGGTGGTGAGTTGGAAGGGAATATAAAATAGGAGGAAAACCCAGGCACCGCAAATGAAAGCTCATGAGGCCAGGTTCCAGTCCTAGTTTCAACTTGAACTGAAAGCCTAACGTAGCAGGAGGAAACTGCTGGCAGCTCCCGCCACCACATTTCCTCCTCACACAAAAAAAAAATATCACACTACTGCATAAACTGTATGAGCACTCCAGAATGAAAACCAAAAACAGCCATTGCCTATTCTGATTACACCCTTGGAGGAGCAATGTAAGAATTTCGAACCTGCAAGGGTGCCATGTGTGCTGAGAAAAAAAATCTGGACAATTATTCTGGCTATTGTAGTACCCATCGCTGCCAGGGACTACATGTAGTACCACCACGTAGGCTATCACCAATTGCAGGAACGCACATTTTGGATTTCTGTGTATCAGATGGGTTTATAACTCTACAGTGAAGCTTAGAGGCATTTAACCCGAAAGCATCATGGCAAAGTGAATCTGGAAAGCGTCTCCACTCATGTACATCAAGGTGGCAGAGACAAGCCATCAGTGGCCAGGATCGCAAAGGGAGCTATTAAAAAAAAAAAAAACCCCAACATTCTGCTGATGAATCTTTTGGTAAACTCCTTCCACAAGGTCACTTGGGCAAAAGAGGATGCAAACCCTATTGGCGAGGAAGGGAAAGGAGAGACAGTGAATGTTGCATTATCTCCCAAAATAAGTAGAAACATTCAGGTATAGACCAAGGATGGGGCCTGTGAGCCCCACCAATATTTAGCCTTCTGAATGCGAGTGTAAATTATTCAGTTTTATAAAAAAAAAAGCTCAGTGTAAATACAGAGATATTTTTATCTTAAAACATAATTAACCAACACGTACCTGGCCCCACGATCAGTGCCCCTCCCTGCTGTGCTGGATCTCCCTGAAAATCAAAGGCAGGGCCTAACATTGCTCTCCAGACGCTCTTAATGTTTCCCAACAGCGCATTGGATTTCACATGAGGGCTTGGTGCTAAAACATCACAGCAGAGAGAGAGAGATATTAATGCATCGGTCGATAAGCAGCTATCGAAAAAAACATAACAATTAGGCTGGCAGCACAACAAATCAACATTCATCTGCTACTCTGGACACAAGCCACATGCATAAAATATAGGGAGAGATTAGAGGCAGCATGGATTCCGTCTCCAAAACCCTCAATGTAAAATCAATGTTTGTCCACAGAGGCACTTCAGCTCTAATGCCTAGGGGAGTTGCCGATGCTACGTTCCCCAAGGGCTTTCAGCACTAACATACAGTGAGATATATAGCATCAAAGAAAAAAAACAAGGTATTACTAAATTGTTAAATATTAAATATTTGCATTGCTACCTATTTTCGCTGTTATTGGGAGTTGTGCTCCCTAAGGATCCAAAGACTGAATGGGAAAGGCAGTTCTGGCAAGTGCAGTAACGTGGCAGACTCTTAAGAGGCTCCGAGGACTGCTAGAGGGGAGAATCCAAACTTTCTGCTGTGTACTTCCAGGCCCGAGTCACAAAGAGCACAACTTAACTTCTGTGTCACTTACTCTCCTGCAGGATGTTACGTGTGGTTCTTTTTGGGTTTTTTTTCCCCTATTTCTTCTTCCCCAGCTTTTTCAATGGGAAGCTGAAATGCCTCAGTGAATGAGTTTACCTCCCTTCCCATTCTCCTGTCAGCTCTGTGCATCCCATGGACTCCAGCAGAAATCCTCCTTTCAAATGCTGCACGGGCTCAGACAGCAAACGGGTGCATGACCCTAGGTATTCTATTCTACCTACTGTACCCTTGCACATCCTAGCTCACCAGCTTCCCGGGTCAGTAGGTTGAAATGCCTTGAAACTCTCCCTGCAGAGACACTTTGTAAATGAGATAAGGATGCCCAGCTTTCTGCTTTGAGGATTAACCAATGGCAGGGCAACTTTCAAAATACGCAGTGACATCATAATATGCTCAGACATCCCTGAGATTTCAAATGAAATTAACTTGCCTGTTTATCCACAAGAAGCAAATGTAAAAACAAATAGGGATTCTAAGTGCATATGAAAGGTGTGAGCTGGGGGGGGAGGGGGAGGGGGTGTTCAATCTGTGGTAAAAGCATGAATGAAATTGGATGAACAGTTCCAAAGTTATTAAGGGGGCGGACAGGCACATATGCTGTGGTGATGTAGAGTTTCTTACATTCACCATCCCTGGCAGTGATGCGTCTGGCATCCAGTAGACAGCTGGCAGTCAACTGCTTTAATCCCGCTAGCCAGAATGCAATTCCCACAGAACTGAGGGAGGAAGCAAAATTGCCTTCTGTTTAGGAAACAGGTCAAAACAGGGCTCTTTTGCTGGGCTTGTGGTGAGAAGAGTTGAGGATCAGAAATTATATTAAAATATCTGAGGTAAGGAGTGTGGGAGGAGGGGGGGGGATTAGGAATATATGCAAGATGGTTTTTGTATGTGTGTGTGTGATGTTTTGGTATGTTTAATTTGTAAAATAAAATGTTATTTGTTTTAATGCTATCCAATTTTTTGCCGGCGTTATTGTAATGCATGGCTTATTAAAATTAATAAATTACATTTTATAAGGCCAGTTTTGCTGGAGGAAATGAGGCTAATAATGAGGATTTATTTTTCCTCCTATTCCTCCCTGCGAGCCCATTTCAGTAGACATGAGCAGAATATCAGGGGGGAGCCAAGATGGCTGCCACCCGGGAAACACGCTCAAAAGCTAGCTCTCCATTTTTCTACTCTCTTGGAAGTATTTTCCCTTTTACAGTGCCTCATACTAAAAGGAAGGCGAGGATTAGAGAGAACATTGTTTCCTCTCCAAGACTAACATCAACCACAGATCAAAAGTTTTTTTCGCGGCTCCACCGACAACGCCACTGGGAAAGCAAGCCACTGCGAATGCCGACTCAGAGAAGGTGTCTGTGTTGCTGGCTGAAGGAGCATCTTTGAGCCCTGGTGCACTTATCACACCTTCCTCCACCCCCCTTCCCCCCACTTTTTTTGTCAACTTATCATCTGGACAGACTTCCCATTTTTTACTTCTGGATCAGGGCTGCAGGGAAATATCGGCGGAAGATCACAACATGGAGGCCCTAGGAAGAGCAGGGGGCGATGTCTCCATCTGCGCATGCTGAGAGTCCTGGCCGGACCTCAGGGTTAACAGACATGGCTGGTGCCTCTGGAAGTGGGGGAAGGTATTACTGCCTCCTTGGGAGCAGGAGATTCTGATTTGAAGGTACGTTTAATTTCTAATCAACGAATATCATCTACCGATGACACTGTAAGTAATTTTGGTGAGAAAGTGAAACAGATAAATACTCGCTTAACCGCTGCAGAGAATATACAGCATGGTTTGTTTGGTCCAATCAGAACTACATGCAAAAAAAGCTTGAAAATATGGAAAATACTTTGAAAACCTTAAATTTCCCGTGTGCAAAACAAGTCAAGAGGTGCTATCTGTTTAAGCCATATTTAACCAAAATTCTGGGATTTTCTTTGGATTCTTTACCAGTGATTTCAAGAATCTACTATCTACCTTTGAATGAGCATGACCGGGGACAATCTGAAGCCCAAGTGGAGTCTTCTTTAAATTTGTCCGATATCCATAGGACACTGTTTTGAATCAAAGAGCTACTCTATTGGTTTCATTTACCTTTGTGTCTGATAAAAATGCTGTATTAAGATTTTTCTTCCTAATCGTGCCTCGTTGTTTCATGTCAGAAAATATGGACATTTCCAGATTTAGTCAAGGGGCACTCAGTTACGTAGGAAAAAGTTTCTTGAAATGCGAATGGATATTTTGTCACGCGAAGCTAAATTTCTGTTGAGATATCCATATAAATGCTTGGTTCTTTTTTCTGGCTCTAAGTATGTATTCTTTGAACCTGCACAATTACGTGTATTTCTCGAATCACATTCCTGATTAACTCCTTTTGGATTAGGTGCTTTAATTATGCGGTGAAGTATTCCTGAGATTTTCTTTTTACATTGTAACCTCTTTATAAAACACTTGCCTCCCCCTTATTTCCTATAATTGGAGAACATGTATATTATTATAAAACATTTTGATGGTTACTTTTTTTCGATTTTTCTTTGCATGATATTCTCCTTTTTTCTGTACTAGAGGATTCTTGTGGATTTGTGCAAATTTATAAAAGTAAAATTAAAAAAAATGAGCAGAATCTCTCTGCTGGGCACATCCTCCTCCTGTAACCTGTAAGGGCGCATGTAACGTCCACTTCTGCTTTTTTTTTTTTTAAGTTACCTTTCCCACCCTGTCTCCCTCCATTCACACAACAAATAAATTAGGTGATTGCTAGATACTGCTCCTTTTGTCTGCTGTTTTTTTTTTTTTTTAAAAGAAGCCCTCTGCAGGGCTGGCCCACTGATTCAGCTTATAAGCGCTATGCGCTACAATTCAGAAGGTCCCCGGGTCAGGGTTGGCTGGGGCTGCAGCAGAGGCAGCTCCCACAGCTAGGGGGTGGTAGCAAGTCATGGCCATTGCCCAAGGGTGACACCTAGTGGTCACATTCAGGACACATGGTTGCAGGATTCTCGACGGAGTCCTGGCACATGGATCCTGGCCCAGCACCGGCACTGTAAGGACTGAACTAAACGCAAGTCGGGATGGGATATAAAATTCTCACTGTCATTATTCAATGCTCAATCTTTATCCAAGAAATCTCTAATCCTTAACGACTATCTCCTCGACATCAAACCTGATATATGTGCCATAACGGAAACATGGCTCAAACCCACGGACACAGCAATCATAAACCAACTTCCCACCTCAAACTATGACATCTTCTCCATCCCCCGTCTGAAAAAAAGAGGACGACTCCTACTTGCATCTAAAAAAGACCTCAGGCTCACCCTACACCCATTCACCTCAAAGTCTAAACTAGAAATTGGTTTCTTCACCTCGGAACAATTACAAATACTACTTGTCTACGCACCTCCAGGCTTCCTTGAGACGGACCCCTCCCCCCTAGTAGAAATAATCACAACCCTAATCAAACTGGACGCTCCAGCAATCATCCTAGGAGATTTTAATCTGCATGTGGACAATCCCACCCTCTCACCCAGTTGCGAATCCTTTCTCACAGCCCTCTCAGCCCTGGGTTTTAAACAGATAGTTAACAAACCCACACACAAAGCGGGACACACGCTGGATCTTATCTTTATTAATTCAAGCATCAAACACTCTTCGCGCCTCAAGAGCAAGAAGGTTCCCTGGTCTGATCACTCACTTATCTCAACTTCATTCTCATTGAAAAAATCCTCCACCCCCAAGGGGCCCTTACCATCCTTCCCTTACAGAAGATCCTGTTCTACAGAGGACCTTAGCTCACACCTAGCCTCCCAACTACCATCCATCGATCTTTCAAATCCGAACACAGCTCTCCGCTCTTGGAACGCCATCACTGATTCTATAGCTAACAAGCTATGCCCACTAGCAACCAAAAAACCATTGCCAAACGCATCCAAAAGGCAACCATGGTTTACAGAAGAACTAAGAAAGCTAAAGCAAAGTCTAAGACAGAAAGAGAGTGACTGGCGCAAATCCCCTAGCACCCATTCACGATCCATCTACAAAGCCTCACTCCACCAGTACAAGTCTACTACCTCTAAATGCAAAAGGGACTACTATGCATCCAAGATACATCACTTAATCTTCGACGCAAAAGCCCTCTTCGCCTATGTCTCCAATCTCACCAAAATCAACCCACAGGAGATTCCAAACAACCTAGCACAACCCAAAGCTGAAGAACTTGCTCTTCACTTTCACAATAAAGTCAACAGCCTTTTAATACAACTGCCCACAATCCCCACCAACCCCACTTTGTACCAGTCTCTTCAACAGTCATCCATCAATAACAATGGTCTGGAAACACTTGAACCCATCTCTATCTTAGAGTTACAAACTCTTTTAAGAAGAATGAAACCTTCCTCCCATCCTTTGGATACCATCCCCACCAAACTGCTCCTGGCTATCCCTGACTCCATCGCAAAATCTTTAACGGACATCATAAATTGCTCACTCACCCAAGGTCTATATCCTGACGACCTCAAATTGGCCTCCATCAAACCTCTACTTAAAAAACCCAACTTGGACCCCAAAGACCCTAACAATTTCCGACCCATCGCCAATCTCCCATTTATAGCCAAGATTCTAGAAAAAGTTGTCAACACTCAACTCTCCGACTACATTGAAGAAAATAAAATCCTATTCCCATCACAATACGGATTTCGCAAATCATTGAGCACAGAGTCCCTCCTCATCTCTATGTCTGATTTCATCTTAATGGGCCTTGACAAAGGCCAATCCTTCTTCCTGATTCTACTAGACCTATCAGCTGCCTTTGATACGGTCAACCATTACACTCATTTCCATTCTGGCTTCTATAGGCATCTCAAACACCGCACTCTCATGGTTTAAATCTTTTCTCTCCAACAGAGGCTTCAAGGTTAAGATACAGGCAAAGAATCTTCAAGAATGGACGCTCCCATAGGAGTCCCTCAGGGCTCCTCCCTGTCACCTACCCTCTTTAACATCTACCTCTTACCAATCTGCCAACTCCTCTCCAACCTCAACCTCAAACATTTCCTTTACGCTGACGACATCCAAATCGTGATACCCATTAAAGAGTCTTACACAAAAACACTGAATCACTGGGAAAACTGTCTCTTCGAAATTAAACGCCTCCTATCTAACCTAAACCTAGTACTAAACTCCTGTAAAACAGAACTACTATTCATCTCCTCAGACAACAACAACTCCATCTCTAATCTTCCAACCACCCCCACTACTACACATGTGAAAGATCTAGGAGTGTTAATAGACAACCGGATGAACCTTAAAGCTTCCATCAACAGAACCACCAAAGATTGTTTCTATAAACTTCAAGTTCTGAAAAGAATTAGACCACTCTTCCACACTCAAGATTTCAGAACCATCCTTCAAGCTGTCATTTTCTCTAAGATCGACTACTGTAACTCTATCCTTCTGGGCCTACCCTCCTCCTACACTAAACCCCTACAGATGTTACAAAACGCTACGGCAAGATTACTGACAAATTCCAGGAGGAAGGACCATATTACTCCAATCCTAAAAGATCTCCATTGGTTGCCGATTCATTTTAGAATCCTCTACAAATCTCTTTCCATAATACATAAAACCATTCATCAACACTCCCCACTCGACTTACAAATCCCTTTCCAAAAGTATAACTCCTCCAGACCAACCAGAGACGCACTCAGAGGATCCCTCCAAGTACCCCCAGCCAAAACTACTAAACACATCACTCTAAGAGATCGGGCCTTCTCAACAGCCGGCCCCCTTTTATGGAACTCCATCCCACCAGACCTCAGACAAGAACCCAGCCTCCCAATCTTCAGGAAAAGACTTAAGACCTGGCTGTTCAAAAAAGCATTCCCGGACACTGATTAACCCTTGCAGCCTGTTGAACTACCTCCCATTGTAAAAATGTTAATTTAATGTAAATATCTTTATCTAATGTTATCCTCTCCCTTTCTTCTCTACTCCCAGTTCTAGCACCTTGTTATTTGTAACTGCTTCCTCCTCACTAATAGGTTACTCATTTGTTCTTTGTACACCCCTGTTCTATGTAAACCGGCATGATGTGATTGTATCATGAATGCCGGTATATAAAAATTTTAAATAAATAAATAAATAAAATAAATATAAAATGAAGGGGGGGGGGGGGGAATGCTTGAGTAGTTGAAAATTAAGGCTCTTGGCACCCCTGGTTCTGGGTGAGCTGCACATACAAAAGAGGAGGCAGAGGAAACTGCCAGGTTCTAAAAAAGCAGCCCTTTACATTTGCAGCAGCCAAGGACTGATGTAGCACTTTTGATCATTACCATCTCCCCTGCACTCCTCTCCAGTGCACTCCTCCTGCACCCTCCATGGCTCTATTTTTCAAGTCTTCCAGTCTCCATCCTGCCAGCTCTTAATTCTGAAGTGGGGAACAAGGAATTGATCTTCCCGTTTTGCTCTGCTGGATAACTTCCAAGTGACCCAGACTGGCCACTGTTGATGGACCATTGCTCTGATCCAGCAGGACACTTCTTATGCCCAGCAGCATCTTCTGCATTTGTCCTATTCTCTTTTGTTGGGGTCTTATGACTTTTTTTTTTTTTTTTAAAGCGGTATCAAAGATTACTCAAAGTTTGTTTAAGTTAATAGGAGCTGTCCCCTTCTAAGGAGCAAAGCCAGGATCAGGTCTGAGAGGCAATCAATACAACAGGGTTTCCCAAATCTGTACTGGGGACCTCACAGCCAGTCGGGTTTTCAGAATATCCATAATGAATATGCAGGAGAAAAATTTGCACATCATGGAGCCTCAGTATATGCAAATATATCTCATGCATTTTAATTGCGGTTAACCTGAAAACCCAGTTGGCTGTGCAATCCCCCAGGGCAGGTTTGGGAAGTCCTGTAATACAATTTTTAATTATGACCATACTTCTAGTCCCGCTTTTTCAAGGATAATACTTGGCAAAATAGCACTTCATTTGTAGAGTATCTTGGTTTCCCATGCAGTGCATTTCAATTTTCAAATACAATTTTTAAGTGCTGGACTACTGCAGCCTATCATGGGTTACCATTGTGGGGGAAGGTGGAGACTAATCTCCTTCATCCTGGACTTCCAATTCAAATCCGAAACTGCTTCCATCCTACAAGCCAGCTTCATAGCTCTGCTGCCAAGGGCTGCCATTCAGCATTTGCCCTTTTCCAGCTACTCAGCTACCCCAACTATTACCTCAGGCATCACTGTAGCATTCCTCCGCCTGAAGGATAGACTGCAGCGCCCCCTAGAGCTCAGCCCCTGGCAGCACGTATCACTCTACAGCAAAACAGATCCCACACAGAAGATCCCGCCACGTGCAAACTTGTTCTGCACGGCCAGGCACAGGGGCATATGGCCTCAGATATTTTTCAAGACAAGGGTAGGTGGGCACTAATTTTAAGATGGCACAAAAAGAATTCTATTTGTTTTAACATACACACTATTTAAAAGATTTTTATTCTCACAATCTCAAATACTTGGCAGGTAAATGTACATATACAATAGAAATATCCAGTGTCAAACAATGCCATTCCTTTGCAATACATAAAACAAAGACTCAGCACAAACTGCTGTCACTGAGTCATCCAGCATAATACAGCAAATCAGTTATCCAAGTCACTGTAAACTGGTTTTAAAAAAGAATGCTTTTACCTACTTTCTGAAAGATAAAAAGCACTTAATCTCATCAGGAAGGGCATACCATAGTTATGGACCAGCAATAAAGAATGTTCTGTTCTCTCTCAAGTTGGGCCCGACAGATTGTCGAGAAGATTTTGTTCCACTGATCTTAATGTCCTCGGAGGTTTATACATTTTTTTTTTTTTTTTTACAACACACAGCCAGATGTAACCACACTCAGGGCAAGGTGGATCAAGATCACGGTCTTAAACTGGATTCTCCGATATAATCGGCAACCGAGACCGCCACTGCAAAATGTGGAGTAATGGGGGCAGAAAGTCTGCAAAATTCCTGTGGCTATCCCCCCGCCCAGGATGCAGGCTTTTCAGGACCAAGTGCCAGTAATCCAGCATAAAGTACATTACAATAGTCTAACTTCCATAGTACCAAACGCAGCAGGACCATGCGAAGATCAAAAAAAGTATAGTTCTGGTCTTCGTAAAAGACGGAATTTAAAAGAAAGCACCTCTCACTACTGCTATTGTTTGCAGCTGTAGAGACAGGTCAGGTTCCAATAAAATCCCAAAGGTTTGTTACCTGACAGACAGGAATGATGCATTCTTCAGATTGAAAAGAATTGAAATTGTTCAGTGGAGATGGAGTTGATGATACTGAGTCTATCTTACCAATTGTAAGTAAGTATTAGTCTATTAGCAGCCGTCCACAGCTTGATCACACATACACAGACTATAACAGTTACCACTGCATCACTCAATGTGGACAGCATAGGTCCAAAGAACTGGATACCAGCAGTGTACCCAGGGCCGGTGCTAGCTTTTTTCCTGCTCTGGGTGAACAATTACTGTGCTGCCAGCACTCCCCCACACCATTCAGTCTCTGTCCCACACCCATCAAAAAAAGCACAACTCCATCCAGCAATCTATATTTTTAAAAACTGACACCCCCCCCCAAATGGAACCCACAGTCAAGGGAAGGGTATTACTACTCTAAGCAAACCTTACAGCCTTGCACACACACACACCAATTATGCATTTATAACAGATTTGAAGCCGATCCAGTTGGCTGTGATACAGTAAAGACAACGAGAATCGGACGATCAGAAGAAGCCCTTTATTTCAATGCCCGACTCTGGCCGAGTTTCGCTCATAGAGCTGCCTCAGGGGCAATTCATTAGTGTCTGCAGAGCACTCTGACATTCCTTCTGCTAGTGTCACACACACTAGCAGAAGGAATGTCAGAGTGCTCTGCAGACACTAATGATATTGTGACATTGTGACAGTGTGACAGCAGCCCTGCAGGCATATTTTAAGTCCTGCTAATTGAATTGCCCCTGAGGCAGCTCTATGAGCGAAACTCGGCCAGAGTCGGGCATTGAAATAAAAGGCTTCTTCTGATCGTCCGATTCTCATTGTCTTTACTTTATAACAGATTTTACATGAAAAAAGAATATTCTAAAGTACTGTCTTCTGAGGCAAAATATCACTTACAACATGCATATTATATTTACATGCACTGCTGTGGTGCCAACCAGAAAATCCTGCAAATAGACCCTTGGAAATCCTATGGAATTACATTTTTTGTAAATGTGTGCTGGGTGTGGGCTTGGCCCTCAGAAAGCCATGAAGAAACAAAATGACCATTACAATATAGTAAACCTCCCATACAAAAACACCGCAAAGGACCTCGGTAGCTGGATCCACAATGAACTTAACTTAAAAAAGAACATTGCAACTAAAACTAAAGAAGGCTTTCATAAACTTCACATCCTGAAACATCTAAAACCGCTTCTTCACCAACAAGAATGCCAAACCGTGCTGCAATCTCTTATTTTCAACAGCCTTGATTACTGCAAGCACTCCTGATTGGCCTTCCAAAATCTGCCTTAAAACCACTTCAACTGTTACAAAACGCTGCAGCCAGAATACTAACCAGCAAGAAGAAATCAGAACACATCACCCCAGTTCTGAGAAGTCTTCACTGGCTACCGGTCGAACAGAGAATCGAATTCAAAACTTTAACAATAGTTCACAATGCAGACAACACCGCCCTCAATAACATGATTCAGAAACACAAATCTCAACCCATGACCAGAACCGCTTGCAAATTACACCTAGACATACCCTCTCTTCCTTTAGCAAAGCTTAACAACACTAGGAACAGAGCCTTCTCCATCACAGGACCCAACTTATGGAACTCTTTACCACAGTACCTAAGCACACTAAGCGACATCAAATCCTTCAAAAAGGAACTAAAAACATGGATATTCAGCCAAACTTTCAGAGATGGCGTGGGTTAAGCTGCATGCAACATCCCGACTCATTATCCCTCTCTGTTTGACACACACTAAACTTCTCGAAAGTTCTCCTCTCACAATTCTCACCTATCCACGGTCTCCTAATGATGTTGCATTTTCTAGTTAATAAAAAGTCTTGACCCCTTCCGCTTACCGAGATCGGACTCTTCCCTCAGTCCCAACATACCCAAACATGAGAAAGCTAAACACACCATATGTTCGATGATGTACTCAAGTTACTACGTAACATGCTTAAAATTACCTGATGGTCCACTCCTATACATGTTCAATTCGCTTGTTTTTAGAATGTTTTTTAGAATGTAATAGTCGTTCAATTAATAAGTTTCTCGTTCCAATGTCCTCTTACTGTAATAAGTTGTTATCATGTAAACCGGAGTGAAGGCAGATTGCTATACTTCGGTATATAAAAGATTCGAAATAAAATAAATAAAATCACCCTGACTGCCAGCACTCAAACAGTAACAACCTTATCTATGAAAAGGTAACACTGCACATATTACATCAGGCCCTAGAACTCCAATACACTTCCTATTAGGAAAACAGAACAAATCAGACTGCTATAGATCCCTACAGAAAAATTATATGGTAGCAAAATACCTTACCTTGGTCACACATGGAGAACACAGACAGACCCTGACCAAATACTGAATAAAGAGACCAAGAAGTATAAATAGAAACATGCTAAGAAGAAATGAACTGGAATCCACAATGAGCCAGACTCTATAACAGTGATGGCCAACCTTTTGAGCTCAGTGTGTCAAAATTCATAAAAAAAAGCCGAGCATAACTCGGGTGGTGTGTCACTTCTAGAAAAATCCATAATTGTGATATTTGTAGCTCTAATTAATAACAAGTTATAATTTTAATATATGTACTGTATTTATTAATAAAGCAAAAACATAATTCTTTACCTTGCCTGCTTAGTGACTTTTTTGTTGCTGAATTTCGTCAGCTAAATCTTCAATTAAAACACTCTCTCCCCCTCCACCCCCCCTCCCACACAAACTCTTACTCCCCTGGATTTTCTCATACACACTCATGCTCTCACACTCACTGGCTCCCTCACATACACACAAACACACACACCCAGGCAGGCTCCCATTCATTTTCACACCACTCCCGCTCCATCCTCCAGGCAGGCACCAATTCATTGTCATACACACAGACCCCCAGGCAGGCACCAATTCATTCTCACACACAGACCCCCAGGCAGGCACCTATGCATTCACACACATACACCCCCAGGCAGAGTCCCATTCATTCACATGCACACACTAAAGGCAGACCCCCCTCTCTTTTGCCAGCAACCTCGGAACCTCTCTCATTCCTCTGCTGCCACTGTCACTGCTGCCACATGACTATTGGGGATGTTACTATTCTTGCACATTCCCAAAGATTACATGTGCCAATCACTAAAAATATATATATTTTTTTTAACCTTTGCTGTCTGATCTTAGTTTTCTAATTGATTGGTCACAGGCTTTTTTTTTCCACCTTCCCTTTCTTATTTTTTCCACCTTCCCTTTCTTATTTTTTATTTTTTTTTTGCCAATTCCTTTTATATTGTCTTTTTTTCTGTTTCTTTTCTCTCCATCTTCTTCCCTCAAACACACAGTCAGGTTCTCATTCTCACATGCATTTCTCTCTCTCTCACACACACACACACACACACACACACACACACACACACACACACACACACAGGCTCTCACTGGCACATGCTGTCTAACTCTCACACACACAGGCTCTCTCTCACTCCCACATGCTGTCTTGCTCAAGCACATGCAGTCTCTGCAAACATTCAGGTCCTCACTCTCACACACAATCTCTCAACTCATGTCATACACGCGCGCACACACACAGACCCTCAGCCTCTCTCTCACCTCTGGGCCTCCTCTTCGCGGGTCGCGCAGGATGGGCTCTGCAGCGGCCCTGCTACCGGGCTTCTTCCTCTTCTCGGGCCGCTGCGATTTGAGATTCGCGGCGGCCCGTAAGTGCAAGTGATGCTCCTCTTCTGCACGCACTGGTGCTTCTCCTCCTTCCTGCCCATGCGGCTCCGGCAACGTTTACTTCCGGGGACGCACAGGCAGGAAGGAGGAGGAGCATCAGCGCGTTCAACACGATCTTTTTCTTTGGGCTGTGGTGAAGTGAGCCTCACCACGGCCCTGCCTGTCGCTGCGCCTCCCTGCGCCCGGGGGCATTTGGGGGGGGGGGCTGGAGGGATACTAAAAAACTAATTTTAAAGGGTTGGCGCAGCCGAAAAAAAAAAAAAAAGGCTCGGCACAGCCAATAAAAAAAAAAAAAAAAAAAAAAAATCGATAGTCCCGAAACGCTAGGCGTGTCAGCAAAAACGGCTCGGTGTGTCACCTCTGACACGCGTGTCATATAGAGCAGTGATGGCTAACCTAAGATGAGCAATAATGGAAAAACAGAAACATTACCATTCTTCATAAAACATTAAAAAATAAAATCAAGAAATATAAAACATCATAATAGTAAAATCATAGTCATAAAAAGAATAAATATTTCAAACTAGTTAAATAGAATATCCCAAATTTCCCAAACACCAATAAAATATTTCAAAACAACTGATGAATACAAAGAACATATTTTAATGTTTTTTGTATATTTTAATTATTTTGGGGAACCAACACACAATAAAATATTTCAAAACAGTAGACACATCAAATTACACCCAATAATTAAAACTAATAAGGATTTTAAAAAATCTCCTTTTCTCCATACCTGGAATCTTAATTCCCAGTCACCTTGAGATTGTTGTGGATTGGAGAGGCAGAGGCACTCAAACTATCTTCACGAACACACACAGACACACATTCATTCTCTCACATAGATGCCTGTGCTCTAACACACACTTGCTCTCTTTCCTTAACAGACACATATGTACATGTGTGAGCACTTATGTGTGATACATAGGCTCTCACAGGCACGCACACACACACACACATGCATTCAGGCACTTGCACACAGGCTCTCACACACACATATATACACAAGTTCTGACACAAATACCCTCAAGCTCTCACACAGACACAATACATATATATATATGCACTCAAGCTCTCACATAGACTCAAAAACACACACATGCACACAAGCTCTGACACACACAAAGCTCTCACAGACACAGACACATACACACAAGCTCTCACACAAATACATGCACACAGGTTCTCACACACACAGCTTCCTTCCTCCAGACCACCGTGGGATGGGCTCTATCTGGCCCCCTCCGTCCTCTTCCTGTTTCACTGTGCTCCACCACGGCCCCACGGGCTACTCTTCCTTTAGCCCCATCAGCCTTTCTGTGAAGGGAGTGGGCGGAAGCTGCAAAGCTGTGCGCACAGCTAAAAGGGGAAACAGCTGCAGACTTTCTTCAATTTTGGCCGTCGGTGGGTTGAGCTTCATTGACGGCCCCACGGCGTCTCCCAGTTTCAACATGGGTTCTCACATGCTGCTTATGAGCCCACAGAAAGAAATGAAGCCATTTTAATACTGTTCCTTAGGCAAAAAGATGAATACGAAAAATGGCCCAGATTACAGAAAAACGTTCAGACTGACAAAAAAAACATTCCTTATAAATGCATGTACTGCTTACGTTATTCCAACTAAGTATAAAAATATTTGATGTGCCATAGGCAAGATGTAGAGAGCTTCACGCCTACCTGATGTAGTGGCTGTTTCACCCCTTTTCATCTCAAGTATTTTGTAAATTTCCCTCTCAGGATCTACATAGATTTCATGAGGATACCCTGTCAAACAGCAGAATGGCTGCAAAAATAAATGCACATTCAAATTTGTTTTTTCAGTTTACAATGTCCTACAATATTGGGCTCCGCATGCAATGTAGGCCACAAACCTGAGCACAGACTAAAATAACTCGTTCTCCCTAAACCAAACAAAGCTGGAAGAACAGCAAGGATTTGGGATTTTCTATATGCAACAACTGAGAACTTGCAAAAATATGCCCAGATTATAAAACCTTACTTGGCAGTGTTGTCCGGATTGTCTACCTTCAGCCTTGCCTCGAACCCTGATTGGACAACTGCTTACATTTAAGCATCCCTATGCAAAGATGAACTCTTATATTGTAACTTTAAAAAGAGTGCGCATGCGGCCATATACACGCGTATGTGGGCACGAGCGCACATTCGCAGGAATTCGTGCAAGTGTACGCTTACAATTTAAAATACATCTGGTGTGTGTACATATGCTCCTAATTTTAGGCGGTTACACGAGCATGCACATCTTCCTTAAGAATTTGTCAGCTTTAATGCATGCAGCTAAGCTGATTTTAAAACATGCAGGCGTAAAGGAAACAACCAGTTTGTCCAATTAACCCACTTGTTTGCCCAGTCTCTCTCTTGGTCTTCAAGACCCTCCTGGTTCTTCAGCCTGCACTCCCCCGAGTTTACCCAGACCCCTCACCCAGTCATTTTAGACCTAAAAACAAGTTTTTTTTCAGACTTACACCTTTATCAAGAGCAGACGTATAGAAGCCTGGGTAACAGCCCAATCTGCACGGTGGGCGTTGGATTTAAAATCCGTACATACGTATGTAAATGTCGGCCCTGCCCCAGAACACCCCTAACTCCGTCCCTTTTTCAATGCATTTGGGTTGCTTGCACAGGCGCATATATGCGCATAATCGGGCCATTTTAAAATACGATTTGCTTGCACTTAGCCCAGATACTCGCGTATATGGACCTTTTAACACGAGCAACTCTGAAAATTCATCCCTTAACCTTTAGAAAAAAAAAGGAGGACTTTTCCAATCAAAGGATCCTGTATCCCCATCCATATGTACTAACTATGCCAATTTGGCAGGATAGACAGAGTCGACAACCCTTCATCATCAGGAGCCCATTACCATCATTACTAGCAGATGCCTTTACCAACAGTGTCAACACCTTGAGGGCCAGCACCAACATCACGAGATTGCCTCTTTGTTCGATCTCCTGTGACCAGCCTACAGATGCTAAATCTGAGATGCCTGCACAGAGCCTTCCTCGCCAGCAGAGACAGCATTGCCAACAGAGAGAAAAACTACACGGCACTTCAATCAATGGTTCTTTACCAGCAAGGTGAGAGAAAAACTGACTCCCGATGGTATTAACATGATCAGAGCGTTCATCCTAATTATTCACGGGACAGTTAGCCTGTAATATTTGACCTTAACAAATCCGTGCAGACGTTTAGTCAATGATCTGTTGGGCTAATTTAGAAACTGTAAGAGTCCATGTGTCTTGAATCAAGCGACTGCTATATATCTGTGCAATAGCTAATCAATTTTGTTTAATAGATAAAAGTTCTTAATAAAATTACTTTAAATCTTGACAAATCAAAGAAGTCCTTATTCTAAGTCTTAAAACAAATAAACTATGTACATTACAAATCTCAGGCAAGCACCTTTAGCTATTTCTAGTAATGCTCTCTGCAACTTTGAAATACTTGTAGTTTTTGCAACAAATCGGAGCTTATTTCAGCAGAAGTAATACTGCGCACAACTGCGTATTTCATCGTTATTTAAACTGTGGTTTTCTTTTTTTTTTAATTTATATTTTATTGGCTTTTAAACAGGGAATACATAACATTGTAATACATTAATGCCAACTTGTATGTAAAACTAAACTGTGGTTTTCTACAAGTTAGAAAGCATTTTCTTGCTGTTTTGTACTATGCTTCGAGATCCCCATGGTAGACATGAAATAAGTAAATTGCTGAACCTGGTAAGTAAAGAGACCCCTGTGCTAAGGAACACCTCAGAAGGCACTTACCTCAATATGATGGTGAGACGACTGTCCGATAACGATGAGCCCAACACCCGCATCCTTCAACAGGAAGACACATGAGAAGAGAACATCATCAACTGCAGCATAATCGTTTTAAACACCGTTTCACACTTCTGAAGCAATCACATTTTTAGTTTTCTGAATACGGAGGGTCATTTTGTAGCATCCTGCCAATACATGCATTAAGTTAAACACTAGGCATGCACACGCTTTCCCTTTGAAATATGATCCCACAAAGCTACCCACACAATTACACCTGCTAAAAACCGCCCGCACAAATTTCCAAAGGAATTTTGCACCCAAATCTTTGGGCTGATTTAGAGTGGGCCACAGAACAGAGCAGCGCATACAGTGCATGCATTCAGCCTGCTTCACTTTGTCCACTTTTATGCATTTTACCCTCCTCAATCTACACACAATACTCCATAATAACAAAGCAAAATCAGCTTTGTAGAAATTTGTGCAAATTAATTTAAAAAACTGAAATATTACATTTACATATTCAGACCCTTTCATACCACACTCAAAGTTGAGCTCAGGTGCATTCTGTTTCCATTGATCATCCTTGAGCTGTTTTTCCCTCTTAGAGCCCACCTGTGGTAAATTCAATTGATTGGACATGATTTGGAAAGGCACACTGTCCCACAGTGGACACTGCATGTCAGAGCAAAATCAAATTCATGAAGTCAAAGGAATTGTCTGTAGACCTCCAGGACAGGATTGTGTCGAGGCACAGATCTGGGGAAGGGTACAAAACATTTCTGCAGCACTGAAGGTCCCAAAGAACACAGTGGCCTCCATCAGAACCACCAGGACTCTTCCTAGAGCTGGCCACCCACCCAAACTGAGCAGTTGTGAGAGAAGGGCCTTGGTCAGAGAGGTTACCAAGAACCTGATGGTCACTCTGACAGAGCTCCAGAATTCCACTGTGGAGATAGGAGAACCTTCCAGAAGGCCAACCATCTTTGCATCATTCCACCAATCAGGCCTTTATGGAACAGTGGCCAAATGGAAGCCACTCAACAGCCCACTTGGAGTTTGCCAAAAGGCATTTAAAGGACTCTCAGAGCATGAGAAACAAGATTCTCTGGTCTGATGAAACCAAGATTGAACTTTCTGGCCTGAATGCCAAGCGTCATGTCTGACGGAAACCAGGCACGGCTCATCACCTAGCAAATACCATCCCTAAGGTGAAGCATGGTGGTGGGGATGTTTTTCAGTTTCAGGAACTATGAGACTAGTCAGACTTGAGGGAAAGATGAATGGAGCAACGTACAGAGATCCTTGATGAAAACCTGCTCCAGAGTGCTCTGGACCTCAGACTGGGGTGATGATTCACCTTCCAATAGGACCATGACCCTAAGCAGACAGCCAAAACAATGCAGGAGTGGCTTCGGCACAAGTCTGTGAATGTCCTTGAATGGCCCAGCCAGAGCTCCAGACTTGAACCTGATCGAACATCTCTGGAGATAGCTATGCATCGACTCTCCCCATCGACCCTTTCAGGGTTTGAGAGGATCTGCAGAAAAGAATGGGAGAAAATCCCCAAATACAGGTGTTCCAAGATTGTCGCTTCATACCCAAGAAGACCTGAGGCTGTAATCACTGCAAAAGGTGCCTCAAAGTACTGAGTAAACAGTCTGACTACTTAAGTAAATGTGATATTTCCAATTTTTTTTATTTGCAGAAATGTCTACAAACCTGACCTCACTTTGTCATTATGGGGTACTGTGTGTAGATTGATGAGGGAAAAAAATGCATATTATCCATTTCAGAATAAGGCTGTAACATAACAAAATTTGGAAAAAGTGAAGAGGTCTGAATACTGGCTGAATTCACTATAGCTCACTATGGGACTTATTAATAGATCATGCAGAAGAGATTAGGGTGAAAGTGCTTATCCTTGATTTAAAAGCTGAATCCAATATGGTGGGCCTAGTCAGGGCTGGATTTAAAAATTTGGCCCCATAGGGAGGACTGGAGGTTGGAGTCAGGGGTTCCATTTCGGACAGCAGGGGATTCATCCCTGGAGACTGGAAAATAGAGGTGGGGATGTTGGGCCAGAGTGCTATGGTGGTGAATATTTGAAATGGCAACAGCCCTCAGCCCTAAATTAAGTAGGAGTAGGCTCCTCTTTGGCCTGGGTATATGGTGCCTTTAAAATTTGGCACTCTAGGTAGTTGCTGATGCTTAATGGGCCTGGACCAAGCTATTCATTTACACCATTTGGAGTCTTTCAGGATTTGTGGGCTGACAAATTGTTTTAATTCTTTTTTTTTCCCCCAATTTTACAAAGTAAACATACTTTGCAAATGAAATACAATAGCACTGATATGAATACATTATATAGATCATAATACATAACTCAAAAAAAATTACAATGGTATTAGAAAATACTCATATCCTATCTATGCACATATCATAACTGCTAAAACATATGGAGGTAATATCTTGCAAGAGATTTGTAAGAATTTTGAGGTTGGTTTAATTCTTTTCTCACAAATCGCTGCCTATCTGTAAGATGAGGGGAATTTAGTTCATAACCATAACTTATGGAATCTGGTGGTCCTCAGGGGGAATGTCTGTTATTTCTGTTAGTTTTGCATCTTTATTTGAAGCATTCTGCCGCTCATATATTATCTGGTACTCCATTGAAAAACCACATATCTCCAATTTATTTATTTATTTATTTAGAAACTTTTATATACCGGTATTAGTGGGGACATCATACCGGTTCACATATTAACAAAAGATTTAGAAGTACATTTCAACAGGGGAGGCGAACTGGGCAGGGGGTTAACCTAGAGCAGTAGGGAAAATAGATTAAACAACAAGAAATCAACAAGAGGTCATAACAAGAAGACAACAATGTACATTGTGATTAGATTCCTTAATATAAGGAAAAGGGCGGTCACCTAGGGGGTATGAGCAATAGAGGGAAGGGAGGGTCTATTCTGTGTAGGCTTGGTTGAACAGGAATGTTTTTAGTTTCTTTTTGAATTTGATGGCGCAGGGTTCAAGGCGCAAGTGGACGGGTAGGGAGTTCCAGAGGGCGGGGCCGGCAATGGATATGGAGCGGTCACGGGTGGATGAGAGATGAGCTGCCTTCAAGGACGGTACATGTAGATTACCTTTGTTGGCAGATCTGGTGGCTCGGGAGGACAGGGGCGCAGTGAAAGGGAGGTCAAGCCAGTTGGAGTTGTGTGTGTGGATAGATTTGTGTACTATGGTCAGGGTCTTGTAGTGTATACAGAAAAGGATGGGAAGCCAATGTAGATCCTTGAGGACAGGGGTAATATGTTTGTGTATGCGTGTGTTGGTAATGAGCCTTGCAGTGGCGTTTTGCAAAAGTTGAAGGGGTTTTATTGAAGATAAGGGGAGCCCTAGGAGGAGGGCATTACAATAGTCCAGTTTGGAGGTAAGGGTGGCTTGGATCACTGTGCGGAGATCTTGGGTGTACAGCAGGGGTCGGAGTTTCTTAAGAACGTTGAGTTTGAAGAAGCCTGCTTTGAGGATAGATTTGATTTGTGGTTTCATGCTAAGGTTGGGATCAAGGAGAACTCCGAGGTCCCTAACAGCTGGTTGACCTGAGAGGAGGTTAAGTTTAGGGTCATTAGGTATGAGGTCAGGCGGTTGCGAGGAGATGTGGAGGAGTTCCGTTTTGTTTGCGTTGAGGGCAAGCTGAAGGTTGGTGAGGAGGGAGTTGATGGCTGCAAGGCAATTTTCCCAGTGCTCCAGGGCGTCAGATATAGAGCTATGAATGGGAATGATGATCTGAACATCATCAGCATAGAGATAGAATTTGAGTTTAAGGTCAGTGAGGAGCTGGCAGAGGGGGGTGATATAAATATTGAAGAGGGTTGAGGAAAGAGATGAGCCTTGTGGGACTCCTTGTTGTAAAGGGTGTGAAGCAGAGAGGTTGTTTCCAATTTTGACAGAGAACTTTCTGTTTGAAAGATAGGATTTGAACCAGGCGAGAGCTATTCCTGAGATGCCGATGCTTTCTAGCCGTGTCAGGAGGCGGTGGTGGCTGATGGTATCAAAAGCCGCCGAAATGTCAAGGAGGGCAAGGAGGTAGCTGTGGCCTTGGCCCAGACCTCTGAGGAGGTAGTCGGCTAGGGAGAGGAGTAGGGATTCGGTATTAAAATGTTTTCTGAAGCCAAATTGGGAAACATGGAGGATAGCGTGATCTTCAAGGTAATCCATGAGTTGCGAATTAACAACTTTTTCCATTAGCTTGGAAATAAGAGGGAGGTTGGAGATGGGGCGGAAATTGGAGGGGTCTTTAGGGTCTAGGGAGGGTTTTTTAAGAAGGGGTTTGACGACAGCGTGCTTAAGTGAGTCTGGGACCATCCCATGGGTGAGGGAGCAGTTGATAATGTCTGCTATGGCTCTAGCTATGCTGTTTGGGATGGCTATTAGCGCTTTGGTGGGGATGGTGTTGCTAGGGTGAGAAGCTGGCTTAAGTTTACGAAGGAGGCTAATGATTTCCTTAGAGGAAGTGAAGTCAAGAATGGCCATTGTGGGTTGGGATGAGGCGGGGATAGGAGTAAGGGTGGTGGGGGCACAGAGATTGGAGAACGGAAATCTGGAGAGGAGGTTGGCGATTTTACTCTGGAAGTAGATGGCCAGTTCCTCATATTTGGCGGCTGCCTCAGAGTCTGGTATGGTAGGAGGGATGGGGGTGGTGAGGCTGGCGACATAGGAGAAAAGCACTTTGGGGTTGAATTTATAGTCATGGATTTTTTTTGAGTAGAAGTCACGTTTGTGTTTGAGTGTAGATAGTCTGTATTCGTGTAATGCTGTTTTGTAGCTAGAGGAGTGTTGCGGGGTAGGGTCCTTGCGCCATATTCTCTCTTTCTGTCTGAGATTATTTTTTAGGATTTTTAGCTCTTGGGTGTACCAGGGCTTGGAGGGTTTCGCAGAGGTGTTTATGACTCGTTTAGAGAGGGGGCATAGTTTATTGGCTATGTCTTCTGTAAGGCTATTCCAGGACGCTAAGGCTGTGTCGGGGTCAGAGCAGATTAGGTTTGGTAAGGACGAGGCTAATGCATCTGTAAGTTTGTCGCTGGGGCAAGTTTTTCTGGAAATTATGGTAGTGTGATGTGTATGGTTACTAGGAAGAGGTCTCATGGCAGAGAGTCGGCTTTCAATGAGGCAGTGGTCGGACCAGGGCACTGGGGTGCAGGTGGGTGTGGTGGTGGTTTGGAAGCTAGAGTTGATAAACATCAGGTCTAGCGTATGGCCAGCTTTGTGGGTTGGGGTTACTATGATTTGTCGGAAGCCTATGGCAAGGAGGGATTGAATGAAGGTGTCGCAGGATGCAGTGGGGGGGAGAGAGTCAACGTGGAGATTAAAATCTCCGAGGATGATGGAGGGGGTGTCAGTTTTTATCCATTCTACAAAAAATTCAATTAAGGGAGACGGGTCGGACTCAAGGATGGTGGGGGGGGGCGTAGACAAGACAGATTTGCAGGGCATCTGCCCTAAATAGACCTATTTCAAGTTTGGGTGGAGTGGCTATGCTGATGGGTTTGAGGTTGAGGAATTTTTTAGCTGCTAAGAGGATTCCACCTCCTCTTTTTTTGGGTCGGTGGATGGGGAAGATGTCATAAAGGGTGGTTGGGAGTTGGTTTATATGGACGGTGTCTGAGTCTTTGAACCATGTTTCAGTGACTGCACAGATGTCTGGTGTGCAGTCCGTGAGCAGGTCCAATACTCTTATTCTCTACATTGGCTCCCCATCAAATTCAGATTCCTATATAAAACACTGTCAATCATTCACTCACTCATACACAACCCATCTTCAACTTGGCTCTGTTCCAATTTGCGAACCTACAAACCAACAAGACATTTAAGTTCCTTAAATAAAAACCTATTAGACGTTCCATCGGTCCCCTTTGCAAGGCTGGACATTACTCGAAAAAGAGGTTTTTCTGTTGCAGGCCCATCTAATTGGAATAACTTACCAACCAATATCCTTCATCAAATTTCAAATTCACAGGAATTTAAGAAATCACTAAAAACATATCTTTTTCAATTGGCTTTTGACACTCTCATATCAGAGCACACCTAATTTCTCTCGATTAATATCTCTCCCACATTTCACATCTATGTTAACCGACAATATTTTTGTCCTGTGTCCTTTTGTTCATTGAAACTGGATATTAATTTTAATTCATTACTTATATTTTAGTTATATTTTATCTGTTTGCTTTATTTTTGTTACTTACTCTGTTTTTATTCTGTTTTTTATATTATATTATGTTTGTATTTGAATTTTATATTATGTATGTGCCTGTATGTGGACCGTTTTGACCAATTTTACTTTGTAAAAGCAGTACACAAACATTTTTAAATAAATAAAAATGATGCCACAGCGAGGTCCATCGAGCCCCGCATTATCTCTCCGATAGTGTCACGTACCCAACAGATCTCAAAGTAGATCCAATTCCCATTACTTACTCCCAGGCATAGCAACAGCTTTCTTTAGCCTAGCTGACTAATAATGTGTTATTGCCTTTTCTTCCAGGAACTTGTCCAAACCTCTTTTAAACCCGCTATGGTAATCGTCTTGATCATGTCCTCTAGAAATAGATGCCACAGCCTGATAGTACTTTTTCACACAGCGCACTTTCTACAATTTGTTTTGAATCTGCTGGTGGCTAGTTTCATGCAGGGTCCCCTTGTTTTAGTATTTTTGGAAAAAGTAAATAACCAACCTTTATTTACCTGTTCCACCCTGCGCATGATTTTATAAACTTCTATCAAGTCCCCTCTCAGCCGTCTCTTTTCCAAGCTGAAGAGCCCTAGACTGTGTAGCCTCTCATCATGGGAGAAATATTCCATCCCCTTTATCATTTTTGTCTCCCTACTCTGTACGTTTTCTAGTTCTACTACATCTTTTTTGAGATGGGATGTCCAGAACACCACGCATAACTCAATGCAATATATTTTCTATTCCTTTTCAGATCATTCCTAACATTCTATTTGCTTGCTTGACTGCCACCGCACACTAAAGCAGAGGATTTCAACATATTGTCCCCAAGGAGTGGAGGAGTAACCTAGTGGTTAGAGCAGCAGGCTAAGAACCAGAGAATCCAGGGTTCAAAACCCACTGCCACTCCTTGTGAACTTGAGCAAGTCACTTCACCCTCCATTGCCTCAGATACCAGGTAAGACTAAGTCCTATGGGGACAGGAAAAATACCGTATTTTTCGCTCCATAAGACGCACTTTTTTTCCCCCAAAGGTGGGGGGAAAATGTATGTGCGTCTTATGGAGCGAATATAAAAAAAAAACCAAACAAAAATCTAACAAACACCCCCCCCCCCCCCGACTCCCCCAAGACCTGCCGACTTAATTTCCTACAACCCCCCCCCCCAAGACCTGACAAATTAATTTCCTGCAACCCCCCACCCTCCTGACCCCGCCAAGACCTGCCAAATGTCCCTGGTGGTCCAGCGGGGGTCCGGGAATGATCTCCTGGGCGTGGGCCGTCGGCTGCCAGTAAACAAAATGGTGCCGATGGCCCTATGCCCTCACTATGTCACTGAGACCGACCGCTGCTATTGGTCGGTCTCAGTGACATAGTGAGGGCATAGGGCCGTCGGCGCCATTTTGTTTACTGGCAGCCGACGGCCCTATGCCCTCACTATGTCACTGAGACCGATCGCTGCTATTGGTCGGTCTCAGTGACATAGTGAGGGCATAGGGCCGTCGGCTGCCAGTAAACAAAATGGCGCCGACGGCCCTATGCCCTCACTATGTCACTGAGACCGACCAATAGCAGCGGTCGGTCTCAGTGACATAGTGAGGGCATAGGGCCGTCGGCGCGGTCGGTCTCAGTGACATAGTGAGGGCATAGGGCCGTCGGCGCCATTTTGTTTACTGGCAGCCGACGGCCCACGCCCAGGAGATCATTCCCGGACCCCCGCTGGACCACCAGGGACGTTTGGCAGGTCTTGGGGGGGTCAGGAGGGTGGGGGGTTGCAGGAAATTAATTCGGCAGGTCTTGGGGGGGGGTCAGGAGGGTGGGGGGTTGCAGGAAATTAATTCGGCAGGTCTTGGGGGGGTCAGGGGGGTGGAGGTTGTTAATTTAAAGGGTTGGGATGGGGGGGGGTTTTTGGGGGTTCCCACAGAAAGAAAAATTTTCTGATCTGGGGAGTGGACCGAAATGGCCCTCCCCAGACCCGAAAACAAAATGGGGAGAAAAAAAAAAAACTATGCACTCCCCTAATTTGCTCCATAAGACGCCCAGACGCAGAGCCGGTTTAGCACAATTTTTTTTTTTTTAAATTTTCCCCCTCTGAATCCTAGGTGCGTCTTATGGTCAGGTGCGTCTTATGGAGCGAAAAATACGGTACTTACCTGAATGTAACTCACCTTGAGCTACAATGAAAGTAATAAAGTAAGGACTCCCAGATCCTTTTCCTGGGTGGTGACTCCCAATAAATAACCCAGCATTGTGCACCTGTAGTTGTGTCCATCACTTTCCACATTAAATTTTAAGAATATAAAAGATATACCGGAGGGCGCAGAGGAAAAATCTGACCAGCTACCTGAGGCTGTAGAGAACGGGGCAGGGAATCCCCTTGCCGACCGTGAGCTCCAGCTGACCCGCCGACGCCGCAACGTGAGGGGCGGACCCTGAGGCGGATCCCGGAAGCTACCCTCTTAGGGGAGCTTATCAGCGGCGCGCAGCAGAGCCGGCGTGCTGCTGAAGCCGCGCGCGCTAAAGGGGCGCGCGGGTGAGACGGCTTTGCCCGGTTTCGCCCGGAATCGCCGGATGACGGCAAACATCTGTTGGGCATAACCAAGGTACTGTTTTCTTTTCTTTTGCTTGTTTAAACGATTATCTCCTCTGCTTGCCAACAAATTGCACATAAAATTTGGCATCATAAACTGGGTGAATCTGCTATTACTAAAAAGCTAAATGCCTCCAAAAAGGAAAGGCAAGGTGCGAGTGTTTCCACCACTCCCCTTGCCGTCTCCAATTCAGCAGGAAATAAGCAGATTTCTCCTTTCACCTGCGTCGAACGAGATGAAGTCCAAAGACTCTGATGTGCCTCTCAGTCAGGGAGGGCTGAGTGGGCCTACAGACGAGGCTTCATTGAGCCCGAACATCGGCATGCCTCCTGCACAAAGATTGGCGGACAGTACCCAGGCGGTTATTGTACAGACCATCGTAGAGGGGGCGTCTGCTGTCTTGGACTCAACTTCAGGAAGTGGAATAGGAGACTTGAGGTTGGAAAACCCTGAGGGAGGGAATTTAGATCAAAAGTCCCGAGACAGCAGTAACATTGATCTCCCTACTCGCCCAGCAGTGGTAACCCTTGATTCACTTTGGGGGATGATGGAAGGAATGTTACTGAATATTAAAGAGTTAGAAAAGAAAGTGGATAGTTTAATAACAGGAACTCAACAAGACACGCTACAAACACAGAAACAAATTAAAGAGCTGGTTGACAGGACTAAAGATTTGGAGAATTCCCAAAAGAAAAATATAGAATTCCAAGTAGCTGTTGTTAAAGACAGAGAGATAATTTCTAGAAGGCTTGAATCTCTAGAAAACACAGCCAAGAAATATAATTTGAGAATTATGAATTTTCCTAGAGTAATTGGGGAATTGCCCCATATTACTTTAAAAAATCTGCTTAAGGAAATACTTGGCTCTGTTGCTGGAGATAAAATAATTGTATTAAATTGCTATTTTATACCAAAAAAAGAATTCCAGAAGATAGATTAGAACAGCCCTTTCAGGGTGATCTAACAAATTTTCTTGAGTCTAGTAACCAGGTAATTGATTGGGGGACTCTTTTGGCCAATTTCTCCATATTAGAAGATATAAGCTTGATAATGAAAAATTATTTCCAAAAATATCCAGTCAACTTCATGGGAAAACAGATTAAGATATTCCCTGATCTCGCTTTTTCAACACAATTACGTAGGAAAGCCTTTCTGGCTTCACGCCAGGAGGTAATCGAGATGGGATTTACTTTCACCTTAAGATTTCCGTGCAAGTGTGTCTTGAGAAAACAAAATGATTTATTTATCTTTTTCTCCCCTGACCAACTTAAAGAATTTTTAGAACAGAGGAAAATTCCAGCCTCATCCCCAATAGTGAGTTAAGGAATAAAAGAAAATATAGCAAGCAGGTACTATGAGCCCTTTTAGTTTATATTTGAAGTAAAATACTCCCTATGGTTTCCGTATGTAGTGCAATGAGCCCTCAAATGTGATTAATACTGAATGAAACTGGCTGTGGTAAAATGTTAATGGTTTTCTTTTTAATGGAGATAAGAGCCCATTGAATCTATTGTTATATGATTTTCTTTTGTTATTCATGTACCACAAGCAGATCATGTATTTCCTATTGCAAACATTGTTTTGTATATATTGAAAAGGATAAATAAAGGATTAAAAAAAAAAAAAGATATGCCATACTGGGTCAGACTAAGGGTCAATCAAGCTCAGTATCCTGTCTCCAACAGCGGCCAATCCAAGTCACAAGTACCCAAACATTAAATAATCCCATGCTACTAATGCCGGCAACAAGCAGTGGCTATTACCCATTGATTAAGAGCAGTTTATAGACTTCTCCTCGATTCAGTGCCCAGTCTGCTAGTTTCAAAAAGTCCTCCTGCAATACCTACATCCACTACTGTTTAACACCTTTGAATAATTTTGTGTCATCTGCAAATATGTTCCCTTCACCAGATCATTTATGAATATATTAAACCACACAGGTCCCAAAACCGATCCCTGTGGTGCTCCACTAATGATCTTTCTCCATTTGGAAAACTGACCATTCAATCCTACCCTCTCGTTTCCTGACTTTTAACCAGTTACTAATCCACAATAGGCCATGGGCTTCAACCTCATGACACTTCGATTTCTTGAGGATTATCTCATGGGGAACTCTGTCAAATGTCTTCTCAAAATCCAAATACACTATATCAACAGATTATCTTTATCTGCATGGTTATTTACACCTTCAAAAAAATCTAGAAGAGTGCCAAGGCCAGACTTCCCTTTGCTAAAACCACGTTGACTCTTGCCCATATCTATCTGTGTGACCATTTTTTTTTTATTTAAATTTTATTGGGATTTATCAGTAAAACAAAAAAGATACAACACAATGTGACAAACGACAGTCATACTCAGGTTACAAAATGAATTTGTATCAATAAGAACAAGTAACAGACCTCTTATACCCAAGTGCTCTCAGAACCGAAAGAGGTGCAAATCCAATCACCCCTTATAGCCCAACCAAGTAACACCCCCAAAGTTACGAAACTAAAGTTGTGAGCCTAAGGCATGAATGACATAGCTATCCCCCCAAAGATATCCACCGATACCTCTGACCTCTCACATCTTCCGCTCAAAACACCCCTGAGGAGCAGAGCACAACCTATAGCTCCTCATACAAATCATGACTTAGTTTGCCACTGAAGACAGCGCTGTCACATTTTTTCAAATTTACCCACTTGTTGATGCTTGAACAGCAGTAAGTTTACTAAACTAATACACCTTTGCCAACCTCTAACTCTTTGTTGTGGTGGTGTATCCTGTTTCCAAAAGTATGCAATTTCCCCCCTTGCAGCTAGTATTATTTGGTAAGACAATAACATCGCAAAGTTAACAGAATATGGAACATTTAAAAGAAAAAACAGAGAATCCTTAGGGATTTGTTCTCCCACAATATCAAACACCAATTGAGCAACCGAATCCCAACAAATGGCACTCTTAGGGCAATCCCATCTCATATTTTTTGCTGGTTGTAATGTAAACCGAAGTGATAATTAATCTTGTTAATTGAACCTCGGTATATAAAAAAGTTATAAATAAATGTAAGAAGGTGCCAGATGAGCCACACCTCCTCCAGCACAAATCTCCCATGTTAGGATACAGCGCATACAACTTAGCTGGGGTAATATACCAGCGAGAAAGCATCTTGTAACTCTGCTTAACAATCAATGTGGAAATTGTTTTTCTTTTACCAAACAGAGTTCAAAGTGTCCATTTTTTTTTATGCACAATGTACATTTTAAATCCCGCTCCCAACCAACAATATGTGATGGAGTAAAAGTCAAGTCCCCATTCAAAAGTTTTTAAATTCTGGAAATTCCCTTTGTGATAGCCCCCGCCTTGTCACAAAAGCCCTCAAAAAGAGACTTTCCCCAACTTAAAGCGATCCTAACTACCTTTTGAGAAATAAAATGACATACTTGTAGATAAAAATAATAAATCAGAAGAGGGCAATCCAAAGTTACTCGCCACATCTCCTCTCCTCCCATCGCCTTGCAAGAACCTTAGAATTCCCGGGAGGGAAAGCCAAATTGAAAAAAAAAACAAAAAACAGGCGATCGATAGAATAATCTCTATTCCCCACCACACCACCCTTCTAAATATCCTAAATCCTACGGGTGAGAGCTATAGACAGAAGGACAGAACGGGGCACCACCCAAGCTTTATGAGGAAACCGAACTAAAAAGAGGCTGGAGGCACTCCCTGAAGTAAATCAGTTTCCAGCACCACCAGTTTCCCCACCCCTCCCTTATGCCAATCAAAGACAGCACCAACTGTGATCCACATAATACAAAAGTAAACAGGGAACGCCCAACCACCATCACCTTAGGAAAAAATAGTACCTTACTGCTAACCCTGGGAGGGCGTTACCGCCTTATAAAGCAAGGAAGTTTACTCTGCCAAACCTTAATACAATCAGCAGGGACAGCAATGGATAGGGTCTGGAAGAAGTAACTGAGCCTGGGCAGGACATTCATCTTAATAGTCAATATCCTGCCCAACAAGATAAAATCACTTTGTTCCCAGGATTGTAAGTCTCCCAAAATCTGCTTCCAAACTCCATCCTAATTCCTTCAAAAAAGGTCGTCAAGATTGGCTCCCGCTTTCACCCCCAGGTATTTCAATTCGGATGGCACAATTCTTAAAGGGAAACCTCCTCTTTATCTCTTGAAGCCGCCCCTCTGGAAGAGTAACATTAAGAAGTTCGGACTTGTCTGCATTCAGCTGGTATCCAGAAACCTTACTGAACCTGGCCAACTTATCTACTAAAGATGTCAAGGAAGTCTCAGGAAACGCAACTGTAAAAAAAGAAATGTCATCTGCAAACACTGAAAGTTTATATTCCTGATCCATCACCCGAACACATTGTACTGTCCTGGATTCTCGAATGTAAACTGCCAAAGGTTCCAAATAAAGTGCAAATAGAAGCGAGGAAAGAGAACATCCCTGTCTTGTGCCCCGACCTATCGGAAAGGCCTTTGAATAATTCCCATTCACTTTAATACAAGCACTTGGATTGCTATAAAGTTTCCTAATCCAAAGTGAGAAATTGCACCTAACCCCAATTAGTCCAAAACAGAAAACAAACAGTCCCAATGAGCCAAATCAAAAGCCTTTTTAGCATCAACTGTGAGCAAAGCTAAAAGAATCTTAGATTCTTGTGCCCACCAAATTAAAGTTGATCACCCTTCTCACGTTGTCTGTTTCTAACCTACCGGGCACAAACCCCGTTTGACTGAGATGTATCAAATTGCATACTATGCTGCTAAATGATTAGCTAGGATTTTTGCCAGAATTTTTAGGTCCAGATTTAGGAGAGAGATGGGCCTATACGATCCACACAGCGTGGCATCCCTACCCAGTTTTGCTAATATGATAATTCCTGCCCGATTCACATCATCAGCTATATAGCCATCCCCTAATAAGTTACTGAACACTGCTGTCAGGGGATGCGCCACCACAAAGCCCCATCTTATACTTGGGGATTTCCCAAGCTTCAATTCTTTAATGACTTTAGTGACCTCAAATTTGGAGATTTCCTTATTAAGGCGTTCTTGTTGAATGTGGTCAATCTTGGGCACAGTAATTCCCGCCAAGTAAGCATCTATATCTACCTGAGAGATATCTACCTGTTTAGAGTATAACTCTTGATAAAAACTAGATAAACCTAGACTGAATGCCATCACTATCTGACAGCGTCACACCTGTTCTATCCTTAATTTTAAGAATTTGATTATGTACTGTCCTGGCTTTAAGTCTCCTGGCCAAAAATCTACCAGCTTTATTCCCTCCTTCAAAAAATTCTTGTTTAGCCTTATCCAATTGAAAAACGTTTTCCCCTACCTCTAAATCCTGCAACTCTGCCCTCAGCTTATCCAACTGCAGACCAGTCTGGGAGTCCACCCTCCTCTTGTGTCTAATTTCCAATTTCCCCAACTTCGCCAAAAGATCCCCTTTTTTCCTTTCTTTTGCCTTCTTCAAATAAGACGTTCTTGCTATCAGTTTACCTCTAGCTACGGCTTTAAAGCAATCCCAAAGGGTACCAGTCTCATTGTCCTCTAAAATACTGCCCATTTCCCTGCAGAGACTTTTGCAATACTCTCTTATCATCCAACAAACTTTCATTAAGCCTCCAGGATCACTCCCCAATTTGGCCCCCCCAATCCCTTGAAAGAAAGCCAAATAGCCGTATGATCAGACCACATTATGGCCTCAATCCACGTAGTCCCCACCTTATTGACCGAAGCTTTTTCAATAAGAAAGAAGTCGATCCTAGAATAAACCTTGTGTGCCTTCGAACAGAAAGTATAATCTTTCTCCAAGAGGTCAAAGAGGCGCCAAATGCCAACCAAGTGCCACTCCGCCATAAGCAATTTTTAAACCTTTTCTATAACCCGAGAATGTCCCCCCTCCTCCTCCACTCGTGTCTAAAAACGGATATCTGGTAAGATTGAAATCTCCCCCAATAAACAAGGGAAGCTTCCACCCACTGTTGCAGAGTTATAGAGAACCTCTCCCGAAATTGCCCTTACCCCACATTTGGTGAACAAACATTCACTAACATATAGACATCCTTACCCAACCGAAACTTAACTATAATATACTTGCCTGGAAAAAATTATACCCATCCCCCAATACTTGTCAGCCACCGCAGCGGCCGCAAAAAACTGCAAAGGGAAGTGAGAGGCAAAGCAATCTTTCGTATTTTTTATTTAAATGCGCTTCTGACAGAGCAATACATCTACCTGCTTATTAATAGCATCCTGTAGTAAATGCTTCCTTTTAGTATAAGTGTTCAGCCCTTTAATATTCCATGACTTTAATTTTAACTCCCCCATAGTAACATTTCCAACCACGCACTCCCTGAAAACCACCCATGCACAGACCTGATTCTCGACTAAACCACACATCCTCCAAAAGCATCAGATAACCTTAAGCTCTAGAATGTCACCCCGCAAGTGTTTATGCAAAAAATGAATGCCCCTCAAAGCCTTCCACATATATCCCCCCTCCCTCCTTGACCACCCCCCTTCCCCTACTAAAACATACCGACTCCCACTTGAAGAAATGTCACTCATTACAGCCCATGAACCTCCCTCCTCCCCGATGCTCACAGTAGCATCATGCACCCTCCCTATGTAAATCATATCCAAAGCCTGTTAATAGTTACCAAACAGGTCGAAAGGACATTCACAAAAACAAATAAACATTCTCAAAAACTTTAATTAACCAAAAGAGTGAAAACCATTAAAATCCAAATTCAAAAAATATCAGTCTCCTTAACTGAAGAGACTGGTCCTCTCACTAAAGCTGTGGCCAATTGGGCCAGAACGCTTCTCAAGTTGCGGCTTCTCTAGACGAGGAGGATTCTCCCCCCTCCCCCGAGTGCCTCCGTAGGCGCTTCCCACCAGATTGAACACGCTGTCGTGGAAAAGATTTCTCCTGAGAAGATGCCGCAGCAGCTAGCCTCTCATTAAAACTCGAAGACTTCACCAGACCCGCTGCCTGAAGAATTTTCAACTCCTCCTCCATGGATTTAACCCAAGACCATGAACTGTACCCATTGATCGTGAACTGTAATCCAAATGGTAACAACCACTTGTATCGGTGATTGCCAGCCCGCAGAACCTGGAGAACCTCACAAAAATCATGGCGTTTCTTAATGGCGACCGGAGAAAGATCTTGAAAAGCTTCCACCTTATGCCCATGCCACTGCAGATCTTTACGTTTCCTTGCTTGCAACATTGTCTTTTCTTTAAGTGAATATTCATGGAAGCAGACCGCTTTGTCCCTGGGGACATTCCCTCTTGGTCTGGCTAGTGATCTACGTGCCCTATTCAAAAGAAGTTTGGGCTCCACTTTCTCGCCGTTTGGGGGACTCAAGATCAAGGAGCAAATATCTTTCACTGCCTTTTCACAGTCAGTATAGGATTCTCCCTCAGGAACTCCCTCAAATCTCAGATCCCCCCCTCTGGGATCTGTTTTCCAGGTCTTCCAGCCATTCTTGATATACTCCATTATCAGCTTTTAATTGTTTAAGCTCTTGCTGCACACTGTCCTGCTCACCAAGCCCGTGCTCAACGGCCTCCACGAGATGACCAAGCTCGGCATATTCGTGGCACAGCTCTGCTGCAATCATTTGCATCTCATATTTCAGTGACTCCCCATTCCTTCCCGCAACTCACTAAACCACTTCTGGAAATCTTTGCGGGATAAAGCTGGGTCGATCTTCCGGTTGCGATGCGTTCGGTGAGCGATGCGGCACCACGCTGCCCTGCTCCCCGGCGTTCTCCTCCACTAGGCCACCAGATTTTTTTTTATCGCTGTCGAATCAAAGGAAAATTGCTTCAGCTCTGCAATTTTCTTCCTAACAAACATTGCTGAGCTTGGGCTAAGCAAATCGCCATGTTTAGAGGCACAATACAGACAGATTGCCCCGCTGCAGGAGGAATACATTTAATCGGGTACGGGAGCTCAAGTTTCAGACTGCCATTAACACAGGTGACGTCACTTTCTCCCTCCAGTTATTTTGTTTTTAAGAATGGCTTCTACCATTTTTCCCAGCACTGACCTCAGGCTTACTGGACTTTAGCTTCCCGCATCAACCCTGGAGCACTTTAAAAAAAGAAATCAGGGGTTTTCAGTTTAACTGATGATATTCAGCTGATCATTCCTCCCATTATAATAGAAAAAAATAATAGTTATAAACCAGTTATTACAGGAGATGGGATTGTGGTTACTTGCAAATAAATTATGTTTAAATCCAACAACATTTGAAGTTTGTGGGTCTGGAAGAGGCCAGCATATAGTATTTTGGGTGGTGAATAATTTAATCCCCAGTGATTGTGTTAGGAGTCTGGAAGTTCTGTTTGATTCCTCCTTAAGGATAATCATCAGCTGGATTTTCAAAACTGTCCGCACTTCAACACTTGCATGCCTAATCATCATTTATTTATGACATACTTTTTCACCAGAAGAATTCAAAGCGAGTTACAACTTGTGGAATAATAATCAGGTTCAATGTGGCAGAACAGGAGGAAGGAGAAACAAGCAGAACAGTTTGATTAGGATTTAAATACAAGACCCTGGATGAGGGAGCCATGTATTCCAGTGACATTGAGGCAAGAGGCTATGGCAGACTGTAGTCAGCGATTAACTACATATTTCTGTTTGGAGGAGCTATTCTGTGCAGATATAACGTGGTGATTTTAGAGATCCAGAGAAGTACTAGCGAGTTTGCTGGCTAGTTCCCTGCTAAATACAGGCACGGACACAGCAGTCACATTAAAAAGAGGCGTTCCCAGGAGATGTGTTAGCTGGGGAGAGTAAATAACGCATAAAATTCAATTTTCAACTGCACACAGCTGTTTCTGCCCTGTTCCTCCGCCCAACCATACACACACAGGAAGTACAAAGTATGCAGATGCTTTTGTACCTGTGTGTTAGGCAGATTTTCAAAGAGAAAGTACCCATGCAGTTTCCCTTTCAAAATTCACTACAAATTACAGATACAAAAAGTAGCTAGCTTACTAAAAGTTGCCTCCATAATTTCTAGCAGGATCATTTCAATGTTCCATTCATAATCATAAACACATAAGATCCATAAAACAGACATACCTGTTTGTATTTTGCATGCTGGAGACATCATACAAAGATTTTTAAAACTAGTGACATAACATTTTTAATGGATAAAGGGGTGACTATTTCTAGTTGCCATATGCACTTTCAAAATGCTGCCCAGTATACAGGGAGTACAAGTTACTCTTATGAGCTTTTCTGAACAAGGTACATTTAGCAGTTTTTTGATGCTCTGTTCCTCTACCCCCTTAGTCTTATCTGCATTTTCCCTTCCACTCAAATTTTCACTTTTACAGAAGAGGGAACAAAAATGTGCTATGTATATTAGTTCTTTTCTACTGCTGGATTGGTTTTCAAATAGGCAATAACCTTCAGCTCCGAAACCTAAATAACTACTCCATATTCTCGTAGAAAACTATTCTACCTCCTGAAGTTTGTCACCTTTGACTTGCAGAATTTCTAATATTTTCCTATCCTTTGCTTCGGCCTTATGTTTTTCTCTTTCTATAACCAAGCTAGTTGCTTGCATCAGATCAGGGTTTGCTACTTAAGAGTTGTTTCAATAAAGACCATACGAATTCTTTAGCTGTCCTACACTGTGCAAACTGTCCTGATAATGACTGACGTCTTCCTCCAACAGTAATATCCGTGCCTGGTTTATCTTGCTTGGCAGCCTTCTTTTGCAACAAATACTGCCATTGTGAGCGAACAACATTATTGTTAAGATTACTTACCTGGTAATCTCCTTTTCCTTAGTGTATGCAGATGGACTCAAAACAAATGGGTATAATGTGCTCATGCTAGCAGTTGGAGACGGATCTGACGTCAGCACGGGTACATATATCCCCACAGGAAGTAAAGCAATTCGGTAATCTTCCTTGCAAAGCTGTTATAGCTATATGTGCACTGACCGATCGATTAATCAGCAGGATTACCCTGACCCATTGATGGTAGCTGGAGACCGCCAGTGTTCTCAACCGGAAGGCGTCGACACCCGGCAGGGTGGAAGCCCTATTATAAGCAAAACATGGCTTACCGTGAGTCAGCGAATCCCCCTGTATACCGGCAGCCGGGCGGGATGCTGAGTCCATTTGCATACACTAAGGAAAAGGAGATTACCAGGTAAGTAATCTTAACATTTCCTAGCGTGTAGCAGATGGACTCAAAACAAATGGGATGTACAAAAGCTACTCCCGGACTGGGCGGGAGGCTGCCCGAGGACCGTGTAGGATCGCCCTCGCAAATGCTGTGTCCTCCCTGGCTTGAACGTCCAGACGGTAGAATTTGGAGAAGGTATGGAGGGAGGACCACGTCGCCGCTTTACATATCTCTGCAGGCGACAGCAGCTTAGCTTCTGCCCAAGAGGCTGATTGTGCTCTGGTAGAATGAGCCTTGACCTGTAGAGGTGGTGGTTTTCCTGCCTCTACGTAGGCTGCCTTGATAACTTCTTTAATCCAGCGGGCGATGGTCGGCCGTGAGGCTGCTTCCCCTTGCTTCTTCCCGCTGTGCAGGACGAACAGGTGGTCCGTCTTTCGTGCTGCTTCTGACATGTCCAGGCATCTGGACAGCAGTCTGCCGATGTCGAGATGACGTAGTATTCGACCTTCTTCCGATTTCTTCAAACCTTCCGTGGTAGGCAAGGATATGGTTTGGTTGAGGTGAAAGTGTGAGACCACTTTGGGTAAAAAGGAAGGAACTGTACGAAGATGGATGGCCTCTGGAGTGATTCTGAGAAATGGATCACGACAGGATAGTGCTTGTAGCTCTGAGATGCGGCTTGCTGAACACACAGCCAGCAAGAACACCATCTTCAAACGGAGAAACAGGCCTCGAAGGGGCCTGAAGGCTGATCCCGCTAGAAATTCCAATACTAGGTTAAGGTTCCACAAGGGCACTGGCCACTTCAGTGGCGGGCGAATGTGTTTAACTCCTTTCAGGAAGCGTGAAACGTCTGGGTGCTGGGCAATGGATTTGCCGTCATGTCTGGGACCGTAGCAAGACAGCGCTGCTACCTGTACCTTGCTGGAGCTGAGGGACAGACCCTTCTGAAGTCCATCTTGTAGGAAGTCCAAAATGGACTTCCTACAAGATGGCATGCAAATTGGTGCTGTGAGAATCGCACCAGGCTTCAAAAATTCTCCAGATCCTGATATATGTTAGTGATGTGGAGAACTTGCGTGCTCGGAGGAGTGTATCTATCACCGGCTCTGAGTATCCTCTTTTCTTCAGTCTAGCCCTCTCAATGGCCAGACCGTAAGAGAGAATTGAGCTGGATCCTCGTGGAGAATGGGGCCTTGCCGTAGCAGGTCCCGGTATGGAGGCAGAGGTAGAGGATTCCCTGCCAGTAGTCTTCTCATGTCTGCGTACCAGGGTCTTCTTGGCCAGTCCGTGGCCATTAGAAGAACTAGACCTCTGTGTCGCTGAATCCTGTGAACAATGGCGCCCAACAGGGGCCATGGAGGAAATGCGTATAGCAGGATCCCCTGAGGCCACGGCTGTACCAGGGCATCGATCCCCTGCGCACGAGGATCCCGCCGGCGGCTGAAATATCTGGGAACTTGAGCATTGGACCTGTTTGCTAATAGGTCCATGGCTGGCGTCCCCCAGTGATCCATAATTATCTGAAAGGCTGTGGGTGACAGCTGCCATTCTCCCGGGTTTAGGCTTTCTCTGCTGAGGAAGTCTGCCGCAGTGTTGTCCTTCCCGGCGATGTGTACGGCTGAGATGTCCCGAAGATTGGCTTCTGCCCAAATCATCAGGGGAGTTATTTCTAGGGACACTGGTTGGCTAGTCGTTAGAATTTGGAAACACGCTCAGCGAGAGTGGGGTAGCTCCAAACTGCTTTGGAGACGGAAATTACTGAATTGCTTTACTTCCTGTGGAGGTATATGTACCCGTGCTGACGTCAGATCCGTCTCCAACTGCTAGCACGAGCACCCTATACCCATTTGTTTTGAGTCCATCTGCTACACGCTAGGAAATTTTTTTTACTTTCAGAAAACATAACTTGTCTGGTTGCCTTGTTATTCAGTCATTATATTCAGAAGGAGAAGTATGGGTGGGTATAGACTTGACTCTAGGTCAGGGCTTCCGAAACCTGTCCTGGGGATCCCACAGCCAGTTGGGTTTTCAGGATATCCACAATGAATATGCATGAGATAAATTTGCATTTAGTGAGTCTTATGGTACACAAATTTATCTCATGCATATTCATTGTGGATATCCTGAAAACCCAACTGGTTGAGGGGTCTCCAGGACAGGTTTGAGAAGTCCTGCTCGAGGTTATCTATGACCCGCTGTCTATTTCTCCCTGAGGAAACTGCACAATGAGATATTAAACCGCCAGCTATATTTACTGAATCTAGGCCAATTTTTTGTTTCTTAGTTGGAATCTTTTTATCACATGTATTGTGATCTGTCTGATTTTACTTTGCATTTGTATTGCATTTTTAGTTTCGTTTGTTTTAAGTCAATTACTTAATGTATGTACTTTTTCTGACAGTTTCAGGGAAAGGTAAAACCACTTTACAGAGAACATGTTTACATCTAATGCCCATGGGCTGCAACAATACTGCTGAAATGCGGTGCAGTTTCCACATCTATGCCCCCAGCCTGTCAAAGTTTACATGGACAGAATCTTTGGGAAAGAAAAGAGATCTCACCAATTCTGAAATGGTCTGTATGCAGACCCAGACCACAGAACTTGTGGCAGGATGTCCAAAACAGGCAGAGGGGGAAGGGTCCCAAACTACCAGTAGTAGTTTGGAGATTACCTAGAAACAGCCTTTAGACTATCCTTTACACAGCATCTGAGCCATTAGGAATCCTGCCAAAACTAGTCAGAAAAAGAGCTGCTGAAAGGATAGCAAGTCTGTTTTTGGGTTGGGGTTTTGTTTTTTTTTTACCATAATTCCTTTTGGATTAGAGGATTCTTAACGAAAACCACTGAAGTTTCATATTTGTCTTTCTAGTTCAAGGGGGAGTATAAGGAAAAATACCAGAAAAATGATTCACCTAGTTCTAAAACTCACACTTGGTGTAGTTTCAGAAAATATACATGGATACTTTTACTGGTCAGACACTGAATTCACAGAGCACATGAAAAGCCCGAGTTGCAAGTCTTTGGGTACTCTATCCGTGGCAGGAATTTAAATAAGATTGGAAAAATGGTTGAAAAGGGAAAAGGGAAGGGTGCAGAGCCATGCTTCCACTCGGCAAACTAGGCTGGCACCTAGAGCACCAACATTTTAGGGGTAGCAAAATCCCAGCGCCAATACCACCAAAGAAAAGAATTCTGGGCTGGAGCCACTACTGTTCTAGAGGTAAGTGTGCCTGCCCGGGGAGAGAGGTGATAATCTTAAAAGGCCTGTTTTCCTATGGGAAACTAGGTTACAAAATGATGTTAACAGGAAGAAGTTACTGTAGTCTGAAAACTTTACTGCAACTGTCCACCGGTTTAGAGTTAAAGAGCTCTCCGGGCAGGGACTTCCTGACCCTGAATACCAGAAATGCTGAAAGCTGTCCTCAGCAGTGCTTGGAAAGGTGGGCTAAAAATGTTTAAGAATTAAGATAGCAGGATTCCACTCACCTCCAGAAAACTCTTGGGGATTTTTGCCAGATCTTCCACGTACTCCTTCGTGGCGTAGCAGAGGAAATGCTGCAAAGGTACAAACCACAGCTGAGGGGAGGGGGAGCAAGGCGACTGCGTCGTAAGCACACGACAACCCCGGCGACTGCGGCCCCGCTAGGGGCTGTAGGTGGCCCAAGAAGCCCTCGCCCCCTGATCAGATGTCCAGGCGTGCACCGATGTCGGCGAACAGACAAATAATTAAAAAAAAAAAAAAAACACCGGCCCTGCCCAGCTGCCCGCGCTGATACATTTCCCGCCAGCTAACACTTCCCCGTCCTCCCTCCCTCTCCCTCCTTACCCGCACGAACACGAGGATGGCTCTGCGCTCGCCGAACAGCTGGCCCAGGCGCCGGCCGCTCCCGGCCCGGTCCAGCACGCAGCGCTGCGCTGCCTCGGCCAGGTGGGCGGCGGCGGGGCCGAAGCCGGGGCTCGGGCCGATCTGCCGCGTGACGGGAGCCTGGGCTGCCATGAGCCTGCGCTGCGTGCTGGAGAGGGAGGAGGCGCCTACTCCAATCACCGCCGAGGAGAGAGAAAGGAGAGCAGAGCGAGAGAGTCCCGGGCCCCTCGTCCCCACCCCCTAACAACAGGGGGGCAGGAGGACCGGGCCAGCCACAGAGAGGGAGAAACAGCTTTCAAGCTCCGGGCTAGAGCGGGACAGTGGGGACTGAATGGGAATCAGGCTTGGGAGATAAGGAGGAGACTGGGAGAGGGATAGAGCATTCAGAGAGAGGGGGGTGCGAGCGGGGACGGAGAGTCAGGACCGGGAATGTAAGCCGAAGGATAGAGAGAGGGTATAACATGGTGCGAAGAAAGTGAGAGAGGATGGAAATGGGGGGATTTAGGAGTGGGTGAAAGAAATGGAAAAACGCAGGCAGGAAAGGGGATGAGAAGCTAGATAAAGGCTGGGGATGGGTCGTCTACGGAAGGTGAAAGCTGGACCTTGCCAGGAAGAGGTAAGTTCAGGACCCGTTCCTGGCGAGGAGTTTTAGGGTTCAGAGGCAAGGGAGAGTGAGAGGGAGGAGGGATGCAGTGGAAAGCTGATTTGGATTGCAGGGGAGGGTCTGGTGGGCATATAATCCGAGGAAGGAATTTGTGTATGGGGAGTACCAGCAGCGGTTCCCAGGCCATTTTTGTTATTTAGGAAGGGATAGGGGGGGGGTGCAAGGCTCAGTAGGGCAACTATGCAGCTTGTGGGAGGGAGAGAGGAAATCAGGTCATAGGCCTCTTTAGTTCTTTTTTTTTAATTATTATTTCAAACCGTTACTTACCCAAATATCTTTTGAAGCAAGTTATCCGGCCACACAAAGCCAGACTTCAAAACCTAACTAGCTATATTCAAACAAAGCCAAATAGGTTTTTTAGTTATTTGGCTACACGTAACCAGATAAGTTTAAGCAAGTATGTTCAGCGAAAAGTTTATTCAGCTGAATATACATTTATTAAGATTTATGTCTCCCCTAATGCTTAAAATAGGTCTAGATGATGTGCAAGGAAACATACATTTGTTTATTTATTTTATTTAGGTTTTTTTTATATACCATCGTTCCAAAAGATCACAATGGTTTACAAATCAATATTCATATCCTTGTTCAATTTTCACAATATGGGTTAATATTCATATTTTAGGTCAACAATACATCAGTATAGGGATTCCAGGTGATATTCATTCATTCATTTCCTACGTCAACATAACATTGTGTACAAGTTCTAATTCTCCTTACATTACACTTTATATAGCTTTATACTTATTGCTTATTCTACTAAGAAAATCTCTGGTCCTGACAGTGAAATTATCGGCTTATTGGTGTTTTATGTTAAATCATAAGCATTTTTAAAGAGCCATGTTTTCAGTTCACATTTGAAACTCTTTCTTTCTGTTATCAGACGTAGTGACTCTAGAAGTGAGTTCCACAATTTAGGGCCTGCTATGGAAAACATTTGGAGGCAGATTTTATAAATCTGCGCACACGCGTACTTTTGTTCGCGCACCAGACGCGAACAAGAGTACACTGGATTTCAATAGATACGCACGTATCCATTAAAATCTGGGGTCGGTGCGCGCAAGGCTGCCCAAAATTGGCAGACTGCGCGCGCCGAGCCGCGCAGCCTGCCTCCGTTCCCTCTGAGGCCGCTCCGAAATCGGAGCGGCCTCGGAGGGAACTTTCCTTCCCCCTCCTCGGCCCTATCTAAACCTCCCCCCTACCTTTGTCGGCAAAGTTACGCCGGGCCGGCTGCCGCGCTCCGAGTTCCGGTCCAGGGGCTGGTCCGGAGGCTGCGGCCACGCCCCCGGGCCGAAACCACGCCTGTGGAGCCGCCCCCGAAACGCAGCGTCACTTGCGTCACGCCCCCGAAACGCCGAGTCACGCCCCCGACACGCCCCTCCATGCAAGCCCCGGGACTTACGCACGTCCCGGGGCTTGCACGTGCCGCCAAGCCTATGCAAAATAGGCTCGGCGCGCGGGGGGGGGGTTGGGGTAGGTTTTTGGGGGGTACGTGCGTACCCCTTTGAAAATCTACCCCTTGGTCTCTTATTTATGTTAGGTGTGTGTTCTGTGTTGTGGGTACCTTTAGCAGTCCTTTATTTTGTGATCTTAATGCGCTCTGTGGTGTGTACTGTTGAAGTGTCACTCCTAACAAGCTTGGATTAATGCTGTTGATGATATTAAAAATTAGAGTTAATACTGTGCAATGAATTCTGGATTATATCGGAAGCCAGTGCAGTGCTGTCAGCGAAGGGCTGATGGGATCAAATTTCCTTGTCCCTACTAAGAGTCTAGTGGAAGCAGTTTGTAGTAATTGTAGTGGTTGTAGTAATCCTGCAGGAAGTCCTAGTAAAAGGGAGTTGCAGTAATCTAGGTTTGAGAATATTAGTGTTGGTAATACAGTGCGGAAGTCCTGAGTTGATAGTAGTGGTTTCAGCTGTTGTAATATTCTTAGCTTGGAGTATCCTGTTTTCATTAATTTGTTTATATGTTTTTTCATCGTGAAGTTCTCCTTGATTTGTATTCCTAGGTTTCTAACTTGGTCTGAGGGAGTGACATTAATAATTCCCAGATCAATTGTTGGAGTTTGATTATCCTTGTATCTCTTCGTAGCCACACAATTTCGGGGTTTTTTGGGTTAAGCGTTGGTTTCAGTTGAGAAAGTTTTTGTTGTATTGTCTTCACGATTGTCAACAGGGTTGACACAGTATTTTCCAATGTTTTGTCGCGAGGTATATAGAATTGTATGTCGTCTGCATAAAGGAAAAAGTAGTGTCCAAGATTTGCTAGCAATGTATATAGGGGCAGCAAATAAATGTTAAATAGAGTAGCTGAGATTGCTGAACCCTGGGGGACACCTGTATCTAATGTGAAGGTGTCTAAAATTTGATTTCCTATTTTGACTTGGAATGTTCTATCTTCTAGGAAGGAGGAGAACCATTTGTTAACATTTCCGTTAATTCTAATTTTTCTCAGTAGGGTATGGTCAACTGTGTCAGAATCTGCTTTTAGATCAATTAGTACCAGTATATAGAATTCATTTTGTCAAACCTGCAGTACAGTGTGTGATAGTGAAATGAGTAGGTTTTCTGTTAAGTGATTTTTTTCCTAAAACCAGATTGGTTTGGGTATAGTATGTTATTGTCTTCTAATTGTGATAATACTGCTTTTTCTAGGATTTTAGCAATGAAGGACAGATTGGATATTGGCCGATAATTGTCCCAATCATCGATTTTACTAGTTTTATTTTTTACGATTGGTTTTATCAAGGCTTGTTTAGCCTTGGCAGGGACCCATCCTTCTGACAGCGAGTGGTTTATTATTGTTGTGATTGTTGGAGTGATTATGCTGTGTACAGTTTTTAGGGTACTTGCAGGGATTGGGTTCTGTGGGGGGAGTGCAGGTTTGATTTTTGTTATGATTTGGTTTATTTCAAGTTTAGATACTGGATCGAATGTGTTCCATTTTGCTTGTCCAAGATTTTCTTCAGGTTCTTTTGTTGGTAGGCTAGTGAGGAATTGTTTTTTTAACGTATTGATTTTGTTTAACATAGCAGTGCCATATTCATTGCCGGCGTTTTTTGAGAACTTGTGGTTATTTGAGGTGAGGGAAGATGGGTCCTTGATTAAGTTTTTAACTGTTTCGAAGAGTAGTTTGGAGTTAAATATTACACCATGAATCTGTTTTGCGCAGTAGTCTTTTTTTTTTTTTGCTTTATTGATTTGTTCACGGTATTTTGTTAATAGAGATTTGTATTTTTCTGGGGTTTCCGTAGTTCAGTTTTTCCTTCATTGTTTTTCAGATTTTTTTCAGGGTCTGTTTAGAATGTCTTAGATCTTCGCTATACCAAGGTTTCTTTTATTTAGCTTTATTGCCTTCATTCTGGAATGTTTTTTCCTGTATTGGGCATAGGGTATCTGCTATTTCATTGATGATTTTATCCCAGGCATCAAAAGATGAGAAGGCATTATCGTAAGCAAAATCTGTTATTTTATTTTTAATTGTTTCTTCAAGTAATTTTGTTTCTTTTTTTTCTGTATATAAAAGATTAATTATAGTGTGAGTTTGTTTGCTGTGTGTCGAGAAGGGTTATTTCTGCTTTAATTAGTTGGGGATTTGACCAGGGTACTGTACTGTTATTGGTATTTATTATGCAGTTATTGTGATTGGCAAAAATTAGGTCTAGGATGTGTCCAGCTTTGTGAGTAGGATTGGTTACAAATTGTGAGTAGCCCATTGCTTCCCTAGTATCTAGAAAGATTTCACAAGTTGTTGTTCTCGGTATGCTGTCTACATGTTGATTGAAATCCCCAATGATTAGCGTTGATTCAGGATCTCAGAATGCTTTAATGAAAATTTCAATTAGTGGAGAGCAGTCTTTTTGGAGAGATCCAGGTGGGCAATATAGCAAACCAATGTTCATTTGTGGTGATTTTACTATAGCCATTTCATAGGGAGGGTTAATCTCGGCTTTGTAGGGTTTGAGGTTAAGTTCTTTTTTACAGATTATTAGTAGACCTCCACCTTTATGTTTTTGTCTGGGGAAGTGAAAGATGTTACAGTTGGGGGTTGTCAATTTGATTTAAAAGGACATTATCATTGCCTTTCAGCCATCTTTCTGTAATGTGGAAGATGGTGGGATTTATTTCTTCTAGCAGATCATTTATCAGTGGGATTTTATTTGACAGTGATTGAACATTGAGTTAAAGGAGAGAAAACGTTAGGCAGGAGGATATTCCTGGAGAGTTTTTACTTATCTTGGGATAAATCAGGTTTGTGCTCTTTCTTTGCTTGTGTTTTAAGGTGCTCCTAAGATTTCAATTTTTTTCCTCTTCCTGTGATGATTTCTATGCTGTGCGCCAATTCCATTATTGGATCTGTTTGGTGGGGCAAAATCAAAATTTGGAAAAAGAGCTACAGAAAAAAAACCCAAGTAAATTTATATCGGGGGCGCACAAAGGGGCAAGCTCTTTTGTTGTGCTCCTTTGTACACATGCCAAGAGCGCATGCTTGCCAGTCTTTTCATCCCTAAGCGGTGGTGGTGGTGGGCGGTCAGTGGGTGGGAGCTGGCCGGCTCCTTCTTTCCCTCACCTGCGGGGGGAGGGGGTCACGTTATTTGTGCGCAACATTTCTTGCTGCATTGGGAGTAAAGTTGCACAAACATTGTGTGCACGACTGCATGTGAAACCGTGTTCTGTGCTGAGTGCTCCTGATCGCATCAGCCTTACAATTTCTTTACTCAGGTGTTAACTCCTGATGCAATAAGCTAATAGTATGCTAATGCATCAGGAGTTTAAAACACACAAATCAAAAAATGCATGCACAAAGACAAAGCATAAAAAAATGCATTATAAACACAAATCATGTCTGCACATAAGGCGTGCACAGAATGTTTTATGTGTATGCGCATGGCTCTGTGGACAGAACGTGCAAAATATGAGTTAGGAGTGTAAAACGTAGGAGCACAAAACATGACTTAGGAATAGGAATGTGCTGTGGTTTGAAATAAGAAATGACAGTATTTCTCATTCTGGTGGTATTTTTGAAACAAAACAAGAAAAACGAATAACGTCTTTTTTTATTTGCTTTGTGCTGCAGCCATTAAAACAAAATGAACAAAAAAGGATACAAACCCCCCCCCCCCCCAAATGAAATAAAATGAAAAAAATACCCCTGCATATGCCTAGTTAGGAGCATCAAAGTATACTGATAACCGGAATACAACATTTTATGCACAAATCATGTTCTCTGCACATAAATTCTGAGTATAGGATTCCACACCATGAATTCCAGGTTTAGCCACAAGCTAACACTAGCCCCAGAAATATTACTCCACTTCTTACCAGGAGTTAAATGTCCAATGTTAAGAATATTTACCTCTGCATTGAGGAGTAATAGCTAATGCCTTGATTAACATTGGATTTGCATGGTGGACACTAAGCTGTTCATGCATTTTATGTACACTAAACTCCTAAATCAGAAATAAAGTTGTATGCACAAAAATGTGCACACAACCATGCGTTAACCTATCCACAGTCAAATGCATTGCATTGGGGCCTCTGGCTGGTGACACACATGTAAGACCCCTCTCAGTATTGCCCTTCCTAGAATGCGGATTATCCACTAAACCGTACTTCAGTATGTCTAATGTTTGATGTCTGTGCCAGCTAGGCCTGTTTGCCAAATCTGGCAAGAGCTTGTGCACTGAGAAGTGGGCTGTTTTGTTACTTTAAGTGTGTGCCCCATAGAGTGAAGTCTCATACTCTCAGACATATCAAGTCTTCTGCAGTCGGCAGACTCCCAGTTTGGCAGTTCATCTTCTGCTGGGGCATCCTAAACTCCTGCTCTGTGGCTGGGGGAGTGGGGAGCAGTGCTGCTGACTGTGGCACGTTGGAAAGCAGACAGTCTGCCATGATGAGACGCCCAACCTTTCCCCCTCTAACCAGCACCTGTATCTCAGTTTTGCACTGAATGGGTGGAAATGTCAGGCATGATGCAGGTCCTGCTAACCGAAGCACAGTTTCATCTTCTGTAGATCCACTGCCAGCAGCAGCGTAGGCAGCTGCCCATACCCTGCAGAACGGATACCTTCCACTCGAGCTTGAGTTGTATGGCTCCTGCATAGGGCTGGGCTCACCTGGACGTAGGGGAGGTGGTGGTAGTAGCTGCAAAGCTGCTGGGCTCTGGTGACCGGCTCATCTTCTCCAAGTTCCATAGTAAGGTGGTGCTCACTGAGAATGTGGCTTTGCTCTGAGTCCCCATGACTAGGTGAAGCCTCTCCAGAAGGAGTTTTGTGACCAGGAGCACCAGGTATCTCCCCCCCCCCTCCTGTCCTGATGAAAATTAGCCAGCCTGAAGGAAGGGGACGGGGGAGGGGGCATCAGATTTGCTCCAGTGGGGAGGAGTGAATGCAGAATTGAGAACTGGCAGCAGGGGCAGGCCAGAGTTGAGGTGGGGCAGGGGTGTAGGATGAAAATCTCCCCTTTTAAAAATTCTTCCCTCTTAGCAGCTCTGTACTCTGCTGTAGTTTTATGGGCTGAATAATTCACTCAGGGGCCTGCCTTGTGGGTTGGTTTTAGGTTTTGTGGTGACAGTGTTGTATACCTGTCAAACTATATGAATAGACATTGCTCTGCTACGTAAATGGGAGAGGCTATGTGCAATAATTGTTAGAAATCTGTGGAACAAGAAAATGCTTGCTAAAGGAAAAAAGCAAACCACCCAGGGAGGTTTTTTTCTTTGCAAGAACAGTAAGACAGCATTGCTTTAATTGACCAGGTAAGCTGAGTCTTAAGCAGCCAGAGAGCAACTCAACCTACAGAGAAATAGGAAGGAAGTAAGCATACATCAGGGGAGCCTCCATAATTCAAAGCTAATTGCTGTGACATGCATTTCCAACAGTACTAGATATTCATGGACAGCGGCTCCCTCTTAGTCATGCACCTTACCACCAGATGTTAGGGACTTGCAGTTCCAGAGGGTCATCTGGCTATTGAACTCTGCAGCTCTCCAGTTTCTCTCCAAAGGATCACAGAAATCCCAGGGTCTAATCTGTGTAAGAAGAAATCCCAAAGGTCCAATCTGCTTAAGAAGAGTTCCTGATTCTTTTGTGGGGCTGCGTGTGAGGGCAGGCTGCCCAGCATGAGCTTAAGAATCTGTTCCTGGAGAGCTGCTAAATGTCACGTTTCAGAAGCTGCTGTAGATATCACGTCTCTGCAGTGATCGCTACCTGACTGGATTTACTGATTTCCTTTGAGAAATTGTCATTTCAGCGGCTCTTTTCAAGCTGCACCATCATGAGGGGCCAGCGAGAGATTTCCTGGTGGGCTATCTGACAGGTCAATACAGTAAAGTGCGGCCGCGGTTACCCTGTTTCTAACCCGCCTTTTACTCACAATTTGGCCGCGTTAGCCCAACCCGCGATCCACTATCCCCTTTAACCCATTCTTACCGTCTCTTTAAATCAACAAGTAAGCCCTTCCGTCCGCGGCATGTATATGAGATGTAAACGATCGGATTAGCTATTCCCCCCCATTCAGTAACGCACGCCCCGACTATCGCCTTTTTAACCTGCAGTTTAGCAGCGCGTTTAACCTGCTAACTTACCGCCTACCCTTACCCCTGCGTTAGAGGCAGGGGTAAGGTAGGCGGCAAACTTTCCCCCAGCCCTCGCTCGCCTGCCCTGGCTGGTGAGCGAAAAAGGGGCAGCCCAGTCCTCTCTACCCTCCCGAAGCAACGAAAGCGAAAAAGGAGAAAAGCGACATGTGAAGTGTAACTTACTCTTGCAGCCCTCCTCTGGAGACGCACCGCGGCTCCCCTGCCTCCCGGGGACAGCCGGCAGTGAAAAGACAGTCGGCGGCGAAAGACAGCACGGGCCCTCTGACACGATCGCTCCAGCTGCGGCCACTTCTCCTGCGTGCATTCAGCCTGTGCGTGCAATTTGACGTCACACCTTGAGCGCCAAATTGCACGCACAGGCTGAATGCACGCAGGAGAAGTGACTGCAGCTGGAGCGATCGTGTCAGAGGGCCTTTGCAGGCATCCATCTTCGCCGGCGGGGCCGTTTTCACCGCCAGCCCCCGGGAGGCAGGGGAGCCGTGCTGCGTCTCCAGAGGAGGGCTGCAAGAGTAAGTTACACTTCACATGTCGCTTTTCTCCTTTTCTCCTTTTCGCTCCTTTTTCGCTTTCGTTGCTTCGGGAGGAGGGTAGAGAGGACTGGCAATCCCGAGCGTAGGAGAACCGTCCACTTCCTGGTACCTGTCATTTCAAATGACATTTGAAATGACAGGTACCAGCGCACCCAGGTTACTGTATAGGCGCTGTATAGCGCTCTATACAGTAAAATGGATTGCGCGGGCCTAACCCTTCTCGGACGCTTCTTGGATGCGGCTTGCATTTGCAAGCTATTTAAATACAGTATTGAGCGGTAGGTGAGCCGGACTGTGCGTGCGGCAAACGCGGGTGCGCCCGGCACTAACGCAGCTCTTTCTACCGCTCCTTACTGTATCGGCCCGTGAGATTGCAGCAGTTAGAGACTCCTGAACAAAGAAAACATTATTTAATTTTCATGTTAAAGCCGAGAGGAGAGATTTCACAGGAGAGGGCTTATAGTGTGGCAGATGCTATCTTCTCCAATGACTGGTAGAGGGAAGGGAAGGAAAGCAATTGGTGAAAGAGCCTTTATAACTTTCCTAGGCTCTCCCTTTCCAAGGGAAACGTAAGTGTAGTCCCTGGGAATAGTGCAGAGCTCCCCCATTTACCAACCTGGGGTCCTGGCAGAGGCATAGGCACAAAGCAAGTCAAATGTTAGAAATATATAAAGCCTAAACACAATGGGGTCCATTTTCAGCCACTGTGTGGCTTGGTTAGTTCGCCAGATTAACATATCCGGCTAACTAGCAGGGTATATTCAGCGATGCATTAGGACACCCCTATGGCTTGATCAGAGTTAGCCAAGCAACTAACTCCGAATATCAGTTGGTCGCATAACATATGTGGCTAAATCTGCTCCTCCCAGAAATGCTTCCCACCTGCCCCCGACTTACGTGGCTAAATTCTAGCCGCATACTGCAATGAATGTCGCCAGGTAGCCATTTAGACAGATAACCTTTTAGTTATCCATCTAAATAGCTTTTGCATATCAACCTTCCAAATGTACAAAACCCTGGTGAAAAGCAGTATTTGGTGTGCCTGTTTATTTGTACAGACAATAGATGCAAGTGATTCAAAGCACTGGTGTTTCTCTGAGTGGCTCTCAGAACTTATGGAAGACCTCCAGGATTTGACATCACTGCCCCCTGGCTTTGCTTTTAAAACAAAAAAGGCAGCATCTCTGAGTCAGTCCTCAATAGGAATGTTTTAGCTTTCCTGCTCACAAGCAGATGGCTGCTTTTGATGCAGCGCAGGAGGAGAAGAATAACTTTACCCACATAACTTTATTCACAATTTAACAAGGAGTGAAGGAGTAGCCTGGTGATTAGAGTAGCGGGCTATGAACCAGAGAAACCAGGGTTTAAATGCCACTGCTGTACCTTGTTACCTTAGGCAAGTCCCTTCACTCTCCATTGCCTCAGGTACAAACTTATTACCTGATTCACTATGGTTTTTTCTCATGGACACAAGGGGCGGATTTTAAAAGCCCTGCTCGCGTAAATCTGCCCGGATTTATGCGAGCAGGGCCTTGCGCACCGGCGCGCCTATTTTCCATAGGCCTGCCGGCGCGTGCAGAGCCCCGGGACTCGCGTAAGTCCTGGGGTTTTTCGAGGGGGGCGTGTCGGGGGCGGGGCTGATCGACGCAGCGTTTTGGGGGCGGGACACGGCGTTTTGGGGGCGGGCCCGGGGGCGTGGTTTCGGCCCGGGGCGGTCCGGGGGCGTGGCCACACCCTCCGGAACCACCCCCGGGTTGCGTCTTGGTGCGCCAGCGGCGCGCTGGCGCGCGGGGATTTACTTCTCCCTCCAGGAGGCGTAAATCCGTGGACAAAGGTATTTACGCCTCCTGGAGGGAGCATTTTTTTTAAATCTTTATTTTTAATTATTGGGTCTTTTGTTTCTGCTGTTTTGAAATATTTTATTGGTGTCTGGAAATTTTTGATATGAGTTTTTAATTGAATATTCCATTCATCAGCTGTTTTGAAATAATCTGTTCTTTTTATTAACATGGTTCTACTGCTGTTGATTTTATATTTCTTGATTTGTTTAGGGGACTGGTGATGTTTCTCTTTTTCCTTTGTTGCACTGCATACAAAGTCTCTGGCTTATTGCAGTTTCCAATTCAGTTTTGGTCTGCATTTTTCTATTTCTGCTTTATGGTCTCTCTATTGTTTGTTAGGTGAGGGTCTCCACATGTGACTGAGGTGAGGTATTCTGCTGACATGTAGTTTCTGTGTAGGGATCTATAGCAGCCTGGCTTGTTCTGTTTTCCTAATAGGAGGAGTACTGGCATTTTAAGGCCTGATGTAATAGTTTCGGTGTTGCCGTTTCTTAGGTAAGGTTGTTACTTTTTGAGTGCTGGAAGTTGATGGTGTTCTAGTTTACTATTTATGTAATTTCTATCCAGAAAGAGTACTTATCTTTACCTTGTGTCATTCTTAACAATAAAAAAGGCCCAGTATTACTTTTATTTTTGCCCTGGATTATAATAAGCAGTGTGTCACTCATGTGAGTTTTGTCCTTCAGGTATGTCACGATGGGAAAAAAGTTGAGAACCACTGATCTAGAGGCCTTGCAACACAGCACATTTTAGCCCCCCCACCAGCCTCAACCACGGCAGCGAGAGAAGGTCTCTGCCACGGGGGGGGGGTAAGCAGAGAGCAAGTGCTGGCTATGTGAGCATACAGTATATGTTCAATGGGAAATTACATTTTATTTACCCTGGATATCACCAACAACCTGCACCACAAGAGGTAAAATAAACCTGTGGCTGATTTCTGACTGTAGCAGGCCTGTGCCCAGTATTTTTTAGACATTATTTGCTTTTATGCTTGCATTTAGTCAGAAACAAGCTAATCCAGTCCTGGTTTCTCCCTATTACACCTGTGACTGGGTTTTTTTTTTTTTTCTTCTTAAGGGATCGCAGTATAGGATAGCCTACCATAGCCTAAAACCAGGACTGGATCAATCTTTCCTGAAAAACCAGGGCCAGTTGACAATCTCATATGAAAACAGAGAAAGGCATATACACATTACCAATCTGCATTGTCTGTTCCAGTGCTAGTTGCACCCTGTGCATGTAGGGACCTGTGGCTCCTGCTTTCTTTAGAGGAATGAGATCTACAAATGTAGCAGGATAAAATCAGGACTATATTAGCATGTTTTTAAAAAGCTAGCAGATAGCGTTACTTACTGGATGGGCAGAAAGTAGGAATGATAACGGGTTCCTGGATTATTGTTGGATGCCATGCAAACTGTTGTGTCACAGCATTACAGAGAAAAGGCCACCAGGTGGCAGTGCTTTGCTGAGGCTGCAGCATTTTTCTAGCATCTCTTTTCCTGCCCGTGCCCCATGCATACTGAGGGGAACGACTTGTAGTCTTAGATAACACTGATGCAAGGGAAAAAGACAATTAACAATCAACAAAAATCACACAGCCACAATGGATAAACGGTAATTTTGCCATAGAAACTTCCAATTCCATGGGGGGTTTTTTTGTTCCTGAATACTTGTCTGTGTTGCATAATTGAATTAATTATAGCTCTTTTCTAAACGTAATTTCATGCAAAGTAGGTGGCACATGAGATATTAATTCTAATATGATCCAGCTGATGACACTGCTCCGATTGGCTTGGGGGGGGGGGGGGGCACTAGCACTCATAATATTCACACTTTCGCAGCTGTTAATCTCACCATCAAGAATTGTGCTAAAGTATTAGTGCTGATATACAGTTTCTGTCTTCCTCCTCTATCTTTACTGCTGCCTCTCCATCCTACTGCCCGGAAAGGCAGGTGAAATTCTAATAGCATAAAAATGGTATATTCTGAATGACTCCTAGTAGAGATCTGATAGTCTCTCTCTCTCTCTCTCTCTATATATATATATATCATAACACATCATTAATGCCATTCTTTGGAGTCCTTAAAGTTATTTCTGCAAAAGTTTGTTCTATTACATAGGTACATCTGCAGAGAGACCAATCAGCAGGAAAGGGAAATTTACAGGAGGAAATGAGCTGGAAGTGACAGCTTTGGATTTCTTGGGTATGAGGTAATCCATCTTTTTTTTTATTTGTCATTGCGGGCTGCAGCAGCATGGTTTGAGCATGACTTTGCTGTTCTTCTTCATGCCCCCTTTTTCTTTATGCTGAAAATTAAGAACAGTCTAGCACTAAACAGTGGATTAATGAAAGAGAAAACTAAAGGCAATTAAATGTTCTGTCCTCCATGAAAAAGTAACACTTTTGCAGGAGAATGCAGAAAGGTGAGTTCACCGGAATGTACAGCTCTACCTGCAGTAGTGCGTGCATTTTCTGTAGATAAACCTTGCTGCATTGGCAGCAAGGAATTTTACCCGCTGAAAATGTGCAGATAAAACTGTGCGTTGGACTTAGCACCCTTGTATGGCAATCCCATGCAAATGAGGGCTTTAGCTATTCCCTCCCAATATACAGGCCGATACAGTACAGTGCGCTCCGATGGAGCGCACTGTTAGCCTGCTGTTGGACGCGCGTTTTCCCTTACCCCTTATTCAGTAAGGGGAGGAAAACGCCCGTCCAACCTGCGGCACCTAATAGCGCCCTCAACATGCATGAATTAGAGACCTCTAAATATTGGAAGCGGATGATGTCATCTCAGGGGGACGCCCCTGAGGTTCGCGCCCTTGCTGGTACTTCAATCAGAGCGCGCGCCCTAGGTCATCAGGCAACATGGCGGATCTGCAACGTCGAGCCGGTCCGGAGACACCGGAGGGAGACGGCATGGAGACACCGCAGCAGCCAGTCGTCCATCAGACCCGGAGGGAGTCACCACAGAGGTAAAGAGGGGGAAGTGAGGGCGTCGAGCAGCGACGGACGCAACAGCCACCTCGCCACCAATTTGATCCATCCTGTCACTTTAATATAATTTGCTCCCTGATAACATAGTTTCCCATTGATTATCCTCCTTCCACCAGGTCTCTGAGAAGCCAATTAGATCTCCCTCGTCATCCAGTGTTATATACGCTAACTCCATCATCTTATTTTTTTAGACTTCTAGCATTTGTATACAGACATTTCAATGTATGTTTTTTGTTTGTATTAACAACTGCTTTTCAGCTGACATGGATAAATTTTTAATCTTTCTCCTCTGTCTGCTCTTTACTTAAAGGCATCTTGTCCATTTTAGTATTTATTGCAACCTCTCGACTGGAATGCTTTAATTTCCCTGTCTTCTTAGTATCCTCTAAAGATACATCATTCTGAACCTTGCACTTCTGAGCGATTATCGGCTTTTCCCTAGAGGCATAGCGACGGTCTCTGGTGCCCGGGGGCCAATTTATATTTATTTACTTATTTATTAACATCTTATAATCACATCTTCCTTGCAAAAAGCATTCAATGTTGTCTCCCCTGCGGGGCCCTCCCCTTTCTCCTCCTCCCATCATCTGCCAGCACATCACTACATGGCACCACTGTGTGTGGCCTCTTCACTGGGGAAGGATGCTATGAAAAGGTGACCCTGCAAACCTTACACTAGGCCCTAAAACACAAATATGCCTCCTATTAGGAAAACAGAACAAACCAAGCTTCTATAGATCCCTACATAGAAATGACATATTAGCAGAATACATAACCTCAATCACACATGCAGAACACAGACAGATCCTCACCAAATACAGAATAAGGTGATCATAAAGTAGTAATACAAATGTGCAGACAAAAACTGAACTGTAAAGCATAACAGGCCAGACTATGTATGCAGTGCAACAGTGGAAAAAATAGAAACATTACAATTCTTCATAAAACATCAAATAATAAAATCAGGAAATATAAATCATTAATAGAAGTAAAACCATAATAATAAAAAGAATATTTCAAAAAAGCTGACAAAAAGAACCACATCCAGTAATATAAAACTCATATACATTTTCCAAAGACCAATAAAATATTTCAAAACAGCAGTCGCATACACCACCCAATATTTACAACTTTAACAAAAGATAAACCCTTGCTGCCCATATCTGGGATCTGTTGATTTCCAGATGCCCTGAGATTGTTGTGGATTAGCAGGGGAGAGGAGAGGAATTGTTGCTCACAGTCTTCTCCTTTCTCTCATATATACACACATGCTGAATCATAGAACATGTTCTCCCACACAACAGATAGACATTCTCTCATACACATACATACACACAGAGACAAGCTTTCTCTCGCACACGCAGAAATGCACTCTCTCTCTCATATACATACACACCAACACACACACACACACACATCCACACATATATGCTTAGCTCCTCCTTCTTCCCCATCAGACATATTCACTTCCTCCCATCAGAAGCAGAAGTCAAGCGGGCAGTCTTCTCACAGGACAAGCAGGATGGTTGTCCTCACAAATGGGTGACATCGAGGATGGAGCCCACCACGGAAAACTTCTGTCAAAGTTTAACAGAACTTTGACTGGCCCCTACTGGGCATGCCCAGCAAGGCACTGACCCTGCAGCCAGCAGGGGTCTCCCTTCAGTCTTCTTTTTTCCGCGCAGCAGTTGCCACGCGGTGAAAGGAGCTCTCTTACCATGTTCCTGACAGGAATTTGGAAATTAATTTCTGAAGAAAATTTGCCCCTCAGGGGTCTCCCTTCGACAAATTTTTCTCATCTTTACGGAGTCCGGTAAGTTTTTTGCCATTTTCAATCGACTACCGTCGATTTTGGCCCTCGAGGCCTGTTGGCACTTACCGATCCCCAGGCTAAATTTTGGCTTACAGCCATGGCAACGGGATTCCGTCGTTGTCCGGATTGCACCCGGACTATGTCAATCACAGACCCCCACAGGGTTTGTGTTATGTGTTTGGGTAGTGAGCATGATGTCCTGACTTGCACCAAATGTGCCTTAATGACACCCAAAGGTCGCAAGGCCAGGATGGAGAAGATGGGGCTCCTCTTCCATGCACCCACCCCAACGCCATCGATAGCATCGACGTCATCGGAGCCGGCACCGTCGAAGTTGTACCATCACCGTCAACCCTCCGGTGACCGTCCGCCATCGATCGCTTCTCGGCCGTCGACTCCTGTCCCTTCCCCGGATGGGCGAGGGGATCGTAAAGAAAAGCATCGCCATCGACGGCACAAGTCTCGGCCTGTCGAGGATCCAGAGCCATCGACCTCTGCTCAAGCCGAGCCACCGACTAAGAAGCCGCGATCAGACCGGACACCCTCCACGTCTCGTTCGCAGGCACTGAGGAAACCCTCACCCTCTCGGGGTGTGGGGGCCGTGATCCCACCGGTTACGGTGGTCCCTCCGGCCCTGCCTCAGCCTCCCTCTCCCGTCGAGCCGGGTATTGTTACCCCTGGTCTCCGGGCAGAACTGGACCGGCTGGTCCAGGAGGCCATCGAGAAAGCGATGCAGAAGTTACAACCTCCATCGGCACCGTCTCCGGCACCGGTTCCGGTACCGCCTCCGGCACCGACGCCGGCACCGACTTCGCCACCGAGGAGAGAACCGACCACCGAGCCTTTGGTGCAAGCTCTAGCACCGCTACTGCGCCACATGGAGGCACTTATGACGGCCCTTCCATCGGTGATTCCAGTACCATCGACAACACCACCGTCTCCGACTGGATTCTTATCGGCAGGAGAAACACCGTTCCGGATTCCCCCTTCCGGGGTGGTTCCATCGGTGCCTTCTGGTATATCTCCACCGATTTATCCTTCGGCTCCATCGATTCCGCGACCGGCACCGATTCCATCGGCAGCACCGAAGCCCTCGATGCCATTCCTAGTTCCGCCTATAGCACCAATTCCATCCAGATTTCAATCGATGCCTTCAGAGCCTCAGCCAGGTCCTTCAGGGCTTCAAGCCCCACATGATCCCTACGATACCTGGGGTGATGATGATGATACATCTTCTGACACAGATTTGCCTTCACCACCATCTCCTACAGAGAGTAGAAAAAGATCTCCTCCTGAGGATCTCTCTTTTATTAATTTTGTGAAAGAGATGTCAGAAATTGTACCTTTTCAGTTACAATCTGAGGCCGATGACAGACACCAGATGATGGAACTACTTCAATTTCTGGATGCTCCAAAAATCATCGCTTCCATCCCTATTCACCAGGTGTTTTTGGATCTGCTAAAGAAAAACTGGGAATCTCCTTCATCTGTTTCACCAGTTAACAAGAAAGCTGACTCCACATATCTTGTCCAGTCAGCACCAGGTTTTCAAAAGCCTCAACTAGATCATCGCTCTGTTGTGGTTGAGTCCGCACAGAAGAAGGCCAAGCGTCTTAAGCCACACTCTTCCACTCCACCTACCAAGGACAATAAATTCCTGGGTAGTGTGGGACGGAAAGTGTATCATGGAGCTATGTTGATTTCACGCATAGCTTCATATCAACTTTACATGACTCAATACAACAGAGCCATCCTTAAGCAGATGCAAGACTATGCTGACACGTTGCCGGACCAATACCAACCACAGCTTCAAGCCCTTCTTCATAAAGGATTTGAGGCAGGGAAGCACGAGATTAGAACTGCCTACGACATTTTCGATGCTTCCACAAAGGTTTCAGCCACAGCCATCTCAGCCAGACGTTGGGCTTGGTTAAAGTCATCCAACCTTCGCCCAGAGGTCCAGGATCGTCTTGCTGATTTGCCCTGCTTAGGCGACAATTTGTTTGGAGAGCAAATTCAGCAGATTGTGGCAGAGTTAAAAGATCACCATGAGACGTTGAAACAACTCTCATCTGTCCCACCTGAGGTGCCCTCCAAGCAACCACCAAAGAAGGACTCTAAGAAGTCGTTCTTTCGACCACGTCGCTACTATCCTCCATCAGCTAGGGCTCGTCCTGCACGGTCCTCCAACAGACCTCAGCCTCGCCAGCCCAGAAAGCAAAGACCTACTGTAGCCCCACCTCCTGGGCCTGCGGCGGGCCTTTGACTTCCCTGTACTGAGCACATGCCAGATCCCTCTTCCACACATCCCTGTGGGGGGTCGACTGTACCACTTCTTACACCGTTGGAAACAGATCACCTCAGATCATTGGGTGCTAGCAATTATCGCACAGGGTTACCACCTCAACTTCATAACTCTCCCGCCAGACTCCCCGCCCCTTCAGGCATGGAGTCTAACCAGCCATTTGACTCAATTACAACAAGAAGTATCCCTTCTTCTACAATCAAATGCTATAGAACCCGTCCCTCCCTGTCAACAAGGGAAGGGATTCTATTCCAGATACTTCCTAATACCAAAGAAATCAGGGGGGCTACGTCCCATTCTGGACCTTCGGGCCCTCAACAAGTACCTTCAAAAAGAAAAGTTCAAGATGGTAACCCTGGGCACGCTGCTCCCTCTGCTACAAAAGGGGGATTGGCTGTGCTCTCTCGACCTCAAAGACGCTTATACCCACATTCTGATAACACAGTCCCATCGCAAGTATCTGCGTTTTCTGGTGGGCCGAAACCATTATCAATACCGGGTACTACCTTTCGGTCTGGCATCTGCTCCACGAGTCTTTACCAAATGTCTCGTAGTGGTAGCAGCATTCCTCAGGAAGGAAGGTGTCCACGTCTACCCCTACCTGGACGATTGGCTAATCAGGGCCTCTACCCCTCAGATTGCTCAATCCTCCCTAAAATTGACAATTCACACACTCCTTTCCTTAGGGTTTCTTGTCAATTACGAGAAATCTTGCTTAGTCCCATCTCAAACCTTATCCTTCATTGGGGCGGACTTGGACACCTTACAGGCAAAGGCCTAACATCCACTTCAACGGGTCCAAACTCTTATGTCCCTAGCTCGCCAGCTCCAGTCTCAACACACGGCCACGGCTCGCCAATTCCTCATTCTCCTAGGACACATGGCATCCTCGGTTCAAGTCACTCCCATGACCCGACTAGCCATGAGAGTAACACAATGGACTCTGCGACACCAATGGATTCAAGCTTTTCAGCCTCTGTCCTCCATAGTCACAGTTACACGAGCGCTACGCCTGTCTTTAACCTGGTGGACGACTCAAGTCAACCTCCTTCAGGGCTTACCTTTTCTCCTACCAGATCCACAAGTAATCCTAACCACCGACGCTTCCCACATCGGTTGGGGGGCCCATGTGGACGATTTCCAAACCCAAGGGTTATGGTCACCAGAGGAAGCCGAACACCAGATAAATTTCTTGGAACTTCGAGCAATCCGCTACGCGCTCAGAACTTTCAAAGATCATCTATCAAATCAGATAATCTTAATCCAGACGGACAACCAAGTGGCCATGTGGTACATAAACAAGCAGGGAGGCACAGGCTCTTTCCTTCTGTGTCAGGAAGCTGCGCAGATTTGGGCAGAAGCCCTCTCCCACTCCATGTACCTCGGGGCCACTTACCTCCCGGGAGTAGACAATGTATTGGCAGACCAGCTGAGCCGTGTCTTCCAACCACACGAGTGGTCACTCGATCCTCTGGTAGCGACCTCTCTGTTTCACAAGTGGGGTTCTCCCCACATAGACCTCTTTGCGTCCCCTCAGAACCACAAAGTGGACGATTACTGCTCTCTCATTCGGAGCCAGCACTCTCGGCCGAGGGATGCCTTCTCCCTCAAGGGGACGACAGGTCTGCTCTATGCATTCCCTCCACTTCCTCTTCTGTCAAGGACTCTCGTGAAGCTTCGCCAGGACGGAGGAACCATGATCCTGATAGCACCCCACTGGCCACGCCAGGTGTGGTTTCCCATACTCCAGGATCTCTCCATCCGCAGGCACATCCCTCTGGGAACGGATCCGCATCTGCTCACTCAAAACGGCGGATGCCTCCTCCATCCCAACCTCCAAGCCTTGTCCCTGACGGCATGGATGTTGAAAGGTTAGTCCTTCAGCCTTTCAACCTTTCAGATTCGGTTTCTCGTGTCCTGATAGCTTCACGAAAGCCCTCCACCAGAAGATCCTATTCATATAAATGGAAAAGGTACACATCATGGTGCACTTCTCAGTCCCTTGATCCCCTTTCCTGTCCAATCTCTAAGTTCTTGGACTATTTATGGCATCTATCGGAATCAGGTCTTAAAACCTCTTCCATTAGGATGCATGTCAGTGCGGTAGCCGCTTTCCATAAAGGTATAGAGGGTGTCCCTATTTCAGTACAACCCCTGGTAACACGCTTTCTTAAAGGCTTGCTCCATCTGAAGCCACCTTTACGTCCTCCGGCACCATCTTGGGACCTTAATCTGGTTCTTGGTCGTCTAATGAAACCGCCTTTCGAACCTCTGCACTCCTGTGAATTGAAGTATCTCACATGGAAAGTATTATTCCTGTTGGCTATCACTTCAGCTCGCAGGGTTAGTGAGTTACAGGCCTTAGTCACCTATCCGCCTTACACTAAACTCCTGCAAGACAGGGCGGTACTCCGCACTCACCCTAAATTTTTACCTAAGGTAGTTTCTGAGTTTCATATCAATCAATCCATAATACTACCTATCTTTTTTCCCAGGCCCCACTCCAACTCCGGGGAACAGACTCTGCATACCCTAGACTGCAAACGGGCTCTAGCTTTTTATCTAGACCGTACAGTTGCTCACAGGAAGAGCACTCAATTGTTTGTCTCCTTCCATCCTAACAAGTTAGGACAACCTGTGGGTAAGCAGGCTCTTTCCTCCTGGTTGGCGGACTGCATCTCCTTCTGCTATCAGCAAGCTGGCATTCCTTTTCAAGACCGTGTAAAAGCACACTCTGTGAGGGCCATGGCGACTTCGGTAGCACACCTTCGATCGGTGCCGCTTCCTGACATCTGCAGGGCTGCAACCTGGAGTTCTCTCCATACATTTGCAGCCCACTATTGTTTGGACAAAGCTGGAAGACAGGACTCCATCTTCGGCCAATCTGTCTTGCGTAACCTTTTTCCAACATGATGTACCAACACCCTTCCACCTTCCCGGTAGGGTGCGGATGCTCTTTACCAAATTCCACCCCAGTTGTTGTGCCTGTTGCACGTCGTTGGGTGCATTTGGTCCAAGTCAGGACATCCTCAGCTCGGTACTCACCCATTTGTGAGGACAACCATCCTGCTTGTCCTGTGAGAAAGCAAATGTTGCTTACCTGATGTAACAGGTGTTCTCACAGGACAGCAGGATGTTAGTCCTCACGAAACCCGCCCACCACCCCGCGGTGTTGGGTTCGTTTTAGTTTTTACTTTTTTAGGCACTGCCTGTAGCTTTGAAAATCAGACTGAAGGGAGACCCCTGCTGGCTGCAGGGTCAGTGCCTTGCTGGGCATGCCCAGTAGGGGCCAGTCAAAGTTCTGTTAAACTTTGACAGAAGTTTTCCGTGGTGGGCTCCATCCTCGATGTCACCCATTTGTGAGGACTAACATCCTGCTGTCCTGTGAGAACACCTGTTACATCAGGTAAGCAACATTTGCTTTCTCTTCTTGAAGTCATGGGGGCTGATGCCACACTGTTTCCTGCATATGCAGTGGGGGAGCAACGTGCTGTTGCTCCTCCTGTGTTCCAACACCATGCAGGCCCAAGGCTGATGCTTCCTCTTCCTGCCATGGTGCAGAGGACACTGTTCTTTTCTCTAGCTGCGATTTAAATAGAAACATGGAAATGACAGCAGAAAAAGACAAATCGGCCCAACCAGTCTGCCCAGCAAGCTCCCACACTTATTTTCCCATACTTAGCTGTTTCACCGACCACCAAGTTCAGGGTCCTTGTTGGTAACTGTTTGATTCAAATTTCCTGCCACCCCCTGCCATTGATGCAGAGAGTAATGTTGGAGTTGCATCAAAGGTGAGCATAAGGCTTAATGGTTAAGGGTAGTAACCGCCGCATCAAGCAAGTTACTCCGATGCTTGTTTACCCAGACTGCAGAGATCAATGCCTTGTTGGATGTTGTCTGAATGAAAATCCTCTTTTCCACATTTTCCCCCTGCCATTGAAGCAGAGAGCAACGCTGTATATGCATTCAAGGTGATGTATCAGGCTTAATTGGTTTAGGCTAGTAACCGCTACAATAAGCAAGCTATCCCCAAACTTATTTGTTTACCCAGACTGTGTAGTTCAGTCCTTGTTGGTTGTTGTCTGAATGCAAATCCTCTTCTCCACATTTCCCCTTGCCATTGAAGCAGAGAGCAATGTTGGAGTTGCATTAACCGTGTGAAGGCTTATTGAGTAAAGGTAGTAATCACCAGGTAGTAGCCTCCATTCCAGCAAGCCACCCCCATGGCTCTTCTCTTCATTCCCAGCTTCTAGCCTTTATGGATCCACAGTGTTTATCCCATGCCCCTCTGAAATCCTTCACAGTTTTAATCTTCACCACTTGCTCCGGAAGGGCATTCCAGGCATCCACCACCCTCTCCGTGAAGAAATATGTCCTGACATCAGTTCTGAGTCTTCCTCCCTGGAGTTTCAAATCATGACCTCTAGTTCTACTGATTTTTTTCCAACGGAAAAGGTTTGTTGTAGACCATGGATCATTAAAACCTTTCAAGTATCTGAAAGTCTGTATCATATCACCCCTGCTCCTCCTCTCCTCCAGGGTATACATATTTAGGTTCTTCAATCTCTCCTCATAAGTCATTTTATGAAGACCATCCACCTTTTTGGTCGCCCTTCTCTGGACCGCCTCCATCCTGTCTCTGTCCCTTTGGAAATATGGTCTCCAGAACCAAACACAGTACTCCAACTGAGGCCTCACCAAGGCCCTGTACAAGGGGATCATCACTTCCTTTCTCTTACTAGATATTCCTCTCTCTATGCAGCCCAGCATTCTTCTGGCTTTAGCTATCGCCTTGTCACATTGTTTCTCCGACTTCAGATTGTTAGACACTATCACCCCAAGGTCTCTCTCCTGCTCCGTGTACATCAGCCCTTCACCCCCCATCAAATATAGTTCTTTTGGATTTCCACACCTCATATGCATGACTCTGCACTTCTTGGCATTGAATCTCAGCTGCCAAATCTTTGACCACTCTTCCAGTTTCCTTAAATCCCATCTCATTCTCTCCACTTCTTCCAGCGTGGCCACTCTGTTGCAGATCTTAGTATCATCCGCAAAAAGACAAACCTTACCTTCTAACCCGTCCGCAATGTCGCTCACAAAGATATTGAACAGGACCGGTCCCAACACCGATCCTTGCGGCACTCCACTTAACACCGCTCTCTCTGCAGAGTAAGTTCCATTTACCATCACACAATGTCTTCTGTCTGTCAACCAGTTTGCAATCCATACTGCATGGCCTCTCCACCTTTCCGCCCGCTAGACCCACCACTTCCTTTTCCGAGCTGCACAGGCAGGAAGGAATGACCATGCTGTCACCGCCCCCAAACTGGTGGCATTCTAGGCCAGGGGTGAGCAAACCTTTTGGCCATGGCCCCCCTTCCATCCATATAATTTGTTTGGGACCCCACCCACCAAAGTTGGGTTATATCATGTATATAATATAATATATTTTATGTATGTATATATATATATCAAAGTCTCTCACCAACCAATCAGCTGTTGAACAGTTTGCCAAATAGCAGGCAATCATACTGCCAGCAAGAAGCTAAAAATTCCATTTTTGATTCTCTTCAGATTACTGAAAGGAGCAATCAGATACACACAAAAACAAAGAGAAGCAGATACAACACCACATCCAGACAGGCACCTCACAATCAGGCCTATACAGTAAAGTGCGGCCGCGGTTACCCTGCTTCTAACCCGCTTTCTACTCACAATTTGGCCGCATTAGTCCAACCCACGATTCACTATCCCTTTTAACCCATCTTTACCGCTTCTTTAAATCACGGGAAACCCTTTCCGCCCGCGGCATGTATATGGTATATAAACGATCGGATTAGCTATTCCCTCCCATACAGTAATGTGCACCCCGATTATCGCCTTTTTAACCTGCAGTTTTGCCGCGTGTTTAACCTGCTAATTTACCGCCTACCCTTACCCCTGCGTTAGTGAGGAGCGTCAGGCAAGCCCCAGCAGAGAGAGACAGCAATAGGCAGGCTCCAGTCAAAATCGACTCGACATGTTATTAAAGCAAATGTGAATAAAGTGCAACAAAAGTAAAGTTACTGCATGTGAATGACAAACAGTCCTCTCTCCCCTCCTCCCGAGGCGCACACTGCGGCTCCTCTGCCTCCCGGGGGCAGCCGGCAGCGAAAGCGGTTTCCAGCAGCCCCCGCCGGTGAAGGTGGATGAACGCACGCCTGTACGTGCAATTTGGGTGCTCAAGGCAGTGAAGGCGCATGAGCGCACGCCGTGCGTGACGTCACGGCGTTCGGTCATGCACCTTCGCTGGCTTGAGCTCCCAAATTGAATGTACAGGTAGGCGCTGAAGGCAGCAAAAGTGCATGACCGAACGCTTCTCCCACTCCTGGGTGTGTTGGCTCCCTGCTTATCGCGCCATCATCCCAGGCCCTGCCGCCTCTGCTGCTGCTGGTGACCCCACTGGGGAGGGCGAAAGGGCCAAGAGAGTGAATGAGGGGAGATTGTTCCGTTCCTTCCAACTCCCAAGGAGGCAAACAGCAGGCCCCTTAAACCTATCCAAGGAAACTGAGGACAGCCGTCAGGGTACATCAGTCAGTTCCCACCCTCCTCTACCCTCCAGACAGAAAGTTGAGCCAGCTGATTCTGCTCAAAGGGGAAGCATGTGCTTTACTGGCCGAGGAGGAGAGTTGCTGAAGAGGGTGATCTTCTAGGGAGAGGAGGGGCTTGAGGATCAGCAGGGAAAAGGGGGTTAAAATCACCTGAGCTAAAAGATTCCAAATTATCCCTAGCAACTGAAAAGCAGGTTGTTATTATAAACAAAACACGCACTTTGAAATGTTTGTATGCCAATGCCAGAACTCTAAGAAGTAAGACTGGAGAGTGTATAGCAGTGAATGATGTCATAGACTTAATTGGCATCTCAGAGACATGGTGGAAGGAGGATAATCAATGGGAAGGTGCTATACCAGGGTATAAATTCTATTGCAATGACAGAGAGGAGCATCTTGGTAGCGGTGTAGCGCTTTATGTCCGGGATGGCATAGAATCCAACAGGATAAAGATTCTGCAAGAGACTAAATACACAATCAAATCTTTATGGGTAGAAATCCCTTGTGTGTTGAGCAAGAGTATCCACCTGGCCAAGATGGTTATACGGACAGTAAAATGCTAAGAGAAATGAGGGAAGCTAGCCAAATTGGTAGTGCAGTAATAATGGGAGATTTCAATTATCCCAATATTGACTGGGTAAGTGAAACATCAGGACATGCTAGAGAGATAAAGTTCATGGATGGAATAAATGACTGCTTCATGGAGCAATTAGTTCAGAAACCGACAAGAGAAGGAGCTATTTTAAGGCTAATTCTTAGTGGAGAGGCGTAACGGTGGAGGGGCCGCTTGGTAATAGTGATCATAACATGATCAAATTTGAATTAATGATTGGGAAGGGGATAAGTAAATCCACGGTTCTAGCACTAAACTTTCAAAAGGGAAACTTTGAGAAAATGAGAAAAATAGTTTAAAAAAAACCCAACCAAACCAAAAAAACTGAAAGGTGCAGCTACAAAGGTTAAAAGTGTGCAACAGGCATGGATATTGTTAAAAAATTCCAACTCTAAGACAGAGAGGAGGAGGGGATTGGAGAGAGAAATCCCCATTCTCTCTATCACTGTGATCATTCATCCCCAACCTCCAGCCCAGTGTGTGAAGAGTGTGTTCAGGTATGTGTGGGTGTGTGAGGGAGTTCACACCTGGCCCTGGTCCTGGTCCTACCCCTTTGCACAGTTTACCTCTGGCCCTGGCTTCACCCATTCACTTCCCCTTCCTTTTTGTCAACAAATTTAGCCCTGTATTCAGTAAATATCAGTGTAAATTCTTTCGCATCCACGTATATAGTTGCTGGCAGCTTCATCCAAAAAAAAAGTTCATGTTGGGTTTTACATAGCGTCAGTTTCTCTTCTGTAGCCAGCACTATTGCAGTGCATGGGGGGGGGGGGGGGGGGGGTAGTTGATAGGGAATCCTCTCTAGCCAGTCAGAGACGAGAGTGATTGGGGATATCCACGCTGTCACCACACAGGCCACACTTCACCATCTGCATGACCAAATATTGAACCCATCAAACAAATTTGGCCTGGAGGACCCTTAAACAAGAGGGAACCCCATATCATCATTTTATGTATCCTGTCAGGACTGAAGCGGTCAAGGCAGCACAGAACTGGCGGATAAAGGCCATACGTAGAGCTTGAACGAGACCTTCAAAGTCAGCACCGCCTCCCCCACCTTGCCAGTGTGAAATCCCGGCCTTAGACGCATGCACACAGCCAGGTATACTCTTTGTCCCCTCTGAGGCTGATTTTTCAAACAGCCCACATAGGGGCGGATTTTCAGAGCCCTGCTCGCCTAAATCCGCCTAAATCCGGGCGGATTTAGGTGAGCAGGGCCCTGCGCGCCGGTGCACCTATGTTCAATAGGCCTACCGGCATGCGCAGACCCCGGGACTCGCGTAAGTCCCGGGGTTTTCCGAGGGGGGCGTGTCGGGGGGCAGGCCCGATCCGCGCGGCGTTTTCGGGGCGTGTCGGGAGCGTTTCAGGGGCGGGCCCGGGGGCGTGGTTACGGCCCGGGGAGGTCCGGGGGCGTGGCCGCGCCCTCCAGACCCGCCCCCAGGTCGCGTCCCGGCCCGCTGGCGCGCGGGGATTTACGTCTCCCTCCGGGAGGCGTAAATCCCCCGACAAAGGTAAGGGGGGGGTTTAGACAGGGCCGGGCGGGTGGGTTAGGTAGGGGAAGGGAGGGGAAGGTGAGGGGAGGGCAAAAGAAAGTTCCCTCCAAGGCCGCTCCGATTTCGGAACGGCCTCGGAGGGAACGGAGGTAGGCTGCGCGGCTCGGCGTGCACCGGCTATACGGAATCGATAGCCTTGCGCGCGCCGATCCCGGATTTTAGCGGATACGCGCGGCTACGCGCGTATCTACTAAAATCCAGCGTACTTTTGTTGGCGCCTGATGCACCAACAAAAGTACGCCAAATCGCGCTATTTGAAAATCTACCCCATAGCGTGTAAGCCAACTTTGAAACTATTCGGCAATTGGCCGAGCGCTCGTATGCATTCACTCGTGTAAACTTATTCCTGCTCTTCGGACCTAACTCGTGTACCTTTTAAAATCACAAGAGGCCTGTGAGTTTACTCTGCCCCCTTCAACGCCTCTGCTCAGTAGGGTAGATTTTCAAATAGCGCGATTTGGCGTACTTTTGTTGGCGCATCAGGCGCAAACAAAAGTACGCTGGATTTTAGTAGATACGCGCGTATCCGCTAAAAACCGGGATCGGCGCACGCAAGGCTATCGATTCCGTATAGCCGGCGTGCGCCGAGCCGCGCTGCCTACCTCCGTTCCCTCCGAGGCCGCTCCGAAATCGGAGCGGCCTCGGAGGGAACTTTCTTTTGCCCTCCCCTCACCTTCCCCTCCCTTCCCCTACCTAACCCACCCGCCCGGCCCTGTCTAAACCCCCTCCTTACCTTTGTCGGGGGATTTATGCCTCCCGGAGGGAGACGTAAATCCCCGCGCGCCAGTGGGCCGCTAGCGCGCCAGGACGCGACCTGGGGGCGGGTCCGGAGTGCGCGGCCACCCCCCCGGACTGCCCCGGGCCGTAACCATGCCCCCAGGCCCGCCCCCGAAACGCTACGGCCCGCCCCGAAAACGCCGCGTGGATCGGGCCCGCCCCCTCGACACGCCCCCGACACGCCCCCTCGGAAAACCCCGGGACTTACGCGAGTCCCGGGGTCTGCGCGTGCCGGTAGGCCTATTGAACATAGGCGCACCGGTGCGCAGGGCCCTGCTCGCCTAAATCCGCCCGGATTTAGGCGAGCAGGGCTCTGAAAATCCGCCCCAGTGTGCATAGCAGGACCTGCGTAATCGCTGGGTTACCTATGCACTTTTACCTTGAGCTTGATCCTGACCTGTTTTACAACAGCCATTTACAAACATCAAACCAGGTTTTTAGCTGCAGAAATGGCTTTGAAAATGACCCCTTTTATATACAATGCCCGGCCAGCTGCAATATATGAGAAAATGAGGGAAATTCAATTTAAAATTATTCATAGAAGCTATATTACTAGAGCAATGGGTGTTCATATGAAATTATGGAATAATAATTTGTTTAAAATGTAAAATACAAAATGGTACTTTTTGTCATATGTTTACAGGATGTCATAAATTGCAAATTTACTGGAGTAAAGTACAATGTTTATTAGAAAAAAATGTTAAATACCAACATAGAATGGTCAGGTAAATTATTATATTTACACTTATATGAAAACAAGTACAGTGTCCAGCGGAGAAAATTTTTTTTTGTGTTTATCGCTTTTATTAGCTAAAAAAAATATATTATTATCATGGAAGGAAGGAAGGAAGAGGAAGCCCCATTATATGAAACATGGAGCAGATTAATGCATCAAACAGCATTTTATGAGATTCAAAGAAGTAAAGATATTCAAAATCCTCGACAAAAAAATAAAACTAAAAAAATATTTCCAATTGTGCAAGGATGTTGCACTATATATTATTTGAATATATTTAAAGGAGAATGATTAGAATAGTAAAAATGTATTCATGTTATTTGTTTAGAACCAACTCTTTATTATAAATATAGGGGAAAGTAGCTGGGGGGATTAGTAGTTGGGGAATTAAGTAAAAATGATATATTGATATTATTTATATTATATTTTAAATCATATTATTTTAATTGTATTTTTTAAAATGTAATTTATTAATTGTTAATTTTATTTAATTTGTATGTTATGAAAACCTCAATAAAAAAACATCAAACACATGGACAGTTTAAAATATCCAAATCTTCAGTCTATGCATCCTCACCATCATGTGTCTCCAATGAACATTTCTCAGAAGTGGAAAAAGGAATAGGAAAAGCCATACTTTTTTTTTTTGGTGGGGGGGGCAGTACTTTCCTTCTGTTTCTGTGGAATTGTAATTGTCTCCTGCTGACTCTCGTATACCCTTAGTCTTCATACTAGCCCAACTGGGGATTTTTCTCCCTCTGCTCGTTAGCTGTCAAGGGCTTCCACAGCCATCTGATCTCCCTCTTGGAGCTTGAACACAGCACCCCCAATGATGCGGCCACACCTGTTTGGCCCTGAGAGATGGGCCATCTGAATCTGAATCCTCTCTAGTGTAATGCTCCCTGGGCTCAGGTCCAGCCCCTTTTTTAACCCCTCTCCCATGCAGCTCTTGCTTCCCAATCAGTAATGCAGAAGATGCCTACCTCCAGAACCTAGCGTGTATGCATCCTGCGTCTGGTCACTGGGTTGTGCTGTTGCATGATGGCTAGGGCGCCTTCCACCCCCAGGAGCTATGAACACAGCAAATTCGGGCTAGGCATCGAACCCTAATCTCCTGTATGGCAGCGTGCAGCAGTGTCTATCGAGGCTTTGAGCTGGCCCTATTTGCCACATATTGCACGTATCAGATTTGTTTCCATTTTAATATCTCTGGTAACCTGCCCGTGCCTTTAAGGATCAGTGAGATTCATGTGCTCTCTCTTTCTCCGTGATGCGCAGCTTCAGTCTGTCTGGTTTGGTTTTGCTTGGCTTCTCAGAAGCCCTTTGTTACATATAGTAGGAATAGTGTGCCCCTGCTGTAGACCTCATGCTTGTAGGGAGCTAGGATGCTGACAAATGCGATGGAGTGGAGGGGGTGGGTGTGCAGGGGGGGGTGGGGGTCTGTGACATTTCCTTGGGGTGATTCAGAGCCAGAGCACACAGTGATTAACTCGCTGGCCAGGAGCTTTATTTTGTAACCTTTAGAATCTAATGCCATTGAAACTTAATTTAGAAATTGCAGTAGTGTGGAGGGCTAGAAGGGCTACTCTTGCCAATTAGTGTCAGCGGCTCATCAGACAAAATTCTAAATTGAGCCAACAAACTGTGCCCAGCAGCAAGTTTGGGAACTTGCATTTGTTTTTGGTTCTGCTGTGTACATGAACAATGTCACTCCCCCAGAATCATGATCAGATTATAAGGAGTAGGCATCTACTATCTACAATTTGCTAGGCTGCTTAGACGGGATAAACTCCACTTAGCTGAAAGGATGGTTCCAACCCTTCCCCAGGGTCCCCTCCCAGAAAGCAAGCAGCACAAATGGAAATGTCTGTCTCCAGCTGGAAACTCATATCTGGCTACAGCAAAACACATTCATGCATGGAATCTCAGACAATTCGTTGCACTATTGGTGCCCGGTCGGACTGCTTTTAAAAGAATAGTCACACAAAAGAACACCCCAGAAACTGGCTCAAAAGATGCTTATACCTAGAAAATGGCCTGGAAGAGGTACCTTCAGGTCAATGGTCTAATCTGCGCTGAAGATGGCATTTTTAGTAGAGATGTGAATCGTGTCCTCGATCGTCTTAACGATCGATTTCGGCTGGGAGGGGGAGGGAATCGTATTGTTGCCGTTTGGGGGGGTAAAATATCGTGAAAAATCGTAAAATCGTGAGCCGGCACATTAAAACCCCCTAAAACCCACCCCCGACCCTTTAAATTAAATCTCCCACCCTCCCGAACCCCCCCCAAATGACTTAAATAACCTGGGTGTCCAGTGGCGGTCCGGAACGGGCTCCTGCTATTGAATCTTGTTGTCTTCAGCCGGCGCCATTTTCCAAAATGGTGCCGAAAAATGGCGGCGGCCATAGACCAACACGATTCCACGGCAGGAGGTCCTTCCGGACCCCCGCTGGACTTTTGGCAAGTCTTGTGGGGGTAAGGAGGCCCCCCCCCAAGCTGGCCAAAAGTTCCTGGAGGTCCAGCGGGGGTCAGGGAGCGATTTCCCGCCGCGAATCGTTTTCCGTACGGAAAATGGCGCCGGCAGGAGATCGACTGCAGGAGGTCGTTCAGCGAGGCGCCGGAACCCTCGCTGAACGACCTCCTGCAGTCGATCTCCTGCCGGCGCCATTTTCCGTACGGAAAACGATTCACGGCGGGAAATCGCTCCCTGACCCCCGCTGGACCTCCAGGAACTTTGGCCAGCTTGGGGGGGGGCCTCCTTACCCCCACAAGACTTGCCAAAAGTCCAGCGGGGGTCCGGAAGGACCTCCTGCCGTGGAATCGTGTTGGTCTATGGCCGCCGCCATTTTTCGGCACCATTTTGGAAAATGGCGCCGGCTGAAGACAACAAGATTCAATAGCAGGAGCCCGTTCCGGACCGCTGCCGTTCCGGACCGCCGCTGGACACCCAGGTTATTTAAGTCATTTGGGGGGGGTTCGGGAGGGTGGGAGATTTAATTTAAAGGGTCGGGGGTGGGTTTTAGGGGGTTTTAATGTGCCGGCTCACGATTCTAACGATTTATAACGATAAATCGTTAGAATCTCTATTGTATTGTGTTCCATAACGGTTTAAGACGATATTAAAATTATCGGACGATAATTTTAATCGTCGAAAAACGATTCACATCCCTAATTTTTAGCATTTGCTATTTCTTGCACTAGTGGGATAGGCGAATGTCCCCAGAAGGTAAATAATGTGTGCACTTTAATTATGGACTTTATCGCAAAATGCTCAACTACAGCTCCCTGAGGTGTAGTTAAATTGTTTTGCTCTGAACTCAGGCAGGCCAATATACACCAGTGGGTTATGCATTTCTACCAGCAGATGGAGACGGAGTAAAACCGATTTGCTGATGCCGACAAAAGCCCACCAGAATTCTCAGTCTCCAGCAGATGGTGGACATGCATCTCCCTACTGGGGATTGCTTGTAGTTAAAATAATAATAATAATAATAATAATAATAAAAAAGAAAGGAAAGAAGAAAGGAGTTATGGATGTTCACTTTGAAAATAGTTTTTATTGTGGTAATCTGTTCAGCACGATGGGTCTCTGAGCTGCAAGCTCTTTCTTGCTGTGAGCCATTTCTACAAATGACTGGGGGTGGTACAGTTTAGGATTTGTACCTTTCTTTTTGCTGAAAGTTGTTTCGGAGTATCATTTGAATCAGACTATTTCCCTGCCCACACTGGACAGGGATAGAGATGAGCATGATTATTATCTGTTCCATGCCTTGGATGTCAAGTGTTTCAAAACATATTCATTTCCAAAATTTCATCCACCATGCTGGTGAAAGAAAAACATTTTTGGGAAAGACGAGGAAGGTTTCATAGCACTTCATATCATTGCATCCAGCAATGTATAATGTTTTTAATCATAAACCAACCTCCTCCAACCCGTGAATGATTTTTTGTGTTTTTAGTGTGATAAAGGAGGTTGGTGTTTTTTTGTGTTTTTAGCGTTTTGTGTTTTTAGCGTTGGAGGAGGTTGGTTTATGATTAAAAACATTATACATTGCTGGATGCAATGATATGAAGTGCTATGAAACCTTCCTTGTCTTTCCCAGCATGGTGGATGAAATTTTGGAAATGAATATGTTTTGAAACATTTAGAGTTTTTTTCTCTTTACTGTAAAATGCTAGAAAAATTTGTTCAATATTGATTTGAGGTGATATCCGGTTTCGTATTTATGATATTTATATCCCTCGAAGAACATTTGTGCTTTATTCGTTTTTGGTCTTTTACATTGAATCAGCACAACTAAGGGGGTCATTTTCCAAGGAGTTACCGCAGGAGATAAATTCGCAAATCGCGCTAACAGCCGTTAACGTGATTTGCGAATGCAAATTCTTAATTTTGTATTCAGGGGGCGGAGTTGGGGCGGAGCATATGTAAAGTTATCGTGTGCGGCGAAACAGCCGCAGTGTTAGCGCGGCTCCTAGCTACAACCCTTTCATTCGCAATATGTTGTGCGCTAAAGGTTTATCGCGGTTCACGGTATTGCCAGACAGCCTGTTTCAGTATCCTGCAGGAAGAGAGAGAGAGAGAGAGAGAGAGAGAGAGAGAGAGAGAGAGAGAGAGACTTGCTATTATGTCTACTCCCTAGACAGGTATTTGTATCCCTATGAGAGGCTCACCTAGTAACTCGAGGTGGGGATTAGGTATGAGTGTAGGGGGTTGGGGGCCACTGTCACATTCAACATGAGACGTACGAACAGAACAGTGGTCTCTTGTGAAGATTTGATGGCCTTCGGAGTGAGGAAACTCACTCCAAGATGGGATTTGGGCAACGTTCTCTCAACCTAGCTTGTTGTTGCCCAGGTAGAGTGTCCATCAAGCTAGTTTGAGAGAACATTGCCCAAATTCCATCTTGGAGTTGAATTAAAAGCAAACATAGTCCATGTGTCTATATGTAAAAAATCACCGAAGCTAATGATTTCTGAATTATCCCTAACAACTGAAAAGCAGGTTGTTAATACAAATAAAAAACATACTTTGAAATGTCTGTATGCCAATACCAAAAGTCTAAGAAGTAAGATGGGAGAGTTAGAGTGTATAGCAGCAAATGATGAGATTGACATAATTGGCATCACAGAGACTTGGTGGAAGGAGGATAACCAATGGGACAGTGTTATATCAGGGTACAAATTATATCGTAGTGATAGGGAGGATCAACTTGGTGGGGGTGAGGCTCTTTATGTCCAGGAGGGTATAGAGTCCAACAGGATAAAGATCATACAAGAGACTAAATGCTCAGTAGAATCTATATGGGTAGAAATCCCATGTGTGTTGGGTAAGAGTGTAGTGATAGGAGTATACTACCATCCACCTGGACAAAATGGTCAGACAGATGATGAAATGCTAAGAGAAATCAGGAAAGCTAACCAATTTGGTAGTGCAATAATAATGGGAGATTTCAATTACCCCAATACTGACTGGGTAAATGTAAGATCAGGACTTGCTAGAGACATACAGTTCCTGGATGTGATAAAAGAGTGCTTCATGGAGCAATTGGTTCAGGAACTAACAAGAGAGGGAGCTATTTTAGATTTAATTCTTAGTGGAACACAGGATTTGGTGAGAGAGGTAACGGTGGTGGGGTCACTTGGCAACAGTGATCATAACATGATCAAATTTAGACTAATAACTGGAAGGGGAGACAATAAGTAAATCTTCAGCTCTAACACTAAACTTTCAAAAGGGAATCTTTGATAAAATGAGGAAAATAGATAGGAAAAAACTGAAAGGTGCAGCTGCAAAGGTTAAAAGTGTTCAACAGGCAAGGACAATGTTTAAAATACAATACTAGGGACACAGTCCATATGTGTTCCACACATTAAAAAAGGTAGAAGGAAGGCAAAACGATTAGTCATGGTTAAAAGGTGAGGTGAAAGAGGCTATTTTAGCCAAAAAAACATCCTTCAAAAATTGGAAGAAGGATCCATCTGAAGAAAATAGGATAAAACATAAGCATTGTCAAGTTAAATGTAAAACATTGATAAGACAGGCGAAGAGAGAATTTGAAATGAAGTTGGCCATAGAGGCAAAAACTCATAATAAAAACTTTTTAAAATATATCCGAAGCAAGAAACCTGTGAGGGAGTCGGTTGGACCATTAGATGACCGAGGGGTTAAAGGGGCTCTTAGGGAAGATAAGGCCATTGCAGAAAGACTAAATGAATTCTTTTCTTCCATGTTTACTAATGAGGATGTTGGGAAGATACCAGTTCCGGAGATGGTTTTCATGGGTGATGAGTCAGTCGAACTGAACGAAATCACTGTGACACTGGAAGATATTTATTTTATTTTATTTTATTTTATTTATTTATTTATTTATTTATTTATTTATTTGAATGTTTTTTTTTATACCGAAGTTTGGTGTCTGCTTTCACTCCGGTTTACAATTATAACAACGATTTACATTAAAAACATCATAGAACTATAAGGCCAGATTGACAAACTAAAGAGTAGCAAATCACCTGGACCAGATGGTATGCATCCTAGGCTACTGAAGGAACTAAAAAATGAAATTTCTGATCTATTAGTTTAAAATTTGTAACTTATCATTAAAATCATTCATTGTACCTGAAGCCTGGAGGGTGGCCAATGTAACCCCAATATTTAAAAAAGGCTCCAGGGGTGATCTGGGTAACTATAGACCAGTGAGCCTGACTTCAGTGCCGGGAAAAATAGTGGAAACTATTCTCAAGATCAAAATCATAGAGCATATAGAAAGACATGGTTTAATGGAACACAGTCAACATGGATTTACCCAAGGGAAGTCTTGCCTAAATAATCTGCTTCATTTTTTTTAAGGGATTAATAAACATGTGGATAAAGGTGAACCAGTAGATGTAGTGTATTTGGATTTTCAGAAGGCATTTGACAAAGTAACTCATGAGAGGCTTCTAAGAAAACTAAAAAGTCATGGGATAGTAGGCGATGTCCTTTCATGGATTACAAACTGGTTAAAAGACAGGAAACAGAGGGTAGGACTAAATGGTCAATTTTCTCAGTGGAAAAGGGTAAACAGTGGAGTGCCTCAGGGATCTGTACTTGGACCGGTGCTTTTCAATATATATATAAATGATCTGGAAAGGAATACGACGAATGAGGTTATCAAATTTGTGGATGATACAAAATTATTCAGAGTAGTTAAATCACAAGCATATTGTGGTACATTACAGGAGGAACTTGCAAGACTGGAAGATTGTGCATCCAAATGGCAGATGAAATTTAATGTGGACAAGTGCAAGGTGTTGCATATAGGGAAAAATAACCTTTGCTGTAGTTACACGATGTTAGGTTCCATATTAGGAGCTACCACCCAGGAAAAAGATCTAGGTATCATAGTGGATAATACTTTAAAATCATTGGTTCAGTGCTGCAGCAGTCAAAAAAGCAACAGAATGTTAGGAATTATTAGGAAGGGAATGGCTTTGGTTTGATTTAGGACTTTTTTAAAATGGTGTTGAATTGAATGTATTATGTTGTACTGATGTATTACATTGTTGTTTTTTTATGATGTAAACCACTTTGGGGGGGGGGCCCTATTTATGTGGAAAAAGATGGTATATTAAGTATGAAACAGAAAGAAGCTCAGCTTTGAAATCGAGTTGCAAAAGAATTTGTGATGAGAGGAAAGAAGCAGAGCCCATTCAGTGACTCTTATGAAACCGAGCCTTAGGCCACCTGTTTACATAGTTCTTTCTGCTTGTTTTCCTCAGAGCAAGCGCATCAAGTGATAATGGGATAGGAACTCTGAATTCTGGAGCAGATAGTTTGCTCTTTTCTTCAGCACATTTATGCTGTAATTTGAGTGTAAACGAAATACAGCAAGCAGGCTGGTATAATCTTCATCATCCCAAGAAGAGTGCAGAACTGGTCTCCATAGCTTTGGAAATAATCTGCAGGCTGAATCGTGGTACAAAGCCAGAGGTTGAGATTAGCCTATAAACAATGGCAGAAACCCTTCTCTTACAGCAGATTCCATAGGTCTGACGTGACACAGGGAAGAATGATTAACGTGTGAGCCCAACAGAAGATCTGAGTGATCTGCCCTGTGACCTAGGGTAGAGGAGGAGAATCCTGCAGGCAGTGGTGCACATGGAATAGGAACCCATATCAATATTACTCAAGCATTCCCTTCCCCCAGCTCGCTTGGAAGGAAGAAAGCAGAGAGGCTCAATCTGGCCAATTGTTGTACTTTGTCACTGCTCCTTGAATTCTCATCTAGGTCTTAGGTGGGGTTGCCTAAGGAATATACACTGCAGTGAGTTTTATAATAACAGTTACTGGAATTTGGTAACAGTTCTGCTTTGTGGCCTTATGCAGTTATATAAAAGAGTTGTGGTCACATTTGGTTACAGTTTATTTCTGGTTAAGGGTGGTATTATGATAGACTAGGACTGGAGAGTTAACATACCACTATATCCTTTAAAACGGTATGTACTGTAAAGCAGAAATTAGGCCAGTTATAGAAGTGCTTGTGGTTGCTTTACAAAAATCTAGATTTCTTAGCCACCACACAAAACTTGCCTTACTCCTATAAGTGATCCTTTCCATGACTTTGTGCCAGCCTGAGAGTTTTTGCCGTAGGTGATGAAGTTATCCTTGTTGTTTCTGTCTTCGTATCGTTAACCCATTCGTAGGTTTCTCAGTAACAGGCCACATGTGGGCTCCATGATATCCAAAATGCAGAATGATGGAGGTGGAGTTCTCCGTTCACTACTAGAGGATAGTTTTATCAGAATCTGTGGTGCTCTCTGGAACTCTTTCAACACATTGCTAGCCAAACTTCCCAAAGAGAGTACTTGGCCTAGGACGAGTATCCTCTTTCTGGGGAGTTTCCACCACTGATCTTCTAGCTCCATTGGCTCAAGGGCTGTTGGTCACCTCCACCTCCACCTCCATCTTTTCTGCTGGTTCTAATAGAGCACATTCCTTTCCCTGTCCCACCGCTCCTCCTGGAAAATCCGCAACCTGCTCCCGATCCACCTGAGCTCCTTCCTCCCCTTGGTGATGTAAGACCTGTGCAGCTCCTCCCCCTACAGAACCCTGTGTCTTACATGAATTGAAGTCTCTCTCCTGTTCTGACTTCCTTTCTGGCCCTGGTTTCCCAGGTTTTCTGTACAGCTATCTCCTTTGATGAACCATCACATTACATACAGTAGCTTCACCCAACTTATCATCACTGGCTTCAGCATTATTCAGTTCTATTAACTTTACTTTGCTTTTGGAGGAATGTATGAGTGATATATTATATACAGTAGGTGTCTCTTTGTTTCTAGCCCCAGTACATTTCTAGTTCCAGCACATCCCTGAAATTTTCATCATTTCCCCATAGTGATTCTGTATATGCCCTCTTCCAAATTGACATCCAAGATCCAACTAAACCAGAAATTGTTCCAACCCATCATTATAAATTAATTCTAAGATTTGGAAATGTAGACGCTGATGACAGATAAAGACCTCCAGGGCTAACTTGTCTGTACAGTTTCCCTATTTCTTGCAGACCCTGCTTGATCTCTCCTTTGTCCTCACTTTGCCACCATTAATGGCGCCTTGTCTTTGGCCCATACACACCTCTGCTGCGAGTCTGCATGAAGCCAAACTAATATGTACTGGCACCTAAAAAGAGATTGACAGCTGTGGCCTAGCATCTGTAGATATTTCTTTAGTCTCCCCACCCTTCTAAGTGGATACCTTTCCTGTTCTGTTTCTTTTCCAAAAGGAAATAACTTTATTTTTTTCATAAAATAATTGCACATTTACCATTTTAGGATCATCGCGGTAGAGTTCAGTTAGCAAAGTTCAAAAGAATAGGTACATGTATAGATTTAGCATCATTACAAAGAATACCAGGGTCTTCTGTGCTGTCAAACCACTCTGAGGCAAGGATGGTCTTTGAACCTTTCATTTCAGATGATAAATTCCATTGTCCCACTATCCTTGGGTCCAATTACTCTCTAATGCATCTGCCACTGTGCCACTCTCGAGTAGTGCCAGATCTCTCTCCAAGAACCTTTTACAGTCTGCTTCTGTTGTTACATTTTCCCAAACAATGTTGGTGGTAGCCTGTAACTTACTTCCTCCAGGAAAAATCCATCTAAGAAGTTTAAAAGTGAGATCCAATTTCCACAGAGTTAAAATGTTGCAGAGTCTTTTCACGTGTTCATTTATCAGCTTTGTAGCAACACTGAACCCTCTGGCTGTCTCAAATTGATTGGATTTTTTTTGTCCTTGACAAACTAGCATTTTATTCCTTCAACTAAATCTTTTTGCATAGATCTTTTGCATACAAAAGTAGTATTCTAATAAGCATGAACAACTATACCAAAGATGCATTTAAAGGCATACAACTTTTCAATCATAGATTAATTAATCTCCACTACTTACTTTTCAATCATAGATTAATTCATCTCCACTACTTTTTACCTTACACATGAGCATTGCATTTTTTACTTGACATTGCATAACACATCTAATAAATATTATTTGGTACAGGGAGTTAAATATCTGCATACTGATATTCAGTTCTGTTATATATAGTTAATTAATGGAAATGTCTACTTCAGGTAGGAAGAGCATGCTTTATACATTTAAAAAATGAGGCGTTGTTAGTGATAAGCTTTTATTACTCCCCAGTGAAATAATTCCTATAACAAATGTCAGTTCTTCACATTCACTATACAGAGCCTTCGGTCATTTCCATCGTGCACCGGTCGTAATTACCTGAAAAACAAAAGATGACTATTGTGGGACCTTACAGGAGCCCATGAAGAATATATGAAAATATTGCTTTCACAAATAGTTTCTCTTTTTCTTCTACGCAAACTAAATCATTCTAGTTCAGAATGTTGTTCTTTAATGTTCTCCAATTCCAGGGTCTGTTGTCCTGCAGACAAGATAAAATTAAGTGTTGGAATCTTTGTTATTAGAGAGAAAGTGAATAAGTCATATTTCAAATAGGTTTTCATTTTGAATCACACAAATCAAATTCACTCTTAAATAAATTAATATGAAATGCTTTTCCTTCTATATAAATAAATGGGGTTTAGAATGCACTAAGGGCTAAGATACACAAATCCTAATTAGGGCTACTGATTTTAGGTTTTAACTAATAAACTCCAATAAAACACCCCTGATAATGAAAAAAAGGTGTTTATTAGATAAACACTGGAAAAACACCATTTCCCCTAGTAGTCTGTCACCCCTCCTTTGCCTACCATGAACATAAGAATATAACATAAGAACATAAGGAATTGCCATACTGGGTCAGCCCAAGGGTCCATCAAGCTCAGTATCTGGTTTCCAACAGTGGCCAATCCAAGTCACAAGTACCTGGCAAATACCCAAACATTAAATATATCTCAAGCTACTATTGCTTATTAATTAATAGCAATTTATGGATTTTCCCTCTAGGAACTTATCCAAACCTTTTTTAAACCCATTAACAATAACTGCCGTAACCTCATCCTCTGGCAATGAATTCCAGAGCTTAATTATGTGAAAAATAATTTTTAAATGTGCTACTTGCTAACTTCATAGAATGCTCCCTAGTCCTTCTATTAACTGAGAAAGTAACATAACTGATTTACACTAACCTGTTCAAGTCCTTTCATGATTTTGTAGTGGCTCTTCCACTTTGTATTTGTGCCTTTTCCATGTTAACGATTCCTCAGCTGCACAAATGTATGGATTTGGTTCAACCAGAAAAGGTACTCAACAATAGTACCTGCACTGCGAAAATACCCATAAACACCATTTTTTGGTACCTGCAAAGAGCCCCCAGTTATCTAGAAAGTAAATAACTACTGGTAATTTACAATTTATAAATACCTAAAATCAGAAGCCCTACTCATAATCAGTCACTTGATACCCAGGGCTGGCTGCAGCATGAAGGCAGGAGAGGCAGGGAACAGTCCCTTATTATGGGGATGGATTGTGAATGAAAAATGTTTTGTATTTATATGAAAATTGATGTGAGGATTTTTGCTTCTCCTTTTTGTTTGTGAGAAACCAGAAATCTCACCATTTCTCATAAAACACCAAATAATAAAATCAAGAAATATAAAACATCAATCATAATAGTAAAACCAACTAATACAAAGGGTATATTTTTCAAAACAGCTAAGAAAGAGAATAACATCCAATAATTAAAAACTCATAAATATTTTTTAAAAATTTGCTCAGCGCTAACAGTGCTTTCAGTTATGAGCTCAACAGCAGCTATCGGCTTCTGCAGGCTCTTAACCAGCTACATGACAAATACAGCCAGCCCCCTAAGTTCCGCCCGCATACCCGACACATTTTCATGCAGGCTCACCAGAAACACAGCTATGGCACAGGAGTAGGTACTCCTGCACAGAGCCAGCCACAGCAGCTGCAGGGGTCTCAGGCACCATCAGGACCGTCGTCCTCAGGCCTTGAGGGAAAACAGGGAGGTGGCCCTACCCGGGATGGATATGTCAGGATCTGGGAGTAGTGCTGCCCTCCCACCAGCAGGGACTCTTAGTGGACCATGTTCCATGCTGCTTATTCCTCCAAGCCCTATGGCCTGGAGATCCTGCTCATGGCCATGTTTCCCTGTACTGCCACAGGATATATATGCCTGCCCCTTGGTGAGTTCAGAGCCTCGGTTTGGCGCTCTCTGTTTTCCTGGCTGTGACCTTTGTTACTCTTGTTCTTGTCCTTGCCTTGTCCCTGTTTTGTATGTTCTGCTCTTGGTTTGTTTTTTTTTGTAATGGCCCTGTTCTGTGGCTTTCTGGTGTCCTGCCTGTTTCTATTTCTTTTTCCTTGCTTTGTATCTTGTTCTATTTAGCCTGTATTTGACCCATTTTTGTGGTCTTCTGGTTTTGTTCTTTTGTCTTGTTTGTTGCTCTCTGGTTCAGTTTAGTTTTTTTCCTTTTGTCTGCCTGCACTGTGTCTCATGGTGCACTCTCTGTCCTGTGTTTCTTTTGTGGGCACCTTTTGTCTCTCTGTTCCTGAGGTCTTGCCCTGTTCTTTTGGGTGTCCTTTGTCCGAGTACATTCCCTGCTAAGTCCTCCTGGCCACGAGAACTTGAGGGCTCAACCTGAGGGGGAGATGACCGATAGAGACAGAAGATTCTGGTGCTAGGTCAGTCCTTGTCTTGTCCTAGCCAACTCTTAACTATCGTCCAGCCCACTCCTGCACTGGGGATTTTCACCACTGGCAGTCCTGCTGTCACAGGGTAAACCACATCCTGGTCCTTAGGCATGGCTTCTACATTGCCAGCTGTGGGGAGGGTGCACTCCTTCGCCAGGAGCAGCTAGGAATCCTTTTTCTTCCTAATCCTTATCCTACTTTTCGTCTTCCTCCTCCTCACTGCTTTCTCCTGCGAAAAGATGCGAATGTGTGCGTTATGTGAGCAAGTGTAGTGAAAGGCAGAGAAAGCTAGAGATAGCAGCATGATATGCATTTGGCATCAGGGGTGCTCAGTGTTTTTGGTTTTTGGTTTTTTTTTAGGGGGTGTTGTGCCAAAGGGAATTGCAGGACACAGTGGACTACAGTGCTGGGGTGATAGGTTGCACAGCAGAACCAAGCTAGCAATCTAAAATGAGGCAAGTCTAAGGCAGGCAGGAACAGCAAGGTGACAGCATAGTGTTACTGCCCAATGGTTGGGCTCTTTAGGCAACCCATCTTAAGAGTTAGTGGCTGTGTGCATGGGTTCTTGTTTAGGCCTGTTGGAAAGGAGAACTAGCATCAGAGGGAAAAAAGGGTTCCCATGCTGAAAGTGGTAAACATCGCAATAGAAAACAGGAGTATGCAATGACTTAGACAGTAGTTGTCATTAGAGGGCTGCCTTTATGAATGGCTAAGAATTACTTAAATTTTCTGTATTTACCACCGTAGCTCTTAGGGGAGGACTATAGTTAGGGTGTTAGTGTCCAGTGGAAGTGCAAGTTGTACCTTTGGGTAAAGAAGGAATGTTTAGATGAGCAGTAGTGTGTACGTGAGGCACCATACACATTGTCTGGCAATTGTGAAACCTGGCATCTGTGAGGTGAGTGTCCTTTCTTCTGGCAGCATCCTGGTGGACGAGCAGCTGCTGCAGTCATGCCACCTCCTTGCACCTCAGCTCCCGGGACTACTTCTTCAGGTCTTCAATCTGTTGAAAACGATAGATAAGAAGCTGTGAAGGTAGAAGAGAGAAATGCAGCATAAGGGTCAAGCATTATTACACTTTTCCTTGGCTGCCACCTACTCTTCCCCCTCAGGTAAGGCACTTTCCTGGACTTTTAGCTGTGTACATTGCTCCAGCTTTTGGGGAGAGAGTTCATATATAGCCACCACCTTTAAGTCAGGCGTTATGCCATAGTGACATAGTATGTGATAGTACATGGTAGCACGGGTGACCGTTCTTAGCCCTGCAGTTTGTGGAGCAATAGTGCCTCCAGTGCTTTGCTCTTAAATTACGATGGAAATTTCCCCTCCCTTCTATGTACGACAGCATGTTCAGTGGAAAAGCTTTTAGGTTGCCCACTTAGCTTGACAGCAACACCCTTCTTCCCTTAACTTCAAGAGTAGCTTTGGCATCTACTTCCCTCTAGACCCCTTACCCCACTACAGTGGTTAGCTGAGGGTTGAACTGTTGGCGGAGAAGCCTTCCATGTGGACTGCCATGCACCTGAGGCCCCAGCACATTCCATGAGTAGGGAAGAGCTCACCCTTCTGCTCAATGATCAGAAGAGTAAAGCTTCATAAATCCCCACCCATGGAGTGGGATTGGTGCCCACCCTAATGCAACCGGAAACAGTATCCATGTGAAAGTATACCCATACTTTACATATGTGTATAAAAGTACATGTGTACGTTAGGGGGCAGTGAGATGTGCATTTTAAAACCTACCTGTGTCCTGCCACTCAGGTTTTAAAATACTTGCTAATATCTCCACGTTTCCCTTTACGTGTTCAAGTGCATAGTGCACTGCACAGTTTTGAAAGATGGGCTCATTAAATGGAATGGAGAAGGGTTTACTAGCTCCTTTCATTAAAAAAAACCCAACCCCCCCCCCCCCCCATGGATAAAAAATAATCTTTTGAGATATGATAATCAAGTCATCACTCAAAGTTTTTGAGAACTATTATCCCGGTTGGACAGTTTTGTCCGTTAGTGGGATCGGAGTTCATAACAGCCTCTTGAGATGTGGTCCAGATTTATCCAAAAAAGGGTTACCAAAAGAACTTTTAAGCAGGCATTGTACCTTAATCCTGATTAATTTTGATACTTAAGAAAAAAGACACAGTCTAATCAGGTGACGTGTTTTGCCATTCTCCAGTCAAATTAATCACATCAGTCATATGATAAGGAAACTTTGGCTCATATTGGGTTATTTATGACCTTTTTAAGGAAGGCCCTTGATTTGACTATCAAAAAGGAAAACATTTAAAAAATGATTTGGTTTTCAGGGTTTACATTATTAAAGGACTACGTGAGTTGATATATATGGGCAAAACTATATATACCTGTGAAAATTTGTATAGCAAAAAAACTGTAGGAGAAATCAATTGGCAGGAAGCCCCAGTAGTGTTACATGGGAGCAACAGCTGCATTCAGTAGAAGATTTAAGATTTGTATTATTGACTGTGTTGTTCCTCATTGGAGCGATGGAGACATATCTACTGTCTTGAACAAAGAGAACAACATTAGATATTCCCTTTGAACACATTATATTCATCTGGATTTAACTCAAAAATACAGTGGAATGTTATTCTATAAGGAGCTATTTACCGATGTGGTTTGAATGATATACTCTCATTGATTACAACTACTGTGTCTCGCCTGTTTGATCATCAGTGGCCTAGGTCATGTAAGATCGTGAAATTTTACCATTGTTTTCCAAAAAGAAATGTAGCTAAGAACAGAGCATGCTTCTTAAACAGATTAGATTGCTGCTATCTGATTGGCTGTTAGTCAGTTTCAATTTATTGGAGGCTATTGGTTTATTGGTCTGTCAAGATCAAGGGGGGATTTCAGCAGGTCTTTTAAACAAATCTGAAAACACTGGGTCAAAGCCTGTTGAAGATATACCTAGAAGAATAGCCGTTAAAGGACTTTAAAATATTTATAGTATTGAGTATGGATTTGTTTGAGTTTTTCAGAAATATATTTTAAAAATAATATATAATAGATTACAAATACACCTATCAATTACTGAGATCATATTTTTAAAGGTTTTGTTGGACATGTTGTTATTGCAAATCCATGTAGAAGTACAAATGTTTAATATAAAAGTGAAGTTACAATGGTGAGGGGGGAGCAGGGGAGAGATGAAAGAGGGAGGGACAGACCTGAAACTCTATGCTGTGTCACAGGATGCAAGCTGGGGCCATGTGGGTGGTGAGAGGTAAGGCAGCCCTGAAAGTGTGGATTTCTTATTTCTGTAGTTTTATGTCTCAAGATGCTGCAGAGGGATATTTATCCCGGGGAACACCCCTTTTGGCACTGGATCAGATAGATCTGCTTATAGAGGCAGTTTTTCTTTCTTACACGATGCTTCAGACTAAAATATTGACTTGGAATGTGTGTAGTAGGCTCAGCTATTAAACAATACTAATTATTGAGAGCAATTAAATGATTTAAGACAGATTTTGCTTTTCTTCAGAAGACTAGATTGACAGACAAGGAACGTGGCAAACTGCAACAACAGCGGATAGGAGAAGTCTTCTCCGCTTCCTCGTGCTCTCACAGAGCGGGTGTTGCTATTTTGATAAACCGCTCACTTTCTTGTCAGATGCCGAAAGTAATACAGGACCCTGAGGACAGCTTCATTATAGCAGAGAGTCTTCTGTATGGAAAACAAATAATACTGGGTTCTGTGCATGCCCCAAATATCTACAGGCATACCTTTTTTTGTGATCCTGATTAATCTCCTTGTGCAATACACTCATATATCTCTTGTACTGGGAGGAGACTTTAATCTCATTTTTGATCCAACTATTGATAAAGTGCCAGCTAACCTGAAAGCATCTGTATCATACAGTTGAGGCATTCCCTATCTCTGTGATTTTCTAAATTTAGTAAAATGTTTGGAGATGTTTACATCTGGGGGGAAAAGACATTTTGAGACTAGAGGGCCAGTTGAGAAAGTTAAAAAATATATTTCACTGTAATCTAACCCCATATACAAAGATGCAATATCTAGCGAAACAAGTTAAATTGAATACTCTAATGCAGCAGCGAACAAAAAAGAGTATGCTGTATTATAAACACAAATTAGTCTTTATGGCAACAGACCTGGTCAAATGATGGCTAACTTAATCAAGCAAAGGGCGGGTAAAACATATATTACTACTATGCGAGAGGGAATGGAACTTGGTGCATTCAACTAAGGAGATGAGCCAGATTTTTTATTCGGATTATAGCAGACAAAGGGAGTCTTTTGGCCATGAGGGAATATTTGTATTCCTCTCCTTTGCCTAACCTGACGATGGATCAGCTGGAGATTTTGAATTCCCCCATCAGTGCTGGTGAAGTCTGGGAGGTAATTAAACAATCTAAACCAGATGGGCTGCCTGGTGAATTCTCTAAATTTGTTAGGATTAGTGGGTTAGTGGGCCCTTGGCCCGAGGTGAGAGATGGTACCACCCACAGGGAGGAGCCCCACTGAGCCTCACCGTCGGGAGGCGAGGTCTGAGCAATTGGTGACACAGCCCAGCAAGTATAGGGAGAGCAGGAGACTGGAGTGTGTATGTGGTTGCCAGAATAGATCCTCCTAGTGGTGAAGTGCTGAGCAGGCGCCAAGGAGTGGGGAATGCAGGCAGAGTAAGGAGGAGTGCTTGCGAGGGTGACCCCCAGGGGGTGGAGCCACAGAGAGTGTCAGCACGGGAGGTATGACGTAGGCTTACCCGAGAAGCGGGGAAGCCCAGGGGTCTCTGGCGGTGCAAGAGGACACTACCCCAAGGAGTGGGGGAGTACGATACAGTCTCAGAGATAGGCAGGATGCTATCCCGAGGAGCAGGGAGTGGAACGTCGTAACAGTAAAATACAAGGCGCTGCTCCGAGGAGCGGGGGAGCGCGGCTCAGTCCCAAGTGCACAACGTGCTATCCCGAGGAGCAGGGGGCACGGCTTAGTCACAAGCGACGGCAATGGCCCACGGAGCAGGGTACACCGGCGTTGGGTCTTCACAAAGCAGAGTAGTGAGGCAATGGCCCACAGGGCGGGGTACACCTACGTTGGTCTCCACAAAGTAGAGTAGTGAGGCAATGGCCCGCAGGACGGGTACCCCGTCCTGCGGGCCATTGCCCAGTAATGAAAATATTGGCTACTATGGATCATATATCTAGGAACAATTTGAAATCCCTGTTGATTATTTTTGATGCCAAAAAGGCATTTGACAGGGTAAATTGCTGTTTTTGTTTGAATCTTTAAAAATATGCGGGTTGGAAGGACCTTTTTATGCGTTTTATTCATTTGTTATACAAAAATCTGAGAGCCAATATTTTGGTTAATGGAGAATTATCTCCTGAATTTATTCTTAGTAGAGGCACTTGACAGGCTTGTCCACTGTCTCTTCTGCTTTTCATTTTAGCTTTAGATCCCCTGCTATGCAATATAGCAAGTAATCCAAATATAAAAGGTATTGCAATACATTCAAAACAATTCAAGCTATCTGCTTTTTCAGATGGACTCAGAAATTTATTGGAAGCATTATTACAAGAATTTAGAGTTTATGGGCCACTGGTGGGATTTAAGCTGAGTCTTGACAAGTCCGAAGCTTTATCGGTGGGGGATTGGCCAGTGCGGAGATGGCTGGGGGAGTTTCTTCTGAAATGGGCAGACACTAAGATAAGATATTTGGGGATTCTTTTGCTAAATGATTTGAACTTGCTTTATGAGGTTAATATACAAAAGTTACTAGATATAACTAAGCCCTCTTTAGTGGCTTCGACCCCTCTAAACATATCTCTCATTGGTAGACTATATTTATTTAAGATGATACTTCTCTCCAAATGGCTATATGTTTTTGGATTAATCCCACTTTATTTGAGGAAACACTCGCTGTTATTGTTCTTGAGAGATATGAGATCTTATATATGGAGGGGAAGAAATCCTGTTTAATGCTTAAACAACTGTTAAGTCAGTGGACCCTTAAACTGAAGTGCAGTTGGTGCCACTTGCCGGGAGGAGCCTTGCAGGTCCTTGCTGTTGGTGGGCAGAACTTGGCTGATGCAGAGAACTAATAGGGACTTCACCACTACCAGCCCACATTCTCCTTGGGTGCTGGGGCCGGCTGGACTTAGGCACAGGTCTCTGGATGGCGAGGTATCCTAAGAAGTAATTGGGCAAGAAGGACAAGTCTGTATGGGACGAAGTCGAGGCAGGCAGCAGAACAGCAGAAATGAAGACAAAGCTTGTTTGGGGCAGGCGGCAGAACAATCGAGGTCAAGATGAGGTCCAAGGTCAGCCAGGAGACCATCCAAGAAGAAGATGGAGTCAAGGCAAGCCGAGGTCCAAAGGAAGGAGCTGAAGAGGCAAAGGAGCAGGAATGGGAGCACAAGAACAGGAGCAGGAACCACTGGAGAAAGAACACAAGAATATGACTGGAACCAGGAACACAGGAAGCAACATTGGAACAAGCAACCAGCTACTCTCAGGGAGTTCGACTTCTTGCTGGGGCAAGTTGGAAAAGCCGAGGAGCCCTTTTATAGGGCAGAGCTGCTGGGATCATCAGAAAGGGCCTCGGGGCTTTTCCATCATGGGCCCTTTAAATTTCCAAGAGGGGCACGTACGCCTAGAGGCATCGGGTGTAGGGATATGTTGGCAGCATCAAAACCACAAGAGACAGTCAGTGTCAGCGCAGGCCACGCGAAGCAAGCCGGCAGAAGACTCAGTGCCGTGAGGACACGGCAGCAAGTCAGCATTGGTAACCGGAGCGCAGCAGATCCATTTGACAAGCCGGGAGCTGAGCACGGTGGGCCATGGGAATAGCCTGCAGTCCACCGAGCATCACAACAACTTATGATACCATGGGGGAAGGGGCGTTAGGAGTTCCTAACTTTAAATTATACAATATAGCAGCAAATTTATGGCATGTGGGTGTTATGATGCTGCTCGCGGAGCTCATCCCAAGAGCAGCCTCTCACCTCGGCCCGACGCCACACCCCTGTTTTTTCGCAGCCTAGGCCGCTCCGGACCACCAGTGCCGCTCTTCTTCGGGGCAGGAGCCATCGCCGTGAGACCTCTGCACGTGGCATGGAAGCCGCCACCATTGTTCTTTCATCTTTGCGGCCCGTCGCTGGGAGGCCTCTTCATGTGGCCCTGGTGCCATTGCTCCTCTATGCAGCAGGGACGCTGCTGCCTGCACCTGCCTCCCTGGGCTCCTCTAGGCACGTGCACCTCAACACAATATTTAAAGGGCCAGTGGCAGGAAAAGCCCGCGACCCCACCGGATGACCTCATCAATCGTCGCCTTCACCAGCCCTATAAAAGGGCTCTCTTCCACTTCCTCGGGGCCTTCGAATTGGGTTTCACAGTAGTCTGTGGTCTTCTTTGAGTCAAAATTCTCCGTGGTCTTCTCTTGTCTAGATGGCTCTTTGTTTGATGTCCTAGATGTTCCTGGTCTCCTTTGTTTGATGTTCCTGGTCCTGTTCCTCATTGGAGCTCCTTTGTTGACTCTTTGGTATCCTGATGTTCCGATGTTCCATGTCCTGAAGTTCCTGATGATCCTGATGTTCCGTGTTCCAGTCCTGGTCCTGATGTCCTCATCTCCGGTTCTTCATCCTGCTGCCAGGTTTCCTGCTTGTCCACCTTTCCTGGCATGCCACCATCGTAGTCCATGGGGGGCTGTGTAGGGCACTTTGTGGTACAAGGCATGTCTGCTGCACAAGACTCCAGAAGGCCCCCTTGTTTTTAATTCCGAGGTCTGTTCCTGAATCCAAGTTCCAAGTCTTGAATCCCGAGTCTTGAATCCTATTCCCGGTCTTCGGAGTACCTTGTGCCTGCTTCTGTCCATGCCCAAGACTCAAGCCAGAACCTGCTCCACTTAAGCATGGTCCGCGACCAGCCACGGGCACACCTCACTGCAGGCCTCTCCTGAATCTTCGACATGTTTCCGGTTCCAAGTCTTCACTTTCTTGCCTGGAGTCTGCTTCACTTTCAGCATGGTCTTCAACCTGCCATGGGCGGCTGTGTAGGGCACACTGTGGTGCAGTACTCACCCCATACTAGTGCCTGAATCTTTGCCTGAGTCTTCCAAGTATCCTGGCTCCTAGTCCGAGTCTTCCAAGTTACACGGAACCTTATCCGAGTCTTCCAAGATCCTCGTGTCCTCGTCTGAGTCTTCCAATTTCCTGAGTTCCATGTCTCGTCTTGTTCCTGCCTTCAGCCTCCATCTGGCTTCATGCACTCGTCGTTCCCAAGCGGTGGGTTCGGAAGGGCTACCGAGTGGCCGGAGGGCTACTCTTGAGACCAACATTGGGTTGCTGGGTCTCACCGGTGCATGCAGGTCCAGTGGAGGGCTGAGCCTGCCTTGTTCCAGTTCCAGATGTTTCACACCTTGATCCTGGTCCAGCCTTGTTCCAGCTCCAACCCGTGCCTGAACACTCTCACCTTCCATGGTGTGTGTCTTGGGGCTCTTCCCTGAGCCGCGCCGTGGCCCAAGGGCTCACAACCCCTCTAGAGCAAGCGACCGCACCTCTGCGCTCACAACAGTGGGTGGCTGGCTTCAGGGAACTGCTCATTATACTGACATGGAGTTTGAATCTGGATTTGTTCTCCCTTTTTCTCAGCAATTCATAGTGCATCTAACTAATAGTCAATTGCCCACCACTTTGAGACCTCATTGTTTGATTGAGCCTTTACACAAGTTGTGGAGGTGGCTCCTCTATAAACTACATTTAAATTGTGCTAAATCTCCTTTTCTACCTCTAATAGGCAACTGTAAATTTTTCTGGAAATGGAAAAGGTACGTTTTATGGATTTCCAGACCCGAGGTCTATAGGTTGTGGGTCAATTGTTGAAAGAACAGGGTCATATTCTCACTTTTGCTGACTTACGGGAATCTTTTGGTTTGTCAGAAAAGGACTATTTTTCTTATCTTCAGTCCTGTCAATATGCTTCCCTATGAATTTAACAAAGAATATTGACTTCCCTTACAAGAATGGCTTGATATAGAGGACCCTGGGAAACATACTTTGTCATCCCTTCATCGGCTATTGGTACGCACTGAATCTGATTGGGATTTTGCTTTCTTGCAGAATAAATGGCAGAAGGATTTTCATATGCATCTTCCCATGAAAGTGCTCCTGGCATGCTTTGCTGGCATACCAAAGCTTACTAGAAACATACAAATGAGAGAAACCCAATTTAAATTTTTGAATCATGCTTTTATTTCACAAAATCAGGCATATTTAGCTCACATTTCTGTCTCTGATCTTGGTATGAAGTGTTTCACTGAAGTGGGGAGCATAGGTCACTCCTTTTGGCTGTGCTCTAAAGTATAGGTTTTTTGGAAAAAAGTATATAAATATATGCAACACATTATATCTCAATAATTGGTGTTTGATGCTTTGATTGCTTCATGGGAATCTAGAGATGTCATAAATCTTCTGGTCTATTGTTACCAATTCCTTATTTGTGCCATGGTATTTATATTACTTCTGTTTTGCTAAACATGACAATAATAATAATCTATATAAAAATGTAAATGTTCGTTTGTTCAAAATCTTAAATCTCCGAAAGTTCTTCACCGATTGCTGTGAAATTTTGACACAACGTTGTATTCGAATACGCGCATGTTTTTACATACCTATCAGGCTGATACAGTAAGGACGCGTAAGAAAGAATGCGGCAATGCCGGGCGCACCCTCGTATGCCGCACGCACAATTTGGTTCACATACCGCTTGATACAGTATTCAAATGAGATGCAAATGCAAGCGGCGTACAAAGCGCGTCCATGAAGCGGTAGGCGTGCACAATCCATTTTACTGTATAGAGCGGTATACAGCGCCTATACAGTATCCTGGGTGCGCTGGCACCTGTCATTTCAAATGTCATTTGAAATGTCATTCCACCAGGAAAGTGGATGGTTCTCCTACAGACCTGCTGCCTTGAGCACTTGGCTGGAAGTCCAAGCCGGACGTCCGAGGTCACAGCTTGGACGTCCAGCCTGGGCGCTCAAGGCAGGGGGAAGGCCCATGAACGTCTGTCGGCATTGAAGCATTGAAGCAAGTACCACACACTAGTTACTCCCCAAAATACTCTTTCTTCATGTGCAGCCCCAGCTCCTTCTCCAGTTCCAGGGACTGGCCGCATAGGCTGGAGTATGGACTGCGGCAGGCCAGCGCCGTCAGCCTCAGGGTCGCCCGGGGCCCCGTAGCGCGAGTCCGAGTAGCTGAAGCGAGGGCCGACGTGCCACTGTTCGAAGCCCATGCCGATGCTGCTGTACTGGTTGCTGCTGGGCTTGCTGCCGCTGTCGTAGCCGGTCAGGACGCGGTGCACGTTTTGGCACCTTCCCGCTGCCTTGAGCGTCCGCCTGGACGTCCAAATCGGGCGCTCAAGGCAGCGGGAAGGCCCATGAACGCAAGCTGTGACCTGAGCGCCTGACTTGCTGCTGCTGCTTTGAGCGGGAAGGCAGCAGCAGCGGGAAGGCGCATGAATTCACGCCGTGACCTCGGACGTCCAGCCGGGTGCTCAGGTCATGTTCATGCACCTTCCCGCTGCCTTGAGCACCTAGTCGGGCGCTCAAGGCAGCGGGAAAGCGCATGAACGCATGCCGCGACCTGAGTGCCCGGCTGGATGCGCCTAGGGCACTCAAGGCAGCGGGAAGGTGCATGAATGCATGCTGTGACCTCGGACGTCCAGCCGGGCGCTCAGGTTGCGGCATGCGTTCATTCGCCTTCCCGCTGCCTTGAGCGCCCGACTTGCTGCTGCTGTCATGCGCCTTCCCGCTGCCTTGAGCGTCCACCTGGATGTCCAAGTCGGGCGCTCAAGGCAGCGGGAAGGTGCATGAACATGACCTGAGCGCCCGGCTGGATGTCCGAGGTCACGGCGTGCGTTCATGCACCTTCCCGCTGCCTTGAGCGCCCGACTTGGACGTCCAGGCGGACGCTCAAGGCAGCAGGAAGGCGCATGACAGCAGCAGCAAGTCGGGCGCTCAAGGCTGCGGGAAGGCACATGAACGCACGCCGTGACCTCGGACGTCCAGCCGGGCGCTCAGGTCGCGGCGTGTGCTCATGTATCTTCCCGCTGCCTTGAGCGCCCGCGTCCAAGTTGGGCGCTCAAGGCAGCAGAAGATGCATGAATGCACGCCACGACCTGAGAGCCTGGCTGGACGTCCGAGGTCACGGCGTAGGGTGTGTAGGGATAGGGCCTGATACAGGAACTCGTGCCCACTGCAAGTCAGCGGCAACAAGGAGCCCAGACCCACGAGAAGGCCAGAGGAGCCCCCGGAAATGGTGTCCGTTCTTCCCTACAGAACCGAAGTACTCTGAGGTTAAGCGCGGTGGTGCCAGGTTGGGTTACTTTTTTCCCCCTTGTGCGAGAAGCATTTTTTTCTGTGGATTGGGTTGGTTTGGGACTGGGCGGCTAAGTTCACCACACTAACGCCACACTAATGCCAGGGTCAGGGTAGGCGGTAAATTTGCAGGTTAAACATGCGGCAAAATAGCTGGTTAAAAAGGCGATAATCTGGGAGCACGTTACTGTATCGGAGGGAATAGCTAATCCGATCATTAACATATCATATACATGCGGCGGGCGGAAAGGGATATGCGTCGATTTCAGTAAGCGGTAAGGACGCGTAAAACTGGATACTGAATCGCGGGTTAGACATATGTGTCCAAAATGTGCATACAAAGGGGGTTAAAAACAGGGTAACTGCGGCCGTGCTTTACTGTATTGGACTGTATATTATATAGATGTCACACCTGTGACAGGTAAAACATGCTTTTTTGGAAAAACAGCGCCATCTGTTGGACGTAAAAGCAACACACGCTATCTACAATATAAATGGGCTCTCACAGACGGCCCACAAATGCGCAGTAGAGAGCAGCTCTACCGTGCATGTGCGGACCATAGAGCTCTGCGCTACGTGCTGGATGTCACAGAGGGGAAGAGGAAAGGGCAGACGAGTTGCCACTCCGAGAAACGGCTCAGCCCGTTCCTCTGCCGCCGGGGAAGGGGGGAGGGAGTAGGGACTGCCGGACAGTTACACACAGGAGGAGGAAAGGGTAGAAAAGTCATCAAGCCAGTCCGTCCACCGCCGGGGAAGGGGGGGAGGGAGTTGGGACGGCCGGAGCAGAGCAAATGAGGTAGAAAGCGGCTGTGAAGAGATCACAAGCAGCTGCAGCCTGCAGCAGCCAAAGCGCAAAGAGCTGAATAAAGAACAGCTCGCCCTCCTCCCCCGCCCCCTGAGTCCCGCAGATAAGGAGAAGCCAAGTAAATATCCCGCAACTGCGGGGAAGAGGAGGGAGAAGGCAGTGCTGGCAACCCGCCCGTGGGTCTCAGCCACCACGGGAAGAGTTTACATGGGCATCGCTCTACCCCCACTCCCAGCAAAGCACCGTAACGACAGTGAAAGCCAGAGCCCTGCTCCCTTCTCCCTCTCAAGTCCCCGATCAGATTTCTTAAAGCCACAGATCTCCAGAAATAGAAACGTGCACTCTCTCTTTTCTTTCTTTTCCATTTAACCAGACTGAGCCATAGCAACGAGTGGCCGGGTACAGCTAGTAGTAATAATAAAAATGACATCTTGTCACTTCACTTTTAGTAAAAATTTGTTTTCTTTTGTCTTAAATTTAACAAAAGTCGCACAGTATCAACTCAAAATAATTACACATTTCCAACAATGAGAACCACAGCAACATTTGCTCATACCAAAACAGAAACTACAGTTCCCCTTCCCTTCCTATTCTCCCCCCATTTTATCACCCCTTCCCCTTCGCCCCCTTTCCCCTTCCATTCCTTCTATGCAGACCTGTTCTCCCCATCTAACCTCATAGATATATTAAGTTCTATATGCTTAGACAGAACAATTGTAAGTCTCAGATCGAGAAATCATTAAGGATCTCACTTCTAACTTTCGGGCTGATGCAGTATGGTGTGCTCGACCGAGCGCAACGTTAGCCCCGTTTGGTAGTGCGTTTTTGACGCGCTATTTTTACCCCTTATACAGTAAGGGGTAATAGCGCGTGGAAAACGCTTGGCTAACCCCCCCCCCCCCCCCCGAAACTAATAGCACCCGCAACATGCAAATGCATGGTGATGAGCCTATTAGTTAGTCCCACGTGATCGAGAGAGAAAATGTGCAGCCAAGCCACACATTTTACTCTCAGAAGTTAACTCCTGCCAAAGGAGTTAATTTCAGCCGGCACCAGGAAAGTGTACAGAAAAGCAGAAAAAACTGATTTTCTGTTCACCCTCCGACTTAGTATCATAGCGATATTAAGTTGGAGGCCCCAAAAATTTAAAAAAAAAAAATCACTGAGTGGGGACCCAAAACCCGGTCGGTTGTATGGTAGTGCACTAGGCTGCTCCCAGTATCAATACCTATAAACGACACTTGACCGACGTGCCGCAAATGCGCAGTAGAGACCAGCTCTACCGCGCATGTGCGGGCGAGCACGTCGGCCTCAGGCAGCGTCAGGGAAAACAATGGCGGCGTCGAGTGGCGGTTCGCGGCGGCGGTTCGCAGCGGCGGTTCGCGGCGGCGGCGGTTCGCAGCGCCGGCGGGCGGCGGTTCGCAGCGGGCGGTGGCAGCAGCGAGGGAGGGAGGAGAGAGAGAGCAGGAGGGAGGGAGTGAGTGAGTTCAGGGAGGGAGAGGGGGGACTGAGTGAGAGGGAGTGAGTGGGACTGAGGGGGGGAGGGAGGGAGTGGGACTGAGGGGGAGAGGGAGGGACTGAGTGAGAGGGACTGAGGGGGAGAGGGAGGGAGTGGGACTGAGGGCAGAGGACAGAGGGAGTGGGACTGAGTGAGAGGGAGGGAGAGAGTGAGAGGGAGGGACTGAGTGAGTGAGTGGGACTGAGGGGGAGAGGGAGGGAGTGGGACTGAGGGGGAGAGGGTGGGAGGGAGAGGGGGGACTGAGGGAGAGGGGACTGAGTGGGACTGAGGGCAGAGGACAGAGGGAGTGGGACTGAGTGGGAGGGAGGGAGAGAGTGGGAGGGAGGGGAGGGAGACTGAGTGGGAGGGAGGGACTGAGTGGGAGGAGTGGGTGGGGGAGGGGGGTGGTGAAGAGTGAGGGGAGAGAGAATGAGGGGGAGGTGAGAGACAGAGGGATGTAGCCCGTTTTAACGGGCTTAACGGCTTGTCTTTTCATAAATGAACATCAAGGGGCTGATTCGCTGAAGATTTTTGTTGTTGTTGTCTTATTCTGCATCTGTGAGGAAAGGCCACAATGAATTGTGCCTGAAATGACTTCCCAGTGTAACCTATAATGTAGGAGTTTGCTCTTTATGAATATCCACGTTTTCACTTGCTGTTGTAGCTCCTTTGTTGAGAAACCCTTCATATTGAGAAACACTGTAGCCTTTATTGAGAGTTCTTGACATTTACTATATAATTCTGTGTACCAAAGGTCTTCTGTCTTGGCTTGTTTCAGCCCGCTGGGATCTAGAGAGTTTGCCTTCCTTTGTTTGCAAATATAGTAAATACCGAAAGACCCAAGTCAACATTTAAACAACCCTCTGGTTTCAATTTAATGTGAAACAATGGTACCCGATAGCCATATGAAACTTTCATGAGTTACTGGCATAAAGGTGAGGCAGGTGCAGCGATTTCCTGGGTTGATTTGACAGCAGTTCTGCTAATGATGTCGCCTTGGCATGTTTGTTGCACAAAGGGGAGGTCAATACGGGTTATTTATTTATTTTATTTTTGGTAGTTTGCAATCTAAAATATTTATGAGCAAGTGTGAGAGAGAATTAGGCCATTGCTCTCATATGGCAAGAATCCCTTAAAATGCTAAAAAAAAACAAACAAACCCATGCCCAGCTCTAATTTGTTATGCTGATAAACACTCCTTGGTGATCACCATTACCTCATTCACATTTTTACTCTTTACTATTTATTTAAAATAAATCTAATCAGGGCTTAATCTGTAGACAAAAAGGAACTGTGCAGTTGGGGGTTGGGACGCATGGGAGCAAGGTGGGGAGGGGAAGTAGACGGGGGCCTTCCAGGCCGTCCCCCCCCCCCCCACAAATTAAGCCCTGGATCTAATGCTGAACTATGAAACAAGTACAACTCAGTGCCCGTACATAGCGATTGGCAAAGGCAAGTGTACCTCATTTAGTCACCTCTACCTATTTCCTAATTAATGTGAGATTGCTAGAGTCATCACTGAATGCTAAGTTGGAACTGAGCAGTCATTATTTATCATTAGATTGTGACGGAAAGAACCGTTAATTCAATGGAGAATTGTTTCTGCAAGATCCTTCCCTAAAGTTACCCTCTGACTGTGGCCTGACAGGAGGCGTCTTTTACTGCCATACTGGGGCATTCGATTGCAGAAGCGAAAGGCACTGCCAGATGCAACAGGCACAATACCTGGCACACAAGGAAAGTGAGATGCATGTACCATAGCAAGGCCTTTTTAACTCTAAACCATGACGACGTGATAAACTCCTGGTCAGACCCAGATACCAGTCAGGCTGCTCCCCCATCATAGACAGGAATCCTTTGTCAGGTGGCAGCATCCTGGGCCTTTGTAAAGATTGCTCCCATATAGGCAGCGTCTTCCTGTGAAAAGTCCTGGTGCTGTTTAAGGGGGAGGTCGGGAATACATTGCACTGTGCACGAAACAATTTAATGCACATCGTTTGTGTTTTAGTCTTAACAGCTGCTGCTCTAGCATTTGCATGTGTTAAGTAGATCATTGAATCTTTTTTTGGAATTTATCCAGTTTACCACTTCTCTTTTTTTTGGGGGGGGGGGGGAGGGGAGATATACAATTAAGACATGAAGCCTGTAAAACCCTGACATTTTTAAGTGCAAGTGATCTGTGAGCAACGCAGAAAGGACTGTCTGCAGACTGCTGTGAAAATGTAATAGAGATTTATGGCAGAACACTGCACATTAGAGGATGAGCTTTTTACATGCAGATATGCATTTTTCTTTTTAAACATGCATAGTGCTAGCTGATTTGGTAAATCTTATTTAGTGACACTAATAAAAAAAAAAAAAGCTCTCTCTTGCAACATTTATATCGCAGTGGGTTCTAAACATAAAGCACATTTTAATGAACTACAAAGGACTTCCCAGTGGTTAGGGAAAGAAATATTACCAGGAGCAAGGAACGAAGTGCAAAAATCAAAATTCCCAGGCACAAGAGATTTTGTGCCTGGGAATGCAGAAATACACTAGATGGCGCTGTTGGTTTGGCATCTACAGGAGTTGCTGTTTGTGATTCAGAACTCACTTTGGTGCCATGACAAAAATCACAAGACCTTCCAGAAAAATGAACTGGCTTAAAAAAATACAAATGAAAACAGGCGTTCTCACATGGCTTCAGTGCTGTTAAGCTGGTGCTGTACATTTAAAGTCGTCTGTAACTTGCTGCCTTGATGTTCTGTTTTGCTCCTTTGTTTTTCAGAATCCACTAACTGGGCCTACCGTTTGGTGACCCTGTTGTCGAAGGGCGGCTTTGAAAATGGATGAAGGTTAGCATTAGGAAATTGACTAGGACAGAGGTTCCATTTGGTGCACCTGATAGACTCATTAAAAGCTGTTTGACTTGTGAGGCTCAGGCTGTTCAGCATTTTATGAGGCGGCTCCATGTGCGGTGATCAATGTTATTAAAGAGGCTGCTCTCTTTGGCTCCATGGAGCAGGCTGGCCTTAATAGAGTAATTGACAGCAACCACGCACAAGGATAAGTCAAAACGTATCTGCAGATTATTTGAAAATTGCTCTCAAAATGTCTAGACTCTAAGCAAACAAAAGTAATTGTTTTCTCATTTGCATCATCAGGAAGATATGATTGTACCTCCTCCAAGATCCTGAAATGCATGATAATAAAGTGCAACCTTGAAGGAACCCCAGTAAAACTCACACAAGCAAAAGGTTGAGCAAAACCAAAAATGCTGTGGAACGTTTGCCTGTTTGCCACTACATTTAATAATATTAAGGTAATGTTTCAGGTTTGATATGAATCTGATGTGGAGGCTGTGGCATGCCTGGCTTGATTGTTTTAGGTTTGTTACTACAAGGAATAGTGTGGGCTGAATACCTGCATTTTTGGGTTTTTTTCTATTATAATTTGGAAGTGGCGCAGGACATCATTTTTGTTTAAAACAATTTTATTTTTTCAATCCATTAATAATCACCAGCATCGATATCATCTGTGCAGTCTGGGTGCCCCCCCTCCTGCTGGTGCTTACAAGGGCCTGAAGTTCCGACTTAGAAACCCGCACCAAATTCCCGTTCCAGTGGGTCCCCTAAAGCAGTGGCCCCCAGCCCTGTCCTGGGGGCCCACCAGCCAGTCGGGTTTAAAGGATATCCACAATGAATATGCATGAGAGAAAATTTGTAAGCACTGCCTCGATAACATGCACATTTTCTCTCATACATATTCATTGTGGATATCCTGAAAACCCGACTGGCTGGTGGGCCCCCAGGACAAGGTTGGGGACCACTGCCCTAAAGTATACATTTGTAAGCCCTGCCCTCTTTAAAACCCATCCCACACAATGCAAAAATAAATAGACTCCATCCTGCTGCTGCCCCACTCTAAATTCCCACCCCAAGATGTTACTATTTTCTCTATTGGGGAAGGAATAATCCCCAATCACTCCTGCCCGATTGGCATCATCATATGGGGTGATGCTGGCTGACCCGAGGCTCTCCTTTGCCATCCGCAAAGGGATGCCTCTGCTTTCCTAAACAAATAATATATAAATCAGACACATCAATTCAGGGCCAGTGTTAGAAATGTCAGGGTCCAGGGCAGTAACTGAGGCCGAGCCCTCCCTACCTGATCCCAAGTTCTCCTCTCCCCCTATCCTTTATTTTGATCCTGGTTCCCCCCAGCCATGGACCTTTGATCTTGGGTCCAATTTTTACTATCTTCCTCCCCTCCCCTCGGGTGATCCTCTGATTTCTATCCATCCCACTGCATTCCTCCATTCCCTCCCTCTCACCTTATCTGGAAGTTCCTGTACTGAGGCACATATCTTCAATTAGTAGCAGATGGAAGCAATGAAAAAAAGAGTCAGCCTGGGCCCTATGAGCTACCGTGTGCTGATATTTTTTTTCTCTGTGCTTCTGCCAACTGCAGACATGTACCTCAGAGCATGAGCATGCCTCCTATTCTGACCCTGGAGAGGTCCAGTTGGCTTGTGTAGCCTTCAGTTCTGGACAGGTGGCAATGGTGTTAGGAGCGCAGAGGCGAGGTCCTATCTCAATGGGGTTGTGAGCCATTGGATCACGGCGCAGCTCAGGGAGGAGCCCCAAGACACACCACGAGAGGTAAGCAGGTACGAGCACAGGCAGAGCAGGAGCAAGGCTGGACTGAAGACAAGGCGAGGAATATCCGGAACAGGAACAAGGCAGGCTCAGCCCTCCATTGGACCTACATGCACGAGTGAGACCCAGCAACGCAATGCTGGTCTCGAGAGTAGCCCTCCGGCCACTCGATAGCCCTTCCGGACCCGCAGCTTGGGAATGATGAGTGCGTGAGGCTAGACGGAGGCTGAGGCAGGAACAAGAAGACTCAGACGAAGACTTGGATACTCAGAGGATTCAGTCGTAGACTTGGATACTCGGGAGACTCAGACGAAGACTTGGATACTCGGAGGACTTAGACAAGGACTCAGGATACTCGGAGGATTCAGATGAGGATTCAGGTTACTCAGAAGACTCGGACAAGGTTTCAAGTTGTTTGGAGGTTTCAGGCAAGGATTCAGGACTCAGGCGAAAGTACTGGGTGAGAACTGCATCGCAGCGCGCCCTACACAGCTGCCCATGGCTGGTCGCGGACCACGCTGAACGCGAAGCAGACTCCAGACGAGGCAATGGAACTTGAAGCCAGGACATGGCGAAGATTCAGGAGAGGCCTGCACCAGGGCGCATCCTACACAGCCACCTGTGGCTGGTCACGGACCACACTGAAGCGGAGCAGGTTCTGGCAAAGTCTTAGGCATGGACGGAAACAGGCACAAGGAACTCCGAAGACTAGGACAGGATTCAAGACTCGGGATACTCAGAAGCAAGGCATTAATAACAGAAGTCTCCCGGAGGCTTGCGCTGCAGACGAGAGGAAGGCCTTGTACCACGAGGCGCCCTACACAGCCCCCCATGGGCTGGTCACGGATCATGACAGCGGCATGATCCGTGACCAGACAAGGGACCTGGGAACTGGATGAAGAGCTGAAGATGAGACGGACGGAGTCAGGGCAGGAACATCGACATCAGGAACGTGGAACATGGTACCTCTGGACACGGAACATCAGGACTTCAGGAGAACTGGAACATCAGGAACATGAAACAGGTGACGAGGGAGCTCTGACGAGGGACAAGACCAGGAACATCAAGGTGACAAAGTTCAGGAACACAAAGAACATGGAACGAAGATCCATCAAGGCACAGGAAGACCACAGAGGACCAGATCTGGCCCACAGACGCTGTGAAGACCAGATCCGAAGGCCCTGAGGAACAGAAGCAGGGCCCTTTTATAGGGCTGATCAAGCGAAGATTGATGACGTCATTGGTGAAGGCCGTGGGGCTTTTCCCGCCACTGGCCCTTTAAATATCGTGGAGAGGGATGCGCCTGCACCTATGCTGAGCCCAGAGGGCAGGCTGCATTGGCGGCATACCTGCTGCGTGGGAGGCCAGGAGACAGCGGCGTCGGCGGCAGCACCCCTGCCGCGAAGAAGAGAGCAAGCAGCGGCAGCTTCGTGCCGTGAAGAGGAAATCCCGGCAGTGGCTAGGAGCCGTGAAGAAGCAGGAGCAGCAGTCTGGGTGGCAGTGCTAGGACCGCGGAGACACCGGCACAGCAGTGGCCTCTGGGCCTCACGAAGGATGGCTTTGACGGCGGCCTAGCGCTGGAGGTAAGGGACTGCTTCCTGCTGCTAGGCCCGCAGGCAGGATCCTAACAAATGGGCCTGCAGGGCTTTTTGTGGCATTGGGGTCCTGGGCAAATGCTTGGATTTCCCCCTCCTCCAACTCTGGCATTGTACTTACCGCGCTACTCTTTTATCTCTTGTCTCTGTCAAAAGTAGATTCATTTCTAGCACATATTTAAGCTCCCGTTTTAAATCCTGTTTCTATCTTTCCAAGACCCTGCTTTGTCCAAACAATTAAAATGTGCTCTAAAAAACTAGGTCAGATACATCTAGTATTGTCCTAGTAACCTCTAAGTCTGTACATTTGTGTGAGTACACAAGATGTGGTTTTTTTTGCACCATGTCATATTGTTTTAGTCTGCAAACATTACATTCTAAGTCTATCTGTTTGCCCAAGCACTTGAGATGTGACCTAATAGACAAATGAGGCGATTGGCTATTGTCTGCCTGTAATGCACGATCTTGGTGCACCTCTTCGGTCTCTGTTTGTCCAGGGCCATAAGCTGCGTTTTTAAAAAAATGTAATCGCTTGCATGTGTAGTTCAAGAACCTTTCACTTTGCTCTTTTTGTTTTTTTTGCAGTGTAGAAGTAGAGAGCTGGATAAATATAGACAAGCTGGAAATTGATATTGGATGGTGACTGGATGGACCATGTAGGTCTTTATCTTCCGTCATTTACTATGTTACTATATTACTCTACATGGCTTAATCCATATAACGGAGTCCCTCTAAAAAGAGAATGTGAATAGTATTTTATTAACCAACGAGTCTGCAGAATTTGGAAAAGTTCCTGTCCCCGGGGAATGCTGGCTACCTGCCTTGGAACAACAGCAGTGGACAAGCGACTTGTCAAAAAGGAGGGTGGCAACAGGAGGCGCAGGGATCTACACTCTAGAGACCACACTGCAATTACCCCATGCATCCTTTAGTGACTACTGACTACAGTCCAAGCAATACAGATAAGGAAGAAAATCCAAGAGACTACATACCACAAGGAAAAACTTAAGCAGGGCCCCTGGCTTCCTGCAATTCCATAGCCATGCCAAAGGCTGCAAAATTTGGCCCCTGCTGGGGAATTCCTCCGTTGCCATGGAACATCTGAGCAAGAAGTCTTTCTCTCTTTCCCATGGCCCCCTCCATCAGTGCCAAACCAGTAGGCAGGAGGAGGAAGAGAGTGGTAGTGATGGCAGCAGTAGTGACTGGGGCCCTGTCCCCCTCTGCTGCTAGGATTCCCAGTTCATGCTTTCATGCTTTGATTTACACTGCACACCGCACTTATGCACAGTTCAAAGTGCAACATTCTGACCTCAGGCAGATGGATGGAGTCCATCTGCCTGAGGACTCCATCCTCAGGCAGAGGATGGAGTCAAAGGTACCAGTGTTGTCCTTCTCTTGCTGATGGCAGACAAAATTGGGGGTCGGGTTTTGGGAGGGTGAGAGAGGTGCTTGGCAGTGGTGGGGGAGAGCTTAAGGGGGCATCAGCTGGGAAGGGGGAATGAGACAGAGGATGAGGAGAGGAGTGACAGAGATCAGTGTGTGTGTGTGTGGGAGGTGGTGATAGTGTTTGCTGGGAAATCATTATTGCTAGGATGTGTGTATGTGTGAAAGAGATGACTGACGTGTGTGTGTGTGCGTGTGTGTGTGTGTGTGTGAGGCGGTGATAGTGTTTGCTGGGCAATCATTATAATCAGGATGTGTGTATGTGTGAAAAAGATGACTGACATGTGTGTGTGTGTGTGTGTGTGTGTGTGTATGTGTGAGAGAGAGAGAGCATTTGGGATTGGGGGAATAAGAAATGAGGACTAGGGATAGGAGGGAAGAGAAAGAGGACCTGGGGGGTGAGATGTGGGAGAGAGCAAGACTGGAGCTAGGGGATGAATCCCTTCTCCCCTGATCCCGTCTCCTATCCCACCATTGCCCCCCTCCACCCCCACCCACTGATTCTGAAACCTTCCTCTCCTGTGTCTATGGAAAACAGGTTTTTAATAAATCAGGCCCAGAGTGGGGCTTAGAGAATTTAACAAGTGCTGGTGCTTTGATGCTGAGGCAGGCATCTTTGTTCATGCACTCCACAATGCCTTTTTGATTTTCTCTTCCCAGAAGGTTATGTGGAATGAAAGACATCCTGGACATTTCATACATTTTAGCTGATTTAAAATCAGGCACATTATCTGACACTGTAACACCTAATACCAAAAATACTGGTAGATACCTCAGTTTTATTAACCCTGAAAATCATTCTTAACAGTTGGAAAGAGCACAGACTAATCTTTGGTGCGGCACATTTCCCATCAATAGATGTTATGAAGGTTATATAGAAGAGATAAATAACTGATGAAAAAGATCGCCCTGCTATCTGGGAACTCACAGAACTGCACTTGTTAAAACAAAAATGACTGCTCCAGGGCACCGGTGTTAATTCCTATGTCTCTAGAAGGTTATAACCTTCCCTTCTCTTTCTTATTGACTCTTTCCTTTCGTCTGTATCTTTGATGTGCACTGCATTTCTAAATTAAGGGCCAGATGCACTAGGGAATTTCTCCCATCTTTGGGGCAGTTTTCCCTAAGCTGCCGAACATGCTTCTTCGGCATCTGCATAAGTTGTAGCTACGTAATTCTCAAAAGCAACCAGCCGGATCATTTCTCTGAAAATTCACTACAGGTGCAAAGGTACTGGCTAGCTAGAAGAAAGACAGGATAGAGGGCATATGATAGAACCTTTCAAACAGTCGACAGACTTCAGTCAAGAATCGGGAGGTGAAATCCTCCATGGAAGGGGATATTCCAGGACCAGGGATCCTAATGTGAAACTGCAGGGAGGAAGGTGTAAAGGAAAACATGAGAAAGCTCCCTTTACTGAGAGGGTGGTTGATGCCTGGAACAGCCTCCCGACAGGGGGAAATAGCAGCCAAAATCAATCATGACAGAATGGAAAATTCCTTGGGGCAGACCCAGAGCACATAGGTAAAGGGGCTGGCGGCAGGTGATGGGTAGAAGATATGAAAGGAAAGGATTTATGCGTGGCGGCTGAAGAGGGCAGTGGTGACAGCAAGAACGATAGGGCAGGGGTCAACTGGGAAGGGAGCTGGCGTTTGGTTCAGACAAATGGGAATTTGTGTGCCCTACTAGAAAACCATTAAAGAAATGCTCTCAATCTAGGCAGACTGGATGGACAATGTAAGCATTAGCTGCCATCATTTATTAAGAGGCTGCGTATCCAAAAACCTGCTGAGCAGGTAAGATAACTGGGCGGTGCTACCCATTTAACTTTCCCCAGCTCTTCGGCAACACTTGTCCAGCTGAAAGTGCTGTGTGGAATATCTGCTGTAAAGTTAACAGAACAGAGCTGTCCCGCTGACGTTAGGCCTGCTATTTGTTAGCCAGCCAAAGTTAATCAGCTAACTTTGGCTGGTGAAACTGAATATCAGCGCTGACTAGCTGAGCTTAATCTGCACCCTGGCTGCCACCAGCACTGTCTTTACATCTGGCTACATTTTGTGCAGGCAAAGATTTGCCCAGAGGGAATATTTCCAGCAGGTGGGGGCTTTAATTTTAATTATGCAGATTTTCCCCGATTAACTCCAAATGTCAGCCAGGCAAGTGTTTTGAATGTGGACCTCTCAGTGGCTTAGGTGCAGGAAACTATGCGTGTGTATTTGAAAATATAATTATGCACATGTAATTTACTCCCCTGAGGGAAACATGCCCTCTTTTCTTTGTGCAGGTCAAAGCACATGTGCTATAAAATGTGCGTGTTTTACCCACAAGGTGAAGTAAATTCCAATAGCCGGTTCTATGTACATAACTTCCCAAGTTATATGGGTAGACCCTTCAAAAACTGATCCCTTCATTTCTGTGGGGAAACTGCTTGCACATAAGGTCCTAAATGAAACAATGTGAACTTAAAACCGAGGGAATTCCATAGGATGAACGTCTACATAACCATTATGACCATCTTTAAATAACATTTATTTAAAAAATTATTATAGTGTTGAAAACTGCTTAGTGTACATTTTCACTTGCCAACATATTCCTTTAATAATATTTTATTTAGATTCTGCTTTTCAGCCACTTCAATGCAAATTACAGTCAAAGGGGTCAATGCAATAAAAAGCGCGGAAAGCGGGCGCTGAAAAGTTAGCGACCTTAGCGCCTCCTTGCTAACACGACCCCGCTGCAGCTGCCGGACTTCATTATTTTTTTTAATTTTTACTTTTTTTTTTACTTTTGGGGCTTCCGACTTAATATCGCTATGATATTAAGTCGGAGGGTGCACAGAAAAGCAGTTTTTACTGCTTTTCTGTGCACTTCCCCGGTGCCAGCAGAAAGTAAACCCAGCCTTTGGGCAGGCATTAATTTCTGAAAGTAAAATGTGCGGCTTGGCTGCACATTTTACTTTCTGTATCGTGCAGGAATAACTAATAGGGCCATCAGCATGCATTTGCATGTTGCGGGCGCTATTAGTTTCGGGGGGGGGGGGGGTTGGATGCGCGTTTTCGACGTGGCATTAACCCTTACTGAATAAGGGGTAAAGCTTGCGCATCAAAAATGCGCGTCCAAATGCGGGTTAACAGTGCGCTCTACCGGAGCACACTGTACTATATCGGCCTGTTAGTGTTTGGGTACTTGCCAGGTTCTTGTGGCCTGGTTTGGCCTCTGTTGGAAATAGGATGCTGGGCTTGATGGACCCTTGATCTGACCCAGTATGGCATGTTCTTATGTTCTTATAATAATAGTGTAAAAGGTATGTTTTTTTGTTATATTAAAGCATTCAAAAAGATAATTCTCATTTCAGCATTTTTCTGTGCACAGCTAATCTCAGTAACCTTCCTGACCACTTGTCATGGGTTTATTACTTGGGATCACAAACTGCAGTGCGGTTGAAGAGGCTGACCTGTTCCAACCCCCTAAAAATTAGACATAGAACATTGCATGCTACTAATTTAGTTTAGTGTAAACATTGGATTCCTAAAAGTATTGTAAAGCACAGAAAATACATTCTTAGCTCTGTTTTCCAGAGGATAGCTGAGCTTTCAGCATGACTGCTGTTTTTCTGTCTGCTCTATAGGGCTGTCAGACATTTCCCTAGAACCCAGGCTGTATATCTTTCCATTTCTTGCACTGCTCCACCTTCTATGACGCTACTAATATAGTCTCATCTTTCAGCACTATTTGCCTTTGGGCACCTATTAGTTCAGTTCTCTTCCTAAATCCAGATTCTTTAGAGGGCGGAGGAATGAAGGTACTGCCCTTCAGGGAGAGGGCAGGAAGGAGAGGCTATGGAGGAGAACACCTTTTTTTGTCCATATTGGAACAAATTGCTGTGCATGGGGGGGAGAAGGAGAGCAGGTGCTGGTAATGGATGTCGCCTGCTATCTGCGGAGAGCAGCAAACCAACCTGAGGGAGTGAGGGACAGACTGCTGGGCTAGGCTGGGGCTGGGAGCACTGTCTGCAGAGTGTGGGAATGACCTCCGTGCTTGTCAGGAAGACATGAGTGACCTTTTTGCTGACAGGGGGGAAATGAAAATGCTGCCTCTCAGGAGAAACTAAATCCTGTGAGGGGAGAAAGGTGTTGAGGAGAAAGAAGTAGCAGCCACTGACCCTGAAAACAAAATAACATTTTAGAAATAAAATCATGCCAGTAATACCTTAGCAACAAACGATGAAGGGACATGCTGGCAACATGAAAGGATGACAAGAGTAACGTAATAACCTAGTAATGATGGCAGATAAAGACCAAATGGGCCACTCAGTCTGCCTAGCAAGTTGCTCATGGTAGTAACTACCTTAAAAGAAGGCATGGGAGTAACCTGCATGGAGCAGCAGTTAAGGATTCATAATCACTGCAAAGGGGAAAGATTCCTTAATTCCTCCTCCTTCTACTGGGCAGAAGGGATGGACGACAAAACTTTTTCCCAACATAAAAATCACAATACTTCCAAAATACTCAAAAATCAGTAGGACCCAGTCACAAGCATCATGCTGCATTACACAATAGTTTATTTAACTTTTAAAACTCAAATTCAGAGCTCTGACATATATACTGGAAATTCTAAATTGTATTAGGCACGTTACGATGCTAATTTTGAACTATTCTGAGAATTCTGTGTTGAAACATCGGAAAAATATAAAGAAAAGTCAGATATAGGGAATAGAATCAGAACATAAGAGCAGTCAATTCTGTTAAGTACTGCACAGACAATCTTTTCAAAACTTATCTGATACTGTGCACCATATTCCTGAAGTACAAAATAACTAAGGTTAATAAATATGTAATGGTACAGTATATGTTTGGGAATTAGAGTGATTTGAAATTTGATTATTTACTTGATTGAGGTGGGAATCTGAAAAGAAACAGAGAATGACATATCTGTTCTCTAGATCAGTGTCCAAATTGTTATCTGTAAAAGGAAAATGGAGAGTTAACAGTATCAAGGGGGGGTCCATCAATAGACAAGGTGAATTGGTTGCCGCAGGTGGCAGCAGAGAGCAATGCACCAGTGGAGTTTCCACCCTCAGCCAGCACAAGATGATCCACGCTTGTGGGGTTCCCACCCTCCCTGGCAGGAAGAAGACTTGCAAAGCAAGGCAGTGCAGTGTGTGGCATGCTGTCAGGGTTCCTGCCTCATGCCAGCAGGAAGAAGACCTGCATGGTGCATGATGTATCCGCGGTGTTCTTACCCCCCCCCCCCCTGCTGGCAGCGAGAAGACTTGCGTGGTGGTGCAGTATGTGACATGCCAGTGAGGTTCCCATCCCCCACCGACATAAAAGAGACCAGTGTGGCAGTGTGGTGGATGACATACCAGTTGGATTCACCCCCCCCCCCACCCCAACAGCAGGAAGAAGACCTATGGCAGTACAGTAATTGATGTGCTGGCAGGGGTTCCACCCTCTCCAGTAGGAGGAAGACCTATGCTGGTGAGAAGAGACTGAAGGGTAAGGTGCTGTGAGTGAGAGGGGTGGGAGGGAAGGGAAAGGGTACGAGGGGTATGAGATAGAGGGGAGGGAGGAAGGGAAAGAGCAAGGGGGGTGTGAGTGATAGGGGAGAGAAGGAAGGGGAAGGGATGTGGGAATGGGAGAGGAGAGTGAAAGGAAAAGAGGGGGAAAGGGAGATGAGTAGGGGAAAAGTGATGGACGTGAGAGTGGGAGACTGTATGATGGTGGTGTGAGTGGGAGATGATGTTCCCTCCCCCTCCCCATGCACACACCCACACACACACACACCATTCACCCATCTTTCACTGCTCCAGGAGGCAGACGATGGGGAAGACTGGGAAGCAGGTTATAGGGTTCCCGGGAGTATAAAAAGTTTGTCAGCTTCCTAGAACTCTTGTTACTGACACTCTACCTGCCACCCCTCTGGGAACTCTGACCCTACCTACTCCTTCCCCAACTTTTAAAATCACCCTGTCCCCTGCTCAGCATAAGGCCTGCCAGCCTCCTTGCTTTGAGGGGTGGGGAAACCGTCTCAGCCCTCACCTCTGGCAGCAGATTGCTCTGAGCTGCCCGTGCAGAGCATTGCTGGTCAATGGTATCAAGTGAGAAACGAAAGGAAAAAAATCATTTACCTGTTATTTACTACTGTGAGCTTTTCCTTCTTTCTCTTAACCAATTTCATTCTTCCAGCTTCAGGCAGAGTGCAGTAAAGTTGTGTTATATTTATTTTAGTGTCTGGTCCTGGAGACAGATACACACATCATCCTCCTACCTAAAGAGAGTGAACACTTTTTTTAAAAATGTACTTTCTAGCCCCTCCTCTTTGCCTGTGGGAAATGCTTTGTCAGGGTGGTATTACCTGTTATCCTGCAGAGAGGTGGGATAGGGCTTTCCCCCCATTGTGTCCAACTTATTTCAGGCACCATGATTGGCATGGAACTCCTCTGCTGTCCTGAGGAGGCAGAGTCATATAACTGGCATCAAGAGAACAGAATTTGGATGTAGATTCTCGAAAGGAATCTAAATATAGAATAAGATTTTGAATTTATTTAGATTTTTATGTTCTACCTTTTGGAATTTCAAAGGGGATTACATTCAGGTACTATAGGTATTTCCCTATCCCCACATGGCTTATACTCTAATTTTGTACCTGAGGCAACAGAGGGTAAAGTGACTTACCCAAGGTGACAAGGAGCGACTGTGGGATGTGAACGCTGGTTTCCCTTGTTATAGCCTGCTGCGCCAACCACTAGGCTACTTCTCCACCTCAGAGTGTGGAACAGGATTTGTATTTTGTATTTGGATCTCAAGCTTCTCTTTTCAGGGATTGATGCTTCCTGGCCTTTTTGGCACCAGACTGTTCTTTCATGTTCCAGTCCACATTTTTCTGATCTTGTTGGTCATCGTTTTTTGCACTTGGTTTGACACATGATCAAGAAGGTTGAGGCGATGTAGACAGACCAAGGATCTCTGGAAGCAATATTCCTGGAACAGGCTGCAGAAATCCAGAGAAGAAAAACTAGAGACCTTCACTATGTACATTTAGAATTCCTTTGCTTTGCGATCTTAGGGCTCACTGCAGAGTGTATGGTTGAAGTGTCACTCTTATTAAGCAGGGGTTAATGTTGTTAATAATATTAAAAATTAGAGTTATTACTTTATAGTGAATTCTGGATTGAACAGGAAGCCAGTGCAGTGCTATCAGCGATGGGGTGATGTGGTCAAATTTCCTTGTCCCTAATAAGAGTCTAGCTGATGCGTTTTGCCGGAACTGTAGTGGTTTTAGAAGTCCTGAAGGTGGGCCTAGTAAGAAGGTGTTGCAGAGAACCAAGCAACACTGAGCAGTTTTTGCTAGTTTCCTTAAAAATGAAAATAAATTTTCTACTGAATTAATGTGTGCTTATACAAGAATTTTTAATTAAAGTCACTGCAGGAAGCATTTTGAAGTGGAGATTGCTAATTAAGAGGATGAAATAATAAAGTGGTAGTAAAAAAAATGTGCAGTAAAATTTAGTGAACATTTTCTTTACTACTGATGCAATAAGCTAGTAAAATTGTAACACTCCTGTTACTGCTGTTACTGTTTTGTCCAGCCTTGTCCTGCCTTGCTGTGGGCCTCCTTTGTCCAGCCTTGCCTCGCCTTGCCTCTAACCTGCTTTGCCTTGCCTCTCCATTCTGCCTTGTTCTCTTGCTCTGCTTCACCTTGCCTTACCTCCCAGTCAGCCTTTCCTTGGACTATTCTTGTCTTGCTGACCTGGATTGCTTTTCAACTCTGTGTAACCTCACCCTGGGAGGTAAGTCACACTTTGGTGAGGCCATAAACTTATTTATAGTTCTTTGGGGCAGGGACCCTGACTGGCTCTTCTCATGGACTCCTTCTCCAAGGTGTGGATCATTTTTAAGGGGGTATAGAATTATCTTTCAGGGCCCAAGTGCTAGGTGTGACTTTTTTCCCTTTGTATTGTCCCTAGGAGAGGGGCATTTTTCCTCACTGTGTGCTGTGTGCACGAAAACCACACTAGAGTCACTTGGATAGTGTTCAAAATTAAAACGTTACTGAATTGAATAGTTAGATGAAATGGCACAATTAAATAATTCCTACCACCACAATATTTCTCTCTTGGTTTCCAGTTTCTACCTCTATCTGTGCAGGAGGTCCCCATGGACAGGGTAGCCCTAAGCTGGTTGGTAAACCCCTTCCAAAAATATCCAAAATTCTGTCCTTACACACAGGCCGATACAGTACAGTGCGCTCCAGTGGAGCACACAGTTAACTCGCATTTGGACGTGCGTGTTGATGGCCCTATTAGTTATTCCCACGTGATTCAATAAGTAAAATGTGCAGCCAAGCCACACATTTTACTTTCAGAAATTAGCGCCTACCCAAAGGTAGGCGTTAATTTCTGCCGGCACTGGGAAAGTGTACACCCTCCGACTTAATATCATGGCGATATTAAGTCGGAGGTTCCAAAAGTTAAAAATAATTAAAAATTAAAAAAAAAATTTTAAATTGGCCCGCGGCTCATGGGTTGAAAACCGGACGCTCAAGTTTGCCGGCGTCCGGTTTCCGAACCCGTGGCTGTCAGAGGGTTTGAGAACCGACACCGGCAAAATTGAGCGTCGGCTGTCAAACTTGCTGACGGCCGGCGCTCCTGTCAAGAAAGAGACGCTAGGGACGCTCTAGTGTCCCTAGCGCCTCTTTTTACCACGGGCCCTAATTTGAATATTTTTTTTTACTGAATCGCATGCACAGGTGAGTGGCCTGTGCGCGTGCTGGGAGAGTGGGCGCTCGCCCACTCTCCCGCGACTTTTACTGTATTGGCTTGACAGAGAGTTCAAACCTCTCTCTCTTCAGGGTGAAGATGCTGGATGGGTTTCCTTGATGATGTAAACAAACAGGTTCTTAGCCATAGTTAGCAAATCTTCAGGATCTTTACACTTGTTCCTTTTCTAGTTCTTTTGCCTATGGGGATTCCAGAGGTGTGGGATCCATTGTTCAAACAATAATTTGTGCAAAAATCTTCCTCCTGGACAGCTAACCAAAATCCTTCTTATTGCCAACGAATAGTAACACCAGAGTTGCTCCTTGCAGTGGGTCATCACCTCAGATGGGCAGGTCTTCCCTATTCCTGCATGTCCCAAACACAGGGTTTCCCATGCCCTGAATCCAAAAAAGGCCCAGATGTCTCACAAGGCTCCTTCCAAGCAAAGTCCACAATTCCCAGAATTAGTCCCAGGACAACAACTCTGCATCTATGGAGAGGGTTACAACAGTTCCAAAGGGTCCAAGGCAGGGTGGAACCCAGGCCTCCAGTATGCCAAAAATCAACCAAGGGAGAAACTTGCCAACCTTCCTCCAAAACAACAACTTATACAGCTCCCCTCCCCCAAGCTCTCTGTAGAAAGCTGCTATATAACCTCATAGGAGGGGAAGGTCCATCCCAGCACCCTCAAGGGGAGAGGTTTTATTGCATGGATCCACCCCTAATTATCTCTCACTAATTGCACTAGCTGGCATGTCCCAGGGCTTGCTGGTAACCAGACTGGCTGTTGGTTACATCTGCTTGAACTCCACCAGCCCTGAGCTTTGCTTGCTCCATGACTGCTTGATCTCTACCTGTCCTGGCCTCTAACCATGCCTTAGCTCTGCCCATGGCGCGTCATCTGGCACCTGTCAGAGCTAAGTCTGGGCTTGCTCTGGCTTGGTTGCGCTAATCTGACTGCTATCCTGAGGGCTCACTTCCTCAAATCTGACAAAAATAAAGTACACTAAACAAAGAAGTACTCCAAAAATGGTAAAAAGTAAAAAAGTGCATTAACTTTACCATAATTTTTATCTTCAGTCGTTAGAGGTGGAAATTAAACTTAACTCATACTTCTGACCATTGAATTAAATAAAATTTGAGGCTCTCTGGTCCATCCCAGGACCCCTGAGCCAGAGAGACTCTGACTTGGTTTTCTAGAGCCAGAGGGACTCTGTCCCAAGGCCTCTTAAGCTTTAAATCAGCTTAAAGGCGCTGCCCCATGAACACAAAGGTACCATACCAAATTTAGTAGAAACAAATTTAAGTTTATTATTGCATTTCAAAAAGCAATCCTGGTACCTCTGGGAGATACGGAGTAGAAGTTCCCACTTGACAGAACTATTCCTGTGTGTCTCCCTGTACATTAGTAAAGTCCTCTTTTTTATAGATAACACAGACAGTCTCAATCCCCGAAGTGCTTGACTCTGTGGGAGGATCATGTACCACGTGTCTTGTGTTAGAACAAGATCAATTGAATCTAAGTTTCCCTGTTTCACCTCCCACCTTGAAGCCCAATTAAGGCCCAGTTGAGGCCCATGTGCCTGCCGCTAACTGTCAATCTCCTGCTAGTTCTTTGTCCTGTCAACTTTTCATCCTCAGGGGGAATTAGAAAACTCCAGTTTCACTGGGGCACTGAAGTCGAGATAGAATCCTGTGAGAACGTAACCTCATCCATATGCTCTGTATGACCTCATGACCCTCCATCATATTTGAACAACTCCAAATGCAGTCCAGATGTCTCCCAGAGTCTCTCCAAGCTAGGGTCAATTTGAGGTTCTCATGGCCAGAATTTCAGATACCCAGACTCCTTTGTGGCTTGGCCTAAGCCAGAATCTCTGCGTTGATTTCAAACTTCAGGCACACATATATCAGGCCAGAGCCTCTAACCCCCAACTTTCCCCAAGTAATTAATCCACACCCACTCACTCTACAGGCCTCCTCTAAACTTATCTATCATATGGTCTGGCTCCTTCTATCCTCCCCGTCTGTCAAATGGCTGGTGGGGTGAAGAGAAAGAGCCAGTCCACAGGAAAGGTAAGTATAGGAGGTCTTTAGGGACCCTTGGGCTGAGGTGGGGTTAGCGCAACCCGTAGGTAGGGACCTATGGGTCCCCACCGTCAGCAGGCAGAGTGGGCTGATAGACAGAGGCTGTTGGAGCTTCAACTATACCAGCCCTCGTTCTCCTCGGGTTGAGCCTTTGGGTGCTGGAGCCGGCAGGACTTAGCTGGGCCTCGAGGTTAGTTAGAGATGAGAAGTGATTCAGCCCAGAGACAGCGTAGTCCTACCCTGGACTGTATTCGGTACTGAGGCTGAGGTGCCAAAGGAACAATAGGGAACTGGAGGCACCCAAGCAAAGGAAGCCCTAAGCCTTGAAAGTCCACTTCCATATGATAGGAGAGGAGAGGTGTCACTGACAGGCTAGGTTCAGAGCCAGTAGTGAATGGAAGTTGTGGCAAGCAACATAGAACTCTAGACGTAGAAGAGTCTGTAGCGTAGTTGTGCAAAGCAAGGGTCAGGACATGGAGAAGGCAGGTATAGTCAATCCAGGCAATAGTCATGGTATGGAGAAGGCAGACATGGGCAGGCAAGGCAATAGTCAGGGCATGGAGAAGGCAAGGGTGGTCAGGCGTAGTGAAGGTCCGGGTCCAAGTAGGCAGACTGAACGTAGCAGGAATCAAGAAGCTTGATGAAAGAAGGCCAGGAGGCAACTAGGAGCGAGGAAACCTGTTGCAAAGGCAAGCTCTGACTGTCAGAGCTTGCCTTAAGTAGGCCCTGACACATGACATCCACAAGAAGGGCCGGCAACCTTAGCGTGCCACGGGACCTTTAAATTGATCAAAGAGGCGTGCATGCACGCCTGGGAACCTGGATGAGGAGAGACCAACGGCGGCGGCGGCCCTGCCGCGGTGCATCCTGTCAGCAGCGTCTCGGCTGCATCTTGGGCCCGAGGAAGCAGCAGAGAGGCCGGGGCCTGCCCCCAACAGGGCGGCGGGCTAGGTGAGGAGGGCCGGTTGCAAGTTTTACAGCCGGCCGACGTAACATAGGTGGTGTGGAGAATCCCAGTCCAGAAAGTCTAGACTTGGATCTTCCAGGTATGGGGAACCTAGACTCTGGTTTCCTGGGTATGGCATTCTCAGACTCAGGTCTTCTGGGTGCAGGGTTCCCAGATCTGAGGTTTCAAAGTGTGAAGGTTCTGGACCTGGGGTCCACAGGTCATTGGATGGCTGTTTATATTTAACTTCCATTTATTTATTGTAAAAAATAGCTAGTCTGCACTATCACCAACTTTAGGCAGGCTACAACACTATTCACATTAAAGAAAACAGATAAAATCACACAAAACATAAAACAATTGGAGCCCTCTGCTTTGAAATTAAATAAATATAAAAGACCTTAAAAAAGGCAAACATGCAAAATGTAATTGATGTGATCAGTCTTAGGCCAACCATTATGAACTGCGAAAAAGATCAACAACAGGTAGATATAGCTCATAATAGAAGGACCACTTTAGCCAGCAAGCTGTCACTGCCAGATATCCCAGATAAAAAAAAGTCTACAAAGTTACCAATACTGTTAAAAGATTTGGTTGCTAAAAACCTCAGTAAATACCTTTTAAGGTGCCTTCTAAAACGCACAAGTGACTTATTCTTCAGTACTTTGGGAAGATAAGAACATAAAACTTGCCATACAAGGTTAGAGCAAAAGTCTAGGTTAGACCACTGTTTCCAACAGTGTTTCCAACAGTGGCCAATCCAGGTCACAAGTACCTGGCAGGATCACAAGGGGTAGATTCCAAGCTGCTTATCTCAGGGATAATTAGGGGATTTCTGTAGCTCCACCTTAATAATGGTTTATGGACTTTTTCTACAGGGACTTGTTCAAACCTTTTTTGAACGCAGCTATAATAATAGCTTTCCACCACATCCTCTGCAACAAATTCCAGAGCCTAATTATACGTTGAGTAAAATCTATTTTCTCTTATTAGTTTTAAATATATTACCTATTAACTTCATTATGTGTCCCCTAGTCTTCGTACTTTTTGAAAGAGTAAACAACTGATTAAAGTTTACTCATTCCACTCCACTCATTACTTTATAAACTTCTATCATATCTCCCTTCAGCTGTCTCTTCTCCAAGCTGAAGAGTCCTACCTCTTTAGTCTTTCCTCATAGGGGAATTGTTCCACCCCCTTTAGCATTTTGGTCACCCTTCTCTGTACCTTTTCTAATTCTGCTATATCTTTCTTGAGATGTGGTGACCAGAATTGGACACAATACCCAAGATGAGGATGCATCATGGAGTGATACAGAGGCATTATGATATTCTCTGTTTTATTCTGCATTCCTTTCCTAATAATTCCTCGCATTCTATTTGCTTTCTTGGCTGCTGCTGCTGCTGCTGCACACTGAGCAGAAGGTTTCAACATATTATCAACGATGACTAGATCCTTTTCTTGAATGGTGACTCCTAATGTGTAGCTATAATTCGGGTTACTCTTCCCCAAGAGGTAGATTTTAAAAAGAGCACGCACTCGTCTATGTGCGCATGGTTCCCGGTGCATGCACATGGATGCACCGATTTTATAACATGCGCGCAGCGGCGTGCACATGTTATAAAATCCTTTGGCTGCATGTGCGAGCGGTGGGCACGGGGGGGGGGGGGGTGGTGGTGAATTTCAATAAATTATTCACGGCGACGCAATCGGGCGTTCCCCAGTTCCCTTCTAGCCCTGCCCCTCCCCACCCAGACCACGCCCCCCTGGCCTGCTCCTTTTTCAGGGCATGGCACTTGTGCGCGTATTGGGACTTACACGCATTGCCGGGCTGTTTTGAAAATGCGTGTGGCGCGCACAGGGCCTGGCCCCGTGCATAAGTCCCAATTTTTACATGTGTGGCCCTTTGAAAAGTCTCCCTTAAGTATATCACTTTGTACTTTTCCACATTAAATTTCATTTGCCATTTGTATGTCCAGTCTCCTAGTTTTGCAAGGTCCTCTTGCATTTTCCCACAATTCTCTTGTGATTTAACAACTTTGAATAATGTTGTGTCATCGGCAAATTTGATCAACTCATTCATTCCCATTTCCAGGTCATTTATAAATATATTAAAAAGCAGTGGTCCCCGAACAGATCCCTGGGGCATTCCACTATTCATCTTTCTCCATTGGGAAAATTTACCATTTAGCCCTACTCTCTGTTTTCTATCTTTTAACCAGTTGGCAATCCACAATAGGACACTGCTCCTATCCCATGTGATTTTAATTTCCTAAGAAGTCTCTCTTGAGGGATTTTGTTAAATGCTTTCTAGAAATCCAGATAACTATATCAATTGGCTTACTTTTATCCACATGTTTATTTAAGCCCTTTAAAAATGCAGCAGATTGGTGAGGCAAGAGTTCCCTTGGCTAAATTCATGTTGGCTTTGTCCCATTAAACTATGCCTATCTATATGTTCAGCAATTTTGTTCATTATGATAGTTTCTACCATTTTGCCTGAAACAGACATCAGACTTACTGGTCTGTAGTTTCCCTGATCCAGAAGGTTGTACCTGCCTCACTGAATATACATTCACGTGACTCAGGGAGCCCCATAAGTTTAAAAGAGGGTGTTAGGATTTGTGGGCCCTGGGAGATGGTACTGCCTATGGGGAGTAGCCCCGTGAGCCTCACCGTTGGGAGGCGAGGCCTCAGCTGCTAGGTGTGCTGGAAAGCAGGTACTGGAGAGAGAGTAGTGAGACGCGCACTGCCCGCAGAGCGGGGAGTGTAGCAAGAAAGTCACACAGACACAGAGGTGCCACAGGGTCTGTGGAGTGGGGTATACCCAAGAGAGAGGATTCCTCTGTAGAGATGATACGGCAATGATCCACAGAGCGGGGTACACCGGTGAGGGTCCTCAGTAGAGATGATATGGTAGTGGTCTGCAGAGCGGTGTACACCGATGAAGGTTCCTCAGTGGAGATGAGACGGTAGTGGTCCGCAGATCAAGTACTTACAGTGGAAGTAGTTATGGTTCAGAGGGAGCCCTGGGGAACGGGGCAGGCAGCAATTCTAGGCGAAAGGCCCTCCGAGGAGCGGATAGCCAGAGACGAAGAAAGGGCCCCCGAGGAGCGGGTACCCGGGACGTCTCACACCGAGGAAGCAGGAGCTGGAAAGGAAGGTCTGTAGTGAGCGAAATGGATTCAGCAATGAGGGAACTCATTGCCAAGTCATAGGTAGACAGGGCCAGCCGGCTTAAGAGTCCATGGAGAATGACATCATCCGAGGGGGACGCCCCCCGAGGTTCCCGCCAAGACTTGCATAAGACTGGCCCGGAAGCATGCATGCCCAAGGAACTCCAAGAGCAAGATGGTGGTCGGCAGCTCCCACGCCATCCAGGGAGGCCCGGGGAACAGGGGTGGGTAGGCCAGCAATAGCTGGCGGAGGCCGCAAGTCTTCCTAATGGAGTCAGTGCAGTGAGGCAAGAGGTGAGCAAAAGTGGTTGCAGCTGTCTGTGACTAACGGGCATAACAGAGGGGTTATCTAATAAATTTCAAACAGAGGAATGGAGCAACTGACCTAGGCGATAAATTTTTATCATCAAGTTTTGATAACCTCATAGACTCAACATTTTTTGGAAAAGATATCAGAAAGTAGTTGTGCTGGAAAGAAATAATCTACTGCTTCCTGTCCACAACGGGCTTCAGGCAGAATCAGATAGAGACACTATTGTTTAAATCTCCAACCTATTTGTCAATTTAAACTGTGAATAAATTTATGAATAAAAATCTCCAAAATAGGTGATGCAAAAACAACTTATACCAAAAACATGTGCACTTATCTTTTTCTTATCACTATTTTAAATTTTAGTGTTCCCATTCTCCCATGTTTGACATGGCCATTGTTTCAGCAGCACAGCTGCTTTGCTTAGTCAATTCAAAATTTTTACTGTGGAAAAATAGAAAGCAATAATTTAAATCACTAATTTAATTTAAATCACTAATTTAAAACACTAATGCAGACTTCCCCACTTGCCTGTTAACATAGTTTCTCTTCAGATCACAAGTTTGAAAATGGTGGCACACTCAAGAGATTCCAATATATGCAAGCTATTTATAAACCCCTCTTCTTGAGATCACTTAATTAAGAATCAAAAGACCAGTTACAGTGGGACTTCAATGGACAATCAAAACAATGGAAATAGAACAAATCACACAATGAGGAAGGGAAACAAAAACCACTATTTCAAAAAATGGTCCTATACCAATATCCTAAGAGAGGGATGGCGAACTCCAGTACTTGAGTGCCACAACAGGCCAGGTTTTCAGGATATCCACAATGAATATGCATGAGATAGATTTGCATACAATGGAGGCAGCACCTGTAAATCTTTCTCATGCATATTCATTGTAGATATCCTAAAAACCTGGCCTGTTTGTGGCACTCGAGGACTGGAGTTAGCCATCCCTGCCCTAAGGTGTCAACAAGTCTGTTGTAGTCAGGCAATGCAGAGGTCGTGGCTCGGAGAGGATCAAAGGCATAGTCAGGCAATGCAGAGGTCGAATCCAGGAGTCAAACGAAGACAGGGCAGGAAATCAGTAACACGGAGAAGACCAAGGCAACGAGTAGCAAGGAGACCTGTTGTGAAGGCAACTAGCAAAGACTAGGCCCAGCCTTATATACTGGGCCCCATGACATACTGCGGGAAGGGCCGGCAGCCTTAGCATGCCGCAGGCCCTTTAAATATTCTATTAAGGCATGCACGTGCGTCTAGGGAGCCAGGCCGGCCAAGGAAGCGGCGGCGGCGTCTCTGCCGCGCCTCGAAGCTGCCGACAGCAGACAGGTCCGCCGTAAGGAGGGCAGCGTTGGAGATGTTCCTTCCATGGTGGAAAGGGACTGGAGCCCATCCCCGGGAAAGCAACAGGAGGTGAGGAAGGCCGGTCATGGGTACCATGGCCGGCCAACATAACATGCAGTGCACAGGCCACCTGGTCAATTCATTCATCCACCTTGGGACAACAAATATATTTTTCAAGATTTTTTTAAGGATGCACATTAAAAATAAGTGTTTGTAGACAACCAGTCTATTCCTGCAAAAATCAAATTCAAGCTTAACAAGGCTGGTGTTTCACATACAATGCTTCTTCAGGAGCTATGTCAAATAATCATCGTTCCATTAGAATTAAATAGACTGTTTTCAGCAAAATTAAAATAACACAAAAAGTTCATATCCCGGCAGGGTGTAAAATGCAAACGTACTTATCTGTGGCCAGTAAATATATTCTCAACCAAGACGAAGCATCTCAAATCATCAAAATGGAGAACAGCAGGAAAGGACGTCTTCTTTTTTATGCCGAAACAAACTACATCTGATGACACAATCACATTGGTTTGTACTAATGGGGATGTCTCCTGCAATGACAAACAGTTGATTACATGTATTAATGTAAAGCATTAGTTGTTAACCTAAAAATACACTTAAATCAAGTTCAGCATTGAGACCACTTGATGAAACTGTATTTAACCTATAAATCCACTGTTGTTTTAAACACAGTAATCTCATGTCTAAATTACCACCCTGTCAATCAGGAACGCCCTGATCAATAACACAAAAATGAAGGTCATTGAAAACAGTGGATAAACTCATTGCATTGTGAACGCAAAAGAGCATTTGATTGATGAAGAGATAAGCTACAATGATGCTCTATCATTCTAGTTTTGATCATTCATTGCATTTTGTCTACATAGATCCTTTTGCATGGAAACTGAATGATGAAAATAACTTCATTTGACAGACAGGTAGTGTCATGTCTCAATGAAACTGTAAGATTGGCTAAGACAACAAAAATAGATGACGACTACATGGAAACATGACAAATAGTGCAGCTGATGTTTAGGTCACTTCCATCAAGAGACAAGAAAAAGTGGTATCCTCTAGTTGTCGGAGGATTTCATTCTTGTAGAAACTTTTATCCAACACCACCACTGGTCCACCATTGTCACTGCCTTGATTTTAATGGTATCATCACAATGCAACTGCCTAAGAGCAAACCATTCCTCCTTAAATAAATTGTGAACAACTTTCCTAAAATATAACCCAATAGAATAAACATATTTAGCAAAACGCTTTTAGAGAAACCAACATAATTTAAGACACGTACTACTTGTGACAAGGTAGGGGTCATCAATTTAATGTGATGCCCCTGCAATTTATTATATATAGGAAAGGGAAAGAGAATTTTAAGAACATGTATGATTAAGCACTGCAGCCCTATTTCTTGTCAGAAGCAGGAGGTACCTTTGGTTGAATACTGTGCAGCATTCTTTTGATCCTTTCAAATTTTCTGTATTGGAGAAACCTTGAGTTGGGATCTTATAATGGCAATTATGATTTGATTTTCCACCATCATGAACAGAGGATATATAAACTTGATTCAGTGCAGCTAAGCAGTCTGAATAAAGAGATCGAGTGGGCTGTTTTTGTTTAGTGAATGGCACCTTTTGGTTTTGTCCTTGTATTTAACAATAGAGAAGAGCCATTGAATCCCAATAAAAAAATCACATAACAAGGAAGGGAAACAAAAACCACTATTTCCAAAGAAATGGTCCTACACCATCTCCCAAAGTGTCAGCAAGCTTTTGGATGAAGCTTTACAGAAATTGTGGATTAAATCAAGGGAAGTTTGTTTTCTGTAAGTGGCATTTTTTACAATACCCAGTGATGTACGCACTTTCTAAGACACATATTTGAGGCCTCCTGGAGCCAAACAATACCAGTCTGGAATTTGGCAGAATCACTTTAAATGATTGACAGAGGCATAGACAGGGTTGCATTTATTTGTTAAATGCTCATAGGCACAGAAGTGATATGGAGGAATGAGAGATATGAAAGGGCCCTCCAAGGATACAGGTAGAGGGGGGAAGGGGGTGTTCTTGTTCAGAACATGAGCTGTACTGAAAGGGTCACCTCTTCCCTTATCCAGGAAGCACATATAGCATTATGTTGTATCATATTTCTGTTGCACAGGTGTGGCTAGTATTTTTTGGTTTTGTTTATTTTTATTCAAGTACTTTTTCAAGGACAACAACCGCTTCAAGAAAAAGTATCTGGCAACAGGAACAAGGCAGCAGCCCTGAGTCTAAGAGAGGAGAAGGGTCCGGGTCATTTCTTTCTTTGGCTCAGAATGGGAGCTGGACCTGAGGGCAGGAGCAGCGATGGCCATTCCCAGCTACGTTTGGGTTGTATTGGCGGCTGAAATGAGAACTGCAGCGGCAGCAAAAGAGGCAGTAGAAATTTTAGGTTAAAATCTGGAAATTGTCAATGGGTCTGGCTAGTCAGCTACTTGAGGTAGATTAAGTGTCAGAGGTCATATTAAATGCAATGCAGTGCAGGATGCCAGGAGCCAGGCCACATACTCCTGCGGCATCAGTGAAGCTATGGAGGTGGCAGGGAAAAGAGTTTAGACATATGTGAGGCAGAGAAAGGGCACAATCACATGGAATGCTATGAGAGAAAAAAAAGTTTATTTCACCAGGAGAGGTTCCTCAAGGGAGTGATGTTAAGGATCGGCACAGACTGATGACATCACCCATGTACACAGTAGCCATCAGACCTGCCCTGTTAAAGGTATGTGGCAGGCTGCTGGCAACTCTCTCCAAATATCTCCAGCCCGCTCAATATGCCTTTAAGGGGATGTGCCTGGTGGGATTCTAATCCTCAGGCTGAGTAGTGTTTCTGTGAAATTGCTTCCTGGATGGAGGAGGAAGTGCCCATTTCAGCACCTTGTCCCTAGGCAATTGCCTGCTTTGCCTAGTGAGAAATCGAGGCCATTGTGCGGAGTCAAGAGTGTCTGTAGAGCATCTATAGAGCAAACAATTGAGGAGACCTGAGCCATAGTTAACTATGGTCTCCTCAGGATGACAAATGTCTGTGGCTCTCATGGTGTTTGTGACATTTATTTATTTATTTATTTATTAACTTTTATTTACCGACATGCAGCATTGATGGTCCGTGAAGTAAGCCTTCTAAGAGATCTTGCAAAAGTTTTATTTTTAAAGATCTGTGATTGTTTCTGGCTCAACATATTTCATATACCTTTTCTTTTATGTAGAAAATTTTGAGCACTTGGGTATATTTTAGATAATAAAATAGCAGAAAGAAGGCATAGGTGCATGATAATGTGCTGACAAGTGACCAGGAACAGATGGGACCTTTTACAATCAAGGCTTTAATTTGGAATTGCTTGCCAAAGTAGGATCTTCAGTAGATGAAGTGCTACTTTCTGCCATGCTAAAACTGCCATAATACCAGTAAGTATTATAAATCTTGTAAGCAGGCATAATGCCATGGGAACAGATGGGTGTGCTAGTGTGCAAGAAAACCATTTGAATTGCAACAGCAATACTATCAATGTCCCTGTGTCATCTTGCCTGCATCTTCCTTGGCTGTTTCCTTCTGCTTTTTTCTATGCTCTTTTTTGGACACTGTTATATATCTTAGCATCATTAAAAAAAAAAATGCAGGCTACTTTTATTTTAACCATATCCCAGTTTCAAAAATCCGTTTTTGCTTTGTAACTATCTGTGTTGTATATGTTAACATTCAGGTTTCAATATGCTTTTATTTCTTTTATAAATCAGCAGTGACTGATTCCAAATTACTGATATCAGCTGCTAATAATAAGTAGGTTGTGAATTGAAATGAAAGCATAATTTTAGTTGTGTGTATGCAAATGCCAGAAGTCTAAACAATAAAATTAGAGAGTTAGAATGAATGGCACTAAATGAAGATTTTAAACATAATTGGTATTTCAGAGACCTGGGAGAAAGAAGATAACCAGTGCGATAAAAGAGTACAAATTGTGTCAAAGTGACAGAGCAGACCAAATTGATAGAGAGGTGATACTGTATGTTAAGAATGGCATGGAGATAATCTGCACAGTGTGGCAGTTACTACCAAAAGGAACTTGCTGGGCAGACTGGATGGATCATTTGCATTTTATCTGCCGCCATTTACTGAGACACTATATGAGTCAAGCAGGATAAAAGTGCTGCAGGAAATAATAGAGGTGTGCATTTGTTTGGAATGAATGCACAATCTGAAATTACAAATGGACATGCACTCAAAAAATAACAAAAGTTTTTATTTGCATTCATTTTTGGATCTCATTCATGTATATGGGGCAAGCAAAACTGCATTCTTTTTTCAGTGCAAGGCAAGCCAGACAGATCAGAGCCAGACTGAAAATGGACAAACAATGGGGTAGATTTAATAAAACTACGCCCACGCGTACTTTTGTTCGCGCACCAGGCGCAAACAAAAGTACGCTGGATTTTATAAGAAACACGCGTAGCCGCGCGTATCTTATAAAATCCAAGGTCGGCGCACGCAAGGGGGTGCACATTTGTGCACCTTGCGCGTGCCGAGCCCTGAGACCCCGCTGTGGCCTCGGAGGGAACCCAGAGCGGCCTCGGAGGGAACTTTCCTTTGGCCTCCTCCCACCTTCCCCTCCCTTTCCCCACCTAACTCACCCCCCCAGTCCTATCTACACCCCCCTACCTTTATCGCGAAAGTTATGCCTGCCCTGGCCGGCTGCCACCCCGCAATTCCCCAGCCCAGGAGCGATTTCGGAGGCCTCGGCCACGCCCCCGAAACGCCCCGGGCCAGAACCACGCTGGCGGCCACACCCCGAATGATGTGCCATCGCGACACACCCCCTGACACGCCCCCAGTGAAATTTTGTGTAAATCTGATTTCATCGTACATTTAAGAAAAGGATCTTGAGTATTTAACCAATTAAAAAAATCTTTCAACTCCAATTCAGTAGAATTCCACCAAAAAAAAAAAAAATATTGTCCATTTATCCAGCTCAGAAACAAACATTTGAAAATAATGGTGATGTATAGATATATTTCTCTTGCAGATCCTCCATAACCAAATTGTCTATGGAGGGTACTACAGATGATCCCATGGCAATACCATGTGTTTGAATATTTATTTTATTTATTTTTTATTTAAAAACTTTTCTATACCGTCGTTAAGTTAGATAACCATCACAACGGTTTACAGCAAGGCACGATAATGTTTCTCAAAACTAGATTGCAATAAACAAAAGAAAACTGGAAGGAATCTGATGTACTTTCTGATAACAAGCCCTCAATAGTTTGAGAAGCAGTATCATGGGATAGATTAGTATAAAGAGAGACCACGTCCATAGTCATAAGAATGGTATATGTTGTAATCGTCGATATCAATTGCAACTTATTCAACATTTGAGTTGTGTCTTGTATGTAGGATTTCATATTCCAAACATGTAGTTGCAAAAATTTATTGAGAAAAATATCTAAGGTTTCCAATAATGAACCATTGCTCGAAATAATTGGGCGTGCTGGTGGATTTTCCAATGATTTATGTACTTTTGGTACACCATATAATAATAGTCTTCTTGTTTTCTTTAGTGGAAGTCTACATAGTTACAATTAGCAAGCAGACAGTGTGACTGTTGTCTGTTCTACTGTCTGTGTATGTCCACACTAGTACAATTCAATATATTACAACTAGCAACTGTACCCGTTCTATGCCCGGGCGGCGAGCGTTAGCTGAAAAGCAAAAACAAAATTGTTTTCACCCAGGGCAAGGGACGTGGAGGCACATTTGCAAAAGCCAGGGCTGGCAACGTTTATTTACCAAGCTGTCTCTCGCACTACCCCACACCCCCTCTCCTCTCACACACACACATTCTCTCTCACTGGCATCACTCTCCCCTCATATAGGCTCCCTCTCTCTGAAGGCCCGGGCGCGCTGATCACGGCACACGGGGGCCTTCCCTTTTCGCCGCGAACGGTGCACCAGGCCTTCATGTTCACCGCAAACGGAGCGTGTGCCGTGGGAAGCACTCCATTCGCGGCATGCCGGGGTCTCCTCTACTATTTTCTGCCTGTCCCGCGATGACTGCTGTCCTTCTGGTTTTGAATAGTCTTTCAGCGAGGGAGGAAATCTGCGAGGTGCGGGAGGAAATCTGCGGGAAGGAGGAATTCTGAGCAAATTCTGCATTCCGCAGGGTAGCACAGAATTCCCCAGGAGTACCTCTTGTAGCTAGCGTTGTGACATGGCCGCTGTACGGCGTGTTTGAGCCTCCAAGGCAGCCCAGGGAGCCACCTGCGCCATCTATCGGCGGGCTGGGGAACATGTGCAAGCACTGACAGACACACTACCAAGCCCTATATATTATAGCGCCATCTATCAGCGGGCTGGGGAACATGCGCGAGCACTGACGGACACACTACCAAGCCTGATATATTATGGATGTAACACTAAAACCCCCTAGCAACTACCAGTGACTGTTTTAAATTTCATCAAAAAAAGAGCATAGAAAACCTCAACCCAAACAATAAAAGTGTAATGCAACAAAGAGATTAGGAACAATGTCCACAGATGTCTATTAAAATCCTCAATACAATATCTTCCCCCAAAAATATAATTGCATGCCACTATAGTGTGTCCCAACATTAACAATCTTTGAAAAAATCTTTTAAGTTTCTGTCTTTACATGCCAATAAAATCAAAATACTATCTGAATGTTCAAACTGTATTATTCAGTCTCATGAGGCCCATATATAGAAAGCAAAGTTACAGCAGTCTGAAGCATTGATTCAATATCCAAGTCCAACAGTATTTCAGAGGGTGATAAAAGGTATCCCCCCCAAAAAATGCCCCCCAAAATACCTGACACTCAAGAGTGTTTTGGCAGAAATTGCCTGCTTCAGGGGCCAACAGAATGTTAATCATTGATTATCAAGCTGATGGCATTAGTTTCAAATTTCGTCAAGTAATAGGGAGGAAAAGGTACTCATGACATTAGTGGGAAGAATAATGGGAAAGGAAGAGGAAAGGGTTTTCTTTCTCTTCAACAGGGAACTAACGCCAGCACAAGCAGCACCACTGATGTGCTAGTGAGAAGACCAGGAGTCCCATGCCCAAGATAAAGAGAGATTTTTAGCAGGGGAGAGCCAGAGTTGGGCAAGAAGAAGCATCTTTCACTTTCTTCCAATTCTGCTCCTATGGTGCAGGGACAGAAAAAGGCAAAGTCAGTGGAGGGTGGCATCAGCAATGAAGGAACAGGGAAACAAGGAGAGTAGCATCCAAAAGCAGCAATGCACTCTCCATTAATTTCTCCAAAGCAGTGACTGCAGTGGATAGTTAGAGAAAATACGGATTCAGATGAAATCATATGAGGGATTCTTAGAGGATTTTGAATTTCTAGTAGCTGTGGAGGATTTGTGGAGTCTAATTACTAACATGATATCCACTAGCGAGTAGCCGCTGGAGGCAGAATGTGATACTGCTGGGGCCAAGAGCAGAAGAGCAGATAGGGGAGAGCACAAGAGATGTCCCTGGCCTTTTCTCTCCTGGTCCACTCTCAACCCCAGTCACAGGAGCAAAAACTAAGGATCCACAGAAGGAGAGGATATCCTGCAAGACATCAAAGTGTGGAGGCACCTTAAAACTGAGAAGAACCAGGATGTTCCGGAATGTATCCACTGTTGTAAGCCTTTCAGTGGAAGAAAGATAGTGGGCCACTTTACAAACAGTGATATGCAGCATCATTTGAAAAAACAAAAACACCCATTAGCACTGGTTTCAGAGGAGGCCACCAGTACTAGTTTGGGGATTCCAACTTCCTCTCAAACAGCAGCTACAGGAAAGCCAGAGAACAGGGGAAGGCTGTCTTCCAACCTGACCTCTCCTCCCCCCCAGCCTCTTACTTCAGCGAGGTGACAGGAAGCATCCTCCAGCCCCATATCAGTGGCAAGTCACCATGGAGCAGATGAGGTGTTCTACCACATCACTGTTCTGTATTAAGAGGCAGGCAGCATCCAAGGTGGTACCATGGTGCATTGGGGAAATGACTGCCCACAATGTTCAGCCCTAGCAGATTGCGGAGAGCATGGGATTTAAATAACTGTTGAACCTCTTAGCCCCCAACTACAAAGTGCCCTCCTAAACAACATTCAGTAAGCAGGTTATCCCCACCTTGTACACTCAGTGCATTATCACAAGTAGGTGCAGCTGGCCAAGGTGGTAGAGAGTAGCATCCATTTTACCAGCTAGAACGCAACACAGATTTATCACTTTCTCATGGAACACTGGCATCAGCTTGCCAAAATAGGGGTAGGAAGCAGCTCTAGCATACAGGTGGGCTTTGCTGTTCTCCCAGGTATTGGACATCAGCCATACCTCAGTCGATATCTTAGCAGCAATAAGAAGAAAGATGGCTTGCAGTTAGACTGGAGAAACTGGACTTTTATTCCTTGTTTTTACAAACAGTGGTATTAACATGACAAAGGCTGCGGAAGATGAGAGCTATGAATGAGCCCATTGCTTTGCACACTTGCTGTACCTGACAGTAAAGTTATACCCTGGGGCAACGGAGAAATGTGGCAGCTTAGTCCTGAAGGAACTGATGGAGAGGTTCAGCAAAATAGCAGGGCATTTTCACCAGATCATGAAGAGTAGGCAACAGCTCCATGAGAAGCAGGAAGTAATGGGGGTGCTTCTGTATTGGCATATTCAGATGTAGACACCAGGTAGAATTCAATTTATTTAATGCTAGAGAGGTTAGTGGAGCAACGGACAGCTCTTCATGACTTGTCTCTGTAAACCAAGATAGGTGTGGATTGTCCCCTAGAGCATCATGAGCAGATGTATGAATCTGTGATAACTTGGGCGACAGCTTGGGAAAACAGCCAGGAAAAATAAAGAGGCAGACCCTGGCTGTTTCCTTTATGTGCAATTTATTTACAGTGCAAAGCAAATCAAAACAAAGAATGCAGCTCACCTTAAGTTTCGATAACATACACATCAAAGTTAGTAGGTTTTAGCATAGGCTGGTTCCCTGCCTGCTCCCTGGGGTCTTCCTAACCCTTCTAGGCCTTGGGTTCTTATACTCTGGTGAGGGACGACTCCTTTCATCCAGGATTCCCTGTGGGTCTGGATCTTAAGGAGGACTGAGCGAAACAGCTGTGCCCAGTCCCTTAAGGTAGTCTGAGGGAGTTTCCTATAGACTCTTTTACATACTCTCCCCCTCAGCTCTCCCTTATTCGGGTGAGCATCTTTCTGTACCAGAGACACCTCTCAGGACAGGAAATCTGCATTGCTATTTTCCTTTCCTTCCCTAAGTTGTATTTTGTAGTTGAAGGGCTGTAGGGTCAGGAACCATCTCATCACCTTTGCATTGGACTCTTTATTTCTATTCATCTAAAGGAGCGGTTGGTGGTCCATTATGAGCTTGAATTGCCATCCCAGCAGGTAGTATTGCAAGGCATCTAAGGTCCACTTGACTGCCAAGGCCACTTCTCAACTGCTAAAAAACACTTTTGCCATGGCATCAGCTTCCAGCTAATGTATGCCACAGGATGTTCTTGGCCATCCTTCTCTTGGACTAAAACTGCTACTTCTGAGGCATTGGTCTGCACCATGAAGGGTTTGGTGATGTCTGGACTTATAAAGAGCAGTTTGGAGCATAATGCCTTTTTCAGAGCCCAGAAGGCCTTCTCTGCTTCAGCTGACCACTGGACCTTCTCTGGTGCTTTATTCACCAACAGCCTTGGGAGAGGCTCAGCCTTCTCTGAATAATTGGGGATACATTTTCTATAGTACCCCATGATAACTAGGAACGCTCTCACTTTTGCTTTTGTTTGTGGGACTGATACCCAGGTGATTGCCTCAATTGTTCTGGTCTGTAGATGAGCCTTACCCTTCCCCAGGATGTAGCCAAGATATTTGAATTCTTCCCCCATAGGAAACACTTCATAGGGGTGGCCATCAATCCTGCTATCCTCAGACTGGTTAGCATGGCCTGGAGTTGGCTTATGTGTGCCTTCCAATCTGGGCTGTATACCACGATGCCATCCAAATAAGCAGCTGGATATGATGTGGGCAGAGCAGATGGTAGACCAAGCTCTGAAACATTGCGGGGGCACCAAGGAGTACAAAAGGGAGGATGGTGAACTGGAAAAGGCCCCCAGGTATTGAGAACACAGTCTTTTCCTTCACCACTGGTGTGAGAGACACCTGCCAATACCCTTTTGTAAGCTCTAGAGTAGACCAATCTGCTCATCCACTCAAGATATCGGGTATGTCTCAGGTTTTGAGACCTTGTTGACCTTTTTTAAGTCAATGCTGTACATTATGCTGCCATCTGGCTTTGGTACCAACACTATGAGTGAGGACCAATCACTGTTAGACTCCTCTATAACTATGAGCCGGAGCATCTCCTTCACTTCGATCTCAATGACGTGGTGTCTGGCCTCGGCAAGCCAATAAGTTTTTTGCTGCACAACAATTCCAGAAGGCATTTTGATGTAATGCTACACCAGGTGTGTACAACCTGGTAGTTTCAAGAAGATCTCCTTGTTTTGCTTCACCAGCTGCTTTAAATCAGTTGTCTGTGCAGTGATCAGCTGCTCTCTGAAAGGAATCTGTGTTTGATCCATTTCAGGTCCGAACTCGGGACCAAGCTTTTCTTCTTGTACCATTCCACATACCTGTGGAACCCAATTCTTCAGAAGGTTTATGTGATAGATCTGAGTTACCTTTCGTTTATCCGGCTAGGCTATTTTTTAATCTATGAGCTCTGTTTTCTCCAAAACCTCATAGGGTCCTTGCCAACAGGCTAATAGCTTGCTTTCTAAAGAGGGGATGAGAACAAGGATGCAGTCCCCTGGCTGGAATAATCTTTGGACTATGGAGCAATTATAAGCTCGGGCTTGGGTAGCTTGAGTCTTCCCCAAATACAGGCAGGCCACTTATCTAGCTTTTTTTAGGTGATCTTGCACCCAGAGAACATAGTCTATGAGGTTCTGCCCAGAGTTTTATTCGTCTTCCTAAGTTTCCTGAACTATATCCAAAATTCCTCTCGGCCTCCTCCTATACATAGTTCAAAAGAGGAAAACCCCATCTTGAGCACTTCACAGATTGCGAACTGCACTTAAGGCAGCAAGGAGTCCCAGTTCTTGCCATCTTCATCCACAAATTTCCTCAGCATTTGCCTGGGTGTCTGGTTGAAGCACTCAATGAGGCCATTGGTCTGTGGGTGATATATCAAGGTGCACAGAGTCATTACCTGAAGCAAAGTGAAGAGTTGTTTTATTACCTTGGACACAAACGGGGTCCCATGATTCATCAGGATCTCCTTGGGTAGCCCAAGTCATGAAAAAACTTCCATTAGTGCAGTCACCACCTTCCGGGTCTTCATGTTCCATAGCAGTACTGCCTCTGGACATCTTGTGGCATAGTCCAGAATGAAAATGATGTACTTATTTCCTCAAATAGATACTTCTGGTGGCCACACAAGGTCCATGCTCACCCTTTTGAAAGGGGTCTTGATAATGGGCATTGGTATGAGAGGTGGTGCCTGTACACCGGCAGGTTTTGGGAGCTGGCAGGTAAAGCAGGATCAGCAATACAACTGGACCTGTTTATGTAAGCTGGGCCAATAGAACTGTGCCAATATTTTCTCATGGGTCTTTTCCTCCCCCCAGGTGACCCCCCTAGAAGGTGATTGTGTTCTAGTTGCATGACCTTTTGGTGATATGGTTTGAGAATCAGTTGTTCTATCAATTCCCCTTTCACAGTTCCCTTTGTGACTTGGTAAAGCAGGTCCCATTTCATTACAAAATAAGGAAAACTGGGGTCTGTAACCTGCTCTCCAGGGATTCGCTTTCTGTCCACCCTTTTATATGCTCCCTGGCCCACTTAAAGGACTCATCCTCCCCTTAATCCCACCTGAAGCTTATCAAGTTACTCCCATTCTTCCATTCAAAGGGGCTAGGTATGACATTCTGGGTGGGTTGTTGCTCTTCCCCTGACCCTTCCTCCCCCATTGCCTCTAAATTCGCTGCATAACTAATTTGTCTTATCAGCATTGTCTCTGGGACTTAGGAGAGTCTTTAAGAAAGAGGACTAGGTCTTCTAAGGAAAAGAGGTCTGGAAACTTCAATTCTTCATTGTTGTGGCTGGACAAACCCATTGTGAGCTGGTTCCACAGACTTCCAAATTTTGGACAGTCCCGTATTATCAGCATGGGGTAGGGTAGCCAAGGAAAAACTCCCACCTCTATTTTTTCTTGGCTGACTGGAGTCTTCAGTTAGTATCTGCATTTGTTCCTCGTGGATCCATGCCAGGGTCACTACTCAGTTGTAGTTAATCTGGACCTGCTTTACTAACTCTCTTCGGATGAGCGTTTTCACACTCCCAAAGCCTGGGTTGGAATGCCATCTAGCTTCACTGCAATCACAAAAGAAAAGACTTCTTGGCTAGGGACAATTATAAAAGTGTGGGGCTCTGGCATTAGCATCCATTTATTCTTTTTCCATGCGGGGACAGTCTCATGTAAAATGGCCCTTGTCACGGCAGCTAAAACATGGCGGACCTGTGGGTTTTTGTGTTTGAGGTGAAAAGTCCAGCCTGGCTGGCTCTACCTGCTGTCAGGGCCTCCTGTCTTTAGGACTCTGACATCCTCTACTCAGGTCAGGAGGTTTCCCCTGAGCCCGTAGTGATTCAGGGATGGATTGAGCTTGGTAACAGACTTCCGCCACCTCCAATGCCATCTCTACTGTAAGGTTCGTGTGTGTGCACACCAGCTGCCGCATAGGATGTTCTAGGTCATCTAGGAACTATTCCAGCAAAACAATGTTGGATATCTTCACTCCGATTTTCTCTTCTGGGTGTAGTCACTTCCAAGCCACATCCTTAAATTGGTGGAAAAGGTTCTGTGCATTTCCTCTTGTTGAAGATCTCCTTGCTGAAACTGCCTGTTAGCTTCCGGGGTAAGGCCTGCCCGCTTTAGGATGGCTGTTTTGACATCAGCATATGTAGCTCTTCCCTCTGGGTTGGTGGTTTGGAAGGAAGCTTGACTACTCCCTCTAAGGAGGTTCCCCAGATAGGTAGTCCATCTATCTTCTGGCCATCCTGCCAAGCGAGTGGTCTGTTCAAAGTTCTTCAGGAAACACTTGATGTCTTCTTCCATCAACTGGCAACAAGGAAGGTGACTGGTCATAGCAGTCTGTGTGGCCTGTGCTCCCTGCATTGTGTTTTGCTGCATAAGTTGTTCAATTTGCATTCGTATGGTGTTCTGTAATTGCTGCTGCCCTGTATCACTTGCTCTCTCTTCCCTGCTTTCCGAACTGCCTCCTAACCAGATATCTTTCCAGGGAAAGGAGAGGAAAAAACAAAAAAAAATCTGCTGGCCTGTTCAGCCCTGACTCACTGTCTGAACCCTGATTGTACAGGTGGGCTACCCCTTTGGCCTGTTATAGCTTCAGCTAGGTGAATGAAAGTGGGAAGCCCCAGGAAAAAGAAAAAAACTCTACAGGGATGTTTTTGGGTTTTTTTCTCTTCTATTGCTGCGGCTGTTGGCTCCTGCTTGTGTTTCCTGTTTAGGCAAGAAAATCCCACTACTACCACCATATGTGGTAACTTGGGTGATAGCTGCTTGGAAACCAGCCAGGAGGAACAAGGAGGCAGACTCTGGCTGTTTCCTTTATGTGTAATTTATTTCCAGTCTAAAGCAAATCAAAACGAAAAATGCAGCTCATCTTAAGTTCCGATAGTATACACATCAAACACAGCAGGTTTTAGCATGTCCTCCCTAGACATTCTAGGCCCTGGGTTCTTATATTCTGGTGAGGGGGTTCTCCCTTCACCCAGGATTCCCTGCGGGTCTGTATCTTAAGGGGGACTGGGCAAGACAGCTGTGCCTGGTCCCTTAAGTTAATCTGAGGGAGTTTCTTATAGACTCCCTCACAGAGTCCTGATGCTCTTCAAGGATTCCATGGAGGATCTCAGGTCCACAAGAGCCACCTTGGGTGAGGTTATCCCCATAGTCAATTTACTGGAGAAGTTAGAGGGTTTCCAACAGGAACAGGGAGTGGCATCAGAGGTGTTGCTGCTTGTATACTCCTTGCAGCAGCAAGTGCAAGGTAAGCTCAAACCCCTCACCGAACTGGATACTTAAATGATTTGTGGCCCACAGGTGAAAGAGACCATCACCCTCTGGTCCAACAGTCTAATATGGTGGAAGGAGATGCTGGGGGTTAGGATACCAGAATGAAAGTGCCAGAAGCAGAGGGATAGCAGGGATGCAGTGCAGGAAAGAGTGGCCATCCCACACAGTACTGTCTGTATGAGCAGCACTCTGTCATCTATCATTTCCTCTACCTCCTGTATCAGCCATACCCCATGGCTACCATAGAATTGGCTCTCCTGACATAGGCCATAGATGCAGTGGTTGGCAGAAGAGATTATCCCCTCCCCAGCACAGGAGATCCAAGCACAAATTTCAGTCATGCAGTCGGATAGATTCTTATTCAGCTGAGCGTGTAAATTCCAGCCTTTACACGTGTGGCTGGGCCTTGCACGCACCAAGCCAATTTTCAACAAGGCCCGACCATGTGTGTAAAGGCCCGTATGCACACAAGTGCCGGCCTTCCTGCAAGGTGCGGGCCCGGGGGTGTGTTCTGAGTCTGTTCTGGGTGGGACGGGCCGGGACAGCACCATTGTTCATTGTCCTGGAGCTTCACGTGCCGGCTGGCTGCTGGCGCGCGCAACTTACTTCAGCTCAGGCCCTGAAGTAAGTACTAAAAAAAAAAATAATAAAAGGAATAGGTAGGTTTTAGGGGGTGGGGAGGTAGGGGGTAGGCAAGTTCCCTCCCAGTCCGCTCCTTAATTGGAGTGGACTGGGAGGGAACTGGGGAAGGCCGGGATGCGTCGCCACGCAGAAATTGCATAAGTCCCCCCCCTTGCACGCGCTGCATGCACATGTGCATGTGGGTTAGGCCCCTGGATTTTGTAACATGCATGCACCGGCGCGCGCATGTTATAAAATTGGTGCGTCCATGTGTGTGCGCCGGGAAGCGCGCGCTCATGGATGAACATGCGCTTCTTTTAAAATCTACCCCAGTGTCTCACAGAGCCCACTGAGGACATGACCACAAATCTGTTGGCATACAGGGCACACAAAGCAACAGTCTAGCCAGGCCTGGCCCAGGATTTCCTTTTCTGCCCACCAACCAGTGTACCTAGGGAAAAGATGTTCTCAATGGCAGGGGATTCATGAGTACTCATCAATCTCAGCTGGCACCAGAGTTGGTGTAAAAGCAGGCCTGGATTTAGGCATAGGCAACAGCCTCTGGCACCAAATGTTGGACAGGTATTGGAGCACTGTGACTATGGCTAATGCCTCTATCTGGGCATGTCTCCCAGCTGCTTGTTACCTAAAGCGGCGGTGTGCCATAGCCGTGAATTGACAGGCAGCTGGAGGCCCCACACTGAATTTATTTTTCAAAGTTGCTGCTGCAGCGGGATTGGGATGCTGTCGCTATAGCTAACAAGCAGCTTGGAAATGGGGAGGACCCGGATAGGGGCAATCTGGGGTCCCTAGCTCCCCTCCTCTTCCTTCTTCCCCTCTACTGAGTTTGTTTATCTTCAAAAAACCCTTTGGAAAGTATTACAAAAATTATATATCTTTAAGATATTAAATACATTATAAAAAAGTGCACAAAACCAAACAGCCCAATACTTCAAAAGTACTTCGAAAATGTTTCATATGCTCACAACACTCTGAAAAGCCTTATGTTAATTTATCTTGAAATGTGCTAATCCTAGGTAGCTGAAGGATGAGGAGATAGTAAGGTGCAATGACCAGTGTGCATGTTTTGCAAAAAAGCTCAATCAGAATGCATACAGCAGTCTTTATTTATTTATTTATTTGATTATTTATTTATTTTTGTAATATACCATCATTCCAAGAGAAGAGCACAATGATTTACAAAAGTAACATTTGTCCTTTAGGTCATTACATTATGGTGTAACACATATTGGTCTAACACATTTTAGTAAAAACCATTTTGGTATTACATATATACTTTGGTAAGATACATATTTTGGTATGGCAGATACATTGGAAGAACTCAGTAGGGTCATATGAATCAAGAGTGATGTTCTTAAACGTCTCAACTGAGGAAGGGTACAATAGGTTAGTAGGATAGGGGAATCTGTTTAGTAATTTTTATGGTTGTAGGGGAGTTGTCATGAGTTACACTGTTTTCTTGTCACTTGGTATTGTTTTTTGTTCATGTTATTGTTAACTTTGCATTCAGATAGAGTTTAAGTTAAGCTATAAATTCTTGATGACACAGCATACTGATAGTATTTAAGTTAGGTTATAAGCATTTTTAAAGAGCCAAGTTTTTAGTTCACATCTGAATGTCTTTCCTTCTGGGATCAGTCATATTGTCTCTGGTAGTGAGTTCCACAATTTAGGGCCTGCTATGGAGAACATGTGATCTCATATCTGTGACAGATGTGTGCTCCAGATTGAAGGTACAGTTAATAGTCCTTTGTTTTGGGACCTCAAGGTTTGTTGTGGAGTGTATGGTTGAAGTGTCATGCCTATTAGTCCTAGGTTATCGTTATGTATGATTTTTAGAGATTAAAGTTAAAACTTTGTAATATATTTGGTACTGTATCTGTAGTCAATGCAGTGCTATAAGTGAGGGTGTAACGTGATCAAATTTCCTACTTCCAAGTAAAAGTCTTGCCGCAGCATTTGTAGTAGTTATAGTTTTTTAATAGGCTGGTTGGGAGACCTAGAAGTAGGGAGTGGCAGTAGTCAATATTTGGGAAAATTAGCAATTTTAGAACTGTACAGAAGTCTTTAGTGGTTAGTAAAAGGATGAGTAGGCCTGGACGAGGGCCTACCGCAGACGGGACGTGCAACACATTATTGTTATACTCACGTAGTATAGGGATCCATTAATGATATGAGTCAAGTCTTGGTTGAGCAATTTTTTTCTAAAACCCAATTGGTTAGGATATAGGATGTCATGGTCTTCTAGGTGGTTTTCCAGCTGTTGTAGCACTGCGTTTTCAAGTACTTAATTGTTCCAATCAGTTCTACCAGTTTGATTTTAAGGATTGGTTTTATCACTGCTTGTTTTGCTTCATTTGGGCTCAGTTCTTCTGAGAGTGAAAGATTAATAATTGTTGCTATTGTTGGGGTGATTACTTCATTTACCAATTTCAAAAGATTTGCTGGGATTGGGTCACGTGGATGTGTTGCAGCTTAATTTTAGAAATTATTTGACTGATTTCAAATTTAGTTACTCTGTCAAATGTGACCAATTAGCTTGTTCATGAATATTATCTGGTTCTTTTGATGGTGAGCTGTTGGTGATTTGCATTTTTAATCTATTGACTTTATCTAATAGTGAGGTTGCAAAATCATTGCAGGTGTTCTTTGAGAAGTTAAGGTTGTTCAAGTGGAGGAAGATGGTTCTTTGATTAAGTTTTTTCCAACTTCGAAGAGTAGTTTAGAGTTGAATAAGACTCTGTGTATCTGTTTACATAGTGTTGGCTTTTATTTGCTTTATTTATTAATGTACGGTTCTGTATTTTCCTAGAGAATCTGCGGTTGGGCATTTCCGCCATTGTTTCTCCTGTTTTTTCAGTATTAGTTTAGTGCATCTTAGCTCTTCATTGTACCATGGTTTCTTCTATTTAGTGGCATTTTGTTCTTTTTGCAGTATTTTTGTCTGGACTGGGCTAAGATTGTCAGCTATTTCATTAACAATTTTATCCCAGGAGTCAAATGCTGAAGAGGCATTACCCTGATTAAATTCGGTTCGTTTGTTTTTAATCTTTTTTCTGAAACTGAAGGTTGATTCATATTTGTATTTTTTTGTGTTTGGTTGAGGAAGGTTATTTTTGCTTTGATTAGTTGGTGATTGGCAAGGGCAATATAATGTGGGAGGTGTTGATGAGACAATTGTTGTTATTAGCAAATATTAGATCAAGAATGTGGCCTGCTTTATGTGTGGAATTAGTAACAATTGTGATCATCCCATTGCTTCCATTGTTTCTAGGAATATTTTACAAGTTGAAGTTTTTGGTGTTTTATCTACATGTAGATTGAAGTCTCCTACTATTAGGGTAGAGACAGGAGATGGAAGCGCTTTTGTAAATATTTCGATTAGTGGTGAGCAGTCGTTTTGGAGTATTCCAGTGGGGCAGAAGACCAACCCTATGTTTAGTTGTGTAGATTTTAATATTGCTACCTTGTAGGGTGGGTTGATCTCTATTTTGTAGGGTTTTAGTTTGAGTTCTTTTTTACTGATTATTAATAGACCTCCTCCTTCATGTTCAAGTCTTGGGAAGTGAAAGATATCGGAGTTGGGATGTGTAATTTGATTTAGTAGTACATTGTCTTTATCATTCAACCAGGTTTAGTTGATCATTTATCAGTGGGATTTTTTTTGACAGAGCTTGAACATTTAATAAAAACAGTGTAAATGTTAGGCAGGAGGATAAAGTGGGAGTGTTGTTATATGTTGTCAGTAAGGCCATCTTAGCTTTCTTTCTAGGGTTGCTACTTGGGTTTCCATTTATATCTTGTCCTAGTGTGGACTTGATATAGTGTTGTAGCTCCATTGTTGTATTTGTAGTTGTGCAGATTGAGGCTCTTTTAATTATTACCACTTAGGGCTCCACTCAGGGCGCATGAAGGGGTGCACAAAGGGGCAAGCTCTTTTGACATGCTCCTTCTTGTACATGCCAAGGGTGCGTACTTCCCAGGGCAAGTGCCCTCGGTGTCGCTGCAGTGAGCCTGTGCTCGGGAGGAGGGCAGGGGGTGGATGGTCGGTAGGCGGGGAGCTGCCTCGGCATAGCCAGGTCCCTCCTCCCCTTCAGGTCCCTCCTCCCCTTCGTCGGTCCGGGGGGGGGGGGTGAGTACTCCTGGCATGCTCCCACCTCGATCCTCAGTAGTCTCCAGTCACGGCCTACCTGGCTGTGCTCTTCTTCCCGTGGCGTCTTCTGCTTTAATGCAATTTATACACAAACAAAAAAAAATCAGCCATGAACTGCCTGCCATACATTCAATGGCAGACAGGGCCTTCTAAATATTCAAAGTAAGCTTTGACAGCCTTGGTGTGGAACAGCACCATTTAAATTCCACAATTCAAGTGAGGCAACAAAATAAAATGAAAATATATTCAGGGTACTTCCCTAGATTTCTGTAAGCTTTTTCTGTAACTCATTTCCTATCTTCCATGTCCCCAATCCATCTCCTCTCTTTCATGCCACAATTACTAGGATTCTATCTTACCTCTCCATCTTTTTCTTGCATTTAATTTACCATCCCTCCAACTTTTTATGCTTTTTTCTTCACTGTCTACCTTTCCATTTTTCCTACCCCTCTGTCTAGCCTTCTGTTTTTCCCCATTTCAGTTTTCCCCATTTCCCTGTACCTCCATTGCCCTTGTTTCCATCTCATCTCTCACCCCTACATATTCCTGCATCTGTCTTTGTCTTTCCTCTCATTGCTGCCTTTTACAGCTCAGTCTCTCTCCATCTCTTTCCCATCCCAGCCCTCTGTCTCCTCTTTCTCTTTCCCAACTCCATCTCCCTTTTGTTCTTTCTCTATCTTCCCTCCCTCTTCTTCTTTCCTAGCGCCTCAGCTTCCCTTTCTACCTATCATTCCCAGTCCCAGAGCAATTCTATAGTGAGAGCGCACAATCATGGGGATGCTGAGGGAGGACTGGGCTTTTTCACACTGTGGTAATTCTCCTCTTCTGGCCTTGGTGTGTTTTAAAAAAAAACAAACCTACCTGGGAGCACATGAAGGTGGAGGTGCAGGTGCCGGGACAAGGAGTGGAGCGCTCTGTCGGTATCCCTGCAAACCATACTTCTCCCGTATTGGGTGAGCAAAGGGAGCACACAGCCCGGATGCATTGGCAAGGAGCTGCAGTTGGGAAACAGCAGCCCTTCAGGGTGGCAACAGCTGCAGGGAACAGAGAGAGACTAGCAAATGGACCTATGGGTGGGAATAACCCTGGCTTTGCTCATGTTTGTCTCACTGCTCGAAAGAGTGATGTGCCCAGTCAGAGCTAGGCGCTGGGCTCAAGCCTTCAATGGTTCACCTCGCTCTGAAGGAGGCCGGAGGCCGGGTTCTGGAGGGGAGGGGCTGATTATGAGATGCTTGCTTCAAGGAGCTCGTAGAAGCTCTGTTTATGTGAATAACAGATAAGCTATGTTTCATTTTTATTTGAGTTTGATAAAAGGTCAGTCGTATCTTTGCAGCTTGGATACCTTTTGCTGAGCGCATGCAAGAATTATCCGAATATACTGATGTACAGGGGTGTTTGAGTCCATGTAGGCTCCTTTTCAAATATGTACTCCACACTGATGTGTCATGCCACTTTGTGAAATTTGTGAATCTAATAAAACTATTTAATGTTTCTTTTCTTTTTCTAAAAATTTCTAATAAGCTTGCTGGGACATATCAACTGATCCATTTTCGCCAATGATGCAAAAACATGTTTTAAGCTCCTGCGTCAACCGCGTTCATCTTTGGAGCCCCTGCCGGAGTTTGCAGAAGGGCATTGGAGTCGGAATAATTTTCACTCTGGCTGAGCTGTGATCACCAATTACACCCTGAAAATGAATGAACGTTAATCTGGAAAGGGTGAGTAAGTGCTCGTGTGTGAACGCAGTACAGCGTTTCATTGCCCGGGGCTGTTGGCGGGCACCAGGTGACAGGGGACTGGCTGGAACATTAACCGCCTTGTGGATCGCCTATCCTTTGACAGCTGCCTTGATTGCTTTTCTGCCATGCCCTTCAAATCATCTCTCTGGTCAAAGCATCTCACAATCATTTACAGCTGGCTATGTTTGTTTTGATGAATCTGTCATGTTTGTGTTGAGCGAGACAACGCTACAGCTGGACAATGTAGTAAAATGTATTTTTAGGACTCCAGCAGTGATTACTTTTCCTATCTGGTCTCTGGAGGCATCATTACTGAAGAATCTGGCTCCTAAATTAGACCTAACACCTTTCCCCCCACCCCTTCCTAAGTCACATGTAGGAGATCTCATTTCAAAAGCTGAGGCAATCTTCCCTGTATTACAACTTTTTGTCCTTGGGTCAACTAGCATGAAAGACCTTTTTTTTTTTTTTCTGTATAAAATACCTATGAAGCAAAGTGATCAGTTCTGAGAGGCAGATTCATCAGACTTTTCATCCTGCTTGGCTCCCGTGTAAAATTTGCTCCGAATTTATCAATGAAAATATCCTGCGCTGTTGTTAATGAGAAGAAAAAGGGGGAGTCAAAATTGGAGCAAGTTGCATATATCTCCCTGCAATAAAAATGTGCGAACGTATCTGTTTGACTCTGAGACATTCATTAGAATAATCTGTCACATATCTGATAGCAGCAGCGCAAGGAGGAAATTAAAGTCTGGCTTGAATGGAGTGCTGTATAGCTCTCGATCCGCCTGCCAGCCTACGTACCTGCTCTCGGTCTGCACGCATGTCAGGCTACACTGTTATTGCAAAAGCATAGCCCATGCTGTGCTTCTTCCTTCGAAGAGCTAGCATGACCCTTTTTAACATAACAAATGCCAATTAATGAAAGTAGTGGGATGGAAAGGATGGATTATTGTCGGAAGGAGGCTGGCCTCAATGTCCCGGCCACCCTTCTTCGTTTGCGCTCGTGCACGTGTATTTATTTGATTTATATGCCCTCAAAAACCAGGGCCTTAGGGGGCACGTGAGCCAATCTATGCAATAAAAACACTCAAATGAAAAGCATAGAAATTATAACAAAAAAAAAAAAAAGGGAACCCAAGGCCTGGATCGCTGCTGGGCGGCCAGGTTACAGAGGGTCTGCTGCCTAAGAAAATGACAACCTAACACAGATGTCTTTTAAATGTCTTACGACAGCCCGTCAATCCGGGATTCCTGAGGTAAGGTGCTCCAGAGGTCCGGAGCAGCAATCGCAAAGGCTCGCTCCCTGGCGTCAATCAGCCTGGCATGCTGTACCGAGGGTTCATCCCTTTGTGCGAAATGTAGGACCCTGCCAGGATTGTAAATTCGAAGCAGAGCATTAGTCCATGGCAAAGTGTCCAAGGCCAGGAGTTTATGAGCTAGAATAAGAGTTTTAAGTTTAATCCTCCACTGTGCAAGAAGCCAGAGGAGGCCATGTAAAACAAGGTGAAATGTTAACTTATACTGCAGCCTGAGATTAGCCGTGTGGCTTCATTCTATAGTAAATGGAGCGCTTTGATAACAGTGAGAGGTAGCCCAAGATAGGTAACATTGCAGTAGCTGATGATGGGAAGAATTAAGGCCTGCACGACCGCACGAAAACTGTTGGAGCATAACAGCGGCTTAATGCAACGTAGAAGGCGCAGTTGCTGAGTACAGATTTAATTTGTATGGATGAGATGTCATGAAATCAAATCTTGGTAGAGATTTAGTGGCTCAGATATATATTAAATGATCATGTCTTTCAAATTAAAGAAATATTTAATTTAGTAGCTGATAATTTTAGATATATTTGATTAGATTTCTTGCCCACTACCAGGCCACGTTAAAGAAGCAATGATTAAATTACATTAAAATCCTAATTTTTAATTTTCCTTATCCATTATCTTTCATTAGCCCTTTTCTAATAACATTCTATTTTCTCGGAACATGAATAAATGGTTCTCATTGCATCAGCCATCCCTTTTGATGGACAACTAGTTGAGAGCCGATCGCTGAATAATAGCAAGACAATATAGTACAAGAGAGTACCTGGAGAATGGATTTCGTATTTATGTGAGATTTTAATAGGATAGGAATTCTTGGTCAGATGCAAACAGCAATTTGTAAGGGTCCCCGAATCCCCCTCTTTAAATACACCCAGCCATGTACTCTCTCCTGAGTGTCCTCACTCTTGTGCTCCTAAACCTGCTCCCAGCATGACTCGCCACTCCTGCACACCCACACCCTGGATCTCATTTTTCCAACATGTCCTTTCAACTTCTGGGGTTTTGAGCCCCTCTCTGCGTTACAGGAGCTGCAAGGGGGAGGGGGAGGGGGAGGGAAAGGATGGGGAAGGGGGTATCAGGTGCATTTTTTTCTTGGTTCTCATCTCTCTCTTTTTTTTTTTTTAAGCGGGGGAAACCAGTTATGTATGTAGCAGCAGTTGCCTGTTCCCATCTCTAGTGTTAGTGTGGCGCAGGGGCAGAAAAATTCAGATTCAGTGGAGGGGTTGCAGCAGCAGTGGGGGGGGGGGTACACTAGGAGTAGGAGGATGTCAGCCAAAACAAGCACAGCGCTCTCTGTTCTCTTCTGACCAGCAGTTCTGTGTCTGCAGCAGATCTTTGCAGAACCTACCAATTCAAATAAATCCTGTATGGGATTTGAAAAATTAGAGAAAAGAGATGTTGAAAAACTAGCAGCTGAGGAGGTTTTGGAGAACCTAGATACTGGCGTGATATTTGGTGAGCAGCCACAGGCAGTAGGCAAATGTGCCAGGGCCAAGATCACCTCCCAGGAACAGTCAAAAACATGAGAAGTACCCTTGGCCTTTTACTTGTGGTCTGCCCTCAACCCCAGCCCCAGCAATAGCATTCGAGGATCCAAAGATGAGAGCCACAAAGTTGTCAGATGTGAAGACACTTTAGAGTTATGGAGGATCAGCATTTTGTAGAATGCATTCTCTGTTGAAAGGCCATCATTTAAGGGAACATACCGGGCCATCTTTCAAACAATGGTATGCTCCATCATTTGCAAAAACAACCCCCATTAGTATCAGTTTCAGGGGAGGCTAGTGCTAGTCTGGGGATCCCATCACCCACTCAAAGCAGCAGATGTTGTGGGAAACAAGTTCCTACAGATGGTTGAGAACATGGGATTAACTCATCTGCTGCTTGTCCTAGCCCCAGTTTACAAAGTTCCCTCAGGATAACATTTAGTAGGTTGATGGCTCCTATTCTGTGCACTCTGTGCCATGCCCTGATGCATACACAGCTGGCCAAGGCAGAAAAGTATAGCAGCACTCATTTCATCAATGACATCTGAGTCGACCTTGACGGCCTTGACGGCACAGTGGTGGTACTTGGATGAGGCAGTGTCAGGCAGTAAGGAACACGTGAGCTGTGCTTAACCCAGGTGATGGACAGGACCAGCATCATCCCTTGGCCCATGTCTAGTGGAGATAGGGGGGATGACAGAAGGCTTTTGGCTAGTCTGGAAACATGTTTGTTTCTTTTTTCTTTTTTAATTACAGATGGTAGCAGGTACATGACCAGGACAGTAAATAATGGGGGCTTTATACACTTGCTGCACTCCTTGGGGCTTGTGGCCAAGGATGGTGGCAGCTTTGTCCAATGGGAACACATAGAGAGGTGCAGGAAAGTAGCCAGGTATTTTAACAAGAAAGAAGGATACGTAGCAACTATGTAAGGAGCAAGCAGCAGCTGGGGCACCTGTGCCCCAGCTTATTCAGGATGTAGGCGCCAGATGAAATTCCACCTATCTGATAATGTAGAGGCTAGTGGACCACCATGTGCCCCTTCAGGAGTTGTCTGTGGATGCTGAGATCTGTGTGGATCATCCCCTGGGTCATCGGTATTTGTTACACAAGATTCAGGTGGTACAAGTCCTGAAACCCCTCAAGGATGCCATGAGGGGATTTGAGTTTAGCAATATCCACCTTGGGCAAGGTCATCCCCATAATCAATAACCTGGAGAAGTTACAGGGTTTCTGGCACCAGTGGTGCGGGTGCTCCTGAATTTCTTTTAGCTACAACTGCAAAATCAGCTCAAAACCCTCACCCAGCTGGATCCTTACAAGCTGGACACCCAGCTGGGTGAGGTGTAAGAGATTATCACCCTCCAGTCCAACAATCTTACTAATTACAAGGGGAAGCTGGTGGATAGGATACAAGAATGGCAGTGCCAAAGATAGAGGGGCAGTGGTGATGCAGCAAAAGAATTGGCTCCTCACCATGTACTGTCAGCATCAGTAGTATCCTGAAAGCCACCACTTCCTTTATTTTCCACCCCCTATAGCCACAGCACAGTGAGCTTTTCTGCCACAGGCCATAGTTTCACTGGTTGGCAGCAAAGACCAGTGTATGCCCCCTTCTTCCCAGTATAGGAGACCCCTAAACAAATCCTAATAACACGGTACCTTGGAGAGCCCATCAAGGTCCTAGACACAGACCTGTTGGCATACTGGGCATACAAGGCAGGATCTGACTGACCCTCACTAGGGTTGCCTAGCAGGGCCGAGTCAAGGATATTAAGTACCCAGCCCCCCCACCTGACGGTAACAGTCTCCCCCCCCCCCCACAATAAAAGTGTATTCATTTATAATAACAGATTTTATGTTAAAAAAGGACAAAATACTATATTCTAAGGTAATGACTCATCTTGGTTACAAAAACCACTATATCATTGTATTTCTACTAGAAATCTTCGTTCTACAGACACTGGTTTACTCTCTATTCCCTACAGCAAAAAAATTCTCAAAACAGCTACTATAAATCGGGCCCCCTCTATAATTGGTCCTACTCTATGGAACTCACTTCCATCGCCACTAAGGACTGAACCTTCCACATCTACCTTTAGAAAAAACCTTAAAACATGGCTTTTTATCAAAGCTTTCCCCCAATAAACTCGATAGATTTCATCCTCTTATATACAGTTTATTCCTTTTATTCTCGATGAGATACTGAATTTTGGTTTGATAATGATAGGTTATTATTTTATATAGTTCTATATTAATCTATTGATAATTATTAGTTTTTTGTTTGTTTTTTTTCTTATTCCACACGCGGTGTTTGAACTGTTATACTCTATTAGGTCTTCAATAATATTTGTTGACAATTTGTTTCAATGTAAACCGGTGTGATATTTTGAATTGAATGTCGGTATTAAAAAAAAAATCAAATAAATAAATAAAAATATCACTTACAACATGTATATTACATTTTCCTACACTGCTGTGGTGCCAGTGAGGAAACCCTGCGAAAAAGACACTTGGAGCCCATATGTATTAGGCCTATTATAACGTGCTGAGTGTGAGCTTGACCTTCAGAAATCCACGAGTAACGTAAATTGCAATTACAATATAGGAAACCCCCTCCCCCATACCAAAACAGCATTGCCTGTATTCAAACAGCAACCACCCTATCTATGAAAAGGTAACACTGCAAATATTACACCAGGCCCTAAACACCAATACAATTCTTATTAGTAAAACAGAACAAGCAAGGCTACTGTAGCTCCCTACACAGAAACAACACACTAGTGGAATACTTCACCGTGGTCACGCATTCAGAACACAGACAGACGTTCACCAAATAGAGAATAAAGAGACCATAAACAGAAACATGCAGACAAAAAAATGAACTGCAAACCACAATAAACCAAACCCTTTATAAGAGACATCACCATTTCACATACAATATCAAACAATTCAATCAAGAATATAAAACATCAATCATGGTAAAACCATACTAACAAAAAGAATATTTCAAAACAGCTGATGAATAAAATAACATCCAATAATGAGGGGCCTTTGTTTTCAGTTTTTATTTTATTTTTCTGTGGAATTTCAACATTATAACAAAAATAAATTAGTGAATACATGACTGCTACAACGAACACACAGGAAAAATATGTGTGGAAAAGTAATTTTTCCAATTTGTTGTAACATTGAAATTCCCAGGAAAAATATAATAAAAGCTGTAAATGAAAGTCCCTCCCAATAATTAAAAACTGATATACAAATTTTTCAAACACCAATAAAATATTTCAAAACAGCAGATACATCAACACCCAATAAGTAAAACTATTAAAGACAAAAAAAATCCCCTGTTCTCCATACCTGGAACTTTTCATTTCCAGATGCCCTAAGATTGTCATGGATTAGAAAGGGGAGAAGAAGGGTTGTTGCACACACGCTTTTAGGGGTAGATTTTAAAACCCCTGCGCGCGTAAAACCTCCTGGATTTACGCGCACAGGGCACTCGCGCGCTGGCGCGCCTATTTTGCATAGGCTGCCGGCGCACGCAAAGCCCCGGGACGCGCGTAAGTCCCGGGGCTCCCTAAAAGGGGCGGGAGGGGGCGTGTCTGGGGCAGGGGGCGGTCTGGGGCGGGTCCGGGGGCATGGCGACGGTTCGGGGACGGGCTGGGAGGCGGTCCCGAGTCCCCCAGCACTGCGGCCTGTGCCGGGGGATGCTGGGGCGGCACGCGCAAGTTACGCCTGCTTCAAGCAGGTGTAACTTTGCCCAACAAAGGTAGGGGGGGGGATTTAGGTAAGGCTGGGGGGTGGGGTAGATAGGGGAAGGGAGGGGAAGGTGGGGGGACGCAGAAGGAAAGTTCCCTCCGAGGCTGCTCTGATTTCGGAGCGGCCTCGGAGGGAATGGAGGCGGCTACGCGCGTATCTTATAAAATCTGGTGTACTTTTGTTCGCGCGTGCGTATTTTTTTGAAGATCTACCTCAGCGTGTCTTAGGATATTGCTGCCACTGTTTGTGCTGCTTTACCTCTCTCATGGTTCCTTGGGCTGTTCATACCACTGTTGGAGGCTACTTTGCCCCACTCTTGGTGTCTTGGACTGATGTTCCTTCTACTGCTGATTCCCACCTGCAAGTTTTCATTAAATGTGGCTAGACAACCCCTAATATAAGAGTCCAAAAATGAATGCACTGCTTCCCCCATTGACTTTAATGGAAACGACTGACATAACATGACAAATGAAAAAATGAATAAAAAATGGCAATTGAACTAAAATAACAAACTAAACCAAAATTCTTTTCCCTTTACAGCCCTAAATGGCACCTGAAACTTTTTTCAATTAAAAAAAAAAAGAAATCTGTCACCTTTAAAAACAGGCTAACGAATGCAAAAAGATAAATACTGTGTGCAAAAAGATAATTCTGTGCACAGTATTTATGTGCATCTTTCAAGGTGCAGAATTTGAAAAGCATTCTTTAAATGCAAGGACTTTACAGCAATGCATTATACCATTAAGGACTTTGTTTTCCTTGAAATATGAATCTTTCCATGCACTACACCTCATAAGCCAATTCCATGCCTGATCATCTTTTCTCAATTGAGCCAAAGCTAAGTAAGCATGGACTCCAACAGGCCCTTCAGAGGAGCAACACAAACCAGCATCTAGCATGCCTCTCCTAGGGTGATATGCTAAGTAAGCATTAACCTCCTAGCATGTCTGGATAAGAGATGAGATATGTTAGTAAATAAGTCAAGAAGAATCCACATCAAGCTCTTGGCACTTATTCCGCATAATCATTTACCTCTTCTCCCTTGCAAAAAAAAAAAAAAGCAAACTCTGATTTGGCAGCAGAGATGATTTCTGTTCCATTGCTATCATTTCTAATGAGCTCACATTTTAATCTCTGTGACTATCAGGCTGTGTCTTGGGAAAAAATCAGTTCATAACCATCCAGCTACTGTCAGGCTGATAGGCATGGGCAAATCCTAAATTTCATACTTATTAGGTTTAAGACTGCAGGATAAAGTACACTGCTGCTTCCAGTGTTTATGCTGACATATGGACCTATATATCTTAAGTTCTTGAGCATAATCTAGTTGGAAATATATTTCTCCTACATACAAATGTACATGAGCTTAAGGAGCATAGTAAACTATCATCTTGCATAGGTTTACCAACAAAATGGCTGGAAAATAAGCCAGAGTTTCCATCCTGACTGCAAATGGATAGGTAACTTTTTGTATTCAAGCATGGGGTGTCACTTGTCTTAAGAGACTGTTGGCAACCTTAGTCCTTGATAAAGCTCTACACTTGGTCACTGAAATGTGAATGGAGATTCTGGATTTTTAAAACTGTCAAACTTCTCAGCTGGTGGAGAGAAAATCTTCAGTCTTTAGAAAGAGGAGTAGACAAAGTAATATACTGTACATATGCATTGCAGTGGCGCATATTGGCTAATTTATGGGCCATAAATTGTCATAGATCTAGCTAAGAGCATTATTCCCAGTACAACTACAAAAGGAGTTGTGTTCACAGGTAGATTATTTTGCAGTTCTTGACAGATATATTTATTAAAGGGTGAATGTCATGGCAAAATCACTCCCTAGGTCAGCTTCCTTGCTAATTTAAAACATTTTTCTTCTCTAGATGATGATTTCACGATCTCAGCTTTCAAATCAATTGTTGGATCAGCTTCCAGGCTTTCCAGAAAGGAAACCTCCATTTCTTCTTCATCTGCCACAGATCTTGGCAAAGGTCTGGTAACATGGGGATCACTGAATTCCTTTGGATTGATAGGCTCACTCTCCATTTTACCGTGAGTACTATTACTTGAGCATAAGGATATTTTGGAGGGATTGACCTCCACACACTCCTCTCACTGAATGTCCAGTCTCATAGATGGGCACGAAAACACTAGTTGGTAACAGCTCCTCCTGCAGCTCCTTAGCGAACAACCTCCTTTGACACATGTCACAATGCAGGACGACGGGCATCCACCTCTGGGGAATGTGGCAGCCCCAGTACTCACAACTGACCCTGGCCAGGCCATCATTCACTCCCAGCCCTCTTCCACAGTACAGGGTAGGAGGTCTTGGTGGAATATCATACTGCTGTCTTTTTCTCCACAATGGTAAAACTCCTCAAAGTTTTCATACACAGAGCATGACACACTCAATAGAGGCCTCCTGTCCTAGATCATATGTGGCAACAATTATTGCTAATTAATGAAACATGAATAATGCAAAAATCTATGGCCTCACTTTATTAGCAGTGGTTCACAGCTCCCAGATTGCTTGTTGATGCTAGATGCAGCACCCAGTGACACCTCCTGTTTGAACCAGCTGTCTCTTGATGGCAGCCCCTTGCAGGGATTGCGATAGTGGTGGATATCGACATTTATAGCAGTCCAAATTCGATAGCTTTTCTCACTTTATCTTTCAGTTTTTTTCTTGGCTTGCGGTGCACAATCTATGCACCACTGGACTCACATGTACTGTCTAGCACCACTGCTGTACCTCATGCTTTTCATTTGCTTGACGTGCTTATGTTGACATTGGCTAATGTTAAGTTCTATGTTCTACCTTTGCATTCAGTGGCAAACAGTGACATTGTACGATGATGACATGACGTGCACAACTCATTCTTCTCATCCAGATTTATGCACTTTTGCTTTTCTATGCCTCTTCTGGTGGGAACAGTAGCCATCTTAGGTCTATGTCACAGTTCTTAAAACACTTTGCAGTTTCAATTCCGATCACAGTGAAAATGTCTTAAACAATTCAAAATACAGTTTTTCACATAAATTCATATTTTCAGTGCCACAGGGTCCCTGTTGATGTACCAGTCGGTGTAACCCCTGGGCTGATGTCCTCACTGAGGAATCCATGGGCCATCTTCAAATCCACAGGCTTAAGTTATTCAAACTTCCCATACAGTTCTTAATTTCCTCTCTGAGTACCAAGATTACCTGTCGGAAAGGGAGGGATTATTCTCTAGGGCCTTGAGTGTTGTTAAGACAGTCTTTGGATACAGCAGTAATAATCACTCTGGGAGTTGATTGTAATTTCCAACTTTACTGACAATAGTGAAAATGACTATTTAAAGTTCCTCAAACAATCCAAGCCATTTACTTGTTTGGCTTTTCAATAAATCTGTGACTTTTTGTCTCTTAATATATCATGTATTTAATTCCTGATCCTTGCTAATTGTAAAGGTTGTTCAGAAGTTCCATCCCAAAATTTCAGGATACAGGTTTCTCTAAACCTAAGTACTATAAGGCATACATTTCTCCAGATGAGTAGAAAGTACTTACTTCCTAGTTCAATCTCCCCTCTTTATTATCCAGGTGATAGCACAGTGGTTAATATCAGATGTTTGATACTGGTCTTCACTGAAGTCCAACTTCTCCTCCCAGGAATCAATGAAGATTCACTCCTTTAGTGATCTTCAAAGATCAATAGTGTTGTAGGCTGGAAAGAAATGCTTAACACTGGCAGCTAACAAGAAGAGAGAAAAGTCATTTATTAAAAAAAAAAGGGATATCCCAGGAATGTGCAGGTCACTTGAACAGTCAAGGAACAATGCAGATTCACAGGTCTATCCTGTAAAGTGCGGCCGCGTTTACCCTGCTCCTAAGCCGCGTTTTACTCACTTTCCGGCCGCGTTATCCCTTCCTGCGATCCCGAATCCACTTTAACCTACTCCTACCGCATCCTAAAATCCCCGGCCAACCTCTTCCGCACGCGGCATGGATATTGCATGCAAACGAGCGAATTAGCTATTCCCTAGCATCCCGTAACCCGCGCCCCGACTATCGCTATCTTTCCCTGCCGTTTTGTCGCGCGTTTAACCTGCTAACTTACCGCCTACCCTGACCCTGCGGTAGAGGCAGGGGTAAGGGTAGGTGGCAAGCTTTCCCCCAGCCCCCGCTCACCTGCCCCGGCCGTGATCATGGGTGCTGGTCTCCGAGGCAGCCCCAGTCCTCTCCCTCCTCCCGAAGCAAAAAAAAGCGAAAAAACCAAAAGCAAAAAGTAAGTCGCTTCACCGCTTCACGGCGAAGCGACTTACTTTTGCATCCACGATCGGACTTCTGCCTAAACTTACTTTTTTTGCAGCCGTCCGGTCCATCTGAAGAAGGTATCTTCCCCTCCCCGGGGAAGATGGATGCTAGCACGGGGGAAAGCGGCCCCTGTGCATTCAATTGGCTGCTGAAGACGTGACGTCACGACGTTTGGCGTCACTGCATGTGACGTCACGTCTTCAGCAGCCAATTGAATGCACAGGGGCCGCTTTCCCCCGTGCTGGCATCCATCTTCCCCCGGGAGGCAGGGGAGCCACGATACCTTCTTCAGAGGGCCGGACGGCTGCAAAAAAAGTAAGTCCGATCGGGGATGCAAAAGTAAGTTGCTTCGCCGCTTCTCCCCTCCTCCCGGAGCAGGGTGCGAAAAGCAGCCTTGCTCCGGGAGGAGGGAAGAAGCGAAGCGACTTACTTTTTGCTTTTGGTTTTGGTTTTTCGCTTCTTTTTTTTTTTGCTTCGCCGCTGACAGGTTCTCCCCTCCTCCCGGAGCAAGGCTGCTTTTCGCGCCCTGCTTCGGGAGGAGGGGAGGGGGGATTGGCAGTCCCGACTTCCTGGTATCTGTCATTTCATATGACATTTGAAATGACAGATACCAGCGTGGCGTGAAGCATTAGGCCCGCGCACCCAGGATACTGTATAGGCGCTCTATCCAGTAAAATGGGTTGCGCGGGCCTAAGGCTTCACGGGCCCTTCTTAGACGCGGTTTACATTTACATAAAATTTGTGTTCAGGATCGAGCGGTAGGTGTGCTGCACTGTGCATGCGGCAACCGCGGGTGCCGCAGGCACTAACGCAGCTCTTCCTACCGCTCGGTACTGGATAGACCTGTCAGAGATTGGTATTGAGACACAGGTCGATACTCTAAGGCCGCGGTAGAAAGAGTGCAGCATTGCCAGGCCCACCCTCGTTCCTCGCACGCACAGTTCTCTTCACCTAGCGCTCGATACTCTCTTCTAATTGCATGCAAATGCATGCCGCGGCTGCGAAGCCTTAGGCAAGCGTTAGGCCCGCGCAACCCATTTTACTGTATAGAGCGCCTATACAGTATCCTGGGTTCGCGGGCCTAACGCTTCACGGCCGCGCTGGTATCTGTCATTTCAAATGACATTTGAAATGACAGGTACCAGGAAGTGGACAGTTATGTTCCCCGATGCTCGGCAAACTTTTCCCCAGCCCCCGCTCACCTGCCCTGGCCCCGTCCGGTCTCCGGTGCAGCCCCAGTCTGTCTCCTCCTCCCGAGGCATAAAAAAAAAAAACCCGAAAAAGTAGCAAGGCTCGGGCCTGCTACGATAGTCCCTTCTCCCTTCTCCTCTCCTCCCGATTTCGGCGCTCAAGGCGGCCGGGTGGGCGTGCATTCATCCAGGCAGAGGGAGCCGGCGGCGAAAGCGGCCTCCGGCTCCCTCTGCCTGGATGAATGCACGGCCCCCGCCGGCAGTGAATGAATGCCCGTGCGATTTCGGTGCTCATGCCTTGAGCGCCGAAATCGCACGGGCATTCATTCATGCATCAAATTCCTTATAGGAAAACCTCTTTCTAACAAATAAGTTGATCTCCAGCCTTTTTTTTTTTTTTTTTTAAATCAGAAAAAGACCACTGAACCCTAGTCATAATGAAAATAACTTTGGCTCCTGAATGGGCAACCGATTAGACTGGGATAAACAGAAACAATGCCCGTGCGATTTCGGCGCTCAAGGCATGAGCGCCGAAATCGCACGGGCATTCATTCACTGCCGGCGGGGGCCGTGCATTCATCCAGGCAGAGGGAGCCGGAGGCCGCTTTCGCCACCGGCTCCCTCTGCCTGGATGAATGCACCCCACCCGGCCGCCTTGAGCACCGAAATCGGGAGGAAGGGAGAAGGGACTACCGTAGCAGGCCCGAGCCTTGCTACTTTTTCGGCTTTTTTTTTTGCTTCGGGAGGAGGGGACAGGACTGCGGCTGCACCGGAGACCGGACGGGGCCTTGAGCGCCGAAATCGCCCCCATTTTTTACACTTTATTCCCGTTTTAATTTTCTAACACCACACTAACACCAAGTAGAGGGTGGCGGTAAACTAACAGGTTAAGGACGCGGCAAAATAGCGGGTTACAAAGGAGATAATCTGAGCGCGCGTCACAGTATCGGAGGGGAATAGCTAATTCCTTCATTATACAGCTAATTCGTTCATTTACATATCATATACATGCTGCGTGCGGAAAGGGTTATGCGTCTGTTTTAAGAAGAGCTAAGGACGCGTGAAACTGGAGACTGTATCGCTGGATCGCCTTACGCGTCCGAATTGTGCGCTCCCAGCTCGTTACAGACGGGAAATCCTCAACCGCACGTTACAGTATCGACCTGACAATAGGATAAATAGGACACACCTCTAATTTGCACATCAGTGAGTTAGATACTTAGTTAACATAACATTTTCTTAATTGGTTGGAATTATAATTTTATCTTATATAAGCAAATAAGTCTGAATTCCTGTAAGTCATATGATTTCTTGTAAATTGAGTCCAGAAGGCAGAAAGTCAGTGCCGATCTTTAATATACTTTTTAACTTTTTACTTAGTTTTTAGATTGCAGCAGCCTTGCCTATTCCTTCAAGCCTAATATGTGTAATATGTAGTGTAAAAGCAAATACTGTGAGCATGTAAGATGAGCCTAGAGCTTAGATGGGTTGCAGGCACTGACCTTTGGTACATTTCTGCATTTCTGAGTACTTTTTTCACAGTGAACATGAAGTAATAGTCTTTTCTCAACACATTCCTTTCTCATACTGCCTTTGTCTTGCAAAGAATACATTCAATAATAAGCAAAAATAGAATACAATACATAAGAGTAATGACTTATAGTGTGGCTTGTCTTTGCCTTGCATCTCTGCCTCTTTTCCGCACTGAAATATACAGATATTTTCATAAGAACTTTGCGGAGTACCCTCACAATAAGTCTTTCAGAGTGAAAGACTCCTACTCTTCTCTCAGAAGATAGCACTGAGTCCCTGGATCCAAAGGGAACTCAGGCAGAGGCTAAAAATAAACCAATTTTCAAAAGGGTAACTAAAAAAGGAGGTAAAGAAGGGTGGTTAGAACTTCTTCCTTAAAAAAAAAAAAAAAAAGGTTAAATGTTGGAATCATGAAATGGGAGAAAGGCACATTTTCTTCTAGTCCCTATCCAGGTCTCTTTCCAAGAAACCCAAGGGTCCTTTTTCCAAAACAAAACAAAAGCTAGGAACAAGCATGATGGCCTGCTGTCCATGAGAAAGGCAACTCAAAATCCACCTACAATATGGTGCCTTGGAATTTTATAGGCAGGGACTCCACCATTAAATTACCCCACATGGGAGAGCTATAACCCAAATAAATCTAACTCTTTTCTCTACCCACTTTAAGGCCAATATTCAGTAGGCTATTTAGTAGACAATTTAACTGGCTTAAGTTAGCCAGATAACTTGTCCCATATATTGAGCAGGATAACTGTCCCACTGGATATACTTTCCTAAAGTTATCTGGCTACATGTAGGCGGATAACTTAAAAATCTAACTAATAATAGCTGATTAGGTTTTGTAGTTATTCAGCCTTGTATAGTCAGATTAGTTGCTACTTATCCGGATATCTTCTAAAGATATCAGGTAAGTAGCGTTTTGAAATTTAAAAAAACAAAGATGATGTGAAGGGGTCTGTGGCCCAATTTTCTTTCTCTTACCTCCACCAAATTGCACTCCCACCCCACATCCACATCTAAATGTTAAAATTGATCCAGAGTCGATAGATTGCCCCCTCCCCACTGTAAGGGAAGTGGACCCTTGAGCTGCGACAAAAACATATGAACATAAGAAATTGCCATGCTGGGTTAGACCAAGGGTCCATCAAGCCCAGCATCCTGTTTCCAACAGAGGCCAAACCAGGCCACAAGAACCTGGCAATTACCCAGTTACCCAAGGTTGGTACTCCCGCCAGGAGAGGGCCCCTGGTTCTTGTTGACGGAAGGCGGAACAAGTACAGATGGCCCCACAGGAACTTCATCCATACCAGCCCTCGTTCCCCGCAAGTTGAACCCTTGGGTACTGGGCTGGCAGGACTTAGGCGGGGGCATCTCACAGAGTGAGTCCTGAGGAAGAGGCAGAGATGGCGTTGGACTGGCTGGAGTCAAGGCAAATGGAGAACAGGTGGAGTCAGGAACAGGCCGGAGGTCAGGACAGGCAGCAGGCAGGAAGAAGATGAAGAAACTGGCTGGAGGTCTGGGCAGGCGGAGGTCACTCAGAATTGGTTTACCAGGTGGAGGTCAGGTAGGCGGAAGGTGGTCTGGCAGGACAAGGAGCAGGAAGGCAGGCACGGAAGGCAAAGGAGCAGGCAGGGATGCTGGAACAGGAATTAGGCAGGAACGCTGGAACAGGTATCAAGCAAGAACACACTCTCACGGAGCAGGACCCATTGCTGAGGCGAAGTGGACGAGGCAGGGCCGGGTATAAGTGCCTGAGGCGTCTGATGTCATCACCGTGTGCCAAGAGGACTTTTCCCGCTACTGGGCCTTTAAATCTGGCGGCGTGGCACATGCACACACCTAGGCGTCAGGCCTGGAGCAGCACATTGGCGGCGTGGGATTGCCGCAAGAGCAGGCCGCAGCCGCGGTCTCCGCCAGGGAAAGGTAGCAGAGGTCAGTGCGAGTCTCCCAGTGGTGAGGGGGCCCAGCCGGGGTCCTCTACGGGCAGGGACCCTAACATTACTCCCTCCTTTACGCCCCCTTTTAGAAGGTCCAGGCTTCTTTGGATGAGCGGTGTGGAACTGCTGGAGTAGTGCATTGTCGAGGATGTTGGAAGCGGGTTCCCATGTATTTTCATCGGGCCAAAACCCTTCTAGGCGATTAAATATTCCCACCTTCCACATTGACATCTCACATCTAGGACTTCCTTGAGTTGGTATATCTGATACTCTTCTGCCGAGATGTTCTGCAGTGCGGGAGTCTTGCGCTGCAGCCAGGATAACATGTGAGGTTTCAGGAGAAATACATGGAATGTATTGTGAATCCTCAGGGAGAATGGAAGTCTCAAGCGGTATGTGACTGGGCCGATTCGCTCGGTGATGGAGAAGGGCCCAATGTATCGAGGGGCTAGACGCATCGAGGGCACCCGAAGGCAGTTATGGCGGGTATTGAGCCCCACTCGGTCTCCAGGATTAAAGTGGAATACCTGGCGTTTATGTTTGTCGGCCACCTTCTTGGCCTGCTGTGCTGCCCGACGGAGATGGTTATGCGTGCTAGTCCATAGGGATAACAGTTGTTGAGCTGTGAGCTGAGCTGCGGGCGAGGGCACAGATAGAGGTGTGGGAAAAGGTGGCTTTGGTTGTCTGCCATAGACCAACCTGAATGGTGAGGTACTGGTAGCGGAGTTGGTGTGGGATTTATGGGAGAACTGTGCCTAAGGGAGAAGGGTGGACCAGTCATCTTGTCTGGTGTTCACGAAGGAGCAGAGCAAGGTTTTTAGCGTCCGATTGACCTGCTCAGCCTGGCCATTGCCCTGCGGGTGGTATGCAGTAGTGAAATCGAGCTGGATACTGAATTTCTTACATAATGACCGCCAAAAGTTAGCTGTGAATTGGACCCCGCGATCTGAGGCAATATGTTGCTGGAGTTCATGGAGGTGAAAGACGTGCTGGGTGAATAGTTGGGCTAGTTTGAGGGCCATGGGAAGATTCGGAAGAGGTGTGAAGTGGAACATTTTCGAGAACCTGTCTACAACAACCCAGATTACATGGTTGCCCACTGATGAGGGCAGGTCCATTATGAAGTTGGTCAAAAAATGGTCTCCGGTTCCTTAGGTACAGATAGAGGTTGTAGAAGGCCCCAGGGGCGCTTGGTCAAGGGCTTTTGTTGGGCACATGTTGACAAGAATCAACGTAACCCCGGATGTTTTGTTCCATCTATGGCCACCAATAGTACCACTGTAATAGGTCCAGTGTGCATGCCCTTCCAGGGTGTCCAGCGGTGAGGGAGTCATGGGCCCAGGCCAAGACCCTTCGCCTGAGGTGGAGAGGAACCATGGTCTTCCCGGGTGGGGTCGTCTGAGTGGCAGCCAGGCAAACCTTTGCTGGGTCCAGAATGCACTGTGGCACTACAGGAATGTCCTCGGTCTCGAAGGCTCTAGAGAGGGCATCCGCCTATACGTTCTTAGAAGCTGGTCGATAATGAAGGTTGAAGTCAAATCGACTAAAGAATAGTGACCACCGGGCTTGACGGGGTTTCAAATATTGAGCTTGGCTGAGATATTCCAAATTGTTGTGGTCCGTCAAGACCATAGTGGAATATTGGGCTCCCTCAAGCCACTGGCGCCATTTTTCAAGCTTTCTTACATGATACCAACTGACTCCCCCAATTGCGCAAATTTTTTAAGACACTACTAATTGACCGTTATAATAGGCTTCATTGTACAATAAAGGTTCACTTCATTGCTCTGCCTTATTTATAATCATAGGTCAATATCAGTTTAACTTATTATTTTTTATAATTTTTCTTGATGAATGTCCCATCACCATTTAAAAATTCTTATTGATCCAATCAATCATAAATCAAAATCTCAGTGAGACATATCTTGTCATCTTATCTGAAGTGCGAATACTTTGATGCCGCCCATCTTGTTGTTCAACGGTGCCAATGCCCGACACGGGGCCGTGTTTCGGACAACAGAGTCCTTTTACGAGGGCTATTTCTGTGTCAAATAATCACAAAAGTCAACTTAGTACAACATGAAAATTGTTTTAAAAAAGCATCACTCAGAGCTTCACAGATCACACTTACTGCTTTGGCAGCCTCTGCCTTCTTGGAATTCCACGGCGTTTTTTGTAGCTTCTCTTCCGGTCCAGCCCGGAACCCTACTATAAATCGTACTACTCTCCTACGTCACTTACCACCTGACTGCTCCTAAATCCAAATAAGGGTAATGACATCACAAGACACTAGGTCAACCCCTCATGTTAATTTAGAGAATGTCACTCTATTGCTGAGTTTAGGCCCGACGGAGTCACTGTATTCATTCGGAAAATCCACTGTGATTCCCGCTCATTCAAAACTTTATTAGGATCACCTCCTCTAGAGTTTATGGGTACTTATTCCATAATACACCACTGCAATTGTTGAAACAAATGTTGTTTTTCCAAACAATGCATTACCATTGGCGCCTGTATTTTACCTGTTGTGATACAGCTACGATGTTCCGTAAGTCTAACTCGGATGGATCTTTTAGTCCGTCCAATATAGTATTGCTTACAAGGGCATGCTATTAAATAAATGACATCTGTAGACTGGCAATCCGTATATTGACGTTTTGAGTCAGGAACTTCATCCATACCAGCCCTCGTTCCCCGCAGGTTGAACCCTTGGGTACTGGGGCTGGCAGGACTTAGGCGGGGGCTTCTCACAGAGTGAGTCCTGAGGAAGAGGCAGAGATGGCATCGGACTGGCTGGAGTCAAGGCGGATGGAGAACAGGCAGAGTCAGGAACAGGCCGGAGGTCAGGACAGGCAGCAGGCAGGAAGAAGATGAAGAAACTGGCTGGAGGGCTGGACAGGCTGAGGTCACTCGGAGTCGGATTATTAGGCGGAAATCAGGCAGGCGGAGGTCACTCAGAATCGCATAACCAGGCGGAGGTCAGGCAGACGGAAGGTGATCTGGCAGGGCAAGGAGCAGGAAGGCAGGCAAGGCAGGGCCGCTGGAACAGGAATCAACTAAGAACACACTCTCATGGAGCAGGACCCCTTGCTGAGGCGAAGTTGAAGAGGCAGGGCTGGGAATAAGTGCCTGAGGCGTCTGATGTCATCACTGCGCGCTGAGGGGACTTTTCACGCCGCTGGGCCTTTAAATCTGGTGGTGTGGCATGCGCGCCTAGGGAGTCGGGCCCGGAGCGGTGCTTCGGCGGTGTGGGATTGCTGCGAGAGCAGGCCACGGCCGCAGCCTCCACCGGGGAAAGGCAGCAGAGGTCAGTGCGGGTCTCCCAGTGGTGAGGGGGCTCGGTCGGGGTCCTCTATAGGCGGGGACCCTATCACCCACTCCCTATTCACCCATTCTCATTTGAAGGAGACCAACTGATTAGAAAAATAAGATCAGACAACCAAGGTAAAAAAATATATATTTTGACTTTCAGTGATTGGAAAATACCATCTTTGGGAATGTGTTTTGCTTTTTCTTCAGTATTCCAGTATTCACGGAGTCTGGTTTCTTGGGCTTTCCATTTTATTTTTGTCTGCATGTTTCTGTTTCTAATTTATAGTCCCTTATTCTTATTAGGTAAGAGTCTGTCTGTGTTGCACACGTGTGACAAGGTGCAGTATTTTAGCTAGCATATAGTTTCTCTGTAAGGATTTATAGCAGTCTGGCTTGTTCTGTTTGCTTAGTAGGTGGTTTATTAGTGTTCTGGGTCCTGGTGTAATGTTTGCCTTGCTGCTTTTTCATAGATAAGGTTGCTGCTGTTATGGTATGCTATGCCAAGGTTCTAGATTTTTTTTTTTTGTAGGGGTTTGTATTACTTCACAAAGTGTTTGGCAGTGGAGGGAGTTTGTTTTCCTGTCATTGAGGTGACACCAGAATTTGAATATATTTTTTTGCATGTTCTAGTTCTGTTCTGCACCCGTTGCAAATCTTAAGTTTTTATGATTATTATGATTACTGCTGTTTTATTGTAGTTATGATATTCTCTGCATTTTTAGGAAGAGAATACATTGATATTTATTTTATTACTTGATGTTTCTGTTAAGTGTTTTTTGTTCACTTTTTAAGAACTTAAGAACATAAGAAGTTGCCATATTGGGTCAGACCCAGGGTCCATCAAGTCCAGCATCTTGTTTCCAACAGTATCTTTCAAGTACCCAAAAATTAAATAGATCTCAAGCTACTAATTCCTGTAATAAACAGTGGCTATTCCCTAAGTCCACTTGACTAATAGCAGTTTATGGACCTCTCCTCCAGGAACTTGTCCAAACCTTTTTTAAATCCAGATAAGCTCACTTTCTTAACCACATCCTCTGGCAACGGATTACAGATCTTAATTGTTCATTGAATGAAAAAAATTCTCTCCAAATTGTTTTAAAGGTGCTACTTGTTAATTTCTTGGAGTCCCCCCTAGTCCTATTATCTGAAAGATTAAACAACCAATTCACATTTACCCATTCTAATCCTTTCGTGATTTTGTAGACCTCCATCAAATCCCCTTTAAGCAGTCTCTTAACTTCTTTAGCCATTTCTCATAGGAAGCATTTCCATGCCCTTTATCATTTTGGTCGCCCTTCTCTGTATCTTCTCCAATGCATCTATACCTTTTTTGAGATGTAGTTGCCAGAACTGAACACAGTACTCAAGGTATGGTCTCACCATGGAGTGATGCAGAGGCATTATGACATTCTCAGTTTTATTCACATTCCCTTTCCAATAATTCCTAACATTCTGTTTGCTTTTTTGACTGCCGCAGCACACTGAGCTAACAATTTCAATGTATTGTCCACTATGACATATACATATTTTTCCTAGGTAGTAACTCCTAACATGAAACCTAACCTTGTGTATCTACAGCATGGGTTATTTTTCCCTATATGCATCTTCTTGCACTTACCCACATTAAATTTCCTCTGCCATTTGGACATCCAATCTTCTAGTCTCGCAAGGTCCTCCTGCAATTTATCACTATCCACTTGTGTTTTAACTACTCTAAATAATGTTATGTCATCTGAAAATCTGATCACCTCACTCATTGTTCTCCTTTCCAGATCATTTATAAATATATTAAAAAGCATGGGTCCAAGTACAGATTCTTGAGGCACTCCACTGTTTACCTTTCTCCACTGAGAAAATTGACCATTTAATCCCACTCTCTATTTCCTGTTTTTTAACCAGTTTGTAATCCACAAAAATACATCGCCTCCTATTCCATGACCTTTTAATTTTCTTAGATGCCTCTCAAGAGGGACTTTATTGAATGCCTTCTGAAAATCCAAATACACCACATCTACTGGTTCATCTTTGTCCACATGTTTATTCACCCCTTCAAAAAATGTAGGAGCTTTGTGAGGCAAGACTTCCCTTGGGTAAATCTATGCTGGCTGGCTCCCATTTAACTATGTCTATCTAAATATTCTGTGATTTTATTCTTTATAACAGTTTCCAAGATTTACTATAGGGATGACCCTGCCCTGGGTGACCTTCCTAGAACTCAGATACCCCATGGCAATTTTGAAGGGCTTCAGAATTTTATCATCATTATCCAGTCATGGATAAGAAATAGACATGGATTGCCCCCTGGGGGCAATCCATGTCTATTTCTGTTTCCAGAGACAGATCATGAAGGGGTATCTGATCCTCCACTAAACTCTGCAGCATCATATAGGTGGAATTCCTGTGGGTGCCAACATCTTGAATCAGATGCTTATGAGGCATTCTGAATTTTTCCTGCTTTTCATAGAGTAGCTGTCCCCCTTCATATTTCAATGGAAATGCCACACTATTTTCTACACCAGTCTATCGGAACCTGGAGGATTGTTTCTGTGATCCTTGTGACCCAGGTCCAGGGCATTCCAGGTGCAGCAAGTGTGCAAAGCAATGTTTTCCCTGAAAGCTTCCATCTTCTATTGCCTTTTTCATATTTGCACCACTGCCTGTCACAAAGAAACCTGCATGAAGTCTCCTGCCTCTTCTGTCTAGCTGCAAACTCTCCAGCATCTTACTTAGGGCTGACAGAATACTGCATGAGATATGATGGCTATCCATCACCTGGGTGTGCAGCACAGTCCACCTGCACTTTCATGCTTGGTCTCTGCTAGAGCTGGTGCCTACCCCTGCCTCATCCATGTCCCACCAGTGTATCATCAGGGAGAGGTAAGCATACATAGCATTTATGCTGGTCCAGATATCACTGTAAAATGTATGCTACTCCCCTCTGCCTTAACCCGCTGTGTTTGTATGCAATTACAACACTGGTTGTACAGTTTGGGGATAACCTGTCTCCTAAATGTGGACCTGGAGGGCACTTTGTAATTGGGGGGTAACACATGCAGCAGACACTTGAAGCCCATGTTATCCACTCCTGCAGGGGCTGGCCACCCAGAACAATCATTTCCCTGATGCACCTCATTATTACTTTTGATGTTGCCTGCATCTTGACTAGGACATTTATACAGAATACCACTCTATTTTCTCTATGGTGGGTAACTGCTGCAGATGAATGGCAGGGGGCTGCAGATCTGCCGCCTGACTGCTGGAAGGGACTGTGGGATCAGCTTGAGGAAATGTCTTCAACTTTTCAACCCCTTTCCTCTGACCTTTGCTTTGAGTGGCAGAGGGGGTCCCCAGGCTAGTACTGCTACCCTTCTCTGATGCCAATCTAGTGGGTACTACATCTGCTGGTGATGCAATATACCAGCATTTTTCAGATGCCCCAGTATCTTCCCTCAACTGATGGCCTTACTGTAATGAATGCCTTGAGCAAAACACGAGTCCTCCATCTCTTTAACATGATTCCAATTCAGAGTTGTCTTGCACAATCTTCTCTCTGCATCCTTGGCAATGATGCTGGCACTGGATTTGAGGTTGAAGGTGAACCATGAGGAAAAAGGTCAGGGGCATCACTCACACACTCTACCTGCACTATCTGTTCTTCCTGGGAGTTTCTCTCAACACTGTCAGTATCATCTATCTCTCCCATCACCTCACTGAAGCTAAGATGCTACTGACTGAACCACCTTAATTTTCTTCAGCTACTAGCTCTTCAATTTCTGAGTCAGGGAATCCAAGAATCAGTTGTTGAAAATAGTGTCTCCTTTGCCTCAGAAGTAATAATCATAGAGGATTGCACTGCTGGTTTTGGCTGATATGCTTCCTCTGCTGCTGCCCATGCCCTTGCACTGCTAATTCTAGCCTTAAGTGGATCTCCCCTCTTTTGCCCCTGCTCCAAAACAAGAGGGAGAGTAATAGGTGGTGGTGGAACATGCTCTCCAAATTTCAATTTCTTCTGGTTTGAGCTAGCTTCTACTGCTGGCACAAAAGTCTCTTTTCATTTTAGGGGAAGGACTGCCTTTTTTCTCGCTGCTACTACTAGGCTGATCTTGCTCTGCAGCAAATCCTCTGCTCTTTCCTTGCAGTGGCATGATGGAATTTGAACTGCTTATGAGGGGTTTTGCTATCACAAAGGAATTTGTTCGATACTGTCCCACCATTCACAGTACCACTTTATTATGTGCAAAAATGTTTTGTTACACACACACACACACACACACACACACACACACACACACACATATTGTATGTGTGTGCACAGCTGACTGATTCATTTTGCATAGAGAAAAAACTGTTAAAAACAGAACCAAGAAGCCTGGCAAGGCTCTTGTTTGATTCAATCTTTCTGCTAATCTTACTGCACTGTGCTGTGTCAGACAGAGACAATAAAATCACTGGCACTGCTTCAATATCAACTCCACTCTACTCCACTCTTACCCTGCCCCCAGTGAACAAAGAAAAGAGTACCACTGCCTTTGTCTTTTATCTCTCACAGTCAGCAAGAGAGAGAGACCAGACCACTGATAGATGCCTGCAGAAAAGAAGATCAGAAGAAACCCTTTACCAGTGCTAAAGCCTACTTTTTTAAAGCTTTTTTTCAACCCTGAGATAGATTCTATAAAAAAAATATGTTTCTCTGCAAACTTCCAGAGAACAAATATAAAGTTTCTTACTCCTGCTCAGCCTTTTTAGTGGGGTTACATCGGCGTCACTTGATCCAGATGGCAGCTATATGTTAGTTGAAAAGATGCTTCATCATTATTTGTCTTCCATTTATGTCCGGCCTTGGCTCCCAGGAGGCTGTAACATCACACAGGTAAGAGATGGTTACTATAGTTACCAGTTTGCTCAGCACAGCCATAGATTTGAATGGGCCATAGACTTATGTCGGAAAACTAAACAAATTAGATGAACATTTTTGTTTAAATTCATGGGCACCCTTCATTTGTTTCAGGGGTTCCCCGAATGACATGTAAATGGACTCATTCATTGCATTTTGCATATGTATTTCAAACATATTCACATCCCTACATACTGATACTCCTGAAGAGAAGAAGAATAACTCTAGAGGAGTTGGACTGTCTCAAAGGACTTGTTTAAATGTTTTCCTTTGTCCAGTTTGTTTTTTTGCAGGTACCCAGTTGGTGCCTGGCAGTTAATCCAGAGGAGTTTTCCAGTGAAATGACTCTCTGGAGATTTTCAGATCCCCCTCAGTTGGATGCACTGAGAAGGTTGTAGCAGAGTGTCCATAAAATGTAGTTCCCTCTGCTGAATGATAACAAGCACTGTTCCTGATTTGAAAGAAATTCCTGGACAGTTTCCAGAGTGATGCTTTATTGGGACTAAGGACTCCTTGAAAAGAAGCTGATGACTTCCCTTTATAAAAAGGATAGAAGGACAGATGACTTCTGAGTTTTAAGGACTTTAAGCCTGAAATGTAAAGGGACTTTGTTTATGGAAAAAGTTTAGAAAAAAAATGTTGAAAGTTCCTGAAAAAATCTATAAAAGAGAAAATCCTGCTATAAAAAGTTAAGAATGCATAAAAATTGTTGTTCATTTAGATTTTCACCTTCATTTGCCTTTTTATTGCAAATGTCTGGTTCATTTGAATTTTATGATTCAGGTTGCCTGCTCTAAAAGTGAATAGAAATGGTGCCTGTTAACATGGATTTTTGATTTACAGGATTTGGTTTACTTGTCTCAAGAAGATGGATTGGAGGAAGTGTATGTGTGCTTATTTTCTTTTTCAGGTGCCTGGATCTCTAGCCCAGAGTGTCCGCAAGAAGGTGTCCTGAAAAAGGCATTGTTGGTGTGAGGAGCAAGAAAGATTTGTCCTCCAGATGACCATTCCAAGTGGAAAGATGCCCACTCGGCTCCTGTAGTGGTTATGCTTTAAAGGCATGGGTTTGTGGGTGAGCTTACCGCCAAGGTTAATATGTTAAACCAATGCATCTTGTTTGCAGGTGAAGCAAAGAAGAGCATGCAGAGCTGAAGAGTTCTAAAAGAGATCATAATCTGTGTTTGCACAAGAAAGAAGTGTGGTATTATAATGAGATTTATGGTACTCAAAATTGCACCTTAATGTTAAATGTTTACATTGTCTAATATGTAATTTTCCTTTCTATATTTTGAAAGCATTTGACCATTTGGGAATGTAAAATGGCTTTGCTTTGTATGAGGAAGTTGTAAGGGGGTACCCATTTCCTGCTCTTAGAAAAATGTCCTTGCCCCTTACAAACATGTAGTATGTGGCATAAGCTGGTCTGATTGCCCTCAGTATGATAGAGGTCTCCCTAGACCTTGCTTGCCTGTGATGTCAGCCTAGTGTTAGTGTGTCAAGATGGAATACCAATCCCCCTGGGAGGGTACAAAAAGACAGTATAAAATCCCTGCTTGCATGTGATGCGAGAGGGCAGAAAGGAGCTGGAGATTTCTGGAGTCTTGTTTGTGGTGTGGAACAATCTCTTCATGGACTAGCACCAGGGGTCTTTCCCTTCACACAGAAGGCTTAGGGGTGAATTTTAAAAGAGCTGATCACGTTAAAAGGCCCAATTACGTGCGTATATGCGTGTACATGAGCAACCCAATGTGCAGGGAAAAGGGGTGGAGTTAAGGTGTGTCAGAGGCATTCTGGGACGGGGCCAACATTTACGCATGTAAATCCGTATTTTAAATCTGGTGGCCACAGCACACGGCGGGCTGTTAGTCACACATATTTACTTTTGCTCTTGAGGGGGGAGTGCAAGCTGATGAACCAGAGGAATCTGCATGACCTAGAGAGAGAATGGGCAAGCTGGTAGACTAATTGATAAAACTGGGAATGTCCTTCATGCGAGCATATTTAAAAATCTGCGATCCTGTGCATGTTAAAGCTGATAGCTTTCTAAGGAAGGTACGTGAATTGCATTTGCTTGAGTAACCACTTAAAATTAGGAGCACACACACGTGTGCACAATTTAAACTTCCTGCATATGTGTGCTTGTGCACGTGTGTGTACGGGTGCCCGCCCACTCATTTTAGAGTTACCGTCTCTGAGTAGAGTTGAGAACAGGAAGTTCTGGACGTCCAGAACATTAAAGAGAAAGAGGGTCCTAAGGAGGTAGGCACTAGTATACCAGGAGGTGTCAGAGGAAGGGCAGCCTGCCAGGGAAAGGTCAGCGGAGTCAGAATCTGATTCAGCTACAATCAGGCCAAGACTTAAAGGGGGGAGAAAGAGAGAGAAAAGAACCCTGGATGAAAAGATTTCAGATACGAAACAGGTGCTGGGAGGGCCCAGGGTGGAAGGGGTACCCATTGAGAAGAGCTGACCTGTTTTGGGGGTGGAGACAGTGGAAAGAGACTGAATTCTATTTTTGTGTATTGGATTGATTTACTGCTGTGGTGCATTGCCTAAATGCCTTTAGGTTTTACCCTGACACCAGTTGTACAGTAAAGGATTTCATTTTGAACAACAGCACTAATGTGGCGAGTGTCCTTTATGGAGTGCTTGGTTGGTGAACAGGAAGAGCATCTGCATGAAAAAAAAACCCCCTAAGGACCTTGCAGGACCCTGCTTCCCCCCCCCCTCCCCCCCCGCGTGCAGGAATTCTGGGAGGTCATGGGTCCTTGTGTGGTCCATGGCCCTCCTCATGTGCCCCTTGCCCAGGACCAGAATGGGACGGGTGTTACAAACATAGCAATCAGCCACTAAGTAACTTCAACCTATAAGTTAACATCTGAAAACAAGATGGGGAAACATACTTAGTACCAATTTATTTTCATCGAATAAACTTATTAGTAAGCGTTTAATTTTGGAACACCACCTATGTCTCCAGTCTGTTTCTTGGCAGCAAAAACTTACAGAGACATAGAGTTTGAACTAACACTCACAGAAAAAAAGACTTATACTGGGCAGCATATTCAAAGCACATTCAGCACGCGATAGCCAGTTTAAGTAGGACTTATCTGGCCATCTTTTAGCCACATAAAAAGTGGGTGGGCAGTGGGTGGATCAAGGCAGCGCTGCTTATCTGGTTAACTTAACCGGATAAGTAGTGATATTTGTTCTTATCCAGTTAAGTTAATCGGATAAATTAGACCAGTCATAGAGCTGGTCTAACTTAGCCGGATATAACTTATCTGGCTATAAGTAGTGATTTGGGCGCAGATATTCAGCGGCAAAGCCATGCCGCTCAATATCCCTTGTAACTTAACCAGATATGTTATCCATATATGGTTGAATATCGAGCCCACTATGCCGTGGAGGTCTATCCTCTCCCCTTTTGGAGAATTCAGAACAGAGTTTGGTGGAACACAGCATAGAAAGGCATAAGAATTGCCCAACTGTAAATGATTTCTTAAATGGCATTATGATTACAGTGTGCAGTAATAGTTTTGATTTTTAGAAAGCCCACCAACTGTAACACATTATTGTCCTAAGCCAGTTGTCATTCTTACCATTTAAGAAATAATTTATCAGATGGGCAATTCATATGCCTTTGTAAGCTCTATTACACCATGAATTAATTTAAATAATATGTAAAGGATATGTTTTCAAGATTCTTGGATAGAGGATATCCATTACTAGTGATATGCAAGGCCCCCCCTAACCCCTTGATTTGTCAAAAAAAAAAAAGATCTTGTTGTTGGCTCAGCTCAGCCCTCCCTCCCCGCTAAATATAGCATAATTATGGCCTTTTTGATGCCCCCTCCAAACACCCTCCCATTCCACCATCTTCCTCCCAAAGCCCTGACACCTACCTGGTACCTCAATCATGACTTCTTTCTCGCTGCTCGGATTGCAGTTCAGTGTGATCCTGGGCGCTTCCAGCATTATTCAGGTAATAACGCTGGACGCATACTCTATCAGCGTACATGTTCATGCATGCTGATGGAATATATAGAGTACATAGAGTGCAGTAGCACTTTTCCGAACCAAACCATTGCATCAATGACCTTATAATCAGGATAATCAAAGGAAAATTTAAAACAATCCAGGAACACAAGCTTTTGAAGTTAAAATGATCTGACAAAAAAGATTCAGTAAAGATCTGGGTTTCCTATTGCATTATTAACCATAAATTTATATTGCCTGTCACTTTGAAATACTCTGCTCAGTATATGGTGGCAGTCAAAAAAGCAAACAGAATGTTAGGAATTATTAGGAAACGAATGGAGAATAAAATAAAGAATGTCAAAAAACTTCTGTATCATTCCATGGTGAGACTGCATCTAGTGTGTTGTGTGCAATTCTGGTCTCTGCAACTCAAAAAATATATAGCAGAACTGGAAAAGGTACAGAGAATGGCAACCAAAATGATAAAGGGAATGGAATGATTTCTCTATGAGAAAAGGCGAAAGAGGTTAGGGCTGTTCAGGTTGGAGAAGAGACAGCTGAGGGGGGATATGATAGAGGTCTAGAAAATTATGAGTGGAATAGAAGGGATAAATGTGAATTGGTTATTTACTCTTTCAAATAATACAAAACCTAGGGGACTCTCAATGAAGTAAGTAGCACTTTTAAAATAAATTGGAGAAATTGTTTTTACTCAATGTACAAGTAAGTTCTGAGACATTCAGACCAATAGGAAATTTATACTCCTGGATGGTGTCTGACTACATCCAACAAACCCCTTTGAATATGGAACTCTCTGTAGATTAGTTTAATGTGTTCATTAAGTGACAAGTTATTCTCTTGCAGAAATATCATATCTGATTTTTTATTCAGATTAAGAATTCTTTTACATTTAATAGGATGGTTTCACCCACTAATATTAAGTGTAACTAATTGCAATTCTATTCTGCTTTGGCTAGCTAGCATACAGGTCGATACAGTAAGGCCGCGGTAGAAACAGTGAGGCAGTGTCAGGCGCACCCTTCCTCCCCGCACGCACAGTTCTCTTCACTTAGTCCCCGATACTCTCTTCTAATCGCATGCAAATGCATGCCGCGGCTTTAAAGCGTTAGGGAAGGGTTATGCCCGCGTAACCCATTTTACTGTATAGGCGCTTAATACAGCGCCTATACAGTAACCTGGGTGCGCTGGTACCTGTCATTTCAAATGACATTTGAAATGACAGGCACCAGGAAGTGTAAAAAAAAAACAAAAAACCAAAAATATGTAAAAACCTGAGTGTTATAAAAAAAAATAAATTTTAAATACCTGTCACTTTCATGCGGTCATCCAGGCAGCGGCGTGGGTCCAGGCGGGCGGCGGCGGGAGCCGGGTGTTCGATCGAGGCCGCGGGCGGGTAGGCGCGTGTTCGATTGGGCGGGCGCGGCAGCGGGATCCGGGGGGCGGGTGGGCGCGTGTTCAAACGAGGCCGGGTCGCACAGGCGCGCATTAATTCAGGCGGAGGGAGCCGGCAGCGAAAGCGGCCTCCGGCAACCCCCACTGGCAGTGAATGCGCGCCTGTGAGACCCGGCCGGGTCTCACAGGCGCGCATTAATTCAGGTGGAGGGAGCCGGGTGGTCGTGCATTCATCCAGGCAGAGGGAACCGTGGGCCGTTTTCGCCACCGGTTCCCTCTGCCTGGATGAATGGCCGTGCGATTTCAGCGCTGAAGGCAGTCACATGCCATGACGTGACGTCACGGCATGTGACTGCCTTCAGCGGAGGAAGGGAGAAGGGACTGCCGTAGCAGGCCCGAGCCTTGCTACTTTTTCGTTTTTTGTTTTTTTTTGCTTCGGGAGGAGGGGACCGGACGGGCTGCAGGAGACCGGACTGGGACTACACCGGAGACCGGACGGTCTGGACCGGAGACCGGACGGGACCAGGGCGGGTAAGCAATGTTTTTTACACTACACTACACTACACTAACTCCTACTAGGGGGAGGCGGTAAACTAACACGTTAAGGCCGCGGCAAAACAGCGGGTTACTGAGGAGATAGTATCAGCGCCCGTTACAGTATCGGAGGGGAATAGCTAATTCCTTCATTATACAGCTTTTTCGTTCATTTACATGCTGGGTGCGGAAAGGGTTATGCGTCTGTTTTAGGAAGCGCTAGGGACGCGTGAAACTGGAGACTGTATCGCTGAATCGCCTTACTCGTCTGTATTGTGCGCTCCCAGCACGTTACAGACGGGCAATCTTTAACTGCACGTTACTGTATCGACCTGATAGTATTTTACAGCTAATGCCTTGAATGCAAAGTTGCATCGTGTATACATGACCACTAGATAGCAGCATAAGACAATAAATAATAATAAATCCAAGCCTGTTATTAATATAATATAGGGGTTTGCACAAAAACATTTTCAGTTCAGCTCCTGATTTTAATTCCGTTGCCATTTTTTTATTCGTTTCATTCGTTATGGTTCCCAGGTTCATTCATTTAATTTATGTTGTTTCATTTGTTTCCTATAAAGTCAATGGGTGAAGCAATGCATCATATTATGGACTCTAACACTAGGATTTTCTATCCACATTTACTGAAACTTGCAAGCAGGCATCAGTAGCAGAGAGAACAGCACACCAAGATGACAAGAGTGAGTGTTGCATGGGCTGGCCACGTGGCTGCACGGCTGACCCTGCTTACCAGCATGGCAGGGCCCTCCTCCGGCTTCATCCCTGCTATGGGGAATCCCCATCCAGTGCACATGCTGGCCAATCCGTGCGTTGGCAGGCCCTCTAGGTGTGCATGCGTGCACCTCCCCACCTCTTCAAGGGCCAGCAGCAAGGGAGTGCCGCGGCCCAGGGAGATGACCTCAGTGCCAGGGCTCTATTTAGCCTGAACCCTGGCAATCTGGATTGCAATGGGTCCTCCTCATGAGCAGCTGGTTTCTGTATGTTCCTGCTCCTGTGTTCTTGCTCCTGTGTTCCTGCCTCTGTGTCCCGGTTCCTGCACCTGTCTCCTGCTTGGTTTGTCTTCTGCCTCCTGACCTCAGAATGTTTCCTGGATTATGCTTGTCTGCCACCTGCCCCGACCTCAGAACATCTCTTGGATTCTGCTTGTCTGTCGCCTGTCCTGACCCTGGCCTGTCTGACCTCTCCTTCGCTTCACTTCGTGGGATCCCCTACACCAGGAACCCTCACCTAAGTCCTGCTGGCCCCAGCACCAAGGGCTCAACCCGCTGGTATAGGTGAAGGTCGAGGTCCGGTTCCTACTATGACTGGTTCCGCCTGCCGATGGCAGGGACCTATGGGGTCCTCTCCTACAGGTAGCGACAACCCCACCATGCTAAGGGTCTACACCCCAGCCGGGAGCAGCTAACAGCGAGGAAAAGTGGCACCAACAGTGGCATGAACAGCCCAAGCCATAAGAGGAGCAAAGCATCACAAACAATGGCAGGAACACCCCAGGGCACTTTGAGAGGGGCAAAGCAGCACAAATAGTGGCATGAACACCCTAAGGTACCAAAAAAGGGGCAAAGGTTTGCAACAACAGTTATATAAAGGCCCCAAGGCACCACAAAAAGGGTAAAAATGGCACACGAACACTCCAATGCATCAAGAGACAAGAAAAGGGTTCCAACAACTGTGGCATGAGGACACCAAGCACCAAAAAGGGGGCAAAAGCAGCACATGAGCATCTCAAGAGATCAAAAGGGGGACAAAGAGCATCAACAATAATGGTATAAAGACCTCAAGGCACCAAAAATGAGACAAAAGCAGCTCATGAATATCCCAAAGTACCAAGGGAGGGAGGAAGAACAGCAATAATAGTGGCATGAAACATGAATACCTCAATGCATGAAGAGAAGGACAAAGCAACCACAGAGTGCACCAAGAGAGGGACCTCAAGCCACAGAGTGAAGGGTATGGCAGCAAGCAAAGTAATATCAACACCCATTACATAAGGAATAATGGCATCGATATCTTCAGGCATAGAGTATAGAGTGAGGCAAAAAGAACAGCGGCATCAACATAACAAGGTAATAAAACAACCGAGGAAGGATATGCGGAGCATATCAGGCCATATTCAGCAGCAGCAGCAGAAGCAAGGCTCCAATATTACAAGTCACCCAGAGAGGGGCAGGAGAAGAGAAGATTTTTCTTCTTTTTTTTTTGGGGGGGGGGGGGGGGGGGCACAAAAAAATCCTGAAATAATCAGGAGAGAGGCAGGGCATGAGGAGCAGATCTGGCAGTGGCAACAAGAGTGGCAACCAGCAACAACACAGCCAGGAACTGCTTTTTTCTACATACATTAGTAGTCACATTTTTTAAGGTAGATTATCTAATCTTGTTTTCTCTTTCCTTTCCTTGAAATCTGCTGATTTTAAGCATAAGTCCTGGTTTCCTCTGGAAGCTGACTCTTCATTTCTGTTGTCTAATATCCTTAGTTTTCTGCTACTCTTTCTAATCTGTGCGATAAGGAAAGCGGGGAAGACAAGTTTTCTTAAGGCAAATGCTGGGTAAGATAATCACAAGCTGAACTGTTAATTAGCCAAAGGCTATGGCATTGTCAGAAATATACAGCAGTGATCAAAGACTGGAAAAAAAAATGTCGGTCTTTCAAAGTGCTGAATGTGTAGCTTTAGTAAGTGAACTATGTCAGGTCCCAAACATTAGAAGCACGTTATCAGATAGCAAGTAAATTCTCCAGACCTGGAAAAGTTCTAGTATCTCACATGAACAGTGCAGGTTATGATGTCATGGCAAGACTTTCTCTGATTGTGCTGGGAAAATTATAAGCAACTAAGGGGGTCATTCTCTAATGCTATCGCATGCGAAAAGTCCCTTTTCGCATGCTATCGCACTGGGGCCAACGCTGCGGACACATTGCTGGCGGCGAAAGGTAAGGTTCCTTAACACCGCCAGTTTCATGCCAAATAACTACACCTTTTATGGTGCAGTTATTCATTGCATAAACCGGCAGCGATCGCACCGAGGAGGTGTGATCGCTGCTGGCTATCGCAGGACCGCCCCCTGCTTCGCCCCCCGCCCCCCATTACTGCCGGATTCTCTAAGGTCTGCAACCTTGGAGAATCCAGGCCTAAGAGACAGTTATTGAAGAACTTACTCATAACTCATTTACACCCACACACACTGAGCTTTGCACAACTGCAGTAATAACAGCTACTGTAATAAAAGCTTAGTACCACTAAGCTTAACAAGTAAATAAAATAAAGATTCACAACACTAATAGCAAGATTAACAGCAATAGACACACAACTGCTACAACATCCACATTACCAGCATCATCATCATCTGATGCAGAGAAAGAGAGACCCGCATTAGAGAACAGCAGGACATCTGGGAACAGACAGACTGCCACTGGCAATTCCCAGTTCCAGCTTATGGGTGAGAGATTTCCATGAAGCATGGAATTTGTATATGTTGTTTCCCTGTTCTAAACAGAATGGACTATACACTAAAAGGGCAATCATAAGGAGGTCGATATTCAAAGAGCTCAGATACTGACTCTGCCTGCTTGCTGCCTGCCCTGACCTCAGCCTGTAAACTGACACTGACTGTGTGCCACCTGTCCTGACCCCTGCTAAGACTCAATCCATCTGACCATTCTTCTGTTGGTTTTTTCTAAGTTCTGCCAGCCTCTGAACCCAAGGGCTCAACCTGTGAGGAAAGTGGCTGGTATAGGTGAAACCTTCATCTCGCCCCAGCCTGACTGTGTCTGCCTGCTCTCGGAGTGAGCACAGCTGTTCCCACGTGTTGGGCTGTACCAACTATGCCACAGTCCAAGGACTCGCATTCTGTGACACCAGTATCTTGATTTAAATATTTGTGTATCCAGTTTGGTACTCATTTATCTTTTGCTTACCCTACATATTTACGTTTGAGCACAATTTTATAATGGTGCGATTAGGGTTGAGGTTTGTATGTACAAAGTACAAGTGGACTTACATTTAATTTCTTGGAGAATAGTGAAAATCTGAGTTGTTTTATTTTAGATCATGTAAGAGAGTCACTGAGAGGGGGAGCTCAGCAAATGTTTCTTCTACAGGTGGAACAGCCTTGGATATTATAATAAAAGAATGCTCAGGAATGCTGAACTGATGGTGATGATTGATTAGTTCATATTGGTTCCTTTCTGATTGCATGAAGACTTTTTAATTTATTTAGCTTAATGTTCTATAAAAGTTATGACAGCGGGAGGCACTATGTTCTACTAAATGAAAGAAGTGGTAGAAGATAGACCACAATGTGAGAACCTGAAGATTTTGCTCAGTAGTATTTTGAATAAGTGACATTTATCTTCTTGACCATTTTGTTTTAGTCATATTTTATTTATTGTTCTGTTTTATGTATAATATAGAAAATAATCCTTATTTAATACAAATCAAAACAATACTAGCACATAATGCATTTTATTAGAAAATCAATGTAAAACATCACATACTTGTTTTGAAAAGATAAGTACAAACCATCAATTGCATACTAATACAACATTATAGTTTCATTACAAAACCCATATAATATCTATAATATAAAAACTCATATACAGACGTATTTCTACACCCCTGTATTCACTCATAATATACACCATTCACACACTCACATAAAATAACCCTATTGTGACCAAATACCAGTGCCACACAATAACACAGATTCACATCAATATTGCCTCAAAGTTCTTCTAGTCACTTATAGAGAATCACAATGTACCCCAACAACAGGCCCGGCTGTTTCACCTATGCATCTTCTTCAGGGGGATTTAATTAGACTTGCCCTCCGCCAGGTATTCCTTCAATCAATTATTCAAAACCAACAAATTTTTATTGGTCTTCACTCTTGCAATATGTATTGTGGGACATCTAATTTCCCAATAGATCGCAATCCTTCATTATTATACCCAATAGTTAATGTGATGATCACAATTCCTCACTCATCTGAAAACATACAAACAAAATATTTAAATCACTATATGACAATGAGAACCTGCAGGGCTCCTCTGTGCAGGTTGCGCCAATCTCACCTGGACCCAACTGTCCACTAATCATGTAACAGGTTGCTGAGGCCATGGATCTGGTGGACTTGACTTCCTTGTAGGCTATTCTGGATTTCGCTCACAGGCTGCATGATCAGCAACAAAATTTGGCACTCTTAGCCACATCCATAGATTGGCTATCTACCCACCTGAACGTCTTGACTAATTCTGCGGTGCCACTCCCACCTGCGCTGGTACCGCCACTTATTCCTCATCCAATACCACAGTTATCTGTTCCACCCTGGTATTCCAGGGACTCCAAATGATGTTGAGAATTTCTAAATCAGTGCCATGTGCACTTTGAATTGCAAGAACCTCATTCTATGATGATCAGACAAAAAAACCCCACGTATATACTATCACTACTGGATGGTTCAGCCTGGCTCTGGCATCTCCTCTCTGGAACAAGGAGATCCCCTCCTACTTAACCTACAACAATTTAATGAACAATTCAGAATAGTCTTTGAGGAGCCTGGCTGAGCTGCAGTCATGGTTTTCAACCTGCTCCACCTCGGTCAGGATTCCAGAACCCTGGCGGAGTATGCCATAGACTTTTGCACACTGGCTCCTAAGCTAAATTGGCGAGAAAACAGTTTGACCACAATATTTTTTTAAGGTCTCTCACCTAAAATTAAAGATGAGCTTGCTGCCCGAGACCTCCCTACTTCCTTAGAAGAACTCATAGCTCTCACTGGGAAAATCAATCATCAACTACAACAGAGGGCTCATCAGTTGGCACATCAGTTGGCACATCAGTTTCAGAAACCATTCTCTCTCTCAACTGCAGCTCTATCAACCTCTCTTCCTTCCAAAGAGCCCATGCAATTTTGGTTTACTCGCTTAGCCCCAGAGGAGAGACTTCACTGCAGGCAGCAGGGTCTTTGCCTATACTGTGAGGGTTGGGGCTACCTTTTAGCCCAATGCCCACTGAAGCCAGGACTTCAACACCTAGGGCCCTATGGGGAGATGACACTAGGCATCACCATTCCAGCTCCCCAACTTCTTATTCCTGTGACTCTGGAACTGGGTTCCACATACTTCACTAACAGGTCTTTGTAGACTGTGGCTCTGGAGGAATCTTTATCTTGAAAGACCTCATTGACCAACTCTTAATTCCCACTGTCCAGATGACCACACCATTAATAATCTTCTCTGTCTACGGAGATCCTCTTCCAGGCCAAATTACTCTGACCACTCTACCCATGACCTTAAGCATTATTCTTCTACATCTGTGGAAAATCAGTCTGCATGTAATCTCCAGGGCCACTCATCCCATTATCTTGGGACTATCATGGCTCCAGCAGCATCAACTGCATTTTGACTAAAGCAGAGTACAAAGCCATCATCTTTAGAGGAAACCCCCCTCACTTCCTTACCTTACCCGTGACCCCACACTCCTTAGTCCCAAACCCCCAGATGCCCCGAAGCCCAAGTCTAGTCCCCTTCTGTCCCCACCCTTTTTTAACTCTGAACTGATTGAGCATGTGGCTCAAGTTCATTCCAGTATCACTCCAGAGGAAACCCCAAACTCAGAGGACGCCCTAGATACAGAAGCAAAAACAGACGGAGTGTTTATGGCCACCATCGCCATTCATGCTCCAGCAGATAATGTTGCAAGAGGGGTCCCTCCGCCCACTCAGCTCCCTCTTTCACCGACTCCTGAGCAATAAAAAAAAAAAAAGCCCCAATCAGTTGCATGGCTGGACACTTACTTTAAGCCCACAAATGACAGTCTATTCCCTGGAAGGATCCCTGACCACAAATGACTTTAATACAGCCTTTACAGCCATAAGCAATAACCCTGGCATTTCGTTGTTACAGCATTAACCTCAACAGTAGTGGAACTTGGGCAAGCTACTGTGTAACCTTACATTAAAGATATTTTGTATGGTTTATCCTGTAAGAGCTTCCTTCCCTTTCCCCCTTCTTTCCGTGATACCCCCAGTTCCTAAGTTTCTAAAATCCCCCAGTATTTGTTTGTCTATCTATCCTGCGGTACCGTTTTTTCTCTTATCTTTTTCTCATATCTTAATTAAGGTGATCACCATGTGCTAGCGTTCTTTAATCTTCTTTGTTGCTTCTTTTATATTTTGCTTTCAGTAAACATTTCCAGAGATGGATGGCAAATCGCAGGCATTGTTTTGTGTGACTTGTTTTGTTTGAAGTTCTTGACAAAAGTATTTCCTGGTGTTAGTGCTTAAAAACTCTAATGACACTGGTAGTTAAGGGGTTAATTGAGCAGAATCTTAGAAAAAAAAAGAGAGAAGAGAAAAGAGGGGTTGAATCAGCATGTGGGCTTCCTTCAATGCAAGCAACGGGAGAGAAAGAAAAAGAAAAAATTAGGTTTCGTTTGTTTAAACAAACGGAGCATTCCTATTGAAGGTGTGTGTATATGAATAAAGATAGAAGTGTGGCATGGTTATGCTAATTAGATTGTTTTGAAAGTACAAAGAGACATTGAAAGAGTTATGATTCTTTAACGTGCAATTATTGGTGTAGGTTGGTACACTGCATTCACTAATCATTACATTTCAGGAAACCTCACAAGTTTTTTCTTGCAAATCCTAATTGATTGGTATTTCACATAGAATTTCAGCTCAGAGTGCTGCTGACCGAATTCATTCTCAAAGGTTAAAACCTAAAAATTGGTATTATTCCACAAAGCGGCTTGTGATAGCACCTTCTAGTGGATGCATATCTCTCTTTTTATTACTTTTTTGTATGCTAGCTTTTATTTTTCAGGTCATTGGCCTTCCTGTCATGAAAGAATTAAGGCTGATATTTTATTTTTCTAAGTTTTTTCAGTTTTATTTTCTTTTTCCATTTTTAAACAGAATTCTGTTTTTTTTTTTTCTGGCATTTCCCAGGCACTTTTCAAACACCTTTTTCGTTTACTTTTACTTTTGTTTTCATTTTTCAGCTCAAAATATGTGTTAACTGTTGTCTGTCTTGATGTTATGAAGACATTGTATGAATATTTGTGAAATAAATGGATATGTGTTGGTCTTGTGAAACATATGTTCTATGTAGTGTCTGCTGTACCTGAGTTGTCTGTGGTTCTGTTTATTACATTTGACTTCTGCTGCATCAATTTGAATTTGTGTTGCTCCATTACACACATGTGTTTCATAAACACACATATTTAACGTAGGCCTTGATTAGCGAAAGATTAATACAACCTACTGAATAAAATGAATATTCCATTGATTGTCAGAATTCAGAGCTCATCTTGGCGAGCCAGCCCAACATTATTTCATTATATGACCTGAGTTATCTACTCATTTGGCCTGATTTCTTCTTTGTTTTATGTTTCGTTATTCTTTACCCTGATGTAGTTTTCTTGATCACATGAATCAATGTACCTTGATCTGCCATGCGATAATTGATTGTTATATGTATCTAGTTATTATGCCTTTTTGCAAGTGCCATGATTTAGATTTCCTAAATCAATGATATAATTTGAGGTCATGCAATTTCTACACTTGTAGAAATTTCCAATCCAACAATTTCTATTATGTGATTGCTTGAAATGTTCTTCTATCTCTTTCTATAAGCTAGTTTGTTTACATTTGGGATTCCAGAGGGGAATATATTATTTTTCCTTATTTCTGGTTTTTTATTTTACTACATTTCTTCCTTTTCCTGTGCAAAGACTCACACTGATGGTTTAGCAACCCTGCAAAGTACATTCTTTTGTTTTAGACCACATAGCATGCTAAAGACTTTCTCACAGTCAGCTGTCACTTGTTTCTATGATTATCCCCAATTACACTCAGACACACCATCGATCTAAGAGGGGTATTAGCCCCCGCTTCCCCAGAAGCACCCAAAGATGAAGCATTACAACTAGCCCTCAACTATATTAACAGCATATACTCCTTGACCAAAACTCATTTAGAAGCCTTCCCATCCACAGCTGAGTCACCTCTTGGACAGGTGACTGCCACAGTTGAATTAGGAATATCCATACAGCGATTGATTTCACTGCTACATGTTTTTGTCATTGAACTAAATAGCACCGTCAATACCCTGCAGGACCAGCATGATCTACTGGACTTTTGCTATGCCTTTGCCTACCATGCATATGCCTCTGCCTTCGATGATTTGGATCTATCGCTGCAGCCATACCCAGGATGCCCAGACTGAAAATTATTGTCAACTCTTCATCTGCAGTGCAAGATCAAGTAACTACTATCTGTCAGCACTTAATGATGGACATGCATGAGCTTCCCCACGAATCAGATGGGTAGGGAAACACAGTGGGCTTAGCCAAGGACGGATAAGATTTCTTCACCTAAGGCTAGCTTAGGATGTAAGGGACAACCTAAGACAGGCACCCACAGCCCCGCCCATATGTGAAGAGTTTCTAGGCGTAACCCTTCAAGAGGGGGATGTATGTAGTATTATGCACTGCCTTTCTGAGGCACCTCTTTCTGCTGTATTCCTGAATACTAGTTTTAGACAAAGAAAGCAGAGCCCACTCAATCAATGGCTTCCATCAGCTCAGTGACATTTTTCATTTATCAGTCCCATGGTGCTTAATGATGATGTTGTTGGAGTGATTGCGTTGGAGGGGGCTTGTGAGGTGCTGGAGACAGTCCTGAAGGATGTGGAACCACTGCTTGATGATCATCAGGGTGAGTTTTGTTCCTCTCCTCAGACCCCATTTCTGAGTGTTCTGGCTTCTACTGGGGTAGATGTGACTGTGGTGGTGCCTTCTCTGAACTTGGTCTGGGAAAACTTATTACTATCGAGTGGTGGGCCCTCTGCAGTTCCTGTTCGTCCAGCTGTTGTAACTTTGGATTCTCTCTGGGAAGTGATAACTGACTTCGGGAACTCACTAAGTGCCTGTTCCCAAAAAATGGATGTTCTCTCTACTATGTTGGAGTAGATGGGAGACAAACATGATGATCAATTTGTTTTTCTCACACACAAAGTCTCACAAACAGAGCTGGATATTAATGATGTTCATACTTTTCAGTCTGCCTCAGTGAAGGATCATAACATACTGTCCAGAAGGATTGAACAATTGGAAAATCATATCCAGCATGTTGTGTTCTGTGCCCATGGAAGGCCACGGACTCGGCCCCCTACCTCACCCGTGGCGGCGACCCACTGCGGCAGCTCCCAGAATAACCCCTGAGCCCCATCGCTCTGGCGCAGGTTCCCGGTCTGGCCACTGAGTGGGGAGCCGTCCCTGCTCCTCCCTCACGGCGTCCTGCAGTCTTTCCTCCACGGAGGAAATCCAAGATGGCCGCCACCATCTTTTGGCGCTAGGCCACGCCTCCTCATTAGATTTAAAGGGACCTGATCCCTTAAACCATCTACAGCTGTTCCCTATGAGCCAGAGCAGAGGAAGTATAAAAGGAGGCTTCCTCTGTTCATTCCTCGACTGCAACGTTCCTCGAAGTCAGGTCTGCTTGCTTCAGTGAGTTCTTGTACTTCGGATCCTTGTTCCTGTTTCGTCTTGGTGTTCCTGGTTCCTGATTTTGGATTGGCTAGCGGTGATTCCTGGTGTGTGACTTTGGACTGGCAAGCGGTGATTCCTGGTGTGTGACTTCAGACTGGCAAGCGGCGATCCCTTGGTATAGACCTCGGACTGGTAAGCGACAACCCTCTGGCACTTGACCTCGGACTTCTTCTGGACCATCATATCCAAGGGCCCACCTAAGTCCCAGTGGCCCAGGTCCCTACGGGCTCCTCTCGGGGGGACTGCGGGCTTCCAGGGGTGAAGCTCCAGTTAGCCCTTGCACCGAACTCTTGACTCCTTGACCTCTCAAAGGTCCACCTAAGTCCCAGCGTTCCGGGTCCCTACGGGCTCCTCCTGGGGGGACTGCGGATTTCCAGTGGCAAAGACTCCGTTCCTCTCCTTGACATCATGACTCTTTGTCTGCTTCCACAGTCGCCTCAGACTCCAGTGCCGAGGGTCAGCTGGTCGCATCTTCTGTTCTGCCTCACCACCCGACGGGAGAACCTACGGATCTTCCTCCTAAGGTATAACATTGTCCCGTCAGCCCAAGGGTTCACAAGCCTGAGCATAACACAGCATTTGAATCTACACTTTTTAAATTTCCCCAAGATTATAGGGGAAATACCTGATAATACTTTATTTCCTTGAGGTATTAAAGTTTCAAGCTGTTTTTTATTCCATTGGTTTCTTCTGGAAATTCCAATGTTCAATCTTTGTCTGTTTTTCCTAATTTGAACAATTTTCTCGAGAGTTAAACACCTGAAATTCTTGAATGTGCCACCCTGCTGGTAGATTTTGCTTCCTCACAGTATGTGAGATGTGTTATGCGAAAATACTTCAAGAATTTAACATCCTTATTTTATTTTATGGTCAATCCATTCATGTGTTTCCTGATCTTGCATGTGTGACTCAAGAAAGAAGGGCTTTTCTTATATTTAGACAAGAGGCTATTTTCTTAGGGGTAGATTTTAAGAGGCGCGCGAACAGCCTACTTTTGCTTGCGCATCAGACTCAAGCAAAAGTACGCTGGATTTTAGTAGATACGCGCGGAGCCGCGCGTATCCACTAAAATCCTGGATCGGCGCGCACAAGGCTATCGATTTTGTATAGCCTGCGCGCGCCGAGCCGCGCTGCCTCCCCCCGTTCCCTCCAAGGCCGCTCCGAAATCGGAGCGGCCTCGGAGGGAACTTTCCTTTGCCCTCCCCTCACCTTACCCTCCCTTCCCCTAGCTAACCCACCCACCCGGCCCTGTCTACACCCCCCCTTACCTTTGTCGGGGGATTTACGCCTCCCGGAGGGAGACGTAAATCCCCGCGCGCCAGCGGGCCTGCTGCGCGCCGGGCCGCGACCTGGGGGCGGGTACGGAGGGCGCGGCCACGCCCCCGGGCCGTAGCCACGCCCCGTACCCACCCCCAAAACGCGGCCGACACGCCCCCGAAACGCCGCGTCGACCGGGCCCGCCCCCCGACACGCCCCCGACACGCCCCCCTCAGAAAACCCCGGGACGTACGCGAGTCCCGGGGTCTGCGCGCGCCGGTAGGCCTATGTAAAATAGGCTTACCGGCGCGCAGGGCCCTGCTCGCCTAAATCCGCCCGGTTTTGGGCGGATTTAGGCGAGCAGGGCGCTGAAAATCCGCCCCTTAGGTTGTTCCATCTCTTTCCGCTATCTCTGTAAATGTTTTATTAAGTAGAATAATGATTGTTTCAAATTTTTTGTTCCCAAGCTATTAAGGGCATTTTTGGATTCCAAGAGGCCACTAACCTCTTCTCCAGTGCTAGCCTAGAGTATTATGGGCTTTGATGTTTATTAGTCTGATTACATGCTATTCTAGTTCCTTTTTTTTTTCTTCTTCTTTTTCTGTATAATCTCCTTTGGATTTCAGGCTCCTCTCCATTTGCTGTAATTCATTTGAATGGATGAAGATATGTAAATAGTTTTAGTTAACATTACTACATATTTGTCCATATATTTCCAATGCAAAGACAATTCTTTGTATATTTTAAAATTGCATAAATAAAAAATAAAAAAAACCCTAAAACTAGCTCTTGAGGAATGTTGTCATTTACTCGAAGGAGCCCAATACCGTGTTACAAGGTACATGGATCATAAGAATCTCAAACATCTCCTATAGGCTCAGCAGCTCAACGCAAGACAGGCCCATTGGTCTTTATTCTTCACTCATTTCAATTTCAAATTGTGGTATCGTCCCCACATTCAAAAACCAATGGGCAGATGTTGTTTCCTGCTTCTTTCAAACTAAGGATGCTCCAGAACCTACTCTTGGCTACCACAGTAATTATCCTTCCAGGGAGAATGGTTGTGTCCTCCAGACTCCATGAGAAAGTGTTGAAATGGGCCCATGACTCATGTGTTGCAGGTCACCCTGGGCAGGCTCAAACCTTCAAATTGCTTCAGCGACACTATTGGTGGCCCCAAATGAAGCAAGAAATCAAGGCCTACTTTGACTTGTTCTCCACTTGTGTACAACAAAAAGTGCTGCATGGCCGACCCTAGGGGCTGTTACAGCCTTTGCCAGCCCCCAAGGTCCCCAGGGTACACTCGTACCCCTACTGGTTCTCTCATCCAACTGGATTTGATATGTCTCGTAACACTTCACAGTGCGATATTGGTCCTTGCTCTGCAAGAAGTTTGACATTATGCTTGACTACATCACGGTTTATCACCCACAAGGCAATGGACAAGCAGAGTGCACCAATCACACTCTCAAGACCTTCCTTCGCTTATACATCAATGAGCACCAAAACAACTGGGCCACTACTTTCTTAAACCAAATTCTTTCATGATATTCATATTAACGCAGCCACTGGATATTCCCCCTTTCAGCTGGTCTATGGGAAACAATCACTACTTCCTATGCCACTCTGTGTGATAGTACCTTCACCAGCAGCTAACTGTCCATCCAGGAATTGCATGAACTATGGGAACAGATCAATCACCTTATTAAGAAAGCTGCCAATAGAGCAAAAAGACTGCAGATGCCTATAGAAGACCTGCTCCCCAGTTTAATATGAGAGAGAAAGTGTGGCTGAGTACCAGGCATTTACACCTGTGACTTCCATCTATGCGTCTGTCTCCACATTACATTGGACCTTTTCCCAGGATTTGACAACTGGGGCCTGTCACATACCAATTAAGGTTATCACCTACATTGAACATTCACAATGTATTTCATGTGTCCTTATTCATTGGTACTCTCATGGCCTTCTATAGTGATGCCCAAACTACAAGATGTGGCCACTGATGGAGAGACTGTTTGAGAAGTTGAAGAGATCTTGGACTCCCACCATAAGGGCAAGAAGGTGGAATGCCTAATTTTATGGAAGAACTATGGCCCAGAAGAAAATTCATGGGAGCTAGCCTCTAATATCTTGGACCTCAATCTTTTGAGTGTTTTCAATCATCATTATTCCCAGAAGCCCAGGGCATCAGGGAGGGGCATTAAGGGGGGTACGTTTGGCAATCCACAGGCTACACCTGTGGGCTGCCTCACTCACCCCCTTGGCTGGGCCCATCCTGCCATCTGAATGCTTTGCCAGAATTCCACGTGGCAGTCCACCACACTCTGATGCGGCAAGATGCTGCTGACTCCTCACATGGCCCAGCGCCACTGACTTCTCACATGACCCAGCACTGCCGACTTTGCATGTGGTTCAATGCCACTGACTCCTCATGTGGCCAGGTGCTACCAGACCCAGATGATGCACCTCTTCCTAGGCACGTGCATGTACTATCTCCCTTGATTTAAAGGGCCAGTGGTGGGAAAGGCCCCATGGCATCACTACTAAAGCCCTATAAAAGGGGTTATCTGCTCCTGCCTCATTGCCTCAACAACAGGTCCCACTACTCTAGCAGTAGAACATGTTGCCTCAGCGTCTTGTCTTCAATTCCAGCCTTGTTTTCAGCATCTTGTCCTCAGTCCAGCCTTGCCTTTCGTTTTCCTTGCTTGCCTGTGCTTCTTCCTTCCTACCTGCCCTGCCTATCCATCCGTACTTTCCTTTCAGATGGCTAATGGTTTGACCTTAGCCTGATCTTGATTCCCCTGACTGCAGCCTGCCACTGACCACTGCCTGTTACGGGATATGCCTGACTGCCGTCTGCCCTGACCAGCACTTGGAACTTGGACCATCTGACCTCTCTATGCTTTGATCCAAGGATGACCAACTTTGCCATCAGCAGAGACCCCCACTTAAGTCCTGCCGGAACCGGTACACAAAAGTTTAACTGAAGGGGACCGAGGGTTAGTATAAGTGAAGTTTCAGTAGGGTCTGCCTTCTGACAGTGGGAACCTGTAGGGCTCCTCCCTACGTGTTGCGCCAATCCCACCTTAGCCCAAGGGTTCACTAACACAACACACTGAAAGTGGTTAGAATATATACAGTCCCAACATTTAATCAGAAGTTAGACCCAGATTTAATCTCTTCCAAAAAAAGGTGATTGGCGGTCTATAAATTTTGTAAATAAATAAATAAATAAAATCCTTTTGACATAATTTAACTACTTAGCAAGAGAAGGGTACTTTACTCTTTTTCTTGATTCTTTTAACTCTTTAGGCAGTGCCTGGTGGGCACTTCTCATTCCTTCATGTAAAACTTCCCTCAATAGCAACAAAATTCTTGTTAACTTTATGTTGTATCTTCTTTGTTTCTCCTGGTAGCGCACTTTACTGGGATCCCTTTCTTTAGATGGAATATGTAACTCCTCTGTATCTTTCTGGATGAAAGACTTGCTTCTTCCAAAGGTTTTGGTATACTGATTCCCAGGTAACATGGGTTATCAGCTCCAAGTGGAAAAAATATTAAATGAACCAAAAAGGGGAAAAATCAAGCAAGAAGCAGGAAGGGTGGAATAAAACTTCCATGCCTCCAAACAGAGGAGATAGTTTAAAAGACCGTTAATGCAAAAATATTCTTCCTCTGTATTAGGTCACTGACAGGTCTATACTCTGAAGGAGATTTAGCATTCTTCAGACCTTTCTTACCTCAAATTCAGAGACATCCCAAATCACTGCAACCTGATGGATTGGCTCTCACAGGAAATTCTCAAAAATTGTCTTAAAAGAGTCCAAAGCAACACTTAAAGGGCTGGATAGTCAAGTGAAAGGAAGACCTAATCCTACATAGGGACTCTTTCTTACTCCTGTCCCATAGCTTAGAAAAAATTACATAGCAAGAACAACAAGCTCCTTACTGCTTGAAAGTCTAAACCAAAATCTATGAGGATAGCAGGTGCTTTGGGATAATAAATAGCTAGGACACACCATCTGCATGTTCCCACATGGGGGAGCAAATTCCAAACCTCTCTCACTTGTTTCCTCATTGAACTTCCCCAGTAAATTGGTACACTCCTTTAGTAACGGGAAGCCAAAGGTCCCTTATAGCTCTTCCCCCCCCCCCCCCCTTTGTTTTTCAAATTTGGGACTTCTATTACACTGGTAAACAAAGTTTTTGTTTCCTTCAGGCTTTTTTGGTGTTCCAATAGATTTTTTGATGCTGATCACAGATATTACTTCGAAATTTGTACATCACATAAGGTTTTTGAGAAACAGCCAATTTTGTGTTACAATAATTGTGAAATTTTAAAACATAATCTCGCATACATATATTTTCTTGCTGGAAGGTAATTTTTATGATTTTTAAAATTCATGTCGTATTTTTGATGGCCATAAGCAATGTAACATGTAACAGAGACTAACTTTTTTAAAAATACATCAAGAAACTGCCTGTTCATGCCAGAACTTGCTCGCCCCAGCTCAGCTGCAAGATTCCAACTTGTTTCCATGACGACGCAGCCTTATATAGGGTCTGATGCAAAAAACTAGTGCTGAAAGCGAGTGCAGTGTATTCAGTGCCTGCTTTCATAATGCGCCCCCAGGCACCTCTCCTCGGGGCTCGATGTAATATTTAAATTAGGGCTCGCGTTGTCGAGGAGTCGCTAGGGGCGATTGCGCACCCCTAGTGCCTCATTGACAGTGCAAGCCGGAAAGAGGTCCGCTGTGGTGACTGTCCACCGATTAAGAAACCTGACTACCGTATTTCCACGCATATAACCCGCGGGTAATGTGCGTTTTTACCTACCCCGCATGCCCCCCGCGGGGTATAAACGTGGGCGGGTTATCCAGAAAAAATTTTACAACCAATAAAGTTTCCCGACTCTGAATAGGCTGCAGCTGAGAGGAGTCCGTCCTATCCCTGCGCCCGGCCGCTTCCTGATTGGTCGCGTGTTAAATCTAGGCCGCAGGCGGGTGGGCGCTTGTTCCAGGCGGCGGCGGGGGCGGGTGGACGCGCGTTAGTTCGAGACGGCCGGCGGGTGGTCGCGTGTTAAATCTAGGCCGGGTCGCACAGGCGCGCATTCATTCACTGCCGGTGGGGGCAGCCCCCACCGGCAGTGAATGAATGCGCGCCGAAAGCAGCTTGTTCCAGGCGGCGGTGGCGGGTGGACGCGCGTTAGTTCGAGGCGGGTGGTCGCGTGTTAAATCTAGGCCGGGTCGCTCAAGGCAATCTAGGCCGGGTCGCTCAAGGCAGTCACATGCCGTGACGTCACGGCATGTGACTGCCTTGAGCATCGAATCGCAGGGGTCGCATTCATTCACTGCCGGTGGGGGCTGGGGCAGCCCCCACCGGCAGTGAATGAATTCATTCATCCAGGCGGAGGAGCCGGCTGCTTTCAGCTGCCGCTGCCGGCTGCTTTCGGCGCTCAAGGCAGTAGCGGCGAAAGCAGCCGGCTCCTCCGCCTGGATGAATGAATGCGACCCCTGCGATTCGATGCTCAAGGCAGTCACATGCCGTGACGTCACGGCATGTGACTGCCTTGAGCGACCCGGCCTAGATTGCCTTGAGCGACCCGGCCTAGATTTAACACGCGACCACCCGCCTCGAACTAACGCGCGTCCACCCGCCACCGCCGCCTGGAACAAGCTGCTTTCGGCGCGCATTCATTCACTGCCGGTGGGGGCTGCCCCCACCGGCAGTGAATGAATGCGCGCCTGTGCGACCCGGCCTAGATTTAACACGCGACCACCCGCCGGCCGTCTCGAACTAACGCGCGTCCACCCGCCCCCGCCTGGAACAAGCGCCCACCCGCCCGCGGCCTAGATTTAACACGCGACCACCCGGCTCCCGCCGCCCGCCTGGACCCACGCGGCCCTCCGACAGGTATTTAAAAATTTATTTTTTTTTTGAATTGCGGGTTATATGAGGAGGCGGGGTATATTAAAACTTTTTTTCATAAATCTTGAAAACCTGCGGGTTATGTGTGTGGGCGGGTTATATACGTGGGCGGGTTATTGTCGTGGAAATACGGTACTGGCACCAGAAGGAGTGTATAAAATCAATATTAAAGCGTCGGGCACTTAATATTAATTTATTCACTCCTTCACTTATTGCGGATTGGTCCCTTTACTGTCACATGTCAGTGAAAGGACCAATCACCTTTCAGAAAGCTGTCCTGAAATTAACACCTGCTCTGAGCAGGTGTTAATTTCTGATTGCTAAAAGGTGCGTCTTAGATGCACATTTTTTTTTTGCATAGGGAGTGAATAGCTAATAGCCTCATTCACATGCATTTGCATGTGATGAACGCTATTACCGTGTTTCCCCGAAAATAAGACCTAGTAGAGGTTTTGCCAAATTGCTAAATATAAGACCTCCCCCGAAAGTACGACCTAGCACATATTACATGTAAACGATCGAATTAGCTACGGTATTCCCTCCCATACAGTAACGTGCGCCCCTGCCATTTTGCCGCGCGTTTAACCTGCTAACTTACCGCCTACCCTTACCCCTGCGTTAGAGGCAGGGGTAAGGGTAGGCGGCAAACTTTCCCCCAGCCCCTGCTCACCTGCCCTGGCCGCGTCCATGGGTGCTGGTCTCCGGGGCAGCCCCAGTGCTCTCCCCTCCTCCCGAAGCAACGAAAGCAGAAAAAAAATCGAAAAAAAAAAGTTGCAAGAGAGAGGGGAGAGAGGACGGGCAATCCTACACTCGGGATTGCCCGTCCTCTCCCCTCCTCCCGAAGCAAGGCACGAAAAGCAGCCTTGCTCCGGGAGGAGGGGAGAGGACTGGCAGTATAAAGCAACGAAGTGACTTACTTTTTTCACAGCCCTCCTCCGGAGACGGATCGCGGTTCCCCTGCCTCCCGGAGGCGAAGATGGATGCCTGCACGGGCGAAAGCGGCCCCTGTGCGTGCGATTGGGCCGCTCAATGCGTGACGTCACGACGATCCGTCTCCAGAGGAGGGCTGTGAAAAAAGTAAGTCACTTCGTTGCTTTACCGTACACTGCCAGTCCTCTCCCCTCTTCCCGGAGCAAGGCTGCTTTTCGTGCCTTGCTTCGGGAGGAGGAGAGAGGACTGGCAATCCCGAGCGTACCGTAGGATTGCCTGTCCTCTCTCCCCTCTCTCTCTTGCAAATTTTATTTTTTTCACTTTTTCGCTTTTTTTTTTTCTGCTTTCGTTGCTTGCTTCGGGAGGAGAGGAGAGAGGACTGGCAATCCCAAGGGTAGGAGAACCATCCACTTCCTGGTACCTGTCATTTCAAATGTCATGATATCTGAAATGACAGATACCGGTACCAGCGTGTCCGTGAAGCGTTAGGCCAGCGCACCCAGGATACTGTATAGCGCTCTATACAGTAAAATGGGTTGTGTGGGCCTAACACTTCACGGACGCTTCTTACCGTAGACGCAGCTTGCATTTTTTAAAATTACTGTATAAAGAGCGTCACTCTTCTTTTTCAGTCAATCTGTGATTCTGTGAGCACGCAAGCCCAAAAGGGAAGAGAATGCAAGCTTTGTTTTGTTTTGTTCAGCAACTGCCCTATATATTGGTGATATAATTGGACATCTAGATTAATAAAATCTCATACAAATTGCTATAAGAAGGAAGGAATCAAATTAATCAGATTAGTCTGAGTTTCCTTTCTTCTGCATTCTCTCAAAGATCAACAAATGAATGGAGAAGAATGGATGGTAATGGACAATGTGCTCAACGCCCCGTTCTCTCAGGATTCAGTAACATCAGTGGTCATTTTCTAGGTTTGAGTCAGCAGCAGCCTCCACCTTTCAGTTTTTCCCAATGGAGAAAAGGAAGCAAGTTAAAAATGATCCCAGCAGGCAGAAGTAGTTGAATACAGGCACCGAGGCAGGGAGAGCAGGCCCTCGAGGAGCGAGTTCATTTTTTTGTTCAACAATATACCGGTATGTGAATTCTTCTTCATGGAAAAATAAGACATCTCCTGAAAATAAGGCCTAGTGCATCTTTGGTAGCAAAAATTAATATAAGACACTGTCTTATTTTCGGGGAAACAGGTTAGTTTCACTCCACATTGGACGTGCGTTGTAGAGGCATTAATCCCCTTATTGCATAAGGGGATTAGTTAGCACCTCTACAACCTGCATCCAACTGCAGGTTATAGAGTGTGCTGTACTCAGCGCACTGTATTGCATTAGCCCCATAAGCAGCAGCATTGAGTAGTCTCCTATGCAACATCTGTGTGAATGAGCGAATTGTATCGCTAAAACTTGTGGATTTAATTTCATTGCCATTATAGCTTATGCCACTACAGACATGTAACAATGCTTAATGTATATCACACTTTTCTGGCAAATGGTACATGATACAGACATAAAAAAATGCATATTTGTGTTCAGCTTGTTAAAATCTACTTGTTTCACTGAAGGTTGTGGAGGAAACAAAATGTTCCCAGAAATTTGTTTACCAGTGTTATTAGTCACAAATGTACTGTACAAAACAATATTACACAGTAATACACACACACATGGAGAGCATAATAATCCATTTCTATCATGATCAGACATCTCTAATCATATCAGGCTCTACACCTGATATAGGCACTCTATTGCACGGATTATTCTCCAACTTATAAATGTTAAACTGTTAGTTATGGAGATACAGATTAAATAACTTTCCACATGCTCCCTGTGTCACCAAAACCCCAAATTATACCAACTGATCCCAGCATATCACACCTATAAACATCCAGGACTTTTGTCAACCCCTGTAACGAAACAGGTTTACTTCATAACCCCCTCCCTACATGTCCCATTACTCTGTGCAATGGTCACCACAGATATCAATGGCACAGCTTAAACCCAGATTGCCATTCAATAATATTGATGCACTTGAAACTTGCATTAGTTTAAAGCAGTCTCACTGCTAGGCTATGGATGGAGTCTGCCACAATCCATTTGCATAAGGAGAGATGGTGAGAGCACCATCTTTTGGTTTATGAACATATACACCTATCACATTTGTCCCAGCTGTAACCTGAAAAGGAAAAAAAAAACACATTAGACAGGTCTTCCCAAACTGTGGGTCAGGACCCCAGATAGGGGTCACAAAACTTTCAACTGGGGTCACAAGTGCCTAAAATGGCAGCACCCTTCAGGTGCCAGAAGTAGCAGCATTAATAGTGGAAGGCAACATGAGGCCTACAAGCCAATAGGCACTCACAAGCCCTGCATGAGTTTCTGAGGTAACAGGAAGAAGGGATTGGGGCTGCTATGGAGCCTGTGAGCTTGCACTGGCCCCATGATGATTTTCATTTCTAATGTTGTTGCTGCTGCTTGCAGGTCGCTGTCAGGAATGAAGTGGGGAAGGGGAGGACTGAATACACAAGCCACTAAAGATTGCCTTGCCTTCGCTATCCTCATGTACCACTGAATCTGCCCCAGAGAAAAATGTTGCCTCTTCATCAGCCTGCTCTCTCGTCTCACTAGTTGGCATCCATCTTTGGCCCGGTACCCAAAGGAAAATGTTGCCACTGCTCTGGGCACAGGGAGAGGTTTAGAGAAGGGGGTTCAGTTGCAGCAACGGTTTGCATGTTGCATTGGTTGGAGAAAGACTGGCTGTGGAGGGGGAGAAGATTGACTGATGGATGTAAGAGAAGAGCTAAGAGGTTGGAGAATCAGCTGAGGGAACGAGAGGAAAGGATTGGAGAGGAGGAGGGGCTAGAGGAGTAATGGGGATGAGAGGAAGGAGGGAATGGTGAGAGGGAGGATGATAGAAAATCAGTTGGGTATTTTAAGAAGGGGCTGGGGGTGAGAGAGGATCAGCGGAAAGATAGGAAAAGGGCTGAAAGGGGGAGAGAGGGGGTGGGGGTGGGAAGAATGTAAAACGGGTTCCCCTGGAGAAGAGGAGGTCCTTTAGAGAGGGTAGAGGCTGAGCAAGAGGATCAGCTGGAGTGCGGTGAAGGTAAGAGTGGAGTCATTGTTAGCGGGGGACCGCAGGCCTGATAATTTGTTTTGGTCATTCTTTGGGGTCATGTGAATTTTCAAGTGCTAACATGGGGTCACATTGGCTAAAAGTTTGGGAGGATCTGCATTAGACAGATAATTCTCCTCTTCTCTGTATCTTAAATCTTCAGGATATTTCTGTACCTGAAACACAAATCTCATCACACTGGGAACCAGACTATTTCACATTCAGACTGATACAAAATTATTCAGAGTAGTTAAAACACAAGCGGATTGTGATACGTTACAGGAGGACCTTGCAAGACTGGAAGATTGGGTATCCAAATGGCAGATGAAATTTAATGTGGACAAGTGCAAGGTGATGCATATAGGGAAAAATAACCTTTGCTATAGTTACACGATGTTAGGTTCCATATTAGGAGCTACCACCCAGGAAAAAGATCTAGGCATCATAGTGGATAATACTTTAAAATCGTCGGCTCAGTGTGCTGCAGCAGTCAGAAAAGCAAACAATGTTAGGAATTATTAGGAAGGGAATGGTTAATAGAACGGAAAATGTCATAATGCCTCAATATCGCTCCATGGTGAGACCACACCTTGAATACTGTGTACAATTCTGGTTGCCGCATCTCAGGAAAGATATGGTTGCGATGGAGAAGGTACAGAGAAGGGCAACCAAAATGATAAAGGGGATGGAACAGCTCCCCTATGAGGAAAGGCCGAAGAGGTTAGGGCTGTTCAGCTTGGAGAAGAGACGGCTGAGGGGGGATATGATAGAGGTCTTTAAGATCATGAGAGGTCTTGAACGAGTAGATGTGACTTGGTTATTTACACTTTCGAATAATAGAAGGACTAGGGGGCATTCCATGAAGTTAGCAAGTAGCACATTTAAGACTAATCTGAGAAAATTCTTTTTCACTCAACGCACAATAAAGCCCTGGAATTTGTTGCCAGAGGATGTGGTTAGTGCTGGGTTCAAAAAAGGTTTGGATAAGTTCTTGGAGGAGAAGTCCATTAACGGCTATTAATTAAGTTTACTTAGGGAAAGACCACTGCTATTAATTGCATGGGATCTTCTTAGTGTTTGGGTAATTGCCAGGTTCTTGTGGCCTGGTTTGGCCTCTGTTGGAAACAGGATGCTGGGCTTGATGGACCCTTGGTCTGTCCCAGCATGGCAAGTTCTTATGTTTTTATGTTCTTATGTTCAATAGAAACACTACTCCCTGAAACATAAAGAAAACCCACAACTTCACTTTATTGTAGCAGATGTTCTCCACGTATATCAGCATAAAGAATTTCGTTTCCATAGAAATCCATACATGTTGCATGGTAAATACTCCTTTGCATCATACCTGTGTCTGAGGGTGCACAACAAAATATCACCATGCCATACACTTTGTTCATTTTACATTTTAAATCTTTTAACTTCTTTTCACTGGGACTAACACTCCAAACTCTTCATCTCTTTGCACTTCTACATTTACCAGCTTTCATTCGCATAAGCTTCCAATCCTAGAACTCCAATAAGAGAAAAGATCATACTAGAAAAAAGAGAAGAAGAGAAAAATTTAAATCAGTTAGTTTTGTTACTTGTCAAAATATTTCTACAAAGCAGTCTAGTCGCTGCCAAATCCATACACCTGCAATGGAACAAGAAGTTATGGATATATATACTTCAATATGAGACTTGAGCAAGTCAGAAATCTGTTTTATGGAAATTTTATTATTTTTGTAGTAAGGTATTTTTTTGTCTCAAAATAGCGTTTCCCCAACAAATGTTTATTGCTCCTGCAACAATTCCCAACAATCAATACCTCCCTATTGAATAGGTAATATTTCTCAACAGTTCCTTTTCAAACATCATTCCCAACAGAATGGCATAATAAATCAATAAATCTTTTAGAAATGATTTTGCTAATCAATGAATGAGAACCTGGGTAGCAGGTACATGGAAATAAGTCCCATTAATATGGTAGGTATTGTCCTGTCCAATGGTGAAAACTTAATTAACTTACATTGAAGCTTCCTCTGTGCAGGACCTTCTTGATGTTTTTCTTTTGGCCATACTAGTCTTCAGTAGTCATTTTTATCTAGGACCTGTAACAAAGCAGAAGAGAACAACATACAACCAAAACAGTACAGCAACATGATAGTAGACTGGAATTAGGTTTTAAGTCCCAGTCCTAAAAGTAGGAATGTTCAACAAATCAGAAACAATGGTTAAACAACAATAACACAATCTGTGGTAGATGATTGTTTAGCAGCAAATATAAAGGCTCCTCACATAGCTGCTTGATCTCCACTTCCAGAGGCAGATTCCTCTGCAGGTGCTCCAGGTGACATCAGAATGACCTCCCAATAAGGAGGAGGGCAGGTTTACAGCACCATTACATATCTCACCTGGCCCTTGGCAATAAGAAGGGACTTCATCATAGCATCCTCTTCTTTGATTTCCCCAGGACAATAAGGGAAAATAGTGGCCATATTAGGGATGTGCAGAGGGACCACATACATTACATTCGGTATTCATATTCATCGGGGGGGGGGCAGATATGTTGCATTCGACAAGGGGGGCCCCCAAGCGATAATTTTTCCTCATATTGACTACTGTAATGGCCTATATATCGGCCTACCTAAGTTTGTCATCCATTCGATCCAATTGATTCTGAATTCAGCGGCCAGCGCTGTTTCCTCTTCTAAACGTTTTGATAGGATTTCTCCTGTTCTAGCTAAACTTAATTGGCTGCCTGTTCATGAGCGTATAGTGTTTAAGATTGGTATGATAGTGTTTAAATTACGTGTTTCAGAGTCGACTGTTTGGTTCAATGCACTTTTACGAATTTACAAACCTGTTAGATCGTTAAGATCTTCACAATTGAATTTATTAGAAATTCCTACAGTCCGTCAGGCACGACTTTTTAATACTAGAGAAACTTCTTTTTCCATCGCGGCTCCAGTTCAATGGAACCTAATTCCTTTTGAAATCCGTGCGCTGGAAGATGTCAAAAAATTTAAGATGGTATTTAAGAACTACTTGCTCACTCGTGCATTTAATATTGTATAATTACAATGTTAATGTTTTACGATATTATTGTGAAATCATGGAGTGTTAACTGTTGAATGTCCCTGTTAAATATACTTCAGGTATGTAATCCAGTGAATCTCCTGGGATATGTTCTTAATGTTAGTTTGGAATATTTTGTGATGGTTTCTATGAAACCCATATTTATGAGTGTTATTTTTATGTTATTGTTTTTATTATTATGTATGTTTATTTTGTATATCGCCTAGGCCATCTTGTGTTAGGCGATTAATAAATTTGAAAAGAAAGAAAGAAAAGAATCCATTCATGCCTTCTATTCTTATTCGTTTCCCGGCTAAAATTGAATTAACTACAACCCTCCACTCTTCTAACCCCCCCAAGACTTGCCAAAACTCCCTGGTGGTCCAGTGGGGATCCAGGAGCCATCTACCGCACTCACGCCGTCGGCTGCCGGTATTTAAAATGGCACCGATAGCCTTTGCCCTTACTATGTCACAGGGGCTACCGGTGCCATTGGTCAGCCTCTGTCACATGGTAAGAGCAATGGACGGACGGCGCCATCTTGTGCTCCTACCATGTGACAGGGGCCAATCAATGGCACCGGTAGCCCCTGTGACATAGTAAGGGCAAAGGCTATTGGTGCCATTTTGATTACTGGCAGCCGATGGTCTGAGTGCAGGAGATTGCTCCTGGACCCCCGCTGGACCACCAGGGATATTTGGCAAGTCTTGGGGGGGTCAGGAGGGTGGGGGGTTTGTTTAAATTCGCTCCTTTAGACGGCCAAATAATTTGGTGAAGATTCGTTGTATTCGTGGGAAATCGCGATACGTTTCGCGACGCAACGAATATGTTGCGGATTGCCAATACATTGCAAATGAATGCACACCCCTAGGCCATATAGTGTCCAGCCACCTGAAGGTCCAGCAAGCCTGGAAAATAAGGCAACCTACATGCAGGACAGTCCTTTTCCATAGGCACCGAATTGGTTTAGTCCTGGCAGATCTCACATACCCAGCGCTTCACTGGCACTCCATTTTCATGGCTGGCCAAATGGGATACTCTGCATCCTCCCCAGGTAATTCCTGTTCAGATATTTCACCTTGATGAGGTCTACTTCTTGCAGCAGCCTCAAAGATTGCAGGAAACATGCCTTGTACGCTGGCTTTCACATCGGCAATTTCTTGTTCTCGATTCCTCTCCACTATGCAGGGTTGGTAATAACACGGATATTGTGTAGCAGTATCAATAGTGGAATCACTCCCCAGCCACCTCTTTTACTCAGGGTTCAACAATGGACATGCATGGATCAGATATCAATACCTGTTGGATGTCCCGACTACGAAAATAGCTGGGAGAACCCGGTGTAGCTGGCCTCTCCGGTGGCAACTGCATGCTCTTTACCCTTAAATTCAATGGGTCCTTCTTTTCCACAGCCTCTGAGCTTTGGCTAATCCCCTGCAGGGATTAGTGGTGTCCTCAACCATGGTTAATGTGACACTGACTTCCTTCAGTATCACTCCCAATCTCATGACTACTTGATTAGCCAGGAAAGCATATTGTACATGGGATTGACGAGGTGTTTTCCCACTTGAGGCTGGCTTCTTAGATTCAGCCACAGTGATAGTGTAGCAGCTGCAAGTTGGAAATGAAGTTGCTCAGGAGTGGCATGTGCTGGCACCAACACTATAGGTAGCTTTTGGCTGCTTTTTACTGACCAGGACTCCTCTAGTGGTCCTGTATCAGGGATCGCTGCTGTTTTTGTGGTCTCGGTTGGTCTTGGACAAAGTTGCGGTCCTGATGCAGGAATTGTGAAATCGCTCTTTGGCAATCTCCAGCGATCCTTTTATCTGTTGAAGGATAATAGCTAAGTCCAAATCTGAAGAAAAGTTTTTGTAGAAGCAACAAGTGCTCAGCATGGCTAATATGCATGTCTCTCGCTTCTTTTGGTTCTGTGCTACAACCGGCTCCTTGTGCTTTTCAGGCGTTCATAGCACTATGTCACCACCATGATCAATACAATAATGTGGGACTTCTCGATGTCTGCTCTCAATTGGCTCATGATCATTGGTGCCAAAGGCAGCTTCTCTAACATGCACAATGCAACTCTCCTCGTGCAGGTTTCGTGTGCTTAACTCTTGCAAGATACCCCAAGGGCAGGAAATGTCAGCCATCTTTAAGCAATGTCGCAGTTCACAAAAACACGTAGGCTTCACTCCCAAATGTGACGAAAACAGTCACAATTTCACAAAACACAGTCTTTTCACTTCAGGGCGCTTATAAACTTGGAAAAAAGTGTCCCTATTCAGGCACCACTTTATGTAACCCATGGGCTAGACATTAAGTTTAGCTTAGCTTTTGCATTCTGGCTTTCATGGCTGGTCAGTCACCTCAAGGTGGATTACAGGGTGGATGGCTATGTCAGAGTTAACAACACATTACCTCATTGAAGCTTGCATACAGATATCTGCATACTTTGTCTTTGAAAAGCAGAGCAAAGTACATGTGTTCAAAGCGCTCGCTTACTTAATAAGCATGCAGGTGCATTGAGCACTTTTTGCTCCCTTTCAGTCCTGGGCAAAAAGTAAAATTAAGACAAAACTTGCAGTCATGAATGATGTAGTGATAAGCAAAAGAAGCAGTGCAAGACTTTTAATCCATGTGCACTACTTGAGCAGAAAAGATGCAAATTAAGAAATGTTTGCAAACACTTTAAAAAAATATCAAAAATAGCTTTTAAATGATTTTCTTACCCTTTCCAGCTGTTAGCTTGAGCAGGAAGAAGCATGGTGGTGATATCTTCTTTTGCACAGCTCCACTGACCTGCTAATTTCCCCAGGCAAAATTCATTCATATATAACACATTTTCCTTACCAGTCTTGGAAGCAAGGAATATCTGAAAATGGAATACAATTGGTTGGTGGGATAGGGAACTGTAAAGGTTGGCATGAGCCCTTGGTGCTATGGTGTAGTTGATGAAGCCTCGTAGGAAAACCTACGAGGCCTACACTGGCAGCTGGCAGATGTACACTGTAGTGGGACAGACTGAAGCTTCACCTATACCAGCCACCTCCCCCGCAGGTTGAGCCATTGGGTTCTGGCAGCTGGCAGGTCTTAGGCAGGTCCCTATGGCGGGGACAAGAGCAAGAGGCCAATAGCACACCGGGGTCAGGTCAGGCAGTGGGCAGACGGAGTCAGAGACAAGCTGAGGTCGGGACAGGCTGTAAACAGACATGGTCAGGTCCAGGCAGAAGGTCAGGTCCAGGCAAAAGGTCAAGATCCAGAAAATCAAGCCAAGGGAGGATGATGACAAACTGAAGACACTGGATGAGATGAACGAGACAAAGCTGGATGTGGTGGGCTGGATGAAGGAAGAGGAGGAGGAGGCAAGGCAAGGCTGGATGAGGCAAGCCAAGGCTGGAGAATACAAAGGAAGGCAGGAGAAGACAAGCTGAAGATGAGGGAACTCAGGAACATTGGCAGCACGTACTGCAAGATCCATTACTGAGGCAAGGGTCTGCTGTGGGGCTTTGGCTTAAATAGTCCAAGAGGCTAACATCATCTGGAAACATCATTCAGAGGTTGCCACCACCGTGTGCACCTATGAGAAAGCCGGGTCATGGTGGCATGGTGGTGTGGGATGCTGGGTCCAAGGCGTTCCTGCTGCGCTGAGGCAGGGCCACATTGAGGCCGACAGGAGAGTCCAGGTAGCACGGGAGGCTGACTCCAGCGGCTTTCAAATGCACTGAGACTGACTGGTGTTGGGGATGAGTATTGCGGCTTGCGGAGCCTACCTGTGGGCTGCAAATCTTAACAGAAACTAATCATTTTTAAATAGCAGCTCCTATTAATAATAATTGAAGAGCTAGTTTTTAAAGTTCTAAAATTTTCTAGGATTTCATTAGCATCTAAGGCTCAAGGAGGGTAACTGTATAGCATTGTGGGTAAAATATGGCAGCCACGTGGATAAGTTACACCAATTTTCTATGCGAACCTATGTGCATAAATATGCTTTGAAAACGATGCAAAAATATGCACACAAACTCCTCCACATAAAGTTACACCTGCTTTTTGCAAAAGATAACTTGCATATATGGATGTACAGGTATACTTTTAAAAATCAAAACTTTGTAATTAAATTCAAACCTCCAGCCCGATACCACATCTCCCTTCCTCCCCGGGACACTTCTTTTTCATGTGCATAAATATATGCATAAAATTGGGTTACATGCATACTTTTATATGCACAAAGCCTAGGCAATTTTATAACAAGCCATTTATGTGCATAAACCTAATGTTTTATGCATGTAAATGTCTTCGAAAATTCACCCCTTCAAGGATTCTTTTTGCATAGTAGTGCTATACCTTTGTTTTATTTTATCTTTGCACGTCTAAGAATGAAGTCTTTCTTTTCGGCCATATGAGAATTAACCTACAACATTTTCTCATAGGAAGTGCATTGATTTCTGTATGCTGTCACCAGCAGTTAGATTTATTTCAGAGGGTGCTGCATTGAAGGCTTCTAATAAAAAGAAAGTTGTGTCATTGAATATCATTAGCCGTTTGGTCATGATCATGATTAATCTCCCCACAGCCTCTGTTAAGACTCTTGATTCATGTGAGCTGAACTTCAGTGCTTGCCTAAAGTTATTTTTAGACCATGAATTTGCACACCCCCAAGCTTTCAGGATTCAATTTACACTAATTGCTTTATTTGTTAACAATGTGATATTTTGTAGTGCTTTTAATGTATTTCTTGCAGCACTATGAGTGTTCTGACCCAACTATTGGGTCAGAACCCAATGCCTTAATGCCTTAATGCACGCTTATCGCGTGCATTAAGGCATTTTTCACATGCAAAAATGCCTTAACGCATGCCAAAACGCCATAATATGATTTGATAAATGACCCTGTAAGTTTGTAGCTGAGGCAATGGAAAGTAAAGTGACTTGCCCAAGGTTACAAGGAATGGCAGCGCGACTTGACCAAAACATGCTAAAGCACAAATCAGATTTATACAATATTCTTGACATTATATCATTTCTAGTGGAATTGAGAAACAGTTTGAAATTATATACGTTAGACCTGAAAGCTTAAAAGCTTATATCTACTGAATACAGATAACTGCCAGAGAGGAAAAATAAAGAGGTTACAAGGGGACATTGGCATCTCGTTGCATCTGCATTTGGATCAAAGTAATGAAGTATTAGTAAATGCACTAATAATGTCTCTCAGAACACTTGCCCTTATATTACCTTTCACATAGACTTGTAAGATAGGGACTGTCCTAATTAGCTGATGTAAGCTGTACAACAAAGTTGGACAGCCATCTAAAGGGTTGCATAAATAGTAGCAAGGGATCTTTTCACATCCCTTCTGTGAAGTGAATGGATTTTACTAATGCCCTAGTAAAAGTGAGAAAAATATTTACATTGTAAATATTTTTCTCACTTTTACTAGGGCATTAGTAAAATCCATTCACTTCACAGAAGGGATGTGAAAAGATCCCTTGCTACTATTTATGCAACCCTTTAGATGGCTGTCCAACTTTGTTGTACAGCTTACATCAGCTAATTAGGACAGTCCCTATCTTACAAGTCTATGTGAAAGGTAATATCAGGGCAAGTGTTCTGAGAGACATTATTAGTGCATTTACTAATACTTCATTACTTTGATCCAAATGCAGATGCAACGAGATGCCAATGTCCCCTTGTAACCTCTTTATTTTTCCTCTCTGGCAGTTATCTGTATTCAGTAGATATAAGCTTTTAAGCTTTCAGTTCTAACGTATATAATTTCAAACTGTTTCTCAATTCCACTAGAAATGATATAATGTCAAGAATATTGTATAAATCTGATTTGTGCTTTAGCATGTTTTGGTCAAGTCCCGCTGCCATTCCTTGTAACCTTGGGCAAGTCACTTTACTTTCCATTGCCTCAGCTACAAACTTACAGGGTCATTTATCAAATCATATTATGGCGTTTTGGCATGCGTTAAGGCATTTTTGCATGTGAAAAATGCCTTAATGCACGCGATAAGCACCATAACATGGTGCGATGCAAATTTATAAAAGGGGAGGGATTGGGGAGGAGTTGGGGTGGGATTTATGAAAAAATGGGCTGGCTTTGTGAAGTCATAACACACAATTATAATGTTGAAAATAACAACACCTTTTTCAATTGTGCTAAGCTGCATGATATGTTTATAATGAAATTTATGACTTTTAGGCTGGGGAAAGGCCTGAGATGTAGAAGAGAGAGAGGGAGAGCCTCTGAGGGTTGCAACATAGTAAGCAGCTAGTTATGCTACTATAGGAGGCCCACCTAGTAACTCGAGGTGAGGTTTAGGTAGTAGCGTAGGGGTTAGGGGCCACTTTTACATGCAGAGTGAGATGTACGAACAGAATAGTACACTCTTGTGAAGATTTGATGTCCTTCGGAGTGAGGAAACTCACACAAAGATGAGGTTTTTACAGTGTTGTCTCAACCTAGTTTGATTTTACCCAGGTAGGGAGTGTATCAAGCTAGGTTGAGAGAACATTGTACAAATCTCATCTTTGTGTGAGTTTCCTCACTCCGAAGTACATCAAATCTTCACACGAGTGTACTGTTCTATTCGTACATCTCACTCTGCATGTAAAAGTGGCCCCTAACCCCTACGCTACTACCTAAACCTCACCTCAAGTTACTAGGTGGGCCCCCTATAGAGATATAAATAGCTAACTACTAGAAGGACCTTGTAGATAGTCTCTCTCTCTCTTTTTCTCTCTCTCTCAAAATGCAAATATATTAATACCTGTACACACTGTAATAATTGCAAAATTACCATAAAACACAGCAATTTGATAAATCTAGGGCCTACATTGTAAGCTCTCTCAAGATATACACGCATCTTTCACGCATTGAACATGTTATTACTACATACATGCATGAGATTAGCATGTGAAAACGTGCGCAAGTATATGCTAAAACAAGCGGCAGCAGTGGCACAGCATATTACTTTGGTCTCTGTGTTTTTTTTCCCCATTGTGTGTCTATAGGAAAAAAAAGCTTGGTACAACAGGCAAAATATATTTAAGTTACAAATATGAACATGCTGTCATATTATGTTTTTCAATATATGCTGAAAATACTTCTGAGGAAGATACTGTATATTATTAAGGAACAGAATGCCTCAGCCAGGATGAGTGTCTAAATTCCTTTACCATGAATCATAGATGGAAGATTTAATTAGCTAAGTTGGAAGGCATTTGTAAAAGTTAATTGGACTGAAATGTGAAACTTAGCTGCGACCCTATTGACCTCATTTTCTTCTGTTAAGAGCATATCTTTTAAATACTCTCTAGGTCTCTGGCATTTTTCTGGAGCCACTAGAATTTTTGTTCCATGATTTCTATGTTTTATTGGTACCTTTGTTTTTTTCAGCATCTGATATATCTTATTCTGCCGAATTGTCAGATCATTAGCAAAGTTGTGGAAAAATCTTGTGCATGGCTTTGACAACAGTAGGAGAATATATGTTTTTAGGCTCAAATAGGATCACTTCTACAGTGCCAGATAGGGATGGTAACTTAAAAACAACTCTGCACGGTCCCATATATGTGCGCATATGGCTGCACACAGATCTCCGACAGCATTTTATAAACTGCACATATGAGATATGTATGTCAAGCCCCAAACATATGCATCTATGTATGGTTTCATTTGAACACCTATAATGCAATGAAAGTGCGAATTTCAATGCATCGAAAGCACATACTTTTCCCACCCGTTTTGTAAACATATGCGCATATACCTTACATGTGAAAAATATCATGATTTGCTTGCGTAAAAAACCTGCTTACATGTGGCCGTCAGTATATTTTAAAACATGAACACATAACTGTAATCATCAGTTTGCCAAAACCTCTACCAGTTCACCCAGTCCCTCTCCAGTTCATCGAGACCCTGAACCAACCAATAGTATACAATAGATGAGTCAATCAATTGTGCAAGATAATTAGCAGGTGGATGATGTTTACATGGTCCATGGGAAAAGATGTCTCAGTCTCTGATAAGTGTCAGTAGCCTCTGGAGGCCAATCCATGGTGTTGGTGCCATTGTGGGTAAGGGCGGTAAAGGGGTCTGCCAAGGTGGAGTAATTAGGGATAAATTGGCAGTAATAGTTAACAAACCCGAGGAACATTTGCAAGGCTTGGCGTCCAACTGGGTGAAGCCTCTCCAGGACGACTTTTACCTTGGCTGAGTCCATCTGAAATCCATCTCGGGAGACTATATACCAGAGGAAAGGGAGTTCCTCTTGTTTAAAGAAACATTTCTCCAGTTTGATGTAGAGATTATTTTAATGGAGGCGCTGAATAACGATCTGAACATCTCTACAATGGGAGTTCATAGTCTGGGAAAAATCAGTACGTCATTCAAATATATGACCACACAGGTGTTCAGCAGATTTGAAAGATCTCGTTGACCATCTTCTGAAAGACTGCAGGCGCATTGCAAAGCCTGAAGGGCATGACCAAATACTTGTAGTGCCCATCACGTGTGTTAAAGGCAGTCTTCCTTTCGTCCCTAGCCTTGATGCGGACGAGGTTGTACACGCCCTGGAGATCCAGTTTCAGAAATATCTTGGTACTCTGCAGGTGATCAAAGAGTTTAGTTATTAATGGCAGGGGCTCTCTGTCCTTCTTAGTAATAGCATTCAGACCATGATAATCTATGCACAGTCTGAGAGATCCGTCTTGCTTCGAAATGAAAAAGAAACTGGCTCCCTCTGGGGAAGAGGATTGCCAGATGAGTACATGGGCCAGATTTTCTTGAATGTAGGCTGACATGGCAAGTGTTTCGAGTGGAGATAGTGGGTAGACCTGACCCTGCGGGGGTGCAGTTCTGGGAATGAGCTTGATGCAGCAGTCATATAGGCGATGAGGCGGCAGGGTCTCAGTGCTCTTCTTAGAAAAGACATCTTTATTCTCTGCATAATAGGTAGAAGTTCTGGGAGTGTGGAAGCCGGGTGAGATGGTGCCATGAGTGCAGCACACCCACTCCCCCAATGGGCGAGTTTCAAAGTGGACCAATTGAACCGAGATTGATGTATGACAGTTCTAATATCACAGGATTAACAGCTCTGTGAATGACATGTAAACTGATAATCTCCTTGTGCAAGAGACCCGTGCACAAGTCAGAGGCACAGTGGTCCAGGAAACTTGCTCAGGTAGTGGGTCCCCATAGACCAAGGATAGTATGAAGAATGGAGACATCTGGACTGTGGGTATTTGTAGCTGGTGGACCAGGGCCTGCAGAATGAAATTCCCTCCAGACCCGGAATCCACAAGGGCCTGTGTGGAGAAGTGAGTCAGACCCAGTTCCAGTGTAACTAGTAGGGATAGTTTTAAAATAACATGTGTGCTAGTACATGTTACTTTCACAGGTATACAGGGCCAGATTATGGGTGGATGAACTTGGTGGCTGTGTGGAGTGCTATGAGCTGGGGGCATCCAGGGCACCACCAGCATCATCCATCCCTCAGCAGCGTAGCTGAGGCAAATTCCAACCCATCATGGATAAAGAGAGGCCCAATGGCTGCGGCAAAAAAGAGATTCAGTAGCCATGGTGGATTCTGTCCCACAGTAGCCGAAGAGAGGACCAGAGGGGTGCCATCAAGTGGAGAGGATGTTTTTCAGCCAGTGTGCCAGTTGCCCCAAATCCGGCTGTATGTATATATACTAATTTTACATGTGTAAATGTTTTGAAAATGTATCCCTTTGAGTAGTAACAAGCAGCTGTACATACCCATAAGCTAGTAGTATCCAGGACTTTTGGCTATTAGGGCCTCAATCAAAACAGTCTTAAAAGATTCTCTCTTCAAGATCAGATTACTAAGACATGTTAAGCTCCTTCTCGATCCAGCTCATTTTTGCACAGTGGTTCAATCATTAATTCGTTCCAGTATTGATTACCGTAATTCTTTGTTTCTATGCCTACCACAAATCACCACCCGTCCGTAACAATTATTACAAAACTCAGCAGCGCGGCTTCTACACAATATAAAATTCTGAGATCACATTTCTCCAGTTCTTCACAAACTTCACTGGCTTCCTGTTAAGTGGCGTGTGCAATACAAAACTTTAATGATCCTCCACACTCTTATTTACAGTAACAACACTTCCTGGCTCTCTGCTTCACTATATATCTAAACCCCATGCAGGAATCTTCGCTCCAAAAACAAACTTTTACTCCAAGTCGCCAAAAACTAGCAGACTAATTTAGACCAGAGAGCGTGCATAGCCGGACTGATATCTGGAACTCAATTCCATTTGAAATTTGACTAATTCAAGATAAAAACACATTCAAGAAAGCCATCAAACATCATCTGTTCCTTCAAGCCTTTCCTGACTTATGTAAGTCTTGTTGCGCTTGGAGGTGGACCCTTGTCCTGGAGCAGTGTAGGATGTCTCCCTGGTCGGGCCCATGGAGCACCTGCCCCCAGGGGGCGGAGCACAGGAGGAGACAGAGGCTAGAAGGAGCTTCACTACTGGAAGCTCGCGGTCCCCCCGGGTGGAGCCCTTGGGGACCCGGGCTGCTTGGACTTAGGTGGGCCTCACAGGGTCTCCTGGAGAGGAAGTATAGAGGTGTGCCCACCAGTAGCAAGAGAGCACAGTCGGTCAGTAGACTGTAGGCCTGGAGTATCAGAGAAGGCCAATACAGCATATGTGATGACAAGGCAAGGGACAGAGCCAGAATCAAGGAGGTGTGGTCAAAGGCAGCCAGGGTCAGGTTCCGAGGATCAGTCCGAGAGAAGTCAGCCAAAGCAGGAGTCAGAGCAAGAGTAGTCAACGAAGCAGGGGTCAGGTTCCAGAGGTCAGACGAGGTCACGAAGGCAGGCAAAGGTCAGGCAGCGATCAGAATGGTCAATGAAGCAGGTAGAGGTCAGTACCAGAAAATCAGTCCGAAGGTACTACCTGGGGAGACAGGGACAGACAGACACTGGAACAGAAGGACGCTGGAACAGGAGGATGCTGGAACAGAAGGACGCTTGAACAGAAGGACACTGGAACAAGCCTGGAACAGGACTGGAACAAAGCTGGAACAAGACTGAAACAAGAATGTGAACATGGAGGCAAACTAGTACACATACAGTGCCGACCTGATTGCCAAGGCAATGAAGTGCAGGCAGGAACTTCCTTAAGTAGTACGTTCAATCAGGATGCGCCGCGGAGCTAGGATCCGCCCCTCGCCCTACAAGAGACCGGGCGGTCCATGTGCATGTGCGTAGGGGCGTGGCCAATGCCATGGAGGACGCCGAACTCAGTTTATAAAATCAGGAGTAGGGTGGGACAGGTAAACAGGGAACATAAGAAGTGCCATATACAGCCCGGCATCCTGTATCCAGCATTGGCCAATTGCAAAAAGTAGATCCAATTACTTGTTCCTTACTCCCAGGGAATAAGTGGTGGGTTTCCAGTTGTCTCCTGCTTAATCAATATTGACAGACTTTTTTCGTCAACTTGTCCAAACACTTTTTAAACCCTGCTATGCTTTGGCCACATCCTCCCACCACAAACTCTTAACAAATTACATTTTGAAGAACAAAGGGTCTTGAAAAGAGAGAATTGTTCTTCCCTATCTGATGAAGAACCTGCATTGTTATGTGCATACAGGGTGTAATATTTAGAATTTAGCTTTTTGGTAAACCTCCTTCTCTGTTACTGGCTAGGAGGTGGGAGTTTACATTTAAAATCCTACCTCTGTCTTTTTATCCTTTCATTGTCATATGTTATTTTGTTCAATGCAATATGTTATAAAGTTCAAAGCAAAATGTACCAAAGTTCAATGTAAAATGTGAAGAAGTCCAATCTTAAATGTCACAATGTTCTAATGTAAAACAAGAAGTCTACGCTATTAGACTCCTCTGTTGCATATGATATGTCCGACGAACATCGGTATAGAAAAACAAATAAATACCTGAAAAAAGTCTTGTCACCTCATGTTACATCTTTTGCCATCGTTTCTTCAGCTCACACCTTTACCTTCTTGGTTATGCTCACTGCCTCTTCCAGCTTTAACAGGTATTTTTCCTTGTGATAAGAACTTAAGAAGTGCCACACTGGGTCAGATGAAGGTCCATCGAGCCCAGCATCTTGTCTCCCTCAGTAGCTAATCCAGGCCACAAGTACCTGGCAGATCCCATAAAGTAGATTTAATTCCTCTTACTCACTCCCAGGGATAACAATAGTTGTCTTTAGTCTAACTAGCTAATAATGTGTTATGGACTTTTGTTCCAGGAACTTGTTCAAATCTCTTTTCAACGCCTCTATGCAAGTCATCTTGATCATGTCCCCTGGCAACAGATTCCACAGCTTGTTTGTGCGTGGAATAAAAAAGTACTTTCTACAGTCTGTTTTGAATCTGCTGGTTCTTAGCTTCGTGGAGCGTCCCCTAGTTTTAGCATTATTTGTAAGGGTAAATAATCCTCCTTACGCTTGTGATATTTTCCGTTTTATTCTCCATTCCTTTTCAGATCATTCCTAACATTCTAGTTTGCTGTTGGAATTTAAAACTTACATCCTAAGAAAGACTGTGTTTGCTGCAGAGCAGAGACTGTGTTACTCAACCACCTGCGAGAGTGGATGCAGGGAAGCCATCCGGAACTCTGCCCTGGAATTGTTTGCTTTCTTTTGCTGTGTTTGAGAGTGTGCAAGGACTGCACTACATCCATCACTTGGGAGGGTGAGTGCAGAGAAGTGGCCTAGAGCAAAAGCAGTATTATTTCTTTATCTAAGAGGGGATACATATCACCCTCTGGCAAACATGTCCGCCAGAAACACAGAATCCAAGTTCACTTACCTGGACTGATAAAAGTTGGAGCACCTACACCATGACATGTAGACAAATAATTCATACACTTCATAAATTATTACCTCTGTTTCATCTTTCAAGGACTTATTTTTTAATATTGAGAAGCAGGTAGACTTGAATATGATAAAACTTTAGGGCTCATACTAAAACTCTGGCACTTTTTAGCTTGTGTTGGCATGACAGATTGCATGTGATGAATTTAGGGAATCAAGCCAAGGGTTTCTTTCAGAGCAGTAATAAAATAAGCCAGTTAGTACATGATTACCTCTCACAATATAGAAAGCCCTTGAAGGGTCCAAGGCCCTGTATATCATTGCCTGTATAGTATAAAGCAGAAGCTCTGGTTAGCTTGCCAGAGGAGATGCTGCTCTTCAAATGCATTCTCATAAGCTCCCCTGTTACGGCTGTGGGCCAGCTAGGGTTGGTGAACCCACAGGGGCAGGCCAGGACTTCCGGACAGATGCTAACGGGACTAAGGATCTTCGGCCTATATTAGCCACCTCCTCCGCAGGTGAATCCTTTGGTTCAGGTGGCCAGCAGGACTTAGACTGTGGCTGACATAGAGGTACAGGCAGAGCAGGGCTGTAAACCTCAGACAAGGCAAGGCTGGAATCGGCCAGGTGTGGAACTGGAGTCTGGAACCAGGTGCAAGTAAGTGTGGAACTCAGGAATAGACTGGAACACTGGAGCTGAGTGTGGATAAGGCTGGAACAGACTGGAGCACTGGAACATGCAGAACAGACAGACCAGGACAAGATAAGGACAGGACAAAACAGAACAAGGAAGACAAAAGCCCAAAGGCAATAGACTAGAAAGCAGGTCTGAAAAGGCCACCAGGCAGGACAATAGCAGAAGGCCTGAAAGGCCACAGAACAAGGCAAAGGCAGAAGGCCTGAGAAGGCCAAAGCACAGTTCGGTGCAGGACAGGGACAAGCAGAGAGCTAGCAAGACTCAATGACAAGGCAGTGAGCAAGAGCATAGCCAGAAGCAAGGATTAAATAGACAGAGCCCTGTTAACTCATGGGATCATGGAGACTATGACTGAAGCAAGAGTAGGAGCAGTTCCACAGGGACCTCTGGTGGTTGGAAAGTTACATAACAGGCAGGATCACAATAGTAAACCCCCCCCCCCCCATCTTAAACCCCCTTCCCCCGGGTCCCAGCAGGAAGGAGCTTTTGGGCATTAGGCTATAGCCAGGATGAATCTGAACATCAGAAGTCTTTGAAAGTTCATAGAAGGTACCTGTATCTAGGTTATTTAAGAGCAAAGTTAGTGGACTAAAGTCTCTTGAAGGAAAGACTGGTGTGGCTGACTGGAACCCCTCCTGAAGTGGCAGGGCTTGACTGTAGCCCCTCTTGGGGATGGCAGGGCTTGAGCCACTGTAGTAGCACTCACTTCCTGGACCAGATCGTTCAAGGCTGGATCTGGGTCAAAAGGAGAAACTGGAACATGGTTAGAATTCTCTTCAGAGAGTAAGGGCAGACTCTGGGTGCTGAACAGCAGATCCTTTCTAGGTAAAAGTTCCTTTGCAGAAGAGTGAAACAAAAGATTTGGAATGGAATGTGTCACAGGATTCTGTTTTAGGAAAAAGTCTTTTTCAAAATTAGGTTCTGGGCAGGAAGTTCCTCTGGCTGGCTGAGACTGCTACAGGATCAGAGCAGGAAGTAACCTGCACTACTGAAGTAATCTTTAAAACGTCATTCACATGGTCAAACTTAGAAAAGCAGGCAGAACCAGGCTACTGACTGAGAGCTTGAGCACTAATTAGTTGCTGCTTAGCTACAGGTGGGGTTTCAGGGCACAGCTTTCCATCAGGCTGATTCAGTAAAAGTCGCGGGAGAGCAGGCAAGTGCCCGCTCTCCTGTGCGCACAATTCAGGGTGTAAGAGGATGCAAATTAGAGCTGAGACTGAAACTGAGGGGTGAGACTGCTACAGGATCAGAGCCCGCAGTAAAAAGAGGCACTAGGGACACTAGCGCGTCCCTAGCGCCTCCTTTTTGACAGGAGCGGCAGCTGTCAGCGGGTTTGACAGCTGACGCTCAATTTTTCTGGCGTCAGTTCTCGAGTCCGCTGACAGCCACCGGTTCGGAAAACGGATGCTGGCTAAATAGAGCGTCCGCCTTCCGACCCGCGAGCCGCAGGACGATTTAATTTTTTTTTTTAATTTTTGATTTTTTTTAAATTTTGGGGCCTCCGACTTAATATCGCTGTGATATTAAGTCGGAGGGTGTACAGAAAAGCAGTTTTTTCTACTTTTCTGTACACTTTCCCGGTGCCGGCAGAAATGAACGCCAGCCTTTGGGCGGGCGTTCATTTCTGAAAGTAAAATGTGCAGCTTGGCTGTTATGGGCACTATTAGTTTTGGGGGGGTTGGACGCGCTTTATCGACGCGCTATTACCCCTTACTGTATAAGGGGTAAAGCTAGCGCGTTGAAAACATGCGTCCAAACCTGGGCTAACAGTGCGCTACACTGTACTGTATCGGCCCGACACTTTAGTTAACAGAGTAGAAAACCTGGAAGCAGTTGAATTAGGTATTACCAAATCTTCTTGTCAGATGCTGGTTTTAAAGGTAAGTTAATCTGAGCTGGAGATGAGATACAGACAGGTGTAGCCATTAACCTGGTAAAATCAGGAGTCAGAATAGTGTTAGGAGAAGCTAAAACACAAGGATCAGTTATTAAAACAGGTATCTCTGGAACTGAATACTTTTCTTTGTCATGTTTCTCCTCCACTGATTTCTGCACAGATGTTATTACTTTCAGGAAAAGTCAGAGCAGAATTTTTAGAGGCAGAGTGAAACTGCTTTTCTTTTTCTAATGTTTGGTGCTGTGAATTAACTCTTGTGCAATACAGAGGGCTCTGTGAATGTGTGTTAATTGAAGCCACAATGGAACCAAGTTCCAGCTGCATGGCTTCCTTCATGTTTCTACTGACAACAGGAATATTGGAGTCCTCTAAAAAAGAATAAACCCTTTTAACTTGATTGCAGTTTCTCTCTCTGTATATGTTTTGCTGAAATATATTTCCTTTAGAAGCAGTTATGACAATTTCTTTCTCACTGGGGTTGATACAATACGGTGTGCTCAGCCTAGCGTATAGCTTGCCGTGGAGTTGGACGCGCCTTATGGATGCACTACTATAACTCCCGATTCAAAAATGGGAGTAGCATGTCCAAAATGCACATCCAAATAAGCGCATAGCTAATAGCACTTGTCACATGTAAATAAATGCCTTGTAGATGAGGCAATTAGCTATTACCCCTGATGCAAAAATTCATTGTGTGTCCGCACATGTTTTAACATGCAAAACTTAATGCCAGCCCTGGAGCTAGTGTTAAGACTTCATGTGCTCCAAGCTGCCACAAAAAAAGCCAACAACACTGCTTTTCTCTGGTTCCTCCTTCTTAGTATTGTCTTGATAGTATCGTGCCTGTGCACGGGTTAGGAAAACGGATGCTCATTAATTGCGCGTTAGTTTTCCTAACCGTTGCACAGCCACATCTCCTGGGCGCCCGATGCCATGGACACGCTAAGGATGCATACTTTATTCCTAGCACATTTTTTTTTATCGCGGCAGTTCATTTGCCTATTGCATCAGGCACCCAGGAGAGGGGATATGAGCGTGCATTGAAAAAACTTGCACCCAGATTGGATGCACGCTTTTGCGTGCTTAATATTGCATTGGCCCCTCTGTGTGTTCTGCTGAAATATATTTCCTTCAGAAGCAATTAAGGCAGGTAACAACTTTAACAATTGATCATGTTGCTCAGTTTTCAATGTCTGGTGCTGCATATTAACTACAGGGTGATCTGGAGAGTGCATGTTATGTGAAACCAATGCAGAAAACAAGCTTCTTTGAAAAGGCTTTGGAAGATAAGGTATTTTTGTCAGAAATACATTTAGGAACACCACATTTAAGACAATCCTCTAGAGATATGGGAGTCACACATTTGTATCCCTTGCATTCTCAATAACAAGGGATGGAAGACTGATCTAGGAACTGGAATTCTTGGAAGAGCAGGTATTTTAACAGAAATAGATTTAGGCATAAGACATACAGAAAATTTAGATATTCGCACCTCTTGCACTCCCTTTATGGCAGGACTGGAAGATTTACTTATAAAGCTTTGAAAATCCTGGGAATTCTAATGAATCAGAAAAATTTTCATTGGGCTTACCAGACAGACAAGAAGTCCTGAACCCGCTGCCGTGGGGACAGTATGGCCTTGTCATTCTGTTATGGCTGTGGGCATGGCTAGGGCTGGTGACCCCCACAGGGGCAGACCAGGACTTCAGAACAGATGTAGACAGGACTAAAGATCTTCGACCTATATCAGCCACCTCCACCACAGGTTGAGCCCTTGGGTTTTGGCAGCCGGCAGGACTTAGATAGTGGCTGACGTAGAGGTGCAAGCAGAGCAGGACTGGAGGCTTGAGACAAGGTGAGGCTGGAATCAGGCAGATGTGGAACTGGAGTCTGGAATCGGATGCAAGTAAGCATGAAACTCTAGAACAGACTGGAACATTGGACCTGAGTGTGAATAAGGCTGGAACAGACTGGAACACTGAAACAGACAGAACAGACAGACCAGGACGGGACAAAAGAGAACAAGGAACACAAAAGCCTGAAGGCAATAGGCTAGAAAGCAGGTTTGAGAAGACCACCAGGTAGGATTATAGTAGAAGGCCTGAAAGGCCACAGAGCAAGGCAAGGGCAGAAAGCCTGAGAAGATCATAGGACAAGACAAAGGCAGAAGGCCAAAGTGCAGTCCAGCACAGGACAGGGCCAAGCAGAGAGCTAGTGAGACTCAACAACAAGGCAGTAATCATAGCCAGAAGCAGGGTTAGATAGACAGAGCCCTGCTGAGTCATGGGATCATGAAGACTATGACGGAAGCGAGAGTAGGAACAGCTTCACAGGGACCTCTAGTGGTTGGGAGGCTGCATAACAGGCAGGATCACAACATTCCCTTTGTTCTTCAATGTTGTTTTGGGGACAATTTTGAATAGTCCTCATTGTTTGCAATATACATGAGCACTTTTAGCCTATGAACATTGGAGTCAGTTTTAAAATTGGAATCTAATCTATGTTGTTTCCCTTTGAAAATTAAAAGCCACAAAGTACGCACACTAAAATCACCCATATACTTTGCACTTCCTATTTGTGTAGGCAGCCAGGAAGGGGTGCAATAGTGTGCATATGTTTGGAAATTGAACATATGCATGCTGTTTTCCTCTCCCAGACTAATAAATATCCTTGGGAATGCCTCTTTTTAGCCCAGCTACAGGTTTGCTTGCTGAGGGAAGCTGGCACACACTTTTGGTTGGACTGGAGCAATTTTCAGCTTTGAAAATTTTCAGCTTTGAAAATTGCCCTCCCCTTGTATTGAGTATTAAAGATACAAGGTCTAATTTAGCTAAAGACTTCTCCCACTCTCTACCTATAGAAAAACGCTACAAAACATCTAATCTGTAGATCTCATGCAGGAAGACAGTCACTCATTTTTTCCTTTTGAAATGTAAGGACATGCCTATTACCTCTTTCTCTTAGCTTTCCCTAACTAAGCTGCTGTTATGTAAAACATCTCAGCTGGGGAATGTCTGGGGCACATGACAGGCTTTACTTTTCTTGCAGTGGGACATCTGAGCTAGAGGTGCTAAAATTTCTGCAGTGTGACCTGAGGTGTGAAAGTTTTTGCACATGACTGCAGTCTGCCTGCCTGTTGACAGAACCACTCCACACAAGTATCAGCCTTATTACCGAGGACTACTGCCTCCTGGAAAAAAGGGGGGCAACTGTCATCACCGCATAAGAAATATGCACAGTACTGCAAGAGACCCTTAAGAGATTTAGTTCCTGATTCTTGAGAGTGACTTTTAGAAGGCATATCTAATAACTGTTGTTTCTGATATTTTATTGGAAGCTATTTTTCAATGCTTATAAGTGCATATCTAATAATGTTTGCCGTGAAACCTAAATCGGCAAACAGAAGGAACCTCATATAGTTGGCCGTGTAACTTATATGCAGCTTATTACTTTATTAAGTAACTAGTAATCTGGGCATTGACGTGTTAAAACAAGAAAATAAAAAGAATATCAAAAGGATAATAAACCATATGCACATTATGTTAGAGCAGGGGGATATTCTGCCTGAAGTCGCAAAATGAGGAACAGTTTAATGTTGTACAGAAAGAGACTGGCAGCCTACATAGTGGTCAGAATACAGAACACTTTCCTTTTTGCCACAGGGACATTATATCAACTATGTAAGTTATCTGGTATCACTACGTAAACTTATGGTGCTGACTGTATATTTAGAGTCCTGCTATAGACTCTGAGCTGTACACAGAGCACATGACCTCTTTACAGCTCTCAGCACATTCCTACTGCATTCTTTCCACAGCACCCTCAGAATTTAGCATGTCTGAAAACTGGTGGCTTTCCTAAAATGTAGAAACAAATAGAATAAAAGATAATTAAAGCGCAGTGGAAAACTGAATTCTTTTTTTTATACTTTTTATTTTCAAAAATTTTAGATATTTCCAGTCATAAATACTGACAGTAAAGAAATATGACAATCAAACATATAATCAAAAATATAAATTTCACTGAAAAAGATAAACAAAATGGGGCAGATTTTAATACTTACGCGCGGGCGTAGATTTGTGCACCCCCTTGCGTGCGCCGACCCTGGATTTTATAACATGCGTGCGGCAGCGTGTGCATGTTATAAAATCAGGGGTACATTTGTTCGTACCGGGTAGCGCGCACAAATGTAACCCGCGCGCGCACATTATAAAATCTGCCCCTAAATTTTCAAAAGGGAAATCTTGATAAAATGAGGAAAATATCTGTAGTTATGTTATTTTTTTCATTTTTGATATAATTATTCCTTTGCTTGATTGAGCTCTTCACTTTGGCCTGGATTTATCAAAATGCGGTACTTACCGCATGTGATAGCAAAAGAGGTGTGTTTTATCACTAATTACCTGTGTGAAGAGCTAAGTTAGTGCAAATTGTGAGAGAGAGAGAGAGAGAGAGAGAGAGAGAGAGAGAGAGAGAGAGAGAGAGAGAGACTGACTTGCCATAATATCATGGCCCATAGGCAGGTATTTGTATCCCTAGGGTAGGCCCACCTAGTAACTCGAAGTGGGGATTAGGTAAGTGTGTAGGGGGTTAGGGGCCACTTTGACATGCTACGTGACACCTACGAACAGAACAGTGGTCTCTTGTGAAGATTTGCTGGCCTTCGGAGTGGGGAAACTCACTCCAAGATGAGATTTGGGCAATGTTCTCTCAACCTAGCTTGATGTTACCCAGGTAGAGAGTCCATCAAGCTAGGTTGAGAGAACATTGCCCAAATCTCATCTTGGAGTGAGTTTCCTCAGTCCGAAGGCCAGCAAATCTTCACAAGAGACCACTGTTCTGTTCGTAGGTGTCACGTAGCATGTCAAAGTGGCCCCTAACCCCCTACACACTTACCTAATCCCCACCTCGAGTTACTAGGTGGGCCTACCCTAGGGATACAAATACCTGCCTATGGGCCATGATGTTACAGCCAGTCTCTCTCTCTCTCTCTCTCTCTCTCTCTCTCTCTCTCTCTCTCTCTCTCCCCTTCCCCCCCCCGCCTCAAGGGCTCTGGAGCCTTCAAATTGTCTGAAATAAGCCTTACAGGACAAATGGCACTGAATCATCACAGCCACTAACACATTTGAAAGAGGTGTAGTTAAAATCTGCATTATGGCTGTGTGATAGCTCTTTGCAGGCTAGCCCACACTCCTCCTATTTTTCAAATTTGCATCGCACCATACGATATGGTGCAATCGCATGCGGTAAACATGTTTTCGCATGCGTTAAAGGTCTATCGCATGCAAAAACGGGGCTTTTCACATGCGATAAGCCCTTAATGCATGCGAAAACGCCTTACCGCATTTTGAAAAATGACCCCCTTTGTTTGGTAAATGGAATTCAGATGTTTGATTTATGAGCTATAAGTTGTAATATGATTTTATTATAGACATTTGTCTTCCTAAAAAAATTCTCTGGTGTGTCAGGGAATTATATACATGTATGTTTTGCTTTGTAATTCAAAGTTCATAAATAAAGAATTAAAAAAAATAAAAAATGAGGAAAATAGTTAGAAAAAACTGAAAAGTGCAGTTGCAAAGGTTAAAAGTGTTCAACAGGCATGGACATTGTTTAAAAGTACAATCCTAGACACACAGTCCAGATGTATTCCATGTATTAAAGGTGGAAAGAAGGCAAAACGATTACCACTATGATTAAAAGGTGAGGTGAAACAGGCTATTTTAGCCAAAATAACATCCTTCAAAAATTGGAAGAAGGATCCATCTGAAGAAAATAGGAAAAAGCATAAGCATTGTCAAGTTACATGTAAAACATTGATTAGACAGGCGAAGAAAGAATTTGAAATGAAGTTGGCCGTAGAGGCAAAAACTCATAATAAAAACTTTTGGATAATAGAAGGACTAGGGGGCACTCCATGAAGTTAGCAAGTAGCACATTTAAGACTAATCGGAGAAAATTCTTTTTCACTCAATGCACAATTAAGCTCTGGAATTTGTTGCCAGAGGATGTGGTTAGTGCAGTTAGTGTAGCTGGGTTCAAAAAAGGTTTGGATAAGGTTTGGATAAGTTCTTAACTGCTATTAATCAGGTTGACTTAGGGAATGGCCTCTGCTACTACTGGCTTCAGTAGTGTGGGATCTTCTTAGTGTTTGGATTCTTGCCAGGTATTTGTGACGTGGATTGGCCTTTGTTGGAAACAGGATGCTGGGCTTGATGGATCCTTGGTCTGACCCAGCATGGCAATGTCTTATGTTCTTAACTATTTGGACTGTATTCTGCCTTTTGTTTTCTGTATGAATTGCACTGTTCTCTGGTGTGCTTGCTTTTGATTGTATTCATCTGCAACAGTTATTCCAGCAAAGGGTTTATTTTTTTGAACAACACCAGGCTCTGTGGAGTGTGTTATTCTTACCTAACTGCCTAAGGGCCTTGAAAGACTTTATCTTTCCCCTGTCAGGAAAGAATTTGGGAGCAGGAGTCAAATGTTGGCCTCAGTACTCTCACAGGATACCCTGCCCTTGACAAAGATGGGGCAGGGTTTACAAGGAGGTTTTTAAAAGAGCTTTATTCTGTAACAGGGAGTTGTTATGGGAACAGCTTAAGACAGGGCTTCCAAAACCTGTCCTGGGGATCCCATAGCCAATCAGGTTTTCAGGATATCCACAATGAATATGCATAAGAAACATTTGCATATGATAAGAGACTCAGCAGATAAATCTCATGAATATTCATTGTGGATATCCTGAAACCCCAACTGGCTGTGGTGTCCCTAGGACAGGTTTGAGAAGCCCCGGCTTAGGACCTCAGACCCATCTAACCTGTGTTTTGCCTTTTTCCAACAAAACCCATCTGATTGGTCTGTTCTACAAATACATGAAGTGTTCCAGGACACATCATGCATAGCCTTCACTCAGGGCAGGAACCTGAGCAGCTTTCCTGCAAAAACCCTACATGTAATCTGAATCCTCTGAGAATTCCTATTTTTGGCCACTGGACATGCAGCCACTCTGTGTGTTTAGCTATGGAGATGAAATCTTTTTTTGACAAGTGCAATGGAAAACAATGTACTTTTTTTTTGTGTGCCAACTGTAATTTATCTATAGTTACACATGTCATCATGTGCTCATGTGGATTATTTTACATTGGCAAAATGTCAAGTAGCATTAAGACCTGTGTTATCAAACACAGAGTCGGTATTAAGAATTAAACATCTGAGGCCACTTTAGTTTCTCCTTTGATAGAGGTGAGACATACAGCTGATGATATTTGCTTCTTATGTTATTGAAAATATCAAATATGTTAGGGCAAAAATTATGATTAGCATTGAATTATGGCCTGCTCAGTCAAGGCAGCTGTTTTATGTACAGAGTGACTTACAGAAGTGTAGGATAAGGCAGTCATTGCATACAGCTCAGTGTATTTCATAGGTCTCGCACCTAGGGAACCTGACTGGTCCTCAGGGCTTTAAGGATGAACTGTGAGAACATCTCAGTGTGGAAGTCTAAGAAGTTGTATCCCTGGTGAAGACCACGAGTGTTCATGTCTGTTTTCTAGATGTTAAGTGATGTTGAAATGTCAAAGTCTTACCTAATGTTGTGTGCTGAAGTACCGTCCAAGTGTGTGCTTTGTCTGTGTGTAGCTGATCTCCCTGTGTGGGTAGTAAACCTCCAACAAGGGTGCTACGGGTCTGGGTCCAATGTCCAGATGGGGAGAAAGAATTATCTTCCGGGGTCTCTGGCATGGTCAATCACAATCTCAGTAGCAAATTTACAGTCTAGTTCAAACTCTCTAGCAGGTGACATATGGTAAAGAATAATAGCAAGGAAGCCAAAAGTACACCACAGGAAGAAACCATGAAGCAAATCAGGGTCCATTCATCCCTTTCACATCCATAATAGGGTATAGAATTAAAAGGAAAAATGTGGGAGACTAAAAATGGTGTTCATTCAAATAAGAGATAGTCTTTACTGTAACTTAAAGAAGAGAATCCATGCTAAGATCACAAAAAATCAGAATCAGCATACTGTTGTATGGAATGTTGTATGGAAGGTGATCAAAACAAAATATATGATGTCTTTGTCCATTCTGGTTCTTCTCACTTCCCTCCTTGCTCTTACACCTTCATCCAATGAAAATACAGTATATCCTCACCAGTGAGAGTGAGAAAGCTAGGATGTAGTTCCAATATAAACCAGTACTAGTGGAAAAATATCCCCAAGTCCAGAAAAATGTCAAAATGGGTTCTAAAACTTTCCCAAACTTCAATTATAAGTCCAATTCTCCAAATGTTGAGTCTCTTTCTTATGTTCGTATGTTCTCTTGATTCCTTTTCTCAAAAGCCTCTGACTTTCTCTTCATCCTTGCTTTCTCTTGATCCAATCCTTTTGGACACTGGGGTCTGCCCTTCCTTCTGGATTGGTCAAATAAAAAAAAATCCCTAAAATAGTCTAAACACTGGAATCAAAAGCTAATATGATGAGCAGAAGCCCACCAAAATATCCTTCTCTGTTGAGACCCTGGATGAATCTCCAGCTCTCCTCAATTCTTTCACACTCCTTCAGCCCCATCACTTGTGTAAGAAGAAGTAAAGATTTACTGTCTATCTAAACCCCAGACTGGATATATGGAATGATTAAAATTGTATCCCAAACTGTGAATGATGTTACTGAATTCTAAGTTATATTTCTGCATAATCTGCAGAGTATAAGCCAGGTTCTGCTTGTGTTATAGGTCTGTCCTTACTGAGATGCTACTTCTAGAGTAGCCAACTGGCTCCAAATTTTAAGGACAGGTTGATCCATTCCTGGTTTAACCCCACTGCCTGCATGGACTTGTAATTTTGGTGACCAGAAAAAAAAAAAAAGAAAGACTATATGTCCATGCAGGCAGTAGAGTAAAACGATATGATCAGCCTGCCCTGAAAATTTGGAGCCAGTTGGAGCTAGTGCCTACTAAATTTGTTGCTAGCTACAGGTGAGTGTTACTTATCATTCTAATGACCTCCAACCTAACAAAATGTAATTGGAGAATAAGTGTTGTGGAGTCTACACTGGCTAGAGCAGAGCAAGGATGGACTTTTATATTGAAACCTGTGTATCCACAAGGTTTAAACTGAAATTTAACAGGGAGTATTTTTGTGATTTTTTTTTAAATCAATTCTACTCCTCTGGGAATGTTCTGGATGTTGAAACTGTCTTGTGATTGGTCAGCTTTCATGTGAGTTTTTACACATTCTCTTTAAAATCTTGCTGGCATTCTCCAACATTTATCATTGACTTGTAGAAGTATCTGTCTGCTTGTTAACATTTTTACACTTTTTTTCCTTCAACAGTTTATTTGTTTAAAGTGACTATAATTTTTGGGACTATTTTTTTTTCAGTAGTTGATCTTCCCAGTTCTTCAGTGAAACTCAGATTGTGTCAGATGAGTTGGATCCAGTTTTTACTTAACTTCTGAGATAAGTGCTTCTCTTGAGAATGAAAAGGACTCTTTTAAACATGGAGACTTTTAAAAATTATTTTTTGGCATTGCATTCTTATTTTGATATTGCACGTTCGTGCATGTGGTTTGCTTTATTTGCACAATCTTGCACCAAAAAGGCATTATTTGATTATAGTGTCTGGCCTGCAGGATCCTTTTTATTTTGATTGCAAGGCTTTTTATGATATTGCCTACATAAATTATTCTTTTCCAATTTTTTGTTTCTTTTAGAGTATTCACTTTTTTATGTGAGTTAAGTTTGTGATCACATGGTTCATTGATCTCTATTTATTTATTTGTTTAAAATATTTATTACCCACACCCTCCAAAGTTTGGAGCAGATACAAAGTAACATACATAAAATCATTACAGTATTGGGTTACTTTAAAAACAAGCAAACTGACAGACATATACAGATTGCTTAGTGTTAAAAACAGCGCAGTATCAGATCTAATAATCCTGGGAAACTTCATTGGCTACTAGGCAAGACTATTAGATAGTATCAGGCTGATACAGTAAAGTTTGCGGGAGAGCGCGCTATACAGTAAATTAATTTATTTAAATTAGGGCTGGTGGTAAAAAGAGGCGCTAGTGACACTAGTGCGTCCCTAACGCCTCTTTTCAGACAGGAGCAGCGGCTGTCAGCGGGTTTGACAGCTCAATTTTGCCGGCGTCGGTTCTCGAGCCCGCTGACAGCCATGGGTTCGGAAACCGGATGCCAGCAAAATTGAGCATCCGGTTTTCAACCCGTGCGCTGCAGGCCCATTTCAAATTTTTATGTTTTTTTTATTTTTTACTTTTTTAAACTTTCGGGACCTCCTACTTAATATCACCATGATATTTCCTGGTGTCGGCAGAAATTAGCGCCTACCTTTGAGTAGGCGCTAATTTCTGAAAATAAAATGTGCGGCTTGGCTGCACATTTTGCTTTCTGAATTGCGCGGGAATACCTAATAGGGCCATCAACATGCATTTGCATGTTGCGGGCGCTATTAGTTTCGGGGTGGGTTGGACGTATGTTTTCGACGCGCTATTACCCCTTCCTGAATAAGGGGTAAAGCTAGCGCATCCAAAACTTGCGTCCAATCGCGGGTAACAGTGCGCCGGAGCGCACTGTACAGTATTGGCCTGTATGTTAGTGACTAGACAGCTACTTAAAGGAATGCCTGATCAAAGCTTATTTAAACAAGAATGTCTTAAGGGCCTTCCTGAACACTTTGGTTCATTAATGCTGCGAATAGGTGCAGGCAGAGAATTTCACAGGACTGGCCCACTATTGAGATTACCCTTCTGCATGTCTCTGTGAGATGTGCAGTTTTTGAAGATGGGATAGCCACTAGTCCCTGACTGGAGGAATGAAGGATGCATATCAGAGTATACATTTTTAACATGGGGTTTATCCAGGGAGAGGTAACATTATGGAGTAGGTTGTTAACTTATATTGAATGTGCCAGTGTATCGGCAGCTAATATGGAGAATAGAGCACCAGAGTGATGTGTTCACTTAGAGGGGAACTGGTCAAAACTCAGGCTGCATCATTTTGAATGTTGAAGGGAAAACCAGAATAAAGAGAGTTGCAATAATCAAGTCCAGTTAATATTGATTGCGTAACTGTACAGCGGTTGAGGAGTGGTTTTAAATGCCGCGGAGGCGTAGTGTGGCAGATGATAATTGAACCACCACTTTCACATGAAACTGCATAGCTAGCATAGGGTCTAGGATGACTCATAGGTTCTGTACTTTCTGGGATATTGGAATGTTATGACCATCAAATATTAATGTAGACAGAAAGATACATAATGGGGGGAGAGATGTAATACAATTACTTCAGTCTTGCTGATATTTGAAGAGTTTATTGTGATGTAACCAGCTCCAAATTGTAGTCAGATATATAGTGGCAAACTGAATGGTATCAGATCAAGATGATTTGAGTGGAAAGAAAAACTGGATGTCATCACCGTAGCATCTATAAGATATGCCTAGTCCAGCAAGCAGTCAGCATAATAGTGTTAAATAAATATTAAAGAGAGCTGCCAATAGGCTGAATCTTGGGAACACCTGTTGAAATGGAGTGCTAGGAGATGGTGATGGAATTCATTCTAATCTGTTGTGTGCGATAACTGAGGTAGAATTTAAACCACGCCAGTACTGAACCCACTAGTATAATATTGGAAAGGCAGAATAGGATGTGATGGTTTAGGGTATCAAAAGCTGAGGAAATGTCAAGTAAAATTAGCATGTAACACGTTTCAGTATCAAACCCAAACCGAATAGCATCAAAGCTGGATTGTATGAGTTTTTCAGTCATCTGGAACTTTCAAAAGCCAAACTGATATAGATCTAGAATAGAAAGTGTATCAAAGAAATCATACAGCTATCTTAAGAATGCAGTCTCAATAATTTTTGGCAAAAACAGCAGAGACAAAATGGGGCAATAATTTGAAAAAAATCTGTTAGGCTGGCAAAGGATTTAAAATAAATAAATAAATAAATAAAAAATAGACTGAACAGAGGCTCTTTTTGGATTACATTGTAGCCAGTCACTGTCTTGTGCTGTGAACACCATTTGAGGTTCCACGGGTCTGGGTCCAGGTCCGAGTCCAGATGGGGCAGAGAAACTAATCTCCAGGGCCACTGGTGCGCGCGCACACACACACACCCACAGGAACAAGGAAGTCAGAATAGGTAAACTAGGAGAAAATCAGTATTCAAACCAGTTCCATCTATTCACCTGGCACAGCCAAAATAACCACACAGAGTCCTTGGTGGTGTTCAAATTAAATCGTTTACTGTAACTTAAATAAAAGTATCTAGGCCAAGACTGAGAAAATCACAAACAGTATTTTGGGATACTGGGGGGGGGCTTTCCTCAGGACTGATCACTCTTAACAAAAATCGTCTTCAATTTCCTCTGTATCTTCCAATACATGCTTGAGGTCCAGGGAGAAATATCTAGTTCTTCTCATCTCCTGCATCGCCTTCCCAACTAGTGTAACGTCCAGTCCACTAACCCTCTGTGGGTTTCTCCTTCTTTCTCCTTTCAGTATCACTTTCCCTCTGGAAACCGAGCATGCTCGTGGGGATACTTATAACACGCACAAGCCTTCCCCAAAAAGATGGGGTCATGGCATGGGGAGGAAACCGGAACATCAAAATCTCCCTCCCCAAGCTTATAGCTGGAAAAATACCCGGGATAAAATTAGTGACGGGTATAGTCCCATCACAACGTGTAGGTCACCAGCTGAAAGAGATGGAGTTACTCTCTTAATAACAAATGGCACAGTGCTGTAGAGCGTAGATTTAGAGGGAATGTTGAACAATTCATTTTATTTTTAATTTGTAAAATTTCAAACTGGAAAACGCTTTTAATTGATCCCATTTTGTTTCTTCCACAGAGCAGTTATTAATCTATACAGGCATTAATTAGCATAGTTAGTACATAAATTAGCCACTTTGGATATATGGGAACAGGGGCGGCACTATAGTGAGGCAGGGTAAGGCAGTTGTTTCAAGCAGCAAAATTCTGAGATGGCAGCAAGTGCCTCCCCAAAATATCCCCACAGCGACCACTTCATTTCCCTCGCCGACAAAGGTTCTCGCTGGCAGAAAGAATGCGACTTACAGCAGTGGCACTCATCACTGGCAGGGAAGCCAGGCCCTGCCAGCAAAAGAAGAGAGGCAGAGCCATTCAGAAGAAGAGCCGCTGACAGGGAGGCCAGGCTCTGCTAGCAAAAGAAGAGAGATGGGGCGGCTCCAGAGAACATCTGCTGATGGGGAGGCCAGGCTCCATCAATGAAAGCAAAGAGGTGGGGCTGCTCCAGAAAACAGTCACTGATGGAGAGGCCAGGCCACACCCACGAAAGAAGAGCGGCAGGGTCACTCCGAAGAAGAGCCACGGACAGGTAGACCAGGCCCTGCCAGTGAAAGGAGGAAGGAAGGGGAGCGGATGAGAGAGAATGGAAGGAAGGAAGGGAGGTAAAGGGAGTGAATGAGAGTGATAAGAGAATGTCGAAGAGTGGAGTGAATGAAGGAAGGGAAAAGAAGGCAGAATGGAATTTGAGGCCTAAATGAAGGGAGGGGACAGAATGAGAGAGAAAGATGGGGAATGGGGTAAGAGGGAAGGGAGTGAATGTGAGGGGAGAAGGGTGAGTAAGAGGCAAAGAAAGGAATATGAGGGTTGAGTGGAGGGCAAGAACATGAGGAGTAGTAGAACATGAGTAGGAGAGTGAGGAAGCACATGAGAGAGAGAACATGCACATGAGTAGGAGAGAGAGGGAGGGAGCATGTGAGAGACAGCATTCATGTAAGAGTGAGAGGGAAGGAACATATGTGAGATAGAACATGTGTGAGAGGGAGAGAGAGCTTATCTATATTAGAGTGTGTTTCTTGAGAGAGAGGAGATATTTTGTGGGTCACCCACCCACTACAAGTCCACAACACTCTCAGGGTGACTGGAAATAAAAGTTCCCATGTATGGAGAGTGAGAAATATTTTTTATCTTTATCAGTTCTAATTATTGAATGTTATTTGTTATGTCTGAAGTTCTGAAATATTTTATTGGTGTAAATATTATTTTATTTAATTATTAGATGTTCTGTTTGTCACTTGTTTTAAAATATGTATTCTTTTTATTAGTATGGTTTTACTGATAGGATTGTTTTATATTTCTTGATTATTGTTTGATGTTTTATGAGGAATGGTAATGTTTCAGTTTTTCCATTGTTGCACTACATAAGAACATAAGAACATAAGAAAATGCCATACTGGGTCAGACCAAGGGTCCATCAAGCCCAGCATCCTGTTTCCAACAGTGGCCAATCCAGGCCATAAGAACCTGGCAAGTACCCAAAAACTAAGTCCATTCCATGTAACCATTGCTAATGGCAGTGGCTATTCTCTAAGGGGCGGATTTTCAGAGCCCTGCTCGCGTAAATCCGCCCAAAACCGGGCGGATTTACGCGAGCAGGGCCCTGCGCGCCGGGAAGCCTATTTTACATAGGCCTACCGGCGCGCGCAGCGCCCCGGGACTCGCGTAAGTCCCGGGGTTTTCGGAGAGGGGCGTGTCGGGGGGCGGGCCCGGTCGTCGCGGCGTTTCGGGGGCGTGTCGGCAGCGTTTTGGGGGCGGGTATGGGGCGTGGCTACGGCCCGGGGCGGTCCGGGGGCGTGGCCGCGCCCTCCGTACCCGCCCCCAGGTCGCGGCCCGGCGCGCAGGAGGCCCGCTGGCGCGCGGGGATTTACGTCTCCCTCTGGGAGGCGTAAATCCCCCGACAAAGGTAAGGGGGGGGTTTAGACAGGGCCGGGCGGGTGGGTTAGGTAGGGGAAGGGAGGGGAAGGTGAGGGGAGGGCAAAGGAAAGTTCCCTCCGAGGCCGCTCCGATTTCGGAGCGGCCTTGGAGGGAACGGGGTAGGCAGCGCGGCTCGGCGCGCGCCGGCTATACAAAATCAATAGCCTTGCGCGCGCCGATCCAGGGATTTTAGTGGATACACGCGGCTCCGCGCGTATCTACTAAAATCAGGCGTACTTTTGCTTGAGTCTGATGCGCAAGCAAAAGTAGGCCTATTCGCGCTTTTTGAAAATCTACCCCTAAGTGAACTTAATAGCAGGTAATGGACTTCTCCTCCAAGAACTTATCCAATCCTTTTTTAAACACAGCTATACTAACTGCACGAACCACATTCTCTGGCAACAAATTCCAGAGTTTAATTGTGCGTTGAGTAAAAAAGAACTTTCTCCGATTAGTTTTAAATGTGCCCCATGCTAACTTCATGGAGTGTCCCCTAGTCTTTCTACTATCCGAAAGAGTAAATAACCGATTCACATCTACCCGTTCTAGACCTCTCATGATTTTAAACACCTCTATCATATCCCCCCTCAGTCGTCTCTTCTCCAAGCTGAAAAGTCCTAACCTCTTTAGTCTTTCCTCATAGGGGAGTTGTTCCATTCCCCTTATCATTTTGGTAGCCCTTCTCTGTACCTTCTCCATCGCAATTATATCTTTTTTGAGATGTGGCGACCAGAATTGTACACAGTATTCAAGGTGCGGTCTCACCATGGAGCGATACAGAGGCATTATGACATTTTCCGTTTTATTCACACAGACTCTGTCTTTTTGCAGGCTCCTGTTCAGTTTTTGTTTGCAGGTTTCTATTTATGTTTCATGGTCTCTTTTTTTATTCTGTACTTGGTGAAGATCTGCCTGCATTCTACATCTGTCACTGAGGTGAAATATTCTGCTAGTGTGTAGTTTGTGTAAGGCTCTATAGCAGCTTGGCTTGTTCCTTTTTCCTAATAGCAGGTGTATTGGTATTTAGGGCCTAGTGTAATATTTACAGTATTGCCTTTTTCATAGGAAGGGTTGTTACTGTTTGAAGGCTGGCAATTAGTGCTGTTTTGGTATAGGAGGTTTACTATATTGGAATTCAATTTACTTATGGCTTTCTGAGGATCAAGCCCACACCCCACAAAATTTACAGTAAGCCTAATACCATATGAATTCCAAGTGTCATTTCTGAAGTGTTTTCTGGCTGGTACCTCATTAGTGCATGTAAATATATACATGTTTCTGTAAGTGATTTTTTTCCTCAGAAGACAGTACTTTTTCATGTAAGCTCTCTTATTAATGCATAATATTTAATTGTGTGTAGGAAGGTCTGAGGGAGAGGAGGTAACAAGACTATAAGGATTACCTATGGCACCGCACACATACTCCCACCATTCACCCTTCTCCCACTTCCCCAGTGCACAGATGCTGGGGAAACATGGAAGACAGTTGGCAGGGTTTCTGAGAGCGTGGCTGGGTTGCCAGATTCCTACAAATATTATCACTGACATATCTTCCACTCCTCTGGGAACGCTGATCCCTGTCTTCCTCTCTTCACAGGCATTTCAAATTACCAAAAGGGTCAGACTCCACGGGGTCTTCTCACCCCCTTTGACTTCTTGCTGATTTGACCTGTGTCACAGGAGGGCGCCATCTCCTCCCTCACCTCAGACAGCAGATTGTCCTGATAAAGAAAGTAGCAAATGCCTTTCAAAGGTCAGAACTGATGTTAGCAGATGGAAAAGCTTGCAAATGTGAGGACAGTCTGATGAGCTGTTGCAGCGTGGAATAATTCTTGGGTGTTATTACCAGAGACTTTGATTCGGCAACCAAAGGATAATTTTTTAGTATTATTGGTTGCTAATCTATATTGATTAAGTCACAATTTATAAGCCTCGAGATTTTCTTGGGTAGAAAATGTATGCCATCTTGTTTCTAGCCTCTGGAGAGTTTGTTTCATGGCCAATAAAAATGTGTGAGCCGGAGGGTCTTCTTTTTATGCCTAATGCATTTCAGTTTAATAGGAGTAAGCTCGTCAGACACAGTCTGGATGGAATTGTATTCCCAATCTCATTTAATGCATCATCTGCTGAGTTAGCCATCTGGGAACTAGTTTGTTCTAAAAGCTTAGGGTCAATATGGCCCCACTCACACACCATTGATTGTTCATCGGTGACTGTTTGGGGTGCAGAAAGCAGTACAATAATGATATTAATCAGTGAATGGTCTGACCAAGGCACTTTCTGAACATGTAAATTGGCCAAATTTAAAGAGCAGGTTAATGGATTGAGATAAAATTAAATCCAAAATATGGCTGGCCTTGTAGGTGGACAATATACTAAACAGATATTGATCTTACTAGATGATAAGCTGTCATGAATATCAAGCTATGTGCAGGATACAAGTTTTTAAAAAATAAAAAATAAACAACTGATAACTATAATATCTTGTATGGTGAAGGAATGGATACAATTAGTGTGGTAAGCCCTAAGGATCATTTAAAGATTATAAATAAGCCACCCACTTTCCTAGCATGTGGTAGTTGGGAGATATAACAATAATCATGTGGATAGCATTGTGTTAGCAGAAATATACCAGAATCTGTTAACCATGTCTCAGTAAAACAGAAGCAATCAGGTTTTAAAGTTGAAAAGGTATCATGAATCGCAGTAGCCTTTTTTTGAAATAGTTTGAGCATTGATGTTAGGGAAGATGGAGACCTTGAGCATGGGAAAGCTCAGAGGCCTTCACAATCTGTTGGGAAGCGCTAGGAGAGCGGTCCCATTTCTGAGGAGATTGTGTGCCCTTGGACTTCGGCACAACCCCAGAGGGCTCCAAGGCGGTACGAGGCAGGCGAGACATGTCCGAGCCTGGGCTGAGACCAGGAAGCCAGGTCCCTGCTGACCTGCACAGCCTGAGTGAGACCAACCACGTAAGGTTGGTCTCTGAGTGGTCCTCCGATTACTCCAAGCCCTTTCGGACCTGCTGCTGGGAACAGCAAAGGCAGCAGGCCGGACAGGAGACAAGGGCAGATGAAGGCTCTGGAACATGAAGACTCAAGACAAGGAACTTGGAGACATGAAGACATGGACGAGAAGCTTGAGCACGAAGACTCAGGACCAAGGTTCAGGAACAAAGTCTAGTACTGGGTTGAAGCTGTGACACAGCGTGCCCTACACAGCCCACCACAGGGTGGACCCACGGGACTGGTCATGGACCACGCTTGAGTGCGAAGCAGACTCCAGACGAATATATAGAAGAAAAAGCCGGAACATGGCAAAAATTCAATAGAAGCCTGCACTGAAACGCGCCCTACACAGCCGCCCATGGCTGGTCACGGACCACGCTGGAACGCAGCAGGTTCAGTCAGAGCCTTAGGCATGGATGGAGCAGCCACAACAACATCCAAGGGCCGAGATGAGATTCAGGGTAAGGGACCAAGACGAGACTTGACTTCAGGCATGAGACAGAGGACCAAGACGAGACATGGCTTCAGGCGAGGATGACCCTCCGGAGGCTTGCACTGCAGATGAGAAGACAGGCTCATGCCACGAGGTGACAAGACACGACATGGCACGCCAGAAGAGATAGCAATGAGGAACCAAGGGTCCAGGAAGCAGAAGCGGAGACAAGGCATCAGGAAGGAACATCAGGAAGACCACGAAACATCAGGACAAGACGAGAGATAATCCAGAAGAGGCCACGAACATGAAGAATGATGAGGGATCCCATGAAGAACAGGAAATACCAGCAGGAGAGAAGACGAGAAGTCCTTGAGAGGAACTAACTCCTTGCGAAGGCAACTAAGAACTGGAAGCTGGGCCCTATATAGGGCTGAAGATCAGGAAACGTCCTGGGAGGAGTCCAGGTGGGGCCTGGGGCATATCCGGCCATGGGCCCTTTAAATCACAGGAGGAGGCCGGCCCACACCTTAGGAGACAGGAAACAGGAAGCTGTGCTGGACCATGGTCAGCGGCGTCCTGGCGCAGAGCAGTGCAGGAAGAAGCTAGACCTCCGCGCAGGCCCCGATGATAGCGGCGGTGTCCAAGTCGCTGAGAGTCACCTGGGGGCAGCCCCTGCTGCGTAGGCGAGGCCAGGGACTGTGGCCTCCGGGCCGCGAAGCAAAGCTGGCGTCGGCGGCGAGTCCTGCTGCCCTGGGAAGCACCGAAGTCTGTGGCTCATTGCCGCGGTGAAGAGAGGAAACATCAGTGGCCTCCGGGCCGCGAAGGTAAGTTCTTGCTTGCGGCTAGACCGGTGAGCAGGAGCGCAACAATTGATTCATATAATTGCTAGTACTGTAGATGGAGCTAACAGTTTGGAATATTTTATAGGTATAGTGATTAATGCTGTCCTCAAAAGCCTTTATTTCCCTCATCAGATAGATAAAACAGATTCATGTCTTCCATCATGCTTAGTGATAGTGGGCATTTTGAGAGAGAGAGAGAGAGAGAGAGAGAGAGAGAGAGAGAGAGAGAGAGAGAGAGAGAGTATAAGGACTGCATCTAAGTAAACTATTTATACCATTGTAGGAGGGGTAACTAGTAACTCAGGGTGAGGTTTTGGTGGTGGAGAAGAAACCAGCAGAAACATGCTAATCCACCCTGATGTGACAGCAGGGAGAATGGTGTTGCAGTTCAACAAACTACAGACAACCAAGGTTTTGAGATCTGCATCTTGAAAGGGAATCAACAGCCTCTGGCTGAATGCAGCAAAGGAATTGTGGTGTCTGGTAAAAAAAGTATGGGGCCTGAAGAAAGCAGTGCCCAAGAATGAGCAAGCCCTGCATTGTTGAGAAACAGAAAGGTTGGGCTCAGTGTAGCAAGTCAAGTAATGGACTAGATCGAAGGCAGATATAGGAGTTGCAGTTTCATATTTCAGGAAATATTTTTTCACAGAGAGGGGTGGTAGATGCCTGGAATGCCCTCCCAAAAGACAAGGTGAAGATGAAAACAGTAAATGAATTTTAGACGGGCATGGGATATACATTGTGCATCCCTAAAGGCTTGAGGTTGGTAATGAAGAAAAGGGACAACCTATGTTAACTTTAGGTGTAACATTTTTGCACTGGGGTAACCTGCATGGTGCGGCAGTTACTACCATAAGCCATTTACTGGGCAGACTGGATGGACCTTTTGATCTTTATCTGCTGTCATTGTTATGTTATTATTTGTTACTCTGCCAGTACTCACTAACAGATGAGTGGCATACAGTACGCTGTCTTGTTCCCAGGCAGATCAATGATGTACTTAATGGTTTTTCATAGTAAATCTGAATTATTATGTTAAAATTACTGCACAAGCTGTAAGCAAAATTTACTTAAAGTATTGGAACAGTGATCAGGGAGGTAAAAGGGGAGGGAGGTGTGACTGGGGTGAATGTCTATGTTATGCCTATTCTTCTCATGAATAGTATAGAAAAAGCCTTAACGGATAATACGAAAGAAGAATAAACTACAAGAAAAATGTATTCACCAAAAATGACACATGAATAATATTCTTCTATGGGACCATCATATAAACCCCAGATTTAAATATCTTTTAGAGCATTGGATATGCCCCATCGATAAATCAAAGGGGTGCGGTTTTAATCATTGGTCCAATTTTTTTTAGAGATTATTTTAAAGCATTTTTTCTCATGAAGACATTTTTTCATGTAAGAGTCTGTACTAGTTCTCAGCCTTATATAATGAAAACACACTTTTCATCTGTTTCCATCCCCTACACCTGATCAAATTTTAATTCTCTTTCTTTTCTTCCAAATATACTGAAATAATTTTTAAAATGACATTGCTATGGAATTTCAACATTATCTATGATCTGTTTCAGGATCTAACTGATAATTTCTCCATTGATTTGATACCCACTCTAATTGCATTCATTTCCAAATTACTTAGTACATGAAGCAAATGTCATTGGTAGTGCTTTTAAACAGCTCTTATTCTTATTGCCAATTAACATTATTCAGAAAGCTGATAGAATATTTAAGCAGAGGCCAATATGCAAAGATATTTTCCTTGTGCTGACAATTGGCCCTTGTGACTGTATGTCAAACTATCTGTAGCTGAGTACAGCAGTAAGACATGGCAGAACTCAGCCTTCAATGGAGAATTATTACAGATCCTGGGTGAATGGTAAGGCATGAGGTCAGGAGCCAACTGCAATAAGATTACTGGATGCAATTCTCTGGAAGGTATTACTAGTACTATAAAATGATTGTCACGGAAAATCAGTTTTAAAAATCTACCCTTGTATTTATTGGATAATATTGACAGAAGGTAATCCAAGACCAGCAAAACACAATGAGCAATTACTGCACCTAATGCAATATCGTAGAATAATAATGGTGCAGATGAATATACAGTCCTGACAAAGCACCTTGACAAACATATAAAATGTGAAAGTGTTTTATTTCTTCAATCTGGCAACTCCACAAAGTTATGCAAGCAGCAGTTTAATGGCGTCCCCCGACACGGACCCGTGTTTCGCCGTGGGCTGCATCGGGGGGGATCACCACTTCAGGCATTCAAACTAAGAGCTGTAACATGAAAATAAACAAATGTCAGGAAATAGAGGGACTTACAACCGACCATAATTCGTTAAACAGACCATAATTCGTTAAACAGATTTCTCAGATCTCTCTTTCTGTGTCATCGAAGTTGTTCCACGCCCTCCTCGGGGAGGTAATTATTCTGAGATACTTGGTAGGATTGAACAACGCTGGATTTTTACCCTAGATACAGTATCTCCGAAAGGTTTAAACCGCGAAATTGAATGGTTTTTATTTACCTGAAGAACACTGTCTAGCAGGATTGGTTGGTCTTGGTGCTGTTTGGGTGCCTCGCAGGAACGGTAGCCAATGAATGGAGTCTCCTGACTCACGTGGCTACCTCTCCTGCTGGTTTGGCGCCAATTGCGATCTTTAAATACCTGTCACTTTGTAAGGGCATTGCGCTCCCGGTTATCTGTATACGCTGCAAACAGGTATGTTAATCTCTGTTTAACGAATTATGGTCGGTTGTAAGTCCCTCTATTTCCTGACATTTGTTTATTTTCATGTTACAGCTCTTAGTTTGAATGCCTGAAGTGGTGATCCCCCCCGATGCAGCCCACGGCGAAACACGGGTCCGTGTCGGGGGACGCCATTAAACTGCTGCTTGCATAACTTTGTGGAGTTGCCAGATTGAAGAAATAAAACACTTTCACATTTTATATGTTTGTCAAGGTGCTTTGTCAGGACTGTATATTCATCTGCACCATTATTATTCTATAATATTGACAGAGCCATGTGACAACATTTGTCAAACAAAAATCCTTTTATGTGATTTTTGTTACAGCTTATTATAAACTCTTCTGGTGTCACACCTTGAGAAGACACAGGAATAAGCATTGTGAGGTCTATATTCAAAGGTTTTGCCCTGCTAATTTTTGGAGTTAGCTAGACGAAAGCCAAGATTTAAATAGTTTCCCCCCACACTCCCCATTGCTGAACAGATTTGTGTACACAACTGATTGCGTATACAGTATCTATCTGGATAGAAAGAGGCAATGCAGGAGGCGTTCTCAGGGCAAGGCTAAACTTTATCTGGTGCGTGCAAATGTGAATGCTGTCCAGCTAAAGTTAAATGCATAAGTCTGACTTGGAAAAATGCTAGTCGTAAAGTTACCCAGGTATGTAGGTATATTCAAAAGTAGACTTATCCAGGTAAGGCCTGCTGAGTATCCATATACAATTATGTGTCTAATTGTACCTGGACAACGCCCTGAATATTGACTTTTACAAAGTGGAACACATTTTCAAATTTATTAAAAGTTATTCAGTCTGTACTGCAGATATTTCAGCATAAGGCTATTTTATAACAGGACTCCAAAATCACCTTCTGTTTCTGATTTTTTTTTTCGGTGGGGGAGAAAGAGCATGCTGTTAAGAGGTAGCATTTCAGACAATCAATTGAAAAAGAATAGCATATTTTATGCACCAAAATAAGAAAAAGTAAACTGCCAGAATAATTTAAACTGTTAGAGAAAAGAAGCTGTAACAAACAGTAGTTGTTCTGCACTAAAGATTCTGTGATGAATAATTTGCCACTGGAGTCACACGACATGCCTGTGTTACTGTAGCAGAGCATACTGGTCTTGCCGAGAACATTCTGGCAAATGCCAGACTCTTGTGATACTCTGAATGAAGCCACTCTCTTGACTCTTCATTGTCACCCTCAACTATTTCCATGTTTCTAATATTGCTTTCTGACCTCATTACACCACCAATTTACAAACATTCTTCATCGCCATTGCTCCTCAAAGGCAAATTCTGACATTCCTTCACTAACTTAAAGTAGTAAGTTTGTTAAGTCTATGATTCTCTCTCTCTGTCTTTTCACTTTCCTCCGTCAACACCTCACAGACATTCAGGCCAATTCAGTACGGTGCGCTCAGGCTGAGCGTACTGTTAGCCCCCATTTGGACGCGCATTTTTGACGCGCTATTATTACCCCTTATACTGTAAGGGGTAATAGCGGGTGGTAAACGCACGTCCAACCCCCCCGAAACTAATAGCGTGCTCAACATGCAAATGCATATTGATGAGCCTATTAGTTAGTCCCGCTTGATACAGCCAAGCCGCACATTTTACTCTCAGAAATTAAATCCTGCCAAAGGAAGGAATTAATTTCGGCCAGCACTGGGAAAGTGTACAGAAAAGCAGAAAAAAACTGCTTTTCTGTACACCCTCTGACTTAATATCATAGCGATATTAAGTCAGAGGCCCCAAAAATAAAAAAGAAATAAAAAATCTTGAAAAAAAAAAAATCTGCCCGCGGCCCACAGGTTGGAAAATGGACGCTCAATTTTGCCGGCGTTCATGTTCTGAACCAGTGGCTGTCAGTGGGTTCGACAACCGTTGCTGGTAAAATTAAGCGTTGGCTGTCAAACCCGCTGACAGCCGCCACTTCCACCAATAAGGAGGCGCTAGGGACGTGCTAGTGTCCCTAGCGCCTCCTTATTAGCGCAGGCCCCCATTTGCATACTGAATCGCGCGCCCAGGAGAGTGGCCTGGGCGTGCGTTGGGAGAGCGGGCACTCGCCTCGGAGAGCTGGCTCTCCCGCGTGGTTTACTGAATTGGCCTGATTATTAGGCTGATGTGAAGTTTAGCATAGAATGGGTGGTAGAAATCATGAGACATCAAAGGGATTTTGTTGTGCTTTTCTACAGCTGCACATGGGTTCACACATTCCAGTGATATGCATGGGAAAGAACTGAACTGACCAATCTGCTAGGCTGATTCAGTCGTCTGCTGCTAATACTGCCCAGGTGTATGGATGATAAGTCACTGACCAAGTAGAATGAATCAGCTCAAAGTGATTAAAATAGGTTTATCACCCTGTTTCCCCGAAAATAAGACCTAGTAGAGGTCTTGCTGAATTGCTAAATATAAGACCTAGCAAAGTTTTTATTTGGGAGCATGCCCATCGCACAGAACACCAGAGCATGCAGCTGTGATTTTTTTACCCTGCAGGATTCACAGTTAGTTGTCAACACAAACCAGCATAACCAGACAACTATTCAGAATATAATAAATGTTCATTTTTTTGTTCAACAATATATGTGAATTCTTCTTCATGGAAAAATAAGACATCCCCTGAAAATAAGGCCTAGTGATTCTTTGGTAGCAAAAATTAATATAAGACACTGTCTTATTTTCGGGGAAACAGGGTATATGAACAAATTTTAAAGTTTATAAATGACTACATGAGGTCTAAATGACACAGTAGATTAGTTTATCTTTGCATTTCTGGCTACCTAAGCTCAAAACTTTTATTAATCTTCACCAGCATGGCATGTATGGGTCTTACTAAGAAAAAACCATGCTCTGATATCAGCATTTTCTTTCTATTAATACAGTTACCCATGGGTGAGAAAACAGGATGAAAGAAACAGCTCCCATGAAATCCACTGTTAATACTGCAAATAGGTAGGAAGTTATCTATACATACATATATATATAATTTATTTATACGCACATGCATGCATATATACGTATATATATGCATACGTGTGTGTATATATAAATAATTATATATATATATATATATTTTACTCAGAACTGCCCTCCAGTATTAAGCTTTTTATATGTTTGTCAAGCTGAACAAGAACCTAAATCTGGAACTACACCCTTTGTCTCACATGGCAACCTAGAGCACCAATGACAGATGTACTGCTGCTCTAGAGCAATGTTTTAGAAATGAAAGCCCAAGAACGAACATTCCTTATGCTCATTAGTTCTGGGCGGCTTCCACTTGAATCTTAGCCAGTTGGGAACACACTTTAATGTTATTTATTAAGCACCTCATTTACTTTTATAGTTTTTGATATAATTAATCAAGAGAACTGTTGATGTCAGTTTTAGTTACAGCTTGAAACAGAATGGGAAGCAATATGCGAAGGCAATGCTTTGGAATGCATTATTTCCAAATCTTTACAGCAGAGTTAGGCAACAGTGTTAGCTCCTGGCTGATTATCTTCGGCTGGCAATGGGGACATCTGTCTTTTCAGTTCTTCCTGGCGGCACTGTAGCATTATTTGGATCCTGCCTTCCAGCCTCTGGCTCCACTCTCTCCTGAGTCTATGAGCAAGAATCAGATACTCCTGTCAGCAAATAAGGGCATATTCTTGGAAGAGAAATTATACTGCACAGTGAATTCAGAACTCTGCTCCATCTTTCAGCACCAGAACAATCTGCTATGGCTAGAGTATGTATAGGGTCATCTGACTCTCCAGATTAAAAGCCCAGAGATAAAATGTAGATCCAAGAGTACATAAACACTTTTCTGCAACATTTTGTGATACTTTTGCATGAACCAACCTCATTTCCTCATACCCCCCCTCAAGAACCTTTTCAACAGTTAAACAGAATCTTCTTAGATGGATTAAAATAAATCTCTGCCTTAATGCTTTATCATATTGTCGGAGAGCAAGGTACCATTTTATTGGTGTGATTACATTTTGTTGTGCATTTCTGTATATTGTTGCATTCCTTTGTTCTAAATTAAAACAAGCATGAACTGTGATTATATTACCAGCCTAACCAATCATAAGACGTGGGGAATGGTGTGTGATTGTCAAAAGGGTATTAGCACTATTGAATGTGTTTTTGCTCATTTGTCACAGAATAGATTTCCAGGACAAACGATTTACAGATTGTGCTTCCCTGACAAATTTTCAGTGTGTGCCATTAGACAAGTGTGAACTTTATCAACAAAAGAGTTTGTAAACTAGCTTGAGGAGCATGTGAGATTGTTTGTGGGCTCAAGGAATTAGTTCATAGTACTTTGTTTTTTGCACGAATTATGATGTGGATGTCAGTTAATCACTGAATCCACCTTAAATTTTAGCAAAAGTGCTCAGATTTTCACTGTGAAAGCTTTGTTGAAATGTTCACAGCAAATCTGAGGAAAAATCAAAAAGCAACCAAGTTCACAATCGACTAAAATCGCTTTGTTTGAGTTTGACTTCAGGTTTTGTGCCTCTCTCTATGTACCATAGCAATCATTAGCATGAAGAATAGAAATCTCTGCTCCAAAACGATCAGCAATGTTGCTTTCTGTGATGATGATGGAAAAATGAAAGTATGTTTCAAAAATATTGATATTTTGTTATGAAATTGGACATAAATGTTAATTTTGGAATGGTAAAATGGGTTCATTTGAAATTCAAATGCTTGGTATTGAAAGAGAAAGTAAAAGCTGGATTGTTTTGGAACGTAAACTTGTCAGTTTCTTGCTTGTGTTTCTTTCTCTTTCTGGTCTGTTTTGTAGACTTTTACAATAGTTTTTGAATAAAGCATATGCACTTTTTATTACAGTCACAACCTATGTTTTTGTTTATCTCCTTCCCTTAGCCCAGGTTCAACTCTTTCTACTTTGCAGGTGTTATTGAGATATGAAGAAGGAATTCTTATTTCTTATGTGGTTCAGTCCCACAGGAATTGTGTTTGTTTAGATTCATAATAGTGGAACTACCTACAGTATGTAGGAGGAGCATTTAAAAACCTTCGATACTAGTGTCGTTTAAAAAATGAAATAAAAATCAGGATACAAAATGGGGAACATTATTCATTTTCCTTGTTTTACTTCACTGATGCTTAGAAAAGGCAATGTTTCAACATGGGATGCTAAAAACGTTTACTAGGATGAAATGCATAGCTCTAGAGCAGTGGTTCTCAACCTTTCTAATGCCATGACCCCGTAATACAGTTCCTCATGTTGCGGTGACCCCTCGCCCCGCGAGGGCGGGGTGAGGGCGGGGCGAGGGTGGGGCTTTGGTCATATGGGGCGGGGTTATGGATGGGGTTGGATTTTAGTGCATACTTATTTATTATGACATTTATAAACAGAACCACCATTCCTCATAAAACAATAAAATTAAGAAACATAAAGCATCAGTTATAATAGTAAAACCATACTAATAAAAGAATATTTTAAAATTACTGATAAATAGAATTTCTATTAATTAAAATCATATACATTTTTATAATTTCCCAAACACCAATAATATTTCAAAACAGCACATATATCAAATAACACACAATAATTAAAACTAATAAGGATTTTAAAAAGCCCCTGCTGTCCATACATGGGAGCTCTTGATTTCCAGTCACCCTGATATTGTCGAGGATTAGGAGGTTATCCTCTCTCTCTCACACATACACTCACATGTCCATTCTCTCTCACACATACACTGTCACATACTTACACATTCATGCTCTTATACCCACCATAACCTCTCACTCTCACAGACACTGATACACTCTCAGGGTGTAAGACACTCTCTCCCCCCCCCCCACCCACTCACACACACTCTTACTCCCCTGGATTTTCTCATACACACTCATGCTCTCACTCTTACTGGCTCCCTCACAACCTCAGAGCCTCTCAGATAAAACTCTATGCAGCAGAAATAATGCTGAATGTTGAGAATTGTGTTATGCAGACTAATCTGGAAAATGCACTAATTTCTACATGAGTCATAATGAATCAGTCCTCAGCTGCAGGCTTCAATTGATTATCCTGGCTCCCTTAATGTTTGCCAAATACAGTTCATGTGTAACAGCAATCCTAATTCTCCACCAGATCAAGCTGATTTCACATCCCACTTCATACTTTGTCACCTCCAGCTGAGTCAAACAATTAATCTAATTACTGCCACTGCTGCCACGTGGCTATTGGGGAGGCACTGATTGCTGCTATTGGCACTGAAGCCCATTCTGCTGCCTCCTCTGTGCAGGCCCCGTGGGTTTCTACTTCCTCCATGTTGATCTCGTACATTGTGAGATCCGCCATAGAGAAAGTGCTACTCTTGCACATTCCCAAAGATTACATGTGCCAATCAGTAAAAAGTAATTTATTTGTTTTTACATCTGCTTCCCTTTATTTTTTTGCCATTTCCTTTTATATTGCCTTTTTTTCTGTTTCTTTTCTCTCCACCTGTCTTCTTCCCTCAAACACACAGTCAGGTTCTCATTCTCACATGCATTTCTCTCTCAAACACACATACACACACAGGATCTCACTGTCACATGCTCTTTCTGTCATGCAATCATTCATACACACAGTCTCTCACTGGCACAGGCTGTCTGAGTCTCACACACAGGCTCTCTCACACCCACACATGCTGCCTTGCTCAAGCACAGGCTCTCACTGTCACATGCTGTCTCTTTCACACACACAGAGGCTCTCACATGCTGTCTCTGTAAACACACACAGTCTCTCAATTCACTCTCACACACAATCTCTCAACTCATCTCATACTCGCACACACCTCTCTCTCACCTCTGGGCCTCTTCTTTACAGGTTGCCACAGGATGGGCTCTGCAGCAGCCCTGGTCTTCTCGGGCCGCGCTGCTCCTCTTCTGCACGCGGCTGACGCGCCTCCTCCTTCCTGCCCGTGCGGCTCCGGCAACATTTGTCTTCCGGGGCAGGGCGGGCAGGAAGTAAGTAGGAGGAGCACCGCGACGCGCTCCCTTTTGGGGTTTGAGGAGGCAGGTCTCCAGCTTCGCCCCGCCTCCCCGCAGCAGCCGCGGCGCCGCGGACCGGCAAAAAACCCCAACGGCCCGGTACTGGTCTGCGGACCGGGCCGTTGGGGTCGGTCCGCAGATCAGTTTTGGTCGAACAACCAAAACACAGGCGACCCCTGTGTTTTGGTCGTTCGACCCCCGCCGGGGTCGCGACCCACAGGTTGAGAACCGCTGTTCTAGAGTGTGTAGAAGGCTATTTTTCTTTTCACTTGCCGTTCTCATACTATCTCCTTCAAGCAACTGTTTATAGAATTAGAATAGAACCCAAGCAAAAGGGAATTCCAGCCCCACCTTTCTCCCAAAAAAATGAGAACAATTTTTATGTTGTATAATATATAAAAATGAATTATAATTTTATATTGCCATGAGTTGGCGACACTAATAGGTCAATACTTCATCAGATGGTGAGTAGCAGAGTTATCCAGAAACTTTAGCTAAATATTTAGCACAACCTATCTTCTGTTGATTATACTTTGCTAAAGCTACCTGGGAAACTTTACAGCTCACCAGCTTACGGAATATTTTTAAAAGCAAAAAAACCTCATGAGCCAGCAGTAGTCTTCCCGCTCCACCTCCTCTCAAACAAACAAAAAAAAAATGCTGGGTTGTAATGACCCAGTTCCCTTTTCACATAAGTTTTACAAAATTATTTCGGGGCCACTGTGATCATTTAGAGATCGAAATTCAGAGGAGTTCGCCTGGCTAAGTTTGGGACTTAGTGGAACAACCTCAGGGTTTTAAATACCTCCCAACCCCCCACCCCACTGACCAGATATGTTTTAGCAGAGTAAGTCAATACCCGGTTAAAAACTACTTATATAATAAAAGGGCAAGGGGCTTTAACTTAGCCAGAAAGCACTAAAATTCAGTACTACCCAGCTAAGTTTAACTGGATAAGTCTGATTGCGGTGGAGAGATGTGTTATCTGGACGAGTGCATGTCCCGGGGCTTCAAAAAAGGGGCGTTCCGGGGGCAGAGCCGTGTGCGGGGCGCCGGTCCGGGGGTGTTCTGGGGACGGGGCTGAGGCCTCCTCCATTGCGGCCCTGCCGAGGGATGGTGCACCGGCAGCCAGCCGGCACGCGCAAGTTACGCCTACCTCGACGATAAAGGTCAGGGGGAGGTTTTTAGATAGGGCTGGGGGGCAGGTTAGGTAAGGGAAGGGAGGGGAAGGAGCGGCCTCGGAGGGAACGGAGGAAGGCTACGCGGCTTGGTGTGCGCAAGTTGCACAATTGTGCACCCCCTTGTGCGCGCCGACCCTGGATTTTATAACATGCGTGCGGCTGCGCGCGCATGTTATAAAATCGGGCATAGATTAGTTTGCGCTGGGTTGCGCGAACAAATCTACACCCACATGTATGTCTGAAAATCTACCCCATTATGTGCTCCCAATGGAGATGACAAAGTACATTTGTACTGTTCACATAACCACCCAATATTCAAACACAAATTGCGCGGGTAACTTGTTTTTGAAGTTCAGGTTGGTTTGCGTGGGTTGAAAAGTACCTGCATACTTTGTCAGTTGGCTTATTCAAAATTTATCTGCACATAACCAATGCTTCTTAACTAATCCCAGACCGGTTGGCTAACAGAATTATAAATATGTTACACTTGGCAAAGGTCTTTCTATAAGATCAAACTTGATATTTTAGCACACAGTCTACAGTGACTGCACTTTTAATTACTTTCAGGGCACACATAGGGGTAGACTTTCAAAGGGTTACATGCGTAAACCCGAAAACCTGCCCCTGCGCATGCCGAGCCTATTTTGCATAGGCTCGGTGGCACGCGCATGCCCCGGGGCTTTGAAAAAGGAACGGGAAGGGGGGGGGTTGTGGGCATAGCGAAGATCCGGGGGCGTGACCGAGGCCTCTGGGGGGGATTTAGGTAGCACTGGGGGTTGGGTTAGATAGGGGAAGGGAGGGGAAGCAGAAGAAAAGTTCCCTCCGAGGCCACTCCGATTTCGGAGCGGCCTTGGATGGAACGGGGAAAGCCATCGGGGCTCCCCTAGGGCTCGGTGCGCGCATGTTATAAAATCGGGTGTACATTTGTGCGCGCCGGGTAGTGCGCACAAATGTACCCCGCTGCGCGTTTGTTTAAAAATCTGCCCCATATTGCTTATAAATATGTACAGCCATATATTTTAAAATGTCCTATTGTGGCTATATCTATATTTATATTTATCTATGTATATATATATATCTTTCCATCCAAAATTTAGAAATCAAATATATATGATGAAATTAGTACTAATTTCTTTGGTTTGTAAATTTTGGATGGACATTTTGGTTAATTTGTTAACTGTGTTCCTGTTTCCCGGACAATATTCACTAAGATGCCCAGTGGCAAAGCACTCAGGTACTTTTGTATTCAGACAATTTTAGCAAGGTTTCAAAGCAGGAAAAATTGCTAACAAGAATACAACATGAGTACTTTGTCCTTGCTATATTGCAGATGGGATTAGGCAAAGGAAACGAGGCAGGCAGATTTGAATATTCATGTTCGCATGTGATTTTTTTTCCCCTTAAGTAAGCTATGCCCCCAGGAATGTCTACATTTAGAGCAAATAAAAACAGCCACCTTGTGAAATGACTGAAACTATCTGGCTTTATTAAGCCACTCTGCATGGTCTAATTCTCACCACTGGAGATCTAGCTGGCTAACCCCTTAGTTAACCAGCTAGATTCCTCTGAAAACTATTCTCATCATATATTAACTTAAATATTCCTTTGTTGACCTGCTTCACCTCTCCTCTTCTCTGGTTCCTTAGGGCCAGATTTTTTTTTTTTTTTTGGACAAGAATAGGTAAAAGAAAAGTCTGACGAACTTTTGCATATTTGTTGGCTTGCATAATGTGAAAGATTTCATCTTTTGCCGTAAGGATTTATTTTTCCTGCAGCTTGTGGGAAGAGGAAAAAATTCCACAGGAGACAAAGAAATCAGATGAGCAAAATGCTGTGCAAAATGTGCAATCAGACTTTTATCCCAAAGTGCAACAGTCCAGCAATGTCTTTTTGCACAAGTTTTTAGGAAAGATTTAATGGCAGCAAAATGTATAATGGAATCATACTAATGCTTTTTGTTACAGTACTGATCCATATTACACCATTCATAAACTGTAATACTATAAAAAGACAGGGACCCTTCCTCCCAAAATAGGAAGGTGGTAACTCACTTCTCCAGGGCACTTCGCCTTGCTCTGTCATCTTCACTCTGCTGCAGAATAGTATGGTTCCCAATTTTGGCCTCCCAAAAAGTTTTCAGCCAACATGTATCATGGGAGAGAAGACGACGACATGCAGAGTTGTTTTTATTCATTTTCTGAAAAAAGTAATACAAGAAGCAATCGAGAGTGCTCCTTTTTCCTTACATTTATACAATAGAGTACATAATGCTAATTCAGAACTCTTTGATGTTAGGTTCATACTAACACAGTAACACAGTAAATGACAGCAGAAAAAGACCATTGGGTCCATCCACTTTTAGCAACTAAGGATCCTCTGTATTTATCCCAGGCCCATTTAGACTCCGTTCCTGTTTTAGCCACTACCACCCACCCTGGGAGGGTGTCTGTCCCATGCTTCCATCGCCTTTTCCATAAAAAAGTATTTCCTTACATTGCTCCACTCTCTTAGAGCCTGTACTAGAACTTCATTTACATTGAATCAGGATTGCTTCTTGGGAATTATTCATTCAGGTACTTGAATGTCTATATCACATCTCCCAAGTCTCATCTCTCCCCTAGGGTACACAAGTTTAGATTTCTATGTCTCATTTCATAGGGCTTCTGTTACAGACCTCACTCCATTTTGCAAGCCCATTGCTGGACTGCGTCAATTCTATCTATAATTTTTGGAGGTAAGGCCTCCAGAATTAGACACAATACTTTAAGTGAAGTCTCACTAATGGCCTGCACAATGATATAAACACCTCCTCTTTTCTACTAATTATGCCTCTCCTTGTGCACCCCAGCATTCTTCTGAATCTGTCCACTGCCTTCACTTACAGTTTTCCTACCTTGAAATCATCAGATATAATCACCCCGAGGTCTCTTTCATACTTTGTGGATATCAGTGTCTCACTCCTCATCGTGCACCACCCTCTTGTATTTTGGAGTCCAAAATGTATAACTCTGCTTTTTTTTGTATTGAAATCTAGCTGCCAGGAATCTGACCACACTTCATAAGAACATAGGGGGTCATTTTTCAAAATGCGGTAAGGCGTTTTTGCATGCGTTAAGGGCTTATCGCATGCGAAAAGCCCCGTTTTCGCATGCGATAGGCCTTTAACGCATGCGAAAACGTGTTTATCGCACCATATCGTATGGTGTGATACAAATTCTAAAAATAGGAGGAGTTAGGGGCAGAGAGTGGGCTGGGCTAGCCTGTCTGCAAAGAGCTATCGCACAGCCATAATGCAGATTTTAACTACACCTCTTTCAAATGCATTAGTGGCTGTGACCATGTGCTGAGGTTTCATTGCCATTTGTGATGTGTCCTGTAAAGCTTATTTCAGATGATTTGAAGGAGAGAGAGAGAGAGAGAGAGAGAGAGAGAGAGAGAGAGAGAGAGAGAGAGAGAGAGAGAGACTGGCCATAATATCATGGCCCATAGGCAGGTATTTGTATCCCTAGGGTAGGCCCACCTAGTAACTCGAGGTGGGGATTAGGTAAGTGTGTAGGGGGTTAGGGGCCACTTTGACATGCTACGTGACACCTACGAACAGAACAGTGTTCTCTTGTGAAGATTAGCTGGCCTTCGGAGTGAGGAAACTCACTCCAAGATGAGATTTGGGCAATGTTCTCTCAACCTAGCTTGATGGACTCCATCTGTTCGTAGGTGTCACGTAGCATGTCAAAGTGGCCCCTAACCCCCTACACACTTACCTAATCCCCACCTCGAGTTACTAGGTGGGCCTACCCTAGGGATACAAATACCTGCCTATGGGCCATGATATTATGGCCAGGCTCACTCTCTCTCTCTCTCTCTCTCTCTCTCTCATATATATGTGTCTGGGATCATTGAAAACCTGGTCCCCCAGTGGTTGAATGCAGGAAATACATCTGGTTTGGCACTTATCACAGAATCTGAAATGGTATCACAATGTGCACTAACTTAGCTCTTCGCACAGGTAATTATCACAAATTGCAATAAATACTATATTAGCATAAAACACACCCCTTTTGCTATCGCATGCGGTACTTACCGCATTTTGATAAATCCAGGCCATAGAGAGGTGTCATGCTCAGCCAGACCAAACTTCCACTGAAACCCCAGCATCCTGTCTCTGACAATAGCCCATCCCAAAAAGTAGTCCAATGTTTTGTTGCGTGTTCCTAGTGACAAGTAGTGGCTTTCCTAGAGTCAGCTGCTTAATAACTGTTTATTGGGAACTTGTCCAAACCCTTTTTAAACCCAGCTGTGTTAGCTACTGGGACCACATCCTCCGGCAACAAATTCCTCAGCTCGATTGTGCATTGAATGAGAAAATACTTTCCCCAATTTGTTTTACATCTACTACCTGTTAGTTTCAAGGAGAGTCCCCTGGTCCTAGTATTATTTGAAAGTATAAATAATTGTTCCCTATTTTCCTGTTCCATTCCACTCATGAATTTATAAGCTTCTGATATAATCCCTCTGCCCTCTCAGTCATCTCTTCTTCAAGCTGAAGAGACCTAATCTGTTTTTGTTTTTCTTCATAAGAGATCTGTTTCATCCCCTTTGCCATTTTTACTGCCCTTCTCTGTACCTTTTCTAATTATGCTATATCTTTTCGGAGATGGGGATGACCAGAATTGCACACAAAACTCAAGGTGTGATCACACCATAGATCAATAGAGAATCATTAAAATGCTCTATTTTATTCTCTATTCCTTTTCAAATACTTCCTAGCATACTGTTTGCTGTCACACACTGAGATGAATGTTTCAGTGTACTCTCCACAATAGTTTATACTGCACAAGATTGATTTTCTGGGTAGTTGCTCCCACTATGTATCTAAAATTAGAATGATTTCCCCCTATGTGCATCACTTTACCCTTGTGCACATTAAACTTTATTTGCCATAAAGATGCCCAGTTTCCAGTCCCACAAGGTCTTTCTGCAGCTCCTGAATATTTTTGTGTCATCTGCAAGTCTGATCACTTCAGTTGTTGCTCCCTTTTCTAGATCATTAATGAATAAGTTGAATTACACAGGTCCCAAGACAGATTCCCTGGTGCATTTCGCTATTCACCTTTCTCTACTGGGAAAACTGACAATTTCACTCCTACTCTTTACTTCCTAGCTTTTAACATGTTACCATTCCAGGACAGGACAATACCTCCTGTCCCATGACTTTTTATAATTTTCTAAGGAGTGTCTCATGAGGGACTTTACCGCCTTCCTTCAAGCTTTCTTAAATCTCTTCTCATGTCAACTACTTCCTGAGATGTATCCACTGTATTGCAGATCTCAGAATATTTTTCTCCCAATGTCTCACAAAGATAAGGAACTGGACTGGTCTCCAGCACAGATCCATAGGATACACCAACAGTAATTCTGCTTTTTCTTTGACTCCTCTACACACATATTTCTCCAAGTCTCTTCTTAATCTTACAGTCCCACCTCTTCTTCTGACATACCTGAAGCAAGTTTTCTTGCCTCGTTTTACATTCTTAGTTATTTTTCCTTCCACCTGAGTCTTTGCCTTCCTGACGATTTTCTCCACCTCTTTCAGCCTGACTATATTCTTCCCTGTGTACATTCTGAATGCTAATCTTTTGCTCTTACTTTCTCAGCCACCTCTTTTGAAAATCAAATTAATCTCTTTCTACTCTTATTTTCTTAGCATAAAGATGTGTTGCTTTTTCTACAGCTCCTTACGTTTAGCCTGTGTGTTCCTCCACTTCACTTACATCCTCCCACTCTATCAGCACCTCCTTATGGTGCTTTCTCATTTTACCAAATGCAGAACAGGAAGTCGGTAGAGAAAAGAACAAAATTAGCACACATTTAGGGAAAGGCACGGAAAAGGTGCCCGGGTAAGAGCAGCAAGCCGAGGGCGAAAAGCCGGAAAGTTATGGGCACCAATGCTCTCAGTCCTGAGCAACAAAGTTCCAGACTTGCAGGCCCTAATGGTGAGGCAGACTTGGATATTGTTGCTATTGCAGGGACATGGTGCAATGAGTCTCATGAATGGGATACAGCATTCCCGGGCTACAAAAAAGGGGGAGGAGTAGCACTTTATGTCAAAAACAATATCCCAGTAATTGAAACGCAGGAAGTATGGGGGAAGGAAGAAGTGCTATGTGCTGTTTTAAAAAAAAAAAAATATGATGGCGCTTCCATTTACATTGGTGTGGTCTACAGACCTCTGAATCAGATAGGAGGTCTGGACAGAGATTTGGCTGAAGATAACCCAAAGGTGGGAAGTGAAAACTGTAGAACAAGGGCTCATAATATAACGCTGTAGTGGGTAGGGTCAGGACCAATATCAGGAATTACTTTGTCTCAGAAAGGGAGATGGATGCTTGGCATGTCCTCCTGGAAGAGGTAATGAGGACAAAGACTGTAAAGGAATTGAAAAGGGTATAGAATAAACACAGAGGAATCTCAGTGGCTAAAAGATGGAGATGAAGAAAAAGGATAACTTTTTCTTTTGCAAGTTACCCTATGAACTTTTTCTTTTGTAAGTTACCCTATGAACTTTTTCTTTTGCAAGTTACCCTATGAACTTATTTTTTTGCAAGTTACCTGTTTATATGACTAGTTCCCTGTAAAGCGCTACTATGGCAAGTTCATGTTTTATGTAAATCGATGTGATACTCAAAGTGTATGTCGGTATATAAAAATCTTTAAATAAATAAATAATGTATGTTGACTGGGGTTACCTGCACAAAGCAGCAATTACCCTAAGAATAAAATAATAATAATAAAGACAATAGGAATTGGATGAAAGAACAAGCCCTTTATTAGAACGCCCGACTCTGGCCGAGTTTCGCTCTTTTGCACAGAGCTGCCGCAGGGGCAACTAAAAATAGACATACAAATAATTAAAACCAGTTGGGCGTTTTAATAAAGGGCTTGCCCCTATGTCTATTTTTAGTTGCCCCTGAGGCAGCTCTGTGCAAAAGAGCAAAACTTGGCCAGAGTCGGGCGTTCTAATAAAGGGCTTGTTCTTTCATCCGATTCCTATTGTCTTTAAAATAATAATAATACATTAAATAGTTTGCTGGACAGATTGGATGGACCACTTGGGTCTTTTTCTGCCAACATCTACTATGTTATTATGTTTTAAAATTCAAGACTTTGGAGCGACTTCTTGTCACATGATTGCAGAGGTGGGTGCCTACTCAGACATTAGAAACACTCTCCATTTATAATAATCAGATCCAATATTGTCTTTTCTCTTGTGGGTTCAATTACCATTTGACTGAGAAGATCCTCTTGAAGAGAGTCCAGGGCATCTCTACTTCTGACCAATTCTGCTAACAGGATACTCCAATCTACATTCAACAGGTTAAAATCTCTGACCAATACCACCCACTTCATTCACATCTTTTCTATTTTTTTTTCTTTGTATTAATTTTCAGTGTAATTACAAAGCATAAAGGGCCGGATTTTAAAAGGGTTACGCGTGCCGGGCCTATTTTAAAAAGGCCTGACGACACGCGTAATGTCCCGGGACACATGTAAGTCCCGGGGCTTTAGTAAAGGAGCGGTCTGGGGACGGGGCAGGGGTGAGGCGGGGCGGCCTGGGGCAGGGGCAGGGCCAGAGGCCTCCAACAGAGCGGCCATTGCCGCTCTGTCGGAGGATCACGTGCCGGCGCACGCAACTTGCGCCTGCCCAGAGGCAGGCTCAAAAGGTAAGACAATAATTTTGGGGGGGTTAGAGTAGGGCTAGGGGGGAATGTTTAGGGGAAGGGGTGGGAAGGTTAGATTAGGGGGGAGGAAACGGAGGAAGGCAGCGCGGCTTGGCGCACGCAAGGTGCACAATTGTGCACCCCCTTGTCCGCGCCGACCCCGGATTTTATAACATGCGTGCACCTCCGTGCGCATGTTATAAAATCGGGCGTACATGTGGGCGCGCCGGGTAGTGCGTGCACAAGTAGGCCGCGCATGCTTCTTTTAAAATCTACCCCAAATCTTTGTACAGAAAATAGAAACTGAGACTATGATATTACATCATTAGAGGAAACATGCATCATATATCAGACCTCAAGCACAATGTAAAGGGGAGGAGAATGATATAAGGAGCACAAGCAAAAGGAAAATTTAAAAAGAAACAGCATAACATGTATTAACTATCCATTAATGTTTACCTAAGTTATACGGCTTTCTTGAGGAGAGGAGGTAGGGAGCAACCTTTTATGACATTCTATAAACAGTTTAAGTTGCTCTGGAACAAAAAAGATATATATATCATTATTGAGTTTTAAAATGCATCCTGAAGCAAGGTCAAGAAGCCCTTCCTCCTCTCTTGAGTGGCCTTAGCTAGGGCTGGAAAGATTTGGACAAACTGACCAAGAAAATTAACCCCCAGATTTTGGAAATAGCTATGCATGACCAAGCTTAGATCTTGCTCGTAAACAAATGAAATTAACAATAACATTCACACCTTTTCAATGTCCTCAGGAAGATCTCTGTCCAGTTCTTCCAACTGTTGGAAGTCTGTGGACCAGCAGTTAAGATGGAAGTGCCATCATCCCTTTCAGGCCAATACAGTAAAAATCGCAGGAGAACAGGCGCTAATTTCTGAAAGTAAAATGTGTGGCTTGGCTGCACATTTTACTTAGTGAATCGCGCGGGAATAACTAATAGGGCCATCAACATGCATTTGCATGTTGTGGGCGCTATTAGTTTCGGGGGGGGGGGGGGGGGTTTGAACGCGTGTTTTCGACACGCTATTACCCCTTACTGAATAAGGGGTAAAGCTAGCGCGTCAAAAACGCGCGTCCAAATGCGGGATAACAGTGCACTCCACCGGAGCTCACTGTGCTATATCGGCCTATTTGTAAGATAACCCACATTCCCTGCATTTCAGAAACTTTGATACTATATTTTACATAAAGATCTACTCCTCTCCCTTTTCTGCCATCCCTGTCCTTCATTAACAAATAATTGCCTGGTATATTGTATCCCATTCATGGGATTCATTGAACTGTGCCTTTGTGGTAGCAATGATATCTAGGTATGCTGCCTCTATAAGGGCTTGCAGATCTGGAAATTTCCTAGACTATGAGGATTTGTACTTAGAAGTTTCCAGCTAATTTTCCTCTCATTGACTACAGTCTACATGGGGTCCAAACATGCTCCCCTTATCTACTTGTTGGTCAAGCATAAACTTGAATATCCTTGTGATTGTGTCCTTCTCTACTAGTTTTATTTGTTCCTTAGGGGTCCATCATCTTCCATTTATCAACCTCTTCTAGTTCCAATACCTGTCAATAATGAAGTGAATTTCTCCACTAATATCCTTTTCCTTTCACCAGACAGATATGGACCATCTCTACAGCATAGCCCTCTCTTGATCCAAATATGGCTCAAGCCTCCAATGTATCTAAAATCATCTTCTTTATATCAGGTTTAGAGCTATATATCAAAGCTGATGATATGACATAACCTTTTCTTTTTTTTTTATTTTTTATTTATGCAGTTTTCAAATATAATTCAAGACTTGAATAGAAAATAAGTGACAATTTTTACAAAATACATAGAATTATAAAAAAAAATAAAAAACCAACAGGAAAAATTGAATATAACATTAAAAAATTGCCACAATTCAAGTCCTCAAATAGGGGATAACAATGTCACCATTTCAAGGTATTTTAGTTAAGAAACCTAGATATAAGGAAAAGCTGGCTTTATCAAGGGCCTACACAATGAATGAACTACATTCTATCATAGATGACATAACCTTTTCTTCCCCTTCCATAAATGGGTAATACCTCAGAATAAACTATGGTCTTTGCCAGGTGCCTAAGTCCTAAATTCTTGAAATCCTCCCATACTACTTAGACTCTGTTTCTTATAAGTAATTGATTTCCAAGTGCAGTATGCCATCTACCTCAGAATCCTTTTTTTTTTTTTTAACATGGGAGGGTGGGGCCTGTGCTAGCCTGTCTATGTTTTCACTCTCTTCATACCCTGAGCCAAATGTGAGGGGGCACAGGCCCCTGCTTGACAAACATACTTTCATACTCAATTTATGTGGGCATGTCTTGTTGTGAAGGTCGTGGATGTGACAGTGACACCTATTTGATAAACATGGGAATCAGTGCTGCTGTAGCTGTCTTGCAAATTAATCAACCTTTTAAAAAGGCAAAGACTAATTAAGAGCAAACCACCACAGCCCCAAAGAGTTATTAAACTGAACTAATTGACTTCTTAATCTGTTACATAGTTATATTGACATTGACCTGCAAGACAAATAAGGTCTGTCAGTATTAGCCATTAATTAGTGCTATTAGCAGATCCTTACTGTTAACTCTTCAGACTTGTTGGAGTGGCTTTGTATTTTTAGAAATCTGTTAAAATAAGCTTGAACTGTCCTCTGTAGATGAGTGTACTGGGAACTGATATGAAAAATATTTCCCTCTGCTAATTTCATTCCTCTTCAGCTTACTTTCATTTATAAAATGTCTCTTGTAGAAAATACTTGCATAGATCATCAAAGAGTCTTGAAAAGGTCATCTCTAACCTTTTTTGTTACATTTCTTTTCTTTTCCAAAACATTCCAGGATTTTCAGTCCTGTGTTTTAGTAATAATGGGTGATTTCAATTACTCCAACATTGACTGGGTACATTTAACATCAGGACTAAGGAGGTAAAGTTTCTAGATGAAGTAAATGACTTCTTCATGGAGCAGCTGGTAGAAGAACTGACATGAAGGAGAACTATTCTGGACCTAATCTTTAGTGGAACATAGGAATTGGCATAAGACATAATGGTGTCGGGGCCACTTTGACTTGATAACAGGAGGGAGGCCACTAAGGAAATCTACTGTGATAGCATTTAACTTTCAAAAGGGAGACTTTGTGATAAAATGAGGAAAATGGTTAGGAAAAAACTGAAAGGAGTAACTACAAAGGCTAAAAGTTTATTTCAGGCATGGATGTTGTTTAAAAATACCGTCTTGTACAAGCAAGTATCCAAGATCAAAACAACTCGCATGAAAAACCTTAATAAAAAGATCATTTAAAAAACAAAACAAAACAAAACAAAAACCATCTTGGAAGTCCAGGCCAGATATATTCCATTTATTTGAAAAGGTGGAAGGAAGGCCAAATGACTGCCACGTGGCTAAAAGTTGAGATGGTGAGAGGCTACTATAGTCAAAAGAACATCTTTTAAAAAAAGGAAAGGGATCAGAATTAAGAAAAAATAGGAAATAGCATAAGCACTGGCAAGTTAAATATAAAGCATTGATAAGGAAGGCAAAGAGAGAATTTGAAAAGAAGATTGCCATGGAAGCAAAACAGGTACATTCAATTCAAAAAGCCTGCAAGGAAGTACGTTGGACCATTATATGATCGAGGTTTAAAAAGGGGCATTAAGGGAGGACAAGGCCATAGTGGAGAGACTAAATGAATTCTTTGCTTTGGTCTTTATTGAGGAAGATGTAAAAAAACTGATATTTAAAAGTGACCACTCAGAAAAGCTGAAACAAATTGAATCTGGAAGATGTAATAGTTGTGGACTAGGAACAGATTAAAGATAGAAAACAGAGAGTAGGGCTAAATGGTGAATTTTCTCATTAGAGAAAGGTGAATAGTAGAGTGCTCCAGGGATCTGTACTCCTTTTTAACATATTTATAAATTACCCGGAAATGGGAACAATAAGTGAGGTGAATAAATTTGCAGATGATACAACATTTTCAAAGTTGTTAAATCACAAGAAGATTGTGAGAAATTGCAAGAGGACTTTGCGAGAGTAGACATCCAAATGGCAGATCAAATTAAATGTGGACAAGTGCAAAGTGATGCACATAGGAAAGAGTTACCCAAATTATAGCTACACAATGCAAAGTGCCACATTAGTAGTCATCAACCAGAAAAAGGATCTAGGCAGCATTGTAGATAATATAGTATGTTGAAATCCTCTGCTCAGGGTACAGGGGCAGCCAAGAAATCAAATAGAATACTAGGAAGTTTTAGGAAAATATTGGAGAATAAAATAGAGAATAACATAACACCTCTGTATTGTGCCATTGTGCGACCGCACCTTGAGCATTGTGTGCAATTCTGGCCACCGCATTTCAAAAAAGATAAAGCAGAATTAGAAATGGTGCAGAGAAGGACAACCATAATGCTAAAGGGGATGTAATAATTCCTTTATGAGGAAAGGTTAAAGAGGTTAGGGTTCTTCAGCTTGGAGAGGAGACAACTGATAGAAGTCTATAAAATAATGAGTGGTATAGAATGGGTAAATGCAAATCAGTTGTCTACTCTTTCAAAAAGTACAAAGACTAGGGGACATGCAATGAAGTTATTAGATACTACATTTAAAACAAACAGGAGAAAATATTCTTTATTTTACTTAAAACATAATTAAGCTCTGGAATTTGTTGCTGGAGAATGTGCTAAAAGATGTTAGTGTAGCTGGGTTTAAAAAAGATTTAGACAAGTTCTTGGAGGAAAAGTTCATAAACCATTATTAAGGTTCACTTGGGGAAACACACTGCTTATTATCTTTGTAGCTAAGTGGCTGATGTATTAACCCATGGAAGTTTGCATAGGGATGGATTAATATCATGAGATGTTTTCTTGTGTAGCTGGGTCATTTGTGTAATGTGAAAATAGCTCCTGCAGTGACTTCCATACAAAAATGTTAGCAATAAATAGCTAGCTTATTTACAAAATAACTTAAATACACCTTCCTGTTAAGGGGCAAAGGCCAGTTGATACCATTTTGAAAGATGGCATCGTTCAGCCCAGAGCTAGGGGGAGCTCCAGGCTCCACTACATACCAGGAATTTCTTCAAAAGCTATGGGGGGAGGATCTGGGGGCCCCCATTAGACACCAGGGACATTTCCTATGTGATAAGGGTATAATATTTGAAAAAAAGCCTTTATCGCACGTAAAATGCTATTTATCCTGCGATATTCTCATATTGCGGCGATATCGCATGCTATCTTGGCCAAATATTTGCCCCTATTGAAATTAGCTGCTTTGCATGCATAACATTTACAAATACATGCAAAGCAGCTAATGCACAGGTAATCCTATGCTAATAAAATAATGCGGCTTTCAGAAAAATAAGGGAAGCCATGTTATTTTAATGAAAATTGAGGCAGTGTGGATATGTTCCATTCTGATACTCCCATAGTAATATTTAAAGAATCGTATGATCTGAAACCTTACCCCAAAGTAAAAATTCCCCTGGGAAGTATAGGAAGACCCCTGCCTACATTCCCATCCCCCACTGCTACTTCGGAAGGTGGCTCGGTAGAGGCTCGGTAGAGGCAAAAGCCAAAAATATTAATTTAAAATCCTGCAGCAAGATCTCCCACTTCACAGAACCCCTCACCCCACTTCCATAGTTAAACTCCCTAGCTTCTAGTGGGCCCCCCACCCTAGCGCCCCCCCCTGGACTCCACCTTACTCCCAACTCTCCCTCTGCTCCATCAAGCCTGCCTGCCTCCAACCCCACTCCTCATGCCTACCTCTCTCTAACCCTCCTCCAGCAATCTTGCTTCCTGCCTGAAATACCCCCCCCCTCCAGGAAGCCTGCCTGCCTCCACACTCTCCCACCCAGCAAGCCAGCCCTTTCAAACCTTGCTGGCTTCTTGCACAGTTCTTTAGTCTCTTGGCCGGTCTCTGGAACAGCTAATTCTGTCACCGTGCAGCTCTCTCCACTCTTGCACTGGTCTCATGGTCTTAGTCCCACAAGATCAGCCTGACAGAGGAGTCACCCGCATGACTCAAACTCAAAGGGATGAATTTTCAAAAGAATTTATGTGTGTAAATGGGCTTTTTAACATTGCTATGATATATGGTACTTTTATGTGTGTAAATCCTTTGAAAATTCACTCCATGGAGAGCTGTGAGCTGTTGGCCTTAGCTGTTCTGGGGACCAGCTGAAAGACTGAAAATTCCCAGTTACAGAAAAAGTTGGTCAGGCCAGGGCCTGAGTGGCACACCCTGTTCCAACACTTATGCTAAGAATGAATTTCTGTAACTTTTAAAGGGGAGAACACATTCAAGATGTCAGTTCCAAAAATTATAGAACTATTTGGAAAACAGCTTTCCGATAGCTTTTGATTATAAAGTATTTTCAGGTTACAAAAGTCTGGAACATAAATGAGCACATATTAACGGCCGGATTTTAAATGCCCTGCGCGCGCCGGCGCGCCTATTTTGCATAGGTTGCCGGCGCGCGCAGAGCCCCGGGATGAGCGTAAGTCTCGGGGCTTAGTAAAAGGGGCGTGTCGGGGGCATTGCGTAAATGACGCGGCGTTTCGGGGGCGTGACGCGGTGTTTCAGGGGCAGGCCCGGGGGCGTGGCACCAGCCTGGGGGCGTGATCGAGGCCTCCGGACCAGCCCCCGGGTTGGGTGATGGCGCGCCAGCACCCCGCTGGCGCGCGCAGATTTACGTCTGCTTTCAGCAGGTGCAAATCTGCCAACAAAGGTAAGGGGGGGGTTTAGATAGGGCCGAGGGGGTGGGGAAGGTGGGGGAAGGTGGGGTTTAGATAGGGCCGAGGGGAAGGGAGGGGAAGGTGGGGGAAGGTGGGGGGAGGGCGAAGGAAAGTTCCCTCCGAGGCCGCTCCGAAATCGGAGCAGTCTCGGAGGGAACAGGCAGCACGCGCTGGGCTCGGCGCGCGCAGGTTGCACAAATGTACACCCCCTTGCACGCGCCGACCCCAGATTTTATAAGATACGTGTGGCTACGCGCGTATCTTATAAAATCCATCGTACTTTTGTTCGCGCCTGGCGCGCGAACAAAAGTACGCGCTCGCGCAAAATTATAAAATCTACCCCTTAATGTATAAGGACGTGATTGCATAAAACCCCTTAATTAAATAAGAAAGTAAACTGTAAGGATGAGTTGCTGTGATCCTGAATGCCTGCATGAGGTTCACTGTGCTGAAAACCCAAAGAGGAAGAGAGTTACAGCTGCATAACATCCTGCCATTCTCATACCTGTTACAGCTCCTGATTTTGCCTACTAATGTTACCTTTTTATACAGATACAGGCAAAGAAGAAATGTGAAAAAAAAAATCAAATCTTTGTCATAAACTAGAGACAGCCATGTGCTCGTGCTTGGCTGTATGTTTGCTGGCACACCCATATAAAGGCATGAATCTCTAGAGAAGGACATTATCACAAGGTCTGTCTGAACATGTGCTATTTACTTATTACAGATGATCTCACTGCTCTTCATTTAGCTCCATTCCATCACTCTCATATGAACCAGTCCACCTGCAACTTATGAAAAATGATGTATGTTTACATCCCTCAAATAACGTCCTGTGTATATCCCTCTACTGGCATAATAATCTTAACATTTATCAATACCAACAGCCTATTATCAGGCCGAATTAGTACAGTGCGCTCCGGTGGAGCGCACTGTTAACCTGCGATTGGAGGCGCTAGCGTTACCCCTTATTCAGTAAGGGGTCGAAAACGCGCGTCCAACCCCCCCAAACCTAATAGTGCCCGCAACATGCAAATGCATGTTGATAGTCCTATTAGGTATTCCCGCTCGATTCAGAAAGGAAAATGTGCAGCCAAGCCACAAGTCGGAGGTCCCAAAAGTTACAAAAAGTTTTTTAAAAATATTGAAGTCGGTCCGTGGCTCACGGGTTGAAAACCGGATGCTCAATTTTGCCGGCGTCCGGTTTCCGAACCCATGGCTGTCAGCGGGTTTGAGAACCGACACTGGCAAAATTGAGCGTCGGCTGTCAAACCCGCTGACAGCCGCCGCTCCTGTCCAAAAAGAGGTGCTAGGGACGCGCTAGTGTCCCTAGCGCCTCTTTTTACCTCTTTTTGCCACCGGCTTTAATTTGAATACTGAATCGCTCGTTCGCCCGCTCTCCCTCGGACTTTACTATATTAGCCCGTTAGTTTGCTATTATTATATCAAGCTTTAGACCAAAAATAGGTTTTAGGAGACACTAACCCATATCATTCTTGGGCTACAGCATGAGGTAGAGAGTAAAGAAAGTGCTAATAGAAATGTATTTATTTTATTTTCTTGGATTTATAAAACTGCCCAAGGCGGAAATATCATGATTCTATCTAAAGGGTCGAATCTAGCAAGGCCTTGAACTTGGCAATTTCATACTAAATAATACATTACCCATGCTGTGCTCCCTTGGACATTCAAGCTCATTAACAATTAAGAAATTCTCCCCTAGATTCATCAAAATGTTATAAATTTTGCATGAATAGCACCTGTAGTAAAATAGGGGCGTAACTAGGGTTATTTTTGAGTACTGCAATGTGTTAAATCTATCACATCTGGAGGGGGAGAGAGAGAAAGAGAGAGGTGGGTCATCATGTAACTTGAGGTGAGGTTTTGGTAGTGGTCTAGGATTTGGAAGTGCAGTTTTACATGTACAGTTAGAAGTACGAAGAGCATAGAACATATCAGTGAAGATTTGAAGTGATTTGGAATGAGGAAAGGTACACAAAGATGAGATTTCTACAATGCACTCTCGCCCTAGCTTGATGCACTCTCTACCTGGGTGCTATATATTCCCCCTCCCCTGTCCAAAAAGAGACAAGAGTCTCATTTCAGGCATATCACACAGCTTAACACCAGGAAAAAAAAGTGTAGTTATTTCCTGCTTTAAAACATGCATTATGCCATCACACACAATGTTAAACAGCCCTCATTTTCATAAACCCCACCCAAACTCCTCCCCTTTGACTACATTTTCAGAATTTGCATATATATCAAGCAATGCGAAAAATAGCACATGCGTTATGACATTATCGCGGGCGTTAGGGCCCTAACGCCCGCGATAACACCCTAACGCATTTTGATGAATGACTCTGATAGCTAATCATTTTTAAAATTGTATTTATTTTGAAAGATTTATATTCCACACTCTATATTCCCACAGGTTACGGGAAAAACGTACATAAAATAATGACAAGCACACATGAAATAAAACCAAAAAATATCACACATATATTAGTGCTTGTAAAAAAATATTGCCTGACTAATCGGAAAGTTATAAAAATCGCTGTGACTTAATCAACCAGTCATATTTGAGAGAATATACTTTTAGCTATAAGCAAATGAAAAACAATGCATATGTGAGAAAACAAAATTATTGCAAACTACAGTAATAAGGTGCAAGATCCTTTTTAAGAAAAATAAAAATATGCAGGGTTAATTTATTACTTTGCCTTATAACAAAGCAGTTTGTTATACTGTGCTGGGACTAAGGAAGCTGTATATGTAAGTGAGGAAGCACTCTTTTCACAGAAAGGGTGGCAAATGCTTGAAGCAGCCTCCTGGAGGAGAAGATTGATCAGAAATGACATCTCTGAGCTCAAAAATGACCTGGGGCAAGCACATAGGTTCTTTAACGACAGGGAAGTTTGAGTAAAGCCAGGGACAAAGTTGCATCTTCAGTATTACAGTAAGCAGGGAAAAATGGTTTAAAATTTTTAATTCCTCATGTGCATATCGAGGTCCCATATTCAGATGCTCTGTGGCTGTGCTAGTTAGCCGGTGACACATAACCACGGTGACACATAACCACGACCAGAGTTAGCTGCAGAAATTAACTGGCTAACTCAGAAAGTTAACAGTGGCCAAGCCAGGACACAAGCAACTGGCAGGATTCCAAGGGGTAGATAGATCCCAAGCTGCTTGTACCAAGAATAAGTAGTGGATATCTGCAACTCTCCCTTAATAATTGTTAATGGACTTTTCCTCCAGGAACTTGTCCTAACCTTTTTTAAATGCAGCTATACTAATAGCTTTCACCACATCCTCTGGCAATGAATTCCAGAGCTTAATTATGTGTTGAGTAAAAAAATATTTTCTCTTATTAGTTTTAAATGTATTACCCAGTAACTTCATTGTGTGACCCTTGGTCTTTGTACTTTTTGAAAGAGTAAACAACTGATTAACCTTTACTCATTCCACTCCACTCATTATTTTATAGACCTCGATCATATCTCCCCTCAGCCGTCTCTTCTCCAAGCTGAAGAGTCCTAACCTCTTTAGCCTTTCTTCATAGGGAAATTGTTCCATCCCCTTTATCATCCTGGTTGCACTTCTCTGTACCTTTTCTAATTCAGCTATATCTTTCTTGAGATGTGGTGACCAGAACTGAACACAATGGGCTAGATTTGAAAAGCCCTGCGTGCTGGCGTGCCTATTTTGCATAGGCTACCGGCGCGCACAAAGCCCCAGGATGCGCGTAAGTCCCGGGGCTTCGTAAAAGGGGCAGGAGGGGGCGAGGCCAGGGCGTGGTGGCAGTCCAGGGGCGTGTCCTGGGGCGTGGACGGGGTCAGGGGGCGGTCCGGGGCGGGTCCGGGGGCATGGTGATGGTTCGGGGGCGGGCCGGGAGGGTGGTCCCGAGTCCCCCAGCATTGCGGCCTGTGCCGAGGGATGCCGAGGCGGCGCGAGCAAGTTACGCCTTCTTCAAGCAGGCGTAACTTGCACAACAAAAGGTAGGGGGGATTTAGGTAGGGCTGGGGGGTGGGGTAGATAGGGGAAGGGAGGGGAAGGTGGGGGGATGTGGAACGGAGACAGGCTGCGCGGCTCGGCGCGCGCAAGGCTGCGATTTTGCGCAGCCTTGCGCGCGCCGGCCCCGGATTTTATAAGATACGCGCGGCTACACGCGTATCTTATAAAATCCGGCGTACTTTTGTTCGCGTACTTTTGTCCGCGTCTCGTCCAAGTCTCCAAGTACCTACGTCTTGTTTCTGTTCCGGTACCATCGCCTGCCCTTGACCTCTGTCTGTTCCGTCGCATCTGCCGTACCCAAGTGGCAGTCCAAAAGGGCTATCGAGTGGCCGGAGGGCTATCCCAGAGACCAGCATTGCATTGCTGGGTTTCTTCTGGTGCGTTCGGTTCGGCAGAGGTCAGGGCCCCTGGTCTTCAGCCTGTCCGCCCGTGCTTGGACACGTCTTGCCAGCCGCAGCGCTTCTTCGGAGTCCTCTGGGGTCATGCCATGGCCTAAGGGCACAGTAACCTCCTCAGAATTGGGACTGTTCCCTAGCACTCCCTAGAAAACGATGTGTTTTGTTATGTGCTGAAAAATTGCCTACAGAGAATGCAGGCCCAAATCTCTGTGAGTTATATTTTGTTGGACAAAAATCAAAGCAAATATACCCATGTACTTTTGTTTTGAATATAGTGCAAATCACATCAGTAAAATACCTGCAGAGTTTGAACCTAGGCACCCAGTTTTAAGTATTTATGCCAATATGTAAGAGGTTGGAGGGGCAATGTTCCACCTTGCTGCCATTAACATGGTGGCAGGAAGAACATTTCCCCTCCATTATCCCCCACATTGCTCGTTTGGGTTAGGGGCGTTTCAGGGATCAAGAGGAGCAGTCACTGGCCTTCTTTACCTGTCTGCAAGATTTTTCCTCCTCCCTGCCCCCCTCAGTTCATGTCATCTAAGGGTGTTATGATTTGAAAAGTAGTGGAAGGCCACAAGGGGACGTTGGTTGGAGGGTTGGGCTTCCCTGGTTATTTTCCTGGCTTTAGGTCAGTGTGCTCACTCTCTTTAGTGGCGGTGATCCTTCGGGGCAGTGTCAGAAGCCTTGGTGGGCTATAGGCAGCGGACTTCTGGGATGTAGTGATAGTGTACTCTGCATGCGAGCAACGTATTAAGTTTTTGTATGCTCAGGTTGTGCAATGTTCATAAAAAACTGTGGCCATCATTAAACCCCTGTCCAATGTCTAAGTGTGGTTATTTGGAATGGGTGGCTGAAGAGGAATTTCTTGCAAATCCTACCTGCCCATATTAATTTAGCATGAAATTATATTTTTTTTATTGAACCATAAGGTTCAATAAATCACACACAATCAATCAAATCTATCAAACTCCTCCGCACTCGAATCTATCAAATCTATCAAACTCCTCCGCAATCAAATCTATCAAACTCCTCCGCACACAATCAATCAAATCTATCAAACTCTCCTCCACCATGAGCAGAGCATTTTCCCTTGCTGGCCCCACCATATGGAATTCCCTTCCTCCTGATATACACATTGAGACCTCTACTCCTAAATTAAAAAAAAAACTTAAAACTTGGTTGTTCCGTCAAGCTTACCCCCTTTCCCCTCCCCCCCCATAAAAAATACCTAACAGCAATTGAGTAGTTGACCTGTTTTTGCTTCCTCCCTCCCCTTTTCAACTGTCTTCGATTCTACCCTTCATCCTCCCTACCCCCCCTTTTTTTAGTCGCCTATGCTTCACCCCCTCCTTTGATATGCTTTACCCCCTATGAATCCTTTCGATGCTGTAGCTCCCCCTTTCCTCTTATTTCTGCTCTCCCTCCCGTGTGCCACTCGACCCCTGCATACTACCACCTCTTAAGTCTGCCCCCATCCCTGGCCTTTACCTGTGTTTATTTATATTAAATACATATGTGTGTTTGTTTTCAAAAATAAGAAAAATAAAAGCTTAAGCAGTCATACTGCATGTGCATCTCAATCATTTACATACTTATTATTTTTATAAATAAGTTTCTAAACTCAAGCAAGCACATACCTGATTTAACTGTGCAGTTAGCAAATAATATTAATTAATTTACTTATTTTGGCCTTATATGTCGCTTTTATCACAGTTCAAAGTGGTTTACATAAAATACATACCTAATAGGATAAAAAAAACCAGGAATGAATACAATAAAAAACTCATAAATAAATAAAAGATCTGATGTTGGGTAAGCACGGACTAAAAAACATATTGCATCAGAAAAAGCCAGCCAGAACAAATGTGTCCTTAACAGCTTTTTAAAACTTTTGGTACAGGTGGTTAGCCGGATTGATTCAGGCAGTGCCTTCCAGATTGTGGGACCCGCCACAAAAAAAGCTCTTTTTTTAATCTCATAAAGACGTGCTTGACTGACTGATGGAATCTCCAGAAGAACTCTTTGTGAAGATCTAAGAGAACGGATAGGATTATAGATCTTCAGCAAAGAATTGGTAACAGATCAGAACGCATAAGTTTGTGAACCAGAAATATAGCTTTATAATGGATTCACCAAAATACAGGCAACCAATGAAGATCTTTTAAGATGGGAGTAATAACCGCAATTTAAAATAATCCGCTTTTACAAAAGATTTCACATGAGCTGACATAGTTAATTTGCTGTCTATTAGCACTCTAAGACTGCGAGAGGAAGAAACTACAGATATCTGAGTTTTTTCAAAGACAAGAAATTTAAATGTGTTTGATCTTTGAATGAACAAATTTTCAGTTTTCTTTAAGGTTTAGAATCATTGCTTGATGACTGAAAGACAAATGGATACCTTCTTAAAAGTTATGGACCAGGAGGATGAAATTGGAATAAAAAGTGTAATGTCCGCATACAATCTGGCAAGCAACTTACAAATGAGGCCATATAAATATTAAACAAGGTGGCTGAAAAAGCCGAGCCCTGGAGGACATCAATTGTGACTTGATATCATCTAGAATGTGTAGAACCAATTGTGAATCTATAACATCTCTCAGATAAATATGATTTGACCTATTCAAAAACTGTGCAGGATAGTGAAATGCTAAGAGAAATTAGGGAAGCTAACCAAACTGGTAGTGCAGAAATAATGGGAGATTTCAATTATTCCAATAATGACTGGGTAAGTGAAACATAAGGGTATGCTAGAGAGATAAAGTTCCTGGATGGAATAAAAGACAATGGCGCAATTGGTTCAGGACCCAACGAGAGAGGGAGCAATTTTAGATCTAATTCTTAGCATGGCGCAGAATTTGGTGAAAGAGGTAATGGTGGTGGGGCTGCTTGGCAATAGTGATCATAATATGATCAAATTTGAATTAATGACTGGAAGGGGGACAGTTTGTAAATCCACGGCTCTAGCACTAAACTTTCAAAAGGGAAACTTTGATGAAATGAGGTACAGCTACAAAGGTAAAAAGTGTGCAACAGGCATGGACATTGTTAAAAAATACTATCCTAGAAGCATGTATTAAGATAGGTGGAAGGAAGGCAAAATGATTACCGGCATGGTTAAAAGGTGAGGTGAAAGAGGCTGCTTTAGCCAAAAGATCTTCATTCAAAAATTGGAAGAAGGATCCATCAGAAGAAAATAGGATAAAGCATAAGCATTGTCAAGTTAAATGTAAGACATTGATAAGATAGGCTAGGAAAGAATTTGAAAAGAAGTTGGCCATAGAGGCAATAACTCACAATAAAAACTTTTTAAAATATATCTGAAGCAGAGTTGGACCATTGGACCATTGAACCATTGGACGATCAAGGTATTAAAGGGGCACTTAGAGAAGACAATTTCTTTGCTTCAGTGTTTATTGAAGAGGTTGTTGGAGAGATACCTGTTCCGGGAACGGCTTTCATGGGTGACGATTCAGATGCTCCAAATCACGGTGAACCTGGAAGATGTGGTAGGCCTGATTGACAAACTGAAGAGTAGTAAATCACCTGGACTGGATGGTTACACCCAGGGTTCTAAAAGAACTAAAAATTGAAATTTCAGACCTAGTTCAATTAATTTTTAACCTGTCATAAAATCATCCAATGCACCTGAAGATCGGAAGATGGCCAATATAACCTCTATATTTAAAAAAGGATTCAGGGGTGATTCGGGAAACTATAGACCAGTGAGCATGAATTCAGTGCTGGGGAAAATCATGGAAACTGTTATAAAGAATAAAATCACAAAACATTTAGATAGTCATGATCTGATGGGACACAGCTCCCATGGATTTACCCAAGGGAAGTCTTGCCTCACAAATCTCATAAATGTTTTTGAAGGGGTGAATAAACATGGGGACAAAGGTAAACTGGTAGATGTGGTGTACTCAGATTTTCAGAAGGTGTTTGACAAAGTTCCACATGAGAAGGTTCTAAGAAAACTAAAAAGTCATGGGTTAGGAGGTGATGTCCTTTTGTGGATTGCAAGTTGGTTAAAAGACAGGATTAAATGGTCAGTTTTCATACTGTAAAAACGTAAACAGTGGGGTGCCTCAGGGATTTGTACTTGGACCAGTGCTTTTTAATATATTTATAAATGATCTGGAAAGGGGTATGACGAGTGAGGTGATCAAATTTGCAGATGACACTAAATTATGCAGAGTAGTTAAATCTCAAGTGGATTGTGATGAATTACAGGAGGACCTTTTGAGACTGGAAGATTGGGCTTCCAAATGGCAGATTCAATTTAACGTGGACAAGTGCAAAGTGATGCATATAGGAAAAAATAACCCTTGCTGTAGTTACACAATGTTAGGTTCTATCTTAGGAGTTACCACCCAGGAAAGAGATCTATGTTCTGGAATTCATTGCTAGAGGATGTGGTTACAGCAGTTAGTATAACTGGGTTTAAAAAACATTTGGATAGGTTTGTAGAGGAAAAATCGATAAACTGCTATTACGGTAATTAATAAGCATTAGTAGCTTGTGATTTATCTAATGTTTGGGTACTTGCCAGGTACTTGTGACTTGGCTTGGCCACTGTTGGACACAGGATACTGGGCTTGATGAACCCTTGGTCTGACCCAGTATGGCATATCTTATATTCTTATGTATATTCTCATGAGGATGGCTTCATGAAGTCTATATAACAAAATCTTATGGGTAACAGTATCAAAGGCCACTGCAATATCTAGAAAGATCAGGACAAATCCTTGACTGCCATCATTTCTGCTTCTGAAAACATCTAGGTTAGAAAGTAACAAAATTTCTGTATTTAGACCTTTACCAAAACTAAATTGAAATTGGTCCAAGATTTGATTTTGTTTTAAAAAACTGCCAAGCTGTTTTACTACAACCATCTCAATGACGTTAGCAAGAAAGGGTAGAGAGGAGATGGATCGAAAATTCCTTGGATCATTAGAATCACGTCCAGGCTTCTTCAACAGTGGGGGAACAGAAGTTAGAGATAAATTAACAATCAAAATTGTTGAAGCAATTATTTCATACCTTTTTAAGAAAGAGATGTGACAAATATCTAATGGCGAAGAAAAAGAACTTGTGTTAGAAAGTTAGATTTCAAATTCAGATTCAGTTTGAAAAGACTCCCACTGTGCAGTTAAATGGGATATCACATTGCCAGTCTATGTGCAATCATATGAAAAAGAATAACAAATCTTCAACTTTCTTTGAGAAGTGATTCATAAATCTATATGTGGCTCTTGAGTCTTAAATCAGAAAGGGTCACCAGGAGATTGAGAAGGCACTGAAGTAAGACCTTTGACAATTCAAAATAGCTCTCTCTGGAGTATTACCCATTGATTGTAACTAATCACATAATTCTCTATACATCTTCAATTGTGATCTATATTTTAAGCAGGACTCAGATGTTTTGCAGTGCCTCCATTGTGTTTCACATTGCTGGAATACATGACGTGATTGACTCAGCTGCAGAGCGTACCATTTAGCTGATTTACCACGCTTTGGCTGAAAGGGCTTTAAAGGGGCTATACTATCAAGCACATTAATTATTGAGTTGTACCAATTAGAAACCGCATCATCTATCTCCTGTACTACAAAATTACTTAAAGACATTGACTGCTTTTTTTTAAAAGTATCAAAATCAATATGACTTCATTTGTTCATGGTCTGAGAAACAGAACATGGAAGAACTTCAGTAGATAATGGGAATTAGAAAGCAAGCAAAAAATGATCAGACCAAAGGACTTTTATGATCTCAATACACAATGGCAATTTATTTGCAATAGGTGCATTAATAAAAATTAAAGCTAACGTATACCTAACTTATGGGTGGTGTCAGAAACAATTTGCTCCCAACCTAAATAGATCATGGCATCTGAAAAAAGATGTGAGCAGCTTGTGGCAAACAGGTTGAAATCACCAAGGTTAATCACCCTATGCAAGTGGTCAAGACAAGGGCCAGCTGCTAGTGCATTTATTTATCCTCACATTTTAAAATAAAATGTTAAAAATAATTAGAAGCTTATTCAGGAATAGAGTAGAATGGGAAACCATGGAGTCAAAGAAGTCAATATTCCACAGTGCAGCTAACAGACAATTTGTCTGGTAAAGTTAGCTGGATAAATCATCACATAAATTCAGCGGAGCACTGCAGATTAGTTGCTCCATTGAAAATAGCCAGATAAAGTCCTAGTTAGATGGATAAACATCCAACTAACTTTAGGACTGCTCACTGGCACAATTAGGCTTAGTCAAATAAGTTATCTTGCTAATGTTGAATATTTATTTTTATTTATTTATTTTTTTTGGTTTTTATATACCGGAAGTTCCTGTATACAATACATATCACTCCGGTTCACATTTAACAGAAAGAACTATCGCCGGGGAGGCGGTTTACATGGAACATATCGAATATAATGAATGGATAATAGTCAAAAAATCTATTATGAAACAATTAATGTATTAATATTAATACATATACTAATATTAATGTTAGCTGGATACGTTATATGGCTGCCAATCTGGAACAACCCCCAGAATGCCTCCAACTTATTTGGATATCTTAGGCATATAAATCAGAGGCATGCAGAGTGGTGAGAATTTAAGCCCCATGGTTTGATCAGCTAAGTCCCTAACCTAGCCATACAAACCATATGAATATTGATCCTAAAATGTCACAAAGTATACATATCGATTTGATTGGACTCCTACTATTCATAAGGCTGATTACACCCCTGAGGATCCATTACATTCTTTGGAGAATAAGTATATTTAATATTTTATATGGGCCACCAGTATATATAGCATTGTGCAAGCTAATTCACATGACTATCAAGGGGCTTACAATCTACACTTGAACACAGACTACCAATTGACTTGTTCGAACCAACATAGTGGGAGATGGGCACTAGAAGTAAACTGTGGTCTCCCATGCTCTTATTTCTGTGCTTCAGATCACTCTTTTATCTCAGTAAACATATACATTAAAGTTGTTAAACAAGAAGCAAGGTTACAATTCTGATTCAGTAGCACTGCTCGTGTTTTCACAGCTACTGATTGGTCTGTTAATATGTTTTCTTAAGACATAAGGGCTGCATGTCAGCCTTCTGAGAGTGTTGAGCTGTATCAAAGGGGGCAATTGAGTTTCTCAAAATAAATACTCTTGACCTTGCATTGAATTTGATATCAACACTGTCAATGCAAGCCTCGTAAATTTGAGGTCAGATTACTGGCAGCTGTGGTGTACACCATCTGAAGGGCGTGAATGGTTCTGAAAATCAAAATGATGCTTTTCTCTAGTTGGCTACCATTTGATCACACTTTTTAATAGTATGATGCACAGTAATTGCTGATCCATGTTACCTATGTTGAATACTTGCAGAGAAACAACCCAGAATGAATTGCATTATACAATCTTACTATACAAAATGCTGGGCATTTATTTCTCATCCCCTTTGCTCACCCTGCCCTATCTTCAATCTCATGTAAATTTTTCTATCATCGGAAGGAGAATAGAAGTGCTTTACTGATATCTTTCGTACAATACTGAAGACTCTCACTTGCACTGAGTGCCTCTCCCGTCTTCCTCTGACAGGGCTCTCTTCTCTTGCAAGCATGTGGTAACTTGTACACCTTTGTGCCCTCTTGGGTTGGCACACTTATTTCATTAAATAATCTCCTGGTAAACTACCAGAGGTGCCAAAGGGCACCTTGGGTTGATGGCATACGAGACACAAAAAGCTCTCATAGTGCTTTTCATAATTACACAACAAACTCATGAGCCGAGACTGGGCAGTGATGCATCTTCTAGTTTTAATCCTTAAACGTGTGCTACAAACAGTTCCTATTTCTCGTCTACTGTTTAAACTGCTGCTGCCTTCATCTTTCCCTTGTTGTTGTGGTCGAATATGGATAACTTCTGTAGCTTACCACATGAACAAGTGAATATGGCATTGTGAGGAGTTCCGTAGTCATAACATGCAGAAAACGGATTAAGATTTTATCAGACTGTGCAGCTCTCTCTCTGTCTGAATGAATTTGTATTTAATGTTTTGTATCTGTGTGCTGTACATTGGATAATGTCTCTGAAAGAACTCATTTGCAGGAAACCTGAGAGATCTGGACTCTCAGAAAAGCGGTGGGATTTTGTCTCGGGTTAGCTGAAAGACGCTGTGCTGCTTGTTGCCGTGAGTTTTCAAATAAACTCATGTTGTATTCACAGCTTTGGCTGTGTCTGTTTACTGAGCTATACAACACAGAAAATGGTCAAAGGCTGTAAATAATGCCAAGTTTCCAATTTGCACTGTGGCATGTATGTGTTACACATGATGATATAATTGTTAGCGAGCTGAAAGTATGAGGTTAGCTTAGTTTTGCAGTGAGAGCAATAAGGAAAATAACCCAGTAAATATCAGATTCCTGTGATATGAAACAAGAACTTTATCTCCCGATGTTATAGTTACGGGTTTAAACACTTAATGAAAACTATTTTGTTTTATACCAACTGTTTTTCCATAGACTCCATATTTACTATCAAGCATAGATATAACAATCTCTATGCTTTATTGTGATTTTTTTTTTAATTGGACAAACATTTTGAGAGAACATACACTAGTGATTTGTTTTAGTAAAATGGCATGCAAGCAATGAAAATTCACAGACTCTGCAGTGGTTCTGTTGTCCCAGATGTTTGTGACAGCAGTTGGGTGGCAGAGCTGAGGTGCAAGCTAATGATATTTTAAAAGCTAGTGTATACAAAGGATTAAAAAAGCTTACTTTGAACAGAGATGCTTCTCTGAGCTCAGGCACTGCTTCCTTGAACGAATGCTCCTCGGTGTGATTTACATTACCTCCTCTCTCCAGTGTAATAGCTGGAGGAGTGGCCATTTTTCTTCTTGTTGTCACTCAGGTTTTCTTTGGGGCTTGTGTGACTGAGGCTATTTTAAAGAAGTCCAGCAGCAAAGACCAGTCCTCTTCCACCAAGCCTACAACATATGATGCAGGATAGCCGGAGAGGGCCCTGATGTACAGATCATAACTGAATAGTCATCTCATTCTTATTCTTATTCTTATTGATATTATTATTTTTCTGTACAGGTGAAATGGGTGAGACCCAACTCAACATGAAACGAACAGTCATTCTTTGACAGCCATATGTCATACAATCATGACTTCCATTATATAATGTGGCAAAATCCAATGCAGTTTCCTCCCACTGAAAAAAGGAAGAAGCCCACAGCATCCTGCACAAGGAAATTAGTGCAGGTGTTATGTTACAAGAAGGATGTGGAGAATCTGCTCTTCCATTGAACTGCATTTCACTAAGGGCCTGATTTTAAAAAGCATTCACATATTTAAGTTGGGTTTTACACATGTAAATGCACTTTAAGTGTAAGTGGGCTTTTGAAAATTGCTACAATATGTGCCACTGAATTGTCCATAGGATTTACCAGCGTAAGTGGCTTTTGAAAACTGCTACAACAGTAAAAAATATAAATCCTTTTGCAAAATGACCCCCTTGATGAGCTGAGAGTATGGAATGTACCACAAAAATCTGTGAGAAAATTGGAACCATGGCTTACGATGGCTTTAGTTCATGGCATGACATTACTTATCCCCACTGGTTGAATGCCCGAGGCAGGCATAACTTGCGCACGCCAGGCCAGCTGCCGGCATGCGATTCCCCAGGTGGAGGGACTGGGGCACGGCCCGGGACCGTAACACATATCGTATGAGGTATTGGTTAAGAAAACCCCTGCAGGGTTTGGATTCCCCATTATAGCAAGGTGGAGCCGAAAGAGGAGCAGGTCTTGGAGGAGCCAGGAAGGGTGCTGGCACGGGTGGCTTCATAGCAGAAGGCAGAGCCAGAGAACTGGTGGCCTGTAGGTTGTCTAAATGGCTGGTGATGACCTGCCGGGGCCTGTGATGTGCTCGACTTGGCCTTGTTGCTGCTGGACCCTGTAGGCCAGACCTTGCAGGAACTGAGGCATAGGCATATCTGCTGAACTCATGGGCTCAGCAATAGCTCTGGGGATATGAGTCCTAGGACTGCTGCTAGGTTGGTGCAGTCTGAGGCATGTGAACATGCGCCAGGCCCTAGCAGGAAGCAACTGACATGTCACAAGGCAAGGTCTTCTGCCTAGCTGGATCCTTCCCCCTTAGGTTGAACACACAGGTTTTGGTGGCCAGCAGGACTTCTCTAGTAGGATGCAAGGAAAACAGGACCAAGGCGGGCTGAAATCAGGTCGGTGACCAAGCAGCAGTCAAGGCACGCAGAGATTAAGCATGGTTCAAAAGGCAGTCTGGATGAGCAATAGTAGAACAATCCAAAGAAAGGCTGACTGGAAAGCAAGGCAAGGCAAAGTAGGACAGGAGAACAAGGCAGGAAAGAGAGTCAAGGCAAGCTGAAGCAGGGCAGGAAAACAAGGAAGTACAGAAAACCAAGGCAAGGCATGGCAGAAACAAAGCTAGGCAAGACTGGACAATACAGGAACATGGTGAGGCAAGGCAGGAACAGTAGCAACGTAGCACCGAAGACTAGTGCAGGAGGACCTACTGCTGAGGTCAGACTGGTAGGGATGTGCATTTGTTTAAAACGAAAGTGCAAAATGCAATGAATAAGACCAATTTGTTTCATTCCAGGGGCCCGAACTGGAGGCCGGGTCCTGACACCAGAGCCTCAGTCCAGACCTAGCCCCATCACCACGACCTGGCCCTGAGGTTGGGTCCTGACACCAGAGCCTCAGCCCAGACCCAGGCCCTGACACCATGACCTGACCCAGAGGCTTTGTCCCAACACTGAGGCCTTGGCCCGGACCCAGGCCCAACAACAAGACCCAGGGGAGGACTGTAGGAAAATATCAGCCCGGGGGATTTTTTTTAAACAGGCCCATGTGATTCATGACTCCCAAAAGCACACCAAGCTGACCCTAGAGAAGTAAATTATGTGACCTGGATCACATATGCCTCTACTGTCAGACTTGAGCCAAAAAATCTCCCTCACCAGGGATGCTCGCCCCTTCCCCAATTTCACACTTACCTTCCTCCAACCCCCCACCCCAGCTATTTTTTTTTTTTTTTTGCAGGTAACTGTAACTTACCTACAGGCTACCACCAGTATATTTAGCCGCTGGGCTCTGCAGCACTTTGTTGCCCTGGCGACAGTGAGAGAGCTGCAGTGTGATGGTCCCAGCCAGTCCCTCTCTCCTTCACAGCTTTTTTTTTTTTTTTAAACTTAACTGGATTCACTGAGGCCAAAAAAAACCTCAGTTTCCTGTCCCAGGGCAGTGCTGTTTTCAGTCACAGGGCTGCCCGCCAGTGTTTGAACAACCTTACTTTCCCTTCTTCCATCTCTGAGGCTACAGGTAGGCAATTTCAACTTGATAGAAACAGAGCTCTGTTACTATGGGGACCGGGACTGGCAATAGTTTGCTTTTTTTTTCTCCCTAGAAAGGGCCCTGGGGCTGATAGCTTATCCAGTTAGTATAAAAAAAAAGGGAGGCGTTATCACCGCCGGTTGCAGCAGACCGTGACCGGGGCCAGACACTCACCGACGTGGCAGACCGCCGAAACGCTGACTGCACTTAGGCATCAGCAGGGTCCCCTTGCAGCGATTCCTGCTGCCGCCGATCATGGCCGCGGCGTCGGCTACCTTCCTGCTCCTCCTCTGACTCCTCCCCTGCCGGGCCTCCCTAGAGCCGCGGGCGTGGCAGAAGCTATCTCTTAAAGGAGCCACGACAGGATATGGGATTGGCCCCTTCCAGTGGGCTCCACCTTCTGAGGTACTATTTAAGGCAAGGTCTGCACCTCAGACCTTGCCTTGGCTTCTTGGCTCTAGTGCTGTGTTCCGTTCCTGTGTTCTGTTCCTGTTTCACTGTTTGGATTTCTGGTACTTGACTCCTGGACTGGCTGCTGATTTTCTTCTGGTATTGTCTCCCGGATTGGCTGCTGAGTTTCCTTTGGTTTGGACCCGTGGACCGGCTATTGACCCCGCTTTGGCTTTGACCCTTGGACCGGCTTTGACTACTCTCGAGCTTGATTTAGAGCTGCACCCGACCTGCTGGAGGCACCAGCCATCTGGATTACACGACCTGCTGGAGGCACCAGCCATTTGGATTACACGACCTGCTGGAGGCGCCTGCATCCAGATTCCCCTCTTTAACTTCACAAGATCTTCTTGCCTTCCGACGGTAGGAACTTGGGAGGGTTTTTACTCTCTTTAGTGCCAACTCTACCTCGGACCAAGGGTCCACCTTCCGGATCATAACACTGCCGCGACCTGACCCGGAGGCCGGGTTCAATGCCTGGAGCTTGGCCCAAACCCAGGCTCAAGACTTCAAGGGAGTCAATTAGACTATTAGATGATCAAGAGGAAAAAGGGGCACTTAGGGATGACAAAACCATAGCAGAGATATTAAATTAATTCTTTGCTTCAGTATTCCCTGAGGTAGATCTTAAGAGAGATATTCATAGCAGAAATGCGGAGCAAACAGCACACACATGTAAGTCAATGCAGAAAAGGAGAATGTATGGCTCACTAAATTAATAAGGGCACTGTTCAATGCCTGGAACCATCAATTTTATTTAATTATAGGCAACAAAAGAAGATTTTCAAATTGCAAGCTGTGTCAGGGGGACCAACGATTGCATATTGTCTAGAAACAAGAAAGATTCTTTGAGTATCGAACAATGGGCTAACACGGGAAAAACATAAAATAAATAAATAAATAAGCCCAGACAAATAAGAACATAAGAACATAAGAAATTTCCATGCTGGGTCAGACCAAGGGTCCATCAAGCCCAGCATCCTGTTTCCAACAGAGGCCAAAACCAGGCCACAAGAACCTGGCAATTACCCAAACACTAAGAAGATCCCATGCTACTGCTGCAATTAATAGCGGTGGCTATTCCCTAAGTAAAATTGATTAATAGCCATTAATGGACTTCTCCTCCAAGAACTTATCCAAACCTTTTTTGAACCCAGCTACACTAACTGCACTAACCATATCCTCTGGCAACAAATTCCAGAGCTTTATTGTGCATTGAGTGGAAAAGAATTTTCTCCGATTAGTCTTAAATGTGCTACTTGCTAACTTCATGGAATGCCCCCTAGTCCTTCTATTTTTCGAAAGTGTAAATAACTGATTCACATATACTCGTTCAAGACCTCTCATGATCTTAAAGACCTTTATCATATCCCCCCTCAGCCATCTCTTCTCCAAGCTGAACAGCCCTAACCTCGTCAGCCTTTCCTCATAGGGAAGCAGTTCCATCCCCTTTATTATTTTGGTTACCCTTCTCTGTACCTTCTCCATCGTAACTAATTCTTTTTCGAGATGCGGCGACCAGAATTGTACACAGTATTCAAGGTGTGGTCTCACCATGGAGTGATATAGAGGCATTATGACATTTTCCGTTCTATTAACCATTCCCTTCCTAATAATTCCTAACATTCTATTTGTTTTTTTGACTGCTGCAGCACACTGAGCTGACGATTTTAAAGTATTATCCACTATGATGCCTAGATCTTTTTCCTGGGTGGTAGCTCCTAATATGGAACCTAAAATCGTGTAACTACAGCAATGGTTATTTTTCCCTATATGCAACACCTTGCACTTGTCCACATTAAATTTCATCTGCCATTTGGATGCCCAATCTGCCAGTCTTGCAAGGTCCTCCTGTAATGTATCATAGTCTGCTTGTGATTTAACTACTCTGAATAATTTTGTATCATCCGCAAATTTGATAACCTCACTCATTGTATTCCTTTCCAGATCATTTTTATATATATTGAAAAGCACTGGTCCAAGTACAGATCCCTGAGGCACTCCACTGTTTACCCTTTTCCACTGAGAACATTGACCATTTAATCCTACTCTCTGTTTCCTGTCTTTTGTAATCCACGAAAGGACATCGCCTCCTATCCCATGACTTTTTAGTTTTCGTAGAAGCCTCTCATGAGGGACTTTGTCAAACGCCTTCTGAAAATCCAAATACACTACATCTACCGGTTCACCTTTATCCACATGTTTATTAACCCCTTCAAAAAAATGAAGCAGTTTTGTTAGGCAAGACTTCCCTTGGGTAAATCCATGTTGACTATGTCCATTAAATCATGTCTTTCTATATGCTCCACGATTTTGATCTTGAGAATAGTTTCCACTATTTTTCCCGGCACAGAAGTCAGGTTCACTGGTCTATAGTTACCCGGATCGCCCCTGGAGCCTTTTTTAAATATTGGGGTTACATTGGCCACCTTCCAGTCTTCAGGTACAATGGATGATTTTAATGATAGGTTACAAATTTTAACTAATAGATCAGACATTTCATTTTTGAGTTCCTTCAGGACTCTAGGATGCATCCGGTCCAGGTGATTTGCTACTCTTTAGTTTGTCAATCTGGCCTACTACATCTTCCAGGTTCACAGTGATTTCGTTCAGTTCGTCTGACTCATCACTCCTGAAAACCATCTCCGGAACTGGTATCTCCCAAACATCCACATTAGTAAACACGGAGGCAAAGAATTCATTTAGTCTTTCTGCAATGGCCTTATCTTCCCTAAGAGCCCCTTTAACCCCTCTGTCATCTAATGGTCCAACTGACTCCCTCACAGGTTTCTTGCTTTGGATATATTTTAAAAAGTTTTTATTATGAGTTTTTGCCTCTATGACCAATTTCAGTTCAAATTCTCTCTTCGCCTGTCTTATCAATGTTTTACACTTAGCTTGACAATGCTTATGTTTTATCCTATTTTCTTCAGATGGATCCTTCTTCTAATTTTTGAAGGATGTTTTTTTTGCTAAAATAGCCTCTTTCACCTCACCTTTTAACCATGACGGTAATCGTTTTGCCTTCCTTCCACCTTTCTTAATGCGTGGAATACATATGGACTGTGCTTCTAGGATTGTATTTTTAAACAATGTCCATGCCTGTTAAACACTTTTAACCTTTGCAGCTGCACCTTTCAGTTTTTTCCTAACTATTTTCCTCATTTTATCAAAGTTTCCCTTTTTAAAATTTAGTGTTAGAGCTGCAGATTTACTTATTGTCCCCCTTCCAGTTATTAGTTTAAATTTGATCATGTTATGATCACTGTTGCTAAGTGGCCCCACCACCGTTACGTCTCTTACCAAATCTTGCGTTCCACTAAGAATTAAATCTAAAATAGCTCCATCTCTTGTTGGTTCCTGAACCAATTGCTCCATGAAGCAATCATTTATTACAAGTCCTGATGTTACATTTACCCAGTCAATATTGGGGTAATTGAAATCTACAAAAATATCCTCAAAAATACAACGACTATGTAAACACTGTTATTAACACGTCGTACAAAAATTGCTTACAAATTCTGTGTGTGTATTTCAACTAAATGTTTTTTTTGTGTATATGTTATCTTGTTAGGGACCGTCATACCACCCATGGGCTGCACGCATTAGATGCTTGTGTTCTCAGCCAGAGTTTTCCAGACCTCACGCCGTGTCCTGGCAGATGCAAGAATAAGGACACGGCGTGAGGTCTGGAAAACTCTGATATATATGTGGAGTAAGAAAACTACCATGTCTAAGTATATTTACAGTCCCTGAAGCAGCATACACTGCGAAACGTACGTTGGACCTCGGTACACGGACATCAGTACACAGTACGGCGGCGCTGGACGAAAGCCACAGCGCGGCGGCACTGTTAAAACAACAAACGGGACAGACCCGTGCGCTGGAAGAGGACCCTCCGTGAACAACGCGGCAGCACTGAATCATCGATCTGTGCGGCGGCGTGATAGTGCGGCGGCACTAGACTGCAGTGCAGCAAAGTTAAAAACGCCGAAGAAGCAGGCAATTCACTCGCCGATACACGGGGGTTGAAGACATCGGATTTATAGCAGCGAGACTCCGCTTCAGTAAGGGAAGTATCTTTCCACATAATACTAAAAATATTGAAAAAAACGAAAAAACAAAAATGAAGAAATTTACAAAAATGTTTTAAAGGGTGTTGGACCAATGATTAAAAAAGACCCAAAAAGTGGCTGAGAACACAAGCATCTAATGCGTGCAGCCCATGGGTGGTATGACGGTCCCTAACAAGATAACATATAAACAAAAAAACATTTAGTTGAAATACACACACAGAATTTGTAAGCAATTTTTGTACGTCGTGTTAATAACAACGGTAATTGAAATCTCCCATTATTATTGCACTGCCAAATTGGTTTGCTTCCCTGATTTCTCTTAGCATTTCATCATCTGTCTGACCATTTTGTCCAGGTGGACGGTAGTATACTCCTATCACTATACTCTTACCCAACACACATGGGATTTCTACCCATATAGATTCTACTGAGCATTTAGTCTCTTGTATGATCTTTATCCTGTTGGACTCTATACCCTCCCGGACATAAAGTGCCACACCCCCACCAAGTTGATCCTCCCTATCATTGCGATATAATTTGTACCCTGATATAGCACTGTCCCATTGGTTATCCTCCTTCAACCAAGTCTCTGTGATGCCAATTATGTCAATCTCATCATTTGCTGCTATACACTCTAACTCTCCCATCTTACTTCTTAGACTTCTGGCATTGGCATACAGACATTTCAAAGTGTGGTTTTTGCTTGTTTTAACAACCTGCTTTTCAGTTGTTTGGGATAATTCGGAACTCATTAGCTCATTAGTCCCAAAGGGGACGAACGCTCGAAAGAGGAAGAAAGACAAAAGATATCTATATATATACAAGGATATATTTAGACACTAGAGGAGAAGAGAAAGGGAAGGCAAAGAGTGAGTTAAACAATGGTTTTAACAAAAGAAACCATTATATTTCAAGAAAACTAAAAATAGCTCAGGAAAGAGGGGTGGGGGAAGGGAAGGGGGAGGGTGTTAAAAGGAGAAAGGGGTAAAGGGTGAGAGGAAAAGTAAAATGACGTTCAATACAATGAATAACAGAAATTAATTAAGATTGAAAAGACCAAGCAGGGTGGATCCTAGAAGCAGGAAGTTTCCTTATATTAAGTCTAGCAATTTAACAACATTTTTGGAGGGGTGGGAGGGGGGGGGGCGGGGAAGAAAGAGGGAGAGGGGAAGTGCAAGCCGAATGTAAAACACTCTCACAGAGCACAAAGTAAAAAAGATCCAAACTTATGTTCATTCAGTGAATTGAAGCGTCGTATATGATTCAAGGTCGAAAACAGGAGAAATTGCAGGCAGACGGACATTAGAGTCCATGCAGTTATCAGTGATCAGACATGGTATCAAATCATAAAATGTCTAAATTTTAAAAGGAGGGGAAAAAAATTAAGAAGAAGGTTAAAAAGAAGGAAAATGGGCTAACGAGATGTTAAAAGGGGAAACGAGTAAATCTAAGAACACCAGAGAAGCCTCCCGGATGAACAAATTTGTAGAAAAAGAAGAACAATTTCTTTATCGGCCAAAACTTTTTGATAACTGACAATGTGTGAGAGAAGTCGGTAGGACGTGTGGGATTTAGCTAAGGAAGGAGAATGCAATCATATTGGAAAATAACTCTAGTGTAATGTAATTGTAGAAATTGAATGCCCTGCATATAAAGCAGTGCAGGAGAACGAGAGGAGATAAACACCTACTACAAAACAGGGGATCTTTTAAATTTAGGATGTGCTTTGCTGCATGAAGACAATGTCGGCAGAGAAGTACTGGGAAGAGAAAATGGCACATATTTAACACAAAATCAATCATAGAGAGTAAGTGAAAACAAATATATATATAGGTACAAAGTGCTAATTATCTAGGGAACAGCAAACCCAGATCCCTGAGGCTCAGTGGGCGACTTAAATGAATGTTGTAATAAACGGTGAATTCAGAAACACCAACCAGCAAGGGGAAGTATAATGGTTACCTGTTCTTTCACAAATCCCTACGCTTGAACAAAGGTGATAAAGATCGCTGTCAAAATAGCAACACAATAGAAAGTTAAAAATAGGAAGTTGAAGAGAATGAAGACAAAAAAGCAACAATAGAAACATCAATTTACATCCAATAATTAAAACTAATAAGGATTTAAAAATATATTGCTCTCCACACCAGAGAACATTTGATTTCCACTCATCCTGAGATTATCATAGATTGGGAGAGATAGGAGATCTCTCTCATTCACACACAGATACTAACACATTCAGTCTTTCAAACAATCCCTCTCTCATATACATGCCAATGCTTTCACACACACTCCCTCTCTCTGACCCACATAGGCTCTTTCTCCTGCATGCATACCTGTGAGAGCCTGAGTATGACACACCAGGCCCTAGAACACTAATACCACCACTTACTGGGCAAACAGAACAAGCCAAACTGTTATAAATCCCTACAGAGAAAACTACACACTAGTCAAAATATTGCACCTCTGTCACACATGGGCATCACAGACAGTCCCTTACCTAAAACAGAATAAGGGTCTACAAATTAGAAACAGAAACATGCAAGCAAACTAAAATGGAATTCAAGAGAAACCAGGCTCTCTGAACTCTGGAATACTAAAAAAAAAGCAAAATATAAATATATAAGAAATGCACATTCCCAAATATCGCATATTCCAATCACTGAAAGACAAATATTTTTTTTTATCTTTGTTGCCTGATCTTATTTTTCTAATTGGTTGGTCCCAGTCTCTGTTTCCCCTTGCCTGTCTTTTCATTATTCCTTTTTCAGGCTCTCTTGTATTCTTTCTGCTTCTTCTTTCTCCTCCTTTTTTCCTTCCTCCATACATACACATGCACGGTCTCAAACACAAGCTTTCTCTCAATCAGGATCCTACTCTTGCATGCTCTCTCTCACATGCAGGCTCTCATTCTTACATGCTATCTTTCACATGCCAGTTCCCATCCCCTCCCACACAAGCTCTCACTTTTACATGCTTTCATGCTTTCATTAAGAAAGGTGGAAAGAAGGCAAAACGATTACCGGCATGGTTAAAAGGGGAGGCCGTAGAGGCAAAAACTCACAGTAAAAACTTTTTAAAATATATCCGAAGCAGAAAGCCTGTGAGGGAGTCAGTTGGACCGTTAGATGATCGAGGAGTTAAATGAGCACTTAGAGGAGATAAGGCCATTGCGGAAAGATTAAATGATTTCTTTGCTTCAGTGTTTACTGAAGAGGATGTTGGGGAGGTACCCATACTGGAGAAGATTTTTATGGGTAATGATTCAGATGGACTGAACCAAATCACGGTGAACCTAGAAGATGTGGTAGACCTGATTGACAAACTGAAGAGTAGTAAATCACCTGGACCAGACGGTATAAACCCCAGAGTTCTGAAGGAACTGAAAAATGAAATTTCAGACCTATTAGTACAAATTTGTAACCTATTATTAAAATCATCCATTGTACCTGAAGACTGGATGATAACTAATGTAACCCCAATATTTAAAAAGGGCTCCAGGGGCGATCCGGGAAACTACAGACTGTTTAGCCTGACTTCAGTGCCAGGAAAAATAGTGGAAAATGTTCTAAACATCAAAATCACAGAATATATAGAAAGACATGGTTTAATGGAACAAAGTCAGCATGACTTTACCCAAGGCAAATCTTACCTCACAAATCTGCTTCACTTTTTTGAAGGAGTTAATAAACATGTGGATAAAGGTGAACCAGTAGATGTAGTATACTTGGATTTTCAGAAGGTGATTGACAAGATTCGTCATGATAGGCTTCTAGGAAAAGTAAAAAGTCATGGGATAGGTGGCGATGTCCTTTCGTGGATTACAAACTGGCTAAAAGACAGGAAACAGAGAGAAGGATTAAATGGACAATTTTCTCAGTGGAAGGGAGTGGGCAGTGGAGTGCCTCAGGGATCTGTATTGGGACCCTTACTTTTCAATATATTTATAAATAATCTGGAAAGAAATACGACGAGTGAGATAATCAAATTTGCAGATGATACAAAATTGTTCAGAATAGTTAAATCACAAGCGGATTGTGATAAATTGCAGGAAGACCTTGTGAGTGGAAAATTGGGCATCAAAATGGCAGATGAAATTTAATGTGGATAAGTGCAAGGTGATGCATATAGGGAAAAATAAACCATGCTATAAAGACACAATTTTAGGTTCCATATTAGGTGCTACAACCCAAGAAAGAGATCTAAGCGTCATAGTGGAAAACACATTGAAATCGTCGGTTCAGTGTGCTGCGGCAGTCAAAAAAGCAAAATGAATGTTGGGAATTATTAGAAAGGGAATGGTGAATAAAACGGAAAATGTCATAATGCCTTTGTATTGCTCCATGGTGAGACCGCACCTTGAATACTGTGTACAATTCTGGTCGCTGAATCTCAAAAAAGATAATTGCGATGGAGAAGGTACAGAGAAGGGCTACCAAAATGATAAGGGGAAATGGAACAGCTCCATATGAGGAAAGACTAAAGAGGTTAGGACTTTTCAGCTTGGAGAAAGAGACGGCTGAGGGGGGATATGATAGAGGTGTTTAAAATCATGAGAGGTCTAGAATGGGTAGATGTGAATCGGTTATTTACTCTTTCGGATAATAGAAAGACTAGGGGGCCCTCCATGAAGTTAGCATGTGGCACATTTAAAACTAATCGTAGAAAGTTGTTTTTCACTCAACGCACAATTAAACTCTGGAATTTGTTGCCAGAGGATGTGGTTAGTGCAGTTAGTATAGCTGTGTTTAAAAAAGGATTGGATAAGTTCTTGGAGGAGAAGTCATTACCTGCTATTAATTAAGTTGACTTAGATAATAGCCACTGCTATTACTATCAATGGTAACATGGAATAGACTTAGTTTTTGGGTACTTGCCAGGTTCTTATGGCCTGGATTGGCCACTGTTGGAAACAGGATGCTGGGCTTGATGGTCTGATCCAGTATGGCATGTTCTTATGTTCTTATTTTCATTCACACACAGGCTCCCATTTGCTCTCAGACACACTTAGGCTCTCACTCACACATGCTGACTCACACATAGGCTCCCATTCTGTCTCAAACACACACAGGCTCTCACTCTTACATGCTGTCTCCCACACAGACTCACAGGATCTCACATGCAGGCTCCCACTCCTATACATATGTACACACAAAGGCTCTCACTCTCACATGCAGGCTGCCACATTCTGACACACACACAAAGGCTTTCACTCTGATATCCTGTCTCTCACATGCAGGCTCCCATGCCCCCCACAGCTACACACATTCTTTCTCACACAGCTTCATATTGCTACACAAAACACACTGGCTCTCACACGTTCTCTCTCACATGCAGGCTTTACTCTGATACATATGTACACACACAAATGCTCTCATTCTCACATGCAGGCTCCCACTCCCACACACCCATAAACTCTCACAACTACAAACTGGCTTTCACTCCCACGTGCTCTCTTACACCCACATATAGACTCTCAGATCCACATGCTCTCTCTCTATCTCTCTGTCTTGCACACATACACATATACACTCTCAGACAGGCCCCCTTCACATCCCCTCAAAGAGGCCCCCATTCACACACACAAATGCACACCCACACACACAGACATCCAGGTAGACTCCCAGTCACACACACAGGTAGGTTATCATTCACACTACACCCAAACCCACACCCACATCCAGGCAGATTACCATTCTCACACACACACACACACACAAACACACATACATACACACACACACACACACACACACACAGACATCCAGGTAGACTCCCAGTCACACACACAGGTAGGTTATCATTCACACTACACCCAAACCCACACCCACATCCAGGCAGATTACCATTCTCACACATACGCACAAACTCACATCCACACACAGACATCCAGGTAGACTCCCAGTCACACACACAGGTAGGCTACCATTTACACTACACACCCACCCACACCGACACCAGGCAAATTACCATTCTCTCACATACACAGACACACACAGACACATCCATACACATCCACACACTCACTCACAACCAGGCAGGTTCCCATTCACTCACATGCACAAAGCGAAAACATAATCAGGCTCCTCAATGGAAGACCACTGGCAGACCTGATCCTGCCTGCGGCCTAGAAGAGGCATAGGCCCAGGAGGCTGACAGCGGCTGAGAAGAGGCGCAGGCCTGAGAGGTGGCTGGTGGCTGAGAAAAAGAAGAAAGCCATTCTCCCACTGCTTCTTGTGTGCCTGCCCTGCACTCTTCAAAAATTGTGGGGCTTGCACTTCCTCTATGCTGATCTCGTGATGCACGAGATCAGCATAGAGCACATTGGCCGCACGTGGTTTGAAGACTGACACACTTAGAGAAGCAGGAGAATGGGCTTCTTCCTCTTCTCGGCTGCTGGCGGCATCCTGGGCCTCTTTTCTTTTCAGCTGCCGGTGGGATGGAGTCTGCAGGCGGCCTCCCAGGCCTCTTCCTTTTCTTGGCCGCCAGCAAGATGAGGTCACTGGCAGCCTCCTGGGCCTGTTCCTCTTCTTGGCTACTGGTGAGATGGGATCAGTTGGCGGCATCATGGACCTCCTCCTCTTCTCGGCTGCCAGTGGGATGGGGTCCGCTGGTGGCCTCACGGGCTTCTTTCTTTTCTCTATTGCCGCTTTCCTGGATGTGAATGTAGTTGGTGGTGCCTGTGCACTGCTGTGAACTGTGGACGCTATGCCCTTGCCACTAAGAGAGCCCTCTATTTACACCCCTACAACCCAAGGTCAGCTAGCCCCAAGAGAAACAGGGGCCAAGGAAGACCAAGAAGCAGCAGCAGCAGCAGCAGAGGTCAGTCAAACAGGCTGAGCCAGTCGTGGTTTTACCCTGTTATCTGCATGCATTTTTTAGGGAAATCAATAGGGACACCAGAACTACAAGTCCAAGCAGGTAGTATGGTAAAAACCAGGATTAGATCTACCTGTCTTGAAAAGAAATGGAGCCAATTGACAAATCTGCCTCTCCTCATACAACTTCTGAATTTCCTCGCATCCCACCCCAATGGCCTCTTCTTCTTTTTCTCTTCCCTCCCTCTATGGTTGACATGGTTTTTTGTTTTTTAGCAACAACCAGTCCTACTGTAGTTCTTATACAAGGTTATCCTATTACAGTGTACCCGTTCTCCTGGGAAGCTATTGAGATTTTTGCTCCCCTCCTCAACTGCAGCAAACAATTTATGGGGATGGTAAAATAGAAAGGTGAGACTTAATAAGAGAAGTGCTAAAGTTTATTTAAAACTTCCTTCTCCAATGACTTTGACTGATAAAGGGAAGAGAAGAGACCCTGAATTAGCTATTATAACGAGGTCGATATTCAAAAGCTATCTAGATGGATAACTTTTCAGTTATCCATCTAAATGGCTAGCTGGCAATATATTTAAAGCCGTATGCGGCTAAATTCTAGCCATATAAATCGGGGAATTGCAGGGGCAGGCGGGAGATGTTTTGGGGTGGGCCAGAGTTAGCCGCATAAGTTATGAGGCTAACTCTGATATGTGGCTAACTCTGATATGTGGCTAACTTTGTTATGCGGCTAACTTAACTAGCCACTTTGCGGCTAAATATCAGCCCCAACTTTGTCTTTGCTTTTCCTTTCCAGAGGGCACTTAAAGTTGTTCCTTAAACCCAGAAAATAATGCAGAAAGCTAACAACTCAGGTTCTGTCAAAGGCGTAGACACAAAGTTAGTCAAACTAATTTGGAAAAAGCATATGATGCAAAAAATAAACAAAACCATTGTGTGAAAAGTACAATTTGGAGTGGCTGTTTATTTGCACACAGAATGGATGTGAAGGCAAAGTGTTTAAAGTACTGATGGATCTTTGAATTTTTGTGGCTCTCAGGATCTGTTGTTTTGCTATGAATATTCTTGCTTTTTGTAACTGAGGCAAGGTTTGAGGATCAGACCTAGGTTATGTGGCTTAAGTCTGATCCATGGACCTTTTGTCTATCGTGACAGCAGCAGGTCCAGTCAATACCATTGAAAAATGGTGCCGACCGGGCCTGGGGCTATGGGGTACTGTGGGCCCCATCGTGGGATCATCTTCAATTTTTGGAGGTTTGGGGGTGCAGGAGGTGGGTCCGTAGTGGGGGGAGGTGGGGTGTCCTACTAACTATCAATGCTTTTTTCTGACATTAATGGGATGGAGGGGATGAGGGGTGATGAGGAGGGAGGAGAAGAGGAAGAGAAGGGATGGCACTATATCCCCAACAATTTTGGATAACTTTTGGGTTGGGGGTGGTGCTCAGTGTCACCCTTGAGGATTTTAAAAAGGGGTTGGGGCACTAAGTGTTGATGACAGGGTTGGGGGTTGGGAGGGGTCCGTTGTTGCACATGGTCTTAAATCTATTTTAAACACTTTGAGTTGTCAGGGCTGCCTTGAGTGGTAGTCCCGGGTGTTGCGTCCGTCAGTCTCAGATGGCTTCGACCTTTGTGCCTCACCTTTCTCTCTGCTTTCCCCGCTAGCCTTGGAAAGATGGCTGCCACTGCGTCTGCATGCTGCTCTCTCCGGCGTCCCCGGAACGGCAAAGGCAAAGCCTCACGCCATGTTCTTCTTAAGGGCCTCCTAGGGTGCACGCATGCACGCCACCCACGTCTTTATCCACGTCATGGCGGGAACCTTGGGGGCGTCCCCCTTGAGTGACGTCACGCCATCTGGGTATTTAGCCTGCCCTTGTTTGCTAGCTCATCGAGTTAGCAAGGATCGTGAATGGATGGAAAGCCTCCGGTCTGAGCTACTCTGTCGCTTCCTTGCTGCTGCTGGAAGCTCTCTCTGCCCTTCGGGATATTTCTCTAACCTGGGTACCCGCTCCTTGGGGGCCCTTTGCTTTCTTTCAGGTGCCTATCTGGGATCAGGTACTCACTCCTTGAGGGCCTGCTCTCCCGGGCTCAGTGCCTGAGTTCAACTACTTCTGCCTGCTGGGATCTCCACCTATACAGCTACCAACTTGTTGAGTAATCTAACATTCTCAGTCTGTCTCATCTACAGCTCTGCTGCACTGGGAACTTGCATCTGGATCTCCCTATACAATCTCTGTGAGACGGGTCCCCTCTGCCGAGGGTCCCTGGACTGCTACCTCTGGATCACCTCACTACTGCCACCTCTGGTGGTATACCGCAGCTGTATAATAAAAGATGAATCTCTGTGTTTGTGCATCCCGAGTCTAGCCTAGTACTGTGGTTCCTCACGGGGCTCCTCCCCATGGGCGTGGTCATCTGCACAGTACCCAAGAATCCACTCAAACACCTCAAAACCATAACACCAGGTTGAGCTGGGGGTTAGTCTTTACCTTCACTCAACTTTTTTTTTGCACATTTTTTCTGCAGTCGGCCTTTTAAGGCAATGGCATATTCTTCAGGTTGGGACCGCCATCGCTCCAAAAGGGCCACTAGCTGAGTTGCTTTGTCCCACAGTGATTTGCCATGAGTCAAAACGACGCACCATACCACTGTGATGTTTTTTCGGGCAAGGGGCCCACTATCATAGCGATACCTCCCTCCCCCACACTAATGGGAACCCGCCCATGGAAAAAAAAAATTCAAGCTTAGTTCCTCTAGGCCTTAGCAAGACAAATTTTGGTTGCTTATGTTAAGCTGATTTTCATTTGAATCAAGCCAGCTAGATTTTTGGCTGAAAATCAGCTGAAACCGAAGTGGCTAAAACTATGCTGCCTAGTTTTAGGGCACCTAAAGTTTTCTGGTAAGTGCTGAAAATCTGTGCTAGATGGCTAAGTCCTTTCCCAGCTCTCCCAAGCCACCACCCTACCTTCCCCCCTCTTTCTCCTGTGCATTAAAAAAATTTGGGGGGTGCACATTGTGCCACCAACCCCCTCCCCCCCCTTCCTGCCTCTCCTCCTGAAAGCCAGCTCAGCATTAATTAAAAAATGGTTGCTGGCAACACTCCCTCGGATGATGCTTCTATCTGTATGAACTTCCCCCCATCACTCACTTCCTCAATCCTTCTACTCCTTACTAGCCAAAACATCCCCGGCCAAGCCAGAAGGATATAAGATGATGGTCCTTCTGGTTTAGTATCTAGCATTAATTTGGCTCTCTAGATTTAAACTCATCTTCATTTGGAAACCAAGTGGCGAGGTTCAGTTGAAAACCAGCTTAACTTTGCTGGCCAAAATTTGGCATTTCGCACCCTTTTGAATGTTGGCGCCTATATCTTTAAAGCTCTCTGTTCTGCAGTGGGATGAATCGTCAGTGTTTCTGCAGACTGTGGTGTTATAATAAAGTGCTTTTTGTCCGCTTGCAGTACTAATAAGTGCTGTCTAACGAAAATTTTCATCTGCCTGTGTCCTAGTGATCGGGTATCCGGGAAGAATGTCTTAGATTTGGGTTCTAGCCACCATTTAACTTACAGATCATGCAGGTCTTTGAAGAAGGATGACAGCTCCTGACTTTAAGCGCTTTATGGAGTGTACAGACTTCATTTACTATGCCATATCTTGATCAATTTGATATAATCCTATCATATTCTGCCTGACATGCTTTAAGTAAAATAAATGTTCCCTTAAACCACGCTATTACAAAAGCATTAAAACCTAATCTACATGCACCACCTTATCAACTGTATCAAATCTTCTCTTAGCATTTCTGACACTATAATTTAGAAAATCTTTATTGGCTTGGTCTTGGGATAGCCTGAAATACATTATTAATGGGGTTTTTTTTTTTTTTTTTACTTCTGAATGCCACACACAGCAAGTACAATCTGGTTCATTGTAAGTAGACTGCATTCTTCTCCTGACATTGTGCATTTTACATTTTTTTGTTAGAAATATAATTGTTCTGTCTAAAACATGTCTCTGTCATTTGTGTAATCCTGAGTTCACAGGCTCAAATCTCAGTATATTTGATTCTATTTACCTTCCAAGGCATATAATGTGAGTATCGATTGTGACCAGTGAGTAAAACTGCAATATTATTGCAAAGAAATTAAAGTATCACTTTAGAGCAGGAACCAGGATGGCAAATGACAGTGATGGCAAAGACAAGTTTGGCATGCATGTTTTCTTGTAAAGACTGGCTCAGGGCACTTTATATCTTCCCAAACCACAGATGATAATGTTTTGTCTTGTAATAATCAATTTGCAAGATATGGGTGAATGCCAGAGTTTTCCCCAATGACCCCATTGAACTGCTATAAATAAAGGCCTGATTCACTTATAGATCAATATTCAAGAAGCTGCTGAGCAGAAAAGTTAGCTAATTAAGTTTACTTGGTTAACTTGTTCCCTAATGTTCAACCAGTAGCCCCATAGTCTGAATATACTTGGCTGAAATTACCCAGATAATGTTTCCAGAGTAACTTTGCCACTGACTGGCTTTCTGAATATTTGCATAAAAGCCTCAAAAATGAATAAAAAATATTGTGCAGCCAAGCAGCTGCACGAGCACTCCTGCCCTCCAATATAATTTAAAATTGCCCTGTGACCATGGTACTGATCCCCCTAACTCAAATATTTAAAGAAAGTGCCTAAAATCTCCACTTCCTACATCCCCACCCCCAACCTCTAAAACTGTCCCGAAAGCAGAGCATGAGCAGGAAAGGCTATTACCTGCTTCTGCTCTGCTGAATACTAAGTACAAATTATTCTGATGGATATTGGCATTTAGTATTATTTACTGCAATTGGACAATGATAGGTTCCTTCATTGTCAGCTGTCAGTGAAGGGACCATGCAGAATGGGGATTCATCTCTTCACTGACAAACACTCTTTTCAATCTGCAAGCTTTTGAATTTGCAAGCTTTTTTCCCATAGACAGAGAATGGGAGAAAAGTCGTAATATATAAAGCCCTAAGAGTCTGATATAAAGCGCTGAGTGCCTGAATTTAAGTGCCTTAATTAGGATATGGTTTGACTACTGTTTTTTTTTTTTTACTTTTTATTTATTTATTGACAAAGTTGGAATACAAGCAAGGCTATAAACTCTTACAAAAGTCTTCATCAAGTACAAACTAGGAGTAACATCACCAAATCACTCACCACTAATTACATGGAGTGATAAAATCTCCAATAGGGGTCCCAGATTCTATTATACAACATTTCTTTATCTTGTAACATATATGTTAATTTTTCTAGTAGAGCCACATCGCTCATCTGGGTCCCCCAGTGTTCCAGCGTAGGTACTGATTTCCATTTCTGCGCAATTGAAAGACGCACAGCAATGAGCAGCTGTTGCACCAACTGCTTTTGGTACCAACTGAATCACTGACCACCCCAAAGTCTTAAGAGGCAAAGCTCTGGGGAGAAGACCACTGAATAACCCACTATTTGCTCAATTAAGTGACCCACCTGCTGCCAGAAGGCAAATACATAAGGGCAGCCCAACCAAACATGCATATATGAGCCATCTTGCCTACATCCCCGCCAACACAAAGGTGATGCCGTGGCCAACACAAAGGTGATGCCGTGGCATCAAACTTACTAAAAAACATTGGATATCTATAACCTCTCATTATTAAATGAACCAGCTTTCTGTCTGTTTAGCACACAAAGAGTATCTATGTGCCTTTCGCCAGATAAGTCTCCATGCTTTTGAATCTAACTGAACCCCCAAATCATCAGCCCAACTCTGCTCAACTTTTAATATGGGGGAACAATTCAAGTGAGTTTGTATAAACACCCTGTACAATACAGAGCACGCTTTCTGCCGGTCAGGACCTCCTGCAAGAACTAACTCAACAGACGAGGGTTTAGACCAGGACCACCCCTCCCTCTGTTTTTTACGTCTGGTTGCAAGCAAATGAACATAATAACCCCGTGATTGGGCAGGAACATCAAACTCTTCTTGAATCTCCTCAAAAGTTCAAAATGTATCCTCCTCATATAAATCATTCAGACATTGTAGCTCCGCCTCCCACCATCGCTTCGCTGCCAAGCTGTAAATTTGAATGGACAAGGCTGGATTCTTTCACAAAGGGAAAAATGTCAGGAGACCCCCCCTGCCACTAAAACCCAACCCTTTACATATAGCCCGCCAGACCTTAACTGTACAGGCAATAGAGGGGCAGGTTCGACATACTCGCCTGCCCGCTGGAATCAGTGAAGGTAAGGTGAGTAATGAAATAAGATCAGTCTCCCTAGCCAAGTACTGCTTGATAGGCAACCATGACACCCTTTGGTCTCTGTAGAGCCAGGAAAAGATACCTCTCAAACGAGCAGCCCAAAAGTAGGTCTGCAGGTCCGGAAAGGCCATACCTCCCCACTCCTTAGGCCTACACAGAGTATGTAACTTGACCCGTGCAGGTTGTTTGACTACTTTTTTTGTGGATGGAGGTTATTGCTCCCATGGCACTGGCAAGTGGTAATTTTTCAGGTCACATAAGATAGATGCTATATGTTGAGGAAAAATTTGGTTTTGGGATTCTTCTCAAAACACAAGAGGTTGATGCTACTTTAATAAGTCTAATAAATGTGCTATATGTTATTTTCCTTGGCTATGAGAGAGTATTATGTATTGTAAGATGTTTAATGTCATGTCCTAATTTGTGAATTGTTTACAGGTTGCAGTGATCTACTTACCTTTTAAATCCTAGGTGCTTCCCTGTGCTGGTAACAGGAAACCCATGGAGAAGGTACAACTCTACGGATGGCTTCTTGGATGAAGAAGGAGGTGTTGAATTGTATACCTAAATTGTTAAGTGATGTTTGTTGTAATTAATGTACATTTGCACAAATGGTTCTCCTAAAGGTTTTTGTGGGGGAAGGGTATAATCCTGCAGATAGTCGCTAGAAAGGAGTTCTAGAGAGTTTCTGCTCTCTAGAGGGGTTGCAAGATGCAAGGATCTTCCGGGGTGCTAAGGGGAGTTTATGACCAGTCTCCCCCTGGGCCTCCCAGAAGATTTCTGGTCCCCACTTGGTGAATCCTGATGGACTAAGCACATTCCGGGGCTGTAGCAATGTCACTTGCCCTCTCTGCAGTTTCTGAAGGTGGCCCCCAAGGAAATGGGGGTTAAAGATGTATTTTTTTTATTTAAAAGGATTTATATTCTGCACAGCTAACAAAAGCTGTTTGAGGCAGAGTACATGTGTTACACACATAAAAATAAATAAAATAACATAACAATACAGCTAGGACAGACAATATCCCGCTCATTTCATGTAAATATCAAGGCTTACATACAAAACATATTACTGCTTAAATGCTAAGCCAAACAAAAAAGTCTTCAATGCTTTTTTTTAAATGACCTTGTGCATTCAATATTCTGGAGCTGATCAGGCAGAAAGTTTCAAAACAGGGGATCAATGACTGAAAAGGAGTTTTCTTTGGTAAATTCCAGATATACCAATTTTATAGAATGAACTTCTAGCAAGTTTGTGTTGCAGATCAGATTGAGTGTTGTGGCTCTGGTGTTCACGGAGCATGGTAGACACAACCTCCAGAGTGGCACGGGAGGGCATGATTGCTGGAGCTTAGGTTTGGGCAGTCCATGGGGGATGGAGCAAGGCAGGCTGTGCAGGCTAGGCTGGAGCACAGGAATGATGTGCAGGCAGAGCTGGGACTCAGGAACAGAGTGCAGGCTGTGTGGAAGTTCAGGAATGGCCTGCAAGCTGGACTAGAGCTCAGGAATGGAGTGCAGGCTAGGTTGGACCTCAGGAATGGACTGGAGCTATGGGCAGGTAAGAGGGATTTGGAGCTCGGGAACAGACTGGAACTGCATGCAGTTAAGAGGGAACTGGAGCTCAGGAACAGACTGGAGCTGCGTGGAGGTAAGAGGGAACTTGAGTTTGGGAACCTGCTGAAGCTGCATAGAGGTAAGAGTGAGGCTGGAACTCAGGAACACTGGAACAGAGTGCAGGTAAAAGTGACGCTCAGGAACACTGGAACAGAGTGCAGGTAAAAGTGAAGCTCAGAAACACTGGAACAGAGTGCAGGTAAAAGTGACGCTCAGGAACACTGAAACAGAGTGCAGGTAGGTGTGGAACAGAACTCAAACAGGGACTGGAACTAACTGAGACAGGATAAGAAAAGGACAACACAGAACATGAAACATAAAGCCGGAAGGAAGCATAAGCAAGAAAGGCTCCGAGGAGTAAGGCAAGGAGAGGCCAAGGGAAGTCTCAGGGCTAGGCTGAGCCTGGGTAGGCTGGAGGTCAGGGAGACAGAGAGAGCCCTAGAGTCAGGAAGAGGCCAAGAGGGACCTAAGAGTTAGGCATGGATAGAGCTGAAGGTCAGGAAGTCACAAGACAGAGACAAGAGCAGAAGGCCAGATGGCTACAAAGCAGGGTCTGGAAACAGAAGGCCCAGAGGCCACGAGGAAACACAAGGCATGGCTATAGTCAGAAGGCCCAAAGGCCACAAGACGAACAAAGGAAAGACCTGAAGGCTGCAAGGCAGAAGTGGCTATTTATTTTATTTATTTATTTGTGTGTTTTTATATACCGAAGTTTGGTACAAGCCTTCACTCCGGTTTACAGGTATAACAACTTCTTACATTAAAGGTCATAACAATTGATATAATATGTTAACAGATACACTATAACATTTATCTTTACTAACGGTAGCATGGTAACAATTAACTTTACTAACACTGTTACTATTTACTTGTCCGAATTTTAGGAGAAAATGGTTTCATGTCTTGACGTGGAAATGTGGATCAGTGGGTCTGGAGGGTGTGTGGCTAGAGCAAGGAGCCAAATAGAACTCAATGCCGAAGCACTGAGGCAGGGGCTAGACAGTTAAGTAGGATTGTGGTCTGGGCATGGTACAGACAGGCAAGAGGAGCTTGGACAGTCAGGGAAATGTGCCAGCGGAGGCTGTAGGACTGTAGGACTGGCTGAAGCAAGAAACTAGGGACGTGCTAGAGAATACATTTCAGAGCAGGGTCCATTGGAGGCCTCTGGTGGAGGGGAGGCCACACAGTGGCTGGAACCATAGCACTGAGCAGGTTTATAAACTGATAAAGTTGCATTTATCCAGAATCCTCATATAAAAGCCTAAGAAATATGGATGTTATTTTAAATTCTATCCTCCACTTTACTGATAGCAAGTAAAGTGATGACAAAACAGAAGTAATGTGATCCCTCATCTATGCACTCAATAAAATCTGTGCTGCCGCATTTTACACTAATTGCAGCGGATGGATCACATTCGCTAGGAGGCCAGTGTATAACACTTTGCAGTAATCTAGGCCAGCTAAAATGACAGCCTGCAACACTATACAAAAGTCATGTGGCTCAAGAATTTTCTGATCACTTGCAGCTTGTAAAATGAGGATTTGATGGTTGCTTAGATATGGGATACCATAAATAAACTAGAATCAATAACAATTATCTGTATATTAATGAAACCTGGGCAATGAATAATGACACCTCTCTATTGAATCAATGCTGTCCTCAGGACTATCTTTTTTCTTCCATCTGCAACAGTCACAGTGAGGAGGTGGCTTAGCTATATTTTACAAGAAATCATTGGACTTCAAAATTACTACAACTAATGTTCCATCTCCATTTAAATTATTTTAATCTTTTGGCAACTCCCTCGATATATGCCTAATAAGAACATAAGAACATAAGAAATTGCCATGCTGGGTCAGACCAAGGGTCCATCAAGCCCAGCATCCTGTCTCCAACAGAGGCCAAACCAGGCCACAGGAACCTGGCAATTACCCAAATACTAAGAAGATTCCATGCTACTGATGCAATTAATAGCAGTGGCTATTCCCTAAGGGGTAGATTTTATAAAATACGGGGTCGGCGCGCGCAAGGGGGTGCACATTTGTGCAACCTGCGCGCGCCGAGCCCAGCGCGCGCTGCCTGTTCCCTCCGAGGCCGCTCCGATTTCGGAGCGGCCTCGGAGGGAACTTTCCTTCGCCCTCCCCCACCTTCCCTCCCTTCCCCTACCTAAACCACCCCCCCGGCCCTATCTAAACCCCCCCCTTACCGTTGTTGGCAGATTTACGCCTGCTAAAAGAAGACGTAAATCTGCACGCGCCAGCAGGCTGCTGGCGCGCCGTCACCCAACCCGGGGGCTGGTCTGGAGGCCTCGACCACGCCCCCGGGCCGGCGCCGTGCCCCCTGGCACGCCCCCGAAACGCCGCGTCGTTTCTGGAACGCCCCTGGACATGCCCCCTCCTGCCCCTTTTTGAAAGCCCCGGGACTTATGTGCGTCCCGGGGCTTTACGCGAGCCGGCGGCCTATGCAAAATAGGCGCGCCGGCGCACGAGGGCCCTGCGCGTGTAAATCCAGAAGGATTTACGCGTGCAGGGCTTTTAAAATCCGCCCCTAAGTAAACTTGATTAATAGCCGATAATGGACTTCTCCTCCAAGAACTTATCTAAACCTTTTTTGAACTCAGCTACACTAACTGCACTAACCACATCCTCTGGCAACAAATTCCAGAGCTTTATTGTACGTTGAGTGAAAAAGAATTTTCTCCGATTAGTCTTAAATGTGCTACTTGCTAACTTCATGGAATGCCCCCTAGTCCTTCTATTATTCGAAAGTGTAAATAACCGATTCACATCTGCTCGTTCAAGACCTCTCATGTTCTTAAGACCTCTATCATATCCCACCTCAGCTGTCTCTTCTCCAAGCTGAACAGCCCTAACCTCTTCAGCCTTTCCTCATAGGGGAGCTGTTCCATCCACTTTATCATTTTGGTTGCCCTTCTCTGTACCTTCTCCATCGCAACTATATCTTTTTTGAGATGCGGCGACCAGAATTGTACACAGTATTCAAGGTGCGGTCTCACCATGGAGCGATATAGAGGCATTATGACATTTTCCGTTTATTAACCATTCCCTTCCTAATAATTCCTAACATTCTGTTTGCTTTTTTGGCTGCTGCAGCACACTGAGCTGACGATTTTAAAGTATTATCCACTATGATGCTAGATCTTTTTCCTGGGTGGTAGCTCCTAATATGGAACCTAAAATCGTGTAACTACAGCAATGGTTATTTTTCCCTATATGCAAAATCTTGCACTTGTCCACATTAAATTTCATCTGCCATTTGGATGCCCAATCTTCCAGTCTTGCAAGATCCTCTTGTAATGTATCACAATCCGCTTGTGATTTAACTACTCTGAATAATTTTGTATCATCCGCAAATTTGATAACCTCACTCGTCGTATTCCTTTCCAGATCATTTATATATATATTGAAAAGCACCGGTCCAAGTACAGATCCCTGAGGCACTCCACTGTTTACCCTTTTCCACTGAGAAAATTGACCATTTAATCCTACTCTCTGTTTCCTGTCTTTTATCCAGTTTGTAATCCATGAAAGGACATTGCCTCCTATCCCATGACTTTTTAGTTTTCTTAGAAGCCTCTCATGAGGGACTTTGTCAAACACGTTCTGAAAATCCAAATACACTACATCTACCAGTTCACCTTTATCCCCATGTGTATTAACCCCTTCAAAAAAATGAAGCAGATTTGTTAGGCAAGACTTCCCTTGGGTAAATCCATGTTGACTGTCTTCCATTAAACCATGTCTTTCTATATGCTCTACGATTTTGATCTTGAGAATAGTTTCCACTATTTTTCCCGGCACTGAAGTCAGGCTCACTAGTCTATAGTTACCCAGATCGCCCCTGGAGCCTTTTTTAAATATTGGGGTTAAATTGGCCACCCTCCAGTCCTCAGGTACAATGGATGATTTTAATGATAGGTTACAAATTTTAACTAATAGATTAGAAATTTTATTTTTAGTTTCTTCAGTACACTAGGATGCATACCATCCGGTCCAGGTGATTTGCTACTCTTTAGTTTGTCAATCTGGCCTACTACATCTTCCAGGTTCACAGTGATTTCATTCAGTTCGTCTGACTCATCACCCCTGAAAACGATCTCCGGATCTGGAATCTCCCCAACATCCTCATTAGTAAACACAGAAGCAAAGAATTCATTTAATCTTTCTGCAATGGCCTTATCTTCCCTAAGAGCCCCTTTAACCCCTCTGTCATCTAATGGTCCAACCGACTCCCTCACATGTTTCTTGCTTTGGATATATTTTAAAATGTTTTTATTATGAGTTTGTGCCTCTATGACCAATTTCATTTCAAATTCTCTCTTCGCCTGTCTTATCAATGCTTTACACTTAGGTTGACAATGCTTATGTTTTATCCTATTTTCTTCAGATGGATCCTTCTTCCAATTTTTGAAGGATGTTTTTTTGGCTAAAATAGCCTCTTTCACCTCACCTTTAAACCATGATGGTAATCGTTTTGCCTTCCTTCCACCTTTCTTAATGCGAGGAATACATATGGACTGCGCCTCTAGGATTGTATTTTTAAACAATGTCCATGCCTGTTGAACCCTTTTAACCTTTGCAGCTGTACCTTTCAGTTTTTTTTTTTAATTTTCCTCATTTTATCAAAGTTTCCCTTTTGAAAGTTTAGTGTTAGAGCTGCAGATTTACTTATTGTTCCCCTTCCAGTTATTAGTTTAAATTTGATCATGTTATGATCACTGTTGCCAAGTGGCCCCACTACCGTTACCTCTCACCAAATCCTGCATTCCACTAAGAATTAAATCTAAAATAGCTCCCTCTCTTGTTGGTTCCTGAACCAATTGCTCCATGAAGCAGTCATTTATTACATCCAGGAACTTTATGTCTCTAGCAAGTCCTGATGTTACATTTACCCAGTCAATATTGGGGTAATTGAAATCTCCCATTATTGCACTGCCAAACTGGTTAGCTTCCCTGATTTCTCTTAGCATTTCATCATCTGTCTGACTATCACTATACTCTTACCCAACACACATGGGATTTCTACCCATATAGATTCTACTGAGCATTTAGTCTCTTGTATGATCTTTATCCTGTTGGACTCTATACCCTCCTGGACATAAAGTGCCACACCCCCACCAAGTTGATCCTCCCTATCATTGCGATATAATTTGTACCCTGATAATGCACTGTCCCATTGGTTACTCTCCTTCCACCAAGTCTCTGTGATGCCAATTATGTCAATCTCATCATTTGCTGCTATACACTCTAACTCTCCCATCTTACTTCTTAGACTTCTGGCATTGGCATACAGACATTTCAAAGTGTGTTTTTTGTTTGTATTAACAATCTGCTTTTCAGTTGTTAGGGATAATTTGGAAATCATTAACTTCCGTGATTTTTTACATATAGGCACATGGACTATGTTTGCTTTTAATGGAACCTCTCTGTTGGGATGCCCTAACTCTCCTGTTTCATTAGTATCCTTCAAGGATACATTTCTCTGAACCATGCACTGCTGAGTGACTGTCGGCTTTCCCCCTTGTTCTAGTTTAAAAGCTGCTCTATCTCTTTTTGAAAGTTAGTGCCAGCAGCTTGGTTCCACTCTGGTGTCCCCATGGACTCCTCAATCACAATTGTTCTCCGCTGGTTGAATTCTTCTCCACTGCTGTTCCTCATCCTTCAAAAGCCCTGATTGTTGGAGACGTTAACCTTCATGTGAACAAGGTTCCATTATCCTCAGCTTGTGAAACTTTCCTGGAATTCTATCAGCCTGAGGCTGGAAGCAGATAATTTCCTCCCCCACCTATAGAGCCAGGCATACACTGGACTTAATTTTTCTCAACACTTCCATTTTTTCCTAGTCAATGACAATGGAAGTATACAACCAATAAATAACAAAGGGAACCAAAATGAAAATTCAAACAAAACTGGGTCAACAAGGCATAATATAAAATTTCAAAGTGAAGGTATCAGCAAGCCTGACAGCATGTTCAAATCTAAAGAACCGCCCGGAGATTTTGATTATCCACCTTATATAAAGTTATTTTTGAACAACATTGTGATATAGAATCTTTAGTCTATAATCCTTGTTACTGTGCATAATAAGAGACATTTCAAATCCTGATGATGAAAATCTGAGGGAAAAAGCCTGACATGGCTGGTGTTTTGCTTAGAAAAGCTTCATCAGTGTTGTATGAAAAGCATTTCTTAAAGCTAAGTACAGTCATCAGGAATGGCTATTTTTACATCTACTGTTTTATCACCTTCACGTATATTTTATTTATTTATTTATTTATTTATTTAAAAGTTTTTCTATACATCATTAAGTTATTTACCATCATAACGGTTTACAATAGGGCACATATAGCAAAGAAAAGCGTACTTTACAAGGAGGGTGCCAATAGTATCCGGTAACAAATAAGCATTCAGTACTATTTGGTTTATGACATGGAATTTCATTAATGAAATCCATATGGGAGAGTACATGTGGTTGATTTTCATCATTTCGGATTATTGACTACAATTATCTATGGGATAAAAATAATTTCCAGGTAGGTATCTGGAGATTATGTGCTGGGTGCTCTATGCCTGCTCTTCCTTATTTATTTGCTTGCGCCATTCTCTTTGTAAAAGGCTTGTTTGAAAAGCCAGGTTTTGAGGTTTGTTTTGAAAAGTTTATAATTTCTCTGGAGTCTTAGATTGAGGGGCATAGTGTTCCATAATATGGGACCAGCCAGAGATAGTACACATTCCCTAACCTGGGTTAGTCTTGCTGTTTTTACAGATGGAATGGTTAAGAAAGCTTTGTTTGATGATCTTAAATTTCTATGTGGTATGTGTACTCGAAGTGCTGTGTTCAGCCATTCTGCTTTTTCGTCGTGAATCAATTTGTGTATTGTGCAAAGTGCTTTGAACTGAACTCTTTGTTCGATGGGTAGCCAATGCAGTTTGGCTAGTGTATCTGTGATGTGATCTTTTTTGCTTTTTTCAGTAAGAATTCTCACTGTGGAGTTTTATAATATTTGCAGTGGTCTTATCGTAGTGTAAGGTAAACCAAGCAGTAGTGCGTTACAGTAGTCAGTGCTTGCAAATATTAGTGATTGAAGCACAGTGCGAAGGTTTGGCAGAGACAGTAATGGTTTTAGCTTTCTAATTACCATAAGTTTAGAATACCCTTCTTTAACCTTTAGTGATATGTGCTGTTTGAGGTTTAGCTTTGTATCAATTATGACGCCGAGGTTGCGTACCTTCTCGGCTAAATCAAGTTTTTGGTTGCTGTCGAGTATTATTGGAGTTTGCGTAATGTTTATATTCTTTCTTTCTAGGTGTAAGAATTCAGTTTTATTGATGTTAATTACCAGTTCCATTTGGTTTAGTAGTTGTTTTATTATGTCAAGATACATAATGGCTAAACTTATTGTTTTTTCAATGGTGTCCTCTATTGGTAGGATTAATTGAATGTCATCGGCATAAATGTAATGTGTGATTCCTAGCCCTGCAAGGAGATGGCATAGTGGAAGTAGATATATGTTAAAGAGTGTCGCTGAAAGTGCTGATCCCTGTGGAACTCCTGTTTTTAGGGTTATTTTTTTCAGATAGAGTGTTATTAATTTGTACCTAAAATATTCTGTTGGTTAGATATGACCTGAACCATGTGATTGTGATACCGTTTAGTCCTATTTCTTCAAGTCTTTTGATTAGTTTTTCATGATTCACTGTGTCAAATGCTGCTGATAAATCCAGTAATACCAGAATGTAATGTTTTTCACTGTCGAATCCTCTTGGTATATTATCTGTTAGTGCAAGTAAAAGGTTTCAGTGCTGTAGTGCTTACGGAAGCCATGTTGTGATGGGTATAGGATATTGTTATTTTCTAAGTGCTCAGATAGTTGTTTTTGAACTGTTTTTTCAATTAATTTTGCATTTTGTGGTAGGTTGGAGACTGGCCTATAGTTTTTCTCCTTAAGTTCATCAAATACGGGCCTCCATTGTACAGAATTGGCATGCATTACAGACTTATGACATCTTCAAAGATTTGTAACAAACAGAGTGCCAACAGTGCCCACAGTATATGAAAGATGCTTACATTTGTCAAAATTGACCAGTCATAATAGGCTTCATTGTGGGAGCAGTTCGCTTTATGACTCAGCCTTACTTATAATCATCGGTCAAGTGAACATATTTTTTTTTTATTTTTAAATATTGCTTAGTGAATATAACTTATCTAAAAAATAACCGCTGCTTTATTGAATAGCTCTGAAGCCTTGGTTCTTAACACACCCAAAGATTTACCACGCATCATTTATACTAGAGGTCCCAATTTATTTGATTTGTTAGTTCACTTCACAAGTTCTCAATTGGTTGAATCTACTAGATTAAATGGAGCTCACAGCCCTTGTGGCAATTGTTCTGTGTGCCATTTATCCATGAATACATCTTCAGTAATGATTTATGCGATAAATCGGACTGTCAGGTTGAAACACACTACCACATGTACTTCATCCTTTGTGATTTATTTGATTGAATGTCCTTGCAAAAAAATCTACATAGGCAAGACCTCGCGTATGATAAAAATTCACATCAGAAAGCAAATGCTCCATTGGTTCCTCAATGTGAGGAGACACAGCATATATTTGATGATCTATGGTTTTGTGTCATTGATCAACTCATGATTGGGTGGCAGGGAAGTGATTCCAATTTGCAACTACTTCACTTAGAACCACGTTGGATACAAAGATTACAATCAGTTATACCTATTGGACTTACGGTAATTCAGAATGCAATTTTAGTATTTTTTTGAATTGATTATATGTTTTACATTAATTATTGATGCTTTCTGTTGTGACCGTCGCTGCCCGACTTCTCCGCTCCACCCAGCTTACCTCTTTTGCGACTCCCTCTTTGGTTGATGGAAATTTGGCTGCCGCGGCGTATTCTTACCGACCTCCTCCGGCATCCCTGGACTGACTAGACGCTGCCTTCTGCCATGTTCTCCTGAAGCCTAAGGGCACATGCGCAGCGCGGGCCCCGACTTAGTACCAGCTGTGGCGTGAACCCCAGGGGCGTTCCCCCTGAGATGACGTCATCCTTACTGGTCTTCATTTTTGCTAGCTATTCGAGTTAGCAAGGGAGCTTCCTCCAGGTATTGCTGCAGATGGGATTCGCTCTCTGCATAACTTACTACTCTGCCTCCTCGGACTTTACCAGGGGTACCCGCTCCTCAAGGGCCTCGCTCTCTCTCTTGCTTTTCAGGTCGCAGTCTGGAACTGGTACTCGCTCCTCGAGGGTCCACGTTCCCGGACCTGCAACCGAATACTAGGTTTGCCAGGAAGTCACCGCTGCCTACAACACCAGTGAGTTACCATCTCTCTCTCAGAGCTTTCCCTGGAACCAGGTACTCACTCCTCGAGGGCCTACTTCATTCCAGCCTCTGGGCTGCTTCAAGAGACTATTGTGTGAGTGTTACCATCAAGGTTCTGTTCCTGAACTCTGCATACTCTGCCTACTCACTATACTCAGTTTCTCTACAGCTCAGCCATCCTGGGATCGCTGTTCCAGTGCCTGAGGGACTACAGGCCAGCCGGGCTCTTCCAGCTCACTACTGTCACCTCTGGTGGTTCACTATACAGTTTAATAATAGATCTAGTGTATGTCTGTCTCCCAACTCTGAGCCTGACCGGTGGCCCCTCTCGGGATCTTCCCCTGGGGGCGTGGTCATCTGCCACCGGCCCAAGGATCCACCCACAATTATCACAAATAACAGATTGCTAACTCCATGGATCTGGCACAGCTCAATGCCTTAGAGGCCATACCGTGCCTGGCCCTGCGCATTTCGGAACAGCAAATGCCTTGGAGAAACTTACTTCAGCGTTCCATCAGCTACACACACAGAAGGTTCAAGGCACAGCCTACGACTCAAGTGATGCCAGGACTGCCGCCCCAATATGCATCCTTCGGGGATGTATTTTCCAAAGAAGCGGCTGAAGTTCTGCCCTGGAGATAGAAACACCAGAGCAGATGCTCTGTCACGCTCTTTTCATTCGGAGGATGTGCCTGATGTGCCACAGCACATAATTGACCCGAAGAAGATCCTCTTGGCATCCACCCAGTCTGTACCCGCTGGTAAAACAATCATTCCAAAAAGACTCAGGAAGAAAGTGCTCTTTTGGGTGCATGATTCCAAGCTGGCTGGCCATCCTGGCCAACGCTGTACCCTGCTCAAGATACAGAAGCTGTATTGGTGGCCTACCATCAAAAAGGATACCTATTCCTACGTGGCATCCTGCACCAATTGTGCCAAGAACAAACCTGCTTCTGGACAACCATGGGGTCAGATGCAACCACTGCCAGTTCCAGAGCGACCCTGGTCGCACATCGCTACTGAGTTTGTAGTCGATTTACCCACTTCCGGAGGAATGAACACCATCTGGGTGACAGTGGATCGATTTAGCAAGATGGCACACTTCGTGGCGCTTCCTGGCCTACCTTCAGCCTTGGAGCTTGCAAAGCTCTTCATAACGCACATATTCCGCCTCCACGGACTATCTTCTCACATCGTATCCGACCGTGGGTCCCAATTCACGGCACGATTCTGGAGGGCCTTGTGCAAATTGTTTGACATCTCTCTAGACTACATCTCAGCCTATCATCCGCAGTCGAATGGCCAGATGGAACAGATGAATCAAACAATGAAGCAGTTTATTTGAGCTTATGTCACGTCCCGACAGAATAACTGGGCCGAATTGCTTCCATGGGCTGAATTCACCATCAACTCTCATCCAGCAACATCTACTGGATTGTCACCTTTTGAAGTGGTTTTTGGACGTTCCCCAACTCCGCCACTTCCACTGAAGCTCTCAGTGACATCTCCAGCAGCACAATCCACTGCTGATATCCATAATCTGTGGGTTCAGACAAAGGACATGCTAATCAAAGCGAGAGACCGTGCTAAGAAGTACTACAATGCGCACCATTCGCAAGCTTCAGTCTTTAAGCCAGGAGACAAGGTCTGGTTATCAACCAAGCACCTCAGACTTAAACTACCCTCCTCTCGGTTTGCTTCTCACTACGTGGGACCATTCCCAGTCCTTCAACATATTGGCAAAGTCACCTACTGTCTGAAGCTACCACCTGGTCTCAACATCCATAATGCTTTCCACGTTTCATTTCTGAAACCACTCATACTCAGCGAATTTTCTTCCAAATCTCAGGATCCACCTGTCATCAATACAGAAGACGACTTAGAGTTCAAAGTTGAAGAGATTCTGGATGTTCGAAAAAGAGGCAATACTTTTGAATATCTTCTTTCCTGGGAAGGTTTCGGCCCCGAAGAAAACTCTTGGGAGCCTCAGACCAATATCCTTGACAAAGAGATGCTTTGTCATTTCCACATCTCACATCCTTCCAAACGCAAGCCTGGTACCTGAAGAGGAGATCGCTCTTTGAAGGGGGGTACTGTTGCGACCGTCACTGCCCGACGTCTCCACTCTGCCCACCTTACCTCTTTTGCAACTCCCTCTTTGGTTGATGTATGTTTGGCTGCCGCAGCGTCATCTTGCCGACCTCCTCTGGCGTCCCCTGATCGGCTAGACACTGCTTTCTGCCATGTTCTCCTGAAGGCTAAGGGCGCGTGTGAGGCGCGGCCCCGACTTAGTACCAGCTGTGGTGCGAACCTCAGGGGCGTCCCCCTGAGATGACGTCATCCTTACCGGATATTTATTTAGTGTCTTCGTTTTTTCTAGCTATTCGAGTTAGCAAGGGAGCTTCCTCCAGGTACCGCTGCAGATGGGATTCGCTCTCTGCATACCTTGCTACTCTGTCTCCTCGGACTTTACCAGGGGTACCCACTCCTCGGGGGCCTCTCTCTCTCTCTTGCTTTTCAGGTCGCAGTCTGGAACCGGTACTCACTCCTCGAGGGCCCACGTTCCCGGACCTGCTACTGAATATTACTTCTGCCAGGAAGTCACAGCTGCCCACAACACCAGTGAGTTACCATCTCTCTCTCAGAACTTTCCCTGGAACCAGGTACTCGCTCCTCGAGGGCCTACTTCATTCCAGCCTCTGGGCTGCTTCAAGAGACTATTGTGTGAATGTTACCATCAAGGTTCTGTTCCTGAACTCTGCATACTCTGCCTACTCACTATACTCAGTTTCTCTACAGCTCAGCCATCCTGGGATCGCTGTTCTAGTGCCTGAGGAACTACAGCCCAGCCGGACTCTTCCAGCTCACTACTGCCACCTCTGGTGGTTCACTATACAGTTTAATAAAAGATCTAGTGTGTGTCAGTCTCCCAACTCTGAACCTAACCGGTGGCCCCTTTCGGGATCTTCCCCCGGAGGTGTAGTCATCTGCCACCGGCCCAAGGATCCACCCACAATTATCACAAATAATAATAGCTCCTTCGTATCAATTTTAGGTGTGTCATACTGTCTCTACGTGGATGATATCCAATTCTTCTTTCCATTAAAAAACAGCTGGTTGCCAACCTTCTGCTTCATGTCACTATGCCTTTATACCACAAAAAGCTTGGCAATCTCATAATAAATTGTCATTAAACTTAACTAAAACTAAAATAATGATCCTTGACCGCTCATCACTATATCAAATTCCTGACATACTGACATTTGAGAATCACAATCTCATAGACTGTATGTAAACTTGGTATAACCCTTGATCCAACCTTATCACTGAAGCCACAGATCAAAACAGTAATTCAAACAATTTACGCTAAATTGAGATTATTATCACATATCAAACCCCTCTATGAGCACAATCACTTCCATACTGTGTTACAAGCTTTAATTCTCACTTTCATTAACTACTATAACTCCCTTTATGTTGGTCTTCCTCAAAACTCACTTAGATCATTACAGTTAGCTCAAAGTTCCACTGCCAGACTTCTTACCAATTCTTGAACTCTCAAGCATATCACACCCATTCTCAAATCCCTACATTGTTTACCAGTGAAGTGGCTAACATACGAAATCCTAACCATAGTCCATAACCTCGTGCTTACATCACCAGTCCTTAGATCAATGCAACCTTACATCTCTATACCCCTACATGAAATTTAAGATCAGACAGCCAACAAATTTTTTCTTGCACTCTAGTTGCAAAACACACCAAACTAGCAATGAATCATGAAAGAGTATTTTTGATTGCAGGATGATATGGAATTCAATCTCAAAGAAATACCATCAATATCTGATCACAAGGAATTTAAGAAAGCTATAAAAATGTATCTATTTGTTCAGGCCTTGCAAACAGAAAACTAGTTCCTTACAGAGATTATTGTGGCCACCTTGCTGAGTCTATTTTACTGTTTGTATTTGTTTATAAATCTGATATTGACTGTTGTTTTAAAATTGTGTATATTAACTACGTAACCCACTCCGAATCTTGGAGGGCGCAGGATTACCAGGGACTAAAAGTGAGGGGTCTTGCATACCAGAGGGGGATAGAGGGATTGGGTAGTGAGGGAGAGGGTTGAATTTTGGACAACCTAGGGGAGGAGATTTAGGATTAGGAGGAGGAAGACTAATATCGGGTCACTCTTTTTTTATATTTGAAAACTTTAGTTGCTGCAGAGTGCAATGTGGTGGACTGGGGGTGTGTGACTTACTAGACTTCAAGTGATTTTAACACTCTGACTGGAGGGGTTAGTCTGGGGCCACATGGTTTCCTTTAAAAAGATGGTGGCCCTGAGATGTAGGGCCGCCAATATGTGTTGCCACATCGCTATGGTATTTTTCTGGGTAGTATTTTATCACTGGAAAAAACCCCACAGTATTTACTATTGTTGTGATCGTCGCTGCCCGACGTCTCAACTATGCCCACCTTACCTTTTTGGTGACTCCCTCTTTGCCTGTTGGACGTTTGGCTGCTGTGACGTCATCTTGCCGTTCCCCTCCAGCATCCCCGGACCGGCTAGACGCTGCACTCCGCCATGTTTCCCAGCAGCCTAAGGGTGCGCGCACGGCACGGCCCTGACTCAATTACCAGCAGTGGCGCGAACCTCAGGGGCGTCCCCCTGAGGTGACGTCATCCTCACTGGATATTTAAGGTCTCTGAATTCGCTAACTAATCGAGTTAGCAGATAGGTTTCCTAGCTTCCTCCAGGTATCGCTGCACATGGGATTCTCTCTCCACATACCTTGCTACTCTGCCTCCTCGGATTTTACCAGGGGTACCCGCTCCTCGGGGGCCTCGCTTTCTCTTTTGCTTTTCAGATTGCAGTCTGGAACCGGTACTTGCTCCTCGAGTGCCCATGTTCCCAGACTTGCTACTGAATGCCACTTCTGCCAGGATGTCATCGCTGCCTACACCAGTGAGTTACCATCTCTCTCTCAGAGTTTTCCCTGGAACCAGGTACTCGCTCCTCGAGGGCCTACTTCATTCCAGCTCCTGGGCTGCTTCTAAGAGACTATTGTGTGAGTGTTGCCATCATGGATCTGTTCCTGAACTCTGCATACCCTGCCTACTCACTTTATTCAGTTTCTCTACAGTTCAGTTATCCAGGATCGCTGTTCCAGTATCTGAGTGACTTCAGCCCAGCCGGGCACTTCAGCTCACTACTGCCACCTCTGGTGGTTCAATATACTGTTAATAAAAGAACTAGTGTGTGTCTGTCTCCATACTCTGAGCCTAACCGGTGGTCCCTCTCGGGATCTTCCCCCGGGGGCGTGGTCTTCTGCCACTGGCCCAAGGATCCACCCACAACTACCATGAACACTAACAGATTGCTAACTCCATGGATCCGGCACAACTCAATGCCTTGCAGGCCATACCGGGCCTGGCCCAGCGCATTGTGGAGCAGCAAGACACCTTGGAGAAACTTACTTCAGCGTTTCATCAGCTACACACACAGAAGGTTCAAGGCACAACTTCCAGCCATGAAGGTCAGTTACAGGAGACAACTTTAAAGACTGCTGTACCACTGGCGGCTCCATTTCGTTTTTCCGGTGAAATCCAGAAGACCCGGGGCTTCTTAAATCAGTGCTGCATGCATTTTGACTTACAGCCATCTTTATTTCCTACGGCTCTTTCCAAGGCAACCTACATCCTTTCATACCTGGATGGTAGGGCCTTGTCTTGGGCATCTAACTTGTGGGAACACAAGGACCCCATTTTGCAGGACCTAGAAGGATTTATGGACTTGTTTAAATCCGTTTTCAATGACCCTGCTCGACTGCTGTAGCCGGTTCTGCTTTGGTGGAATTGAAACAAGGCAACAGATCATTGGCTGAATTTGCCATAGAGTTCAAAACTCTTGCGGCAGAACTCCACTGGGACCCCAAATGTCTCAAGACACTCTTTTGCAGAGGCCTGGATACCCGTTTAAAGGATGAGCTGGCTGCTTGCGAAACACCTGACTCGCTGGACGAATTAGTAGCCTTGGCCACTCGGATTGATCACCGGCTCCGGGACAAGGTGAAGGAACTCTGGCCTAAGGTGTTACCTGGGTTGAAACAGGCTAGTGCTATATCTGCACCTCAGATGGTTCCAGTAATTCTTGCTGCTGATAAAGATGAACCGATGCAACTTGGTCATGGACGTTTAACTTCCAAAGAAAGAAGACTTTGGAAAAGGCGCGGCCTTTGCATGTACTGTGGTCAGCCCAGCCATAATGTCTCTACATGCTCCATTCATCTGGAAAACGGACGGGCCTAAGTCCTGCAGGAGGACTGTTCTTAGGCCATACTGCGCCCTCTCCTCCGCTTTCTCTTCCAGTCTCTTTGACTTACGGACCGGTCACGGTTCAGACACTTGCCCTGGTGGATTCAGGGGCAGGAGGCAACTTCATGCTCAGATGTCTAGTGGAAGACTTAAGGAGTCCCCTCATCAAGCTGAAAGATCCACTACTGTCTCATCATTTGAAGTGGGCTATGGACGTTCCCCAACACTGCCACTTGCACTGAAGCTCAGTGACGTCCCAGCAGCTCAATCCACTGCTGCTGATATTCATAACGCTTTCCACGTTTCACTTCTGAAACCACTCATACTCAGCGAATTTTCTTTCAAACCTCAAGATCCACCTGTCATCAATGCAGAAGACGACTTAGAATTCAAAGTCGAAGAGGTCCTGGATGTTCATAAAAGAGGCAAGGCTTTTGAATACATTCTAAAGTGGGAAGGTTTCGGCCCCGAAGAAAACTCTTGGGAGCCTCAGACCAATATTCTGGACAAAGAGATGCTTTGTCAGTTCCACCTCGCGCATCCTTCAAAACCCAAGCCTGGTACCCGAAGAGAAGGGGGGTACTGTTGCGACCGTCGCTGCCTGACGTCTCCATTATGCCCACCTTACCTCTTTGGCGAATCCCTCTTTGCCTGTTGGAAGTTTGGCTGCCGCGGCGTCATCTTGCCGTTCCTCTCTGGTGTCCCTGGACCGGCTAGTCGCTGCACTCTGCCATGTTTCCCAGCAGCCTAAGGGTGTGCTCGTGGCGTGGCCCCGACTCAAGTACCAGCAGTGGCGCGAACCTCAGGGGCATCCCCCTGAGGTGACGTCATCCTCACCGGATATTTAAGGTCTCTGAATTCGCTAACTAATCAAGTTAGCAAAGGATAGGTTTCCTAGCTTCCTCCAGGTATCGCTGCAGATGGGATTCGCTCTCCGCATACCTTGCTACTCTGCCTCCTCGGATTTTACCAGAGGTACCCGCTCCTCGGGGGCCTTGCTTTCTCTTTTGCTTTTCAGGTCGCAGTCTGGAACCGGTACTCGCTCCTCGAGGGCCCACGTTCCCGGACTTGCTACTGAATACTACTTCTGCCAGGAAGTCATCGCTGCCTACAACACCAGTGAGTTACCATCTCTCTCTCAGAGCGTTCCCTGGAACCAGGTACTCTCTCCTTGAGGGCCTACTTCATTCCAGCTCCTGGGCTGCTTCTAAGAGACTATTGTGTGAGTGTTACCATCAAGGTTCTGTTCCTGAACTCTGCATACCCTGCCTACTCACTTTATTCAGTTTCTCTACAGCTCAGTTATCCAGGATCGCTGTTCTAATATCTGAGGGACTACAGCCCAGCCGGGCACTTCCAGCTCATTACTGCCACCTCTTGTAGTTCGATATACTGTTTAATAAAAGAACTAGTGTGTGTCTGTCTCCATACTCTGAGCCTGACCGGTGGTCCCTCTCGGGATTTTCCCCCGGGGGCGTGGTCATCTGCCACCGGCCCAAGGATCCACCCACAACTACCACGAACACTAACAATTATCCTGTGGTACCAAGCACCATGGGTTAATTAATCCCATGGGATTTTTCCCTTTGGGGAAAATACCACAGCTTAGCTTAGTAAATTTCCTCCTTCAACTTTCTGTGCTCCCAAATGCATGACTTTATCATTTTTTTGTATTAAATTCTAGTTGCTAAACTCATGACCTCTCTTCAAGCTTTCTTCGTTCATCCCTCATCTTTTCTACATTATCTGGAATGTCTATCCTGTTGCTCAGCTACTAATTGTAATGAGTTTTGATAGGTAGAAGATGTCCCATTATAAAATAGAGCTATGATTAGACTGTAGTACTAGTCTACAATCACAGGCTAGTTAAACCATTAACAAAGGCAGGACAGCAGATACCTTGTCTGCCAAAGTTAATTAGGAACAAGAGGTTATATAGGAGTTTTGCAAATATTATTGGTGAAGGATGTTCAAATATTTTAAGCCGCTGCACTTCCTTCTGAGCTACTCTCAAAGTTTTCTTGCAAAACTTGTCAATTCAATTTTGACTCACATGAGCTAGAACTACACTTAGAGGCAAATGCATTAATGTGCATTAACATTGACTATTAAATCATGTTAATTAACTTGTATAGATATGCAAATGAGTTTTGCATTCATTTATTAGAATTTAAAGGTAAATCCTCAATGCTAACATTATTGCAAAAACAATAGTTATCCTTTTTACATTAAATTTACTGCATTAAATTTTACATTAAATTTGCTACATGACTAGGAATCTCTTTCTCGGAATACGTCTCATGCCCATCGATTTTGTACTTTGACTCGGCTACTTATGTACTTAGCTTTTGTAAATAGTTGTGATTTTGCTGTATCTATTTATTGATTTCACGGACGCTGCTCGGCATAGTCAGCTCTATACCCTATCCCAGCTTTAACCTCCTTGGTCTCAGTTACATGTAAGGGCCCTGCCCAAAAGTTAACCTGTTTTTTTCAATGTTATATGTAAGGGTTCTGCCCAATTGTTCCTTTTTAACTGTAAACCGATGCGATGTGTAAACGGTCATCGGTATAAAAGAAACTTTAAATAAATAAATAAATAAATAAATTAACAAATCTGTGTTTAGTTTTGCGTGTATTTACATGTATTATTTTTTTAGGTAATGATGTTTTGCATCTCATCACCTCATTAGCACAGTTTTTGTACTAAAACTCTATCAAGCTAATTAACACATGCTAAAGGCACTGTTAGCCTGTGTAAACTAGATTGGCATGTTACCAGCACTTCTAATATTGCTTATTGCTTGTGAAAGCATTAGCACATTTTAGTACACTGAGCTGTCAGTTTGAGTTTCAGATACTATGGAACTTCACAATGTGGCAGAAATGCACTTCTGCAAACTCAACTGAAAATTGAAAAATCAAATGAGAACTGCCCTGTAAAATGTTTTCCAAGAAGAGTCCCAGGGTGGCTGGTGAAGTGGTCTCAAAAAGCATGTCCAGTAAAGGAGTTTTATTATGTGCAGTCAAGGAACAATACTTTAAATTGGTTTAAGTCCTGTAAAGGTAAAATACCCAGCTCAGTTCATTGATCGCTGTAATGGAACTTATTTAAGTTTCAGATGAATTAGTCTGGCTTTATTTTGGATGAGGCCTTTGTACCACAGGTGAGCTAAATGTTGCCTTTTTGAATACTTATTAGAAAAACAATTGATTTACTTACGGTAATACTATATAAAATAAATTTCGTAGAAACATAGAAATATGATGGCAGAAAAAAACAGTATGGCCTATCTAGTTTGTCCATCCACACCAACTATTCAGCTTTTATAATTCCTGCCCCTCCCTCAGAGATCCTATGTGTTTGTGCCATGCTTCCTTGAATGTATTTACTATCCTTATCTCCACCACCCCCACTGGGAGGCTGTTCCATGTATCTACAACCGTCTCTGTATATACATATTTTCCCTATCCTCTTTCACTCTGTGGCATGGTTGGTGCAGCCTAGTAAGCGAACCCATTGGGTCCATGCCAACAGCTGGCAAGTACACCCTGGGCTGGGACAGAGCTGGAGTTTTACCTATAAAAGTCCTGTTCGCCACAGATTGAGCCCTTGGGCTCTAGAGGCTGGCAGAACTTAGGTGATGATCACACAAGGCAAAGATGAAGAAAGAGTTTGGGGCCAAGCTGAGATCAGGGCAGACAGCAGCCAATGCTGCTGGCCCAGGAGCTCGCAGCTGCATCGGCTGCCAGGCTCTTCTCACGCGGTGTAGGACATCGCCATCTAGCCACTCGCCCGATCTGCTTTAGGTGCACGGATGCCAGACCACATGCTAGTTAAAGGGCCCATGGCAGGAAACTGCCTGTGGTACCCATCAATAACATCAGCGCTTCAGCCCTATTTAAGGGTCTACCGAACTTCCCTTACTCACCTCAGCAGCAGTAGTCCTGCATTCCTGTGCAGTGCGTGTTGCTTCTCCTGTGTTCTTGGTTCTGGCTTCATCTCTCCAGCCTTGCCTTGCCTTATCTTCCAGCTCAGCCTTATCCATCCATCCTTGCCTTGCCTTCCAGTCCAGCCTCGCCCTGCTTTGTCTTCCAGCCCAGTCTGTCCAGCTTGGTTTTCTTTTTGTCCTCTTCATGTCTTCTGTGTGTTCACGTCCACCTCACTCTGGATCTTGATCTCTTGCTTGGACCTGACTACGATTGCCTGCTGCCTGGACCTGACCTCCTGCTTGAACCCAACTACGATTGCTTGGCGCCTGGACCTGACCACTTGCTTGGACCCAGCTATTTTTGCTCGCTGCATGCCTCGATCTTAGCCTGTCTCTGACTCTCTTAAGCTTGCCACCTACTTTGACTCTAGTCTGCCTCTGGACTTCAGCCACAACCTCTGTCCAGGGCCCTGCCTAAGTTTTGTCGGCTGCCAGGACCCAAATGTTCAATCCAAGGTGGAGGCGGCTGGTGTAGGTGAAGCTCCAGTCTGGCCTGTCACCGAGTCTGTTCGCCAGCTGCCGGAATAGGCCTTGGGGGTTTGCCCTCGAGGCTGTGTCAACTACGTGGCAGCATAAGGACTCACCCCCCCCCCCCCCCATCCCTTACCCCCCCTATCCCTTACACCTCCAGATTCCACTCTTCTTTTATGCTTAGATGAATTTCACCCTTATACTGTACCTCTTTTTTGAGTTTTTGCATCCCCAATGCCCTACTCTGTAATTTTTAGCATTAAATCTTAGCAGCCAGTTAGCTCAGCAATTCATCCAGCATGTGTTCCATCCCCATGGACTCCCCAAACACATCATCTCCGATCGTGGTACTCAGTTCAGATCCCTATGTAAGAAATTCAATGATACATTGGATTTCACCACAGCATATCACCCACAAGCAAATGGCCAGTCTGAATGGACAAATTAGACATTGAAAAACTACATACGGGCCTATGTCAATACCTGTCAAGATGACTGGGCAGCTCTGCTTCCTTGGGCACAGTTTTCCCATAACTCTCACCCCTCCGCCACCACGAAATCCTCACCTTTTCTAATCATCTACGGTAAGCAGCCGCTTCGTCCTTTGCCTCTTCCTCTGTCAGTTCTCTCACCAGCAGCTCAACCGATGGCCCAAGAACTTCACAGACTCTGGGACCATATGCAGCAGTTGCTTCAGGAGATGGGCCTAAAAGCCAAAACATTCACTGACTCCCATCATAGTCCTGCACCTCAGTTTAAACCTGGGGAAAATGTGAGACTCAGCAAGCGTCATATCAGACTCAAAGTTCCATCAATGCAGCTCGCCCCTTGCTACATTGGGCCATTCATGATATTACAAAACTTGGTCCAGTAATGTATCAACTTTGCTTACCAGCATCTTTGAGGATTCATAACTCTTTCCATGTTTCTCTCTTGAAACCTCTGATACCTTCATGGCCCTCTCGGAAGACACCACAGCCGTTGGAGATTGCTTCAGAGAGCGATACAATTTATCAAGTATGTGAGGTCCTGGATGTTAGGAGGCACAGCAGAAAATGGGAATATCTCCTTTCTTGGAATAGATACTGCCCGGAGGAAAAAGCTGGGAGCCTGCCTCCAATATCTTGGATAAGAACTTGCTCTGACAATTCCATGCCTCTCATCTCAAGAAGCCTAAACCCTCAGGAGGGGGGTTTAGAGGAGGGGGTACTGTTGTGTATGCTGCCTGCAGAGCCCCATGGATGGCTTCACTTATCCGACGCCAAGCTGCCATGGACAAGCTAGCCCTGGGTGTCCGTGTGACAGCAGGGAGTTGCCGCTGACACTGCCCCTTATTCTCATGGCCCTAAGTGCCACTGTCACCACTGAGCCGCTGCCTCTCCCTTGCGGCTCCGGGTGCTGCCACACTGCTGCTACCTTCTCCGCGGCTGGGAACGCCCCCGATACCCTACCCTGCACTCGACCTCCTAGGCGCGTGCGTACACCTCTCTGCAGAATTTAAAGAGCCCTTGGCAGGAAAAGCCCTGCAGCCCTTACTGATGACATCACCGCCTAGGGACTATGTAAGGCTGGTCCCTGCCTGCAGTTGTTGCCTTGACAATAGGTCTTCTCTTTTCTGAAACGTGGATTGTCTGTTCCTGAGTTCCTTCCTTCCCCTTCCTCCCTCGCTCCTTTGGACTAATCTAGGCTTTGACTTCGGACCGGACATTGACCACGAGCTTCACCACCTGCCACGACCTTTGCCTGGACCTTGACCATGAGCGCGCCGTCTGCTTCTGACCCTTTGGAGTGTTGCCTGCTACTCTTCTTTTACCAGGTCTTCCATCCTCACAGAGGCCCCACCTAAGTCCAGCCAGCCCCGGCACCTGAGGACCCAATCTAAGGGGAACATGGGCTGGTAGTGGTGAAGTTCCAGCTGGGCCTCTGCTTTCCACCAGCCTCATCTACTGACTCCCCCTCGGTCCAAGGATCCACCTGCATAACAACCTGAAGAAACAGAAAGTAAAAAAGACAATATAAACATTAGAGGCTGATATACATATTCAAACTTTTCCTGTTTTTGTCTCTATGACAAATCATAAAATCAAAGGATTACAATATGTAGGCATATGGATATTGACAGAAATTTCTATTTCCTTTATTATTATTATTTATTGACCATTTAGGCACCAAACAAAATAATTTTGTAATGAATTCATTTAAGCTATCTGTAGTCCCAAGTCTATTACAAGACCCCTCCTCCAATTAACAATGCAAGAAACAATGAATTTCTTAGAAAGGGAAGGTTTCTTACAGCAGAATTTGGTGGATCTAGTAAATACTGTGCCAGGTTTACTTTTTGAGCACTTTTTTTTTTTTTTTTGTAGTTTTTCATCAGAAATGTTTACTTCAAAGGGTTTGTTATAATGAAAAATAACTAGTGGCCACATAGCTTGGGCAAGACCTCAGCACAGCAAAGTTAGAAGCAGTATACTCTACACTGCAATTTTCTGCTGTCTGTCAGGGAGATTTTCAATTCATTTCTTACCCTTTAAACTCACAATCCAGTATATTCCAACACATTACTTGTAGCCCTTCTGTCTCAGCAGGACAAAGACAAAAGCAGGACAGTGAGCACAGCAGCAAAATGCCTTGGTCTGTGAATTTAAGGAGCAGATGTAAAGTTCCCCTGGTGCCATGGAGCCATTTGTAGAGTATAATACAGGTCAGTGCTTTTCCCTGAGAGCCAAAAGATACAGAAGCAGGCTCCCCACACAAAGCCCCTGTCCGCTTTAGCACAGCAGTGATTCCCTCACTCCTTTCCCAGCAGCTGCTATTACTGTGAACCCCACAGCTAAACCTTTTAAGTCAAGGATCAATAGAACAAGCCATACAGTGAACTGCTTTCTGGCATAGGACTTCCTGGGGGTAAGAGAGAAGAAATGGAAGAGAGCTCTCAGCAACCCACCGTTGGGATAAAAAGATAGATGATTGTGAGGCTCTGGCACCCGTGCTGTCACAGCAAGTCCTCTCCAGACCATTAGCACCTTTTGCTTTGCTCTTCTCTCTTTTCCTGTCTTCCTGATTAATTTGACAAGGAAGAGGGCGTTTTGCCCGTGTACCGTTAGCATAAAATGCTCTGCTCCATGCTAATCATTTCACTCAATTTGTTACAGTGGTTCAGGAAAGTGAATCCTAAGCCATTTTTTTTAAGTGCAGGAAAACTAAAATTTGGGGAAAGATCCTAGGACCTAGGTCCTTTCTTTGAAAGGTTCTGTCTCTTAGAGCTGCAAATGACCCAGTTTCTAATAATATTTTCTTTATATTCCACCTTTTGTGACATTTCAAAGCGGATTCCATTCAGGTACTGTAGGTATTTCCCTGTGCCTAGCGGGTTTACAGTCCTAGGCAGGAGTGCCCAAACTGCTCCCCAGGGTGCCCCTCAGCCAGTCAGGTTTTCAGGATTGCTCTAATGAATATTCATGAAATTGATTTGCCTGCACTGCCTGCAATGTATGCAGATATTCCTCATTAAGTTTCATTAGGGATATTCTGAAAAACCGAATGGCTGAGGAGGTTTGAGCACCCCTGATCTAAGGACCTCATTTCCTAAGCTTTTTTTTTTTCCCCATAGACACAGAATGGGGGAAAAAAAGCTTTAGTAAATCAGGCCCTGCGTTTATACCTGAGGGTGCAGTGACTTGCCAAGGTCACAAGGAGCTCTAGCAGGATTTGAAACCTGGCTTACAGCCTACTGCTCTAACCAGTAGGCTACGTCTCCACTCCAGTTTCTGGCAGAAGACTTTTGACCATTCTTGACTTTTTATTGCTAGCACTACAACTATTTCTTGACATTTCTATAATGCTACTAAACATAGGTAGCACACAAGAGACTTCCCCTGCTCCTTGAAGCTTACAATCTAGTCAGAACACACTACAAGACAAATAAGAGGCTTGAGGAAATGTATCTTTTATTGTAAGCAGGCTACTTTTTAAACCATGGGGGTCCTTATTCAGCCGCTGTTTGGCTCTGCTGGTTAGCCAGATAAACGTATCCAGCTAACTAATGCTATATATTCAGAGGCGCTGCTGCGCCCCTGAATATACCCAGATATCCTAAAGTTATCCGGATAAATTAATCTGGCTAACTTTAGGACAGGTGTATGGGCCGACCAGAATTAGCCGGATAACTCAACTCCTTCCCGATCCTCCTACTCCCCATCCCTGCGTTATCCCGCTAAATACTTGGCCGGATAAACTGGAGTAGGTCTTACACCATATATATATATATATATGCAAACACATCTGATGCATATTGATTGTGGACATCCTGAATTCCAGAGGCATGCAGTCCTTCCTGAGGACTCCTACTTTAAACTTACATTACAATGCATTGAGGTCTTTGCAGTGCTACTTCTGCCATTTGAAACCAGCTCTACAAGGGCCACAAGTATGAAGCTTGGGTCAAAAAGACAGGACTGGCCTAAAATCCATCTCCAAAAACCGTGTTGCTTGGCAGTCCTGGGTATACCGCTTATGTTCCTATCTTTTAACAGTAACACCCCCCACCCCCATACGCACACACTCAACTCCCATACGTCACTGCACTGAGCAGCAGATGTATTTCTTGTACAGCTGACATGTAAGAAAGCAGCATGAGTCTAAACTAGCCTTATCCAACCTATGGCCTGGGGCCAGAATGTGGCCCGCCAAGCATTTCTGTGAAGCCCGCCAGCTGCTAAAGAGGACAGCCAGCTGAATGCTATCTTCCTTTGTTGTCAGCATACAACCACATTTTTTAAACTTTTGGGATGGCTCTGCTAATCTTGTGATGCACGAGATTAGCAGAACCAGCCTATGCGCTTCCATGTGGAAAAGGCAGAAGGAAGAGCTGGTTAATTGCAACTGTGACCTGGCTTTGCCTGTCACTGTTTTCTCCTTCATTTTCCTAGCAGAGGCAGAGGAAGGCTTTTTTTTTTCATGCTTGAGAGGCTTCTATGAGCTGTAATTGTCCATTGAGCATGCTCAGAAATGTAGAGGGAATGCGATGCGTGAAGAGAGAAGGAGGTCTTTGCCATCCTTGAAGTGGACTGACCAAAAGGAGAAGGGTTTTCTCAGAGTCTTTGAGGGGTAGACTAAGAGAGGTGTTGGTTAAAGATGTTTACTATTTTTGGATTTTGAGTGGAACCAGGTCCTAACAGAAGGGATTTCTCCCGATATCTGAAAGGGATATCTCTGATTCTTTTTGCCTTTGCTAAGAGATTGAAGCAAGAGGTGAAGAGTTGCTGAGATGTTTTGGACATCCCAGTAGGAGTTGCTGGAAATCAATTTTGATTCTGAAGAACTAGTTTTTGGACTGAGGGGATTTTTCCATTTTTCCCAGCAGTTTGGATGCTGGAATTGCAACTAGGTTTGTAATTTGACTCCAGATTTTCAGGAGAGGTTGATCTGGTCCTGGTTTTACCCCATTGATGCTGGAACTTATTCTGATTTACCTATTGCATTCCCTAAGAAAATCAAGACTATAAGTACCTGCAAGTAGGTATGGATCAACTTGTCCTGAATATCTGGAGCCAGTTGGCAACCCTAATTGCAACGAGGATATACTACCCTTAGAGGGGAAGGATTGTTGGACATGGATGCTGTTGCATCAGAGGTAGACCCATGGGCCGAGATGGGGTTGACGCAACCCATAGGTAGGAGACCTATGGGTCCCCACCATTGGCAGGTGGAGTGGGCTGATAGACAGAGGCCAACTGGAACTTCAACAATACCAGCCCTCGTTCCCCATGGGTTGAGCCTTTGGGTGCCGAGGCTGGCTGGACTTAGGCAGGCCTCTGTAGGTAGTCAATGTAGTAGTTGATTCAGCCCAGAGACAGCAGATGAGGGATGATACATACACTGGACAAGGTAGTGTCCTGGAGACTCGGGTGCCAAAGGAATGAAGGCAGACAGGGGGTGCCTGAGCAAGAGCAGGCCGAAGTCTGAGTAGACTAAGTCCAGGAAGTAAGCTGAAGAGGCGTTGAGAAACAGGCTGGAGTCGGGGCTGGTGGCAATCCAGAGGCAGTGGCAAGCAAGGCTGAGTCTGATCATGGAGAAAGTCAAACGTAGTATGCATAGTCAGACGAAGCAGATGTCTGGGTCTGGAGATAGGTAATAGCATAGTCAGGCGAAGCAGATGTCTGGGTCTGGAGATAGGCAATAGCGTAGTCAGGTGAAGCAGAGGTCCGGGCTTGGAAAGAGTCAATGGCATGGTCAGGCGAAGCAGAGGTCCGGGCTTGGAGAGAGTCAATGGTATGGTCAGGTGAAGAGGAGTCGAAATCCGTGCAGTCAATCCGAGGTAGGAAGCAGGACAGGAACAAGAAGACAGAAACCAGGAACAACGAGGAACAGGAACGCAGAGGTGCGACGAATCTCTAGGAGGCAACAAATACTTGACCAGTGAGGAGACCTGTTGCAATGGTAACGCTAGGGAGTGGAGCCTGCGCTTAAATACTATAGCTCTGTAGACATCACCATCCGGGGCCTTGGCTAGGTTCCTGCTGCAGTCCCTACTTAAAGATCAGTGACTTTAGTCTAGTGACTGCAAGTTAGGTGTTTCAAAATATACTTCAACAAAAGATTTACAACCAGCTTGCCAGGAAGGTATTTCAGCACTAGTCTTTGATCTTCCCAGTTGTTAAGAGACACCAGATGTCTTTTGAGGTTATCTTGACTCTATCAGCTCATTGATGCCAGGGAGTCTCAGGAATGAAGGGGGAACAAAGACGGTGATAGTGTCATTACAATCCTTATACTTAAATTATAGGTTTATATATATATATTTAGATTCTGATGTGAATCAGTTATTTACTCTTTCAGATAATAGAAAGACTAGGGGGCACTCCATGAAGTTAGCATGTGGCACATTTAAAACTAATTGGAGAAAGTTCTTTTTCACTCAACGCACAATTAAACTCTGGAATTTGTTGCCAGAGGATGTGGTTAGTGCAGTTAGTATAGCTGTTTTTAAAAAGGATTGGATAAGTTCTTGGAGAAGTCCATTACCTGCTATTAATTAAGTTGACTTAGATAATAACCACCGCTATTACTAGCAACGGTAACATGGAATAGACTTAGTTTTTGGGTATTTGCCAAGTTCTTATGGCCTGGTTGGCCACTGTTGGAAACAGGATGCTGGGCTTGATGGAACCTTGGTCTAACCCAGTATGGCATGTTCTTATGTTCTTATGATGAGCGAGCGCCTAGGGAGGGGTGCAGCGCTGAATAGCAGCATCTCTCTGAGGGCCACGCGGAGAGGCCCGACGAGCAGCAATGGGCACGGTGGTTGGACTGGGAACGCCAGGGGTTGAAGCAGGGCCAGAGGCACCAGGGGAAGCCCGAGGACGGAGCTGATGGCCCACCGCTGCCAGTGAGGAGGAACCAGGAGCTGGAGTCACTGTAGAAAGGTGAGGGGGCCGTGCCGCGGGTCTGCTGTGGACGGCACGTGTAACAGATGCTGGTGCAGGGGAGAGAAGAACTGCAAGGAGGACAGGCATGGATAAGGGGACTATAGTTTTTCTCACACTTATTTTTCTCATATTATTTTTGATCTTTACATTGCTTGCCTGGATTTTGATTTTTAAACTAAAGTTTTGCTGAACATCAATTTTGACTCAGAGACTCTTTATTTCTTTTGGATCATTGGATAATGAGTTGAGAGTGTACTTGTATTTTTCTTTATTTTCCTTTGTGTCTCTCTGTCCTCTTCTTAAAACCATCTTGCACAGCAAAGAGGAACAGTGGTTGGTGACTGGATTAAAGACTCCATGGACATGTCCATGCTAAGGGCCTAGGAATTTAAGCTTTCCCCCTGCCGGATGAACTCTGGCAATGTAGCTCACTAGGAGGGTAAAGTGACTTGGGCAAGGTCACAAGGACCGACAGCAGGACTCATATGCTGCTCTTCTGGTTCATAACCCACTGCTCTAACCACTAGGCTACTCCTCCACTCCAAAAGGAGTGTAAGGAGCTGTAGTGATCAATTTGACTGGTGAATAACTGCTGTTGCTGCCACCACTGCCAAATCGCCCCAAAGGGCCCTTATCCTGGACTCACTCGACCCCTCCAAGTAGTTACCCCATTCATGGGTCTAAGGGGCAGAGCAATCTCCAGTTGCTCCTGCCCTGCAGGATCTCCGTTTCAAAATGGCACTGGAAGGCCCTGAGGCTGGCTCCATTTTGTTGTACAGAGGTTCCCTTGTAGGGGTCTACAGATATACTTCCATCAGCCTCAGGATAAGCTGGTGCCATTTTGAAACAGATATCCTGCAGGGCAGGAGTGACAGATGAGGGAGGTAATTGGTGTGGACGGATGGAGTCTAGGATAGGGGTAATGTGGGGGGCTCTGGCGGCAGTAGTGGTGGCCATTTGAAAATGAAATGATAAAACAAAATTTCATTTGTCTTTGTTTTTTTTTGGGTTTTTTTTCATGAAATGAAAGAAAATGAGAAATATTCTTGACATTATCCATTTCATTTCAAATGAAAGCATATCCCTATCTTTAACACTCCAAAATCCTGTGTATTCAATTAAATGGCCCAGTTTGTCTGCTTCATTTTAGAGCTCTAGTTAGTGCCAAGAAATGCCGCTTGAGTTGACTTGACTCTGTTCAGATGGCAGATCCCTCAGCCTAGACTACTGTACCCTTCCTGTTCCTTGTTGCACCTAACCCCAAATTAATAAATAAAATGCTCCTGACTTTTGCGTTTGATCTTCCAGGGTCCCTAAAACACTGCTCTAGGTGTATGTGTGAACTGATCTGTCTTTTAATCTGTACTGTCTTTTAATCTGTACTGTCTTTCTCTAAACCACAAATTTAAAAAAGAATATATCCCTAACTCTCTTTTAGTTTTCTGGGATTTCACAAATAATAAGAAATCTTGCATAGCTGGGTACATCGATATGCAAAAGATCCCAATACAGATGTGGTTTACCAAAAATAATGGTAACCCATATACTTTCTGTCAAATTCTTATTTAATACTGTGGTATTAAAATCAGGAATTAATTGTTCGGGCTAATAAAATCACCCTCGATTATTCTCAGGACTAATTTTCTGTATTAATATTTAAAGCTGTGTTTCTTGCTAGTTTTGATTACTCAGGAGACTTTTGTATTGTTTAGGCCCAAAATTACTTATTGCTCCTTGAAAAAGGTGCTTATAGCCGAGCTTCATTTAGCTGCACATTCTAAAAATGGTCAAGGTTAAAGGGAATTTTAGTATTCTATAAACTGCCATTGGTGGGAACAGTAAGACTTATTTATTTATTTATTTATTTTTAACTTTTATATACCGATGTTCCTGTATAGGATACATATCGCACCGGTTTACATAGAAACTGAACTGTTGCCATGGGGCGGATACAATGAACATGTGGTACAATAAACATGCGGAAACAATGAACATGTGGTGCAATAGAAATATACTATAATGTAATAGAAACATAGGGCTATACATGATGACACTTCAAAATAAACTTTTGGTGAACGCCATGGTAACGGGAAACCTGGAGTAACTGATGGATAACGGGTAGAGCTAGCATAACTAGCGGGCAAGTTAAAAGGGAAGAAATCAAGCAATAATGCATTAAGAACGTTTAACTTACAGATTCATAGAGGGACTAAGTGACTTCTAGCTGCGTATTGATCCTCAGCTAGGTTAAGGAATTAATGTAGTCTCTGGCGCCCGGTGTAGTTAAAGAGCTGGGGGATATATGGAGTGCAGGTATAGTTAAGAGGGCTTAGAGTCGAAAAACTAGTCTATAGTTGGACATGACCAGGGGAGCCTCAGTGAGAGGATTATCTCTCCGAAAAGGCCTGGCTGAAAAGCCATGTTTTCAGCTTCTTTTTGAAAACCAGAGGGCAGGGTTCTTGGCGGAGGTCCGGAGGGACCGAGTTCCAAAGGGGAGGACCAGGTGTGGAAAGGGTGCGCTTCCTTAATGAGGTTTTAGCAGGTTGGGTATACAAAGTGTCTTTGTATGCTCTTCTGATGGGTCTGTTTGAGATGTGCGGCCGTAGTTGGAAGGTTAGATTGAGGGGGGAGATATTATGCAAGGCCTTGTGGATCATCATGAGGGCTTTAAAGAGAATCCTGAATTCGATTGGTAACCAGTGAAGGTTCTGAAGGATGGGGGTGATGTGATCTCTTTTGTTAGCGTTGGTGAGAATCCTGGCAGTCACGTTCTGGACCATCTGTAGAAGTTTGGTGGTGTTAGCAGGTAGACCCAAAAGAAGGGAGTTGCAGTAATCAACTTTGGACAAGATGATGGATTGGAGCACCAAGCGGAAGTCTTGGAGGTGTAGGAGTGGTTTTAGTTTTCTTAGTACCTGCAATTTGAAAAAGCATTCTTTGGTGGTGTTATTTACGAATTTTTTCAGATTAAAATGGCATCATTTTTTAATATGAAAGAAAAGAAATAGATGCCTGTAGTCTTAAAACAATCCTTTATTGCAGTGGAGACACAAGGGTAGCCCGACTCTGGCCGAGTTTTGCCGTTTCAATAGATATAGATCGCCTTCCTTCGTGCTTTTTGGATCATTTTTTAATATGACTCACTCTCAATAAGTGATATTAGTGAGAGTCATATGATTCCTTTCCCAGAACCAACTACGTCTGCCAGTTGCAGTTTGAAACGGGCCCCTTCAAGGGTCAGCTCTTCACTTTTGCTCACCATTAATATCTTTTCTTAAACCTCTGGATTAAGTAGATTTTCATTTCAAATATTGCAGGAGTTAAAAAAAACACAAATATTGAAATGCCACCATCAGGCTGATGCACAGCTTTGCCTGCATTTGAATGCTCATTTTGTGAGCGTAAACTTTATTGCCAAATGCAGCAAGGAGTTTTACGTTCACAAAATGAGCTTTCTAAAATGGGAGTGTTATTTAGCACCCTCGTATGGAAATCCCATGCAAATGAGGGCATTAAGCAGTACTCCCCGATGCACAGAGGCACAGTGGCAAAAACACAGTCTTTCTTAGCACTGGAAACTTAACTCCAGAGTCAGAGATGGAGTTAAGTTTCCAATGCTACTGTACTGGCACTTAAAACCTGTACAAAAGAAGAAAAAACGTCACAGAAACACTTTGCGAATAAGTACTGACTTATCCAGATATCTGGTGAGGTTCACCACTACTTAGCTAGATAAATACTTATCCGACTAAGTAAATGTGAGCCACAACAGAAAGCCGGATGAGTATTGACTTATCCAGCTAAGTGGCAGCAGTGATCCATGCCAGATAGGCAGATAAATCTGTATTTATCCAACTAAGTAGCAGCAGCTGCTGCCGCTTACCTGGAGAGCGCTCGACCTGTCAGGGATGCAGTCCGTCCCGTCCCCCCCCCCTTCACACCCCTTCCCCAGTTAAAATGTATTTATTTATTTTATTTATTTAAAAACTTTTCTATACCGTCACTAAGTTAGGTACCATCATAACGGTTTACAATAAGGCACAAAATGTGCGTTCAGGCCGTATTGAACCCACATTTTACTCTCAACATGCTTTTTTTCACTCCTGATGCATTTGCATAGCATTAGCTTACAGCATAGGGAGTTTTAAAAAATGTTAATCTAGGTGTTAAAAATATGTGCTAAAATCCAGCACACAAACATCTAGATTACTGCATCAGTCTGATTGTGTGTGTGTGCAAAAGGAAAACCCACAGATCCAGTGGGATCTTCAGAGGTTAAATGTAGAACTGATTGCACAATCAAGGGTGATAGGAGACCTAGGCAAACCTTTTGCCTTGTGCCCCCCCCGGTCCTGACCTCATTCACTAAGACGCTGGTCATGGCCTGCTGAGTTTCTACTCCTCTCAGCTGCGAGCGGGATAGGCTCCACTCGCAACCCCACATGACCTCTCTTCACCACTCCCTAGGTGCCCTAGGTGACCACCTAGTTTGCCTAATGGGATGCACCAGCCCTGTGCTTACACCAAGGCCTCTCCCAGCAGGCCCAGCCCTCCACTTGTGCTGTGGGGCAGGTTAGGAACTGCCTCGTGGCTTATTTTTCCTTCTGATCGCCTAGCAATTTGGGAATCATGTGTTCTTCGCCAGGTGGCTTTGCAACTCATCTTGGCCATGTGGCTCTGCAACTCCTCCTCATCGTCACTGTGCAGCAGGTTGGGAACTCCCGTGTGGTCCTTCAGCTCTCTTATCTTTGCCGCGTGGCCCTGAAACTCTTTTATCTTTGCCGCGCGGCAGGTTGTGAACCGCCATGTGGCCCTACGGCTCCTCCTCTTCTTCACCGTGCAGCCCTGCAGCTCCTCATCTTCACTGTGGGGCCCTGCGGGTCCTCTTCTTCTTCTCTGCACAGCGGCGCCAGCCGCTCACTCAACTTGGTGGTGGCTCTGAGGCTTGCACAGTGGGTTGCGCCGGCCCTGTCTGTAAACGATTATTATCCAGGAAGATTAGAGAAAGTTACCACTTATCTCCAGGGACGAATAGCAAGGAATGGAACTACTCTTTGGGATCTGTTGGGTACTTGTGACTCGGATAGGTCACTGCTGAGGAAAGGATGCTGGTCTTGATGGATTTTTGGTCTGATCCAGCACGGCATGTCTTATGTTCTAAATTTTTTAAAAACAATGTATTTATCCCCAGTGTGCTGGCATTTTAATGTTTTCAGATGCCAAAATATGAGCAGTCATTGATATTTTACAAAAAATGAACAATTCTTTTAAGTCAATTACTTCCATGCCCTTATTTTTCAAGGATTTTTTTTTTTTATACTCTGAACTTCAATCCCTGCCACCCCCCCAGATGAATGCATGCTAAAGCACTGTCTACTAGTGCTATGTTTCCATATTAGAACCTGAGAAAACAATAAAGCAGTGTGGATATGTTCTGTACTAGCTCCAAAGTTAATAGGATGCTTTGAGCTCAGAAACTGTGATAAATGTAAATGCAATCTGAGGTATACTCACAAACAGCCCGATACTGTAAAACCGCGGGAGAGCGGACGAACGCCCGCTCTCCCGGCGCACGCACCGGCCCTTCGCCGGTACGAGCTATCCAGTATGCTCCAGCATGCAAATTAGGCGACGCGGTGCAAACGAGGGAAAGGAGGCGCTAGGGACTCTAGCGCGTCCCTAGCGCCTCCTTTTGGCCTGGAGCGGCGGCTGTCAGCGGGTTTGACAGCCGACGCTCAATTTTGCCGGCGTCGGTTCTCGAGCCCGCTGACAGCCACGGGCTCGGAAACCGGACGCCGGCAAAATTGAGCGTCCGGTTTTCGGACAGACAGCCGCGGGCCGAATTCAAATTTTTTTTTTTTTTTTTACTTTTTTTTACTTTTGGGGACCTCCGACTTAATATCGCTATGATATTAAGTCGGAGGGTGTACAGAAAAGCAGTTTTTACTGCTTTTCTGTGCACTTTCCTGGCGCCGGAAGAAATTAGCGCCGACCTTTGGGTCGGCGCTAATTTCTTAGAGTGTTGAGGGCATGTTGAGGGCATGTTGAGGGCATGTTGAGGGCGCTATTAGGTGCCGCGGGTGGGCCGCGTGTTTTCCTCCCCTTACTGAATAAGGGGTAAGGGAAAACACGCGTCCAGAGCAGGTTGACAGTGCGCTCCGACGGAGCACACTTTACTGTATCGACCTGAAAGTATTTCATGGTAAGTAGACTTTGTAGGTGTAGGGTTTTATATCGAATCAGAGCTTTTGAATGCATGCTGCACACATTCACACTTTAGAATCGCATAATGAAAATGGAAATAGTGCAGGAGGATCATCACAGTATTGGGAGGACACAAGATAACGTTTATTGAGGTGGTGCTTAGAATGTGGAGAAGGCTGAAAATGATCTTGTCTCCTTTGTGCTATAATGACACTATTCTAGCTAAGGTTAGGTAATTACTTTAGTTTTATTGTTGTGATGAATTAACTTATCCAGGTTCAGGATGGCTGCTTTCTAATTAAGCCACAGGACAAGCTAGGGTATGTTTAAGTGGGTCATTAAAAATTTGTCTTTTATGCATTGTAATAGGTGCAAGACTAAAGGTTGAGTGGCTTTAACTACCCAAGAAGTGTTTAATGAACAATTTAATAACGAGGTGTGGAGTGTCTTATATTGTTGTTACACTTTATGCAACTAGGTGCTAGAGATGGGTTAAATCACGCCTTAATATTTAGAATCTGGCTTTGAGCTATAAAAATCCAAACAGAACCATGTATCACTTGTCGGGAGTCTCCCAGATCATGATCTACTGATTATAAATTGTGATTGAAATTTCTTGAATGTCTGAAATACCACCAAACGGAAGTTAGAATGTGTGGCATTTAATTCCTCTATTCAGTGCTACCAATATATCTTCTTTGAATCAGTACTGCTAGCTGGATATGTCAAACTATTAAGTTTATAGTTTCTGGCTCTCTTGTTGTAACTTGTGGTCTTATATCCATGCCTTCTGTTGTTACATTTCAAATATATTTGATTTCTTGAATAAATACATTTGGATTTTTGGATTTAAAGTTCTGAATAAAATGGGCAAAAGTAAATGGGTGAAAAACTCTTTGTGGACTAGTTCATGGGCATAGCAGAAAACATTAATTATCTATGTTAGCTCCTCTTCCTGCATGCCCCCAGTTTTTTTGAGCCATGCTGCATATTTCTTTTAACACCCTGCAGAGCTTTCAAACAAACCTTTCACGACCATCTTAATCTGAGGAGTGGTTTTCCAATAGATGGCGTAGACAATTGCCTAAGTTTATATTTTTTATATTTTTGTGTTTTAATTATTATTATGTTTTGTTTTTTTTGCTGTTTTATATTTATTGATTGTTGTAAACTGACCTTGAGCATTTTTATGGAAATGTGAATCATTATAAATTGAAAAGCAAATAAATAAAAATAAATTGTAATTCTATACTCTTCACCTTCTGGTATTCATGTTCCCATTTCTTTCCTATGCTACCTATTTTCTCCTTCATTCGTGCCACTTTTTCTTTTGCTCTTCTCACCACCTGTTCTTTTCTTTATGTCCTTTCGTTTCTGTAGCAACTTCTATCTATGCAGTATTGCCTTACCGTCTCTTTGAGGCACACTTCACCATTTGGGTTTTCAGGATTGCCACAATGAATATGCATGAGATGTGATGTTGTATGTAACTATTATGATGTGGGATCATATTAAGTCAATTGTTAAATCAGGCTTTTTTAAGCTTAGACTTATGCGGAAGTTAAAACCCCTACTGAATCCCCAGAGTTTCGCCTAGTGCTTCAGCCAATTATGTCCTCTGGAATGGATTGTTGCAATTCAATTTTTGTAGGGATGTCAGCCAACTCGATTAAAGGTCTCCAGATCTTATAGAATTTGACTGTTAGAATTATCTCTGGCCAGCCTTTATGAGCATCACGTTACATCTTTTTTGCATGAATTACATTGGTTGCCGGTAGCTTGGCATATTAAATATAAAATAGCATTGATGGCAAATAAGATGTTGGGCAAAAAATCCAGTAGCATGGATGAATACAATGCTCTTCACATTCATAATCCCACTCAAGCTCTTAGATTAACATAGCGAGGATTATTTGGATGTTCTCTCTCCTTGCCAAGCAGATCTTACTGAATCGCTTGAAAGGTCATTTTTAATTGCTGGCCCAGGCCTTTGGAACTATTGAATTGAGCAACATCGATTAACCAGTTGTACTAAAACCTTTAAGAAACTTCAGAAAACTTATTTATTGCAGCAAGCATTTGCCTGGTTTTAGTTTTTAGTTCTGGCTACTGAAAAAAGTGGCTTGATAATTAATGTATGATCACTGTAATTTGTTTATGTTATTTGTTTAGTTTTTGTTAAAATTTTGGATTATGTATGTTCTTTTTTTTACACTTGTTTCCCACTTTGAGCTTGAGTGGCATATGTGGCATATACATTTTTAAAATAAAATAAAGATGTGTACGTCCTGGGCCTCCACAGTATGCAAATCTATCTCATGCATATTCATTATGGATATCTTTAAAGCTGAATGTTCTGTCCCCAGCAGTGGGTACATTTCGGTATCTGTATATACATTGCAGTTTAACTGTGCCTAGTACAGTCCTTATTTGTAACCCATGATAAAAGCCTGTGAGCCCTGCCTTTAAGGGGAGTTTTGCCTTTAAGAGAAACTCCCTACCCCCTGCTTCTCTCATTGGGAGGGGTCTGCATGCCCTCTCAATCTAACTTGAGTCTTCTGAAGTGCCTTATTGGCTCAAGGAACTGCCCTTCATGCCCCCCCCCGCGTCACATGGATCCTAGGCTCACTACCATTTGATCTCGCCCCAGCTTGTTGGGATGTTTCCTGTAATCACTCGCCAAGACTGTTAGTCAGTCTCAAGCATGCTGCCTAAAAGCTAGAAGTACCTGCAGCCTCTGTAATACAATTAGCTTTTTTACATCTCTTCTCATCACTTTAATCCTAAAGACTAATCAGCTTCAGAACCCCTTGCCTTCTCACCCTGAATCCCAAGAAACTCCATCTCCCTTTTCCTGCCTATCTCCAGCTACAAAGATCTCTGCCTGGGGTGTATATATACGTTTGGAAGCAACAATTGTAAGTAAAGGAAAATTATCTGTACAATAAATAATTTCAAACTTAAAAAATCTTTGCCTGAATACTGATTAAGAAGAAAAGTTAGCTGTGTGAAAGAGGGAAATCTGTGTATTTCTTATTGAGCCAGCACAGTAAAAAAGCTAATTAGATAACAGCAAATAAGAAAACTGTATCATACAGGAGGTTGCAGTTGTAACTCGCCAATGGTTTGAAAGGAAAAGCTCAAATCATACAGGAGATAATAACAAGTGAGAAACCAGCAAGTAGAAACTCAGTAAAATTCGTGTGTACAGTCTGTGAAACTTGTTGAACTGAAAGCCTTTCAAAGAACTGTATGCAGTACAAGGAAACAGGGATTTCAGCCTGCTACAGAAGGTTTGCATTGAACAGGAATCGTTAAAGACTGTCTTGCATTTGAAGAGCCTTTCATGCCCACAGTGGGGAGGGGGGGGGGGGGAATCAAGCATAAAAAACCCTAGAGTGTAAAGATTTACACTTTGGAACTAACTTTGAGTCTGCAAGGCATTTAAGAAGCAAATGCAGATTTGAAAGTCAGCCCATACTGTAAGCAAAGAATAGAAGGAGCTGTAAAGAAGCATTGGCTTTATGTAATTTGAGCTTGAGGTGGGAAAAAGAAATCCAGCTTCAGACAAAGGACTTAACAATGGTACTTAAGCCCATTCAAACTTCCCCCTCTAGGAGCACATCCTTCCTCCCCTCTCCACTATGCTTCAGCAGGCAGGAAGCTGAAAGCAATCATTTGTCATAGATACCATATTCCCGCCCATGCCAGGCCAGGGAACAGAGAGCCTGAGGCAACAAAGTGTTAATTAGCCTGGTCCTGTTTCTGAAGTAACTCAGTAGCTGAAATAAATAGTGGTTGCTACCCACATGGCCAAAGCAGATTCAGAGCAGAGCACCTCAGAACAGCCAGCCAAAGCCACTGAATTAGAAAATGACACACAGCAAATGGGGGAGAAAGGTGAAGGGAGAGATGAAGGCAGCAAATCAAAAAGACTGCACAAGCCAACAGAGAAAGGCTGGGAGATGTATGAGAAAAGCAAACAGGGGCATGAAAACAGTATGGAAAGAGAATGGCGTAAGATTAAACAAAAAAGAGAGAGAATCTTAGGAAGCCCCACCCATCTCAAGCACCACATAGAACAGCTGCAGCTTTGTTTCCAAACCTATCAGCTCATCACAAAAGAGTATCTCGAGTTCTTGACATGAACTAACAATCTAGAAAGCCTTGAAGAAAAGGGCCGCCAACAGAACTTGTACCAAAATCGCCAAGAAGTGGTAATGGACACCATTAACAGTGCAGAAGTGGATCACCCAACAAGTGAGACTGGCTGTCAGCACTCTCGCACCTCCAAGTGTACATCGAGGTCCGCAAAGTCACATGGGTCAAAGCACTCGAGCCACTCTCAACTCAGCTCTATCATCCTCCAAAAGAAAGCGAAGTCTGAAGCAACTATGACACGCATGCAGTACGTTGAACGAGAAGCGGCCCTTAAAAAGGAAGAGCTCAGAATAGAAGAAGAACAACAAAAGGCTGCTGCTGCTACAGCTGCCGCCCAGATATGCAGAAAGGCCGAATTAAATATCAACTTGGACTTGTTGTGACAGCAAGGAAAAACAGCAGCCCTTGAAGCCGAAATTAGGGTATTGGGTGCAACCCTGAGTCAAGGCAATGGGGAGGACTTACTCAGCTCCATGGCCCGACAAGACGCGAACCAGCGGACGCTGAACTATGTCATGGCTCACCCTCCAACTCACGCCGGCATCAAAACGCCACCTCCCCCAGAGCCATCCCCGCATCAGGAGGGAACACGCCTCCCCTCACAGATAGCAGCCTTGAACAAAGGAATCGGACCTGAACCACAAATTGCCACGAAAACTGAATGCCAGGATGGTCATCCATTGGCTCTAAATCGCAAGGATGTATGGCAGTTAACTCCTGCGCTAGACACATGCCCCAAGGCAGACACTTCCGTGCAACCAATCCCAACGTCCCGTGAGCATCAGGAACGAGAAAAAACTGGGCAGCCACACTCAGGAAGGGCCCCAGCTGAACACCCCGAGCCTAAACTGGAGACAGTTGACCAACCACAACCCGAGCCAATGCACAACAGGAGTGATGTGCATAAGTCAACCACAGGACATCCGCCCAGCAAGGCCTGCTACCTTTCAGGACGAGTCTTCAGGAAGAGAGGACTTAGCAAGGTACATGACCCGCCGAGAATTCATAACCGCAGGGCTCTACGTGTTCAACGACCGCCCTAAGAGTTACAGGGCATGGAAATCTGACTTCCAAGATGCTGTAAAGGATATGAGACTGACCCTGAAGGAAAAGATGAAATTGATGATGTAATGGTTGGGACGCGAATCGGCCGAACACGTGATGAGATTAAAAGATGTCTACCTAGATGATCCTCCTACAGTGCTAAAAGCAGTGTGGGAGAGACTTGAGTGATACTATGGGGACCCAGTCACCATAGAGAACGTGTGGTCTGAGGAAATGGAAAACTTTCCAGAAATATCCAGAAAGGATAACCGAAAGTTACAAGAATTGGGAGATCTCCTCCAAGAGGTGGAGACAGCGAAGGCTAAACTAATTTATCTGGGTCTCAACCTTTTGGACACATCACGAGGCACGAACATCATCATAAAAAAATTGCCAAGTGATATATGAGATAAATGGGCATCTCGTGGTGCACAGTACAAAGAAGACAACAACGAGTACCCACCTTTCCATGTCTTCGCAAAGTTCATACGGGACTTAGCAAGACGCAGGAATGACCCTAGCTTCTCATACAGCACACATGAGATACACAAAATCAGCCACGGAGTGGGCGAAAAGCCAAACAAAGAGCATGGCGGCAGCAAGAAGCCCATTTCTGTACACAAAAGGAAGTGTCGCCTACGGCATCTACATCAGATCAACTTGCCAATACGAATAGGGCAGAGAATCCAGACCGGCAGTGCCCCATACACAAAAAACCTCACCCACTCAGAAAGTGCCGAGGATTCAAAGGGAAACCTTTGAAAGAGCGCAAAGAACTGTTGAAAAAGTACAGAATTTGCTACCGGTACTGTTCTTCGTCTAACCATATGGCTAAAGACTGTGAAATAGCCATTAAGTGTTCAGAGTGTGGGAGTGACCAACATGATAGCGCCCTGCACCCTGATGGAACAAGATTTCACCCTTCGGGAACCTCACTCCCCAGTCCAGACCACGGCGGGGAGGAGAAGGATGAGCAAATGCCAGAACCTGAAGTGATCCCCAAATACACACGTGTATGGGAGAAACAGTGACGGGAAATCCTGCACAAAAATATGCTTGGCCAGAGTGTATCCCAAAGAGTCACCTGAGAAGGCAGTCAAAATGTACGTCATCATAGATGAGCAGAGCAACAGATCCTTGGCAAAGCCGGAATTCTTCAACTTGTTTGACATCCTTCACCACTACTCTCTGTACAACCTCAAAACCTGCTCAGGAGTCACCCGTGTGACAAGGAGGAGAGCAGGCGGATATGTGATAGAAGCGATGGACGGCAGCAACAAGTCAAACTTGCCCACGCTCATCGAGTGCAACCAGATGCCTGACAACAGAGATGAGATTCCCACACCAGAAGCCACTCGGCACCATCCTTATCTAAAGTCCATAATGCACCAGCTCCCACCAATAGACCCGGAAGCAGAAATCCTGCTGCTATTGGGCAGAGATGCACCAGTACTGACCAAGGTCTTGGAGATGCGTGATGGCCCAACAGCCAGTCCCTACGCTTACCGACTCGCCTTGGGATGGGTGATAGTCGGCGAAGTCGGCTTGAAGCGAACAAGGGGACCAAGCGTTCAGACATATACCACGAATGTCTCAGAGGATGGAAATCCTACCCTATTTGAACTGTGTCCTAGCCACCTAAGCACCAAGGAGATCCTAAGCTGCAAAGGACCAAACCTCAATTCAGCTACCAGCCGGATCACCCCCCCCCCCCCAACAGATGTAGAGGAACATCTAGGGGACCCAGTGCTTCAAGTGGCCAAGGATGACGACAAACCTACCCTTTCGGTAGAGAATAGTCCATCACCTGCAGTGGCCACGCCCGGGCTCAGAAGGACAGCCCAAGAAGGAGATAAAGAGTACTACTCAGATGCCAGACACCTCGTGGAAAAGGACTTCTACTTAGATGATGAGCTAAGGTCCTTACCCACTGCAGAGGAAGCAATACTGGCAAGCACCAGTCTAAGGCTCCACGAAATAGCCTCTGACAGTCCTGAAGTAATGAAGGCAACTCCTTCAGATGATCTCGCCAGAGATTCAGAGAACTCGGACCTGAGAGTGGACACACCTCCTCTCCAACGAAGCTTTGGGTTAAATTGGGATCCAAAGAGTGACATCTTCACGTCCCAAGTCTCGACTTAAGGTGAACCGTACACTCACCGAGGTGTCCCGTCCACAGTCAACAGCCTGCACGATCCACTAGGGTTTGTGACTCCAGCCACGATACAAGGAAGAGCCTTGTTAAGAAAGCCTTCATCAAGTGCCACCGAGTGGGATAATACACTACCTCTAACAATGAAGCCAGAATGGGAAAAGTGGAAGAGCTCCATAAAGGTACTTGAACAGCTCCACATACCATGCACCCATGTTCCAATAGCACTCGAAACAGCCATCCGCAAGGAGATCTGCATCTTCTCAGACGCACCTGTGAAGGACATAGCTGTGGTAGCCCCTTTGAGAGTGACAGACACAGAAGGAACAGTGCGTGAGGACTTCATCTTCGGCAAGGCCAAGCTAGCACCACAGCCTAACCACACCGTACCACATCTAGAATCATGTGGAATGGCACTAGCAGTGGAAACAGTGGAGTTGACAATAGCCAAAATGGACTTTCGAATTTATGCCGTCCATCTTCACATGGACAGCAAAGTAATACTGACCTACATCTACAACCAGACAAGAAGGTTCCATGTATACGCTCAACTCTGGGGTTCAGCCACCCAGACCCGCTCCAACTATGGAACCGACTTCATAGGAACCTGCAGAGTTGAGTATTACATCCGTCATGCCTTTGACACAAAAGACTATGAACATTCCTGTGCCACACGGAAACTTGCCGGTGGGGAGTTTTACAGGCAGCGAAGGAAACAAGTCCAACAGCTTGCCAACTCCCTCCGGATCCGTCGGAAGAAAGAGTACTTGCCGACTCCCCAGCATTGAAGCAAGTGGCAATCCAAGATCTTCTACAGGCCCATCAATGAGGCGGTACTCCTCATGCCGCATGAAGAAACTTGAACTTCGTGGACCTTTGCCCACACCAAAGACTCTGTCTCTTTGTGTTGTCTGTCTTTCGTTTCAGCTTGGCGAAGACCTGTGAAGAAGACATCGCCTATCACCTGGATGATTAGACGACCGAGATGATCAGGAACTCCCTCGAACATCGAAAGATCCAGTCACAATGGACTTTGCATTGTTGCATAATGACATAAGATCTGATATAGTGGTATCTTGCGATACCAGATGGGGAGTGTTCTGTCCCCAGCAGTGGGTACATTTTGGTATCTGTATATACATTGCAGTTTAATTGTGCCTAATACAGTCCTTATTTGTAACACATGATAAAAGCCTGTGAGCCCTGCCGTTTTGCCTTTAAGAAAAACTCCCTCCCCCCTGCTTCTCTCATTGGGAAGGGTCTGCATGCCCTCTCAATCTAACTTGAATCTTCTTGTGCCTTATTGGCTCAAGGAACTGCCCTTCATGCCCCCCCCCCCCCACTGCGTCACATGGATCCTAGGCTCACTACCATTTGATCTCGCCCCAGCTTGTTGGGATGTTTCCTGTAATCACTCGCCAAGACTGTTAGTCAGTCTCAAGCATGCTGCCTAAAAGCTAGAAGTACCTGCAGCCTCTGTAATACAATTAGCTTTTTTACATTTCTTCTCATCACTTTAATCCTAAAGACTAATCAGCTTTAGAACCCCTTGCCTTCTCACCCTGAATCCCAAGAAACTCCATCTCCCTTCTCCTGCCTATCTCCAGCTACAAAGATCTCTGCCTGGGGCATATATATACGTTTGGAAGCAACAATTGTAAGTAATGGAAAATTATCTGTACAATAAATAATTTCAAACTTAAAAGATCTTTGCCTGAATACTGATTAAGAAGAAAAGTTAGCTGTGTGGAAGAGGGAAATCTGTGTATTTCTTATTGCGCCAGCACAGCATTGATGGTAAACAAGATGTTGGGCAAAAAATCCAGTAGCATGGATTAATACAATGCTCTTCACATTCATAATCCCACTCAAGCTCTTAGACTATCATAGCGAGGATTATTTGGATATTCCCTCTCCTCGCCAAGCACATCTTACTGAATCGCTTGAAAGGTCATTTTTAATTGCTGGCCCAGGCCTTTGGAACTCTTGAATTGAGCAACATAGATTAACCAGTTGTACTAAAACCTTTAAGAAACTGCAGAAAACTTATTTATTGCAGCAAGCATTTGCCTAGTTTTAGTTTTTAGTTCTGGCCACTGAAAAAAGTGGCTTTATAATTAATGTATGATCACTGTAATTTGTTTATGTTATTTGTTTAGTTTTTGTTAAAATTTTGGATTATGTATGTTCTTTTTGTTTTACACTTGTTCGCCACTTTGAGTTTGAATGGCATATGTGGCATATACATTTTTAAAATAAAATAAATAAAGATGTGTGTGCCCTGGGCCTCCACAGTATGCAAATCTATATCATGCATATTCATTATGGATATCCTTAAAGCTGACTGGTTAGATGTGCCTCTAGAAGAGGGTTGGGAAACACTGCTCTCCGGTTCCCATTTCTCATCATTTAAATAGTCCTTTTCATCTACCTACTGCTACTAGTATTTATCATTTTTAAAGTGCTACTAGACATATGAAGTGTCATACAGACACAAATAAGAGACAATCTCTGCCTCTTGCTATGGTTCCTTATTTTCTCCTTTTTAATCCTCTTCTCTTATGTCACTTTCTATATTTTCATTTTGTTTCCTGATGCCTCCTTGATGCCTCTCTTCTCTGCCTCTGTCCCTTCTCTAATATTGTATGTGTGTTTTACCCTCCTCACCCCTGTCCCCCTGTGCTGTGTGTGTGTGTGTATGTGCTACTTCCCAGTACTGTGGATGAGTGTAAGTGTGACATCCAACAAAAGGGCCTACATGTTCTCAAAAATCACATATAACAACATCTTTAGATACATTTTATGATGGTCCAATGAGGGATATAACAATCATCAAATAAATTACAGTTATTCAAGTAAAATATGACTACTAGAACTCTTGAATAGAGGAAGAATCATCAAAGTAAAGGATTTCCAAACAGGTTCCCAAGCAGGTGTAACCCTTGCTGTTTGCTTACTTCAGTATGTTCTAGATAACTGTGTGCGAGGGCAGTTCTAGATAACTGTGTGCGAGGGCAGTTAGTGGTCTAGCCTAGTGTGCTCAGGTCAGGCTTCAGTCAGTTAGTGGGGAGTGGAAGTACATTGCTAGCCCAGCTCCTGCAGACTGGAGGATGGCCAATGTAACCCCAATATTTAAAAAAGGCTCCAGGGGCGAACTGGGTAACTATAGACCAGTGAGCCTGACTTCAGTGCCGGGAAAAATAGTGGAAACTATTCTCAAGATCAAAATGGTAGAGCATATAGAAAGACATGGTTTAATGGAACACAGTCAACATGGATTTACCCAAGGGAAGTCTTGCCTAACAAATCTGCTTCATTTTTTTGAAGGGGTTAATAAACATGTGGATAAAGGCGAACCGGTAGATGTAGTGTATTTGGATTTGGATGTTGCATTACAGTTTAATTACTTCAGTTTGCAAGTTGAGAACTGAACTCATTATACCAGAGAAATGTAAGTTGCACAAATGATTAGCAGAAAATAAAGCAGACAGTTTGGAAGCATTCCTAGTGTACAGTGTACAGTACGCTGTTATTTGAAATCGTCTCCCTGGATTTGCACTTGCTGTCAGAAAAGGATTACGTCTTATAGTGATTTACCATCTGAGGTTCACCTATAAAACTGCAAGACGGAAGTCTGAAAGAAAGCCAGGGCCACATGGAGACCTTGGCTGCACAAGAATGGTCACATAAAATAATTACAGAAGGTTCTGTTAAGTTGTTATAGTGGAGGTGTTGACGACAATTTATAAAAAGTCTGAAAGCTGACTGAAATTTTAAAAAAGGTCATTTTGCATACTCCCTAGCAGTTTGCTCAGCCTGGATTTTTCAAAAAAAATTTTTTTTTGAACTATAAAGAATATTTTCTCAGTCTGGGTCAGATTTAGCTCAGGAATCCTAGCTCTTTCCATGAAATACTCCATACATGTCATTCTAGCCATAAAAAATAAATGTATGTCCTCTCTCTCCTGCCCCTTCGACTCATTGATACTAAATTTGCAGACGTCCTGCTTCTTCCTTTGCTCATCCCAGTAATTCTAAATATTCTGGATAAGATTATTGACAGGTACCATCTTTCAAAAGCTTCTTCCTGGTCAGCACAACGGAAACCAGCGTACAAGGTAAAGGGGCACATCGTAAAAGTAACGGTGTGTGTTTAAAAGCGCCAGGAAAGCATTCCAAAAGTAAAATCCTGGCGATTCACATTACCCTTTTGAAGGGGAGGAGGCAAGGGACAGTAAAAGGAATGGTGGGAGCATTCTTCAGAGTGTGAAATCATCTTCAGGAATACTTTTCATTGATATCTGCCATCTGTGTCAGAATTTGAAAGCTCTTCTACAGGAGATTAGGAGACGGAAAGCAACAGATGTGTTAATTTGAATTTCCCACTGGCATACAGAGAAGGAAGAGAATTTTGAGAAGGCAGAGAGGAAGGGAAATATGGTAAAATGTTTTGTTTTGTCAAAAATGAAGGAGCATCCCTCCTTAAGAGAGAGAGAGAGAGCTGGTAACTCACAGATTCTGTCCAAAGTTTTATTTTTGTTTGCCTGTTTCTCTTCCTTTAAATCTCCCTCCCCAGCCAACACGGCAGGGTGACTCTGGTGAGCCCTGGAGAGACAAGTTTTCAGAAGCGCACACCCTCAGCCCCACTGCTCCCGTCCCTCTCGCCAGGCAATGAGCCCGGCATCTCCGCGGGGCGCTCAGCTCTGGCACCTGAGCCCTGTCGGAGCTGTGGGCCCATTGTTTCCAACTTTCCGCACCTGCTCGTCTTCACAACTGAACTAAATCTGCAGTAATACTGCAGGGGGTCATTTTCGGCTGATGTAAAGTCTGTGGATACTTTTAACCGCCACCCTTTACAGTAATTTTCAAAGTGAAAATTATCCCCGCCAAGCTATGCGCACACAGTAGGGATGTGAATCGTTTTTCAACGATTAAAATTATCGTCCGATAATGTTTATATCGTCTTAAATCGTTATAGAACACGATACAATAGAAATTCTAACGATTTATCGTTAAAAATCGTTAAATCGTGTTAGTGCGCACTAACTCGAGTTAGTGCGCACTAACTCCCCGTTAGTGCGCACTAACTCCCCGTTAGTGCGCACTAACTGAAAATGATACAAATAAACACTTTCCAGGTCACTGAAGGTCAGTTAGGAATGAATATGTGTTCCTATTGGCTGGCTGCCCTCTTATCTATTGATGTTACCAAGGTTACCACTGAGGTGATGGTTGGGGGGATGGGAAATGGAACTGGAAACTAACGAACACCAACAGAAAATTAAACAAAGTGTTCACACTTCCCAGGTCAGTAAAGGTCACTTAGGAATGAATATGTATGTATGTATTCCTATTGGCTGGCTGTGCTCTTATCTATTGATGTTACCAATATGGTTGGGGGGATGTGAAATGGAAACAGTTGGAAGCTTGACAAAAAAAGTAATGTAATGATCAGCACTCACGTGACTAGAACTTGTTTCTTTATTATTTGTGTTAGCAGGCACCTGAAATGCTAGTGCATGTTGAATTTGCCAATCACTGTGCATTTTAGAAAGGTGGTCCTGGCTGGAACTGTACACAGTTCAAATATATGTAATTGATTGTTGGTAAGTGTATTTTTTAAGTAGCCACACTGGCACCAGTATGTTTACTTTTCCTCCTACTTAACTCACTAGCTCAGCTTTGTAAGAAGGGCTTCTCTGCTTGTGTGTTGTTTTTGTTTGGTGTGAGGAGAGCAGAAACATCAGATCTTTATTCAATCTACTACAGTCATCTCTTACAGTGCCCTATCCCTATTAATACCAGGAATGTTGTGATCTTCCTGCACACAGTGCCCTAACCCTGATACCAGTCTGAGACAGCTCCCTCCCTGCATTACTAGTGAGAGGCTGGCTTCACAGACAGGGGGGAGCTGCCTGACCCTCACTCTTGACTTCCCCCATGTCCCAGCTAGTGAATGGTGTGTGGGTGAGGGGGGGGGGGGGGAGGATGGTGAAGTCTGAGACAGCTCCCTCCCTGCATTACTAGTGAGAGGCTGGCTTGACAGACAGGGGGGAGCTGCCTGTCCCTCACTCCTGACTTCCCCCATGTCCCAGCTAGTGAATGGTGTGTGGGTGAGGGGGGGGGGGTGGATGGTGAAGTCTGAGACAGCTCCCTCCCTGCATTACTAGTGAGAGGCTGGCTTCACAGACAGGGGGGAGCTGCCTGACCCTCACTCCTGACTTCCCCCATGTCCCAGCTAGTGAATGGTGTGTGGGTGAGGGGGGGGGGGGAGGATGGTGAAGTCTGAGACAGCTCCCTCCCTGCATTACTAGTGAGAGGCTGGCTTCACAGACAGGGGGGAGCTGCCTGACCCTCACTCCTGACTTCCCCCATGTCCCAGCTAGTGAATGGTGTGTGGGTGAGGGGGGGGGGAGGATGGTGAAGTCTGAGACAGCTCCCTCCCTGCATTACTAGTGAGAGGCTGGCTTCACAGACAGGGGGGAGCTGCCTGACCCTCACTCCTGACTTCCCCCATGTCCCAGCTAGTGAATGGTGTGTGGGTGAGGGGGGGGGGGAGGATGGTGAAGTCTGAGACAGCTCCCTCCCTGCATTACTAGTGAGAGGCTGGCTTCACAGACAGGGGGGAGCTGCCTGACCCTCACTCCTGACTTCCCCCATGTCCCAGCTAGTGAATGGTGTGTGGGTGAGGGGGGGGGGGGAGGATGGTGAAGTCTGAGACAGCTCCCTCCCTGCATTACTAGTGAGAGGCTGGCTTCACAGACAGGGGGGAGCTGCCTGACCCTCACTCCTGACTTCCCCCATGTCCCAGCTAGTGAATGGTGTGTGGGTGAGGGGGGGGGGGAGGATGGTGAAGTCTGAGACAGCTCCCTCCCTGCATTACTAGTGAGAGGCTGGCTTCACAGACAGGGGGGAGCTGCCTGACCCTCACTCCTGACTTCCCCCATGTCCCAGCTAGTGAATGGTGTGTGGGTGAGGGGGGGGGGTGGATGGTGAAGTCTGAGACAGCTCCCTCCCTGCATTACTAGTGAGAGGCTGGCTTCACAGACAGGGGGGAGCTGCCTGACCCTCACTCCTGACTTCCCCCATGTCCCAGCTAGTGAATGGTGTGTGGGTGGGGGGGGGGGGGTAGGATGGTGAAGTCTGAGACAGCTCCCTCCCTGCATTACTAGTGAGAGGCTGGCTTGACAGACAGGGGGGAGCTGCCTGTCCCTCACTCCTGACTTCCCCCATGTCCCAGCTAGTGAATGGTGTGTGGGTGAGGGGGGGGGGTGGATGGTGAAGTCTGAGACAGCTCCCTCCCTGCATTACTAGTGAGAGGCTGGCTTCACAGACAGGGGGGAGCTGCCTGACCCTCACTCCTGCCTTCCCCCATGTCCCAGCTAGTGAATGGTGTGTGGGTAAGGGGGGGGGGAGGATGGTGAAGTCTGAGACAGCTCCCTCCCTGCATTACTAGTGAGAGGCTGGCTTCACAGACAGGGGGGAGCTGCCTGACCCTCACTCCTCCGGGGTATTGTGATCTTCCTGCACACAGTGCCCTATCCCAGATACCAGGGGTGTTGTGATCTTCCTGCATGCAGTGCCCTATCCCTATTAATACCAGGAGTGTTGTGATCTTCCTGCATGCAGTGCCCTATCCCTATTAATACCAGGAGTGTTGTGATCTTCCTGCATGCAGTGCCCTATCCCTGATATCGGGATGTGTGCAAGAAGATCACAACACCCCCGGTATCAGGAATAGGGCACTGTGTGCAGGAAGATCACAACACCCCCAGTATCAGGAATAGGGCACTGTGTGCAGGAAGATCACAACACCCCTGGTATTAGGGATAGGGCACTGTGTGCAGGAAGATCACAACACTCCTGGTATTAATAGGGATAGGGCACTGTATGCAGGAAGATCACAATACCCCTGGTATCAGGGTTAGGGCACAAGTTCTAGTCACTTTGACTGATCACATTACTTGTTTTGTCAAGCTACCAACTGTTTCCATTTCCCATCCCCCATATACTGTCAGTAGGAAACTTGGTAACATGAATAAATAAGAGGACAGCCAATAGGAATACATATTCATTCCTAAACTGACCTTAACTGACCTGAAAAGTGTCAAATTGTATCATTTTCAGTTAGTGCGCACTAACTCCCAGTTAGTGCGCACTAACTCCCGTTAGTGCGCACTAACTCGAGTTAGTGCGCACTAATCGGAAAAAACGATTTTTAACGATTTTTTAACTAAAAAATCGTGCCTAAGACGATTTTCTTGCCCTGCCACACGATTTCTATCGTTAAGACGATATGGAAAACGATTCACATCCCTAGCACACAGTTACCCCTGCTATTTGGCACATGTAGTTTTGCTGAGAGAATTTACATGCATGCTTTTTAAAACTAAAAGGTATTCCATGTAAACTCCAACCCTACCTGGACTCAACCCCCTCGAACACCTCTCTGTGCATGTAACAGTTTGTGCATTCAGGCTGTATTTTCATGTTATGCAGATATTAGTTGTGTGATTTTCTAAAGGGCCATTTCTCTGTGGGCAAACATTCATTTTTTTAAATTTTTTTACCGCTGGCTTTATGGGGGAACTGCCTCTTCAGTATTTAACGTCGCGACCGCCGATGCTCGGGGCAGTGCTCTGTTCGCTATCGCAATCTGGAATCGCAGATACAATAACAGAACAATACGAGGTAAACGCTTTTCATTTGGTAATAAAGGCCGCGGCTTTGTTATATAATTAATACGCTTGAGATGCACGAGTCTCTCATCATATCAGTATCTAAGCAGCAGTCCAGGGTCCCACCCGCCGTGTCTCCAAGCAAGGCGGCCCCTTCCACCGTCCCCCCGCCGCGCTCATCCTAGCAAGGGGACCCCCCTCCCCGGCCTACCAAATTTGCCCCCGACTCGTGCACCCGCCTAAAACTGCGACATATGTTGGTACGTTTGTACACTGTCATAATGAACAGAGAACTAAACAACATTGAAACAGTAAAATTAACAGCCATTATCGATATTGAAATATGAACAATCACTCTAGAAACTCTTTAACTGTTATTTGCTATTGCTAATATATGGATATAAACAATTGATATGGGGGTGGGTGGGGTTTCGCCTGCCTTCGCTGCTGCTTAAAAGGGGCAATGGCAGCGGCGAGGCTGGCTTATATCAGCGCTGTGATGCGCTCTTTGGAACATGTCGCAGTCCGATGATGTCATGGGCATGTCGGGGGGGGGGGGGGGGGCGCTCTTGCGAGAGGCCCGCCCCCCCCGACGTGCCCAGGAAGGCCAGCGCAGCGCAGGAGGACGGTGAGTTCTCTGTCCCGGATGCTAGCCCCCGATATTTATAGAGTTAAGTACAACTCAGCCTCCTTCATTTTGAAGGGTGTGGAAGATTATGTTCCACAAACTATCTAGATAGGGCGGATCACCATTATTTCTGTCCATAGGGGTTTGATTCCTTAATCTGGCTTCTGCTTGCTGGTCTGGCAGTGGCCGAGGACCCAGAGACTATGCATTTCTTATCTAATTTACTTTAGGAGATTGCATAGCAAAATGATAAACAACTCACTGGTTAGTCAGAAGAAGGCAAGTTAGAAGACAGTATGGGAGAGTTACAGCCTGCAGGATGTACATCCCATAGTTCTGGGAGTAGACTGAATTATGCAAAGCAAGTATTATCTATGGCCTATAGTCATGCCCTTTAAAGTACACTTTGATGAGTTATTCACATACAGTACTTTAAGGCAGTTAATAAATCAATTTGCCCTATAACAGATTTGAAATGTATATACCAGGGTTAGCTAGAAAGAGGTAATCCATTTTTTTTCCATGAAAATGAGCTGTCTTGAGCTGCTAAAATGCTCAGAGATGAGTAAAATATATGATGGGGGAATGCATTTACCATTTAAGGGACAGTGCAAGAGCTGCAATAGTAATTGCCTGCTTTAACATTCTGGAAATAAAACATTAAACCTGGCAGTAGAATTCATAATATATAGATATGTATATATATATATATATATATATATATATATGTATGTATGTATATAGCATGGGGAAGACACAATAACAGCATCTAAGTGAATTAATTTTGTGTTAGATCAATAATCTTTCAATTATTTTGCTCCATTTTGAATTCAGGATCCAGGAGGCCTAACTCCTACTTTATTTAATTGTTTACATGGGTCTAAACCTCCCATCTCCCCAAATAATTATTAAGAGCACCTGAGCCAGGGGCTAAAGAGAATTCAGCTGTTTGGATGGAAGTGTGAAGAATATGAGGGGGACCATAATGCCAAGCATCACAATATGCAAGCAGTGGAACAGAAAGTCAGTTCCAGGACATATGCTATGCCTAGCAATGCAAGGCTGCAACGGCTCCACTGATTATTGATTCATTTATGGCAGCAATAAGTTAGCAAAACCAATTAAGTACACCTCATGCTAAAATATTAAATGGGATGCAGCAACTGACTGAAGCAGAAAGAAAACTGAAGAAAGAAAATAGCAATAAGGTCAAAAGGAAATGGCAGTAGAGTACAAGGTTAACAAAGCAGAATGTGGCAGGTTTTACCAAACTGATGGAAAATAGTTTACAGGAATGGGGGCTGGATTTTATTTTTTGAAAAATTGTTTTGAGAATTTATTCATGGGGATCAAGGCAAGGAATATTTTTAAAACATTTTGCTAACTATTCAACAGAATGAGTAATGTATGTCATCTATCCATAGTAACATAGTATATCATGGCAGATAAAGGCCAAAATGGTCCATCTAATCTGCCAAGCAAGATGTCAAGGGTTGTAACTGTCTCTCTCTGCAGGTTACCCCTATGCCTTCTGTTTAGGGTTGTAACAACTAGAGATGTGCTTCATAGGGATGTGAATCGTTTTTCTGACGACTGAAAATATTGTACGATATTTTCAAAGTCGTCAGAAATCGGGGGCTCCCCGAAACCAATAGGAAAACCCCCACAAAATTGTTCGTGGGGTTCTCTTATCGTTTTGGGGGAGGGCGGGAAAAACGGCACACAGAAACAACCCCTAAACCCACCCTGACCCTTTAAAACAGATCCCTTAGCTTCCCCCACCCTCCTGACCCCCCCCAAAAACTTTTTACAAGTACCTGGTGGTCCAGTGGGGGTCCCGGGAGCGATCTCCTGCTCTCAGGCCGTCGGCTGCCACTAATAAAAATGGCGCTGATGGCACTTTGCCCTTACCATGTGACAGGGTATCCGTGCCATTGGCCGGCCCCGTCACATGGTAGGAGTAATGGACTGTCGGCGCCATATTTAAAAATGGCATGGGCCAATGATAAAAATAATGGACTGAACCAAGACATTGAATTCATGACTCATGGTAGCTTTTAACACTTTCTATTCAAAGTCTCAATGAGGTGCATCCTTAGCACTCTATTCTCAATATTTATGACACCTCCAGTGAGCAAATTACTAATTTATTTTTATTTCCCAAAAATTAAAGATTTACAAATTAAACCATAGGAAGAACAAATTAAACCATAGGAAGAACCATAGGAAGAACCATAGGCCATTTGCCGCTGTGCCCGGGATCGCGGGCCAGCCGTCGCTGGCACGCACAACCTACGCCTGCCTGGAGGCAGACACAACTTAAAAATTAAAGGTAAGGGGAGGTTTTAGGTAGGGCTGGGGGGCAAGTTAGGTAGGGGAAGGGAGGGGAAGGTAGGGGGCGGATGGAATGGAGGAAGGCTGTGCAGCTCGGCGCGCGCAAGTTGCACCATTGTGCACCCCCTTGTGTGCGCTGACCCTGGATTTTATAACATGCGAGCGGCTGCAGGCGCATGTTATAAAATCAGGCGTAGACTTGTGCGTGCCGGGTTGCGCACACAAATCTACGCCCACGCATAGTTTTTAAAATCTGGTCCTATATGTATAAGCATAGAAACCTTCCTCTAGCTAGCTACATATCAAAAAGGAAATCAGCATCAATCATCAACCTTTAAGAACATTTTTCCAATGAGAGGGGTCAAAAAAGGTGTCCTTGTTCCTTTGAAAGTTGACAATGCATTTGTATGGAAACTTCAGAAAAAAAGTAGCTCCCACCACAAGCATCTGAGCCTTCTTCCCTAGAAAGATCTTCCTCCTGAGCTATGTGGCCCATGCCACCTCAGGGAATATCATCATCTTTTGACCACAGAACTGCTATTGGATTTTAATCACAGCTAAAGAAGGGACTTACATGGTGTTGAAAGCTCTTGTACTGCAACATCTTTTTTTCATGGTCCATACAATAATTACAGCTCTGCACCACAGTTGTAGATATGGGAAAATACATAGAGCACAAGTACATCTGGATCACAGTTTTCTAATGAAGTCAACTCAAATTTTGCTTTGTCTTCAGTTATTACATAAGACAATAATGTCATAAAGGAAATGGTAACAACTAAACTCTATTCCAGATAACAATGGCTTCATTTATTTTTTAAGGATATGTTGAAACAAAAGGGGGGTTGTTTTTCACCTTTCCTCCCTCTGTAGTCTCTGCTATCCTCTTTTCCCCGGATGGCATAGTTGGGCAGCTCAGGGAATGCTTGCTGGCCTGAGTCCTCACTGGAGGGCACCTTTTCCTAGGAACACCCTTAGTGCCACTTGTTGGTTGGCAGAGACCATCACAGTCCCAGCGGACATGTTCACTCCCTCTCAGGCATGAGTTCACACTTCTGTAGCATGCCCAGTTGGAACAACTTTTATTAAACGAAAAAAAACCACCTCTAAACAGATTTGTACATAAAGCTGTGAAATTATTGATAAGCTAAGGAATACATTTAATGAATTTGTGTGGTATTAGTATTATGTTTTAACAACTCTAAGCAAAAATATTATTTATTCATGAGGGGTGAAAGGTGAGGAAAAACAGGATTGAACTGGAATGGATGAATAATTATCAGGAAAGAACTGTGGGGGCACGTGTTTCCCATTTGTGCACTGCTATAAACAGTTTGGGTTACTTGCATGAAAATTAATCTTGAAAATATCAGCTATACGGTATCCCTCCATAATTTCAAATAGTTCACATTCAGACTACAATGTTGCATTCTTCAGCAATGGAAACAGAGAATAAAAGGTGCACATATTCACTCTGATTCTGAATAAAGCAGTCACAATGCTTCTCCAGACTAAATCCTTGACTAAGATTATAGCATTCCTTTAAAAACCCTGCAAATGCATAACACTGGGCCTGCATTCCTCATTAGCTACTATTCTAGTTTATTTACATTTTATTTTCATTTGATTTTATTTATATTCCTTTTTTTATTGGCACTACAAAGCAGATTTCATTCAGGACTGCAGGTATTTCCCTGTGTACCACTATTACTACTTAACATTTCTATAGCACTACACTGTACAAACACACAAAAAGACAGTCCCTGCTCATTAGAGTTTACAATCTAATATGACTAACATGAAGGACAAGAGATTTGGGGTATTTCATAATGCAAGATCCCCAGATTACAAACTGAAAGGGTCATTTACTAAACTGCAATATTTTATCACAAGAGGAGACAAATATTGGGAGGGGGGAGGTGTTCCCGTGATAGTTTCCTCCTCCCACAAAGAATATCTCAGCAGCTACCCATGATATTTTTTTCTCATGGGAAAAACTCCACAAAACAAAATAAGGCGGGGAAAAGGAAAAAATGTGTGATGGTGAACCCTTTCGTACAGGATCACCATTGTCTTAAAAGGCCACCAATGGCCGTAAAGCAAACCCCCTTTAATGTCAAAATAATACCCCTGGGGCCTGGGTAGACCTCTGTCCATCCCTCCAATGCCTCCAGAGGTGGCCCAAAAGTAAAAAATTAAAAATACATTTGACAATTGAGCAGTAATAGCCCGCCCTCCCTTATCAAAATGTCACTTCTCTCCAAGCATCCTTGCCCATCTATACCCCTTAGTACCCCAGTATCATCCCCCCTCCACCCTAATCCCATCCCCTTGCATGGAAGAGGTTCTCTGATGTCTAGTGGATCTCCCACCACCAGACCTCCCTTCCCCCCAAACGTCTCCCTAGTGGCCCAGACGACGGGGCAAAAGTCAGGTGGCGTCATTTTGAAAAATGGCAGCTGCCTGGGCTCAGAGCCTAGGGGGCACGCCAGGCCTTCGCTGGACAACTAGGGAAACTATTTGAGTTAAGGGAGGTCTGGGGGCAGGGGGTTCACTAGACCCCAGGGAGTCTTCTCTGTGTTAGGGGGAATGAAGGTGGTCCAGGAGGGTCCAATAGACATCAGGGAGTCTATTCTGGGTAAGGGGAGGTCCATGGGTTGGGGAGCTGCTACTAGGGGTGGAAGGGTATGGATTAGGGGCAAGTGACGTTTTAGGGAAAGGGTGGGGTTTGGGTGAGGGGGACGGGCTATCACCAAGAGAATGTAAAATGTATTTTTTTATTTTTACTTTTGGGCCGTCTCTAGAGGCAGCAGGAGCCTACTCAAACCCCCAAAGAGGGATGTTACATGGTTGGGGGAGGGGCGTGTTTTGGGCCAACTTGGCCCTTTAAATTTCATGCAGGAACATCGGGACATGCATTAACGTCCTGATTCTCCCACTGAAAAGTTATCTACAGCTCCTGAGTTGTAGCTAACTTTATTGCAAATAACGAGACTTGTGGTATTTTCTTTTGCAAGCCATGTTATTGGATTCGCAGGAAATTTGCTGGTAATGAGCTGCTTTGCATGCATTTGAAAATGTTGTGCATGCAAAGCACATGCAAAACTGCTCATTACAATAGGGGTGGATTTTTAGGGAAAATATTGTGTGATATTGCTGCGATATGGGTATATTACACTATAAACAGCATTTTTTTCTATAGTAAACACTGATTTTCATGCATTATGCCCTTATCATAGCTTAGTAAATGAATCTCTTAAGTTTGTCCCTGAGGTAGGTGTCATGCTAATACAAGTAGTAGACAGATGGGAATCCTGTTCCGTAAGAGTTATTATCTATTTTGTTCCTGTAGAAAAGATACTTATTTTCCACATGAAAATATTTGATATTTTTTAAAAATTTGTCTCTGTGTCTTCACTGTGCTTCTTCATCATCTGGGACCTTCTCTCCAGTCTTTCTGCCCATTCATTCCTGAGCCTGGGGAAGTGAAGGAAAGAAAGAAAGAAAGTGTCAGATCAGTAAATTAAGTGCCTCTATTATAAATCTAAGAATATAAGAAGTTGCCATACTGGGTCAGACTGAGGGTCAATCAAGCACAGGATCCTGTTTCCAACAGTGGCCAATCCAGGTTACAAGTTACTGGCAAGTACCCAAACATTAAGTAGATGCTATGCTACTGATGCCAGTAATAGCAGTGACTATTCCCTAAGTCAGCTTGATTAAGAGCAGTTAATGGACTTATCCAAACCATTTTTAAACCCAGCTACACTAACTACCCTAACCACATCCTCTGGCAACAAATTCCAGACTTAATTGTGCCTTAAGTGAAAAAGAATTTACTTTGATTTGTTTTAAATGCACTACTTGCTCACTTCATGGAGTGCTCCCTAGTGCTTCTATTATCCAAAAGAGTAAATAACCAATTCACATCTACCCGTTCAAGACCTCTCATGATCTTAAAGACCTCTATCACATTCCCCCCAGCCCTCTCTTCTCCAAGCTAACCAGCCCTAACCTCTTCAGCCTTTCCTCATAGGGGAGCCATCCCATCCCCTTTATCATTTTGGTCGCCCTTCTCTGTACCTAATCTGTCTTCATTCACAAAATTAAAACGTGTTTATCGCTTTAGTAATTTCAAACATATGATACACAGGTGTTCCATTTAAAAGTCATGGATAAAAGGAGATGGTTTTGCAAATGTGATATGGGCCATTGAAAAGCAAGTGTTGCATTACAGTAATTTGGCAATAGATCACAGTGAAACTATCAGCCAGTCTGACGTCATCTGCCTGTCAGCAGGGGTAGCTCAATAAGAACTGGGAAGAGGTAGGAATCAGAACTGCTCAATGTGGGACCCTTGCAATTTTTTTTCCTGATTTTTCTGAGACCTTGTGCATGTAACTTTATTTACCCAACTTCTTATGGAATAATAATAATAGTAATAATGCATATTAGCTGAAACCCTCTGATTTTCCCTGGAGATCTGTATTCACTCTCCTCCTCCTCAGCCCAGCTCAGCACTTCCTTCCCTTCGTCTCAGCCCATCCCCAGCACACTTTTATCCCCTCCCCCAGTATACCCTTAACCCCTCCTCCCAAGCCTCACCCCATCATTCCCTTCCATCCTCAATGGTCCTGCCCCAGCACATTCTGACCCCTCTCCTTCCAAGCCCAACTTAAGCAGACTCTGACACCCGTAAGCCTGACCCTGCAACACTCTGAGACCCCCATCACCAGCCTGATCCAATACTTCCTTCCTCTTTACCCATCCCAGCCCCGACACACGCCAACCTAGCTCCCCCGCTTGGTCCCAGCACACTCTGACCCCCCCCAAGTCCGATCCCAGCACATCTAGATCTCTTGTCGACACCGACCTCAGTACTCCCTTTTCCTGCCCCAGCACACCCTGACTTCCAGTCCATCAGCACTCATCACCTGCCCAGCGTGAGCATACTTCCGACCCCTCTCCATAGGCTAACCCCAGCACACTTTCACTATAACACACACTGACCCCTCCATAATCTTGCTCCAGTACACTTCTGACCCCTCCCCTCCAGTTGATTCCTTCACACCTTACTCCTTGCCCCCATGCCCCAACCTGACCTCCTAATCCAGCCTGATCCCAGCACTTCCAACCTCTCTCTCCTTAAGCAGACCCTAGCACACTCTGCCCCTTCCTCAGCCTGACCCCCCCCCCCATATTCCCAACCTCTGCACACTCTGTCCCCCTCACATTATCCCATAGAAAATAAATACTACAAATCCCTGACAAACCAAAGAAATTGAAACAAAGATTGTTTCCACCTGCCCACCACTACAACAAATGTCCCCAGGACCCTCAACCTCCTCCCACCCCAGCCCTTACCTCACCAGCCAATAACCACCAAACTTTATAATTATTAAAAATTAAAAAGCTCTGGGTCTGGTTCCAGCCACTTCCTTTCCCAACAAATCTGCTAAAGCAAATGCCCCAGGACCCATCCCCTTCCCTCCTCCCAGGCCAATCTCATCACAGGTCCGTGGTTGTTCCAGGGCAGGAACAATCTCCTGTTCCTCCTGCCCCATTGCTTTGGCTTTGCAAAATGGCCGCTAGTCAACCCAAGGCCAATATCATTCTGTTGTAGGTATCTTTCCAGATAGCAGTGGCATTAATTTGTTTGTCACTTTCCAGGCAGCTGTATAACAATGGCGCCAGCCTTGGGTGGACCAGCAGCCATTTTGCAAAGCTAGAGCAATGGGGGTAGGAGTGACAGGGGATCCCTGGTGCCTCAGAACAGCTACAGACCCTCAATCGGATAAGGGCTGGAGTGGGGGTCAGGGTGGTATTTGCTTCAGAAGGCTTGGTAAGATGGGGGAGGGGTTGGTACCAAACATGGAGGATTTGTTTTAAAAACAGACAGACAGCTTCCCCTGCGCTAAGCATATTATAGGCGATGATTCTCCTCTCCAGAAGCTGTTGTGTAAGGCCATTGAAAGGTGAAGCTGTTGTGACATCCCCCTTTGTCCATTTTCAGAACATGTCAGGGAAGACATGAAGACTTCTGAAGGGATTTTTTTCCCCCCATATCCACGCATATACGCGAACACACAGTGACAAGCATCCCAGTCAGAAGGCTCCTTTAGCTCTGGGTGGAACTTCCTGTTGAATTTTTGGAGTGTTTTTTGTATCATTCATCAAGTTTTCTTGATAGGGTGTTGTATATAAAAAAAAAACTTAAAGAAATTAATGACTGACTACTGCCTTAATTCTGAATTAATGTGATTTTAAACCTCTGAGTCAGGCTCTGGCATTGAGCCTGGGCCTAGGCCCCAGCATTGTGCCTGGGCTTGGGCTGAGGCCCAGGCATCGGGACCAGGCCTCCCAGCCTGGGCTTTGTAGTGACCTACCATGGCCTGGGCCTACGCAAGGCTGGGTTTAGGCCTGGACAGGGTAAGTGGGTTCTGGGGAGGATCCTGGCCCCGGCATTCTTCTGGGTAGGAGGAATGGGGGGGGGGGGGGGGGGTTGTTTTTAAAATTGTTTTTATTAAACTAAAGAAATGAAATAAACATTAAATGAAATGAAATTCATAAGGAATCCCCCCAAAACAAAACAAAACAACATTTTTACCCCATACATCCCTGATTTTCCAATGAAGGAAAATAAAATAGAAAATTCATTTTTTCTCTCATGAGAAAAAATAGGAGCTACTTAGGGAAAAGGAAGGCAGGTTGGACTTAATCCTGCACTGATCTGGAATATGTCTATTTAGAATAGAGGCCTTTGGGAGGCAAAAGCTGCATATCTAGGGTTGTGAATCAGTAGTTGTGGGTAGGAACAGAGGCTGACCAGTGGCCTATAATGTGAAGCATATTAAGCTTCATCTCTTGCGAGCTCTGAATATCTTTTTTTGGGCCATTCCATACAGTTTTCTGAAAGTTTTAAATCTACAAAATTAGTGGATGAATATTCTTTTCTACAGTAGCAGATATTTGGGAACATCTGCTAGTTGGCTACTGTTCATCAGGTGTAAGGGAGATGGACAATTTAGCCCCTCAATGTTATCCTAAAATGCTCCAAATACTATTATTTGGACATTATTTGGGTTGTCTTGCCTGTAATGCATCTATAATTTTCCATCTTCCCAGGAAACCATGGTCTCCCTGAAGTCATTTGTGCAAACATAGGATGACTATTAGTTCCAACCTTAGTTTTAATCTTCTTATTTTTCAACTGGACTCCAGCTATGCAATCAGTCTCCAGCGTACTTCGCATTCAGAGGAGATCTGTTAAGGAGTTGTTTTTTTCTAGGCCGAGAGAATGCTCGTAGGCCTTTTGTTGTCTCTCAGCTTGTTATCAGGCCGATGCAATATCAGCTCAGGTAAAGAGCGCCTGCTCTCCTAACACACGCCCAGCCACCTCTCCTGGGTACGCGATGCATTATTTAAATGAGGGTTTGTGCTAAAAAGAACTCACTAGCGCATCACTAGCGCATCCATGGCATTGGGCGCCCAAGAGAAGTGGCTGTTCGTCGTTTAGGAAAACGGACACTCAATTAATGGGCATCCATTTCCCTATCCTGACCGCCAGCAAGATTTTTTTTTCCATGCTGCTTCCTGTGGTTCCTTCTACTTAGTATCAGTATTTTGGGCTTTTTTTGTGGCTTTGTTGGGTTTTTTTTAGACGGCTCAGAGCATGTAAAGACTTCACGCCAGTCCTGAGGTTGGTGTTAAGTTTGTTAAAATGTGCACATCGAGTGCAACTGTGATTTGTTTGCGTTGCGGGGTAATAGCTAACAGCCTCATCTGCATGCATTTACATGTGATGAGCGCTATTAGCTACGCGCTGGTTTGGACACACATTTTGGAAGCGCTAATCCCCTTATTGCATCTGGTGATAGCCTAGCGCATCCAAAGTGTATGTCTAAGAGCTCATTAGCCTGTGCGCAAGGCTCAGTGTACGATATGGCATCGGCCTGACTGTGTGCCGTACTCAGGGTTTAGAACTCCGTACTAAAATGTACACTAGCATACAAAATATTTGAACAGACCCAAGTGATTTAAAATGGTGACAGGCTGAAAACATTGTAAACATTTATTTCGTCAGCTTCTGTAAGTTTCAGCTAGTCTTTTTGTTTTCCGTGTGGAATTTAGATGTGGCACTTGGGGTTGTTTGAGCCAGTTCAGTTTATGTCTGGCCCTGCTCATTTTTCTTTGGCACTGTGTGTGTGTAATGCTCAGGACAGCATGCTGAGGCCAGCGCATTACAAATCAAATCTTCTTCTTCTTCTTCTTTTCTTTAATGCAGTTATTTTGTTTTACTGCAGGTTTGGTATATAAATATAGAAACAAGTCATGCAGTGTGTGTAACCGGTGTATATTAGTGCTCCGAACTCTGGCGCGAGGTTAAAAGAGCAGCCAGAGTAGCAGTTTAAGCACCATCTCTAGAGTTAATACATCTGCAGTACTGGCTCTGTGTGTTGGGGTGAAGGAAAGATACACTGAGGGCAATTCAACTCTATGCAGCAAAACAGGAACTCCTTTGAATCTTTTTAAGGCAAACTTTGCCCCAGTGCAGTATGAACTGTTTCCTTTGGACTGCAGAACTTTTCAAAAACTTTGCCAAGATTTTCAGCCTTAAGAGTCTAAATCTGAGCTGCACCTAAGAAATCTTCAAAAAACGTTTTTGGTTTTTTTTGAGCTACTAAGTTCATTTGTGGGTAAATTATCAAAGTAATCTAGCGTCTTAACTATGGGCTCCTTGGGCCTAATGAGCTGGAGAAAGCAGGAGGGGGTCAGGTGGGGGAGACCTTGAAGTTTTTTTTGGGGGGGGGTGGGGAGAAGGAAGGTGTCAGGTCTCTGGGGGTATATTTTCAAGGTCGTGGGATGGAAAGTGAACAATAATCTGTGAAAGTGTCTGTGTATGTGTGTGAGAGGTCTTTCTTGATTTATTCAGGTGGATGTGAGGTTTGGGGATGGGGGCAGGGCTACCATTACAAGCTCTGTTGGGGGAGGGGAGGATCTCTGGCATGGAGATACTATGCCAGCACTGGAGGGGTTTCTAGTAGGGGGTATATATTTTTGACGGTGATGTATATCAGGGGCCATGTGGGGGGAGGGACTATTCACTTGGGGCTAGTGCCCCTTTAAATATCCCCAGGAAGGAACCCAAGGGTATTGGCAGATGAGTTAGCCCCAGTGATTTTAGAGAGAGTTAAAATGGCTCTTGAAAAGTAATTACCTTTCCTGTGCTTATGACGGATTGTAAGGTTCATCGCAATCTGCGCTGTCTTTTTAAAACTTTTTTTTAGCAAATAGTGCAAAAACACATTATCTCTGAAACTTGTGCATTACATACACTCTGTGAAATATATACTTGCAATAAAGGACATTGTAAAATCACCCAAGTCTCAAGTAGTACCTGTATCATATATTTAAGCTTTTTTTTTAATATTAATGAACTGCTTTGGATGTATTTGTATGTGACGCAGTTCATTAATATTTTCCTCACATTGGGCCTATTTTATTTTGTGATATTGGCAATGCTCACTTGAGCATTGTTGATATTGTGTGCATTAATGTGGGTTTAACACACGTTAAACGCAGAAAGCAACATTTAACATGCATTGCTGTTTTATTGGAGCTTAAGGAATTAGGCTGCTAGGTGCTCTTTACCTGCTATACTATAGCTAGGTCAAAATTTTCAGCCACAATCTAGCCATCTGAATATTTTCCTAAGCTTTGTCAGCTATAATATAGAATGCTTTCTCACTGCTGATCCTAGGTTTAAACCAAATTAAATAGATTTGGTTGAGGTATGATTTCAATTTAGGATAATTTTTAATAGTTTAGATATCTAAATTGCCCATAGCTTACTGCCTCAGGCATTTAGATACCTAATGATTCATCATATTTTGGAATCTAGTCAAAGTTATAGATGGAATTTTCAACATCTGCTTCAGATTAAAAATCTGAACAATTTTTTTTATGTGCACAAAGTATTCATCTGAATTTCTACTTAGATACACAATGCTTGTGTTTGAAAATTTAGCTCAGATTCTTAACAAATTTTAACTATAAGCCTTTTAATACAAGGTGCTCACAAGTGGAAGGAAGCATAAACTATCAAAATGCAAATTGTAAAAACTGGAGCATGAATCTGTTTTGTGCTATATTCAGAAACTTATAGGCATCTCATTGTTTTTCTTTCATATGTAGGATGACAAGGATTGAGGAGGGATCTAATGGATCTTTGCTGCCTCCTGCTGTCTCAAAAGGGTAATTTGCCAGTATTCTTAATGTATTTGTTTTGGGATTTTATCTTCCCAAAAATGATTTTTAAGATATGTGTTTGCATTGATTTTTTTGGACCCAGCACTTTTCTTTATTCTCTTTTTGTATTTCTAACTCTGTAGGAACTAGGGCTGGGATCTGGCACCATTCATGGACAACATTACCCCACCCCCCTCCCATGCCCTCATGGTACTTAGTCTGGTCATTACAATGATGGTGTTAGGGAATGTCAGTTTAGTGGATCCTTGTGCCAACCTGCAGGAGACTGGGAAATATATTCAAAAGTCTCTTGTATACCACAGGCCGGGAGGCAGATGTTCAGGCTGGACGTAGAGGTGCTCTTCACCCTGGAAGCTGGTACTCCCCTGGGAGGAGCCTGTAGGAGCCCAACTGCTGGGACTTAGGTGGCTTCACCCTTGGAAGCCGAAGCCCCCCCGGGAGGAGCCCATAGGGGCCCGGCTGCTGGGACTTAGGCGGTAGTGGATCAGGACTGGGAACTGGAACCAGACTAGGACAGTAGGTCAGTACTGTAACGAGGCTCGGGTTCTGGAACCAGGCAGGAACTGTAGCAAGACTCGGGTACTGGAACCAGGCAGGAACTGTAGCAGGACTCGGGTACTGGAACCAGGCAGGAGCTGTAGCAAGACTCGGGTACTGGAACCAGGCAGGAGCTATAGCAAGCAAGCAGGAACCAAGCAGGTACTGTAGCAGGCAAGCAGGAACCAAGCTGGTACTGTGGCAGGCAAGCAGGAACCAAGCAGGTACTGTAGCAGGCAAGCAGGAACGGAGCAATTAGCAAAGCAAGACGCTCCAGGGCACAGTGCAACAGGGATCTGGTAGGTAAGCCCGTTGCAAGGCAAAGACTGGGTGGCCACGGCCAGCTTATCAAGGCCACGGCGTCTGATGTCAGGAATTGGGCGGAGTCACCACTGGCGGGAAACGGCCTAGAAAAGCGCCCAAGTGGCGCGCGCGTGCGCCTAGAGACAGGGCATCCATGGAAGGCCTCCCGGCAGCGCGGCCCTCACCGAACAGGACAGGAACTAGGCCAGTGAAAGCGGGAACAGGTCCAGAAACACAGAGGTAAGGGTCTGGTCGCGGTGCTCGCGTCCAGAACCGCAACAGTACCTCCCCTCTTACGCCCCCTCTTAGCCGGTCCGGGTTTACTCAGGTGATCCAGATGGAACTGCCGTAATAAGTCCTTGTCAAGGATGTTAGGGGCCGGTTCCCAAGAATTATCCTCGGGTCCTCAACCCTCCCAGGCAAGCAGGTACTCCCATCGGCGTTGGTGAAACCGGACATCCAAGACATCACATACTTGATACGTAATCTCGTCCAGTACTGAAGGGTCCAAAGGTTCAGGAACCTGGGAATGGTACCTGGATAAAACAAGAGGCTTCAGCAATGACACATGGAACACGTTGGGTATGCGCATGGAGGAGGGTAGGTGTAGTCGGTAAGAGACTGCTCCCACTTGTTCGGCGACTCGAAAAGGCCCACAGAATCTTGGAGCTAGTCTTCAAGACGGAATACGTAGCTGAAGATTTTTGGTACTTAGCCAGACATGGGCTCCTGGGAGGAAGATACGTGCTGGCTGACGATGCCTATCCTCCCATTTCTTGGCGGACTTTGTGGCTTTACGGATCTTTCCCTGGATAGACGTTCACAAGGAAAGAAGCTGACGGGCTGAAAGTTGCACTGCCGGGAGTGCACTAGGTTCAGGTGAAGGCAAGGGCGGTCGAAGTTGCTTCCCATAGACGACCAGGAAAGGCGAACTTCCAGTAGCAGCATGCGTGTGATTATTGTACGAGAACTCTGCCCATAGGAGTAGCTTGGCCCAATTATCTTGACGTTCATTCACGAACAAACGGAGAAAAGTATTCAGGGTTCGGTTAGTTCATTCCGTTTGCTCATTACTTTGAGGATGGAACACAGACGAAAGACTAAGTTGCACATTGAAGCGTTTACAAAGTGCCTTCCAATAACGAGCAGTAAACTGTGGTCCTCGGTCGGAGACTATATCCTGTGGGAGACCATGAAGTCTGAAGATATGCTGGGTGAAAAGGTTAGCTAGGTCAGGTGCAGAAGGCAACTTTGGCAGGGGGACAAAGTGTGCCATCTTGGAGAATTGGTCTACGGTTACCCAAATGACCGAATTGCCTGCTGAGACAGGAAGCTCCACGATGAAGTCGGTGGAGATGTGTGTCCAAGGCTCCACCGGGATGGGCAATGGTTGCAACAGGCCTCTGGGCTTCCCAGTGAGTGGCTTCTGCACAGCGCAGGTTGGGCACGAGCTCACAAACGTTTGGACGTCCTGTCTAACCGTCGGCCACCAGTAGAACCTGTTCAACAAGTCTAAGGTCCCTTTGCAGTCAGCGAGGCCCCCCCGTGAGGGAGTCATGGGCCCAAGTGAGAACTGCTCCCGGGAGTGACGTGGAACGACTGTCTTCCCTTGGGAGGACATCAAGGTTGTTGCTAGACTGACGTTCACAGGATCCAAAATAAACTGAGGCATGTCAGGGGTCTCTTCGACCTCAGAAGAGCGTGAGAGCGCATCGGCTTGAACATTCTTTGAGCCGGGTCAATAGCGTAAGGTAAAATCGAACTGGTCAAAAAACAGCGCCAACCGGGCTTGTCTTGGATTCAGGCGTTGGGCTTGCTTCAAGAATGCTAGGTTTTTGTGATCGGTGTAAATCGTAACCGGATGGTTGGCTCCTACCAACCACTGTCTCCATTCCTCCAGGGCAAGTTTCACAGCTAGCAACTCTTTATTTCCAACACAGTAGTTGCTCTCTGCCGGAGAGAATTTCTTCGAGAAATATGAACAGGGTAGCAATTGTCCAGAATCTGAGTACTGGCTCAGCACGGCCCCCCGGCCACGTTGGAGGGATCCACTTCCACCTCAAAGGGCTGGCTGGGATCCGGATGACGAAGGCAGGTGTCTAACAAGAAGGCTTCCTTAAGGACCTCAAAGGCTTGGCAGGCGGGAACAGGCCAATCCACCGCGTTGGCCCCCTTTCGGGTGAGGGCAGTCAACAGGGCCACAATACGAGAGTAGTTAGGAATAAAGTGACAGTAGAAATTGGAAAAACCGAGGAAGCGTTGCAATGCTTTAAGGCACTTAGGCTGGGGCCAATTCTTAATTGCCGCCACTTTCTCAGGATCCATTTGAAAACCTGTTGCAGAGACTATGTAGCCCAGGAACGGCAGGGACGTCATCTCAATGCTGCATTTTTCCAGTTTCGCATACAGACCATGCTCCCTAAGTATTTGGAGCACTTGGCGGACTTGCTGATGATGTGAAGGCAGGTCCTGGGAGTAGATTAACACACCATCGTGGTAAACAATTACGCAAGTATTCAGAGGATCCCGAAACACCTCACTCGCAAGGTGCTGGGACTCCTCCGGAACATTACGTAAGTCCAACCTTGTGAAAATCTTCGCTCCTTGGAGCTTATCGAGGAGCTCCGGGATTAACGGGAGTGGGTATCGGCCTCGCTTAGCAAAGAAATTTAGGCCTCGATAGTCTAAGCATGGTCTCAGTGAGCCGTCCTGCTCGCTAACATAGAAGGAGCCTGCCCCTGCAGGCGACTTGGACGGACGAGACTGCGGAAAGGTCTCCGCCTGGGTATTGGAAAATATGTCCGTAAAGTCCTCATAAGGTGCACCCTCTGCACTTCCGTTGATGCACTCTGTCTTGGGTCCTCATAAGGAGGACCCAAGACAGAGTGCATCAACGGAAGTGCGGGAATCTTAGGCACTTTCATACAATTAGCTAGGCAAAAAGGACTCCACTCGACAATCTGTAACGTATCCCACTGAATCATGGGCGAGTGTTTCTGTAACCACGGCAACCCTGTGATCTACTATATTTGACTAAGTTGACTTGCTATACAAAATTGATCCCCATGGGAGGCAGGAGTGATGTTTAAAATGTTGAGGACAACATTCTGTCTTTAGCAGGGGAAAGTTTGGACAGGTCCACAAAAAGAAATAGAAAAAAAAAAATCCAGAGAAAAAGTTTACCTGCTTTAGGACTGGTGTCAGTGCAAGAGATGCAGACAGCAGTAAAGAAGATAAGATTCTAGAGCAGAGAGGCTGCTATCATTTAAGAACGTCTTTTAAAATGAAAGTTTTCTTTGATCATAACTCCCAAGGATGCATTGGGACATGCATGGGATTCTGGGATGGTACTTGAGGCAGGCAAGTGAGAGACTGCTGGGGGAGACATGGACAACCTGTAATGGAGTAGCTCCTGGAAAAATATATTAAACTACTTGTTTCAGGCAGGAGTGGTAATGGGGTGCTCTACACATGTCCCCTAATCTGTGCCAGAGTGGTTTTGTAAGGTTTCTCCAGATTCAACAGGGATCTAGTACTAGTTTTGCCCTATAAAGCACTGTGATCAATTACAGCCTTTCCAAACAGCATGGGCTTTTCTTGTGGTCTTTTGGAGGTGTGAAAGCCAGTGAAGGGTTAGCATTAAGGAGATTGACTAGCCACTAGGATTTCTGGGCAGCAGTGTTATTTTGAAAAGCAATGTCAATTTTATACAGATGGCTGGCACCTGTGCCTTGCTATGGGGAAGCTGGACAGTAATAACATTGGAGAGGGTGAACAGTTTTAAAACTGGGACTCTTTGTTAAGATGTCAGAGGTGTGTTGATCCCTAGTCTAGAAAGATACTTGTGGACATAGTTCAGATGCAGGGACATGCTGAGCTTGCTGCTGGAGAGGCTGCTGTTTGCCAGAAGGAGTTTGCAGCCACAGAGGGATCATTATGGGACATTGATGTATGTTTGGTGAAAGCATGAAAATAATGTTTTAAAAATGTGGAATAAGGTAAAGTGAAAACTTAAGGATAAAGCATTGAAAAGTGGCAGTTAAAAGTATAAGAACTGCTGAGAATGAAGATTTTTAGACCCAGCATAGCCAAGAACAAGAGGAAAACAATATATAAATGTCTACAAGCTATAGAGTTGGAAGTGAGAATCAGTCTGACAATTTTCTTTCAGACTGAGGTTAACCAGTTTGCTGATCCTTATTACCAGGATCAGGTGAATATATATATTGAGTCCAAATAAAGTAAAGATATTTGGGACTCAGGTACAATAACATTTCTCCTCTGAGTCACTGCATAAATGGAGACATTGATATCCAGGGCTCTGAATTTAAGACTTTATTCATTGTATGAGCAGCACTGCAGCTCTGGTACTGAGAGACCTGTGGTAGTGTCCATGTTATTGAAGCTGAGTTTGAAGGAATAAGTGACTGTGATTTGTTTCATTTAAAGATCCTTACTGATCCAGTTTTGCTGATCTCTCTGCATCAAGTAGTTAGGGCTGCTGCAATTATTTTTTATTTGCTCCCTAAAATAAGCAAGTTCAATTAGATGGCAAAGGCACACACTGGGTGAGCTATTAGGACTTGCAGACGATTACAGTGATAGTGTAGCCAGTTAAACTGTGTTATTTTATTTAAAGCATAGAGAAGAATTTTTTTTCTTCAGGAAAGGATCACGTGTTTTGCCTGAGGACCATGTGCTCCATGATTACTGAGGATTGGAGGAAGCATGAGGCAGTGGAGATAAAGGTCGCACTCAGTAGTTCGGTAGCACCAGCTTCAACTGCTAGCCAATGGCATCCAAGTCACTGGAAAGAGAGGACCATGCTTCTGATTGTAACAAGTAAGTGGGTGCACTGACTGGGACACAAAAACACAAAGTATAGAGAAAGATAAGAAAATGGACATACATTAACAGAGAAAACAAACATGTAAGTAAACCCAGAAAGAAAGAAGGATAGAGAACAAACTACTTTTGTTCTTGCATGGAGTACTTTCTTTTCATCAGGAGAACTTTGATAACGCTGACTTCGTCTGGAGGCAAATGAGAAGTAAAATATGCAAGTATCAAATCCTTGAGTTTATTTGATAGTTCACGTACTCTTGCACATACTGCAGTGAATTGTAAAGGACGGTTATTGAGTGAATAATATAGATATTAGTAACTTATCTGAGAGAGTTTATTGTACTGTTCTTGTTTGATGAGAAGTGATGATCCTGAGACCTAGAAACTACGATCAGTATGGACAAAATTGTTAATGGTAAATTGTTTTTTTGTTGCTTCTGTTTATCCTCATTCTCTTTTATTTTAAACAATAAATCTTATTAATCACCTGCCGAATGTTGTGCTCCGGGGTAGACCCTTGTCCTGAGGCAGTGGAGAACCACCTATTGGTAGGGACCAGGAGGCAACTGCCCCCAGGGGGCGGAGCACTGGAGGAGACAGAAACTTCACTGGGTCCCTACGGGCGCCTCCCGGGTCCCCCCGGGAGGTGCCCATAGGGACCCGGACTGCTTGGACTTAGGTGGGCCTCGCAGGGTCTCCTGGAAGGATGGAAGTCCAGCATGCCCACAGACAGAAGGGGAGCGCAGTCAGGTTCGAGACTGGAGATCAGATGGAACAAGGAGGACCAGAATAGTGTAGGTGATGACAAGGCTAAGAACAGAGCCAGAATCTAGAGACGTGGTCAAGCAGGCAGAGGTCAAAGTCCGAGGAGTAGTCAGCAAAGCAGAGGTCAGGTTCCGGAGGTCAGGAGGTCACAGGAAGGCCGATGTCAGAAGGCAGGCAGCAGGCAGATGAGTCTAGGAACAAGCTGAGGTCAGGAGGCAGGCAGCAGGCAGGCAGGTTGAGAGACAGACTGGAGTCAGAAGGCAGGCAGCAGGCAGGCAGGTCAAGGAACAGACTGGAGTCAGAAGGCAGGCGGTAGGCAGGCAAGTTGAGGAACAGACGAGTCAGAAGGCAGGCGCTAGGCAGGCAAGTTGAGGAGCAGACTGGAGTCAGAAGGCAGGTCAAGGAACAAGCCGAGGTCAGTACCAGTAAGACAGTCCGGAGGTACTACCTGGGGAGATGGACAGACGAACAGGAACAGATGGACGCTGGAGTACTAGGAAGCAGGAACAAGGCAGGAAGCAGAACTGGAACAGAAGGATCCTGGAACGAGGCTTGGAACAAGACTGGAGCAAGATACAAATGCAGTGACAATCTAGCATACAAGCCAACCTGATTGCCAAGACAAGGAAGTACAAGCAGGGACTTCCTTATAACAGGGAATCAATCAGGGTGCGCCGTGGAGCTAGGACCCGCCCTTGGCCCTACAAGAGGTCGGGTGGTCCGCGCGTGCATATGGGCATGGCCAACACAGCCGAGGACGCTGGGCTCCGGCGTGAGGCCTGGTGCGCAGTGGAAGGCCCGGCGACCACCGCCACGGGACGCCGAGGCCTGGAAGTGCTTGCAGCTGCCGCTAGGGAGGCCGACCCAGGAACCATGGAGGTGATCAGGAACCATGGAGGTGATCAGGCCCGTGCGCTGGCCAGGCATGGACGGGATGCGTAACACAGAAGCTATACAACTATTTATTAGTCCCTGCTTCCCTTCCCAACCTCCGGGAGTATCACTAGCTGGATGAGGTTTTCCAAACACACAAAATTGCCTGGATAGGAAGAGGCCAACATGTAGAGCTCTTCTGGATTACAATCTTGATTCCAGTACCACCCCCAATCCCCAATACCACTCAGAATACTTTAACCACGGTAGCAGAGAGAGAGTCATCATTACACCAGTTGTCTCTCGGGGGTGCTACAATAACAAACATTTTAACAAGATAGAGAGAGGACATTTAAAAACTTCTGCAAAGTTACACAAATTGAAAGATTTTTGTTTTGCAGACAGCAAGAAAGTACTGAAATATAGCAGCAGCACTACTACTTTAAACAGAACTGTGGAATAGTTGTTGTATCTAACTGCCTCTAGAACAGTGGTGGGCAAACAACGGCCTGTGGGCCAAATCCAGCCAGATGATAGGCTTTTTCTGGCCCTTATGCTAAATTCATTTTCCACATTATCTCCAGCCACTGGCACCTTGAAAGATGTCATCAGCAATGGCTGGAAACCGTGAGCCTTTGTTGATGACATCGATCTGGCTCTCAGAGACATAGCTAGCATAGGCAGAGTAGTACGGCCCTGCCAGATTTGACAGTGTGACCAGTGGCACCTAGAAGAGGAGGAGCATTGCGGCCCCGGTGGAATCGAAAGAGAATGAGCATTGCAGCACCATTGGAATTAGGGAAGAGAAGGATTATCGTGGCTCTGTTGTCATCGGGGAAGAGAAAGAGCATTGTGGCCCCACCTGAATTAGGGAAAAGGAGGAACTTCATGACATGCCAGAATCAGGGAAGAGTAAGGAACATTGTGGCCCCACCGGAACTGGCAGCTTGGCCAGCAGGGCCTTATGTTAGGAGGAGCAGTAGCATGGCATGGCTTTCTCAAATCAAGGTCAGTTGGATCCCCCTGTGGCTTGAAATTATACTGTTGGCCACAGGGGCTGAAGACAGAGACTGCTACAGCTTCAAGAGGAGAAAAAAGAGAGTGAAAGAAGGAGTATGTATGTGAGTGAGAGAGAAAGTGTGTGGGGGGTTAGAGAGAGTATGTGTTTGTGTGTAAGTGGATGAGACAGCATGTGTGTGTGTGTGGGTAAGCAAGAGCTTGTGGGGTGGGTGAGAAAGAGCATGTGTGTGGGGGTGAGAGAGAACATATGTTTGTGTGTGTGTGGATGAGAGAATGGGTGTGGGTAAGAGAATGTGTTTTGGTGGGTGAGAGATAGCATATTTGTGTGTGGGTGGGTGAAAATCACCAACCTGGCATCCAGAAGAGCATGTGCACTCTCCATAGCCGGCCCCGCCTTATGGAACACAATGCCAGTAGATCTACGCCAGGAGGACGGCCAAAAAATGTTCAAGCAAAAACTAAAGAAGTGGCTGATCGTACAAGCTTACACATAATCCTACCCATCCCAGTCACCCAGCATCCTCCTCTGTTCCACCCTCATTTTGATGTTTATATTGTTGAGACATTTGCCCATATTCTTGATACATGTGCAATAATCTCTATTTCCTAATTGCTCTTAACTAATCTCTAAGCTCTACATTGAACCATACCACCCTCTATTCTGTACCTCTTAACTAATCTCTAAGCTCTACATTGAACCATACCACCCTCTATTCTGTACCTCTTAACTAATCTCTAAGCTCTACATTGAACCATACCACTAGGGGTGTGCATTCGTTTTGAACTTAAATGGAAAACGCAACTTATTATTTTTTTTTAACTTAAAAAAAAGATGAGGCTTAAACGATCGGATTTCCAACTTATTCAACATAGCTATGTTGAATACGTTGGAAATCGCGATTGTTGATCTAAATAAAAATTTAAACCCCTCACCCTCCTTAATCCCCCCCCCCCAAGACTTACCAAAGCTGGCCAAAAGTTCCGTGAGGGTCCGGGAGCGGACGCGTGGGGAATCACGTGACGTCGGCGCCACGTCGGAGTGATGCGGCGTCACGTGATTCCCCTCGGGTTCGCTCCCGGAACCCTCGTTGGGCCCAAAAGGCACTTTTGGCCAGCTTGGGGGGATCAGGAGGCCCCCCCAAGCTGGCCAAAAGTTCCTTTTGAGCCCAACGAGGGGTCCGGGAGCGAACCCGAGGGGAATCAGGTGACGCCGCGTCACTCTGACGTGGCGTCGACGTCACGTGATTCCCCTCGGGTTCGCTCCCGGACCCCTCGTTGGGCCCAAAAGGCACTTTTGGCCAGCTTGGGGGGGTCAGGAGGCCCCCCCAAGCTGGCCAAAAGTTCCTTTTGAGCCCAACGAGGGGTCCGGGAGCGAACCCGAGGGGAATCACGTGACGCCGCGTCACTCCGACGTGACGCCGACGTCACGTGCTCCTTGCAAAGGAGTTCAGGAATGGCGTCCTGACCCCGCTGGACCACCAGGGAGTTTTGGTAAGTCTTGGGGGGGGGGGGGGATTAAGGAGGGTGAGGGGTTTAAATTTTTATTTGCACATATGGACATATACTCAACTTATGGAATTCTCCATATGTCCATATTGACCGCAAATGGGACCCCCTTTCGACTTATGGACTTATGAACTTAAACTTTTGGTCTGCACATCCCTACATACCACCCTCTATTCTGTACCTCTTAACTAACCTCTAAGCTCTACATTGAACCATACCACCCTCTATTTTGTACCTCTTAACTTCAATACAGTTTCTCTTCTGTAACTAATAGGTAACTTTCCCCTTAGCATATTATAAGCTACCTTGAAAGTAATTTTAGTGCTGTGTATATAGGTCCCTGTATATTTACCCTCTTCATTTATATCCTCATATATATACATATATACTTATATATATATATATATATATATATATATATACATATAGACATATATATTGTTCATGGCATTGTATGTATTTGTTTTACATGTTACCTGTCAAACGCCACTTAAGCGTATATTCTCGTTTATTGTAAACCAATGTGATATCCCTAATAAATGTCGGTATATAAAACCGTTAAATACATAAATAAATAAATATGGGGTGGATGAGAGAGCATGGGAGTGTGGGTGGGTGAACATGAGTATGTGTGTTTGAGTGAGAGCATGTGTGTGTGTGGGTGAGCATGTGTGTGCATGTCAGTAAGACCTTGTGTGTGTGGGCGAGACAATTTGTGTGTGTGAGTATGTGTATGTGTGTGGGTGAGAGAGAACATTGGGTATGTGTACGAGGGGGAGGTAAGAAAAAGCATTGTGTGTGGATGAGGGAAAATATTGTGTGTATAGGTGAGAGAGAGCATTGTATGTGTAGGTCATGGGTGGGCAAACTACCTGGTCTGATTCCAGGCTTTTTCTGATACTCCTGCAAAATGTATTTGCCCGATTATCTCATTATATCCTGACATTGCAAGCCTTTGTTGGTCATGTTGAGCTGGGTTTCAGCAGCTGTCAGTGACGTCTTCCTGTCAGAGGCATAGCTAACATAGACAGTGCAGGACAGCCCCGTAGGAATTGACAAATGATCGGCAGGGCCTTCAAAAGGAGGATCATCGCAACCCTGCTAGAATCGGCAGCTTGGTTGACAGGGCCTTATGTTAGGAGGAGCAGCATGGCATGTCTCTCTCTCATCAAGGTCAGTTGGGTCCCCTCCCATGTCTTCAGATCATCCTGTTGGCTACAGGGGCTGAAAAAAGTAAACTGATGCAGCTTCAAGAGGGCAGAATAATGAATGAAAGAAGGAATATGTGTGAGTGTGTGTGTGGGTGAGAGGGAGCATGTGTGTGGGTGAGTGAACATAAATGTGTGTGTGGGGGTGGGTGACAGCATGTGTATTTGTGTTGGTGAGAGAGAACATCTGTGTGGGAGTGGGTGAGAGAGCATGTGTGTGGGTGTCAGTGAGAACATTTGTGAGCAGGGGTGAGAGGGCATTTGTATGTGTGTGGGTGAAAGAGCATTTGTGTGTGTGTGGTGGGGGAGCAAAAGCATTGTGTGTTCTATATGTGGGTGAGAGAGCATGTGTAAGTATATGGGTAAGAGAGAGCATTGTGTATGGGTGAAAGATAGCATTGTGTATGTGTGTGTGTGCGCGTGGGGGGGGGGGGGGTAAGCATTGTGCATGTGTATGGGTGGGTGAGTGTTGCGCCGGGAGGTGGACCCTTGGCTTAGTGCAGGATTGGTAGCCTCCCTGGTCAGACCCAGAGAGCGCCTGCCACCAGGAGGCGGAGCACAATAGGAGACAGAGGCTAGCTGGAGCTTCACCACTAGCAACCCGGGGTTCCCTCGGGTTGAGCCCTTGGTTACCCGGGCCGCCTGGTCTTAGGTGGGCCTCGCAGGATCTCTGTGAGAGAAAGTTCAGAGATGTGCCCACCAGGATCAAGGGTGCACGGTTGATGCTCAGACTAGGAGTCCGGGGTTCCAGAAAAGGCCAAAAGAGAGTCTCTGAATGTATGGCAAGGATCAAGGCCAGAGTCAAGGAAACGTGGTCAGCCAATGCAGGGGGTCAGTGCCAGTGGTCAGTCCGTGGATAGTCAGCCAAAGCAGGGGTCAAATACCAGTAGTCAGTCCATGGGTAGTCAGCCAAAGCAGAGGTCAGGTTCCAGGAAGCAGTCAGACATGGTCGAGTTCAGGCAGAGGTCAGTTCCAGGCAGCGTGCAGATGTGGTCGGTAATCAGGCAGAGGTCAGTTCCAGGCAGTGTGCATATGTGGTGAGGAAACAGGCAAAAGGTCAAATCCAGGCAGTGATCAACATAGTCAAGAACAGGCTGAGGTTTGTACCGAGAAGACAGTCCGAGAGGTACTACCTGGGGAGACGAAGGAACAGGAGGACGCTGGAACGGAAGGACGCTGGAACAAGACTGGAACAAAGACTGGAATCGCAGAGGCAAACTAGAAATCATGATGTGATCGACCCGAACGAGGTGCCCGCTGGACCTGGATCCCTGCCACCGTGGAACCGGACGCCGGACAGAACGGATGTCCCAACGAACACCTGAACAGGGAGCTGTAGGACGACACATGGCACCAGTTAAAGACCCGATTGCCAAGGCAAGGAAGTGAAGGCATGGACTTCCTCTTTTGCGCAGATCAATCAGGGCACGACGCGGAGCTGGGATCCGCCCCTGGCCCTTTAAGGGGCTTGGCGGTCTGCTCGTGCATGCCTAGGGGGCGGGGCCGACGCCACAGAGGACGCCGAGCCCTGCCGTGAGGCCTTGCTGTAAGTGGAAGGCCCGGTGACTGCCGCCGCGGGACGCTGAGGCCTGGCTGTGCTTGCTGCTGCTGCAGGGGAGGACGACCCGGGACCCGTGGAGGAGCTGGTGAGGTGAGCTGGCCTGGGGGCAGGCCGAGCGCGGACGGGACGCGCAACAGTGAGAGAGAGCGCACGAGGGTGCATGTGGATAAATGAGAGAAAGATTGTGTGTGTGTGTGTGTGCAACAACCCTCCTTCTTTTCTCACTGCTAATCCATGTCAATCTCAGAGTATCTGGAAATCAAAAAGTTCCCAGGTCTGGAGATTGGGGAATTTTTAAAAATCCTTACTAGTTTTAATTATTGTGTATTATTTGATGTGTCTGTTTTGAAATATTTTATGGGCATTTGGAAAATGTTTATGTGATTTTAACTATTTGGTGTTATTGTATTTGTTAATTGTTTTGAATCATTCATTTTATTGGTATGGTTGCTGCTTTGGTCCTCTCACTGTAGGGTATATTTGCCACTGCATTCTCTCCCCTACAAGGGGTCTCTGGCCCCCAGTTCTGATAACATAGGGATTCGAGACCTTCGTTCGGCAACCTCGCTCCTCCCCCCCTTAACAAATAAACCACATAACAACGGTATGGTGATAAACAAAAGGCCACAGTTTATTAAACCTAACCCGAGCCAACATATGAACATAAATGCAAATAACATCACCTCCTCCCCCTCCTCCACCGTTTCCCAATCTTCACTTACACCGCGACCCGGTGATAAGCTAGCATTTTTCCCCCTTTTCCCCCACTTACCCCGCCGCGTCACCAGCGAGGGTAAGCTTGCGGCCTGAGCATCGGCCCCCCCCTTGCTCTTTAGGCCTTCCCATGTAGCAGCCCCAAGCTACACGGGCATTCCTCCCCCCCCTCCAAACAGTCCATTACAATGCAACAATATACAATACAATAAATGGCTCGGGTTTTCCACCACCACTGCGACATGAGTACAACCACACAACCAATTACAAAGCATCGAAGGGAGGGAGGGCGGGAAAACCCTCTGCTTACCACGCTGCCTGGATTGCAACTGACCCAGTCCCTGATTTCCCTGCTTGTGCTCTGCCTATCCTCCAATGGGAGAGCAGCGTTTGAATTCACTGCCTCCCATTGGTGCACTTCCTTGTCGCTACTTCTTCCCCCCCCTTTAATCCCGCCCCTGCTCGCTGCCTACCGATGCTCGCCCCCTTGTTATCGTCAGCGACCCCGGACTAGCCGGGATCGCCTCCCCTAACATAGGGATTCGAGACCTTCGTTCGGCAACCTCGCTCCTCCCCACCTTAACAAATAAACCACATAACAACGGTATGGTGATAAACAAAAGGCCGCAGTTTATTAAACCGAACCCGAGCCAACATATGAACATAAATGCAAATAACATCACCTCCTCCCCCTCCTCCACCGTTTCCCAATCTTCACTTACACCGCGACCCGGTGATAAGCTAGCATTTTTCCCCCTTTTCCCCCACTTACCCCGCCGCGTCACCAGCGAGGGTAAGCTTGCGGCCTGAGCATCGGCCCCCCCCCTTGCTCTTTAGGCCTTCCCATGTAGCAGCCCCAAGCTACACGGGCATTCCTCCCCCCCCCTCCAAACAGTCCATTACATTGCAACAATATACAATACAATAAATGGCTCGGGTTTTCCGCCATCGACAAAGACCCATCTGCTGTCTTTGTACCCCCACTGCGGCCCCTTTCAACCCAACTGCAGCCGAAGGCCATCTTCCAAGGCATTATTAAACAGGTCAATGCCCACGTCAGACAGGTGGACCCCATCCCCTAAAAAATAACCTCCCAAGATCTCCCAAGACCACTGGTGCCGAATCCAAAATCCCCCTTCCCGCACAAGCCATTTACCAATTTGGCGATTCAATTTTTTAACGCCGTTGCGCCAAATAGGCTCACGGTGGTGCTTGAATCGAATGATCATATCCGACCAACCCAATTTAGTGTGGGGCAACCTATTCAGAAGAGAGGCAAAATCCTTGCGCATAATGGTGAGTAAGTCCCGACAGGACATCCTGCCGACATCGTTGCCGCCCAGATGAACGATAATCCAGCGCGGGACACCCCATCTGTCAATATTGCCTTGCAAAATGTCACATAATTGTCCCCAACGCATCCCTCCATGGCCGATCCAGCGCACACGGACACGGCGGCGATCAAGATTCAAATTGTCGCCATAAGGTCTCTTCAGGGCACGCCGATAAGCACGATGGATAAAGGAATGACCCACTATCCAGGCACATTCCCCGCTCGACGCCTCCCAGACCCGATCTGCAAAACAAACAAGCCCGTTACTATGCAGCCATGGCGAAGCAACCCATGACGAATCACCGCCGCACGTAAGCCCGGAACACATCGGACTTCCATCTCCCCAACGCCTGAATCCCCGCCGCAGACCAACCCAGCTCCGCCGCCGTCGTAGCCGCACCAATGCGAAAGGAATGCGACGTGTACCGGCTCGCATCCCACCCTAAAGACCCCACGACTCTCCGCAAAACTGTGACAAATTGATACCGAGTGAGGGGAGAGCCATCCGCATGCACTAAGAAACAGCCCCCCACACCCGGCCGAACCGAGACGTACGCCAGCGCCAGACGCACTGGACATACAGTCGCACACGCCGCCTGGATGAAGGAAATCCAAGCGCCTTTGCCCGCCTGATCCGTTTTGGACGTGCGAAGCCGCAGCGTTACCCGCTCCGCATACACGCACACATCGCTAACGTGTAACCCCGACCACCCGCCTGCCGCCCGGGACGCCGCAACCAATTCCCCAATGCGAAGGGCACCGAAAAAGGCCCAGGAAAAGGCCAAACGAAACAGCGCTAGCTCAAAGTCGGAGCTGCAAACTCCCCGCAAGCTGGCGGCCAAGGCAATCAAATCCCCGTACCGAATCGGTCTCCTTCTATCCACCCGGACCCCCTCCCCCCTACCCCAACCAACCAATAACTTTTTAACTAAAAAACTGGACAACGGGTTATCATGGCCCCCCAACTTATGAAAGAATACAAAACCTGCCAAGTGGCCCTTGACGGAGGCTCGGGAGAAACCCGCGCCTTTTGCCCACAGGATAAACTGAGCGACCGCAGCATCCCGCACCCTCCCCCCTCGCCATCCCGTAGAGAATAAAAAACGAGTCACAACGGCATGGCCAGCCAGGTAAGATCTCCAGGTCGCTGGAGCCACAGAACGCCGGATCAAGTCCCATGCTTCGCCAAGCCGATGTTCCACAAGTGCGCAGGGACTCGCTCTCCCAGCAGGTCCGCCTGAGGCGCCGCCGCCCAGAAGGTGTCCCACTTGAAACGAGAGAGAGCATCAGCTATAAGGTTCAACGACCCAGGGACATGTCGCGCTCGCAGCTTCACATTCAACTTGAGGCATAACAAGACCATCACTCGCAAGAGAACAGAGACCCTGGGGCACTTAGCCGACTGCCGATTCACCACCTGGACAACTGCTAAATTATCGCACCACCATACGATTTGCTTATTAGCCAGGTCCGTTCCCCATACGGTAAATGCCACGACGATCGGGAAAAGCTCGAGGAAAGTAATATTTTTGACAAGACCCTCGTCCACCCAGGTGACCGGCCAGGGCTCCGCACACCACCGGCCCTGAAAATAGAGGCCGAAACCAGCCGCCCCTGCAGCATCCGAATACAATTCCAGCTGCTCGGTGGACACTTCCGGCTCCATCATCATACAAATCCCGTTAAAAGATTGCAGAAAGTCCTCCCAAATTGCCAATTCCTCCTTGACCGGCCGCGACACCCGAATGAAGTGATGACCCGAACGAATCCCGATTGTCCGAGCCGACAAGCGACGAATAAATGCTCGCCCCATAGGAATGACACGACACGCAAAATTTAAAGAACCGATCAACGATTGCATCTGCCGCAGGGTAACTTTAACCGCCCCTTTTACCGTGTGAACAATCTCCCGCAACTGGTGCACTTTATCCGCCGGCAAGCGACAAACCATTGCTACAGTATCCAATTCGATGCCCAGGAAAGTCAGCTGAGTTACTGGACCTTCCGTCTTGTCCCGGGCAATAGGCACACCAAAACGCGCAGCAGTACGCAGAAAACCCTCTAACTGCTGCTGACAAGCAGCCGAACCGCCCGGGCCAACAAAGAAAAAATCGTCCAAATAATGCAACGAATCCGCGCTCGCATTGTGGGCGATGGTAGCCCAGTGAATAAACGAACTGAAGGCCTCAAAAAAGGCGCACGACACCGCGCATCCCATCGGCAGACAACGATCGATGTAGTACCCCTTTTGGAAATAGAAGCCTAACAACGGGAAACAAGACGGGTGTATGGGAAGCAAGCGAAAGGCAGACTCGATGTCCGCCTTCGCCAGCAACGCTCCAGGCCCCGCCTTACGGACCAACGCCACGGCCTCATCAAAGGATGCATACTTCACCGCACACGCCGCTCGCGGGATGAAATCATTAACCGACCCCCCGTCAGGATGCGACAGATTCAGTATCAATCGAAATTTGCCTTCCACCTTTTTGGGAATGACCGCCAACGGGGATAAATGCATCCTCTCAAATGGCTTACCCGAAAAAGGCCCGATTATCCGCCCCAAATCGATTTCCTCCTTCAATTTTTCCTGAACAACATGGGCCAGTTGATAAACCGACCTGGAATTTCTTGCCCTGCCCCCGTGACCCGGACCCCTATATGGAATTCTAAAACCGTCACGGAACCCGTTCGACAACAGATCAGCGGCTACCCTATTCGGGTAAACACGCAGACCCACGAGCAATTCGGGCACCAGTATAGGGGAGTCCGCTTTGCACGTTAACAGGTACTCATTTGGGTCCCTTAGGGACCGCTCCTCCCGCTCCCTGTGAACACTTGAGGGCCGAGTGCCCCCCTCCGCAAGTGGCGCAGGCATGCCGGAACTTGCATTGGGGAAATAAACAAGTGAGTTTGTTGTATCGCCAACAAACATCCGCTGCCCCCCCCGCGCTCCGTGAGCTGGTGGTCCCCTGTCGGGGCCCTCCAACACGAAAGGAATGCGCGCTGCTACTGGCCACCGTCGATGCCCCCCCTGGAATGGGTGCCCCACCGGCCATGCGACCCGAACGCACCGACCCGACACTCTTGTTAGTCATCTGTGTTAACCACAGATGAATGTCCTGCGAACCCCAGGACAGAAATTTATTGCCTGCCATCTTATCCCGGAATTTCTCATCGTAGTTGAGCCAAGCCCAACCATCGTAATCCCGGAAAGCACCCAAAATGCTGTCCGCGTAGGACAGCAAGGCCCCATGCTGGGATGGCTCAAAGTGAGTAACTACACTAGCTAACCGTAAGAAACCCCGCATCCAATTAACTATGTTTTTTGCGACGCACGGGCCCGTACCAGATTTCCTCAGGCGTTTCTTTGCTTTCTTAGAAAGCTTTTTCCCTCCCCGTCTACCTTCAAGCAACTTAAATATATTAACGAACTTACGCTTTCGAATTCGTTTAACTAAACGAGTGGGGACCTCTTCCCACAATTCAGACAGAGGGGCCACCGCCAGGTGAGCCGCCTCGCATTTGGGACCGTCCCCTAAAACCACACGCCGGCTAGGCCGAACCTCACTAGACCGCGAGGACGAGGTGGAAGAGCTCCCGCTAGATTCCCCCCGGGATCTCTGTGTCTTACTCGGCCGGATACTGCCCACCCGCTGCAGCCCTTCCGTACCTGCTGGCCGCACTATGTCCTCCTGGAGTGCTGTGTCAGGTAACTCGCCTCTGGCATCCGTCGTCCTAGGCACGAACGCTGCACCGACGCCCGGTACCTCCCGGTCACGCCACGCTTCACGACTGGACGGGCCAGGGCGATCATCTTCTTCTGCAGCTGTGAACAAACCCCTCAGAACACTTTCCCCCCCTAGAAGATCAGCGCTGAGCGCTGAGCCCGCACCCGCGTACCCACGCTGCCCCGAGCGACCAACTGCGCTGGGGGAAACGCAGGCCTGGGCCGGACCGGCTGGGGAGAATTGTGCGCCCTGAGAGATGCCATACTCCGGCGGCTACCCACCGAAATTCTGGCGGCCCCGCGCACCACCTTCACTAGGCCCCTGGAGGAACTGATAACCCGATCGGGCCATGAGGTCTAAAACATCAGCAATCAACGCAGCTGATGCAACAGGGCCACACTGCTGGGAGGCCGAAGACTGCCGTGGGGGAGCAGGATGTGGGAGAGGGCGGGAAGCAGACTCCGTGGGAGGGAGTTGGTGCGCAGCGGGGGAGAGATGCCGGCCCCTGGGGGGGGGGAACCGGGGAAACCGCAGGAGGGCACCTACGGGCCTCGCTCCTGCGCTGAACCTGCTGTCTGCTGCGGGGGCTACGGGCCTCACCCCTACGCCGAGCCGGCTGGCAGTCATGGGGGCTACAGGCCTTGCTCCGACGCCGGTCCGGCCAGCTGCTGCGGGGGTGGAGAGGACGCGCAGAAACGGGGCCAGGATGCGAGCCGGCCAGGGGGGGTCCTGACAGGCTCGGCTGTAACGGCTCCACGGCGAGAGACGAGGCAGGGGGGCTCCACGGGGCCGAGGAGGGGGCCTGGGGGCCGAGGGCAAGCGGCGCGGGAATAAAGTGCATAGGAGGAGGGAGGGGGGGGCGCCACGTGGAGAAAGGAAGGCATGGCGGCAGAAGGGAGAGCAGGCAAGGCCGGGGGGGCTGGTGAGAGCACGGCCAGGCGCGGGGCAGCGGCAAGGACAAGACCAAAATGGGAACCCGGGCTGGCAGGCAAGGGGGGGTTGAGAGGACGGGGCGGAGAGTCCGGCTCTGGGCCGCTTTCCCCGGAATCGACCGGCAGGACAGGAAGGGGGGGGGGACAGGAGGGGAAGGGAGGCAATAAGAGGCAGCGGGGGGGGGGGGGGCAACGGCGGAGGGAGGAACGCAAACATGACTCACCGCAGGCACCAAGGGCTGAGGGGAAGGTACGCCGGAAGACGCAGGGGGACGCCGCCGGCCGCTCCCGGCTGCCGATGCAGGAGCGCGAGCGGGCCTAGCCCGCGATTTAGGAGCCGTCTGGGTCCTGGAACGCCGCATGGCGTGGTCGCTGCGCAAACTGGCCTGGAACACGGGAACCGCGAAGCAAGCGCGCCGGATCAGTTGAAAACCAAGTGCGCGGCAAACAGGAGAAAACCCTCTGCTTACCACGCTGCCTGGATTGCAACTGACCCAGTCCCTGATTTCCCTGCTTGTGCTCTGCCTATCCTCCAATGGGAGAGCAGCGTTTGAATTCACTGCCTCCCATTGGTGCACTTCCTTGTCGCTACTTCTTCCCCCCCCTTTAATCCCGCCCCTGCTCGCTGCCTACCGATGCTCGCCCCCTTGTTATCGTCAGCGACCCCGGACTAGCCGGGATCGCCTCCCCTTAGCACTGGTAATGTGGCCCTGTTTCAAAAATGTTTGCCCACCCCTGCTCTAGAAAGTGAAACATTCATGACAGATAATTCTGGGGCTTCTAAGTGGTGAATGGCATTCATCCTGAAAGAGGGAGAATTGTTAGGTCAAAGGGTTTTTTCCCGGGTAGTAAGACCTGCATGTAACTTCAAAGCTATCACAAAACCCTCGTCCTTCAAAACAGTTCCAGCGGAATTAGGGAGGTATTCAGTCAGTCTGGCTGGATTCTCTGGGTACTATGTGCGCCAGGAATACTTCAGACCAAGCAACTCACAGTCTGCTGCTGCACTTTTGTTTTGCTCTAACCATAACAACAGCTGGTGAGCTATTATTAGTGCTCTTAGCAGCTTCCATGGGCGAGTTAGTTGAGAACAACAATGTGAACAATGCACTTGAAAGTTTTACCTAAACTGAAAAAGCAAAGGAGAAAATGGGTTGAAGCATTTTAAAGTGATACTTGGAGAAATATTTAAATCTGCAGTATGGATTACTGTGTATGTTGTATGGCATTAATCTTATCCTTTGTAGAATAAACATCTACTGTGAATATCAGGAAGATAAAGCAGAAGAAGAATAAAAAGTGCTCGGTGCATGATGGGTAAGGGAGTGCTAAAACAACCATATTCATAACTTTCTTGCAGGTGTTGTAACAAATTCATCAATGCTTTCATTGTGGTACATGACAAGGAAAGAATTAGTGGGAAATTTATGGATGGATACCTGCACAACTCTAGACAATGACATTTACTTAATTCCTATAAGGATGTTAATCAAGAAAAATACCTGAACAATATATAAGAATTTCAAATACAATTTTAAACACAACCAGACTCATTCATCTGCGTTAAAGTTACATCTATTTAAAATTTTATAGCTGCTTATATTGCAGATTGATATGCCCTGCAAAGAGACTGCTGCTTTCAGAATTTCTTTCTAAGATCTGGCAACAAATCGATCCATTTGTCTTCATTTATTCTTACCATCCAAGTTTGGAGTCTGGAAGAAACTGGATTAAAAAGATTTAATAGAAAGGTTTGGCGAAATACAAATGTAACTCACCATATAATTGCAAGGTGACACATCCCTCTGCTGGAAGGAGATATTGATACAATCTGTCACTACAGTCCCCTGGCTGAGAGACTGTGCCAGAAGTTTCTAGCATGTGAGAGAGACCAAAGAAAGCAAGGGGGGGGGGGGGAGGGGCTGACCCAGGGGGCTGGCTTTCTCTGTGTTCCCCTTTCCCTGTACGAAGCTACCCCTGCTACCAAATATTGTTATTCCTGTATAGACTGAGAAGAACGTGCTTGGAGTAGGGACTGCCACTGAAGAAGCAACCCACCCATGGGTGACCTCAGGGAATAATAAGAACATAAGAACATAAGAAAATGCAATACTGGGTCAGACCAAGGGTCCATCAAGCCCAGCATCCTGTTTCCAACAGTGGCCAATCCAGGCCATAAGAACCTGGAAAGTACCCAAAACTAAGTCTATTCCATGTAACCATTGCTAATGGCAGTGGCTATTCTCTAAGTCAGTGGTTCTCAACCTTTTTTCGGCCGGGACACACCTGACAGATGGTTCTCACATGTGTGACACACTGAACATGTGACCGTCACGGGGCAAAATGTAAATATACATTCTGCATCCTCAGGAACCCCCTCGACCCCCAAAAATGGGTGCAAAGCAGAACTAGGGCATTACCCATACAACTCACCATACAAAAAAGATATTCTGGTTCTGATGACATCTCAGTAAAAGCAAAACAAACTCTCTTTACTGGCAGGCACAATACCCCGACCTTATGAAAAGACAATAATTTACTACTACAAATATTTAACCAGGCCTTAAACACTGACACACCTACTATTAGGAAAACGGAGCAAGCCAAGCTGCTATAGATAGAAACCCACTTAGAAACAATTGTAAAACTATACTAATAAATGTTATAAAATAGCTGATGAACAAAATAACATCCAACAATTAAAAACTCATAAAAATGATTACACATTGTCCAAATATCAATAAAATATTTCAAAACAGCAGACACATCCCATAAACCCAATAATTAAAATGGCAGTCAATCAAGAAAAATAAGCTTAAAAAGCCACTTTTACTTACCCTCTCCAGCAACTCTCCTCTCCTTTTCCTTGCAGGCCAAGGCCAAAGGCACTCACCAGAAGCAGCAGTGGCTGCTGAAGCTCTGACCTCACAGTCCTCTTCCTTAGGGCCCACAACCAGTCACAACCTGTCTCACACAGACCAGTCACCTCCCTAACTAGTATCTCTTCCTCACACAAACACCAGTCACCTCCCTGACCAGTCGCTGTCTCTCTCACACAGACACCAGTTACCTCCCTAACTAGTATCTCTTCCTCACACAGACACCAGTCACCTCCCTGACCAGTCTCTGTCTCTCTCACACAGACACCAGTTACCTCCCTAACTAGTATCTCTTCCTCACACAGACACCAGTCACCTCCCTGACCAGTCGCTGTCTCTCTCACACAGACACCAGTTACCTCCCTAACTAGTATCTCTTCCTCACACAGACACCAGTCACCTCCCTGACCAGTCTCTGTCTCTCTCACACAGACCCAGTCACCTCCCTGACTAGTCTCTGTCTCTCTTTCACACACACCAATCACTTCGCTGACCAATCTCTGTCTCGCTCTCACAGAAACACATCACCTCTGACAGTCTCTCTCTCAATCACACACAAATGCTCTTGCTCCCATTCCACCACACACACACAAAGCTGCCACTCACACACCCAGGCACCCATTCTACCACACTCACACAAAACTGCCACTCACGCACTCAGGCACCCATTCTATCACACACACACACAAAGCTGCCACTCATGCACCCATTGTACCACACACACACACAAAGCTGCCACTCATGCACCCATTGTACCAAACACACACAAAGCTGCCACTCATGCACCCATTGTACCACACACACACAAGCTCTCACTCATGTACCCAGGTACCATTTTACCACATATACACACAAAGCTGCCACTCATGCACTGATTGTACCACGCACACACACAAGCTCTCATTCATGCACCCAGGTACCATTCTACCACACACACACAGCTGCCATTCATGCACCCAGGCACCCATTCTACCACACACACACCCATTCTACCACACACACAAAGCTGCCACTCCTGCACCCATTCTACCACACACACACACACAAAGCTGCCACTCCTGCACCCATTCTACCACACACACACACAAAGCTGCCAGTCCTGCACCCATTCTACCACACACACACACACACACAAAGCTGCCACTCATGCACCCAATCTACCACACACACACACACACAAGCTCACATGGAGCCTCTTCTCATTGTTTGGCCCAATATGCCTGGCCTCCGCTTATCAGTCGCTGCTGGCCTGACCTCCAGCGGCGTGCAACGTCTCTCCAACCGCCTCCGGCAGTGTGCAGGGTCTCTCTGCTCTTCGTCCCGCCGGCCTGGCCTCTGGCGGTGGCGCACAGATCACTCTTCAGCTGCTGGGGGCGGCGCGCAGCGTCTGCATTCTTCGGCCCTGCCGGCGGTGCACAGATCTCGCCAGTCTTCAGTCGGCGGTGGCACGCAGCATCGCTCCTTTCTTCGGCCCCGCCGGCGGCGCGCAGCATCGCTTCCTTCTTCGGCCCCGCCGGCGGCGCACAGCATCGCTTCCTTCTTCGGCCCCGCCGGCGGCGCGCAGCATCGCTTCCTTCTTCGGCCCCGCCGGCGGTGCGCAGGTCTCTTCAGTCTTCAGCCGGCGGTAGTGCGCAGCATCTTTCCACTCTTCAGTCCTGCCCCTGGGGAGAAGGGAAGCACAAGCGGGGCAGTGGGGCACCGGGAGCCGCGACACACCTGCCGGTGCTTGGCGACACACTGGTGTGTCGCGACACACCGGTTGAGAACCGCTGCTCTAAGTGAACTTAATAGCAGGTAATGGACTTCTCCTCCAAGAACTTATCCAATCCTTTTTTAAACACAGCTATACCAATCATGCACTAACCACATCCTCTGGCAACAAATTCCAGAGTTTAATTGTGCGTTGAGTAAAAAAGAACTTTCTCCGATTAGTTTTAAATGTGCCACATGCTAACTTCATGGAGTGCCCCCTAGTCTTTTTATTATCCGAAAGAGTAAATAACCGATTCACATCTACCCGTTCTAGACCTCTCATGATTTTAAACATCTCTATCATATCCCCCCTCAGTCGTCTCTTCTCCAAGATGAAAAGTCCTAACATCTTTAGTCTTTCCTCATAGGGAAGCTGTTCCATTCCCCTTATCATTTTGGTAGCCCTTCTCTGTACCTTCTCCATCGCAACTATATCTTTTTTGAGATGCGGTGGCCAGAATTGTACACAGTATTCAAGGTGCGGTCTCACCATGGAGTGATACAGAGAGGCATCATGACATTAAGGATATACAGGCCAAAAAACCCCCAAAATAATTTTGTTTTATTTTGTTTCTCAACCTAATTCCATTTTGTTGAGGGATTTTCTTTATTTGGAGGATTGACAAATAGCATATATTATTTGCTTGACGTGTATTATTCAGAAATAGTGTACAGTATTTGCAAACTGTGTGCACCATTTCTGAACAGCATACAGTGTATGAAAATAGTGCACACTAAAAACAAAAGAAAAACCACATAATTTCAAGTGTAACCTCTTTTTTCAGGATTAGTAACTCCCTTCAGGGCACACAACTGATTCATATCTTCTGCGGCTGCTCCTGCTAGCATGTTATATCTCATGCTGACTCTCAGTCCCTGAGGGGGAATTCTTTTTATGTGGGGGAAACTCTCGCTTATGACCCAGACAATATAAAAAGGTCACCAGTGAATGTATGTAGTACAGTGGTGCTTCCCACTGGAAGGCTGGAATAAGCAGGTAGGACCAGGGCAGCGTGTCAAATAAAAGTTTACTGATTGGTAATATTATAAAAAAAAGTCCATTATCCAGAAGTGTGAGTTTTACATCTGATTGCTGGTACATTGGAGGTTTTTCCTATGTAGGTCGGTATCCTTAATCCAGATCTCTGGGTAGAGCCCAGGTATCCCTGGATTTACAGCAAAAATCCTACCTTTAGACCTCTTCCTCTCCTTGGACACCCAGCCTGTCCAAGAACCTTGGGAGAAAATCCAGATGGGATCTCCTGATTCTTGGTCTTCCTTCCTTCAGTTTAGTTGTTCCTTTCATCTTTGATTGTTCTTATTTCCTGGAGACTTTTCTTGGGGAAAAGTCAGTGGGATCGGGCAAGCTCTCCGCTCTGAAATCCAAGAGGGGAAGGGGAATCCAAAAACCTACCCACTCTGCTAAAGTCCAAGAAATGTTTTACGGTAAATATTAAACTGGATATCTCTTCTGCCTTCACTGTCTCTTGCAGCAAGAACTATCACTGGTGCTTGCCTTCCTAGGGTTTAGAATAGGCTCACAGGTCTTGGGTCTCCTGGTGGAGCTCTTTTACTCCCCTAAAGGTTATCAGGATTATAGTTTATCTTCTGTAAATTATAAGAAGGACCCACAGGCAGGGAGTACACTGGGAGGTGTCACTTCTAAAATAAACTCCTTTGGGTGAAGCTGGGAGGCCCCAACAGAGTGTGGAAAAAAATACATTTTTACCCTCTGACTGCTTCCTCAGACTAAATCCCCCTGAACATTAGCATGGCTGGGATAAATAGTATTGAGGCATTTACTCCAGAACTTCCAGGTGGGAGGAACTGAGAGGGATGGATAGCTTCTTACTAATATATGTATTCTAAGGAATGGGACAATGACATCTGGTGGCCAGACTGGGAGGGTCTGCCATACAAGTTTTTTTTCGATTGTTTCTTTTTGAACATGTCATGAAATGATACAGACTATGTTGCTGATAGTATCTATGAAAACAAAAGAAGAAAGAGTTGTAACACAAAAATAATTCAAAAATAGTAAACCTTTAATTGGATATGAAATACACACAGCATCAGACCTGAAGTGCAAATAGATCTAAGCCACCGCCTCTTGCCTCACAGCACTGAAATTCATTCATTTGCTGGTTAAGAACATAAGAAGTTCCAATATTGGGTCAAACCGAGGATCTATCAAGCACAGTGGCCAATCCAGGATACAAGTACCTGACAAGAACCCAAAAATTAAATAGATCCCTATGCTACTAATGCTGGTAATAAGCAGTAGCTATTCCCTAAATCAACTTGACTAAAAGCAATTTATAGAATTCTTCTCTGCCAGGAACTTGCCCAAACCTTTTCTAAATCCAGCTAAGCTAACTGCCTTAATCACATCCTCTGACAACAAACTCCAGAGCTTAATTATGCATTGAGTGAAAAAGAATTTTCTCTGATTTGTTTTAAATGTGCTATTTGCTAACTTCATGGACTGCCCCTAGTACTTCTAGTATTTGAAAGAGTAAACAATCAATTCACATTTACCCATTCTAATCCTCTCATGATTTTGTAGACCTCAATCATAACCCCCTCATCGTCTCTTCTCCAAGCTGAATAGTCCTAACCTCTTTAGCATTTCCTCATAGGAGATCAGTTCTATGCCCTTTATCATTTTAGTCATGCTTCTCTGTTCCTTCTCCAGTGCATCCATATCAAATTAAACAACTCCACTTCAAAGAAGATTATTACAAAATGTGTAATTTAAATGTTTCCACAAAATCACAATAAAATATGACTTATCAAAACATATGTAGAAAATAGAACTTATCTTAATATATTTGTTTCCCAAATGTCAGGTCTACAACAGACCCAAATCCTACAGAAATGTAATACTGTTCAAGACGATATTTCAAAACATTACTGCCCTTATAGTGTAACCCAGATAGCCTGACAAAAGCTTGCTTCAGGGGGTCAACATTTTGGAAAATAAAATCATATATCTAAATAAAAACAATTCAACAAATATTCATATAATTGTGCATTTACTGTATTTATAAAGGCTCATACACACTTAACACATATATACATACCAACAAGTAAACAGCTCAAAATGGTGAAAAGCTCAAACAGAATGCTGACCATCCCCCGTTCATTTATCAGCCATCATACCCAATTAGATACCCTCAAACACACAACCAATCAAAAGCTAGTATCAAACAAAATCCAATTACATGGCAAAACTTCCATATAACATATAACTATTATAATTGCCATGTCACTTCTAAGGCAGTCTAATTGTCATATCGCATCTAAAGAAAGTAAAAAAGCTACTTTTGAAAAGTATTGACGATGCAGCCCTAGCAAGCAGACCAAGCTACTTCCTTGATCAAGCCATGGGGTTGTACTGGGCTAAGTCAGTAAATCCAACATTGTTCCTTCCTTATTAATGCCAAATCTCTGTCATCACCATGGAAATTCTCAGGAGGTGTCCCCAATACTGAAAATGAAAAATGCACAGGCTGGGTAAACAAATAAGCATGGGAGTAGCTTGCTTATTGCTGTGGTTACTACCCCTAACCAATTAAGCTAGATACTTCACTTAGAAGCAGTCAAGCACTGCTCTGTCTCTACATTAATGGCGGGGGTGGAAGGGAAATAGAACCAAAAGGTTACATTAAGAGCTCCTTCCTTACGTTACTGTAGCGGGGGGCTAAGGGCTATGGCCTCCCGGGCAGAATGCACTATGTTGTGTGGTTTTTGTTTCATTGCTCAATAAAAAAGCGTTTAAACATAATACTTCACTTAGAAGCAGTTCCAGCACTGCTCTCTACATTAATGGCGGGGGTGGAAGGAGAATAGACCAAAAGGTTACTAAAGACCAAGAGTAACAGATAAGTATGAGAGAGAAAAAAAAAAGTGTGGAAGCTTGCTGGGCAGGCTGGATGGGCCATTTGGTCTTCTTCTGCCGTCATTTCTATATGTTTCAAAAGAATGGTGTGTTGATATACAATGGGCCACTAAAAGAGCACTGGCTTTTTGACAAGTCATAGAACTGTGATGCTCAATCATCTGCTCTCTTAAAGATATTTTAGTCTTGCCGATATACAGAAACTTACATGTGCACCACATAATATATGCTACCCCCCTTAGTGGAACAAATGATATATGGTCTTAAAACATAGGGCCTTAGTTTCTAAGGCTATCGCAGGCTTGCGCTAACAGCTAACTGTTGTCTTGGAAACCTGCACAATCAACTTCTTCCTCTTTAAATTCTGAACAGATAACCCTATCCCTAATACTACGGTCACGAGTCAAAGTGAACAAAAATAGGTCCTGGAACTCAGGGTGCAGCTGTAAGACCTTCCAGTATTTAAGTATATTTTGTTGAATCCTAAAAATAGGTGGGAAATAAGGTAATACATAGATTGGACGTGAAAAGATTTTTTCATTTCATTTTTTCATTTATTAAAATTTATTGATCGCCTAACATATCGCCGACAGGCCTAGGCGATATACAATAAAAATATACATAATAAATTTGTCAAGCATATAAACAATCATACACTTAACACACACACATTTTTAGTTTCACAGAAACTAACATAATCAAAACATATTTAGATAAACTAAATAATCATGAGCTCTAAATACCTTTATAATATATCTCACAACTGAAAATTAACATTAGTGTCAATGGGTCTTTCTAACATACATTAAAGGCACGTTGGAGCAAATACTCTTTCAGTAGTTGTTTAAATTTTTTTACATCATCTAAGGACCGAAGTTCAAAAGGAATAAGATTCCATTGAGCTGGTACAGCAATAGAAAATGAGGTCTCTCTAGTACAAAACAAATGTGCTTGCCACACTGATGGAATTTCTAGAAGATTTAGTTGGGAAGATCTTAAACTTCTAGCAGGTTTGTAAATTCACAGCAATGCATTTAACCAATATGAAGAATCTGAAGCTAAAAGCTTGAAAACGATCATAACAACTTTAAAGACAATCCGATCTGAAATTGGTAACCAGTTGAGTTTACACAAAATGAGAGATATATGTTCAGAATGCTTTGAATGGGAAACAAGCCGTGCAACTGAATTAAGCAATAATTGCATCAAATGTAATATCGCCTTAGGAAGTCCAATAAAGAGACTATTACAGTAATCTATATGGGGGAAGATAATCGCTCGTATGATTGTAAGAAAATTATGATCATACAATAAATGCCGTAAACTAGCAGTGAGCCGAAGTTTGAAAAAACCAATTTTAATGAGAGATCTAATGTGAAATTTAAAAGAAAGTGTCGCATCAAGTAACACACCCAAACTCATAATGGGTTTATCTAAAGAGAATGAAATGTTATCGATGCAGATCAAATCATGAAGAGGTGTGGAATGCGGATGATGAATCAGCAAAAGTTTGGTCTTATTAGTATTTAACAGTAGTTTATTTTGTTTTAACCGTTTAATGGTATCCATACATAAATGAAGAGTATCAACTGTTTCCTGCCAGGAATTTTGAACCTTAATATAAAACTGAATATCATCAGCATAGATTTTAAAGCCATCAGTTATGATGGCCAACAATTTTGCAATGGGGGCAAGATATATATTAAATAACATTGCCGACAAGGCAGAGCCTTGCGGCACCCCAACTTTTAACAATTGAGGTGAAGAAGATTGTTGATTGAATCTGACAGATTGATAATGGCCAGAAAGATAAATATTGAACCATGCAAGGACTGTACCAGATATACCACATTCTCGAAGATGAAGTATGAGACGCTGATGATCATCAGAATCGAACATTTTTGGGGAATGAGGATACAATAAAAGGTTGTGGTTGATCCACCGTGAATGCTTATAAGCCTTATTCATCATTAACTTAGGGTAACCCTGTTGAACAAAATCAACCCCATTTCAATAGTCCTCTTTTAAAGTTCAGATAAAGATGAACATAAATGCCGGAGGTGAAAAACGAACTCACAGGCAAGTTGTCATGAAGTTTATGTGGATAAAAAACTACAGTATTCTAATAGAATGTTCTGATCTATAGGCTTCTTGCATACAGAAAACCCAAATTCTTCTTGCTTAAGCATGATACTAATGTCCACAAATGGGAGACTAGAAATGCTAAAGGACAAGGTAATCTGTAAATTACCATCACACTGGTTTAACCAATGCATAAATTCAGAAAAACTTTCTTGTCCCAAAGTAGTTAATATCAGATGCAAAAGGAAAAAAACCCTGAATATCATCTGCGAATATTCTATATTAAATGTCTAAATCGGAAATGATTTTACAGATAGGGCTCAAATATATATTACAGAGTGTAGCGGAGAGAGACTTTTAGTCCTGACTTACAAGTAAATTATTCTTAAATTTAGACAAGACCGAGATTATTAAAATTAGCAAATGTTCTGCTTTCACTTTTCCATCTAATTTTCTTTTTGAGTGATATACTATTCCAATTGTGAATGAGGGCTGGAATTTAGAAGTAATATTTTGTCTCTGGTTTGTCTTTTAAGGCTCAAGTAACATGGAAACATGTTGGCAAAAAAAGACCACATGGCCCATTTAGTCTGACCATCCATCCAATTTATGTAGCCCTTACAATTCCCATCACTCCCTTAGAGATCCCTTGTATTTATCCCATGCTTTCTTGAGTTCAGATACCATTTTTACCTCCACTACTTCCACTGAGAGGTAAATATTTCCTAAGATTATTCCTGAGTTTACCTCCTTTAACTCTCATCCCTTGGTCCCTTGTTCTAGAGTCTCCTTTCAATTGAAAGAGGCTAGCCTCCTGTGCAAGGAAACCTTTGAGATCTTTAAATGTCTCTATCCTATCTCCCCTATCTCCCTTTCCTCTAGGGTATATGTGTTTGTATCTTTAACTCTATCCCCATATGCTTTAGAACGAAGTAAAAACTGTTGTGCGGTGTTCCTTCTTCAATCTCTGGATGCTCCAAAAGCTTAAGCCTTATTTTTTAATCATACCAATTTTTGTATAGTTCTCCATGTTCTGATGGTATCAGGAATACCGTACTCAATGGGGCGGATTTTCAAAGGGTTACGCACGTATATTACGCACGTAACTCCAAAAACCCGCTCCTGCGCGTGCCAAGCCTATTTTGCATAGGCCGAGCGACGCGCGGAAGCCCCGGGACGCACGTATGTCCTGGGGCTTGAAAACATGTGTGGGGAGTGGGCGGGCCAGGGGCGGGGTGGAGGCGGGACCGAGGCCTCCGGCACTTGGCTGGCACGCGCAACCTATGCCTGCCCAAAGGCAGGTGCAACTTCGCCAACAAAGGCCAGGGGGAGTTTTAGATAGGGCTGGGGGGTGGGTTAGGTAGGGGAAGGTGGGAGGGAGGGGAAGGTGGGTGGGTGGAAGGAAAGTTCCCTCTGAGGCCGCTCCGATTTCAGAGCGGCCTCGGAGGGAACAGGGAAAGCCATTGGGGTTCCCCTAGGGCTTGGCGCGCGCAAGGGAGTGCATAAGTGTGCACCCCCTTGCGCGCGCCAACCCCAGATGTTATAACATGCTTGCGGCTACGCACGCATGTTATAAAATCAGGCGTAGATTTGTGCGAGCCGGGTTGCACGCAGAAATCTACGCCCGCGCTGTAGGTTTAAAAATCTGACCCTATATATTTAGAACTTCCTGCTACTTCACTCAGGGTCTTGCAGATAATCCAAAATTCAGCCAAATGTATGCTTTCTTGTTCAACTCATTATGATCATATAAGCCCAATTCTTTTTGCACATCTTTGATTGAAAATTGAATGGAGAATCAGGTACAAACTTTTGCCATTAATCTACAAAGCCTTGTGTAGCAATACACCACGATGCATCAGTTCCTTGTTAGGAATCTATAGAGCAGAGAGGAATTTAAGGTCTGTTGTTCACTCTTTGCTTGATATCCTCATGGTTTATACAGTTAGAATGGCAGAGTCATGTGAAAGGCTGCTTGCAGTAGCAGGACCTATCATATGGAATCAATTAACAGAGGCTTTTTGGAAATAACCCTGTTTTAAAATATTTAAAAAATTTCTGAAAATACATTTATTCACTAATGTTTTAATCTAGTGTGATGCAGCGATAATTATTTGTGGTTTTCAATTTGTTAAGATATTGACATTGTCATGTTTCACCTGCCATGAAGCTTTTCCATGCCCTGGTCCTGCCTATTATGACTCCTCCTTGCCTGCAGAGGTCATCAGCAAGCCTTACTACCAGCCTTGCTAAGTTCATCCTCACTGCTCTTGCCAGTCCCAAGTCTCATCTCTATGTAATGTTGCCTTGCCAGAACCACCTTGTCTGTTCTTGAAGTCACCCTTGACTCTCTGACTTGGCCACTCTTCTCTTGTACCTTGCCTTGTGGCCTCTAGGCCTTCTTTTTCCTTGCCTTGTGGTCTACTCTAAGACTTACCCTGCCTTAAGACCTTTGGGCCTGCTTTATTCTTATATCCTATCTTGTGGCCTTTCTATGCCTCTCTGTACCTAGGAGTCTTCAGGCCTATATCTTAGTGGCCTATGGGACTCCAGCCTTCCTGTCTTAGGGCTTTTATGTTCTCTGTTCCGTGTTGTCTTGCCTAACCCTTGTCCCATCCTGTACTATCTGCCATGTCCAGTCCTGTTTTTGTATGGTTTTGTTGTGCCCTGCCCAGTCCAGCCTTGCTATTGCTTGCTTTGCCCTGTATCAGTATCCTTCCCTTGCCCGGTATCCCTGTCATTGCCTGTGCTTGTATCCTGTCCTAGTTCCTGCTCCAGCGTGTCCAGATTTGCTCCAGTCTATCCAGTCTTGCTCCAGTCTAAACCTGCTCAGCCTTGCTCCAGCCTTTCCAGCCTTACTTCAGCTTGTCCAGCCTTGCTCCAGCCTATCTAGCCTTGTTCCAGCCTGTCCGGACTCACCACAATGTATTGCTGCTGCTGTAGCAAAGACCTACTGGCCCCTAGAACCCAAGGCCTTAACCTGAGGAGGAGGGGGCTGGCTAGGCAGAGGACTGGCCCTTGTCTAGCCCAACTCCTGGGATGGTGTACCCAGACCCAGCAACCATGATAGAATGAAGAGGCCAACTATTACCCACAGGAGTGGGTACATGAAATTCAGCTTAGCTGGTGAGTCCAAAACAGATTTTTCTGCTACAAACAATAGTAGTTATGTTCCTGCTTCAACACTGAAGGATCTCTTAGCAAATTATTTTTTTATTTGCCCTGTTTGCTGAGCTCGGGCTTCTTATACCCTCTTTGAGTGCTTCCAATATCAGTTTTATAATTCAGAAAGATAAAAGTGCAAAAAAGTATGGTTCTAACCTTTCACAGTCATGCTTTACTTGTGGGCATCTTTGGTGCCGTTTAAGCCACAATCATTGGAATCTGCCTGTATACAAGCTGTGAGGAAACCACCCTGAATAGCCAGAAATGGTTGAAAAAATGATAGGAAAAACAAAAAAGATTAAAGAAAAATTACTAGCTAGTTTTATTTTTTTTTTAATATCAACTAGACAGTTTTTGGTCATTGAGAAGGAAGAAGGTAATAAGAGGGACGGCAAGAGGGGAAGATGAGGGTAGGGGAAGAGTAAAAGGGTAGTGTCAGCTCTGGCAGAGCAATAAGGGGGAGAGCTCAAACAGGGAGGCTGATGGGGAATGGCTTTCTGAAAGCTGCTAGTGGGGGGAGGCAGGAAAGAGTGAAAGAGGTTCAGCAGAGGTCTAAGGATCTACAGCAAGAGGAAGTGCAGGTGAGGCCAGTGGTATAGCAATAGAGGCAGGTGTCATATAGGCCTGCTAGTTGACAGCAGGGGGAGGTGCAGTGTACATCTGCTAGTTACCAATAAGCAGAAGGTGTCACATTTGGAGAAATCTTTTTGAACTTGCTTAATGCTCTCCTAAGTCCCTGAAGCAGACAATGCATGTCGAAACACGGCCGATGTCGGGCAGCCGGCCTCAACTCACGTAGGAGGATTACACTAACCAGATGGATATTGGTCCATTATATCCAATAAGATAAGTACAGCATTGTTTGGTACCTATGACAAAAGCGAGTCGGGTTGACCTCCAAGAAGAGTTTTCAGTATAAATCATTGCGCTATCATGAAGTCAAATTTTGAAAATTAAAAATAAAAAATTATATATAAAAATAGATAAAACAGATAAGTAAAGAAATTTCTGGAAAATAGTCAAAACATCTTGAGCCACCTTTGAAATTAAAGATGGTATGCAACAAAAATGGTTTAAACATTAAAGTGGTTACTATACATATAAGTGCTACCACACATCAGAACATATCATAAAGCTTCCCCTTAGTAGTCGTTTGTTTGTTGTTGACGTTACCAATAAGCGGCAAGAGATAGCAAGGCCTTTTGGTAGGCAGCAGGAGGAGGTGGAGCAAAGCCATGCTGATGGCCAACAGGAGTAGGAGACAGCAAGATCTGCTGGGCATCAGCAGAGTGAGATAGCACAAAGGTGTGCTGAGGACCAGCAAGGGCAGTTGACATCAAGGCCTTCTGGGAGCCAGTAAAGTCAGGTGCAGTATTGGTCTATGGCTTCCTGGCTTCTATCCTCTACTGCAGCACATCTTTGATCTTATGCAGGCCCTCTTGTATGCCTTCAAGGAGGTTGGCCAGGCAATCATTTTAGGCCATGATCCTGAATTCGTATAGTGTAAATTGGACTTCTTCCACAGGGACTGGAGACTATGCTGGCTCTTCTCCACTCTAATGAATGGTGTCATCTTCCTCCTCAAGGAACAGCTCTAGAGTGCTGGAATCGCCATAGGACTGAAAGCACTCATCCTCATACCCTAACTGTTGCTCTTCCTCATGTACCTACTATTTGTCATCTTCCTCCCTCCTAGCATGTGGTGCCTGGCAGGCAGTTGCTGCCTCTGGCTCCATCTGTGCCTCTTGAATTGTTGGCTGCTCCAAAGATGACTGCCTTGGCCTGGACACAAGACTATGGCCTGGTGCACCTGAGTCTCTGCCAGCCTTTTCTCCTACAAGTAGGTAAACAGTATAAAATTTTAGAATCAGCTCGTGATTTAGGCCTTTAGCTAACAGATCATCCAGAGGCCTTCCTTTAAAGGCTTTAGCAGCAAGCATGACCCCTAGTCCTTGGCCTCAAGCACTAATGCCACCCAGCAGTTTCTAAAGCCCTTGTGCCTCTCTGCAAGCATTATGCAGTATATGCTTTGTGATGCTGGCACAGAAAAAATGACATTAATGTTCACCTGGGTGCACAGATAATGCTGGCACTACATGGGTCTCTGCTAAGTAACTATCTGCTACCAGGCAAAGAGAAGCTGCCAAGATATCCTCAGGCAGGAGGCAGAGTGTTCGGACAGTTGTAGCTTGGGACTATAGAGCCAATGCTACCAGACCTTGCAAGAGGCTGAGTGTGGATGAGTAAATGCTTGAGACAGGAAAGGTAAAGGCAACCTTGACATGTTATGGCATGCAAGTCCTGCCTTTGCAGCACCCAGGGAGAGTGTTCCTTCTATGACTTCCATTCCTTAAATATCTACATTCACCGGTATCTCGCTGGCTGACCCCAACCACAGCCACTTCAGCAGTGGTGCTGCTGGCGCAAGGGTGATCTGACTGGAGGGGCCCTCAGCCAGTATTGTCACCTGCTTCCCTTTCCCATTATTGCACAGGCTATGCCATTTGCGGCACAGGTCCTCAACACTGCGATGGTTGTAGAATACGGCGTAGATCTTCTTCCGAATAGCTTTCTATTTTTTTTTTTTTTTTTTTTAGAATTCAATCGTTATTCAGTTTAAAACTTATAACATAAAGACCATAAACAAAGATAAATGTAATGTTGCGACATACCAGAGGAATAATAAATTAAAAATCAAAACCAAACATTTACATTCTCTAGCCCACATTAACAGAGGACCCCCCCTTCCCAAATGAAATGAATTAGCCTTATTTGTTGCGCTTTGCATTTTTGTTTTAAACAAATGCACATCCCTAGAACATATTAGCCAGCCTGCTGCCCCTAAAACTTTGCCATCCTAGGCACAGGCATAATGGGTGCCTATTGACAAATCCAGGGCTGGGTAATAGAGGGGTGACAGGAGCGCAAGCATGCAAAGAAAAACAATGGCTAAAGAGTTAAAGAAATTACAAAATGTTCATAAAAATTCAAAAGGGAACTATTTCCAATTAGTAGCAGCTGAAAGCAGGGTGCTAACCTGCCAGGGTCCATCCAGCAGAGGGGAGGGCCCTTGGTGTGGTCAGGGCTGCGGTTGCCCGGTACAAGTCTCAGTCCTCTGCTTCAGGTCGCTGCACAATGGAATCCTCCAGGAGGAGAAAAGGTACCAAAAACGAAACTAAACTAAAATAAGATTACACTACCCACCAAAGGTATTAAGTGTCCAAAGATGCACAAATCACAGAGTCCAGTGTTGGTGTTCAAAAAAAAAGTTTACTTAATTTGAAAATCAAAATCTAAGCCAGTAAAAAAAAAAAAAAGAGAAACATCATCAGAAAACTGAAAGTTAGGAAAACGTTGTCTCTTTATCCGTGACACTCCTCCTAGATGTTCTTCTTACCCTTGCACCAGCATCCACTTCCATTACCCTCTCCCCTTGGATCTTTGTAATTCCAGCCTCCAAAGGCTAGAGAAAGGTGGTAAAATACCCTTGATCAAGAATTTAGGCTCCAGCAGATGAATCCGAAGGCTGTCTCAGCAAAGTCCAAGATCTCAAAAATCTTTAGACTCTTCACCCTTGCGCTTGACTATAAGCAATGTTAAAAGAGGTGTAAAACCCAGCCCTTCCAGACACAGGAGGTTTCCCTTCCTTCAGGAACTGGTTCAGCGCCAAAAAGTACAAAACCCTTATAATCTCCAAAAATTCCTCTGCGGGTCAGTCCAGCAAAGACCCTTCCTGATCACTCTTTTTGGGGAAAGGATGAAACCTGGCAGGTGTGAGCTAGTTCTTCCTACCTCTGGCCACATCCAGCTGGAGCCACAGGCACTCCAGCCATTCCCCATCCTTGCCCCTCAGCTCACGGGCCTTCTTTCTGAAGTTCTCAATCTGTTGATAAAGATAAATAGAAAGACATGGAATTAAATGAGAGATGCATAAGGGCCAAGCATTACTGCACTTTCCCTTGGCTGCCACCGAACTCATCATCCTTCCTGGTGTGGCACTTTCCAGGCCTTTTAGGCAGATATGCATGCAGCGGGCCTTACCCCAACTTTTGGAAAGAGGTTTTGCATTTTTTACGTAAAATATTCCCTTGGGTACCCCTTGCATCCAGCCTCCATCTTTGCATTTGGCCTTCGGCCATTGTAAGATAGTTGTTAGCATTAAATCCCCTTCTTCCTCTGCAGTTTGTGGAGCTGCGGTGCTCCCGCTGCTCTGGAACTCACCAAGTTGCCTGGCAGCGTGTACCCATGTGGCAGAAAGCTCCTTAAGCCTGATGACGCTTTTCCCCTCCCTACTCTGCACCACAGCATATTAAGTGGAAAAGCATTCAAGTTGTTCGCTTAATTTGACACCAGCACTCGCCTTTTCCTAACCTAAAGAGTAACTTCTGCATCTAATTTCCTCAAGGCACTTACCCCACAGCAGTGGTCCGCTTTACCATTGTAGGTTCTCTGGAGGGCCTTCCAAGCCGTCATCGTGGTACCCAGGTTTCTGGGCACCTCACGGGTGGGAAGGAGTTCACCCTCATGCTCAATAACTAGCAGGGCATGTCTTCTCACACATCCCCACCTGCAAAGTTGGGTGGGCGACCGGGCGGGGGTGGGGCATTTTGCCAGTGCGCCTGCCCTAATGAAACCGTAAATAGTATCTGCAAAAAGCATGCGTGGATGTTTTGCACAAAGTGTGCAGGTACTTTTTCACGTACAGAATTGCACAGGAACTTTCCCACCTTCATGAGTACACGTGCACTTTTGGTGGCGGAGAAATACGTTGGTAAAGCTTGCGTGGCTCCCGCCACACCAATTTTAAAATACTTGCATAAATCTCCACAGGCCCCCTCATGGGCACAAATGGTGCACTGTGGACAGTTTTGACAGTTGGGCTCATAAGGTATCAGTATTCTTGTTCATATTACATCAATGCTGCAGTTTGCTTAGACTCATAATAATATTGGGAAATACCCCAGTGCAAATTTTAAAAAAAGAACACCTAGAAGACAGCTTTCAAACAACTACAAGTGGCAGTATGTACATATGTATATGCTGATGTGTAGATCTGCGATAGTAATTTATAATCTGCGTGTGTCATATATGTGCATATTATAAAATACACGCATCTTTACCTTGCAGCATGCACGTGTATGTATGCTTACACATGAATATGTGCAATGCATCGAAAGAGAGCATTGTAATGCACTGAATGTGTATACTTTTTCTATTTAAAAATCATATGCATATATATTTTATGAAAATATAGTAGGAATTATTCGCATAAAACCTGTTTTATGTACTTACGTTGGCATAGTTTAAAACATCTGTGCGTAACTGAAATTAACCAGTTTACCAGTTCCTCCACCAGTTCACTCAGTCCTTCTCCAGGTTATCAAGACCCTCCTTCAGCCCGAACGCCTCCCAGTTCGTCCAGAACTCCCATCCAGTCAATAATATACAAAAAAATGTGGAACGTAAAGTATCATGTACGTTCAACTTTTATAAAATAGCCACTACGCAAGTACAGGCTTGTTCGCGTATATGCGTGCATATATGCTGATTTTTATGTGCAGAACTCTGAAAATTATTGCTTGTATGTGTTACACCTTTAGCCGGGGAAAAACCCACGGCCAAGACCCCCTACCTCGTTCAACGTGGTGGTGCGGGTGCGTCCTCTGGCGCGGCAGACAGCCGCGGTCTGCAACATGGTTCCCCCGGCGTCAAGATGGCAGCATCGGGGAGATCGCCAAAAACCCCGCCTCTTAAAGGGGCCGGGACGCGAGGGGTAGGCCGGCCCCGGAAGATGATGTCATCACCCAGGGAGATTTAAACCTCTCCCTGGGACTCTGCAGTTGCCTTAGCAATAGGGTTCCAGAGTGGTTGCTTCTTGAACTTCTCTGTGTTGCCTGCCTCGACCTTTGCTCGGACCTGGACCTGCTTTTGCCTGCCGCCTGCCTTGACCCTTGCTCGGACCTGGACTTGCTTTTGCCTGCCGCCTGCCTTGACCCTTGCTCCGACCTGGACCTGCTTTTGCCTGCCACCTGCCTTGACCCTTGCTCGGACCTGGACTTGCTTTTGCCTGCCGCCTGCCTTGACCCTTGCTCGGACCTGGACTTGCTTTTGCCTGCCGCCTGCCTTGACCCTTGCTCGGATCTGGACCTGCTTTTGCCTGCCGCCTGCCTTGACCTTTGCTCGGACCTGGACCTGCTTTAGCCTGCCGCCTGCCCTGACCATTGTTTGGACCTGGACTTATGTCTACCTGCTGCCTGCCCTGATCTCAGTCTGGACCCGGACCTGAGATTGCCTGCTACCTATCCTGACCTCTGGTAGGATCTGGACTCGAGTTGCTGGGACTCCGATACTCCCCTTTCCGGAGAAGAACCCATCGGCCTTGGTGAGTACCCTCTGGACCAAGGGTCCACATTCTGATTTACCTCAGTGCGGAACAGATTGCTAAGGCCATGGACCCGGGGGATTTGTTAAGTCTCCAGGCCATTCCCGGTCTAGCCCAGCAGTTATTACAACAAAGACAACAACAACAGCAACAACAACAGTGTCTTGAGGCCTTGTCAGCAACAGTAGAGTGGCTAGCTAACCGACTAGACTTTAATCGAGGAGCAGAGGCTGCCGGACCCTCTATAGCCAGTTCCAGCACTCAGAGCTCGATTACACACTTGCCAGCGCCATCCTGATACGCTGGTGATGCTAAGCAATGTCGTGGTTTTCTAAACCAATGTTTCATTCGGTTCTCCCTGCAAGAACAACAATTCTCCACGGACCGAGCCAAGACAACCTTTATCATCTCTTTGTTGGACGGGAAGGCCATGGCCTGGGCAACTCCGATTTGGGAACGTGGAGATTCCATTTTGAATGATTTGCAGCGGTTTGTTCGAAGATTCCGTCAAGTGTTTGATGAACCGGGGCGGTTATCCACCGCCGCCTCAGAACTCCTCAACCTCCGTCAAGGTAGCCGTACCTTAGCCGACTTCGCTGTGGAGTTCCATACCTTGGCTTCCGAGTTAGGATGGCAAAATGACTGCCTAAGAGGAATTTTTCTTGAGGGACTTTCGCCTCGCATCAAGGATGAATTAGTGGCACGGGAGATACCAGACGATCTCAAGGCATTGATTGACCTGGCGGGACGTGTTGACCGTCGGTTACAACAACGTGCGAAAGAATCCAGATTATACCGACGTACTGTCCCACTGGCACCAACCTTCTCTCGTCCTTTAGTACAGCCTACTACTTCAGAAACATCAACAGAGGAACCTATGCAACTGGGAAGGAGTCATCTGACTACAGTAGAAAAACAATGTCGACGAAGGTTAGGACTCTGTCTCTATTGTGGCAATAAGGGACACCTGCTAGCCCAAAGCCCTGAACGCCCGGAAAACTTCCGAACCTAGGTGTCGCAGAGGGGCTGACCCTAGGGAGCATGCTTGCCCCTCATTTTACAGTTCCAGTAACCCTACACTACCACCAAGGAACTTTGACCACTTTGGCCCTCAATGATTCCGGGTCCGGAGGGAATTTCATTCTGGCAGAGATTATCCGTCAACTTCAGTTACCTGTACTACATCGTGAGACACCTCTATACATTTCATCTATCCAGGGCGAGAACCTGCCGGGGCAAGTCACTGCTTACACCGCTCCGATAACACTTCATACTGGGGTCCTCCATAAGGAGGAGATATCCTTCTTCATTCTGGAAAAGGCAGTTCATCCGGTGGTTCTAGGCCTTCCCTGGTTACAGAAACATGCACCAGTTATCGATTGGGAAACTCTACAAATTGCAGCCTGGGGGTCAGAATGTTTTGCTACTTGTCTAAAGCAGAGACCTCAACCCAAGATCCAGATAGCTACTACTATCTTGCAGCCACCCCCGCAATATTCTGATTTTATGGACGTCTTCTCCAAAGAAAATGCAGAGATTCTTCCAGCACATCGACCTTTTGATTGCGCGATAAATCTGATACCAAACACCTGTCCACCTAGGGGGGCGGGTGTATCCTTTATCTGGGCCAGAATCTCTAGCCATGTCTCTATACATTAAGGAAAATCTTGAACAAGGGTTCATTCGACCATCATCTTCACCAGCAGGCGCAGGATTTTTCTTTGTCCCCAAGAAAGACGGATCATTAAGGCCGAGCATTGATTATAGAGGACTTAATGCTATTACCCGTAAAGATCGCTACCCGCTCCCACTAATTTCAGAATTATTGGATCACCTCCATGGAGCTAATATATTTTCCAAACTGGACTTACGAGGGGCATATAATCTGGTACGAATAAAACCAGGGGATGAGCATATTAGAGATCCCTAATTGCTCTGTCTGTGGAGTGATGTGATGGGAGTATAACCCTTCACAGTCACAAACAGCTATGTATTGGAATAAGTTTTAGTAAGTGCATACATCTTTCTATATACGTTGCCACTAAGTTAAATCTCAATACCTTTTGCCCCACTATTAATTTCTGATCTTTACACCAGCTAACATTAGGCTCGCTGGTCTCCTTACCTATCTTATTTACGCTGTTAAACCCATTTCGTTGTATCCAAGTTCGATCATCCTGTTTATTGTAAGACATTCTCATGTCATGGTTATTGCTGTAATGTAAACCGACTTGATTGGTAACTCTGTTACTTGAATATCAGTATATAAAAGTGCTAAATACATACATGAGTGGAAAACCGCCTTCAATACGCGTGATGGACATTATGAATATTTGGTAATGCCGTTCGGACTTTGCAATGCACCAGCGGTATTTCAGAATCTTATGAATGAGATATTTCGAGACATGCTGAATCAGGGGGGTAATCATTTATTTAGACGATATATTAATTTATTTCAAGGATCTGGCCAGCCACCGTAAGGAGGTCCGTAAAGTCTTGCAACGTCTGAGAGAGAACCGACTATTTGTGAAATTGGAGAAGTGCTTATTTGAAAGACAATCTTTACTCTTCTTGGGATTTATTATATCAAATACTGGGTTCCAAATGGACCCTGATAAATTGGCCAGTATCTGGGAATGGCCGCAACCGGTAGGGCTCCGCTTCCTACAACGATTCTTGGGATTCGCCAACTTTTATAGGACTTTCATTCCCCGGTTCTCTCACATAGTAGCACCCCTTACGGCACTAACCAAGAAAGTAGCGGATCCAAGAGATTGGCCTAGCGAGGCAGTACAGGTCGTTTAAAGATCTCAAAGCCGCATTTTTACAGGAACCGTGTCTTCATCACCCAGACCCCCATGCGTCCTTTTATTGTTGAAGTGGATGCATCCGACTTGGGGTGGGAGCCGTGCTCAGCCAACATTCCAAACAAGGGAAACTACTTCCTTGCTCATATTTCTCTCGCAAATTCTCCCAGGTTGAAAAGAATTATGGAATTGGGGACAAGGAGCTATTAGCTATTAAACTGGCCTTCGAAGAGTGGAGGCAGTGGTTAGAAGGAGCACAGCATCCAATTACAGTTTATACCGATCATAAGAACCTGGAGTATCTTAGTAAAGCACAACGACTAAACCCCCGCCAGGCTCAATGGTCACTGTTTTTCTGCCAATTCGATTTTGTTCTACGTTATCGCCCTGCCTCTAAGAACATTCAGGCTGATGCCCTTTCCCGACTGCATGAAATCAATGATGTACCTGACTCCCCCAACTATATCATCGATCCAGCGAAAGTGATGTTGGCCACTACGGATACAGCACCTCCAGGGAAGACAGTAGTACCTCTCCGTCTTCAGACCAAGGTACTTTCTTGGGCACACGTCTCCCTGATGGCCGGACATCCTGGGAGGATGGGTACACTGGACAGGTTATCTCACTTCTATTGGTGGCCTTCAGTACGCCAGGATGTACAGGCATATGTAGATTCCTTTCCACGGTGTGCTCAGCAGAAACCACTACCTGGTCGACCATGGGGCCTCCTCCAACCACTTCCACCGCCTCAGGAACCTTGGACTCATATATCTACTGATTTTATTGTGGACCTTCCTCCCTCTTCTGGTTACCGGGTCATATGGGTCGTGGTGGACCGGTTTTCTAAGATGGCTCACTTCACCCCTCTGCCTAAACTACCCTCTGCTCCTGAATTGGCTGGACTCTTTACTCTTCATATATTTCGTCTTCATGGTCTCCCGCATCATATAACCTCAGATAGGGGTCCACAGTTTACTGCCAAATACTGGGGGTCGTTATGCAAAAAGTTTGGAGTTCAGCTTGATTTTACGACGGCCTTTCATCCCCAAGGAAATGGGCAGGCTGAAAGAATCAATCGTGGCCTAAAGACGTTCCTTCGCCTATTTGTCAATGACCGCCAGGATGATTGGTCTACATTATTACCTTGGGCTGAGTTTTCTCACAACTCACATATGCATTCTGCTACGGGAACCTCACCATTTCAGATCATGTTTGGCAAGCAACCCCGTCCCCCCCTACCTCTATCTCTATCAGTTGCCTCTCCAGCGGCTCAGCTCTCCGCCTCGCAGCTACAAGATCTTTGGAAGGCTACTAATGCCAGTCTACAGAAAGCCGCTGATTCTGCCAAACGGAGTGCAGACAAGTACCGTCGGCCTTCTCCACTGTTTAATGCTGGAGATAGAGTCTGGCTCAGTACATGCCACATTCGTCTCCGGGTCCCTTCCATGAGACTTGCACCTAAATACATCGGACCATTTCTGATCAGCAAGCGCTTGTGACCAGTGACATATCGACTACGACTCCCGACCAGTCTTCGGATTCATAATTCTTTTCATGCTTCATTGTTGAAACCATTAGTTTCTTCTTCCTTCCATGCATCTCCACCTCGATCACCAGAGGTGGTAGCCGAAGAGGACTCGATCTATCAAGTGCGTGAGATTCTGGACATCCGTCGTCATCACCGGTGATGGGAATATTTGGTGGCATGGGAAGGTTTTGGTCCAGAAGAGAATTCATGGGAACCATCGGTGAACATTCTTGATAAGACTCCACTTCAGCACTTTCATCTACTACATCCTGAGAAACCCGGTCCCTCCAGGAGGGGGCGTAAGAGGGGGGGTACTGTTACACATTTAGCCGGGGAAAACCCGCGGCCAAGACCCCCTACCTCGTTCAACGCGGCAGTGCGGGTGCGTCCTCTGGCGCGGCAGACAGCCGCAGTCTGCAACATGGTTCCCCCAGCATCAAGATGGCAGCGTCGGGGAGATCGTCAAAAACTCCGCCTCTTAAAGGGGTCAGGACGCGAGGGGTAGGCCGCCCCCGGAAGATGATGTCATCACCCAGGGAGATTTAAACCTCTCCCTGGGACTCTGCAGTTGCCTTAACAATAGGGTTCCAGAGTGGTTGCTTCTTGTACTTCTCTGTGTTGCCTGCCTCGACCTTTGCTCAGACCTGGACCTGCTTTTGCCTGCCGCCTGCCTTGACCCTTGCTCGGACCTGGACTTGCTTTAGCCTGCCACCTGCCATGACCCTTGCTCGGACCTGGACCTGCTTTTGCCTGCCGCCTGCCTTGACCCTTGCTCGGACCTGGACCTGCTTTTGCCTGCCGCCTGCCTTGACCTTTGCTCGGACCTGGCCCTGCTTTTGCCTGCCGCCTGCCTTGACCCTTTCTCGGACCTGGACTTGCTTTTGCCTGCCGCCTGCCTTGACCCTTGCTCGGACCTGGACCTGCTTTTGCCTGCCTTGACCTTTGCTCGGACCTGGACCTGCTTTAGCCTGCCGCCTGCCCTGACCATTGTTTGGACCTGGACTTACGTCTACCTGCTGCCTGCCCTGATCTCGGTCTGGACCCAGACCTGAGATTGCCTGCTACCTATCCTGACCTCTGGTAGGATCTGGACTCGAGTTGCTGGGACTCCGATACTCCCCCTTCCGGAGAAGAACCCATCGGGCTGCGGCCTTGGTGAGTACCCTCTGGATCAAGGGTCCACATTCTGATTTACCTCAGTGCGGAACAGTAAGTACTTTTTTTTCCTTTAATTTCTTACCAGATCCATGAGTATAAAATTACTTGTGGACTTGCCACTTAGATGAGTTGCTGAAAACTGCACTTTGTCTCTTGAGGAAGTCAATAAAAATCTCAATGAAAAAGAGGAACTTGATGATTTTGCTTGTTCGAACTGCCAGCTTAATTATATTTGAAGATACTTTTTTTTTTTTTAATTCTTTATTTATCACTTTTCTAATACAATTGTATCACAAAATTTATGAAGGAAACATGTTACATTACATTAGCTTGAAATAATATCATGTCAGATTTAACAATTCCAAAGAAATAAATACTAATGCAGTAATAACCAATTCTCATTTTAATACGACCTTGGGGGACAACTTTCAAGGAGAGTAATAGGAAAAAGTTTAATTAATAGGACTTAACCTGAAAGGGGAGCTGTATCTATTTTTATTCCCCTGAATTTACAGTATTCTCTGAGGGGATTTGAGAGTCTAAATAAAGCTTTAACTGCTCTGGGGAAAAGAAAATGAAAGTATCTGCTTCTTTTTTAATAATGCATTTACAAGGGTATCTTAGGAGAAAAGTAGCCCCCAGAGATATCACAGCCTGCCTCATACACAGAAAACCTTTCCGTCGTTCCTGGGTTATTTTTGAAATGTCCGGAAACATACGGACCTTACTTCCATGAAACAATGTATTTAAATTCTTAAAGTAGGATATCATTAATCTACTAACATCTTGTTCTATTATCAAGGAAACAAGAAGAGTAGAAAAATCAATGATTTCGATAGCTGAAGATTCTAAGAAATTAGTAAGGTTTTGTAAGTCCATAGAAGGTGCTGCCTGCTGGTTTAAACGATTTTGTCCTGGAAGGAAGTATGCCTTATTTATTAGTGGAAATTGATTTTCAGGCAATAAAAGAACTTCAGCGAAGTATCTTTTTAAAGTAACAGTAGGCATTTCCCCCATAGCTCTAGGAAAATTAATTAATCTTAAGTTTAAACACCGATTCCAGTTCTCCAACAGTTCCAGTCTTCTGGAGAGAGCAGCTCTATCTTGAATAGTGGCCATATTAAATTCTTTAATTTGTGAGATCTCAGATTCTACTTTTCCCACTGATATCTGAAGCTGGGCAAGATGGAATTTTCTTGTAGAAGAATTCTATTATTAGCTTGTGAAGCAAATGAGTCCAACTTAGCGTTACAGTCACGAACTGCTAGTGTTAACCCCGCAGAGAGTTCCCATAAATTTTCCAGGGTAACGACCGCTGGCCTTACCAGAGGATCAGGTCTGGCCTCCATTGTTGTGGGGGTCAATTCGGAGATTGCAGATGGTGATGCCGGTTCAGCATGGGTTGAAATTCCTTCCCTCGCTGAGCTTTCTCCATTTCCTAGCTCTTCTTCTTCGAAACTTGCCGGCGTTTCTCCCAGCAGCCCTATCGCAGTGACCTCATCGGTCCGTGGCGGTTGCTGTGCGTCCGGGGTCAAAGTTCCTCTGGTTGCCGGAGGACGAGTATCGGGGGGGCTGAGGGAAACCTCGGTCCCAGGTGAATTCGCCTCTCCTCTAGGCGCTTTCACAGCGAGATTCACCACCTCGAGTTGTGCAGCTCCCTGGGCGAGGAAGGATGTTATCAGAGCTTGCTCGGATAATTGGGTAGGTATAGAGGGGAAAACCCTCACCTTCCCTTTTCTTTTCGGTGGCATTTTGAGGAACAACTTCTGCAGAGTAGGAGCAGCTCTGTTCCATACACCCGATCAGGACGCCATCTTGCCCAGCTTTCTGAAGATACTTTTTATAGTATCAATGCTTTAAAGAATTATAGATTAAATCTTTTCTTTTTAAGAAAGACACTAGTAGAAACAATGTCATATCTTCTGAGCCTAAGAGTGTGACAGAATGTGTGCAATAGAGACAGTCACAGGCCTCGATTCACTAAAGGAGGTAATTTTAAACGGAGTTCCACATGTAAATGTAACATACTATCATAGCAATTTTTTTAAAGCCCACTTACGCGTGTAAAGTGCATTTACATGTGAGTATCCTATGGACAATTCAATGGCATATACTGTAGCAATTTTCAAAAGCCCAATTACACGTGTAAAGTGCATTTACTTGTGTAAAACCCGATTTTTAAGCGTGTAAATGCTTTCTAAAATTACCCCCTAAGACTTGAGCGTGCCACGTTTAGTAAAAATGAAAGGAGTAATTTTTAAAGATGTTTCTATGTGTTAAACCCTGCAAAAAATGTTCTTTTTGAGCATTGCTTGCCCTGTATAAGGGTGGGGGTAGCTGCGCAGTGCCACTAAGTCTGTAAAGTGGGAGGGGAGGGACATTCTTGGGGTTGGGGTTTGGAGCTACCTGCACAAACTACCAGGTGAAAATACATGCAGGTTGTATTTCTGGGACACCTGTACTTTCCCTTACAAAAGTCATGGGTAAAAAAATACCAGTTTGCACCAATGTGGATAGTGATAGCATTACCCCCAAACTATATTACCCGCAGAAATGTCTCTGGAAACTACCCTTCCTAGGTTCTAGCAGAAGTGAAAAGATTATATCTATATATCAATATATATGCTACAAAGTACAAAAGGACTGGTAGTCTGGAGGTTTATCATGAAATGGAAGGATTCTGTCAGCCGGTCAGGGGTGAGCTCCAGTGGGCATTGTCTGAGAGCAGAAGCCTGCTGATGCATGCCACAGAAAGTGTGGTTAAGAAAGTATTACATCCAAATCCGTTCCTAAAAGCACTATTCCCCTTGGTGCCGGGCTCTGCTGCAAAGATAATTGCTCTCACCTTTGGAGCAGGACATCTAACTTCAGGGATAGGCAATTATCTTGCTGCAAACCCTGCTGATGTAGAGGCTATGCCTTAAGTAGTGAGTATTGTTCATGGTGAGGCACATTACAGCACTGAAGGGAGATAAAAGTACTCACTTCTGAAGTGCACTTTTCCGCTGCCTGGATTTTTCTTTTTCCATGGCTTGCATTTCTTTCTCAATTTTCTTCTCCCAAAAGTTTTTCAGGTCACCAGTTTCAATAATAAGCATTTCATATCGCCTATATTTATTATTCATTTCTATGGAGAGAAAAAAAATTGTGCAGTCTGTTATTGGTTATGACATATGAAATGAGATGCCTAATATTAAAGCAGTAGTTGAGCATAGCTTTAAAAAAAAAAAAAAAAAAGGCTTTTGACTGTATGAAACATTAATAACAGAAGGATACAGAGTCAAAATTAGGTAGGAAAAGTGGTAACTTATACATGGTCAGAACTGACTGAAAAATTGATAGAAATTATATTTGAATATGAGGGAGATTTATCAATGCTTTGCGCAGCACAAAAACTTTTGCAGTGGACCAAGAGTGGATTGAAAAGTTGATAATCTGTGTCAGATGGGGTTTGCCTCATTCTGGAGCTGATTCATCAAGAGAATCAGCTACTTTGTGCCCTTGAGTGTCTGAAGATTCTATTTATTAAAATGTATTTTTGGCCTCTAATGGGCAAATAGACATACACTTCCAAATAGTAACTGTTGTAAAAACAGAACTTCGGGAGATATTTCACTAAAATATTAAGCAAGACTTGAAAAAATATATTTAGAACATTATGGCAAAGGATCCACCATAGAAACTAATAATCTCTAGTCCACCCACAGACCTACCTACAGACTCTCGTTCTCCAAAGAATAGGCCCACAATTTTAAGCTCTGGCAGCCTTCAAACCCAAAATGTTCCTGCTTGAATCTGGTATAAATCTAGCCTGAGGGATGAAACAGCCTAGCAGCACTCAGTACTTCCCATGGGTCCAATTTTGATACTTTTAAAACATTCTTACACTTTAAGAAAAATAGGAAAGCAAACTTCAATAAACCCTCTTCTTTTGCTCTGCCAGCTAACACGTTCACCCTGTTTTTAATGACTGACTAAACTATTCCGAGCAAAAACTGATTTTAAAGGGCTGATACCACTTTTCATCCTGGGCACTATGACATTTGACTTTTAAAATCTGCTTTGGCATAGTATGGGGCCCATTTAATAAGCAGCGCAAAACCTGCCATGGGTTTCTGCATGGGTAATTGCAGTAATCTTAGCGCGCATGTAATAATGCGTTTAGCAGGAAAAACCGCACGCACACACCCACACAAAACCACGTGACAGGTTTGCGCGAGTGCATGCAACTAACATATATAAAGAAGGCAATTATCTATTCATGGGCTATGCAATGAGCCATGCTAGCAGAGAGAACGGTTAGTGCAGGTTTTTTAAAGTGGGTTTTTAGCACCTGAGTCAGGGCAGGAGTTAAGTGAAAGGCCTGTTTGAAGGCCATTTTACTCCATTGCTGGCATTAGTTCTCATTAGCTTTGTTGAGCTAATTTAAACTCCCTTCATTTCCTGAATAGTTTTCTGATACCAGGTTGTATGTCCATGACCTGGGGCCTGGACCTTGTGATGTTGCATCTCCAGACAGTGTTGGTGCTTTTGTAGCCCCCGGAGATCACCAATCACCAAATAATCACCAAACAATTAAGCTCTGGAATTTGTTGCCAGAGGATGTGGTTAGTGCAGTTAATGTAGCTGGGTTCAAAAAAGGTTTTGGATAAGTTCTTGCAGGAGAAGTCCATTACCTGCTATTAATCAAGTTTACTTAGCTAATAGCCACTGCTATTAATTGCATCAGTAGCATGGGATCTTCTTGGTGTTTGGGTAATTGCCAGGTTCTTATGGCCTGTTTTTCTCGCAGATTTCTGCATTGGGGCTTTTATGCAGATATTGGCACAAGTATTTGGTGTTGTGCATGTTTTTTTGCGCATATCTAATTTGCGTGCTATTCTCTTATTACATCCTGTAGGGCTGTCTGTTCTTGGTGCACACGCTAAAAAAAAAATACATGTAAATAGCGCCAATTTCAATGTGGGTCATATGACAGCTATAATTTTGTCTAAATATGCACACAATGGGGCAGATTTTAAAAGATACACATGCGGCATACATTTGTGCATGCTACCTGGCGGCCGTGCAGAGGCCTCTAGCCTCGCCCCGCTCCACCCCTTTTTGCAAGCCCCAGGACTTACACGCATCCCGGGGCTTTATGCGCATTGCCGGGCCTTTTGAAAATAGGCCTGGCGTGCGCAACCCCCCTTCGTGCTTAAATCCTCATGGATTTACATGCATAGGGCTTTTAAAATCTGCCCCAAAGTCTCATAACTTAATCTAAGTGTACTTTTCCTTTCACAACTTTACTCCCCACTTACATACTCACATTTGCAATCTACACATGTTTCACATGCTTCCAAACCCTTTTCTGACTTATCAAGGTATCATCAACTGAAGAACAGAATATTCATTTATGGCATAGAAGTGTAGGGATATATAGCATTCTACAGGACTACATATTTTACAAGGCATAGATAGCACTATTATATAACACATCTTCATTAGTAAGAATGACACATGCACCATTACAACTCATAGCACTAGGATTTGCAGCCATTTCTGTAGAACATAAGATGTTGAGCAAATAGATGATTTATACCCCTCGTTTGCTGTCCGCATGGGAGGGGTCATCGAAGGCTCAGCATCCAGAGTTCTGTCTGGTGGAGGGCAGGATTTGTTCTCCCCGCTGGCAGTTTCCTTGTCTTCTTTGTTTCCTGTCATGGTTCTTGGGCCAGGGAAACCTTCTGCAGTTTCAGACCCCGGTTTTCGTAATCTTCAGCCATCAGGTGAACTACATCCTTCCAAGAAGCTAACAGAGGAAAATCTGGATTCCCTTTGGGAGCTGATGTCTTAATTTGGCCAGGCAATTGCTTTATCGATTAGTAAGCTGGATCTCTTTGTGACTAAGGGGGTCATTTATCAAAGTGCTATATGGTGTTTTTGCATGCATTATGCACCTTTAACGCATGTGAAAATGCCTTTAACGCATGCGAAAGCACCATAACACATAGTGCGATGCAAATCAGAAAAAGGGGAGGAGTGGGATTTGTGGCCAAGTGAGCTGGCTTCACAATTTTGCAAAGCCATATTGCACGGCTGTAACATGGATTTTAACTACACCTTTTTCAATTGCATTAAGCTGTGCGATATGGCTTTATTGTGCTCTGCGATGTTTTCACAAATAGCATTTAAGCTGCTGGAGAGCCAGCCTAGCTATCAGGGCCCTCATATGAGAGAGAGAGAGATAGATAGGTAGGCAGATAGTCCATCAAGCTAGGTTGAGAGATCATTCCACAAATCTCATCTTTGGGTGAGTTTCCTCAATCCGAAGGTCATCAAATCTTCACAAGAGAGCACTGTTCTGTTCGTATGTCTCACTTTGAAAGTCAAAGTGGCCCCTAACCCCTCTCCCTCTCTCTCTCCAATTCTGGAACTTACCACGACAAAGTTATTGCAATTTGCGGTAATACCTATGCGAAGCACTAAGATAGTGCCTTTGCAATAAACTGCCTATTACCATAAAATATACCCCTTTTCCTATTGCATGTAATATTTAGTGCATTTTGATAAATCCAGGCTAAGTTAGATCCCTTGGTTAACTCACATGAAGTTAAATTGGGTGACCTTGTTAATAAAATGTCTTCAATTCAGCAAGATTTGGTTAATAAGGCTACTGTCCAGACTAAATTCATTCAAGAGCAGAATACCATCTTTAGAAGGGTTGAATTTCTTGAAAACTCATCATGTCATTTGAATCTCCATTTACCTATGGTTATTGGAGAACTATTTCCCATTGCAACTTTGAGGAAGTATTTTATGGACACTTTGAAATTTTCTTCTGATTCTTCTTTACCATCTATTCATAAGGTGTTTTTTTTTTCTACTTTCCCCTTCTAGTTCTGCTCCTTCTCTAAATGTTATTGAAACATCTGGGTGTGATGATATTAAACATGCCACCCTTCTTGTTTTCTTTCTCACCGATGGGGACCTTAGTAAAGTAATGTTATACTTCCATAATCTTAATTCCAATTTTCATACCCCAGGTCATACATATTTTTCCTAATCTCTCAAGGGCTACCTAGGACTGGAGAAGAGGTTTTCTTCTTTTAAGGCTGGAGGTGTTCGATATAGGTGCTACCTTTATACTTCACTATTCTTGCAAATGTTGTGCCAGATATCATTCTTTTACTTATATCTTCTTTTCTCCTGAACAGCTTAGAGCTTTCATTGATGCAAGGAAAGTTTTGACATCTCCAGCTCCCTTAGTGGGCCAGTAATGCTTTTATATGGTTAGTGACAGGAGTTTAACTTCATTGTTATGGCTTTTTCTTTAGTGATAAGTTGTAAGTCCTCTTTTACTTTGTTCGCCTCTCAATTTCCTAATAGGGATGGTTAAACAAGAATGGATGAATATGTAATGTTTCTTTTTCTTGTTTTCTTTGTTATTTAATTGCGAGGTACCTGAAGCCAAGCTGCCTAAGTTGTTTTGTTTTGCTGTGCACTGCAGTTTTGTGTATTTTTACTGTAAAGAAACCACACTTAAGGAACAACCAGAGCCACCTCTGTTTTTTTCTCTGGCTGTCCCCAAGCCGCTACTGCTTGGGTTACCACAGTAGTAAAGAGCTTAAAGAAATCAAATTTTATAATTGAGAACACATGTGGATGCACAACACTAGCCAACACAAACAATCAATACTCTACCAATTGTAAGACAAAGAAAATATGTACACAGTGACTGAAACTAACTACTTTTACAGCCATTCAATATGGTTGGGAAAATGTTGGTCATTCAATTATAGCAAGGGAAATGTTGCACTACACATGTGTAGCTGCCAGACTGTCAGACCAGCACGTGCAAAACCCTTCAAATCTACAACCATGCTCGAATTTTCAACAGCATTAGACTGTGTATTTACTGCCCTGGTGAACAGGATCCTACAAATCTGTATAGTCCCCCATCCATGTAGCTAAGCTTGCCAACAATCCACCAGGAACGTGATTTGTATGCTAACTAGTTGAGGACCACCATGGTTACTGCTCTCTTATCTTCATAAAAAATCCAAGAGAGAAAACACACACCTGTTTACACACAAACCCTATTTTTGTATAGTAGAGATGTGAATCGGAACTGGAATCGGTTTGGTTCCGGTTCCGATTAAAATCGTGCATTTTTTTCGTCGGCCCGATCGGTTTTTTTTTTAATCGGCTGCGCCCAATCCGATAAACAAAAAACCCACCCCGACCCTTTAAAACCGCTCCCTTAGCCTCCACCACCCTCCCGACCCCCCAAAAAATGTTTTAAAATTACCTGGTGGTCCAGTGGGGGGCCCTGGAGCGTTCTCTCGCGCTCAGGCTGTCGGCCGATAAACAAAAAACCCACCCCGATCTTTAAAAATGGCGCCGGCCGTCCAGTACTCCTACCATGTGACAGGGGCCGGCCAATGGCACAGTTACCCTGTCACATGGTAAGGGCAAAGGGCCATCGGCGCCATTTTTATTAGTGGCAGCCGACGGCCCAAGAGAGGGAGATTGCTCCCGTGGCCCACTGGACCACCAGGTAATTTTAAAACGTTTTGGGGGGGGGGGGGTCGGGAGGGTGGTGGAGGCTAAGGGAGCGGTTTTAAAGGGTCAGGTGGGTTTTTAGGTTGTGTCCTAACTCCCGTTAGTGTGCACTAACCTGATTAATGATTTTTTCACGATAAATCGGTGGAATTTCTATTGTATCGCACTCTTTAACGATTAATGACGATTTAAAAAAATATCAGACGATATTTTAAATCGTCAAAAAATGATTCACATCCCTATTGTATAGTTACCTCATATTCTCCCAGCACCTGAATATTTACACAACAATTCAATATTTCATGTATAGGCTTTACAACTGTGCATAGAATCTTTATGTTTTAGAATGTCTGAGACAAAACTATGAAAGGTTCTTACCAAGGTGGCTAGGAGGGCTATTCCAATATTAGCTGGGACAGTCAGTTGTAAAAATGTGGGGAGAGATATGGTTGCTGCTGACATATCAAAGTATTGGTTAGATAAATCTTGTGATGGAAGCATCTTGAGAACCCTGTATGCAACACAATGGTGGGTGCTACACAGGGATTTAAAGGGCCCTTGTATGTTTAACATCATGTCACACAGCTGATGTTCTTGATGGGATAACAGACTGAAATGAAGGGTGCATTACGTTAAAAAACCAGGAAGGGGGTGATGTGATTTCCTTTCAAGTTGTCCTAGCTGAGATGGATTTGTCTTTGATATACCCATTTATGGCTCTTGAGTAAACCTCCCGTTTTTATGAACATTGTAAGAAGCATTGAGCCTCATGTAAGATAATCTTTTGTTACAAATTGGATCTGGGAGAGCTGATTGAGAAACGGCATCTGACTAGCTTCTGTCTGGCCAGACTTCTCATCTGCCGGGTTGGGTGGGAAGTTGAATGGATGTCTGGTCTCTCCCTACAGACCACCCTTACAGCTTTATCTGTGGACATTAAAATTCATCCTAGTCAATGTTATCTGACTCACTTTCTGGAAGGAACCAGTAGCTAGATAATGCAGATCTATCATCACTTCTACCTTGTCAGCCTAGCTGTGAGGATGATGCTATAGAGGCCAGGTAGTATCCATACACCTTATCACAGAGCTGGGAAATGAGAGCTGGGGTGAGCCTGAATCTACTTTAGGCATTTTTTTCTCAGTTAGTGCCTCTAAATCATATCTGGTTTGAAAGATTCTAGCTGCAAGTGCTGCAGCTGACAGGCTGCAAGTGATTGAAAAGACCGGACGGCTCAATATGGTTATATTGTGCACGTTGTCAAAGGCTTGCTGATGCAGTCCTGTTTTCTAATTATTTGTCTCAACATTTTCTAAATAATTTTTCAAAGCTTATACAATTAGATTTTTTTCACATTTTACATCGACGGTGTGATTGGGTACAGATGTGGCGATACCTTTTGTATTCATTTATTTGAAAGATTCTAGTACATGACACAAGGTCCTGCAATGTGCATATTCCACCATTTATAGTTGCATAGGGGTTAGAGTAAGGTTACCAGATTTCTGGTGGGTGAATCTGGGACACTTACTCACTGTAGTATTTCAACAGTGATCAAGCAATTCATTTGGAGAAGGAGGGTGAGAAGGGTTGTTCTCTAGTGGACTGTCCCTATGAAAACCTGAAGTAATCTACTCTCAAAAGATACTTAAAAACATGCTCTTTAAATGTTGTCAATACAAAATATTTCAAACTCAGAAGAAAAGCCTCAGGACTGGTGGATATGTGCCATACACAAGAAAATTAATTATGCATCAGGACAAAAAAATAATTAAACTGGGCAACAAAATCTAGCTGTTAAAATGTAAAGTCTATGTGAGAGATACGTTCAGGACATAGAATTTGAACTGGATCCCAGGATATTTTAAACTAATATTATTAATATTCTCTATCAGTTCCTTTTTTTGTTCTCTCTCTCTCTAGTGTATTTTTTCTTTTCTGTTTAAGTTCTTACCCTTCTTTGTATTTTTCTTTCAAAGTGGATATTTTAATACTTTCTCTCTTTTCTGCTTCTGCTCCTGCTTCCCTCCTTTCTTCTCTTCTTCCTGCTGTTGTGTCCGTCAGTCTCAGATGGCTTTGCCTGTCATGCCTCACCTCTATTTCAGCCTTCTCCACCAGCCTCGGGAGAATGATGTCCGTAGCGTCTCCTTGCCGCACCCTCCAGCATCCCCGGAGCGGCTTTGGCGCGGCGTCCCTCCATGTCGACCTGAGGTCTCCTAGGGCGTGCGCACGCCTCACATCTTGTAGCAGTGTTGGCACGAACCTCGGGGGCGTCCCCCTTGAGTGATGTCACTGCTTCCGACTACAAAAGGTTGCCCATTTGCTGACTCTCGCCAAGTTAGCAACGGATTGGATTCATTCCGGTCTGAAGCTGCTCTGCCGCTTCTGCTGCTACTGGAAGCTATCTTCACCCTCCGGGGTTCTACTAACTTGGGTACCCACTCCTCGGGGGCCATTTGCTTATTTTCAGGTGCCTATCCTGAATCCAGGTACCCGCTCCTCGAGGGCCTGTGTGTCTATCCTAGCGTTTGCTACCAATTCTTCTACCTGCTGGAACTCCACCTATCAGCAACAGAGAGTGAGTACTACTTCTCCCAGTCTGTTTATCTACAGCTCCTCATTGTCTATCTGCATTGGACCCTATACCACTATTGTGGAACGGGACTCCTCTGCCGAGGATCACAGACTGTTGCTACCTATCCTTCTCTACTGGTTATTGGGAACTCTATCTACTCAGCTACAAGGGAGTGTGTAATAACATCTGCCAGTCTGTCTCTCCTACAGCGCCTCACTGGATATCTGCATCAGGCCTTATACCACCATTGTGGGACGGGTCTCCTCCGCTGAGGATCACAGACTGTTGCTATCTAATCCACTCTCTACTGCCACCTCTGGTGAACCATACAAGCTGCATAATAAAGATATATTCTCTGTGTTTGTGCATCTGAGTCTAGCCTGGTGCTACAGTTCCCTACGGGGCTTCTCCCCGTGGAAGACATTATCACTGTTGCCCCTAACAATCCACTAAACACCTCGATATCATAAAACCTGCCTGCTCACCTTTCCCCTTTTCTCCTCCTTTCTCTCCTCTTTTTCATTTGCTCTCTCCTCCATTCCTCTCCTCACATTATCTTCCTGTATCCCTCCAAATAATCACCAAATCCACTCTCTGTCTGCCCCATCATGGGATCTCTTTTCTTCCCTCTTCGCCTCCATCATGGGTCCTTTCTCTCTCCACCCGATAACAAATATCCTTTCCCTCTCCCTCCATCCTCATTCCTTTCTCCCTCACATTTCCACCTAGTCAGGATACTTTCTTCAATCTCTATTAGTCTCCCCAGTTCTCCCTGGTCCTTGACCCCCATCCTCAGTTCTCTCTTTCTCTTAGTCTATGTTCCTCTTTCCCCTTCCTCCATCCTAGTTCCTTTTTTCTTCCACATAATCCCTATGTCCTCTCTCTCTCTCCCCCCCATTCCCAGGTTCAATCTTTTCTCTCCTCAATTCCCAGAATGCTCTCCCCACATTCCCTCCTCTTGACTCCAAGAAAGCTCTTCCCACAACCTCTGGCCCAACCTTGTAAAGCTCTCCCTGCATCTTCCTCCCATCCCTGGAAGGCTCTTTCCATGTCCCCATGCCACTCTTAGAAGGTTCACCCTGTATTCTCCTCCTTCCCCCTGAAAGTTCTACCCACATTCCTATCCTCCCCCCCCCCCCAAAGCTCTCACATGTTGCCTCCTTAGTTCCCCCTGATTCTCACTGCTCTGTGATCCTCAGTGCTGTCTGGCTCATCTAACACAGTGTCAACTTCCTGTGCTTTGTGGGTCCAAATATTATGAGCCACCTGAATCCCATAGATCTTGTACCTCACACTATGAGACTGGCCTCTCATAACACAGGTTGACACTGCGTTAAACACTATTCCTACAGGCATCCAGGTGGGGGGAAGGGTGGAGGGGAGATAGTGGTGTTGTTGGGACTGGAGAGGATAAGTCAGTTTCTGCACTGCTCAGCTGTGTGATTTCACCCATTGGAGCTCTTATCCTGTGCAAGTGCACAGTTTGCACAGTGGGTTGCACCAGCCCTGGGTATAGCTCAAATGTAAATCTATGCTTAGCTAGACCAAATGAAAGGGAAAGCAAATTCACTTTCTTTCCTTTTCACAAAGGCTGGTGATAATTGTGAGAAATTAGTCTAGGAGGTATTTCAGCTGTTTCAAATGGGGAAACATATACCTGGTGTGTCTTAATTAGCTCTGATGCTCTACCTTGGTATTGGTGCTGCACACTCTAAAACTGCCAGCATTCAGTGCTGCTAATTATTGCCTGACTGGGAAAGGGTGACAAGAGAGAGCAGGTCCAGTGCCTCTGTCACCACCATATTGTCTCTCCTTCCTCCAGCTGCTCCTTCTGAATGCATGCTAAAGTGTTAAGAAAGTATACTGAAATGTAACTTTTGAGATCTCTGTTTGGACATTTTTTTCATCTTGCACATGAAAGAATTTTGTGATTTTATGTTTTTATGATTGTTTATTTGTAAGGGGCTCTGGTCAATTAGGAATTGGATTTGCAGGTTCTAAAAAAAAAATGTAATTAAATAAATAAATAGAATATGAAAGTTTAAAAGGACTAAAAGCAGCAAGGGCTGACTCCCATGATTTTCTTTTCATTATTTATTTATAGAATTTTACATTACTTTCTCAATGAAAGAAAGGGGAACATTTATTAAGGGTTATTTTTCAATAGTGTGACCAACTCAGCATATACATGCCTAAGTAGACATGCCTGAAGTTATATGCTTGTATTTTAATATCATGTATGACTGCCCCCAATGTATGTGCATATGTTTCAGTACATTCACAATTGTTTTAATTAGGTCAGTTTAATTCCTGTTTAGATGCTATTGCTCTTTGGCTAAAGGATCAAAATTTTAAACTAAAACTTTGTGAATTAGTAGAAATGACAAGCATTTGGTTAAAAAAAAAGTAATGTTTGTATGGCTGATACAGATATTATCCCATGTGAGTCAATCTCAATACTTGGAATAAAGATTGATGTTAATCCTACTTTTACAAATCAGCTGCCCTCTGTGGTTCAGTTGGTTTTACCTATGATATATGGTAATGGCAATGTTAATTTTATTTTACTATATCGATTTTCACATAATATTAAAATGGTGTAAAATAAAAGTTTATAAGAACATAAAATAATAAATAATGTAGTTATACTGTCATAATCGAAACAATCATGCATATAAAAACATAACTCTATAAAACATAAAACTTTGTCAATTAAAACAATTTTTGGAATTGCATGTTTTCCCTACATTGGTTTATAGCTTAGTTCTGTCAAGAATTGATTATTGTAATATTGTATATCAAGGTTTGCCTATTGTCTCTCTTAAATATCTTCAGCTGTGGTAAAATTCAGTTGTTGGGTTGAGAATAAGGCACATTGAAATACCAGAATAGTAATTCCAGCCACGTTTTATTTATTTATTTTGAATTTTTATATACCGACATTCTTGTATCAGATACAAATCATACCGGTTTACATTAAAAACAGAGTATGCAGGAAAATAGGTTTCCTAAGTCGAATACATTGAACATATTTAATAAACAAGAGATTACTAAACACTATGAAAAAGGTTAATTAACAAAGGAAAACTTAAGGGAATTAAAATAAGCGTAGCACAAAAGATTGCACGAAGGGGTACACAAAGGGGAGTGCCCCTTTGGCGCACCCCTTCGGCGCGTGACGCCTGGTGGAATGTGGCCGTTTACCGGCTCGCCGCTGAGCGTGATGACATCAGTGGGGGCGGGTCTCTTCATCCCTGAGTTCACAGCATTCTCAGTTTCAGCGCGAAGCTTTTACAATTTTTTTGGTCTTTTATCTAGGATCTGGAAAAGGGAATTAATGTGTCCATGTTTGGATTTGCTATAGATATTTTTCTGGTGGTCCTGCTCATCCAGATAAATTCTAGATTGTTATGTTCTATCCCCTTTAGATCAAAGAGGTCAAATTTCTAAAAAAAAAATTGTACCCTGCTATTCAATTCACAATTTGATATTTCTTTGTTGAGAAAAATTACCAAATGATTCCATATCATCAGTGACAGGCTAAATCAATCCTGTTTTTGTCTCGTTCTAGCTATGGATTTGTAATTCTAATGAATACAAGTACTTAAATGAAATGGTTACAAATGAAGCTTGGATCAGCTCATCTTTCTCATCATAATGATATGAAACCTTCTAGTCAGACTACTTTTTTGAATTCTGGAAATAAACTTGAATTCACCTCTTGGGTTGATGGCATGAAAGTGCATTTCTAGCTCTTAGATTGTGTGAAAATTCTACGTCAGCCCTCAAGAATACAACTCATAAGCTCAGAAGCTATTCTTTAAATGCAAGGTGTGAGGTGAGGGGTGCTGGCACATGCTTGCAGTCACTGCTGCAGCTCTGCCACCTCCTCCTCCTGTGAGTTTCATATTTGAAAAGGGAAAAGGGAAGGGGGTGGAGGGGGTGGAGATGTTACAGGAATCGTGCTTTTGCACGCATTAGCTTTCGGTCCCATGCTCAATACAACCTTTTATTTAGCAGAGCAGTGTCCTGCACACCTTTGTCAGGGTGTTGATTAGCTGAGCAGAGAGGGGAGGAGTAGAAGCAGTGGTGGGAGCTGCGTGGGTAGAAGGAGGCGTGAAAGTGCAATGTGTGTAAATGGGATTTTCTAACTTATATGGAACCAACTGAAATGTGTCTAGTTCTACTAATATAAGATACATCAATTTTTATTCTTCTTTTCTCTGGTTTTGAAACTCCACATCTTTTTTCTTAGACAGCTGTTGGCTCCTTTTGTTGTATCTTTGTGACATCTACGATATTAGTAACACTGAGCTGGGAGGTCAAGAAGAGCATGGAAGTGAAGGATACACATTTGGTTGTTCATGATTATGCAAGGTAAAGTTATTAATGATAGATGTCATGTTATAGAAAGGTCTGTTGCATAATCGAAAATTAATGATACAATAATAATTGTTCTGCTTCCACAACATATTTAAATGTATATGTATATATGTTTCTTTATAACACTGCCACATGCATCAGTTTATCTTTTCGCTTAGCTTAGGTTCTCTTCATGCTGTAGAGCTAACCCTCCTTATTGGTTATTGTTTAAATGTTGCTGTGCTTCTGATTGGATCTGATCCTGTTTGCTCCTCTTCTGTCTATGTTCTCTTGCTTCTTCCTATTGGTCGTTTGCCCCTTGGAATCCCTGGGAGCCCCTACATCCTGCTGAAAGTTCAGTTTGGAACTGACTCTGGACAATCTTGCAATTCTGGATCTTCTGCAGATTCCTAGAAGCATCGCTCTTTTCACCTTGCTTCATTGCTTCCTTTCCCTGGAAGATCAGCCCAAGTGGTTGAGGAATCTCAACCTCCTGGTCTGTCCTTCGGTAGTCTGGATATTTCTGCATTATTAATAAGTCAGATGGGGAGGCAATTTCTTTTACTACTTAAATGGTGAATTTTGCCTAGAATCAGATTCAGAATTTGTCTTTAAGCTTTTCCTTTCAAATAGAGAAGTGTTGTTTTATAATTCTAAAATGAGGGCCTTCTCCAAAGTTGCAAAAGAGAGCAGAAAATAAAGCAGGCTTTTCTGCTATATAGGCCTAAAGTTTTGCAGATGGGTGAGTCTTTTTATTTGAACTATCCATGTAAGTATATAATTAACTATCAGGGTGCTAGGTTTGTCTATTTTTGAGCCCCATCAGCTCATCAGCTTCCTTTGTGACAAAGTTACACCTGTTAACCCCCATTCCCCAGTTAGTGGAGGTTGTATTATTATAATGTGTTAACCTTGCTGCCATGTTATTTATCTTTAATTTTTTATTTAATGTTCCCTTTCTTGTGGATTTATTGTATTGGGACTTAATACAGTGATTAGTTATTATTTTTATATTTCCTCTTTCTAACTCAAGAAAGAGAAATTTTTCTTTTCTGTTGTTAATTTCTGGTTGTGGTCAGAATATTAAATAAATTTAAAAAAAGAATAGAAGAATCTATGACAGTCTGGGGGGAATGTGAGTTTTATCATTGTTGTCCTTTGTCAGGATTGTCACTGAGGAGTCATATGAAAGTTCACACAGCCAGAGCTATGGCAGAAATGTCAGCCCAGTTTAGAAGATTTACAAGATTAGCTACTTGGATCTCTTTACATATTACCATAAAATATTCCTGCCTGCCTACTGCAGCACACAAAGATCTTAAATGCACAGTGACTTGAGACTTGGCAACATAGCACAGATGAAAGTGGAGTTTCAAAATTCTTCCTTTCATTAATTTTTACTTTTCTTCTTATAATATGAAGCTGATTAAAACTGCTTGGACTGGCTAATCTATTTCTAGACAGGATACCTCTCTTTTGTTTTAGGTGGATCTGAATCAGCCACAGCAATCTGAATTGACCCTCTGTATCTTTATGTATCTCAGATAACTGTAGGCTACAGAAGCAACTCATTTATGAGAGAGAAAGAACTGTACAATAGAGGGTAGAGGTGAAGGGAAGAGTGAGCGAAAATGAGACATTAAATATTGAAAAATCACAATTATTTTGTAGAAGTTCCCATGATGAAGTCAGAGCATGCTCTTTTTAATGTGTAATTGTATATTTATATAACTATCCCAGGGGAACCAATGATAAAAGAAAACATTTCAATACTGATCCCATAGACTTGTTGCAAGAAATAATGAATACAGCAGAGAACACACAGAAAAGACACAGTTCTTAGGTGATGCTGTGGAAAATTCTAGGAATGAGCATGGTGAGTGATAAAATCTTTGATTCTGAGGTTCTTTTCTTTAAGCATATACTCTAGACTCTTGGGAGCCAATGTAATTTTATTTACTTTTTATTTAAAATATTTTATATACCGTTTTTTATACTATATGTAATCAAAATGGTTTACAATATAACATACATAAAATCACAAAGTTAAATTTAATACAAGGTAAAAAGACTTTGAGAAACTTAAAAATAAAAACAATATATTCCTAAATAAAATGAACAACAAATTAAAAGCTATAGAAAGAGGGAAGAAATGAGGACAGTGGAGCTTGACATAATTCAAAAGCAATATAGGAAAGGCGAGATTAATTGGCCTCATGGATGTTAAAAGTGCACTTAAAGAGATAGGTTTTTAAGCTCTTTTTAAATTCGGTCCTGCTATTAGGTGTCTAATATAGTCCAGGATGGAATTCCACAGTTGCAGGCCAGCTACTGAAAATGCACGGCGTCTCATTATATCTAATCAGGCAATTTTTATAGTAGGAACTTGTATAAAGTTATTTTGGGATGAGCGTAAGTTTCTGGAAGGTCTATAGATGTGTAATTGGGAGCTGAGCCAAGTTGAGGTGTCGTCATTTAATAAATTATGCATAATGGAAAGAATTTTGAATTTGATCCTGAATTCGATTGGTAACCAGTGTAGAGCGTGAAGTACAGGAGAGATATGGTTTCTATGTGACTTGCTGATGAGGATGCGTGCTGTTGAATTTTGAATTAGTAAAGGTGGTCGAATAGTGTTTTGGTGGAGCCCAAAGAACAGGGCATTACAGTAGTCTAAATTGCTAAAGATTAAAGATTGAAGGATTGTTCTGAAGTCTTGATGAAAAAGTAGGGGTTTGAGACATTTCAGCATATGTAGCTTAAAGAAAGAGATTTTTACTGTTAGGGATATGTGGTGTGACATGGAAAGACTGGAGTCAATAGTGACTCTGAGGTTGCGGGCTTTGGATGTGATTGGTAAAAGAGTACCATTAAGATCAAGATGAGCAGGAGGTCTGCAGTCAGACATTGGGATGGAAGATATTAGGGATGTGAATCGTTTTTTGACGATTTAAAATATCGTCCGATATATTTTAAATCGTCAAAAATCATTAGGGCCACGATACAATAACAATTCCCCCGATTTATCGTCAAAAAATCGTAAATCGGGGGAAGGGGGAGGGGAAGGGGGAGGGCGCGAAAACCGGCACACTAAAACACCCTAAAACCCACCCCCGACCCTTTAAATTAAATCCCCCACCCTCCCGAACCCCCCCAAAATGCCTTAAATTACTTGGGGGTCCAGCGGGGGTCCGGAACAGCCTCCTGAAATCGAATCGTGTTGTCTTCAGCCGGCGCCATTTTGTGCCGCCATTTTATGGCGCCATTTTATGGCGGCGCAAAATGGTGCCGGCTGAAGACAACATGATTCGATTTCAGGAGGCCGTTCCAGACCCCCGCTGGACCCCCAGGTAATTTAAGGCATTTTGGGGGGGTTCGGGAGGGTGGGGGATTTAATTTAAAGGGTCGGGGGTGGGTTTTAGGGTGTTTTAGTGTGCCGGCTCACGATTTTCACGATTTTCACGATACTTTAAACACCCAAACGGCAACAATACGATTCCCTCCCCCTCCCAGCCGAAATCGATCGTTAAGACGATCGAGGACACGATTCACATCTCTAGAAGATATTAGATAAATGTACAATTTCTAGGGATGTGAATCGTTTTTCTGATGATTGAAAATATCGGACGATATTTTCAAACTCGTCAAGTATCGGGGGTCCCCGAAATCAATAGGAAAACCCCACAAAATTTTTGTGGGGGTTCTCTTATCATTTGGGGGGGGGGGAAGAAAGGGCATACAAAAACAACCCCCAAACCCACCCCAACCCTGTAAATCCCACCCTCATGACCCCCCCAAAACTTTTCTAAAGTACCTGGTGGTCCAGCAGGGGTCCCGGGAGTGATCTCCCACTCTCGGGCTGTCTGCTGCCACTAATCAAAATGGCGCCAATGGCCCTTTGCCCTTACCATGTGACAGGGGCTATCTGTGCCATTGGCCGGCCCTGTCACATGGTAGGAGCAATGGACGGCCGGCGCCCGGGACTCCCGCTGGACCACCAGGTACTTTAGAAAAGTTTTGGTGGGGTCAGGAGGGTGGGGGATTCTAAATAATTACATTTAAAGGGTTGGAGTGGGGGGGGGGTTTTTGGCTTGGGACAGCTGAAAAAAAAAAACGCTCAGAACTGCGGGAACGAAGATTTCCTGCAGTTTTTCTACGAACCCGATACCAGAAACTAGTCCGGTACCGATTCACATCCCTAACAATTTCTGCTTTTGAGGTGTTAAGTCTCATATAATTGTGAGAAAGCCAGGATTTTATGGTGTTGATGTATAAGGAAACCAAAGATAGAGTGTTGGACCCTGATTTTGAGTACTTATCAAAAAACTGGATATCATCTGCATATATTTTGAATTGGATACTAAGAATGAAAAAATATAACCCAATGGTAAAAGATAGATTTTAAAAGAATGGGTGAAAGTGAAGAACCTTGTGGGACCCCTGAGGAAATTGAGTAATATGAGAATGCACATGTCCCTATATGGATTTGATACTGATGACTGGTGAGGAAGGAGTTAAACCAGCTATGAACCGTGCCTGAGATACCAATTTGTTGCGCCTGTCAGTCGCAGATGGCTGTGAACTTTGCTTCTCATCTCTTTTTGCCCTGCAGCTCCGATTCTGGCAAAGATGGCCACCACTGCCTCTGCAAGCCGACCTCCCTGATGTTCCTGGGATGGTGTGGGTGATCCCGGTTGACATTTTGAATCTGGTGTGACTTAGGGCATGTGCGCGCGCGCCTGCCCCATTTTATCCACGTCATGGTGGGAACCTCGGGGGCGTCCCCTCTGCATGATGACATCTGCCTACATGTATTTAAACCTACTGGACCTTCTACCTACGAGTTAGCAAGGATTCCCATCTTGCTTAATTCTGCTACTCAGAGACGCTTTGTCTTGCTGTTCCTGTGTTCCAGACTGAGTGAATCAGTTACCCGCTCCTCGGGGGCCTTGCTGCACTCAGGGCTATCAGCTAGGGGTGTGCATTCGTTTCATTCATTTAATTCGTTTCATACGTTTCCCATTTCATGTCAATTAGATGTGCATTTGTTTCATATGTTTCATACGTTTCATATTACATGCTTGTATAGGAAAAGGATGAAACGAATGCACATCCCTACTATCCGCTCCTTGGAGAGCCTTCTCTGTGAGTCTCACATTCTCCAGCCTAAGTGAGCACCTCTCGCTGCTACTACGGACGGTCCCTCCAGTACTCCAGTGCCTCAGGTCTCCACTGCAACTATGACATTAGCTCTTCTGCTACACTTCAGAGTGAGTACAAGATCTGCTCTACTCTCCTCCTTTCTTCACGCTGTGTGGATTCTTGGGTTACCCCGCTCTGCGGACCACTACCAGATCTACGCTGCCTTGTGCCTACTTCCTATACCAACCTCCAGCCTACCCCGTGCTGCCTGCCACTACCGGAGATACCTTGCACAAGAACTACCAGGAGGAAGAATTCCCCGGGTTACCCCGCTCTACGGAACACTACTGGAGAATCCATGTAAAGGTCTTTCTACTCTGGACTGTGTTTTCAAACCCGCTCCTCAGGTTACCTTCTGCTGTATAATAAAACCTCATCTCTTGTGTCCATCACTGCTGAGACCCCGCCTGTCATGAGCCCACACAGGGTTCCTCCCTGTGGGTGGAGTCAGCTCTCACCATGACACAAGGGCCCACAACCAAGTTCAAGTATAACAGATTGCTAACTCCATGGACCCGGCTCAGCTCTCAGCCTTACAGGCCATCCTTTGCCTGGCCCAATGGATTTTGGAGCAACAGAGGACTCTTGAGATATTGACTGCTGCCTTTAATCAGCTGAACTCCAGACTGAGTACTTCTTCCACTTCTGACCAGAATGCATCACCCCTGGTGGTTACTGAATGTACTACAGTTCCTTTGCCTGCCCCTACTCGTTTCTCAGGAGACTCCCTGTTGTGTAGAGGCTTTCTAAATCAGTGCTGTATACACTTCTCCTTACAACCGTCGTACTTTCCTACTGCTGTTACCAAGACAACGTATATCCTGTCCTTGTTGGATGGAAAAGCCCTGGCCTGGGCTTCACCTCTTTGGGAATGCAATGACCCAGTCCTGAATGACTTGCCTGGGTTTCTGGCTCTCTTCAAGTCAGTATTTGATGACCCTGCTCACCAGTCTATAGCCAATTCTGCACTCCTATACCTTCAACAAGGAACCAAGCCACTCCCGGACTATGTGATCGAATTTAAGACCCTGTCTTCTGAACTCCTCTGGGATTCAGGTTGTTTATGAGCTATCTTCTTAGAAGGCCTCAACTCCCATATAAAAGATGAACTTGCTGCATGGGAGTGTCCTGATACACTAAGCTCTCTTATTGACCTCGCTGGATGGATTGACTGCCGTATATGAGAGCACTCTGCTGAGGTAAAACCTCTCAAGAAACACTCTTCCGGAGGAACCCGCTCTTGCTCCTTGCCTTCAGCTCCGGTCCAACCTTTATCCAATCCTGAAGAAGAAGACGAACCCATGCAACTAGGCCGTAGCCACTTAACTGCCAAGGAGAGGCGCTATTGCAAAAAAAAATGGTCCTCTGCATGTATTGCGGGAAAACCGGCCATGCACTCCAAACCTGTCCTATCTGTCCAGGAAACTCGCAGACCTAGGATCTGCCGGAGGACTCTTCCTAGGTCTGACTGCACCATCTCCTCCACTGACTCTCCCGTTTCCATCATCTCTGGGCCTCTCGAATTTGCCACACAAGTCGACTAGTCAACTCTGGTGCAGGTGGGAATTTTATTCTTAACAGATTGGTAGAGCACCTACGAATTCCTACCGAACCAGTACCCACACCGCTGCTTCTCTCTTCCATACATGGCGAGCCACTGCCAGGAGAAGTCTCACTCACCACACAACCCATTTGCCTAGGCACTGGATCCTTGCATACCGAGACCATCACTTTTCTGATCCTCGAGAAAGCTATTCATCCCATTGTACTTGGCATACCATGGTTACAAGACCACTCTCCCCAGTTCAACTGGTCTTCGATGGAGTTATCACAATGGGTGCCGACCTGCCATGACAGATGTTTAAAAAAGGTAACCCCATTGCCATGTATGGTCACCACTACTGCTCCTGGTCTACCGACGCAGTACACATCATTTCAAGGTATATTTTCCAAACAAGCAGTTGATGTACTTCCACCACACAGATCATTTGACTGTGCAATCAATCTAAAACCTGACACAGAGCCACCTAGAGGAAGAGTTTATCCACTCTCATTATCGGAGACTGAGGCCATGTTGGCCTATATTCAAGAAAATCTACAGAAAGGATTCATTAGACCCTCTAAGTCACCGGCAGGAGCCGGATTCTTTTTTGTCAGTAAGAAGGATGGATCCCTTCGCCCTTGCATTGACTACAGAGGTCTGAACTAAATTACCATCAAGGATCAGTATCCTTTACCACTAATTTTGGAGTTGTTTGATTGGCTCCAAGGCGCAAAGATCTTCACAAAGTTAGATCTAAAGGGTACTTACAATCTTGTCCACATTTGTCAAGGGGACGAATGGAAAATGGCCTTTAATACTCGCAATGGCTACTTCGAGTATTTAGTTATGCCATTTAGCCTGTGCAAACTCCGTCCATATTTCAAAATATGATGAATGTCATCCTGCGAGATTTGTTATTCCAATGTGTGGTCGTATACCTAGATGACATCCTCATCTTTTCCAGTGATGTTCAAAGCCACCAAGCAGATGTCATCAAAGTCTTGCAGAGACTGCAGGATAATCGTCTATACACCAAGCTTGAGAAGTGTGCTTTCCACCAGAAGTCTGTTCCCTTCTTAGGGTACATTGTGTCCAGCAAAGGTTTCCAAATGAACCCACAGAAGACAAGAAGCATACAAGACTTGCCTCAGCCTACTAATATTAAAACCCTCTGTCGCTTCCTCGGCTTTACAATTATTATCGCACATTCATCAAAAATTACTTGACCTTGACAGCGCCACTTACTGCCATGACTAAGAAAGGAGTCAACCCTTCACAGTGGTCTTTGGATGCCATCGCTGCTTTTCAAGCCCTTAAGGAGGCCTTCCTCAAGAAACCTTGTTTATGCCATCCTGACCCTCATCAGCCATTCATCATCGAGGTCGACACCTCTGATGTTGGCGTAGGGGCCGTGCTCAGTCAGCACAGTGATACACATAATCTTCACCCCTGCTCATTTTTCTCCAGACGTTTTTCTCCAGCTGAGAGAAATTACGGCATCGGCGACAAAGAGTTGCTCGTTATCAAGCTTGCATTTGAGGAATGGCATCCCTGGCTAGAAGGTGCACAGCACCAGATATCACAAGAACCTGGATTATCTATGTCATGTGCAGAGACTCAACCATCGCCAAGTCCGATAGTCATTATTCTTCAACCGATTTGATTTCTTTCTCAAATACCGTCCTGCTGATAAAAATTTCTGGGCAGACGCCCTCTCACACTCTTTTACACCTGAGGATGTTCCTGACGCACCTCATCACATCAGTCCAGAGAAGATAGTTCTGGCTGCTACCCATTTTGTTCCAGTAGGTAAAACTGTGGTCCCTCAGACGTTATGGAAGAAGCTTTTGAACTGGGCTCATGAATCCCGGTTAGCTGGACATCCTGGATAGGCCCGTATACTAACCACCCTATAATGATTCTACTGGTGGCCGTCTATGAAAAAAGACATTCAAGTGTACGTTGAATCCTGCGCTACCTGCGCCAGACAAAAGCCTCCTGCCGGTCGCCCCTGGGGTCTTCTACAGCCGTTACCTGTTCCAGATGAACCATGGATGCACATTGCGACCAATTTCATTGTTGATTTACCACCATCAAGCAGGAACAATACTAAATGGGTCACTGTGGACCGCTTCTCAAAAATGGCGCACTTTGTGGCTTTACCTGGACTACCATCTGCCCCAGAACTTGCCAAGCTGTTTATACGGCATATATTCTGCCTGCATGGCATGCCTAAACACATTGTTTCTGACAGAGGCGTACAATTCACCGCCAAGTTCTGGAGGGTGCTGTATCGTAAATTCGACATCTCCTTAGACCTGACTTCAGCGTATCACCCCCAATCAAATGGGCAAACGAAGAGAATGAATCGGACTCTCAAACAGTTAATTCGTGCCTATGTCAACTCTAGGCAGAGTGATTGGCAGAATTATTACCCTGGGCTGAGTTCGCCCTGAACTCTCATCCTGCTTCTGCCACTAGATCTACTCCATTTCAGATCGTATATGGCCATCAACCATTACCACCACTTCCAATACTTTTGTCAGGTACATCACCAGCAGCTCAGGCTACAGCTGAAGAGATCCACCAACTCTGGACTCAAACCAAGGATCTGTTGCACAAAGTGGGACAACGGGCCAAGAAGTGTACGATGCTCATCAAAGAGCAGCACCCCAGTTTCATCCAGGAGACAAGGTATGGCTCAGTACCAAGTAATCTATCTCAAGTTGTCAGATTCGCTCCACGCTACATTGGACCTTTCTCTGACCTTTGCTGCCTAGGTCCCTTGACCTACAGCCTGAAGTTACCTTCATCCATGAAATACACAACGCTTTCCAAGTTTCACTTTTGAAGCCACTCATCCTCTCAGAGTTCTCTTGCAAGATTCCAGATCCACAGCCTCTTGATGCTGAAGAGGACATTACATACAAAGTGGATGACATCTTGGATGTACGAAAAAGAGGAAAGCATTGGGAATATCTAATTTCCTGGGAAGAATACGGACCAGAAGAAAACAGCTGGGAACCTGCTGTCAACATCCTTGACAAAAATATGATATGCCAATTTCATCTAACTCACCCTAGGAAGCTGAAACCCCCTGGCAGGGGTCCTAAGAAGGGAGGTACTGTTGCGCCCGTAGGTCGCAGACGGTTGTGATCTTTGCTACTCACCTCTTTTTGCCTTGCAGCTCCGATTCTGGCAAAGATAGCCACCACTGCATCTGCAAGCTGACCTCCCTGGCATTCCTGGGATGGCATGGGCGATCCTGATCGCCATCTTGATTCTGGTGTGACTTAGGACACACACGCGTGCGCGCGCCTGTCCCCGTCTTATCCATGTCATGGCGGGAACCTCGAGGGCATCCCCTCCACATGACATTACCTGCCTACGTGTATTTAAACCTACCGGACCTTCCTACCTACAAGTTAGCAAGGATTTCCGTCTTGCTTAATTCCACTACTCAGAGACGCTTCGCCTCGCTGTTCCTGCATTCCAGACTGAGTGACTCAGGTATCCACTCCTCAGAGAGCCTTCTCTGGGAGTCTCACATTCTCCAGCCTAAGTGAGCACCTCTCGCTACTACTACAGATGTTCCCTCCAGTGTTCCCATGCCTCAGGTCTCCACTGTGACTACGACAGTAGCTCTTCTGCTACACTTCGTAGTGAGTACAAGATCTGCTCTACTCTCCTCCTTTCTTCATGCTGTATGGATCCTCAGGTTACACCACTCTGCGGACCACTACCGGATCCACACTGCCTTGTGCCTACTTCCTATACCAACCTCTGGCCTACACTGCGCTGCGGGCCACTACCAGAGATACCTTGCTCAAGAACTACCAGGAGGAAGAATTCCCCGGGTTACCCTGCTCTGCGGACCACTACCGGAGAATCCATCTAAAGGTCTTTCTACTCTGGACTGTGTTTACAAACCCACTCCTCGGGTTGTCTTCTGCTGTATAATAAAACCTCTTGCCTCTTGTGTCAAACACTGCTGAGACCCCGCCTGTTGTGGTGAGTCCCCACAGGGCTCCTCCCTGTGGGTGGAGTCAGCTCTCACCACGACCCAAGGGCCCACAACCAAGCTCAAGTATAACACAATTGAATGCAGTCTTGACAGTAATATAGAATGATCAAGGGTGTCAGATGTTGCCGAGATGTCTAAGAGCACTAGTATGTAATCAATGTTGGAGTCAAATCCTCTTAGTAGCATATCAAATGAGAAAATCAGCAGGGTTTCCATACTGTGACCTTTTCAGAAGCCGTGTTTGAGTGAAGAAGCTCGTTATCATAGAGGTAGTTGTTTAACTGGTAGAGAACAGTAGATTCTGTTACTTTGGCCAGAGTACAGAGTGACGCTATTGGGCGAAGATTGTTGAGGTTGTAAAAGTCTTCATTTTTCTTTTTTTGGATAGGTAGTAGTACTGAGGTCAGTTTAAACTGATCAGGATAAACACCAATGAGTAGTGATTGATTTATGAGGTTAACAAGGAAATCATATATTGGTAAACTAAGTGATTTTAAATAGTGTCCAGGACAGGGATTCAAAGGAAAAAATGATATTTTTGTTTTATGAAAAATGAGTATGACTGTGTCCGAGTCAGTGGGTGAGAATGATGACCAAGAACAGTCAGCTTTATGGATGAAGTCTTTGGGGTAGGGTAAATGTGTAAAGTCCGACAACATGCTGGTAAGCTTGTCTCTAAAGTAAGAAGCAATTTGATTGCAGAAATCATTACTGAGTTTAGGGGAAACAAGTGATGGAAGAGTGGTTAACTGCTTCACTAGGTTAAATAGCACTGAAGTGTTACCATTGGCTGCTATAATTTTAGATAAGTAAAAGTTCTTTTTTGCTAATCTAACTTCTTTCCTATATTTTCTGAGACAGATAAAGTAGTGTTTTTTTGAGTTAAGGGAATTATGTTTTTTCCTTGCGCATTCAGATTGTCGTAGTTTGATTTTTAACATTTTGAGTTCGGTTGTATACCAGGGAAATGAGGGTTTAATGTGAAAACGAGAGATAGGGGCTAAGGAGTCTAGGACATTGGAGATGGAGTTAATGTCATTTAATATGGAATCGGGTAAGTTTTCTGTGAGATTTGTTACAAACTCTTCAGGGTCAAAGTTTTTCCATTTGTAGATGGAGAGAGGGGGTTGAAGACTCAATCGAATTAGTGGATAGGTGGATAGATAAATCAAACTGTGATCAGAGCAGGGAATTGGATATGTGACTAGTTTGATATCTTCAGGTTTTATGAATGTTGGATTGCAGAAGATTTGGTCCAATGTATGACCATGTTTATAGGTGGGGGTAGTAATATTATGAAGCCAACCTAAACCTGATAGGGCATTGATGAAAGATGTAATAGAATGTGGGTTTAAGGCATCAAAATGGATGTTGAAGCCATGCGTTAGGACTGCACACTAAAATTCAGTGCACAGTTTCTTAACCCATATGCTAAAAAAATGTTACTCCTGTTGCAAAAAGCAAATGGTATGCTAATGCATTGGGAGTTAAAACAGCATGCGAACCCCAGTTTAAATACGCGGTAAGTCATTTGCATAGGCTGAGCGCACATTTTAATTCTGAAGGGGGGGGGGTTAATGCGCACACACGCACAAATCATTATGTTTTGTGCCTATAGCAGTCTTTTATGTACACAATCACTTTTAAACACATAAACTTGAGGTGGGAGAAGGAAGAGATGAGCAGAGCAGGGCACATCAGGAAGCTGCAATGAAGGTGCCGGCCTGCAGCTCCTTGGCCACAATCCCTGCCAGCTGTTCTTAGAATACTCAGTAAGTGTCCCCATGTTTTCCTGTGACACAAACCTCTGATCTCTTGGGTCTGTAGACACTCCCACTGCCTGCCTACTGGAAAGAAGGGCTGCAGACATTTGGCTGCTGTGGGGCGGGTTGGGTCTGCTTTGTTTATAGCCAGTGCACAGCCTACATTGGGGGGAACATTGCTTTTTTCATGGAGGCATTTAAAAAAATATATTAAGGAAATGAAAGGAGAATTTATGGGGACAAATCCCCTTTTGTACACATAAATTCTGAGTACAGGTCCCAAAACCTTGAATGTTTACCTATATGTTTGCCTGCCTTTGTAATTCATATTTTGTCTGTGAGCTTTATAAACCTGTACACCGCTATGATCTAGTGATTCTCACAAGGAATGACTATATAAAACACTCAAATAAATAAACACTAGCTCTGGAAACTTTATTCCACCTCTGACTAAGAGTTACATTTCTAGAGCTAAGATAACACAAGTTAAGGCAGCATGCCTCTATGCATTAGGGGTTAATAGCTAATGCCATCATTAACACGGGATTTGCATGAAAAGGCACTAAACTGTACGCACATTGCTGTCTGCAAAACTCCTTGCTGCACTGGCAGTATAGTTTGCACACAAAATAATTGTGCATGCATATTTTTCTGTGTAATTAACAGCATGACAAACTGTTGTTCCTGAGGGCATTTTCAACATATATTAGCTCATATACTCTGAAAGACAAGCACTTTCTCAAGGAAAACCTAAAAGGATATTTTCATGATTTTAATTCAAAACAAAAGTGGCATTTCAGTTAAAAATGTATGACTTACTGTATATATCTTAATTTGATAAATTGATTTCTGTGCTTGGTAAATTTTATATTTGTGTGTAGTTTAAATACTGTTTAGAAACAATGTGAAAGGTTTTCAATAAAAAAAACCTGACATATTTTACACAGCCAGAGGTGTGAATTTGCATGAAACATTATGCAGATGAATTTATTTAAAAATGTACTCTATATACTGCACCATAAGCAAAACTATCAGAGCGGTTTACAATAAAAAATCCATAAAAAATATAAAAACAAAGAACAAATATAATCACCCTCTTTATTGCTAAACCCTTTACCCCTTTACCCCACCTGCTCAAGCACTAGGGACAAAAAAGCCTTAACATGTTTCTGGAATTTTTGATTGTTCACTTCCAACTGCACTGCAATTGGTAGCATATTACATAATTGTAGAACTATGCTAGTAAAAGCTCAGTTATGAAAATGATGCAAACTAAATATATCTCTCACTAAAGTTGACAATTGAAAACCCTGCGAAGACCTCAAGGTCTGACTTGGAACATACCATTCAAACTTATTATACAAGTATTTTGGATCATTACTCTGTAAACAGTGAAAAATCAATGTTAGTAATTTAAACTTTATTCTCTCCATCACTGATAATCAATAAAGGTAAACGAACAATGGTGCAGCACTCTCATTTCTACTCTTACTGCAGATTAATGTAGCCACACTGTTTTGAATAAATTGGAGCTTCTTGATCACAGCAATCGGCATCCCTATCAACAAAACATTACAATAATCTAATGCACCAAGAATTAGAGATGAAACTACAGAATTGCGGCATAATCTTGAAAAATATGCCACAGGAAACCAAGGACTCTGCTGCAATGGTTCAGCCATAACATGTGCATTAGCAATTGTTATGGCACCCTTTCCCATTGATTTGTGTTATCCTATCCCCCAACACACCAGGTCCTGAGTAGATATCGGGCAATCTGAGAGAAAGGTGAGAAAATAGAGAAAGGTTTCCTTGGGGGTCTTCAGGCCAAGCCCTTGACAACAAGACAATGAAGAAAGAAGGGATTAGCTTGGGATGAAGGGAAATTTTGAGGAGTAGAGCAGTGGAAAGAACCAAACTCACTCATTGGGGGTAACTTACACGGAGCGGCAGTTACTACCCTTAACAGAAGACTTGGGGATTTGTACCTTAACTAGTTAACCTTGATGCTTTTGACTCAACTGCAACATTGTTCTCCACTTTGACAGCGTGTACGAAAAGAGGAATTGGATGCAGATGATAGCCAATGCTGGACCCAGACTTTTATGGTCCAGGATACTGATGTGCAGATATTTTGGGGGGGGGGGGGGGGGGGGGGGGGAAGAACAGGACTGCTTCTCTGGCCAAGTCCAAAAGCAAAGCATGTTCAAGCGGCTGGGTCTGAATTGTTAAGAGGGCTGCTCACCCTGTAAAAATGTTGCTAGCAATAATTTTGTTATGGGTTTGACAGTTCTTGTGTAAAGACCCCCCCTGGGGTCTCCACTAGATATCCCTGGTCCCAGCCCTTGGGTAGACAGCTGCAGAGGGATATACCATTCTGATGCACACCTCCCCCAGAGGTTGTTGGGAACTGGAAGTCTTTAGGTGAGATTAGGGCACATGTAGTTTGCTTTCAGAAGGGAAGGACGTGCATCATGTGTGTTCTCTGAGTTAGACTCTCAGTCTAACAAAGGGCTAGAAGGAAGAGGGAAATTAAGAAGCTTTTACTGTTCTTTTTTCTGATTTCTACATTTTTGACCTGTTCCATTCCTGGCAGGATGTAACCCCTTCACAGGGTGATCAGGAGGGACTGTACACGTTTTTGACCAACATACGGGAATATTTGGACACTAGGAAGTTGATATTCAAAAGCCATTTAGATGGATAACTGAAAAATTATCTAACTGGCAAAACTAGCACATTAAAAGACTTATGTGCCTAAATTCTAGCCGGATAACTAGTTATACAGTTAGAAATTAGACGTATAGATTGGGGCAGTACAGGGGTGGGAAGGAGGTATTTCGTGGAGGAGCAGAGTTAGCCACATAAGTTAACTGGCTAATGCAGATATTCGGAGTTAGCTGCTTAATTTATGTGGCTAACTCTGATCATGCCACTGACCTATGCTAAAGTTAGCCGCAATAACATATGTGGTTAACTTTAAGATAGCTGGGTATATTCAGCGGCACATCTGTACCACTGAATATATCCTGCTAGATAGCCTGATAAGTTTATTCAGCTAACTACCTGAGCTGCACAGCAGCTGAAAATTGCTCCATTGTACTTTCAGGAGGCTAAAAATCCACTTATCCCCATCTGGCTGACCTTGTGGGTTAGCTCTATTTTCACCCATGTAACAGCGACTTAGGAGACTATATACACTAAAAGCCACACTAAAAGTTTTTTTGCAGCCATCAGTTAAAAATTGAACTTGCATTCTAGAACAGCATTTAGCTGCCTAGGTATTAAATTTTAGCTCTCACCTGCAAAACAACTCTTCAGAGTGATCAGACACTATTACACAAAAAGTGTAATGCGCACATCATAGATCACAAAATACCCTGTCTATCTGACCTGAAATGAAAAGAGCAGTTAGTATGAGGGATTTAATGCCCCTCCAACCCCTCCCTATCAACACTGGTCGGTTCCCCTGAAGGCCAACGCCACAAGACCCTGAACTAACATATCAAGGCCCCAAACCTCATGAAGGCAAGAACCCCTCTGCCTAGATGTCCTGAGTCCATACCCTTAAGAAGCCCTAACACCTCCCCATGAAATGCATACCCCTCCCAAGAAGCCCTGATCCCTTGACCTTCCGCCTAACTCTCCGGAATGTGGTTTAACTATTACAGAGGGTCCTGAGTCCTGATCTTTACCAGCAGAAAGGATGTGTAGGCCCACCTCCCAGCACCACTGCAGATTTCCAAAGGTCATGACCTATGGGTGCTTCACCACTATCTCGGAATCTATCACATAAACATCAAAGCCCCCAAACCCCCTTTTCCCATCCCTCTGGAATGCTGCCTTCTTATGTATTGGTGAAGAAAGAACCCTCTGGAAGAATAAAACATTCTCTAGAGATAAGTGTGTCTTCCTGTTAAGGTGAGGGCTGCATTCCTATGGTATTTTTGGTGTTCAGGAGGTTCAAAACCTTAATGTGAGGGTTTGGGGTCTTGATCTGTGGACAGTGGCGTTTTGATGAGAGGCCTGGAGGGTAGGGGTGGGGGTTGCAATCCACTGTGCTAAATGGCCCTTTCACTTTGAGCCAGTTGGCATGAGGGATTATGAAACACATAGTGCCCTATGGCAGGTGTTAAATTTTAGGTTTTAGCAGACGTGTGCATGTCCACTCACACTTTGTATGCGATGCTGCTTAATTAACATGTGGATTCATGCTAATTTTCAAGTGTACATTTCACTGTATTAGGGCAGTGGGTTTGCGTGCATGCTAAACCATGTGTGCAGATTATGCTATTTTTTGTGCATGTTAAGTGTCCTAATTCATTGAACATGTACCATGAGTCAGAGCAAAGGTGTCACATTGGCATATTTGAGGGCGGCAAATGTTGAGAAACTCAGCCATGGGCAGCCGTGGCCTGGTCCCTCCTCTCCTACAGGCAGATGCTGGCGTTCCCTGCTGGCTCCTCCACTCCACCTTGATCCGCATTGGGGCCTTGCCGTGGCGTCCTCCCCACAAGGGAGACACCGCTGGCTTCTTCAGGGGAAACCTTGGCCTGGCTCTGAATCCCACGTCATCACCAAGGGACTATTTAAGGCTCCTGCTGACTTCCTTGCCTTGCCTTGGCAACAAGTCAACTCTCTTGAGTAGCTAGTTGCTGTTCCTGACTCCGTTCCAGCATTCCTGCTTGTTCCTGATTCTGCTCTAGTGCTCCTGCTTGTTCCTGCCTCCATCCTCATCTTCCTGCTTTGTTCCTGTTCCTGTGGTTCCACTTCTGCTCCTGCTCCTGCCTGTGGTTGCTTCTTCGGTTTTGACTTCGGCCTGGTTCCTGAATTCTTCTGTCTGCTGCCCATCCTAACCCTTGGCGTGTTCTCCGGCTCTGCTTGTCTTCTGCCTGCTCTGACCTCTGGCCTGGTTCCTCGTACTACACCTCCGCTGCCCGCCACGACTTCTGGACCGTCTCCTCTTCTTCAGTCTTCTGCCAGCCTCAACTCGGACTGCCCACCAGACTTTCTCCGCCAGGAGACATTCGCCTAAGTCCTGCCAGCCCCGGCAACCAAGGGCTCAACCTGCAGGGAACCAGGGCTGGTATAGTTGAAGGTCCTGTCAAGTCTCCTGGTCCAGTTCTGCCTCCCGGCTACGAGTGCCACTGTAGACCTCCCTTCAATGGATCTTCCAACTCTCGAGCCGGTTCAAGGATCCACGTCTCCAACTGCAAAGTAGTCTAGTTTTCAGAATATCACTATACAATAGGCACAAGAACCATTTGCATGCATTCCATCATGCATTAAAATGTTTCTCATGCATATTCATTGTGACTATCCTGAAAACTAGACCATTTTGCTTCCATCTAGGATTTCAGTTTGCCTGCCTGGGTTAGAAAATTATCTGGCTCCATTCGAAAGATTCTGCAGCAGGTTTGTGCACAACTGTATGTGAGTTTCTCATTTAAAAATCTTTCACGTGTTTGTAATTAAAAATACAATAAAATTAGTTCAATTTTTATTGTTTCTGAATTTCTTTAGCTCTTATTTCTTTCTTTCTTCTCTCTTTCTTCATTTTATTTTTTCTTATTTTCCTTTTCTATTCCCCCCTCTTACTTTCCTTTCTCACTACAGTCTCTGTCTTCCCCTGACAAAAAATGTCTCCTTTCCTTTTATGTTACTCTGCTTCCCAACTATAATCTCACCTTTCTAGGTATTCCATCCCTTTAGAGTCCATATCTCAAGAGGGACAAAGTAAGGATAGAGGCGGTCCAGATAAGAGCGACCAAAATGGTGTGGAATCTGTATCAGAAGACCTATGAGGAGAGGCCGAAGGATCTGAATATGATTACGCTTGAGGAGGTGTTGGGGAGATATGATACAGACCTTTAGGTACCTGAAAGGTTTTAGTGATGCACATTCGACAAACCTTTTCCTTTGGAAAGAAATCAGTAGAACTAGGGGTCACAAAATGAAAGTCCATGGAGGACAACTCAGAACCAACATCAGGAAATATTTCTTCACAGAGAGAGTGGTGGATGCCTGGAAAGTCCTACTGGAGGAGGTGTGAAGACAAAAACTATGAAAAAAATTCAAAGGTGCATAGGATAAACACTGTGGATCCCTAAAGACTCCAGGATGGAAATGAGGAAATGAAGAAAAGAGTGCATAGGGGTAACTTGCTGGCATGGAGGTTATTACCCTTAACCAATAAACCTTCATACTGTTGATGCAACTCCATCATGGTTCTCTGCTTCAACGGCAGGGGGAAAAGGGGATTTGGATTCAAATAGCAACCAATGAGGGCCCTGACTTTTATAGTCTGGGGAAACAAATAAGTATGGGGGTAACTTGCTGATGTAGCGGTTACTACCCTTCTCAATAAGCCTGATATTTTTGATACAACTCAACATTGTTCTCTGCTTCAGTGGCAAGGTGTATCGGGGAACTGGCTTCAAACCCAACCAATGAGGCCCTGACTTTTATGGTCTGGGAAATTGATATTGGAGTAAATTACACGGCGCAGCAGATACTACCATAAGCTTGCTAGGAAGACTGGATGGACCATTTGGTTCTTTTCTGCTGTCATTTCTATGTTTCTCTGTTTCTCCTCCATCCCTCTCATCACACCTCCTTCTCCAAATTCCTTCCTCTTTGAACTTCGAGCCTTCTCATTTCTTCCTTCCTTCTAGTTTTGCCTTTCCCTCCAGTCTAACCTCTCCTCACTCTGTTCAATTACACTTCTCTCTCCTCCAGTCTCTCATTTGCTTGGGGTTGAATGTTGTGGCCCTTGCTGTGGCTGTGGAATTGCAGGAGACTGGGGCTCTTTAAATTAATGCTACTACTAATAATCAGTTTGCAAAGGAATTGTGTGCATTTTGTTTTGAAAGTATTGGGGGGGGGGGGGGAAATAAATGCAAAAAAATAAGATTGCATGTTAGAATTATACTTTTCCATCTACCAGTTTTATTTATTATTCTAGAGCTACTGCACAGCGGACATATGCAATCTCAAGCTAAGGCTACTTGCTAGAGGTCTATGAGCTATTGAGATTTCAAACACTTATTTATAATCTGGAAACCCATTTACAGTAATACTAGAAGAGGCAAATTTAGCATTTTCTTCACTGTTGACATTAAACTTATGTAATATAAAACCATCTCTGGAGAAAAAATTCACTCTGAAAATGAGGGGAAATATAATAAATTATATATATGCATGTATTATATTATAATAAACATAACTATATCATGTCATATCAGAATATATATCTGCTCTTTACAAAGCCTGTCCTGGATCATTTTGTGTGGCTCAGTTTTTAGTCCCTAGAGCAGTATCAACCAATCTATTCTGACAGCTAAGAGATGAACCCTCTGTACAGTAGTCTACTCTACAGAACTGTGATGTTCACAATTTTCCCAGCAGGGGCCACCTTGGCAAAAAAAAAAAAAAAGAGCCTTTTAATATGAGAGCATGGACCATTTACAGACAAAATAGCTGGTGCTCTTGGGAAGTGGGAAGTCCCCTTCAAATGATGTGGGACGTGCTGCTGATCTGGCAGCTCAGGCACACTGAGAGTGACTCATGTAACTAAAATGCTCCCCACACTCTCTCGCTCTTTCCCTGCCTCAGCCCATCTCCACTCCACTCTCTCTCCAACACTCTCCAGCCCATCTTGCCCACATACTTTTCCCTCAGCTCCTCACCACCACACCACCTCGTCCCTCAATACACCCTCTTCCCCGTCACCTTCCCCTGCAGTCTGAATCTCCACCTGCCTCTCCCACCAGTCAGCCTTCACCATCCTGTCCCTATCCTAAGCCCCTTGAAGCTGGCTCTCCCCTTAGTTTGTTAATCCTCCCTTACCTTCTCTGGAGGCTGGCTATCAGCACCTCACTGCTTTCTTCCAGTGCTGCATGGCTCATAGGGAGGTTGAGCCGCACAGTGCCTGACCTCCTACAGCCCTGTGAGAATAACTCAGGAGTCTGGGCACCTCAGGGTTCTAAGTAACTGATAGCTGTGAGGAGCCAGGGGACCAGAGAACAGCTGTTCCAGAAAAGGGGAGGGAGCGTGCGTATTAGGGGAAAAAGAGTCAGGGAGCAAAAACTTAGGGTTGATGGGAGCCTCCCTTGGCACCAGAGCCCTGCAGTGAAGAACACTGCTAGTGGGAGGCCTCATTGAAACCACGATCAGGGCACTACTGAATAAAATCAGACATTTTAAACTTTTATTTTATCTCCAGCTCTTCATGTTATTTTAATGCATTGCTGTAGCGAGTGATGACAGTAACTTGACACTGATTCAGATTTAGATTAGGAAAATCATTCCTCTGTCTTGCAGTGCTACTTTATTTAAGTAAAAATTAAATATGATACAAAGTCATAATTGAGGAATTAACACCATTTAAGAGGAGAAGAAACTTACCTTAAAAATGAATTATTTTTCTGCCAGCTCAAAGATTGCTGGAGATAGGCAGGTGCTGAATATTAGATCGATGCCTCCTTGCTTCCCTGCAGCAATGGATTGGTGAGGGGTAGAAGGAGCCACAGTGAAAATACCTTTGCTTCAGTGCTCACGCCCTTTTTTTTTTTTTTTTTAATTTGGGATGAGATAATGTAAATCTTTCATCGTATCAAGGCTATCAAACAGAATTAGCAGCAGGATAAGACTGTTCTCATTCCATGAACTTTACAGCATACCGTCTGGGATGAGCATGAAACACACACTCCGCAAGGCGGCATTATCGCATATTGGCAGGTGCACAGACTCCATGACTTGGCAGAAGCTGAGGGGCATTCTATGAAATGCACACGACCCATTTTGTTGTTATTTCATGATGTCTATAAACCCCAGTGCTTTAGCTCTACAGTGGAATGAAGCCTGGAATTGTGTGTCAAACCACATTTGGAGATTGCATTAAAGGGTGACTTAAGAAAGTATATTGTACCTTGGAGCTGCTAATCTAGCAAATCAATGCTTCATTATAACACAACAAAAAATATTTATCATAGGACAATAATAGCAGAATTAGTCTCTTAGATAACATTTGTTTGTAAGGGGCAATACCAACTTCATCACAATTTAGAGCGATATAATTGTATTCAGGATCATTACCCATGATAATGCACTTCAGGATCAAGTACCTTTATAAACTAATACATGTGATACACTCATAATCTTATGTTTCATTACACCATGTGCAATAAACTGTTTTTACCTCATTAGTCCAATCTTAATTTAGACTTTTCTAAGCCTAAAAAACTAAACCAGAAACTAATATGAATATGTGTAGAAAAATAAAAGTTTTACTTGGTAGGGCACCAATGCCCTGTTGATGACCATTGGGGAGGTCCAACTTTTGGTGACATTTTATATCAAATGGCAAGACGAGACGGCTGGTGGAGTATAGTTTTGGCTGCCAGAGCTGTTGGCTAGGATAGGGCTGTAGTGCCTTGATCAAGAGGGCCCAAAGTTTTTTTGTTTGTTTTTTTTAATCTGTGACAGGGCCCTTGAATTGAGACTACATTTAGGAATACAGCCTGGGATAGATTTTGGAAACCCCCATGGTTTTCTCTGGGAAAAAATGGAATAAAGCAGCTCAATATGTGCAGTACCAGAGAACTGCCACTAGATGGCATTTGTAGACCCTTTTACATCTAAGTCAGTGGAGAAGTTGATAAAGGGAGTTAATAATGAGTTCTAATGTCTATGGTTCCTTTAAGAGGGTTGGGAAGAAGATCCTTTTTTGGGAAATGGTCATAAGGCTATATAATCTGGTTTCAAGTTTGGTGGGGAAAGAATCCAATTTGGAGAGATCAATTGATTGTGAGAGAACCTGTGAGTTTGTGTGTGTGAGAGAGAGCTGTGCATGAGAGTCAACGTGAGAAAGTGAATGATTATGTATGTTAGGGAGTTTGCGTATATGAGTGAGAGACGATAAAGTGTGCATCCTCCCTCTACTCCACTAATTTATGACAATCTCAGGGTGACTGGAAATCAAAAATCCCCAGGTATGGAGAGCTAGTGTTATTTTATTTTTACCCCGTTTGTTTTAACTATTGGACTAATTTGATGTGTCTGATGTTTTGACATATTTTATTGATATTTGGAACATTTTAAAACATTTTAGTGAATTATTAATTAATGGATGTTAGTCAATTCATCAATTGTTCTGAAATATATATTCTTTTTATTTATATGATTTCACTGTTATGATTTTTAAATTTCTTGTTTTATTGGTTGATGTTTTATGAGGAATGAAGATGTTTGCTTTTTCCATTTTTGCACTATATATAGAGTCTGGCTAGTTGCAGCTTGCAGTTCAGGTTTTTCCTGCATGTTTCTGTTCATATTTTATTGTCTCTTTATTCTATATTTGGTGAGGGTTTTCTATGTTCTGGATGTGTGACTGCGGTGAGGGATTGTGTTGGCATGTAGTTTCTGTGTACAGGTCTACAGCAGCTTAGCTTGTTCTCTTCCTTAATAGGTGTATTGGTGTTTCGGGCCCAGTATAAAATTTGTAGTGTTGCCTTTTCTTAGGTAGGGTTTTTACTATTTGAGTGCTAACAGTTAGTGTGGTTTTAGTTTGGGAGGTGTACTACACTGTAATTTTTATTCAGTTTACTTATGCTTTCCAGTGGCCAAGCCCACACCCAACAACATTACAATATAAGTTCCAAATGTCTTTTTTGCAGGGGTTTCTGGTTGTGGCACCACAGCAGTGTACGGAAATATAATATGCATGCTGTTAGTGATATTTTTACCTCAGAAGACTACTTTGAATGTCCTTTCCATGTAAAATCTGTTATTTTGTCAAAATCATTTTTATTAATGAGCAACGCAGGTACAATCAAAACTGTGTCAAGAGGAAAAAGAAGGTACCAAATAAGCCATAGATTTATGTAGCTTCGCAATACAAAATTATTCTTCTTAATTATCTAAACCAACTTAAACAACACCCGGCGTACACTCTGAGGTCCACCGGACCAAATTGAACAAACCAAACTCAGGCATTACCACACAACCCATTCATACCACATACAGCCACAGACATTCTCCCACTCTGTTCACAACTCCCTCCCCCCCAACCCCTACCCCTAGAAGACAGCCCCTTGTTGCGTCCGTCGCTGCTCGATGCCCTCACTCCGCCCTCTTTACCACTGTGGCGACTCCCTCTGGGTCTGATGGATGGTTAGCTGCCGTGGCCTCTTCTTGCCATCTCTCTCCAGCGTCCCCGGAACGGCACGACGCTGTGGATCCGCCATGTTCCTGATGACGTAGGGCGCGCGTGCACGCTCCGATTGATGTACCAGCATGGGCGCGAACCTCGGGGGCGTCCTCATAAGATGACGTCATCCGCTTCCAATATAAAAGGTCTCAGTATTTGCTAACACATTGAGTTAGCAAAGGGGTTTTGCTACCTAAGCTACTCTGCCTCCTCGGACTTACCAGGGGTACCCGTTCCTCAGGGGTCTCGCTCTCTTTTCTTTATTTCAGATTGACAATAATAACCGGTACTCGCTCCTCCAGGGCCCATGTTCCTGAACACTCTGAAGATTCTCTACTGCCTGGAAGCTATTGCAGATACAGACTTTTGTGAGTTATCTTTATTTCAGATTGCCAATAGGAATCGGTACTCGCTCCTCGAGGGCCCATGTTCCTGAACACTCTGAAGATTCTCTACTGCCTGGAAGCTATCGCAGATACAGATTTTTGTGAGTTGCCACCGCTCTCTCAGAGCTTTCCCTGGAACCAGGTAATCGCTCCTCAAGGGCCTATCCCTTTCCAGCTACTGAGCTTTCTAAAGACCTTATGTGAGTTTTGTCATCTAGTTCTGGCTATGAACACAGAATACCCTGTCTACTCACTATCTATAGTTTCTCTATAGCTCAGCAAACCCTGGGATCCCTGTTCCAGTACCTGAGGGACTTCAGCCCTGCCGGGCATATCAGCTCACTACTGCCACCTCTGGTGGTTCTACTTACCTGTCTAATAAAAGAACTATCTGTGTCTGTCTCCATACACCAGCCTAGCCGGTGGTCCCTCTCAGGATATCCTCCTGGGGGCACAGTCATCTGCCATCAGCCCAAGGATCCACTTATCTACATTCCTCTACAGCTGAGTGCCCTCTCCAAGCACTCTGCTGGTAACAGATTGCTACTCTCTCCTTCAGGAGTCTTCAGCAACAGATTCATAATAGATTGCTACTCCGCAGTCTTAACCCTAATAGTTTGTTTACTACTCCCTCTACAGGAGCTGAGCATATCAGATTGCTACCTCCTCCTTCCACAGGAGCTAGTTCCTAACAAGATTGCTAACTCCTCACGGAGTTCCTAACGGACTGCGTTTACTCCATCCTTCGACAGGAGTCGCTCCACTACAGATTGCTAACTTCTCCCTCCTACAGGAGGAATTCCACATCAGACTGCTAACTCCTTCACAAGTCCATAACAGATTGCTACTCCTATCTGATTGCTCCACACACTAGGCATCAGATTTACAACAGATTGCTAACTCCTTAGCAGGTATTTACAACACCCCTCTAGTACAGCCTTCAGCAGGTAATCATAGAAAGATAAATATCAAACTACATTTAAGGTCTATGCCTTGAATTGAATGTAGCAGTCCAATGTGCACAGGGGACCAATTCAGATCCAGGATGAATGATATCAAGTGGCAAGTAGAGTAGATTGGATTTCCATCGGGAGTAGAGTATAACAAGTGGACCAGCAAGACTTGTAAACCAAATCCTGTTCTCTCAAGCTGTTCAATGCAGCTAACCGTTCCATTTGCATTGAAGATGCAAACCGACCATACCAGGCCTGCAGGTTGGGAGGCATGTTCGGCGCTATCCAGTCAGCCAAGATCGTGCGACACGCCAATAACACTGCAATATGGCCGAACGTATCCATAGATAAGGGGAGAGAACCCCCCGTAAACCAGAGAGAAGTAGTTTGCCCGTTTGACAAATAGTGGAGCCTGTACATTGAGCAATCACTTCAAGCACTTTATTCCAGAAAGGTAGCAGAACAGGGCAGGTAAACAGCTGGTGTGCTAAGGTTACCTTCTCTAGGTGGCATTTAACGCACTTAGGTGAGGGCAATTTCCCCATATGGCAGTGGCGAACATCATCGCAGAAAATATGGTGTAAGATCTTAAATTGCAGTTCTTGGAGGGATAGGTCTGGTAAACCTTTAGGCATAAGCTTAAAACATGAAAGCAAGTAAGTAGTGGAGATATCCATTGCCCACACCTCAGTCGAATACCGGGCCAAAGATTCCATATGGGTTACAGAGCGATATGCTCTGCCGAACTCGCACCAGCCTTTGATGGAATTACTTTTTTTTTTTTTTTTAATATTTATTTCTCAATTTTCATATCATAATACATTACGACAATCATACAGTACATTAGTAATATATAATCCTTATTCCAACATTTACAATACTGTTTAACTCAAATTCAGGAATATTTGTCCTAAAAGAAATACACAGCAAATGTTGTAAAACTAGCCTTATGTATAACTGAATTAAATAATAATTTCTCAGGAATATAAACCTGAGATCAATGGAAATCACAATTTAGGAGAATTAAAAAGAAAAACATTCCTCTATTTCATATGGCACAGTATTGCAGTTCCATTATATTTATGCCTGATACTTCAGGGTGGTATTGGGGAAAAGGCAATTGGCTCTCTTGCCTCTACAAATTGGGTTAGATGTTCTATTTGGGAGAAAATAAAGATCTCATTTCCCTGCTTAACTATACATCGACAGGGGTATCTAAGCATAAATGAAAACCTCAGTGCAGTTACCCTTGATCTTAATGCCAGAAATTCTCTTCTTTTAGTACGTGTAGAAGGAGCCAAGTCTGGAAAGATTTTAACATCTTGTCCAAAAAAAGTAACCGGAAATTTCTGAAAGTAAACTTTCATTAGTTTACTCACATCAGCTGTAGTTATTAAGGAAACAATCAATGTATTCCTATCTATTACCTGTAAGGTAGAATTTTCAAGAAAACTTGTAAGATTACTAGGTATTGATACAGCAGGATCTGAGGTTCTTTTCTTTACAAAGAAACAAGAATTTATTGATGGAATATTGTTTTCAGAAAAACCCAGAACCTCAGTAAAAAAATCTTTTCAAAGACGTGAATGGGATTTCTCCCACTATTTTGGGAAAATTCACAATCCTTACATTCAATTGTCTTATATTATTTTCAAGTATTTCCAGACGCTTAAAACATGCAACTTGATCCTTTACCACTAAATTATTTAAGGACTGCACAGATCTTATATTGTTTTCAGCTTCTTCCACTCTAGCTGTCATTTCGGTGACTTGTCTCTGTGTACCATGTAATTGTTGTTGTAAATTGGAGGATACAGAGTCTATTTTCCCCACCAACCTAGTCACAGTGGCATTCAGGCCACTTACCAAATCCCATATAGCCCCTAGTGTGACCGTCTCGGGCCTAGTTGTTGAAAATTGCTTGTCCACGGGATTCTCAGTTTGGGGGAAGTTTGAATGAAAACCTGCAGATGATGTTGTTATTTCTTCTCCCTCTATAGAGACCAGCTCGGTGGGATTCCCCCCCGAGTTTAGTCCCAAAACAACTTCCCCAGGGGTTAAGTTTTGTACCCCCTTGTCGGTGGACAAAACTACTGCAGCTCCTTCTGGTCCACTTTGGACTGGAGGCGGTCTGTAATCAGGACTGAGGGAAGCCTCATCCTGGGGAGCCTCTTGTTCTCCTTTCAAGGGGCTACCAAAGGATTCACCGGGGCCCTCTTTTTCTAACTGCTTCATAAAACGGTCTATCTCAAGTTGAAGTAAGGGAGGTAAGGGTTCTGAGGGAAAAACCCTCACCTTACCTTTCCGTTTAGCTGGCATGGCAATACTTGAAAACTCTTTAACAAAGTTTTTCTAATTGAGAAGACAAACGTTTTCTGTACCTTTCTTTCCTTGATCCCAGTAGTTAGAGTCCGTCTTGCAAAGATTCCTCTGTTAGTCCGTCCAAATTCGGACTAAGCCGGACCAAGCCGTGGGCACCCCTTAGGCGCACACGGCTTTGGCGGCGCACCAGCGGCAGCGGGGCGCCGCTCTCGCGCCGGTTTTGAGGCGCGTCTAGCTCCTCCCCCTCGGGTCGGCCCTCTGTGGTAAGCTGTTCCAGGCCTGACAGAGGCCCTGCACGGCAGTCTCTCGGCGTCCACTTGCTCTCGTGCTGGTTTTGAAGCGCGTCTGGCTCCTCCCCCTCGGGTCGGCCCTCTGTGGTAAGCTGTTCCAGGCCTAACAAAGGCCCTGCACGGCGGTCTCTCCTGGAATTACTTTTTAAGGTCCCATCAAAGAAGCGCTGAGTAAAAGTTGACTCCCGATGGTAGGACTCCTCAGTCCATCGGGAGGATTGGAGATAATGGTGTGTTTGCAAGTATGCGTAAAAATGTTTAGATAGTAAATCATAGTCTCTAGTCAAAGATGCAAAGTCTCTCACTACCGGCGAGTTGTTGGCATAGAAATAGAAGATGAACAGCAGTCCTTTCTGTGGCCAGGCGTCAAAAATGAAATAACTATCACGACTTGGGGGAAAATCCGGGTTACCCAACAAGGGCATGAAGAGGGAGGTAAGGCCATCCACTAGGGATATGCAGAGGGACACCATACTTTGCATTCGGGATTCGGATTTGTCGGGGGGGCAGATACGTTGCATTCGGCCGTATGGGGCCCCGATACGTTAATACGTCAATTTCTATTCGTTTCCCTGCTAAAATTACATTTTCGTTTGCGGCCGCTGGGCAGCTTAAAATCCTGTCTGCTGGCACAGGCTTCTCTCCTCTCTCTTTTGCAGCTGCACCAGCTGCCAAAAACAAGCAAGCAGGCAGCTGATTGGTGCTACGCAGCCACCACTGATTGGTAAGTAGTCAGGGATAGACCGATCTTTGCTCGACTGGGTTTTACAGTGTCCAGTTACGGTTTGTAACCGGACATTGTATAACAGGTTGCAAAACCGGGCAGTTGGTCACCCTAGTGCCAGAGAGAGGGATCCTATGGGGGGCAGGGGGGGAGGGGGACAGGGCAGGAGGAGGGGGGGGGGAAAGAGGGGGTGGAGGGAGGGGGACACCATGTCATCCTTCGCCTCAGGCAGCAGATTGCCTTGAGCTACCCCAGTGCAGGAATATGCAGGCTTCCTTCTTCTTCTGACCAGTTCCTCCCCACCTTGAAGCTGCTGCTGCTGCTCGCTTCTGGCCAGCCTCCGTGTAGATTAGTTATGACTGCCCCCCACTGCTGGCGTACTGCTGTCCCAGACATTGGCTGTCTGTGAGGTCATTGGGGTCAGGTGGGCCGGCCACAGCACAGAACAGGAAGGAGCTGTAATTTAAAAAAAAAAAAAAAAAGCTCGTTGTCAGGACCGGCCTCCGTTCCTCTCTGCCTCTGCCAGTGCCTTGTAAGCCACGGATTTATCTCCTGCCAGCTGCCAGCGCTGCTCAGATAAACAATTTTTTTTTTAATACTAGCTGTGCCGGTGCAGCACAAATCCCCACTCCCCCCGAATCAATTTTTTACTATTTGCTGCTGGCACAGCATGCACTATGCACGACTGACACCAGTCCTGGCTTCTTGCAGAGCTCCAGCTGATCTGGTGTCTGCATGCTGCAGTGCTGCAGCCGCCACACCCCTAAATGTGCTGTCATGCACACCCTGACACGCCGGGCCTGCATACATTGCTGTGATGCCAACCAGAAATCCCTGCAAAAAAGACACTTGGAACCCATATGGGATTAGGCCTATTGTGATGTGTGTTGGGGTGAGCTTGACCCTCTGAAAGCCCGAATACACTAATACACTTCCTATTAGGAAAATGGCTCAGCTCAGTCACACATGCAGAATATAAACAGACCCTCATCAAATACAGAATAGAGCAACCATAAAATAGAAATCCAAACATGCAGAAAAAACCTGAACTGGAAACCACAAGTAGCCAGACACTCTACGCAGTGCAACAATGAAAAAACAGAACAATCACCATTCCTCAAATATCAAACAATAAAATCAAGAAATAATATAAATACATAATCACAATATTAAAAACATACTAATAATATTATTTCAAAAAAAGCTGATGAATAAAAGATCAAATAATTAAAAACTCATATACAAGTTTTTTTAAATGACCCAACCACCAATAAAATATTTCAAAACAACAGACACATCAAAATAAAACTGAAAAGGATTTTAAAAATTCATGCTCTCCATACCTGGGAACTTTTGATTTCTAATCACCCTGAGATTATTGTAGATTAGTGGGATTGGGATGCACAAACTTTCTCCTCTCTTTCTTGTACACACAAACTCAAACATACACACACACATATGCTCCCTCTCACAGAAACCCACAGGCATCTCCAGCTGTTCTTAGGTTGGGATCTACCAGCAGCCCCAGGCTCTCATCTTCATTTCAGCTGCTGGCAGGTTGGAATCCACCTGCAGCCCCCATTCTCTCTCTCTCTCTTTCTCTCTCTCTCACACACACACACAAAAAACCCAGGCAGCTCCCATTCTCTCTCTCTCGCTGTCTTTCTCTCACACACAAACAACCCAGGCAAGCTACCATTCTCTCTTTCTTTCTCTCAAACACACACACCCCAGACAAGCTCCCATTTACACCCACACACCCCAGGCACACTCCCATTCACATCCACCCAAATCCCAGGCAAGCTCCCATTCTCTCTCTCTCTCTCTCTCACACACACACACACACACACACACACACACACACTCACACACACTCTGCCCATCCCAGGAAGGCTCCCATGCATGCATGTACACACACACACACACACATACAAACACATGAACGCACTCCCCACCCATACCAGGCAGGGTCCCATTCACACACACACACATACAGGTATGCAACCCAGGCAGTCTCCCATTCAATCACCCACCCATCGCAGGCAGGCTCCCATTCACACACCCATCGCAGGCAGGCTCCCATTCACTGATACTCACATGCAGACCATGGGTCACTCATCCTCTGCTGCTGCTGCCAGCCTGTTCCTTCTTCTTTGTGGCGAGCAGCCATTCTATGGCTCTTCTTCATGTGCTGGCCCTGAGGTAATTCACCACTTGTGGTGCTAGCTCTTCTTGTATTCTCATCTCATGCATCGCGAGATCAGAAGTTCTTTTTCAGGTTATGATACTTGTTAGTTCTGGTTAGGATTTGTGGTGGCTATTTTAGGGGCATTTAGAGTGGGTAAGTTAAGTGGCCAGGGCTGTTAGATGTACAGGTCAGAAAGAGTTGTTGTTCGATTATGTAGTCTCCAACAACCACTCTTCAAGGGAACACCTTGCTTTGTGGAGATGTGCGGTGGCTATATTTACAGGACAACCTTTGTTTGATTGCCCCTTTTTAATAGCCCCGTGTTTTACTCTTTATTAATTTCTCAATATTGTGTATGTCCTTTTTTTATATATATATATGTATTTTTTATTGTTTGTTTGTTATTTTCTACTCCCCGGCAAACTATCTGCCTCACCCAGACAAATTCTTGTTTGTACTTATCTAGGCTGCCGCCAATTCTGCTTATTGTGGGTGCGGATCTGCTGGCACTGTTATGGATCTGGCAGTGAACCCTTGGTCCGAGGTAGAGTCAGTGCTACCTAGGAGAGTAAACTCTCTAGGTCCCTACCGTTGGAAGGTGAGGCCTGGTGATGTAGACATGGAAATGAAGACTTCACCCTGGAAGTTCGTGATTCCCCCAGGAGGAGCTCGTAGGAACTCGACTGCTGGGACTTAGGAGACTCCCTGGAGACCGAAGAAGATCTGGATCCAGGCGCCTCCTGCAGGTCGCGTAGACCAGATGGCTGGCGCCTCCAGCAGGTCGAAGTAGATTCAAGTGTAGCTCTTCGGAGAAGGGTCCAAAGTCGGTCCAAGGGACTAAGCCCAAAAACTGGTCGGAAGTTGGTCCAGAGGTCGAAGCCAGAAGAATGGTCGGAAGCCGGTCCAGGGGTCGGAGCCAGAGAATGGTCAGAAGCCGGTCCAGAGGTCGAAGCCAGAAGAATGGTCGGAAGCCGGTCCAGGGGTCGGAGCCAGAGAATGGTCGGAAGCCAGTCCAGAAGTCGAAGCCAGAAGAAATCCATCCAAGGGGAAACCAGGAACAAGGACCAAGATGAACAGGAACCAGACGAGCAGGCTACGGACCAAGAACTCAAGGCACAGGACCAAGAGTCAAGATACCAAGGCAAGGTCTGAGGAGCAGACCTTGTCTTAAATACAGGGCACCAGGAAACAATCCTGAAGAGGAGCCATGACCATTTCCTGTCATGGCTCCTTTAAATCACATCAGAGGCCCGGCGGTGGTGGAGTCAGCTGCTCAGCAGCCATCTTGGATTCGGCATGCTGCGGAGAAATCTCAACGATGGCTGCCGGCTCCTGCAGCCGTCCCAGGAAGGGCCCGACACCGTGGGTGAGTGGCCGGTTCCGGTTGTGGACCACTGCGGCCGGCGGCTGTAACAGTACCCCCTCCTTTAGGCCTCCCCCTAGAAGGCTTGGGCTTTCCTGGGTGATCTGGAAGAAAATTGTGTAGAAGGTTCTTGTCCAGAATATTCTGAGCAGTTTCCCAGGAATTTTCCTCAGGCCCAAATCCTTCCCAAGCTAGGAGATACTCCCACTTTCTGCCACATCTCCAGACATCGAGAACCTCACGAACCTGGTATATAGGGCCTTCCTCCGCTGTGGGCGGCAGAGCAGCAGGCACCTTCCGGGTAGGCCAAGTAAGAACCAAGGGCTTCAAAAGAGACACGTGGAAAGAATTGTGGATTCGTAATGTGGCAGGCCGACGAAGTTGATAGGTCACTGGGCCCAGCTGCCGCAGCATTGGGAAGGGACCATTGTAACGAGGAGCAAGTCGCATGGATGGAACCCGTAGACAAATATGCCTGGTGCTAAGCCACACCTTTTCTCCTGGGCGGAAATGAGGAGCTGGTCTTCGGTGCTTGTCTGCAAATTTTTTCACTGTACGAGCCACCTGTAGTAGCATTTGCCGAGTATGCACCCAAAGTCTTTTCAATTGTGCTGCCGTTAGCTGTGCTGCAGGTGAGGGAACAGGCAATGGCAGGAGTAACGGTGGCCGGGGTTGGCAACCAAAAACAATCTGAAACGGAGAAGCCCCAGTTGAAGTGCAGGCATGAGAGTTGTGGGAAAACTCAGCCCAAGGAAGAAGCGCTGCCCAATCGTCCTGACGGGTGTTAACATATAAACATAGAAATTGTTTCAAGGTACGATTAGTCCGTTCCACTTGACCATTGGCTTGTGGATGGAACGCTGTTGTAAAGTCCAGAGAAATACGAAACGTCTTGCAGAGATTGGACAAATATCAGGCCGTGAATTGCGGGCCACGATCAGATGCAATGTGCTGTGGTAGGCCATGGAGGCAAAAAATATGAGACATGAACAGTTGGGCCAGGTGGGGAGCAGACGGGAAGGAGGGTAGCGGGGTGAAGTGGGCCATTTTGGAGAATCGGTCTACAACGACCCATATTACAGTATTGCCCTCAGAGAGTGGGAGATCTACGATGAAATCTGTGGAAATGTGAGTCCATGGCTTTGTAGACATAGGAAGCGGTTGTAAGAGACCCCAAGTTTTCCCTGTAGGAATTTTATGTTGGGCGCAATTTGTGCAAGAGTCAACATATGCTCAAACATCCTTGTGCATCTCAGGCCACCAATAATATTGCCGAAGAAGATTCAGAATCCGGGCACGTCCTGGATGTCCAGCCAACTGGGAGTCGTGTGCCCAGGCTAGCACCTTGCTACGGAGCCTCTTTGGTACCACCGTTTTCCCGGGTGGTACCGTAAAGGTAGCAGAGAGGATGATACGAACCGGGTCAATGATATGTTGAATGGACTCTTCTGAGTCTTCTGTGGAGAAAGAATGGGACAGGGCATCTGCTTTAATGTTCTTACTAGCGGGTTGATAGTGGAGCTCGAAATTAAAACATGAAAAGAAGAGTGCCCATCGAGCTTGGCGCGGGTTAAGACGTTGGGCTTCTTGAAGATATATTAGGTTCTTATGGTCCGTAAAAATGGTTATACGATGTTGTGCTCCCTCAAGCCATTGACGCCATTCCTCTAGCGCAAGCTTAATGGCTAGGAGCTCTTTGTCCCCAATTGAGTAGTTATGTTCAGCTGGAGAGAATTTCCTAGAAAAGTAGGAGCATGGGTGAGATGTTCCAGATATGTCATTTTGGCTGAGCATGGCTCCTACTCGAACAGCGGAGGCATCTACTTCTACCGTAAATGGACATCTAGGATCCGGATGCCAAAGGCAAGGTTTCTGCAGGAAGGACTTCTTGAGATCCCGGAACGCTTCTTCAGCTTCCACAGGCCATGCCTTGATATCCACCCCCTTACGAGTTAAAGCAGTGAGGGGAGCAGCCAGTTTGGAAAAGTTCCAGATGAAACTACGATAGTAGTTTGCAAACCCCAGGAAGCATTGGAGCGCACGTAACCCAGTAGGCTGTGGCCATTCTTAGATGCATTTTAGCTTGGAAGGATCCATTTGAAAGCCCAGATTGGAAATAATGTACCCCAAGAAGATCAGAGATTCTTTTTCGAAGACACATTTTTCAACCTTGGCAAAGAGTCTATTCTTCCTTAAACGTTGCAAAACTTGTAACACATGTCATCCAGGTAGACTACTACACATACATAGAGCAAGTCTCGAAAGATTTCATTAATAAAGTGCTGGAAGACTGCAGGAGCATTAGTTAGACTGAACGGCATGACGAGATATTCATAATGGCCGTCCCTGGTGTTAAAAGCCGTCTTCCACTCATCGCCCTCTCGTATCCTGATCAAATTGTATGCACCTCGTAGGTCCATTTTTGAGAACACCCTGGCTCCCTGTAAGCGATCAAAGAGTTCAGCTATTAATGGCAATGGATAGCGGTCCTTAATAGTAATAGCATTAAGCCCCCGAAAATCGATACAGGGTCGCAAAGTGTCATCCTTTTTCCCAACAAAGAAAAAACCAGCCCCGGCTGGGGATTTTGATTGTCTGATAAATCCTTTCATGAGATTGTCCTGAATATATTCAGCCATAGCCTGCATCTCTGGGACGGATACGGGATAAACTCTTCCATGAGGCGGGGTGGTTCCAGGGACTAAATTAATGGAACAGTCAAATTCTCGATGCGGAGGCAAAATGTCCGCGGCTTTCTTGGAAAATACATCCGCAAACTGATTGTAGTGAGCTGGCAATCCCTCCAGGATAAAGGTGCACAAATAGCTACAGGCAGAGGTAGTTTCTTTAAGGCAGGTTCCTTGGCATGTGGCACCCCAATGAGTTACTTTCAAAGATGTCCAGTCGATTTGTGGGTTATGGCGTTGCAGCCAGGGGATACCGAGGACGACTGGGTGGATAGCTTTCTGGATGACATATAGAGAGATTTGTTCCGTGTGGTAAGGTGCAATGAAGCAATCCAGGGGAACCGTTTGGTGTGTAATTCTTCCTGGTAAGGGGTCTCCGTGGATAGAAGAGATGGTCAGCGGTCTTGGGCATGGACGGATAGGAATAAGCATTTATTTCACAATATCTTGCAAGATTAAATTTCCTCCGGCTCCAGAATCTACCAGAGCCAGTGTGGTGAATTTCTGACCTCCGAGGCAAAAGGTAACCGGCAATGAAAGTGGAAGGGCTGGTGAAGTGATGCCTAGGGTTATTCCCCCGGAGGTCCCTAGACTTTGTAATTTCCCGGGACGTAAAGAACAGCCAGCAATGAAGTGACTCGAACCTCCACAATATAGGCAAAGGCCAGCCTTGCGACGCCTTTGTCTCTCTTCTGGGGAGAGAGGATCACGTCCTAACTGCCTAGGTTCTTCCGTAGTTCCTTCAGAGAAGGGTGAAGTATGGGGAACTGGAGAAGAAGAAGCGTGTGGAGAACAAGGGGCTGTCCTATGCCCGCTCAAATCCAGAGTCTCACGAACCCTTTCTTGCAGACGGCGGTTAATCTTAGTTGCTAGTTCAATGAGGGCATTCAATGAAGAAGGGAGTTCCCGAGCTGCCAGCTCGTCCTTAATTTTAGCGGATAGTCCTTCAAGAAAGATGGTCCGAAGAACGCGTTCCTCCCAATGAAGTTCAGAGGCTAAAGTTCTGAATTCAATCGTATAGTCAATGAGCGTACGTCCTTCTTGATGGATATGAAGCAGCTTGACCCCCGCAGCTGCCTCTTTACCGGGTTCCTCAAACACAGTTTTGAATAATTCAAAAACTGAGGAAAATCCTGTAGAACTGGATCTGAACGATGCCACAACGGAGAGGCCCACGCCAATGCCTTGCCTTCCAACAGGGACAAGATGTAGTCATCTTCGTCAAATCATCTGGAAAGAGAGTAGCCTGAAGACGGAAGTGCATGTTGCGTTGGTCGAGAAACCCCAGACACAAACGAGGTTCGCCGGAGTAAAGTGGCGGTGCCGGTAAAGGAATTACCGGACAGGGGTACGTCGGTATTACAGATGCTGTCAGAGTTGGTGGAGGACTGGTTTTGAGCCGCGACCACTGCATCCATGCGAGCATGGAGTTGACCGATGGAAAATGCCAAGGACTCCGATATCCGCTGTTGCTCCAACATCCTTTGGGTGAGACCTGGACGGACTTGCAGATCAGAGGCCTCTACCGGGTCTATGGCCTTGGTATTCTGTTATGGATCTGGCAGTGAACCCTTGGTCCGAGGTAGAGTCAGTGCTACCTAGGAGAGTAAACTCTCTAGGTCCCTACCGTCGGAAGGTGAGGCCTGGTGATGTAGACGTGGAAATGAAGACTTCACCCTGGAAGCTCGTGATTCCCCCAGGAGGAGCCCGAAGGAACCCGACCGCTGGGACTTAGGAGACTCCCTGGAGACCGAAGAAGCTCTGGATGCAGGCGCCTCCTGCAGGTCGTGTAGTCTAGATGGCTGGCGCCTCCAGCAGGTCGAAGTAGATTCAAGTGCAGCTCTTTGGAGAAGGGTCCAAAGTCGGTCCGAGGGACTAAGCCCGAAGACTGGTCGGAAGCTGGTCCAGGGGTCAAACCCCGAAGACTGGTCGGAAGTTGGTTCAGGGGTCGAAGCCAGAAGAATGGTTGGAAGCCAGTCCAGGGGTCGGAGCCAGAGAATGGTCGGAAGCTGGTCCGGGGGTCGGAGCCAGAGAATGGTCGGAAGTCGGTCCAGGGATCGGAGCCAGAGAATGGTCAGAAGCCGGTCCAGGGGTCGGAGCCAGAAGAAATCCGTCCAACGAGGGGAAACCAGAAACAAGGACCAAGACGAACAGGAACCAGATGAGCAGGCTACGGACCAAGAACTCAAGGCACAGGACCAAGAGTCAAGATACCAAGGCAAGGTCTGAGGAGCAGACCTTGCCTTAAATACAGGGCACCAGGAAACAGTCCCGAAGAGGAGCCATGACCATTTCCTGTCATGGCTCCTTTAAATCACATCAGAATCCCGGCGGGGGCAGAGTCAGTTGCACAGCAGCCATCTTGGATTCGGCATGCCGCTGAGAAATCTCAGTGATGGCTGCCGGCTCCTGCAGCCATCCCAGGAAGGGCTCGACTTCGTGGGTGAGTGGCTGGTCCTGGTCATGGACCGCCGTGGCTGACGGCTGTAACAGGCACAATAAGCAGAATTGGCGGCAGCCTAGATAAGTACAATCAAGAATTTGTCTGGGTGGGGCGGATAGTTTGCCGGGGAGTAGAAAATAACAAACAAAAAATAAAAAATACATATATATATATAAAAAAAGACATACAAAATATTGAGAAATTAATTAAGAGTAAAACACGGGGCTATTAAAAAGGGACAATCAAACAAAGGTTGTCCTGTAAATATAGACACCACACATCACCACAAAGCAAGGTGTTCCCTTGAAGAATGGTTGTTGGAGATTGTTGACACAAAGGGAACGAGGTTAGTTGGTGTATAGTCGATTATGTAGTCTTGGCAAAAGATATGGTCAGCTTTAAAATCCGCTTTAGCATAAGCCATACTGAAGAAAACACACAATCAAATGGAATGAACTAAAGGACCATCATACTAAGCACTACCTTTCTCAGACTTTCATTGCTTTTTAAATAGTTGTCGGTCCAGTAAATTGTAATTTTTTTGGTTATTTTTAGGCAAATAAAATTAGAGATACACTTATCTTTGTATTGCTTATTCTTGTATTATAATCCCACCAGTCCCGACACATGCCATGTTTCGAAGTAAATATCTGCTTCATGGGATTGTCTTATAAAGATAATATGCTTCCATTACATGCTTCTATTACATTCTAAAACCATTCAGATGGTTCTGGGTGCACGGTCGATCTGGAAGACAGTGGAGAGACTAGCGACTTGCCCAGTGGTGAATGTATGAGACTTTTTGGTGATACAGTCATCAGGCGGGGTGCAGTTTGTCATGCCTTTGGATCACAGTCCATTGATATGGTACCAATTCACGGCAGTTTTGTGTACAGCTTTAGGAGTGATGAGGTTGGATGCCAGCCATTAAGAGATGTAGTCATTTGATTGGTGTGACTATTTCGGACAGATGTCAGGACTCTTGGATGGAGACTTATGTTATATTAGTTGCTAAAAATCCGGGGTGTTTGAGTCATATGTCAGGCATGAGGTGGATGACGTTTAATAATATTGTTGTGGTGGTAACACATGTGTTACTGCCACAGGTAACATGGTACTGTTTTGGATGAGCGGTGTTTGGGTGGATCCTTGGGTACTGTGGCAGATGACCTTGCCCACGGGGAGGAGCCCCGTGAGGAGCCACAATACTAGGCTAGAGTCAGAACACACAAACACAGTTAGTTCTTTATTATACAGCTTGAAGAGTACCACCAGAGGTGTCAGTAGTGAAGCAGTCTGGTAGTTGCTAGGGATGTGCAGAGCAAAATTTTATGTTCATATTTTTTATGTCCGAAAGGGGGTCCCACTTGCGGCCAATATGGACATAAAAAAAATCCAATGAGTTGGGTATATGTACATATGTGCAAAAAAAAAATTTAAACCCCCTCACCCTCCTTAATCCCCCCCCCAGACTTACCACAACTCCCTGGTGATCGAGCGAGGAGTGAGGACGTCATTTCTGCAATCCTTGGCGAGAAGCATGTGACGTCGGTGGCACGTCGAGTGACGCGGCGTCACGTGATTCCCGGCGAGTTTGCGCCGGACGGCTCGTTCGGCCCAAAAAGAACTTTTGGCCAGCTTGGGGGGGCCTCCTGACCCCCTCAAGCTGGCCAAAAGTTCTTTTTGGGCCGAACGAGCCGTCCGGCGCGAACTTGCCGGGAATCACGTGGCGCCGCGTCACTCAGACGCGGCGTCACGTGATTCCCGGCAAGTTCGCGCCGGACGGCTCGTTCGGCCCAAAAAGAACTTTTGGCCAGCTTGGGGGGGCCTCCTGACCCCCCCAAGCTGGCCAAAAGTTCTTTTTGGGCCGAACGAGCCGTCCGGCGCAAACTCGCCGGGAATCACGTGACGCCGCGTCACTCGACGTGCCACCGACGTCACATGCTTCTCGCCAAGGATTGCAGAAATGACGTCCTCACTCCTCGCTCGATCACCAGGGAGTTGTGGTAAGTCTGGGGGGGGGGGATTAAGGAGGGTGAGGGGGTTTAAATTTTTATTTTGGCTCAACAATCGCGATTTCCCACATATCGAACATATCTATGTTCGATATGTGGGAAATCCGATCGTTTATGTCGAATCAATTTTTTAAGTAAAAAAAAAATATGAGTTGCGTTTTACTAATGCGGTCAATCCGAATGCACACCCCTAGTAGTTGCAGTCTAGAGACCTCAGCAGAGGAAGCCCTTCTCACCCCGTTGGTATTTGGAGGTTCTGAAGCAGGTTTCCCAGCAAGGAAGTACTGTGGATGAGATAGACTGAGAGTTAGAGAACTCACTAGGTGTTTGCTGTAGATATGCGATTCCACCAGATTGTAGAAGAAAGTGCATGCACTGAGGCAGGGAGAGCAGGCCCTCAAGAAGCGAGTACCTGTTCCCTGTAAGGCACCTGAAATAAAGCAGAAGGCCCCTGAGGAGCGGGTACCCAGGTGGTTAGTAGTTACCCTGAAGGGCAGAGAGAGAGCTTCCAGCAGCAGCATGGAAGCGGCAGAGTAGCGTAGACAGGAACGGAACAAATCCCAATCGAGTCCTTGCTAACTCAACGAGCTAGCAAATTAGAAGATGTTATATACCTGGATGGCGTGACGTCAGTAAGGAGGAACGCCCCCAAGGTTTGCGCCAAGGTTAGAATAAAGACGTGGGTGACGCGCGCGTGTGCACCCTAGTAGGTACCTGGGAGGAGCATGGCGGGAGGCCGCACTATAGCCGTTCCAGGGACGCCGGAGAGGTCGGCTTAAAGATGCGGCAGTAGCCATCTTTCCTAGGTAAGCGGGAGGAGCCGTGAATAAGGTGAGGCAAATGGGGTGAAGCCATCTAGCACCGACGGATGCAACAGGTACATTACTGGCCACAGTAATGCTTGGCTCAATCTCTTCCCTCCAGTTTGTATTATGCATAAAGGATCATAGAAACATAGAAATGACGGCAGAAGAAGACCAAACGGCCCATCCAGTCTGCCCAGCAAGCTTCACACATTTTTTCTCTCATACTTATCTGTTTCTCTTAGCTCTTGGTTCTATTTCCCTTCCACCCCCACCATTAATGTAGAGAGCAGTGATGGAGCTGCATCCAAGTGAAATATCTAGCTTGATTAGTTAGGGGCAGTAGGGGTAGTAACCGCCGCAATAAGCAAGCTACACCCATGATTATTTATTGTACCCAGACTATGTTATACAGCCCTTATTGGTTGTTTTTTCTTCTCCCCTGCCATTGAAGCAGGGAGCTATGCTGGATATGCGTGAAGTATCAGTTTTTCTTCTCTCCTGCCGTTGAAGCAGAGAGTTATGCTGGATATGCGTGAAGTATCAGTCTTTCTCCCATGCCGTTGAAGCAGAGAGCCATGCTGGATATGCATTGAAAGTGAAGTATCAGGCACATTTGGTTTGGGGTAGTAACCGCCGTAACAAGCCAGCTACTCCCCACTTTGTGATTGCGAATCCTTTTTTCTTCTCCGCTGCCGTTGAAGCTATGCTGGAAATGCGTGAAGCATCAGTTTTTCTTTTCCCCTGCTGTTGAAGCAGAGAGCTATGCTGGAAATGCGTGATGTATCAGTCTTTCTCCCATGCTGCTGAAGCAGAGAGCCATGCTGGATATGCATCGAAAGTGAAGTATCAGGCACATTTGGTTTGGGGTAGTAACCGCCGTAACAGCCAGCTACTCCCCTCTTTGTGAGTGCGAACCCTTTTTTCTTCTCCCCTGCCGTTGAAGCAGAGAGCTCTGCTGGATGTGTGAAGTATCAGTTATTCTTCTCCCCTGCCGTTGAAGCAGAGAGCTATGCTGTATATGCATTGAAAGTGAAGTATCAGGCTTATTTGGTTTGGGGTAGTAACCGCCGTAACAAGCCAGCTACTCCCCTCTTTGTGAGTGCAAATCCTTTTTTCCACATTTCCTCTTGCTGTTGAAGCTTAGAGCGATGTTGGAGTCACAGTAAGCATGTGTATGTTTATTGAATAAAGGTATTGTGTCCAGGCAGTAGCCATCATTCTGGCGAGTCACCCACTCTTCATTGGCGGCCTCTTGACTTTATGGATCCACAGTGTTTATCCCACGCCCCTTTGAAGTCCTTCACAGTTCTGGTCTTCACCACTTCCTCCGGAAGGGCATTCCAGGCATCCACCACCCTCTCCGTGAAGAAATACTTCCTGACATTGGTTCTGAATCTTCCTCCCTGGAGCCTCAAATCGTGACCCCTGGTTCTGCTGATATTTTTCCTACGGAAAAGGTTTGTTGTTGTCTTTGGATCATTAAAACCTTTCAAGTATCTGAAAGTCTGTATCATATCACCCCTGTTCCTCCTTTCCTCCAGGGTGTACATATTTAGATTCTTCAATCTCTCCTCGTACGTCAACCGATGAAGATCCTCCACCTTCCAGGTCGCCCTTCTCTGTACCGCTTCTGTATGTATAATGCCCCTGTGTCCAATTACTTTGCAGGATCCCCGGTAGGCAGACTCCATCGGTCTTTGTATGCTTGGTGTCTGGTTCCTCCATCTGGGGAAGAAGGTATTAGTGGGTGCGATTTCCTGCCCTTCTCCTCAAGAAAACCCCAAAAAGATGGGACTGTAAACAGGGCTGGCAGTATTTACAAATATGTAAATGTTTTATTAGCATATATGATGATATGCATTTCTACCAGATATCAAACAGCATATTTATCTAATTGTGAGCATTACTCACAGACTACACAACTATATACAATTTCTACAAGGTATCAACTCACTCATTTAGCCGGCAACAATCAGACTCAGAACACCTTACAATTGCAAATTAAAGGTTTGCCAGACAGAGAAGCAAGATGTCCTGGGGCCACTGGACAGCCAGCCCTAAAGGCCAATGCAGTCCAGGCCCGCCCCCAAAAAGGGAGTTGTGGATGAACCAGACAAGGGAGAAGGACCTAGGCTGGGAAAGGTTGCTTTGCAGGGGTATGAGGAGGAGGAGGAGAAGAGAGGAGAAGGGGAGAAATGCTGGGAAGAGATAGGGACTGAGGAAGGAGGTGGAGGAGAATGCTGGGTGGGTGTGGAACAGAGAGAGGATAAGGCATGCTGGGAAGTGTGGGGGTGGGGGCATGTGGAGCAGAGAGATGCTGGGAAGTGGGGGTGGATTACACCAATCGGGTTGCTTATTTGCACTAAACCACCAGGTAATGCCAAAAGTTAAACTAAGGGCTGCAGTATCTGCTGAGTATCGCTCCTAAAATCTATGCAAAGGCAACATTTTTTTTTTACAAAGACCTCGCTGGAGTGAGTGATCCTCGGTTATTTCTGTTTACTTATTTGGGTCAACTGTGGTGACTCAAAATCTAAAAAAAATGATTTCCTATTCCCTGGTCAGTTCCACTTTGTTGATTTAACATGTCATTTCTTGCATGGTAACATGAGAAAAATGACATTGCAGCTGTTCCGATTCACAGCTTAGATATCCATCAGACAGTGTGATGCTGACACGCCGCATCAAAGGAAAACCAAAAACGCTGTGCTGTTGCTGGAAACGAGCAGTGGCCATTTATAAGCTGGTTTGTCCATCATTTGAAACAGAAAATCCAGGACTTGTGCTAGATCCTTTTTGTTCGTATCCGAAGCAGGATACAGATCACACACACTGCACCATTTGTTTCGTTCTGGAGCAAACTGCATGGAGAGGTTTGATGGCCCAGGGAGCTGTGAAGAGTGTGATAAACAGATCCCCTTGGTGCTTTGCCCCCCCTCTGAGCAGCCACACAGAGAAAGCACATGCATGAACTTGTGGAAACAGCTGCTCGGTCGCTGGGGTGTGCCATGTTTGGTTTGCGTGTGACGAGTGGAGAGAAACTGCAGAGTAAACCTCCCTGTTTGCTAGAAACAATCTGGAGGAAAGGCTTGTGATTGCTATTAGAAATCACTGCTCTAATTAAGCAAGGGTGGGGGGTGGGATCCCTTTCTTTTATCTCTTCTTACCAGCTGGAGACTGATAAGGCTGGAGACACTTACAGCCCTGTTTGATTCTGTGCATTCCTTTGTCCCTTCCTTGTTGTTTTTTGGGTTTTTTGCTCTTGCCCTGTTAATTTTGTGTAAGCATGTGAAGTGCTAATAAATCATGGCTATTTTTTTTTTACCCAGTGCAAATGTGTGTCTTTAAAGCAACAGCTCTAGTTAGATTCTTTTAAGTATCAGCTTGTCTGTTTTTTGTTTTTTTTACTTCTTTTTTTGGCTCTTTTGTGTCCTCTTTAGATCATATTCCTCAGTCTCCTTCCATTTTTGTCTTAATTTATTTGATTTTGGAATATGAAGTGAGCACCTTTTCATTTGGCCACGCACCCTGTTTTCAATAATCTCTGTCCCTCATTTCACCTTTCAATTGTGCTGCATTCATGGTTCGCAGGTATCGGTGTGATGTCTTGATCTTGAGGAATGAGCGAAATACAAATACTGTAAATAAATAAATAAGCAAGCAAATGTCTGCATAGGGTTCTGATAAGGATCAGCACAGCAGTGACCTGATTTATTCTGATTTACAGTGGGGAGTTTAACTGAGTCTGAGGAGCTAAAGAAAAGTTAAACCCTAATATCAAATGTAATTTCTTTTACACTTCAAAGATTAATACGGCTCTTACATGAAATAAAAACCAAAAGCAAACGTAAGACATTCTAATTTTGTATAATGATCATCTAACACATGAGCATCAATATGAAGAAGAGACACTGGGGAATTTTTGCCTGTTTCTTGAATTTAGCCCTTTCTGACAAATGTCCTGCAGCAAATTTTGGAGGTGTTTTTGCTCGTACAATTTATTGCAGGCTGGCATCTCAGTATGGCACTTCACTGCTAAAGCTGGGAAGGCCTGCTAGCGGTGCCTTGGACCGTACCCATGCCAAAAATTGAATGAGGCTGCCTAGGACGTGAAACCTGCCTGCGACCGTAGAACATGAGACCGCTCCACACTTGAGACTGTATAACCTGCAGGCTGAAGTAATAAAGTGTGATGATCTTAGCGTTGGCTTTAACCTGCGTTTTAATGCATTTTTCAACACTAGCTTAACACAGGTATTTAAAAGGGTGTTTTACTAAAAAAAAAAAAAAAATCTGCACTAAAACATGGGTTAAACACCTGTGCTAAGACTGGCCCAGGTACATGCTAATCTTCATGTTAATGGAGGAATTAGTTATTACTCAGCCATGCAGGGAGGTGCTTTAAAGAGCAGATTGCTTACAGGACACTTCCTTAATGCTGGAAATTTAACTCCTGGGTCGGAGGCGGAGTAAAAGTTAACTCACATTTCTGGTGGCCATTGTTATTCTACTTCTGTGCCCATGTGATAGTATCTAGCTGCTTCTGCAATGGCCACCAGAAATGTGAATTTACTCCTTCTCAGTCCCAGAAGTTACGTTTCCAGCATTGTGCCAGCATGGTTTACATGTGCTTTGTCATGTTGCTTGTCTCTCTGGAAAGCAATTCAAATTATTTTGATCCTCTGCTCATGGACATGCCATACCAAGCTTGGACAAGCTACAATGCCTTGCATTTTCTTGCCACTGGCTCATTCCAAAATACAGTGGCTGTAGTACCTGGACTGGACCAGTCATCATTTTCACGGCATTTCAGTCAGGCATTGTGGGGCCATGCTGGCACGGATCAGTGACCATACTAAGCATGCCTAGCAGTAGACAGACATAGTAGCAGGAGATGAAGCTTGCTTTTTATGATATAGCTGGCATGCTGAATCTAATGGGTGCAGTTGTTTTCCCTCTTCTTCCTTTATCCTCCCAGACATATTGTAACAGCAAGGATTTATGTTAAATCAAGTGTATGTTCTCTGGAGCTGAACAGTACATCTGAGTCAGGATACAAAGTGCCAAAGTGCATACTGTCTAACTACAGATGCTATATGCATGATTTCTCATGTGGCCTCAAAACTGATGTTAAGAGTGCTGTGTTTCAGGAAAAAAAAACAAACAAATAAGAAAACCTGTGATTGTGGGTGCCCACCCCAGAGAGCTTACGCTTTGGTTTTTACTTGCCATGCCTCGTCAAAATGGTCTTGCATGCAAGCTTGGGCCCAAAGTTGGGATGCACAGTGCCTTTCTTGTATGCAAGGCAAGCAAGAAAAATCAAAGCATATACTCTTGGGTGGATACCTACAGTTACAGATATTATTTTTTTTTGGTTTCCTGAAACACAGCAGTATCAACATAACAAGCTTTGAGACAGCAGTGGAAAACTCTAGAGCACACCAGCCTGCCTTCTGTGTGGTCGCTTTAAACAATGAGATATTTGTCTTCTGAGCCAGGACTGCTAAATGCTGGTGGTGTATTTGTATTAGGAGGTGTATTTGTGGTACTAGAAGTACCATCACTGGTGGCCTTAGGATTGCTGAGCCTGGGGCAAGAATCAAAAGTGTAAGCTCTCTGGGCGAAAGCACCTACAACTGTCAGGCCGATACAGTACAGTGCGTTCCGGTGGAGCGCGCTGTTAATCGGCATTTGGACGCGCATTTTCGACGCGCCAACTTTACCCCTTATTCAGTAAGGGGTAATAGCTCGTCGAAAACGCACGTCCAACCCCCCCCCCCCCCGAGACTAATAGCGCCCGCAACATGCAAATGCATGTTGCGGGCGCTATTAGTCATTCCCGCGCGATACAGTAAGTAAAATGTGCAGCCAAGCCGCACATTTTACTTTAAGAAATTAGCGCCTACCCAAAGGCGCTAAACCCGTAAACCTTGAACCTTTTTTGTTGGAAAGAAAACAGTAGAACTAGGGGTCATGAAATGAACATGCAGGGGGAAAGATTCAGAACCAATATAAGGAAATATTTTTTTCACGGAGAGGGTGGTGGATGTCTGGAAGGCCCTTCCAGAAGAAGTGCCGAGGACAAAAACAGTAATTGTATTCAGAACTGCATGTGAAAAACACTGAAGATCCCTACAAGCTTGAGGATGATCATGAAGAGTGCATGGGGGTAACCTGCATGGAACAGTAGTTAGTTAGTACCCTTAACCAGAAGGCGTTGGGGATTACTACTCTGAACAGGGCTGGCAGAAGTACTAGGCGAACTAGGCCTGGGCCTAGGGCGTCATTAGGGGGCACAAGCCATGTGGGGCTGCAAGTGGCAGTGCCAAAGAGGAGTGGAAGGGCCTCCCGGGTGCCATGAGCATGCAGTGCCGGCCCGCCCGCAGCCCTTGGCATTAGGCATGGACCTGGCAGGAGCCAACGGCTGGAGCCACCCTCCTCCTGGGGACCGGGAGGATCCTTGCTCGCTGGCTGGCCCGGACGGTACCGGAGCTGTAAGCTCTCTGCTTGGACCTAAGGGGACAGAGCCTCTGCTCTCCCTCTCTCTCTCTCCTGCGCGTAAGGGCTGCCCGGGCGGGAGCATGCAGTGGCAGCCCCGCGCACAGTCCTTGGCACTAAGCCTGCACCTGGCTAGAGCCGCCCCAGAGGTGGCTGCGCCCCCTGGATCTGGGGATGGGTGGTGGGCTTGGTGTGGAGCTCCACGGACGAGCAGCTGCTGCATGGGGGCCGGCTGCACGCCCCCGAGAACGGGGTGCGGGATGGCTTGGAGCCACTGTTGCTTGACTTGCATTAAGCACAGCCGAGGTGAGAGGGGGGGGGGGGGCTCCAGGCACAGGTGGGAGGAAGCTGTCGAGTTGTGAAAATCTCCGGCCGCCGTGCAGTCCCTGTGCCCTACCTCCGTCTTGCTGCTGCTGTCCAGGAGCACAGGGGTTTGGCAGGGCGATCTCCACTCCTCTTTGCTGCTCCAATGGCTCGTGCCCCCTAATGGGGGTGGCGGCACAACCGGAGGGGGGGGGGGGCAGCCTGACTGGGGGGGGGGGGGGGCAGTGTGACGAGGGGAGCCAAGCGCAAGGCAGAAGGTGCCTAGGGCGCCTAATACCCTTGCACTGGCCCTGCTCTTAACCAATTAGCCTTGATGATTTAGACAGAACTGCAACATCGCTCTCCGCTTTCACGGCGGGACAGGGAAAAAATGTATTGGATTCTGAAGGCAGCCATCGCTGGTCCCTGCCTTTTAGGGTCTGGTGGTACTGCTACGCTGACATTGGGGACAAAGCTTCTGCAGCCAAGTCCAAAAGCAAAGAGCGTTAAAGCAGCATTGTCTGAATTCTCAGGAAGGCTGCTCACCAGGTAAAAATGTTGCAGTAACTTTGTTATGGGTTTGACAGTTGCTTGGTCTTGCTTGTTAAGTAAACTATTGTTAACATTAGGCCTGGGGGTAACCTGCACGGAGCAGCAGTTGCTGCCATGGGAAGTTTGCTGGGCAGACTGGATGGACCATTTGGTCTTTTTCTGCCGACAATACTGTGTTACCGTCTCACTATGTAAGAGATCACACTAATACACTGAACATTGCAACTTAAGGACAATCTCACAAGCAAAGCCATTCTGGCAAGGCCTGGCAAGTAAAGCTGAAGCACGTGCCCTGGGGTGGCCACCTGCAACGGGTCATATTTGCGAACCTTGTCCAGCGCCTGCCTCACTTTACTCCCATTCTCTTCTGCATTAATTGCGATTTAGTGCAGACTTTCAACTTTACTCACGTTTTTTTATGCAGCCTCTTGGTTTCATGCATTTTCTAGCTCCCATTTGCATGCCGTTTGCTTACTGCATGCCAGTTTAATGTGTTTTTTTTTTTTTTAATGCACACGTAAATGAAAATCTGAGCTAAAAATTAGCACCTGTTTTAATTCGCATTTTATTTCATCGACCTCCATGGGTGTAAACCGACAGTGCTATATAGAGAATAATGAAAGAATTTGTGACATAAAAGTGCAAGATTCAGAGTTTCATATCGCATAGCGCCCGTCATGCTCTGGCAGCAGAAGGCATTAATGATCATATCCTGCTTAGGACTTTCCCAGAGGAATGAGTTCTGTGCTGTAAGATAATTACTTGTGCTCTAAATCAAAGGCAATGGTAAAGCAAGACAAGTGCAAGGTGATTGCAAGTGGTGGTCAGTGGCAGAGTCCACAACAGATAAAACTGACACCCTTACAGAATTAGATTAGTAAAAAAAAAAAAATAAATCATAACTTATGAAGTTTTATTACTACTTACAACCATTACCCTATTTGAAAGGTCGTATCTATCACCTCATGACTGAAATGACAGGATTTGCCAAGATGTTTACTGAGAAGTCACTTACGTGTTACATAATAGTTGTATTTGCCAACAAATATTTAGTGGAAGAAATGATTTCTCAGTAAATACATTTTTTGTCTATATGGAAAACTTCAAGCCTGTGAATTTCATTAGTTTACCAGCAAGATACTGTTGAAATTTACAGTTTAAATGGTCAGTGTTAAATCATTTTCACTTTCTAAATAGTCCTGTTTATTGGAGTCTAAGATGTGACCAGTTTGGCAAAGCTCCCACATCATCTGACTCAGTTAAAGGAACTCTAGAGCAGGAGACATTTATTTCTTACAAATTATCATACTTAAATATATTTGTTTAGCACTTGGCTCTGTAAATAAGAAGCTTAGATTAAGAATTGCCATGCTGTCTCCGACGGTGGCCAATCCAGGGTGGAAATACCTGGCAGATCCTGTAAAGCAGGTTTAATTCTCTTTATTCACTCCCAGAGAAAGCATTAGCTTTCTTTAAGTACACTTGGCTATTAATGTATTATAGATTTTTCTGATTGGAATTCAATGAATTTTTCCACCAAGTCATTGATAATACCTCATCATTTTTAGGACTCCGACCTGGAACATGGCATTGTTTGCTTTCACTGTTATTGCATTTCAATTCAGTGCTAATTTAAATTTCGTGGTGCCTTGCCCTGAATGCTAGTGTAGATGTGGTGTAGATTCATAACTTGTTAGGCTCAAACTTCAAGCAAATGCATAAAGGTAAGATGCTCAAGAGTGACTGAAGTTTGGCGCACTGCCTATAATCATTTACCTAATATTTTATATAGGCCTGGCAACCTTAACTTTCAAATTTGCCATAGCTGCAAATATTTATCATAAGGAGTACAGCTCATTTACTTTCATGAATCAATAAGTAGCAGGTATAGTGCTAGATGAAAAATATCCTCCCTTACCCGCCCACTCTCCGGCTAGACAACATTCAGACACTGTGCAGTATAATGGCAACCACAAGATATAAAATCTGGGTAGGAACTGTTGAAGGGTTATAACATCAGCAATCATACACCTTTGGGAGCAAGTGCATCCATTTAAAGAGATTTAATAGTGGCTAAGAGCGTCTGAAGTATGCTGGCGTCAGGCAAAAATAGCCATGCACGGTGCTGGCATGAGCAACTGACAGCCAGGAAAAAAAAGTGTTTTCCAGTGCTGAGCTAACGTTCAAGCAGGGTTTTAAAACGAGACATTAACATGCTCCGTTCCCAAGGTAGCAGATGGGAAATGCAATTTTCTCATCCAGAACAGGCATTTAGGAAGTGGACAAAGTTGTTCCATTGTTGACAGTTCCATAAAACGAACCTCAAGAGTCTGTAAATATTTGTTGTGCAGTCAAAGAAGCTGCTACCCAGGGCTAACCAAGTCACCCCTTCTTTTCAGCAGCGGTAAAATTCACAAGGTCCCCTTGCAGCACTAAGTCTTCAATACTTTTGCATTGAGCAATGCTCAGCTTTTATTTATTTATTTATTATGCTTCGTCAACTGCCTTTTTTGAAGAGATTCACTCAAGATGGTGTACAAGTTAAGACTGGCTAGGGCTGAAACTTCCCTTTTTCAATTTTCTGCATAGATTGCCTGCTTCCTTTACATGGTAGAGTAAAGGCATGGGGCAAGCTGCTGCTTTTTTTTCTTTGCCTTTGTTTACAATTTAAAGCATTGAGAAACTGAACAGCTTTTGAAACATCAACTGCTTCCCTTAGTGCCAGCGCCAAGACTTGACACCTCAGCCCCTCTGTAAGTACACAAGCGTTCCAAATTGTTTCATTTTCTGTGTGTGCAAATTTTTTTAAGTGCATTTTAAACAAAAGTACAAGCATACAAAACCTGGAGTTATGCGCCTACCAGGGCCGGAGTTAGGATTTGGGCGGCCATAGGCACACCTGGAGAGTGGGAGGTGGGGGGGTTAAGACCCTGGCAATCCACTAGTGGGTGAAGTCCCTCTACCCCTCCTCCTCTCCACAGTCACAGAGTGCCACAGCAGCGCCCCTTGGAAGTGGACGAATTGAGCAGACTCCTCCTTGGCACAGTTGCACTCCTCTTTGGCTTGGATGTTTGCAGCCTTCAAAACGTGGCGCCTACAACTGCTTGTGCTTAAATCCGGGCTTGGCGTCTACCTTTGCTATTATGTGCTCAAAACGTGTGCACGAACATGAGTGCACATGCCTTTTCCTTTTTAAAGAAGTGACAAAAAAACCCCTCGATGTGCTGCTTGAGCTTTTGAGACCGAAAAGATTGCTTTTCTGAATTTGTCATGCATGTACTCTGCACGACGTCTTTTTTTTGTGGGTCCTTTAAATGGTACCACAACCTACAAAGACTCCAGTATCGCACAGGACCAACACAGCTGCTATAAACCAGCATGAAGTGATGGAACAACAGCAGGCATGGCCTTTCTTCATACAGTACATTTTTGCCTTTGTCCATGTTCACAACAATTTATTTACATGTGTTTCTGTAGCTCTAATGGGTATTAGCATAACAAGTATTAACATGCAATTCCAGGCACTGAAATATTTTCCATAGGTCCAGCTGATGCGCATCAGTTCTGATGGGAGTCAACTTTTTGACATTAAAGTGTACAGTCAGTCTACCATGTGCCCCTTTTAAGCACACAGGGATGGATGGGTTGATGATGGTTTGACTTGGGTCCCCAGGTGCCAGTCACTCTACCACAGTGGTCTGAACCAAAGCTGAGAGAAGAAGCCTGACCTTCTACTCAGATATATCATTTATGTTTGCAGTACCTTTCAGAAGTCTTGCAAACTGATGATGCTTTTAAGGTCTGACCATCAAATTTCCCAACATACAGTAAGTATCGTTTAAGTTTTAGAGATCATTACACATCTGGCCAATGGCTGATCTTTCAGGATCTGATTTAAATCAGAACCCCAGCTGGAAAATGTGTGTGTGTGTGTATAGGAGACAAAAGAGGGCTAGATTTATTCCATCATGAAATTCTAACTAATGAATTCCCCTTAAAACAGGAGCTTTATTGAAAATGGTAAATATTAATGCTGTGCATCGCATCTGCACAAATAAAATACTAAATAGATACAATTTAGATTTAAAATATTTAAGATATAAGAATAGAATAATTCTTCTGGGCTTCCACTGGAAGAGTCAGTACTCTGGAACAAGGACCACAACAGACACTTTGACCATTTCCATCTCTAGTAGGCTATAATATTTTGCTCAGTCTTCTTGTGCATCAAAAATTCATACGGTCAAATCTTTGTGAAGTCCAGATTAAGCCATCGGAGTTGTAAAGAAGTTTTATCATCGGCATTCAGGGTTAATGATAAATCCACTAAGTAATAACAGGCAAGAGACACCGTGGCTATGAGGAAGTATAGTGCTGGATATAATTCAGACGCACGAGAATGCAGCATCCTGTCTTCATCCTTATGACCTTTTGGATCTATAGCAAAATCAAGTCCCCCCAAACCAAAAAAGAAAAAATTAGAAGTGAAACACATGATATTCCATTTTTTGTTTGTTACTTTGAGCTCTATTCTCTAGCAGGCTGATTTATATTGATTCCTCAGCTGTTATGTAGCAGAGAAAACTAACTGAAAGGACTGATTTTTGTAACATCTGCCCATTATACAGCTGTATATCAACCACAGGGTTACTGTGTGTTAGCTCCAGATCCAACCTTCCTGAACAAAGGTAAATAAGGGTGGGATAGTCATCAACTCTGGTACTGTACCCTAACATTAATGATTAGGGGATATTCATCCCTTCTCAATGCTCTATGCATTCTGGTTGAAAAGGGAAACTGGCCACTACAGGGGCAATAATTCCAAGTTTGTACAAGGACAAATTTACTCGTGTGAAAATAGGGTTTGATTATTATCTCCCATGAACACAGCTGCAAGCATGCATGCTGGAGCACAGGACGCATTGTTTTTAGATGTGCCAAAAGCAGGGCATGAAAGTATACACAGCTACTCTGTGAAATTCCCACGCTTACTTTCAACATGCATGTTTGCACCTGCTTTAAAGCAGATGAGTATAAAGTACCCGCAGCTGAGCGCCCAGCACAGATTTTTCCAAGAGAAACTTCACGAAGAGCAGTGGCATAAGGTGGGACTCTGGCACCCAGGGGTCAATGCTTCCCTTTGCACCACCTCACCCCATCTTTCTTGGTGCAATCTTAAAGCCACAGAAAGTCACCATAATGCAAATGCCAAAGGGAACTTTAGGATTGTGTTCCATGTCTGGCCTTTGGGAAAAAAAAAATAATAACAGAACAAATTTAATTTTTCAATTTCTTCCCCGGGGATTCATACGTCACTGTGGTCTCATTACATTGCACGTCCCACCCCTTCATGGAGAAGGGATGTGTTGATGTACGTGAGCGATGCAGCCACACAGCATGCCTATTGGGTGGTGATGGTCAGGGTGATCGGGAGAGCCGTTCAGGGAAGTGAGGCCCTGTTTTTGGGCCAGCAACTGGAGGGGGAAAGGGCAGTGGCCTGGGCAGTGAGCTGTGGTGTGAAAGGGACTCGGAAGATGGCAGAGGGGGGGCAGGGTGGAGGGATGCCAGGCGAGGACCAAGCATCGTCAGCTTACACACGGAGGGCTGCATGGGTAAGGGGGAGCAGTATTACCTAGGTTCACACAGATCCACCTCTTTCCAGTCTCTCTCTCACACACAGATGCGCAAGCAGAGTCTCTCCATAAAACACACCCACACATATTCTCCCCCTCTTTCCCCCCTCCCACTCCATGGATGACACCAACATTCTCTTCTCTATCCCTCAAGCTTGACCCCAGGACTCTTCCCTCTTCCCTGAACCCAGCACGCGCCCCTTCTCTCTCCCCTCCATGATCCCAGTGCTTTCCCTCCGGCTAGGCAAGGGCAGACAGGGTCAGTGCAAAGACTCTTACTCCACAGCCTTCTTCTTTCTTCTCCAGCCTCTCCCTCCCAGACAGCATGCACGCAAATGGGAGAGGATGAAGTAGGCTGAAAACACAATAGAAGAGAGATTCTGCTCCTTAATCTAGGCCCTCTCTCTTTCTGTTGTTCCCCCTCCCCTACTCTTCTACAGGGGGCATGAGAGGGGTGAGTTTGGAATGAAAGAGCAGAGCCTAGAAAAGAAAAAAATACTCTGCTCTTCCACCCCACCCCCTGCAGGGAACAGGAGGGAAGGGGGATCAGATTTCCCAGGTTTGTTCACACACCCTGAGCAACAGGAGCACTGGTTATTGGGGGTGAGCGCCTGTGGGTGGGGTGTGTGACATGGATTAGTCTCCCCCCCCACCCCCCCAACTCAGTTCACAACTGTCTAGGAGTTTCCCTTTGATAATGTATTAATGTATTTGCAATGCTAGGTGGGGGGGGAAATAAAGCTTCAATCATGGTAAGTTTCAAAATTTCCCTCCCCAAAAGAAAAAAATTTCCATCTGCTTAGAACTATCCTGAATTCCAACTCATTATGGTTGCACCAGAATAGATCACAAAAGTCCCTGTTCGTGCCAGCATGTCTGCTAAATGTGAAAGCAAAATGTGTGAACATTTCTTTTATTCCACTGCGCGCAATGCATTTATCAATACAATGACTTCTCTGCTTTTTTGGCTAAGATCAAACGTAGGGTCTGAGCAGGGCTTACAGGCCGATATAGTACAGTGCGCTCCGGTGGAGCGCACTGTTAGCCGGCATTTGGACGCGCGTTTTCGACGCGCTAGCTTTACCCCTTATTCAGTAAGGGGTAATAGCGAGTAGAAAACGCACGGCCAACCCGCCCCTGGGACTAATAGCGCCCGCAACATGCAAATGCATGTCCATGGCCCTATTAGTTATTCCCGTGCGATTCAGAAAACAAAATGTGCAGCCAAGCCGCACATTTTACTTTAAGAAATTAGCGCCTATCCAAAGGTAGGCGTTAATTTCTGCCGGCGCTGGGGAAGTGTACAGAAAAGCAGTAAAAACCTTATGGCGATATTAAGTCGGAGGCCACAAAAGTTAAAAAAAAGTTAAAAATAAAAAAAAAAATGTTAAATCAGCCCGCGGGTTAAAAACCGGATGCTCAATTTTGCCGGCGTCCAGTTTCCGAACCCGTGGCTGTCAGCGGGTTTGAGAACCGATGCTGGCAATATTGAGTGTCTGCTGTCAAACCCGCTGACAGCCACCGCTCCTGTCCGAAAAGAGGTGCTAGGCATGCGCTAGTGTCCCTAGCGCCTCTTTTTACCGCGGGCCCTAATTTAAATATTTTGGATAACTGATTCGCGCGCACAGGATACTGGCCTGGGCGCTCGCCCGCTCTCCCGCGAACTTTACTGTATCGGCCTGTTAATTTGTAGACAAAAGGGAAGTGAAACTGGGGGGGGAGTGGCGGGACCAGGGCCAGGCGTGAACTCTCTCTCTCTCTCACACACACACCCAGATCTAAGCTATGTGGCTGCCCTCGTCTCAGGGTAAACAGCTCCAATATTCTCTGCTTCCTGCAGGAGCTGGGGGGGAGCATAAATAAATCCATGCAACTACTGGCTCTGTTCTACTTCCTCAGGGCAGCCAGTTGTGGTCCTCTTTCTTGGATCCCAGAAAAAAGAAAAAAAAAAAAGGGGGCAGGACACTGTTCTGGGTTGTGCCAGAAATTAACTCCTCGGTAATGGACCCAAAAAAGGGGATGACGCAGCACAAGTTTGAAAGCTGTGAGCAGTAGGAACATTTGTCAAGGCCCAGGGCTGCAACTAGCATTGCTACTCAAAAAGGTTTCAAACTTGTACTAATTCAACCCCCCTTTTTTTTTTTTTTAATGTCTGTCCTTTCCTCTGCAGTGTCTGCTTCAGGGTTACCCCTCCCCCCTTCTGTTCTCTGCGCTACAGGAGGAGAGGTGGGGGAAAGGAGGAAGAAGAGGGGAGGGGATGGGCTCTGTGGGCTTCAGGCCCATCTCCTCTCCTTCTCTTCCTTGCAGGCCGCTCGGGCCTCTTAAGCCTGCGCTCCAGGCCATTCTCCCACATACTAAGCCCTGGGTCTGAGTGATGACATGAGGAGGATTCCTTTTTGGCCTTTTGGCTGAGACCTGTATATCATGGGTTGGGGGGGGGGGGTGGGGGGTGCGGGCTAATCCCTGCCACCCAACTCCACTGGGGACACGCAATCATTTGAATCCTGGTCAAAGTGGGAGAATGAATCCTTTGGCAAAACAAATCGAAACAAAGGAATGCAGAAGATGCCGAAAAGGCAGGGTGCACTCAGAACCCAGCATGCAGTTCTTGCACCCGCCTTATAGATGTTTAATCACAAAACAAACTCTGAGCCTCACTCACGAGTTTTGATTTTAAACTGTCCTGATCACAATATCGTGATCCCTGCTTCTGGTATTTGAAAGTTAAACATTTCAACCCTGGTCCTTTTGAACCATAGAAAATATTGCTTATTTTTCTCTCTGTGTCCTTTGAAAGCTGCCACGAGTGTGTTTGCATTGAAATAGGTGTGATGGCTTCCCTTCCCATGGCGGCTGCAGGCATGTATCAGAAGACTGATTGTGCATGTAAAATCTGGCGCCATTATGTTTAGGATGAAAACAATTATGATGCTTATGAATTTGGACACGGAGTTTCAACACTTTCGGGCGGATTTTAAAATCCCTGCTTGCCGGCGCGCCTATTTTGCATAGGCTGCTGGCGCGCGCAGAGCCCCGGGACGCGCATAGGTCCCGGTGTTTTTTTAAGGGGGCGTGTCGGGGACAGGGCCGAATGACACGGCGTTTCAGGGGCGGGACGGGCGGCGTGGTCCAGGCCTCTGGACCAGCCCCCGGGTCGGAAGACGGCGCGCCAGCAGTCCGCTGGCGCGCATAGATTTACGTCTGCTTCTCGCAGGCGTAAATTTAGGGACAAAGGTAAGGGAGGGGTTTAGATAGGGCCGGGGGGGTGGGTTAGGTAGGGGAAGGTGAGGGGAGGGCGAAAGAAAGTTCCCTCCGAGGCCGCTCTGATTTTGGAGCGGCCTCGGAGGGAACGGAGGCAGGCTGCGCGGCTCGGCGGGCGCCGGCTGCCCAAAATCGGCAGCCTTGCGCGCGCCGATCCAGGATTTTAGAAGATACGCGCGTATCTTATAAAATCCAGCGTACTTTTGTTTGCGCCTGCTGCGCAAACAAAAGTACGCGATAGCGCTTTTTTTTAAAAATCTACCCCTTTGGTATGAAGCAAATCCTCCAACAAATATTCTTCATCTCAGTATATAAAGCCTTGCAGGCATGTACAGCACCCTCATAACAGATGCATCAAATGATGAGAGTGGCAGTGTGAAATAATTATAACACTCACCGCCCTCTACAAAAAAATAATTTTTTCTTTGAAAAGGCTACCAAATAACAAAGCAGAGATGAGATGGCCCTGACGGGAGGCCAAATAAATGAAAGGGGATGGAATGAAATTATACATATTAGAAATACCTTTTACTTCACTCAGGATGTTTAGGATTTGGAATGTTAATAAAAAAAAGAGGCATTCACCGCTCAGTTTATTTCTTTTCCTGTTCTAGTTTCTTCCTTGTTCCTTTTTTTTCCTGATTTGTACAAAAGTGTTTGTCCCCTGGCTGTGCCCTGCTCTATCACAATCCAGATATTATCGATATGAAAAGCTGTCAAGTTTCATCTATGGAGCTAGTCTAATTAAGGAAGAAAAAGGGAAATGACCCCGTATTCAAAGCCATATTAGATACAAAGTCGCTTTAGAGTGCTTTGGCTTGCTATCAATGATCATTTGAGAAGCATTAGATAGCACTTATCAACTCTCAGCGGCATTCATCTTGGCATCATCTGAGATAGATGTTACAGACTGGAAAACATCTTACGCTCTAAATACCAGAGAAAGAGAGATTCCTTTTAACTGTCTAGCATAATCGAAAACACGATGTGATAAATAGCCCCTGACTATAAGATGTTTTATTCCCTTTGCAGAAGGGAATGCATTCCAAAAGTGCTGAAGCAGAGAAGAACAGTTTTGTTCTTCTACATGGATTTTGCAAATATAACCAGAAATCCTCTGCAGGATACTGGAAGACAGTTGCAGATTTACTGGGAAGTAAAGCTTGATGAGGTTCAAAAAGCAATCCTTCACTTGCACATCTTGGATTGATTGTACAGGAAAGGAATTCCAAATTATTTCAAATTTGATGCAAGAAGGTTACTTAGTTGGCCTTGAAAGCTCATGCACTACAACATCTATTTTTATTGGTGCCATAAAAAAGTGTTACATCCTACAAAAGATTTCCGATTTCTCTCTGACAGACACAGCTACTAGAACTCTTCCTGCTTTGGACGAAAGGCTAGTTTCCACAATTTTTCTTACCGCAGTTCTCTTGCGCTGGTTCCGAAAAACAATGCAGGCTACCGTAACCGCACCTACACAACTGACAGCCTTTGCGCATCCAGTCCCCGTGCTTGGCATGGCTGCCACAGTGCCTAGCAAGAGCAAAAAAAAAAAAAAAAAAAAAAAAAAACGAACCAATCCTGCATTAAGGGGTCCATTTTTAAATCTGAATTATTCTTCTGCATCACAAGGGCTTAACTTACTTTCTCCTTTCATCGTGCTCACAGTGTCGACCAGTGAAATGTTTTGGACAAGCACAGAAGCTGCCAAGAATACAGGTTCCTCCATTTTGACAGCAGTTTCTACTTAGCTTGCTGCCTGTTATAAAGAAACAAAATCAGCCATTACTTACTTATTTATTTAAAAATGTATATACTCCGCAATATCCAAACCAGGTGTTCACTGCGGATAACAATTTTACATACATAATATTCACACACTTCTCAAACAAATACAAACATTTTAACATGAATACAACATTTGTAGTAGATTACAAAATACTACAAATTAATTATAACTTTATTCATATGCCTTCTGAAACATCTTTGCTGTCAGCTCCTTTCTGAATTTCAAATATTCAGATTCATTACCATGTGCAATACGGGAGTGCATGTTTGACAGCTATTCTGGTTCTCCCCTATTCACCAAGGGCTAAGAGGTCTAACTGCTTTGCCCTTTGAAAGTAATAAATTAGCTGCCTGTTAAGAGTGTTTGTTCAATTAAGCTCCCTTTGTTTGGGTAAGGATTAAAGGCAAACTGCAAGGGATTAGAGTAACTGGTCAAGGAGTAACTCCCACAATCTACAGGAGACTATAGATTGTACATCATTGTCTGTCAAAGTGGGGACTAATTTCGTTATTTCACAAAAGTCCAAGATCAGCCTGTAACCCACAAAATAAAATTGGGCAAAAACCAGACATATTGTATACAAAATAAAAGCATTGTCATATATGTATCTTTTGACTAAATTGCAAACTCCACGGAGCAGGGATTGTCTTTCCCATACAGTGCTGCATATGTCAAGTAGTGCTTTAAAAAAATGATAATTTGCAGTTGCTGAAGTTGTATCATGCAATACCAAATTTTCTTTTGGACATGAAGAAGGACATTCATGTTTGGTGGTGATTTCTTATTGATGCTATTTAGGGGAAAATTGTCAACTGTACTACAAACATAGAAGGGGAGTTTTTATGTTTTTCTAGTAACAAGTTATACAAAATCAGCTATCTTCCACATTGGCTCAAATGTCTTTCTTTTTTTTTTTAGAATGAGAAAAAGGGTGGCGTGTGAATATCTTCAGATATTGAGTCATTTATGTCACTGTGTGTGAGTTCTGAACATCACTGTATAAAGTATTATGTATAAATGTACTACTACTACTGCTACTGCTTGACATTTCTATAGTGCTTGCAGATGTACAGATACACAAAAGACAGACAGTAGCTGCTCCATGGAATTTACAATCTAAAACAGAAACAAGGACAAGATAAATAATTTCTAGTGCTATTTAAGTATTGCAGTAAAACTTGTGTCATGAAAGAAGGTCAAGATCAGAGAGAGTCGGGGGTTTGGGATTTAAAGCAAGCTCACAGAAATGGGTCTTTAATCTGGACTCGAACAAGGCCAGAAATGAAGCAAGATACACCAACTCAGGAAGGCTGTACAAGGCGCTGGGTGCTGCATGCTAGAAAGCGGGAACTTGTATTAGTTGGAAATGAAACAGGACATTTTAACAAAGTTTCCTGTTTGGTTGCGTTTCCTTTTTAAAATGAGACAGAAGAAAAACGAATGAAATTTCATTCATTTTGATTCGTTTCATTAAATAAAAAGGACCACCACTGCCACCAAAGCAAAAATATCCCCACTCCTGGGCCCTCCCTTGACCCTTGCCAGGACTCCGGGATCCTCTTACATTCTGGTTGAAAAACTGTTCACAGAGCAGGAGCAATTCACACTCACTCCTACCTCACAGCTGCCTCCATTGCAAATGGCACCAGCAGACTGAGGCGAGCGGCAATATAAATGTTTGTTATATAAAATGACACTGGCCAGGCCCAGGCCGATACTATTTTGTATGGCAAAAATTTGCAGTCCCGCCAGTCTTGGTCTGCTGGCTCCATCTGCAGTAGTGACAGTGGTGGCCCAGAGAGACCAGTGAGCACATCTAGCCCGTGACAGCATTTTCAACACGAGGATAAGAGCGGCTGGGGACGATCGTGGGAGTGTCTGGGAGTAGGAGTTTATTTTGGCTGTATTTTGTACTTTTGTTTTTAAAATATTAGTTGCTTGCGTTTTTTTAATTTTAAAGAAACAAAAAGAAATGAAACAAACAGCAAACAAAATAAAATGGAAAAAAAATATTTGTGCAGAGAGTGCAGCATAAGGAGTTAGCAAAGGAGGAGAAGGGCAGAGATAGGAGACGCTTGCCCAGTGAATGCAAGAGGTACCTAAGAGGAGATCAGAGAGGAGAGGGAGAATGCATTTGTAGGCGATAAGAAGCAGTTTTCGAACCATATGCAGAAACAGATACGGAGTCAATAGAAATTTCCGCATTGATTACATAGGGATATTTGCGGAATATAAGAAAAGCTAATTAAATAATTCTTACTTTGCTGCTACCTTTGGCATCTGGACTAGCCGATGCTGTTATAAATTAGGTCTTTGGTCCCCTGCAATAGCTAGAGGTAGATTCTTTGGCAGGGGTTAGAACATTATGCAACATGGTGTTCAAAATTCTCTGCTAATCCTTTAGTACGTCTGCACACATTTTCATTTGGGTTTTGCATTATTTATTAAGCGCAAAGTCGATGTTTCATTGCAATTTTTTCATATGTTCTCATTTTGAAATCAAAATATTTTCTAATCTTTCTTGTGTACAACTGGTGGATTTTACTTTATTGTTTCTCTCTCTCTCTCTCACTTCTTACCCCTTTCCTCCCTTTCAATATGCCTCATTTTTCCTCTCACCTCCACGCCATAGTCCTTCCTTTCCTCTAGACTCGCTTCCGCTTCTCCACTCACTCTTCTAGTTCCTGCTTTCCATGCACTTTCTTCTCCTGGTACTAAACCAGGGTGGGCAACCTTCTGAGCCCAAGAGTCCCACTGGAGGTCCAGTTCAGGTTGGGCAGATGAGAGTATAGGAGTGGGGGGGGGGGGGGGGTGTTGTCCTGGATGCTTGAGAAGTGGGAAGATCCACGGAACAGGAGTGTGTGTGTGTGTGTGTGAGAGTGTTGGGCGGGGGGGGGGGGGAATATTCCTGGGGGTCCTGATGGTGACATCACTTCTGGCTGGAGAACATACTATTGCCACTGGCAGGCTGCTGCGATCCATCTCACTGCCGTGGGCTGGATGCAAACTTCCTGCATACCATAGCTTGCCCACCTCTGTCGTAAACCCTCTGGCTCCCTTGCCTCTCCACGCCCAGCATGGAATTACTATGGAAGAAATGTGCTACCAGCAGTAATTCAGCGTTCCTCCAGTCTTCAGCGTAAACGTGGCACTCCAGCCTGCGCTACATGGCTCAGCCAAGAAACAGGGGGCCCTGAGGCTGCTTTTGGAGCAGTGGTCCTGCAGGTGGGTGGGCAGCAGAGGATGAAGGACTTGTAGCGGGCAGGCTCTCTCATTATCCCATGGGAAGAGTCAGATGTTGCAAATACTTACAGGCTACATCAGCATGAACCATTAAAAAAGGGATGCAGTTGCAGGCTGAGGCTCAAAGTGCTAGTATATTTTCAGCTTGGGTTGAGATGTCAGGTGGATGTTATGCGTGTGAACTGCAAACCTTTGACGTTTTCATTTGAAAGCATTTACAATGCAGGAATCCAGAATGATCTGATGTGTTTCCATGAGCCCCCCTCCCCCAATCCTGTAACAGATCCCAAAAGTACTGCACTTGCTATGCTCTTGCACAATGTTACCTACTCTCTGTGAGTCCAGTGAATGGCACAAGTGCCTCAGACAGGACCTGCTTCCTGCTGTCAGAAGTTCTCTTTAGGTCATTAAAATCAGCCAGAGAACTATTGTGATTTTGGAGCTGCGGCATCCTGGTTGTAACAACTGCACTTCCCTTGTCCTGCTCATAAGTCTCCTTTTTGCTACCTGTAAAAGGTCAAATACAAGAGGAAAATAAAATACATTTTCAAAATACGTGCAGTAGAGAAATTTTAATCATTTTGTAAACAAGAACAGAACCAAAAGAATAGAAGTTCTTCTGCAACCCAACTCGCCTCTCATCCTTCAATAGATAGAATTGTTTAGCTGTAGTTTCCGCAGGGACTGTAAAGCATTTGGAATACGTATCTGAGGAAGAGAGCACGTAAAATAAAAAACTGTTTTGTCTTGACAAAAAAAAAAATCCCCAGCCCTTTGTCTTACCTTTTCCATGACAAATGATCATCAAGGTGAGAGCTATCCAAGCAAATCTAAAAGCAGGAAGAAAAACCAATACAGCTGAATCCTTTTCATTTCTACACAAAAAAAAGGTTTCAGAAGTGACATTTTCAAACAAAATCCAGATGCAGTCACACTGAAGTGGCACTGTCTGCAAGCAGAGATAGTATAGAAACTGGAGTAACTACAGAGCCATGCATCATCACTGAAGAAATAAACACACCATGACATTGCTACTCCCCCCCCCCCCAAAAAAAAACCCAAAACAATTGTAGGATAAACTCCCTAATGGGCCGATTCAGTAAAGTCCACGGGAGCCCGGCGCACGCACAGGCCACTCACCTGTGCACGCGATTCAGTATTTAAATGAGGCCCGGCGGTAGAAACAGGCAAAAGGAGGCACTAGGGACACTAGCGTGCCCCTAGCATCTCCTTTTGGCCCGAGCAGTGGCTGTCAGCGGGTTTCACAGCCGACGCTCAGTTTTGCCGGCGTCGGTTCTCGAGCCCGCTGACAGCCACGGGCTCGGAAACCGGCAAAATTGAGCGTCCGGTTTTCGACTTGACAGCTGCGGGCCAACTTCAATTTTTTTTTTTTTTTTACCCTTCGGGACTTCCAACTTAATATCGCCATGATATTAAGTCAGAGGGTGCACAGAAAAGCAGTTTTTACTGCTTTTCTGTGCACTTTCCCGGTGCCCGAAGAAATTAGCGCCTACCTTTGGGTAGGCGCTAATTTCTTAAAGGAAAATGTGCAGCTTGGCTGCACATTTTGTTTTCTGAATCGCACGGAAATGCCTAATAGGGCCATCAATATGCATTTGGGGGTTGGACGCGCGTTTTCGGCCCCTTACTGAATAAGGGGTAAGGGAAAACGCGCGTCAAATGTACTGTATCGGCCTGTATGTTTCTTAAAAGTGACTTTCAGTTCTTCATATTTCCCCAATCAGATAAAAGTACTTGCTCTTTAAATGCCTGCTATTGCAGAAGTGACCAGCTCTGGTCCTCAAGAGCCACAGTCTGCCTGGTTTTCAGGAGATCCGCAATGAATATGCATGAAATAGAATTACAGGCACTGCCTCCATTGTATGCAAATCTCTCTCTCGTGCATATTCACCGGGGATCTCCTGAAGACTAGGCCTGTTTGTGGCTCTTGAGAATAGCAGTTGGCCACCCTTGGCCTGCCAGGCATCTGTATGGACCTGTATGGCCCTGTAATTGTTCCTAATCTAAAGTTAATGGTGGTTTACCACTGATGATAAAATGAAGAATATATAGGAAACTGCATCAAGGATAATGGAAACCAAAATGGTTTTGGTAATGAGGTGTTGCTGGAAACACTGACACTATAACTTAGCTACCCAATTTTTGAGCCGAATAAGGTATGAAATATACAGATTTACAGAGCAATTTTTAAGCTAAGTCTACCCTAGCAAAGTGCTCGGGTAGATGGTCAGCCTGAGTGCATGAAGCTGTTGCTTTACTGAAGATTCACAGACTGTTGTGTATATCTGGGTATTTTAAAGCACATTTACTACCGCTGGCTTATTCTGACGGGTCAAGAGAAGAAATAAACACTTGGACATTGTGAAGTTTTCCTTCTTTTTACCTTGAACATATTAAGGGACAGGTTTACATTTCATCCAAAAAGCAAAAAAAAAAAAAAGCAAAAAAAAAAAAAAAGCAAAAAGCCAATCTGTCAACTTGCTGCCTCAGTTTTGAAACAATGAATCTTTTACAAATAAATCACACCGAAAAAAAAATCATACAGGTGAAAAAAAAACACATGCAAAGAGTGCTTGTGGGACCTTTTACCCACACAAGATTTAGCACTTTTGATCAAAAGACCCACAGCGCTTTTTGCATAAGATTTTCGAGGGAAATATTTTCCTTTCCAGAAGCTGCAAGAGATGAAATCCTTGGGTAAAAGATGTAAAAATTCACAACTTTGCAATAAAGCAGGCTTATACGTCCCCGTCCCCCCACGCTTTCTCGAAGCCTCAGTCTGGCCTTAATCCTCAATATTACGCGATTTCTGCTTCTGCGAGCCTCCCTTTGCTAGTTCTGACTTTTCTGGTTCGCACTGCGAGATCATAACCTTACCTAACATGGCACCCCCTGGACATTCTCCTAGAGGGCAAAAGTTGCAGTGAAACCTTCCTCTCCGGCAGCTCGGCTGAAGGCGACCTCCTCGGACCGGCAGCCCGAGCTGTTTCATGCGGAGTCCGAAGTAGCGAAGCTCACTCCATGCTCGGGGTCTGCGTGAAGGAAAAGGAAGGAAGGGGGGGAAAAGGAGGGGGCACGAGAGAACGCGTTCTCCTTGCTCTCCGCGCCGCATGGGACGAGGTAGAACATCGCTCCCGGCTCTTCTTCAGGCAGGGTCCGGCGAGAAAGTGACAGCCAGCGCTGCTCTCTCCGCTCCGTCACTCTCTCTCCCCCCCAACGCTCAAGGATCTCTGGAGGTGGAGCTAGGGCCGCAGAGCACCGGAGCCACGCCTTCTCCTTGCAAGTGCCAGCCACCCTCCCTGTAAGGCTTGAAGCTCATTATACCGTGAACCTGCCCCTCCCCCCCCCCGCCCATTACCAGGCGGGCTCGGTTGTGCCACATGGTGCCTTCCAAGTGATCTCTTTTATCTTCTCGCTTGAAAAGCAGCTTTTGTAGTTTTTCTACAGACTGCTGTTGTTGGGTAGTTTCACTCGCTTAACCTCAGTGCTGACTTTTGAAAAAAAAAAAAAAAAAGATGAGGTCTAATTTAAATGTTTTATGATAAATAAATAAGATGCATTGTGACTGCCCTTACTTATAACCACAAGCTAGACATGGGAACACTTTTTAGGTGTTTCTGTCTTTTCCCACCTAGCTTTCACGAGGAAGTCATCACATATGACCTCCAGTAATGTCTCTGCTTTCTTGCTTTTATGTAGTCCATACTCTGGGAGCTTTGTGCAAAAAATGTGTTTGAAAGAGGAGGATGCAGCTCTCTCACGAGCGGTACCTACTGCCTGGCCACTAGGTGTCACTATGACTAGCTTTTCTCCCTCTCTCCAGCCTCTGTCGCACAGTGTTAATTTAACTCCAGCCTTGTGGAAGAATTAAACTCTGCGCTTTCACGGGGATCCTGCTTCGCAGGGACGTTCTCTACATTCATTGGGGGAATCTGGTTGGCCCTTCCTGGTTTCCTTGTCTGTTCTGCCTCTGCCTTACGAAACATTGCAGCAGCATTTACAGAAGAACTTTTATATCAGATTATTGAGCCAGGTTTAAAGGTTAGACAAATGCAAGGTAGGAGAAGAAGTTACACGCAGAACTAATGGAGACTATTCTACCACGCCGAAGCATACACCTGAATTAAAAAAAAATCTCCTGTAAGGATCCTCTTGGACCCATGATGTCCTGAAAATTTGGTGTGGATAGGACACTAAATAGAAAAAATATTGGGAGTTGGGGGTAGCTCATACATAGCCAAATGCGATCCCATGAGCCTTCTTTTCCTTTAGAAAGTAGGCAAAAAAGTTAAAAGTGTAAAAAGTTTGCAATTCAGTTTGCTCTGCATTGAAATAGCGCATTTAACTTTTGGAAGGGAAAAATGTTTACGCAGGAAAAAATGGGCAAGCAAAAAGCTGTGCAAAAAAATAATGCCCATCTTTAAATAGTTCTTTTTTTTTTTTTACGCTTTTCATTTATGAATGTTTAAAGTATATTCAAGATAAATACAAACTCATAACAATGCAGAATAGTGATACAGAAGGAAAAAAAGAAAAAGGATCTTACAACAGTAAACCGATCACTATGCAAACAAAAAGTCTACAGTATGAGGGAGAATTTCAAGGAAACAATTCAGAAAGCACAAAATTAATATCAAGGAAAGAAAAGATCACACGTGAACAACTAGAAAAGAAACACCAGCAAGAAAGAAAAGGAATTCAACCTTTACTTAAACTTCAAGTTCAGCTGAGTTAGTCAAGGTTAAGGAGCCTGAAGAAATAGATTCCAGTTTTTGAGACAGGGACAATAACTTTAAAATGAGCCTGCGTGCGCCCATGAATGCGAAGTGCACATACTCTGGAATTTTAGATCATCCATGAAAATGTGCGCAGATGATTTAAAAGGCACCTAATGCGCGTATGATTGCTCCTGTTAAGCAGTTACATGAAGAAATGTTTTTTCACGTATCTTCCTTAGGCATTTGTTGGCTTTAACACGCACATTTAAGAAGATTTAAAAACATGTATGCATGAAGGAAATAGCCAGTTTGCCTCATTAGTCCACCAGTTTGCCCAGTCTATTTCTAGGTCCTCCAGTCTCCTCTGATTCATCAGCCTGCAGTCCCCCCAGTGTACCCAGACCCCTCACCCAGTACCAGTCGTTTGAGGCCTAAACTGGTTTTCTTCAGGCTTACATCTCATCAAGAACAGAAGTAAATAAGAGCAGGTAACAGCCTGATGCAAGCTTCATGCATGGCATTTAAAATCTTGATTTACGTGTGGCTGCACCCTAGAAGACCCCTGACACGCCCTGTCTCCGCCTCTTTTTCCCATGCATTAGGTTGCTTACACATGTGCATATATACGCATATTTGGGCCATTTTAATTTATAAATTGCTTGTGCTTGGCCCCATTACTCACTCAGAATGCTGCTACCCGTATCCTCACTAACACCGGCAGAAATGACCACATTACCCCTGTACTCAAGGAGTTACACTGGCTTCCCATCACATCCCGAGTCTTCCACAAGACCCTTACACTCATCCATAAATCCCTACACAATCGAAACATGCTCTGGTTCAGTGACTCAGTCTCTACTATTTCGCACCTCTCCTAAACCCACCAGAAACCAATACTTGGCAGCCCTTCACACCCCATCACCTAAACTTACCAACCTTTCCTCCACCAAAGGCCGTGCGCTGTCCATTGCTGGTCCCACAGTATGGAATACCATGCCCACCCACTTACACCAAGAGATCTGCCTGAAGAAATTTAAGCAAAACCTAAAGACTTGGCTTTTCAAACAAGCTTATACTTGATCCGCTCCTCTTTCACGGCTCGATACAGTAAGGCCGCGGTAAAAACAGTGCGGCAGTGTCAGGCGCACCCTTCCTCCCCGCACGCACAGTTCTCGTCACTAACTCTCCGATACTGTCCTCTAATCGCATGCAAATGCATGCCGCGGCTGTGAAGCGTTAGGGAAGGGTTATGCCCGCGCAACCCATTTTACTGTATAGGCACTGTAACAGCGCCTATACAGTAACCTGGGTGCGCTGGTACCAGTCATTTCAAATGACATTTGAAATGACAGGCACCAGGAAGTGTAAAAAAGTTTAAAAAGTGTAAAAAGTGTAAAAAACAAAAAACCTGTGTGTTATATAAAAAAATAAAACAATTTTAAATACCTGTCGGAGGGCCGTGGGTCCAGGCGGCCGGTGGGCGGCGGGCAGACATCAGCGGCATCCGGTAGTCCCTTCTCCCTTCCTCCCTCCCTCCCCTGCCTGGATGAGCGCCAAAATCGCACGGGCGGGTCGGCAGCGGGGGGCGGCAGCAGGATCCGGGAGCGGCGGGTAGGCAGCAGCGGGGTCCGGGGGGGCAGCGGCAGCGGGGTCCGGGGGGGCAGCGGCAGCAGGATCCAGGGGCGGCAGCGAGATCCGGGGAGCGAGTAGCGGCAGCGTGTTCGATCGGGCAGGCAGGTAGGTGGCAAAATAAAGATGGCCGCCTGCACGGGAAAATCGTGCAATTGGCCGCTGAAGACGTGATGTCACCCCCCGTGACGCCAAACGTCGTGACGTCACGTCTTCAGCGGCCAATTGCATGATTTTCCCATGCAGGCGGCCATCTTTATTTTGCCACCTACCTGCCTGCCCGATCGAACACGCTGCCGCTACTCGCTCCCCGGATCTCGCTGCCGCCCCTGGATCCTGCTGCCGCTGCCCCCCCGGACCCCGCTGCTGCCTACCCGCCGCTCCCGGATCCTGCTGCCGCCCCCCGCTGCCGACCCGCCCGTGCGATTTTGGCGCTCATCCAGGCAGGGGAGGGAGGGAGGAAGGGAGAAGGGACTACCGGATGCCGCTGATGGCTGCCCGCCGCCCACCGGCCGCCTGGACCCACGGCCCTCCGACAGGTATTTAAAATTGTTTTATTTTTTTATATAACACACAGGTTTTTTGTTTTTAACACTTTTTACACTTTTTACACTTACCATAGCAGGCCCGAGCCTTGCTACTTTTTCGTTTGTTTTTTTTTTGCTTCGGGAGGAGGGGACCGGACGGGGCTGCAGGAGACCGGACGGGACCAGGGCGGGTAAGCAATGTTTTTACACTACACTACACTACACTAACTCCTACTTGGGGGAGGCGGTAAACTAGCAGGTTAAGGCCGCGGCAGAACAGCGGGTTACGGAGGAGATAATATCAGCGCCCGTTACAGTATCGCAGGGGAATAGCTAATTCCTTCATTATACAGCTTTTTCGTTCATTTACATGCTGGGTGCGGAAAGGGTTTAGGAAAGGGTTTAGGAAGCGCTAAGGACGCGTGAAACTGGAGACTGTATCGCTGGATGTCCTTACTCGTCTGTATTGTGCGCTCCCAGCACGTTACAGACGGGCAATCTTTAACTGCACGTTACTGTATCGACCTGTCAGTAAGCACATAGCTCATTCTACCCTCCCTGCCCTTCCCATGCTCCGTCTCAATACCTTCCCAGTATCCTCCACCTCTGCAATTTTAGTCAGCCCCTTTCCCTCTATCTCACCATCCCCTACACCTCCAATCTCTCCTTCCACCCTACACCTTTTTTTTTTTCGCAGATTGTAAATTTTGCCTTTCATAGCAATCTGATTGTGATTACTATATCGCATTATACCATGCTACACTGTATAGACTTTTCAGGCCTTGATCTTTCGATAGCCTCTTTATCCCTCAATAATACTTATTACTAGATATTATTCCCTGTATATTTATCCTGCCCTTACGTTCATATTCCCTGATCCTTTTGTTTATCTTAGTTTCGCTCTGTTGTTATAATATAAACAGTTATTTATTACCAATGTTCTTCCTGACAACCCTCCCCTTACTTTACCCTATTTTAAGCTATTATTAATCCAGTTCAGAGTTTTTTTGTAAAGCCTGTTTGCTAAATTTATGGTTATATGGAAACCGATGTGATGTTCCTCTACTAATGTCGGTATATATAAATTTTCAAGTAAATAAAAATAAATAAATATATTGGCTTTTTAACGCAAGCAACTTATTCTCTAACAAACCTTTCAAATTAATTTGCTCAAAAACACAACAGATTTACCCTGATAAAGAGCCTCGCGCTTGTAATGATACCTAAGGATTAACAAAGCTCCAGTCTGGTGTGTTGTTGAGTGAATAGCTAAATATTTCTACCTCCTACCCTGCATATTGTAGGCTAGGTTTGGAAAAATATACATTTTTGATTGCAAAAACACATCACATCCAATTTATGAAAAAAAAAATAATCTTAGGACCAGTTCCTGTCTGACTCAAAAGCAAAAGTCACAAACATTGGGCCCTTCCCCAGACATATTTTATTCACCGCTTCTGATTCCTGAGTCAGATTCATAGAGGAGTTAATACTGTCTGCCCCCAAATGCCCAGACTAATCATTCTTCTTACTGCTGGGGAGATAATACCCAGAACTGTCGAGGAACGAGCTTCTCTTTTGAATGAATTGATAGGTGGAACATTTGCACAGGATAATTGCTCAAACACAAATTTAGATTTTAGACTGTATGTGTTCTAACCTGCAATTATCTGTTCTCTGCCTATAAAATCACAATCTTGTTTTCTATGAGATGAACCTTCTCCTTTACAAAAAAACGCCCTTCTTTTTTGAAAGCGAAAATGTTCATGTCCAGAAGCAAAACAGCAGAAGCAAATTAACTGTAGTAATAGCCATCTCGTAGTGCATAATAACTTTCTGAACCTCTGTCAAGGTATTATTTGTAGGAATCCAACCTGCTAGAAGCTCAATTACTTGATCACAATAGAGGGTTCTACCTCTTTTCCAGCATCCCCTGAAGAGGAAGGATTGCCCTGAAGAGCAATATCTCAGTAAGTTCACCACCTTGACAATGTCATAGTAACATACATAGTAACATAGTAGTGTCGGCAGAAAAAGACCAAATGGTCCATCCAGCCTGCCCAGCAAGCTTCCCATGGTAGTAAATGCCACTCCAACTGCTGCGCCGTGCAGGTTACCCCCAGGCCCACTACCCCATGCTGTTTTTTCATTCATTCCCATCCTCTAGCTTTTAGGGATCCACAGTGGTCATCCCACGCCCCTTTGAAATCCTTCACGGTTTTAGTTTTCACCACTTCCTCCGGAAGGTCATTCTAGGCATCCGCCACCCTCTCCATGAAGAAATATTCCCTGACATTGGTTTTAAGTCTTCCTCCCTGGAGTCCAAATCGTGACCCCTAGTTCTACTAAATTGTTTCCAATGGAAAAAGGTCTGTTGTTGACCATGGTTCATTAAAACATTTCAAGTATCTGAAGGTCTGTATCGTATCACCCCTGCTCCTCCTTGCCTTAGGCTTACAGCCATTTGGGACCTATCACATCAGTAAGGACTCTGACACTTGGGACAGAAGTTGCAAGAGGACTCCTTCCCCCAGCAGACTCTCTGTGGGGCGGTCCTGTGCTAGCTGGCAGCGATCTCACTGTCGTGCCGAATAACTACACCATAAAAAGTCTAGTTATTCGGCGCAAAATAGGCAGCGAAAAGGCTCCTTACCTTTTCGCTATCTGCGCCGTCCTCGCAGATTCAGCCCCGGTGACGCCCCGACTCCTCCTCTTCCGGGGTCGACTCCGCCCTAATGTAGGTAGCGCAGGCGTGCGATAGCCGTAGAAAATAAGGCCCTAAGTCTTAAGACTGACCTGGGAATCCCCCTGGTGCCGCTTTTATTTTGCTTGACTAGATTTGGCCGCCTTGTTAATTTAGGGTGACTTCTGGCCTTAACCATCCAGCGCCAGCACCTGCTTCAAGCGGACCAGCCTTGGTTTAGGGCACTACATGGATGGAGGCCAGGGTTTGCGGGCTATCCCCCATATACGTCATCCCTAGCGGTTTCACGGCAATGAGGGAAGGAGAGGCTGCAGTTCTCAGCCAGGGGGATGGGCTTCTTCTGGCAAATGTTTACCCCATTTTTTTTCCTGAGGCCACATCTACTATGGCGTGAGGCCCAGTCAGGACAAGAGAACATTATCTTGGGTATATTAATAATTGTCACTGGTCCATGCTCCCGGCCACTCTCCCAGTCACAATCCGGCTGGGATGTTCTAGTTAAATAAATTGAAATGTTGGTTAAATCTTTGGGGGTGTTTCTGCATGGTCCTGCTGTCCGACTCCTCCTTGCAGCTTCCCCTGGTTCCTCCCAAGGAGGACCCCCCAGGTCAGGTACTCCAATCTCCATTGCATACTTTTCCCCATTCCTTCCAGGGTGTCACAGCTATGGAATTGGGTTTTTTCATCCCAGTGGGTAAACTGGGCTTAAGAAAAAAAGTCCAGTTTGTCCCGGTAGTTCAAAGTCTCTATTACCTTGTTTTGTCAAACAACAACAGATCCAAAATCATGCAGTTAGAAATCAACTCTTTCCTTAGGCTTCATACATGCTGCTCGCAGTTGCTTCCTCCACAGCCTAGGATTGGCTAGCGCTCTAAAGGCCTGGTTCCAGGGGAGCCAGGCCCTTCTGCACCTCCCACCTTAGTTTGCACCTGGGGTTTGTACCAGCGGTGGATTCCCGATGAAGACTGGCCTGGGGATTCGCCGCCCAGGCTGGCCCAGGAGATAGCACGTGGTCTGCTGAGAGTGGCTCTGTCACGGCCTCGCTCGGCAGACCACGTGACTAGCGCGACCGGCCCACTGGGGGATGCCCGATCCCCCGATAGGCCAATCCGCCCTTGGTTTGTACTGCCCCTTTCACTATGGCTGCAACTACATCCACCCAAGGCAGTGTTCACTTAAAGCACTTGACCTGGTCTCCCAGGTCCATTGGGTTAAGCTCATCTTCAGGGCTGCTCAACACCTCCACCTCCATCTCCTCTCTCTCTTTTCCTGGTTCAAACGGAACTTTTTCCTGTTTCTGCCCTCCTTCTGACAAGCTCTCAACCTTCTCCCAACCCACCTGGGCTCTCTCCTCCCCTCGATGGGGTAAAGCCTGGTGGTTCCTCCCCCTCCCGAACCCTGGAGTCTTATGGGAGTTGGGGTCTGACTCCTATTCTGGCTTCTTTTACTCACTGGATCTCCTTCTCAGGTTTTCCTTACAGGCTGCTTTCTTTTATTGACCAGGGGAATATAATACCCATCACATAATGTAATTAAGAATTGATATATTTACAATAAAGCTGCAGCTGCCTTTTTTCAATAAACATGGCTGCATTTATTTGTCTAAACAAGGTCTCAGTTGGGAGTGTGGAGAGGAAGAAGTGATAGGAATGGTCATGGATGCCCTCATTAAGGAACTAAGCAATTAATTAACACACTTTTATAATGTACATGCCTTTAATAATTGTAAGGGGGAAGCCAGACCGTAGCTAATTAGAAAATGATGATTACTTAAAAATAATGTACTCAAATTGTTTGAAAACAGAGTTTAAAAAAAATATATATGTATTGGTTATTCCATTCTGCAGGTTCATTGGCAATATATCATGTATTTATTTATTTATTTATTTACCCTTACTGAATCGCCTGGCAAAAGCTCTAGGTGATGTACAACAGTAAAAATACAAAAGAGAAACACATTAAAAATTATACAACACAAAATCAAACTAACAATTAGTGCTAACGAAATCAATGAAATAAAACAATAAAATCAAAGGATAGGAAATGAGATCACGAAACAGAATGTAACGAGCATTCAGTTCAATACCCAAAGCACTGCTTGCTCAAGGTTTCATGGAAAAAGGAAGCCTCCAGATTTGAGAATTATTATGTATGCAGATCTTTCTGCAAGTTGTAACTATGCCCTTCTGGCTATTTTGTCTCTTGCAAGGCAAATAAAAATCCCACTGCAACAGAATATACATTCAGAAACAGGCTTGATATCTTTCAATTACTTCTATTTTGAAATAGAAACCTTGACAGCTTTTACAGAATTATTTTAAATCAGAAGTGTTGTTTTTTCTAAATACTAAATCAGTTTCTTCCATTTTACATGGGCCAGAACATTGACCTTGCTTTAATTTTTTAAAGCCTTCGTCAGTTGTAAGCTGCTCTTGCTTGATGCAGACCAGTTCTGACAACTGTCTGCGCGAGCCTAGAATTGCCGGCTGCCTCATTGAATTCAGTGCCGGACGATCGGATCATCCAGCATGAAATTGCACATGCCAGCACCGCACGGGGCAGTTTTTTTTTTTGCCTTGCACCAGCATGGTTAGCAGCACCTTCCTTAATAAACCATTCCCAGTAACTCACAGGCTTGGGCCCTCCTTTTAAATGCATTTCGATGAAAGCGATTTGTCTAGGTATCGTGTCCCCAGTTGGGACACCGTTTATACCGAAGGAGACTGCAGCCCCTTCTTCCCACTCCAACACTGTCACCACCCCTGCTAATATAAACCTGGGTCTTCCCTGAACACAAACATCCAGCACCGGTTTCCTTCTGAGCTTCTCCTCTCTGGAAACTGCCATGTAGTCTTCCCTCCAGAAATGGCTCCCCAGGAATGACTGCCACAACCATAAATATGTGATAGTATTCTGCTGAAAGGAAAAAGACCACACGATCATAGGCCTCCTCTACAACAAATTCCTTCCTAACATATCTTGTTCTTAAAAACAAAACTCTTGGCCCCCTCCCCAATATAAAGCTTATATAATATTTGCTATACTGGTCAAATTATGCTGCAAAAAGCCTTTCATACCAAAATTATTGATTAATAAGAACTGTGTCAAATTTTGGCCAGCTATGCAATGGATTTTCTGACATAATCGACTGTTGACTAAGAATCTGAGTAATTAATTATTTCATTGGTAGGAACTTCATTGGTGAAAACCTCTTATTCTATTTATAGAATCCCCTCCTCCATCCCCATCATGCCTTATCTCAAAGGCAATACCAGTATGTCCTCAAATGACACCTCGCCCATCTTCAGAAGTCCTCCAGTCTGTCTTACTTTATCTAGGAAGTGATGGAGGCAGGAAACAGTTCTCTGACTTGCATAGCTCACAAGCAAATCAGTGTAATGAAAATACAAGACTAGGCCATGGGGACTCTAATCTGCTTCTCTGTCAGGTACAGAACTTTTCAGGAATCTAAACTGTAAAATAAAAATTACTTCATTTGATCACCTAGCAAACTCATGAAAACGTCTGTTACACAAGTAAATAATATAACTCGGAGAGCTGCTTTTATAGTGCTGAAGAATATTGTTGTACAGTATCATACTTAAGGAAAAAAATAATACTGTTAATTATGGATAGAGGATGATATTCAAAGGTTTTGTTCTAGTAACTTTTGGCATTACCAGGACACAAAACAAGATTTCAAAATTTCTCCCTGCTCTCTGGCTAAATTTTGTCTGGGTAACTCATCACCCACACAAGTTAGAAAGATAAAGTGAGGGGTTCCCATAGGTGGTCGTTAAATTTTAGCTAGTGAGCGCTGATGTTCAGTTCAACCAAACTACATTTAGCTAGGTGAGTCTGGTTGGACAAATAACTGTCCTAAAGTTACCCCGAGTAACTTCCCCTCTCAGTGGCCCCTGAATATTGATATCAATATTGATAATATGGGTTTTAGTGACTTTTGCATGCATCTGGGATCCCAAAGCACTTTGCAAGAATAGTTCAACAGAGACATTCATAAAACCATCTCTGGTCTGCATTGTCGTGCATTGTCACTACTTGTATACAACCTCACAACTTCCGGAGAGGGCAAGGGAGTAAATGACCAATAGCACCACCAGCATAGATTTTAGCAAGGCTAAACGCTATTGCTTCCTCTTTTCCTTCTATTGCTAATCTCTCTTTTAGCGCTTCACACTGCTTTTTCTGAAAACATACATTTTGGATTAAAACTGAGAAAGTACTTAGAATCCAAGGCAGAGTGAAACAATACAATGCAAAGCAAAACCCAAAATCTAATAGTGGTGACAGCAGCAGCCCTCGCTGACCTTTTCACCTGTTTTGTTTTCCCACAGATAGAAGCCAGAAGATGTAAGTATTTTATTTTATTTATTTAGAGATTTTTATATACCGCAGTACGTAAAGATATACATCACCGCAGTTTACATTTAACAATAACTTAGCAACAGGCTTTACAATTGACATTATTAATAAATATTAATTAGAATTAATTACAAAAAAAACCCAAAACAGAATAGACGGATAAACAGGCTGTACAGACCGTGGACCATCCATTATAGTTTAACCTACAAAATTGAAATTGAGTTAACTAAAAATATTTATGAACCAACGCTAAATTATAGAGCATATAATACAATAATAGAGCTGAGAGTGGTTACAATTTCTAAATTGAACAGGGGAAAAATCTATTATATACAATCAATTAAAAGTAGCCAAAAGTACATAGTAGAGCTCATCAGAGTGGTTTCACGGCATCCAGCGTCGGTTCCAAAACAAGCTGTGACAAAGGTGTGTTCCTACAGTACAGTGGAAGGCCAAGTCAGCTGTTGTGTGCCAGACATGAATAAGAAGAGAGGGATACAGGCAAGGAAGAGTTATAGATGATATCACACATGGGAGCCATTTGCTTAAGACCTGCAGTGAGCTCTTAGGAGTAAACAATTGGATGACCTACAGCCTACAGAGATGTAAAGCTGTTGATAAATGTTTCTCGTCAAGAGCTACCTGATGGCTTTCCTGCAGCCACATCAATAAACGGGCATGTGCAGGAACCACAGGCACCAGAATTGAAGAATTGGGTCCCCTGTTTTACTGATTGACAGATAAATTAAGTGTTGCATGCGATGACTGTAGAGTTGTCTTCTCGGTGTAGGAAGAGGTGGCTGGTGATTGCCTCCTGAAAAATCTGAGGACAACTGTGATGTGGGGGTGGCGCTATCTCTGCCTTTCTACACAAAATAAGACTGGAAAACACCCAACTTATCTTGGAAATCTCACGAACAGTCACATGTTTTGTATAAAGTAACCTCCTCATTTTGTGCACTTTTTCCTTAATATATAACCCAAGCTCAAAAAGCAAAAGAATGCTTGTTCTAAATATGAGTTTGGCGCCAAGTTTTACAATGTTTGCTTAATTTTTAGCAAGTCTTGAATTTGCATGGCAACTTAAAAAAAAACATGTTTTATAACTCAGTGACCTGCATGTGTGTGTTACGGTTGCCCCTCGTGTGCGTGTGTATGTGTCTGCATGCTACAGGCATTTCATCTGTATCTCCATGGAGGGGGTGAGGGATAGGAGTGGCTGCAAGGGGCTGTGGAAGTGGAGAAGGAGATGGAGTGGGAGAAGTGTGTGTGTGTGTGTGTGTGTGTGAGGGGTGGTGCATGGGTAAAGAGTGTGGGGAATATAGGTTTATGCCTGAATTGTGTCTTGCAGTTGCTCTGGAGGTGGAAGGAGAGGCGTGTGCCTGAGTGAGTGAGAGGAAATGTGGGTAGGGTGTGTGTGTGTGTGTGTGTGGGGTGGGGGGGTAGTTATGTGAGTGTGCTGGAGTAAGAGAGTGAGGGATACATCCCAGTATATACCCCATGCATACACACCTACCATCCTTACATCCCCCTCACTGACATATCCACATCCCCTTACCCTCCTATACAATCCCTCCAATTTACACCGATCTCCCTCTCTCCCTTATTGGCCCCACACTCCCTCTGCCATCCACCTGGTCCTCTCCCCCTCACACCGCTGCCTCCTTATCACCTCTCCTCCCCCTCACATACCCTCCTACATCCTTTTATCCCTACCAACACCTCACAAACACCCCCTCCCACAACCCACAACTATACACCCTCATAACCTTGCAGTCCCTACCTCATCTTCAGCTGGCAGGGCATGCCTCTCTTTTATTGCGGTTTCTCCGAAAGGAGTTATTTGGGTTAGGAAGAACCGTTTCGCTAACACCCACTTAACTGTATGAATGACGTTGTTACCCAGCGACGAGCCTGTCCTTCTGCAGCGCGGTATCTACTGTCAGTCCGACATGACTGCAGCAATCATGACAAAGAGGCTCTTATCAAAAGTGCTCTGTGCGTGGCTGCCGATTTTCATGCTGATGGCTGTTTGCCAATCTATAATAACAATGAGCCTGATTTTCAAAAGGAGTTTCAGGGCCTGATTTAAGGGGGCCCTTAAATGGCTGAATAAAGGCTCCTGAATGTGACTTGAAGCACCGAAAGCTGGTACAGGCATGGACGCAACCTAAATTAAGGTGCCTTATTTAGGGGCCCGGTGATGAATATATATGCGCTGAGTGGCTAAATTCATTCCCCCGCCCTGCCCCCGTCCCTGGGGATACTCAAATATCTGGGAAACTACGCTATCTGACTCTGCCTCTGAGATCTGGAATTCTGGGGGCCATACCGGTGGTTGCAAATGGGGGGGGTTCTTCTTCCTCTTTATATAAATCACATTACTGTGTTTGCACGGCTATGCACATCTAAAGTGGTACAGTAATCTTGACAGTCTTAAGTAAGCAAACCAACGAAAACACTTTGCATAGCAATACATATGTTACAGGGGTACTTTTCAAAATTATGTTTCCTCTAAGGTGCACCCTGAAAAACAAGGCAGCAAACCACCTCAAATATCAATACAAATAAACAGAAAAAATTTGTGAGAAAACAAATCTCGTAAAACTATACAAATTCTTACAATGGACTTGGCATCAGAACTAGCAGAGTGCTAAAATGTATCTGATGTCTCTTGCCACGCAATGGGCTTCAGGCATTTTCGAATAAAGCACTCATTTATTTATCACTTGACAGTTTGCTGAAACCTGTTATGCATCTCCAAGTTACACTAATTATTCCACAAAACAATCCCTATGGGAAAGAGAAAAATATTTAGCTTTTTCATGAATTCACCGCTCAACACCAATATTCAAACAAATTCCCAACATGCCCTGACATAGGCCCATGTTTCGACAGGAAAACCCATCTTCCCCAGGGGTCAAATTATCTAAAATGAACATATTATTAAAAAGAGAAAAAGCTAAAACTATCATTTTATTCAAACTTAAAACAACAATATATCTCCCACCTTTTCATATAGCATCTTAACTCATTCACAAAGTGGTGGTGGCTGAAACACAGACGCCGCCATTACTCCTCTAAGGTGCCCACATACGTGACTGCACAGCATTCCTGCACGGCCATGCACGCCACAGCTCAGGCTGCACACGACCCGATGGGAGCTAATGTGGCCACTACTTCAGCTGCTCTGTCCCCTGCCTTCCTCTGAGCCTGCACTGCGAGCGTATTGGAAACCAATGGGTGGCATTTGCTGAGGCCAATTATAGATTTAGGATTTTGGCGCCCCCTAGGCACTGTTGGTACTGTTGTCTCCTGCCGCCCCCCTCCTCTCTCTTCTGTGGCAAAAATGTAAAAACTCTGAAGCAAATTGGCCAAACATTTCCATCTCATACATTAAATTATAAAAATAGTCTTACATTATAATTATTAGTATAATTTATTTTATTTTTATTGGATCAAGAAAAGTGATCTCAATTATCAGAACAGGAAGAAGACCTCAGGGACGGGGAAAGGCAGGGAGGAGGATCAGGAATGGAGTGAGGAGAGAGTGAGAAGAAACGAGGACTAGGGATGGAGAGGATGGGAGATGGGAATGATTAGGATTCTGGGATGTGGAAGAGGAGAAGGGAGTAGGAGGGCTTGGGGAGTGGGTTCTATGACCTGTAGGAAGGAAGGAAAAGAGGTTCAGGATCAGGTGGACAGAATCAAAGATCAAGGGAGGGAGGATCTGAATTGCATTGGGTGGGGAATTCCTCCTTGCATCCTCTCTTTAATACATACACACACACATACTTGGCACCAATACATTCTGTCTCACACACAGACCTACGTCCCCAGCCGATCCTCCTCTCATCCTCCAGCCTTTCTTCCCACCCTCTAATGACCTCTACTCAGCTCCTCCTAATCTCCCCAGGGGATCACCCTTTGCTCTGTCTACTTCAGTCTCTTCTGATCCCTGCATGCTGCCTGGAGGGGAGAGGCTGGATCGGGGAACAGAGGGCTGTTCTCCGCTGAGTGAGATTCAGCACAGCTGAAAGGCAGCAAATCTTCAACCAGCCTCCTGCTCCTCCCCCCCCCCCCCAACCCCCCAGGTTTCTGCTACCCTAGGCACAGGCCTAGTGTGCCTATTGACAAATCCAGGGCTGGCTGAGGCTAAACTCATCCTTTACCTTCCTGACAGTGTCTTGTCCATGTGCTGGGGACAGTGCATTGCAGAGAAGAAAGAGAAAAGGGGGAGCATGGTAAGAGAAAAGACAGAGAATAAGAATCACACCCGCACCCCCACCCCATAGGGTTGCCAACTGGTTTTGGACAGGACAGCCAGGTTTTCAGCTGTACAGTGTCCAGTTAGAAGTACTGTACAGACACTGACAATCTGATTTTTGCAAGAGGCTCCTTCTCTTTCCCACAGTTTCCTGGTTATAGGGAAAGACAGAGCAGAGAGCTGAGCTGTGCTCCTGCCCACTTGCCTCCTTTCCTGTGTTGTGATTGGATGGAATGGGGAGAGGAGGCGGGGCATAGCACAGCCCTCAGTTCCCAGTGGCTCCACAGATCTCTGCAGCAATGCATTCTGGGTCCTTCCCCCTCCCTCACTGAGTGCTGGGCCAAGACCCAAGGGAGGGGCTGCAGGGAGCCGGCTGAGGGATACAGGAACAGAGGAGGGAAAGTTGGATTAAGAGACAGTCAGAGTCACAGGGTGAGGAAAGGGAGAGACAGAAGGGACACAGAGAAAAGGGGAGGGAAAGGAAGATGGTCACATGAGCAAGGGAGGAAAGAGACAGGGGGGGGGGGTATGGAAGGAAAGAAGGAAGGTCACAAGGAAGGAGAGAGCCACAACGGGAGCATGAGGGAAGGTGGGAGACAGATGGGGGAAGGAAAGGAAGAGACAGGAGAGGTACAAAGGAGACAGAGGGGCATAGGAGGAAACAAGATAGATAAAGAGGAAGTCATGGGGAGGAGAGGGAGAAGGGGGAGAAGGAGGGAGGGAAAGACGAGCATGGGAAGGGAGGGGACTAGAGACAGGAGGGCAGCACAAGAGAAGAGTGCACAGAGGAGGGAGAGGGCATCTTGAGAAACAGGTGGCACAAGGGAGACACAGAGGAAAGGCTGGGAAGGTTTTAAGGAAAGGGAGAGTGAACCACCTGTGTCTGAGGTAGGAGGCTGTGTGTTTGGGAGACTGTGCATGTTTGTATGAGAGAGATGGCTGTGTGTGTGTGTGTGTCTGACAGAGGAGGCTGCGTGTATGAGAGAGAAGGCTGTGTGTTTATGGGGAAGAATGGAGGTGAGTGTGTACTAGAAAGGCTTTAGTTGTGATAGAAAGTAAAACTGCATGAGAGAGGCTGATGTGTTTGAGGATAGTTGAAATATTTTATAAACAAAGTAAATTGAGTGGGTGCTTGAAAGCCAAGTAATGAGTGGATCTCTCCCACTCCCCCCCCCCCGCTTCCCCTCCCAAAGCATGAAGTTTAGTAGGGTGTCCAGTTATGGTCCATGGAAAAGTCGGCCACCCTAACATAAAAAAAGACAAAATAGGGAATGCATGTCTGGTATATGTCTGAAGACCTTCGTTTTCAGTTTTTATTTTATTTTTCTCAGGGATTTTTATCTGTGCATACTATAACAAGAACAGTACAGCAGTCGTGTGTATACTTAGCCAGGATGAAGATTCAGACAGTTAAATGCTATAGAAATTAGGAAGGCTAAACATTTAGGTAACCCAATAATAATGGGAGATTTCAATTACCCCAATACTGATAGGGTAAATGTCTCATTTGAACATGCTAGAGAGATAACATTTCTAGATGCCATAAATGACTTCTTCATGCATCAGCTGGTCCTGTAACGGATGATAGGGTGGAATACTATAGATCTAATCCTTGCTATAGAACAGGATCTGGTGCAAGAGGTAACAGTGGTGAGGCCATTTGGCAATAGTGATCATATCATAATCAAATTTAATATAATCATGAAGGGAGAACATTAACAAAAACTACAGCAGTAGCATTTAACTTTCAAAAAGGAAACTATGATAAAATGAGGAAATTAGAAAAAAATTAAAAGAAGTGGTTGAAAAGGTTTAAAGTTTGCATGTGGTGTGGAAGCTGTTTAAAAGCACCATCTTGGAAACCCAAACTAGATGAATTCCATGCATTAAAAAAGTTAGAAAGAACAAACTACCGCCAACATAGTTAAATAGTGAGATGAAAGAGATGATTAAAGCCAAAAGGACATCTTTGAAAAACTCAAAGGTGGATCCAAATGAAGAAAATAAAGAGCATAAGCATTACTAAGGCAGGCCAAAAGAGAATTTGAAAATACATTTTCTGGAGAGGTAAGAACTCAAAAATATTTAAGGTATATTTGAAGCAAGATACCTGTGAGAGAATTGGCTAGACCACTAGATGACGAAGGGGCAAAAAAGGAGCTGTTGCACCCGTCGGTTGCAGATGGCTGCGACCTTTACTTCTCACCTCTCTTTTCCTTGCTACAGCGATTCTCAAGGCCGTGGCGGCCTCAGCCTGCAAACACCGCCTTCCTCAGCATCCCCGGGACAGCGTGGGTGATCCCGTCCACCATCTTGAGTTGTGGATTACTTAGGGCATGCGCGCGCACGCCAGGCCCTCTCTTATTGACGTCATGATGGGAACCTCGGGGTAGTCCCCTCCGCATGATGTCACCCGCTTGATGTATTTATCCCAGCCAGCCTAAGCTTCCTACGAGTTAGGAAGGACTTCCTTCTTGCTTATTCCACTCCATTCAGAGATGCTTCACTTCACTACTTCATGAACTAGAACACCTTAGGTACCCGCTCCTCGGGGACCTTGTTACATCCTGGCTATCCACTCCTTGGAGGGCCTTGCTGCCTGGAGATTCTTATCTTCCTGATTCAGGACATCGTGAGTTCAGCCTAGTGAATTCTACTTCTGCTTTTACCTCCTAGCTGAAGGAACCGCAGGCGTACCTCGTGCCTCAGGCCACTACCGTGCTCATTCCAGCTACCCTTCTACACTCCGGAGTAAGTACCATCGCCTTCTTCGCTCTGCTGACCTTCTGCAGCTCTCTGGACTTCTACCAGCTGATCCTCAGCATACCCCGCACTGCGGGATACTACCGGATCCCTCCAGAGAATTACTATCAGGAGAAGACTTCCCTGGCGTATCCCGCTCTGCAGGCCACTACCGGGGATATCTGCACTGAGCTGCTTTACTACTTTGGACAGTGTCTTCTCTCCATGCTGTGGGTATTTCCCACGAATTCAGTACAATTAAGTCTGTCTCATCTGTATCCATTTCTACTGAGGCCATGCCTACCGCAGTGAGTCCTCACAGGGCTCCTCCCTGTGGGTGGAACCAACTCTCACTATGGTCCAGGGTCCACAACCACACCAGATTATAACAGGAGCTCAGTAAAGACAAGGCCATAACAGAAAAACTAAATTAATTCTTTGGCCTATACTCAGGAGGGTTTTGGGAAGATACCTACATCTGAAACACTCTTTGAGGGTGATGATTCAGAGAAACTGAATCAGATCACAGTGAACTGGGAAGATGTATAGTAATAGAGCAAATTGACAGACAAAAAAAGTAACAAATCACCGGAACTGGATGAGATACACTCCAGAATTCTGAAAGAATTTACACATGAAATTGTTAATTTATTACTAGTAATCTTCAGCTTCTCATTCAAATCAGCTACAGTGCCTGAGAATTGAAGAGTGGGCCATGTTTTAAAAAGGATTCTGGGGTGATCCAAGAAACTACAAACTGGTGAGCCTGACATCAGTGTTGAGCAAAATGGTAGATGCTCATCTGAAGAATAAAATTACTGGTCGTATGGATAGATACAGACTAATGGAACAGAGTCAGCATGGATTTAGCAAAGGGAAGTCGGGAAGTCTTGCCTTCTAAACCTATTTGATTCTTTTGAAAGGGTTAACAAACATTTGGACAAGAATGAGCCAATTGATATAATGTATTTGGATTTTCAGAAGGTGTTTGACAAAATCCCTCATGAAGAAATCAATGGATAGGAGGTAATGTCCTATTGTGAACTAGTACCCGACTAAGGGGGTCATTTTCCAAGGAGTTACCGCAGGAGATAATTCCACACATCACGCTAACGCAATTTGCAAATGCTTAATTCAGGGGGCGGTACATTGTGTGCTAGAGGCTGGTAAAGGTTTATTAGAGAGAGAGAGAGAGAGTGAGAGAGGAGACGTACGAACAGAACAGTGGTCTCTTGTGAAGATTTGCTGGCCTTCGGAGTGAGGAAACTCATTCCAAGATGAGATTTGGGCAATGTTCTCTCAAACCAGCTTGTTGTTGCCCAGGTAGAGTGTCCATCAAGCTAGTTTGAGAGAACATTGCCCAAATCTCATCTTGGAGTGAGTTTCCTCACTCCGAAGGCCAGCAAATCTTCACAAGAGACCACTGTTCTGTTCGTACGTCTCATGTTGAATGTGAAAGCAGCCCCCAACCCCCTACACTCATACCTAATCCCCACCTTGAGTTACTAGGTGGGCCTACCATAGGGATACAAATACCTGTCTAGGGAGTAGACACTATAACAAGTCTCTCTCTCTCTCTCTCTCCCTCCCTCTCCCCCTCCCCCTCCCCCTCCCCCCCCCTTTTGTGCACTGTGAATACATTTGTGCCTCATTTGCATGGGAAACGCCCCTTAATGCGTTACCAATGCGATATTGGAAAATGAGAGACAATAGAGAGTAGGACTGAATGGTCATTTCTCTCGATGAAGAAAGGTAAATAGTGGTGTGCCCCAGGACTGTGGTGCTTTTTAATATATTTATAAATAATCTGGGAAGGGAATGGTGAGTGAGGTGGTCAAATTCGCAGCTAACACAAAATTATTCAAAGATGTTAGATCATGAGCTGATTGTAAGGACTGGAGGGCATTGGGACTCTACATGACAGATGAAATTTAATGTAGATAAGTGCAAAGTAATATAGAGAAGAATATAGGAAGTGTTATAGGGAAGTCTAATCCAAGCTATAGGTACACAATGCTGGGTTTTATATTACCAAATGAATGCACTAAAAAATATATCTTTAGAGGGATATATATCTTGAAACTCTATAATGCCACTTGAAATCACCTCTTAACTGATGATTTTTGCAAGAATAATTATTTACTATGCATATCTTAATGTGCAGTTTTTAGACTCTCGTATGAGTTGACGAGAATTTATACCACTGTTGTATGTGATTAAATAAAAAATGTGCGATATTTTATTAAAGAAAACATTTTTTATGGGACAGAGAGGAAGGTTTCATACTACCTTTTGTTTACCACTGCAGTTGGGTAATATATTCTTTGTAATCATCAACCAACCTTCTCCGGCCAAGTTTTTTAATATATTTTTATCTATGTAGTGTGAATTTAAAATCCTTAGCGTTAATGCCGTATCAATGTGCGAGTTTAAAGCACCCGCTTGTTTTTACTAATGTCAAGACTTTGATCTAGGCATACAACCGACTTATCTGTTTAAGGTGAACTGTGTCTGGTATTCAGAGGTGATTTCTGTTGGGTCTGCTGGTTCACCCAGTACAGCTGGGCTGTGCCACCAGGGAAGCAAGGGTAATGTCCTGTAGCACTTGGAAGACCTTGTGGGAGTTACTTCAGATGTCCTGAGAAATACCGCTGAGAAGAATTTTGAGAAGGGTTGCTAGTATTAATGGGATTTTTTTTAATGAAGACTAATTAGGATGCTTGAGAACCAGAATGCTCTGCTAAAGGATGAGGAAGTTTAAAATCTGTTTGTTTTGCTTTGCTGCTTATCTCTTCTGTGAAACCTGTGACTCATCCGTATCCACTCCCCTCCCCCCACCCCCTTGTTCAGTTCTGGTTCTAGGCACGGGGGGGGGGGGGGGCGCGTGGAAAGGGTCATGGACCATGTAATGCCCCAAGACCTCTAAGGGTGTGCAGAGAAAAAATTGTCGCTTCATTTCCATTTAGTCACCAGAGATCCCCTGCCCACCCCCCACTGCAATCCCCACTGCTTCCAGAAACAGCTATTTCCCCAGAGAAACCTGGTCACAGGCCCCCTTCTCGCTTCGCCAACTCCCAGCCCCTCCCCTTTGTTAAACGAGAGCCCCCAGGAGTTGACCCTCCCCACTTTAGCCCACTCTCTTGACCCCCCCAGACTCCAACATCCTCCCTGGTGGTCTAGTGGGGGGGGGGGCCTGCAGTGAACCCTCCACTTTCCAGACTCAGCCAGCACCATTTTCCAAAATGGCAGCGATTAGCCCTTTGCCCTATCATCTAACAGGGACTACCGATTCCATTGGGTTGCCCCTGTGATATGATAGGGGAAAGGGCCAGCTAACTGGAGTCAGGAAGGTGGACAAGGGTGGGTGGGTGAGCCAGCACCCAGAGGCGCCTATGCTTTAACAAAGGGAAGGAGTTGGGAGTGGGGCCTAAGACCATATATATATATATTTTTTTTTTTTAATAAACAATTTTCTGAGTAAACAGCCACCTTCAGGGGTGGTGGAAGAGGGAGTGGGACAAAAGGTCTCCAGAGACCCTTGGATTGGGATGTTTGTTGGGGGTAACCTGTGCATACTATTTGCAAAGAATGGGGCAGATTTTAAAAGCCCTGTGCGCGTAAATCCAGCTGGATTTACGCGTGCAGGGGGGTTATGCGCACCGAGCCTATTTTGCATAGGCCCGGCGGCGAGCGCAAGACCCGGGACGCGCGTATTTCCTGGGGCTTTGAAAAAGGGGCAGGAAGGGGGTGGTGGCGTGGGCGGGGCACCGATCCGGGGGTGGTCCGGGGATGGGACCGAGGCCCCCGGCACAGCGGCCGTGCCGGGGGAATCGCGCGCCGGCAGCTGGCCGGCGTGCGCAAGTTGTGGCAGGCATAAATAGCAAAATAAAGGTAAGGGGGGATTTAAGTAGGGCTGGGGGGCGGGTTAGATAGTGGAAGGGAGGGGAAGGTGGGGGGGAGCGGAAGGAAAGTTCCCTCCGAGGCTGCTCCGATTTCGATTTTGGAGCGGCCTCGGAGGGAACGGGGAAAGCTATCGGGGCTCCCCTAGGGTTCGGCGCGCGCAAGGTGCACAAGTGTGCACCCCCTTGCATGCGCCGACCCCGGATTTTATAAAATGCGCGTGGCTGCGTGCGCATGTTATAAAATCAGGCAGATTTGTGCGCGCCGGGTTGTGCGCACAAATCTACGCCTGCGCGTAGCTATTTAAATCCGGCTCAAAGCGCACAAAAAAAGATCGAAAATAAAACACACATTTTTTTTTTCCTATCATTTAGTTTGAAACTCAAAATGAAATGACATAGATAATGTCGTTGATATTGTCTATGTCGTTTCAAATGAATGCACATCCCTAATGACCTCTCGGGGTTCATGCAGAGAGGGAGAAAAGCATAGTTTTTTCAAAGCCCTTAGGGTTTTTCTCTCTCTGGGGCTCTTCTTGCTCACCAGTCAGTCACAAAAAAACAATCTTTCTCCACACTAGGGCTGTTTTTCAAAGCAAAATAGTTTACTGAATTGATGGCCAGATAAAACAAAATCCCAAACCATGGCACATTTCAGGACAATTCGCCAATACTGTAACACAATCCACAGCACAAAAAGTAAATCACAGTCCCTTCTCACTCACACAGGTCAACTCTTTGGGATGGGTATCCCCTCCATCCTGGGACTCCCAATACTTTTTGGGCAGCTATAATCTTTTTTTAAAGGTTCCTTTTCTTGTCCTCTCCCTCTTTAGTCTGGCTGATTTTAGCTGAATCAAGTTTTGACTCTGGTAGACATTACCAGGCTGACTGCCTCTCCTCTGGCACCTCCCAATACACTCATCCCTAATTTCTAAGGAATCCCCTTCAGCTCAGGGATCTGGATCTGGTTCTTTGCAGGAACGTGACTCCTTCCAATTCTGAACTCCCAGGAATGCCCTTCTCCTGTGGCCCTTCCTCTCAGATGAGGCCTGGCCAACCTCTTCCTAGGTCCAAGCCAGCTCTAAGTAGTATCACTTCTTCTCTGAACTTTCCTGTGGAGGGAAAGGCCCTATAGTACTACTCTGTGAAGAGATAGCTCCAAACTTCACCTGGACTCCAGATCTTAGAATCCTTCTCTTAAAAGTCCCATTGCTTCACATGACCTTACATTATTGGTATGAATGGGGAATGGTAATCCTCCTAGTACAATGACATCATATGTAGACAAGTTCTAAGTGAGATGTCTGTCAAACTGAAAGCACTCAAACCAGCTGAAGCCTCCAAATACATATTTGTGAATGGCAGAGATACCTTTCTATGGGCAGAAACAGGCTCCCTTACACATCTTTTTGGTGAATTTTATTATTGTGAATTGTCTGCTGGTAACCCCAGAAGAGAAGCCTACAGAGGTTCCCTGCAGGTCCCCCCAACCAAATCTATGCACCATCTAGCATTCAGAGTTCGGGCCTTTTCTACAGCGGGACCACATCTATGGAATACCTTACCCCCTGATCTCAGACTGGAACCATGTTTACTAACTTTTAGAAAAAGGCTGAAGACTTGGTTATTTAAACAAGCCTTTCCCGAGTCTAACTGATTCACCACAACAACTATTAAGAAAACCATTAAGAGACCTTTCAGCACAATGTAAATCATTTTTACTGTTAAATTACTGTAAACTTACTCCTACTCTTGTTTCTTTCATTCCCCAGTTCCAGCAACCCTGTTTTATTGTAACATTTGTTCCTTTCCACTTGTTAAATGCTTAAGGTTATTTACACTCCCTGTTACCTGTAAACCGGCATGATATGATTGTATCATGAATGCCGGTATAGGAAAAGCTCTAAATAAATAAATAAGAATAAAAGTTATAATTTTGCAATGTAATCCAGTGAGTGGGACTCTACTTAATGCCAGGAGTGTGGGTTTGAGGAGTGAATCTGCTTGCCTAAGAAAGAAGAATGAAGATGTTGTACTAGAGGGAATATAATCAGATGGTCATAGAGGGGTAAAAAGGAGCAATTTATTGCTTTTTGCTGTCCATCCTGAGGAAATATTGCCCTTCCCTCTGGGCCAGATCTAGTCAAACAACATAGTAACTTTTGAACTCACAGAGGCTGGTGCCAAGATAATAAAAATTCAGCTTCAGACTCTCTTTTATTTCATGTGCCCTGGGTAAAGGTTATACACCTTATGCAATCAGATTTTCTTGCAAATTGAATTATTCTTTTTCTGTCTTGAAATCACAGCATTTTAACTATTATGGCTCTAGGTTTTTCATTATCTGGTCTTCTCTCTGGGAGTTTTTTCAACCTCTATTTTGGGAGATCAGATCCATGTGGGAAACAGGTCAGCAACAATGTTCTGATAAAGTTTATTTTTAACCAGCATTTCAGCTTCTTCTGGTATTCCAAATATTCTCAGGTTTGACCTTCTGACTTGGTTCTACTTATTCTCTACCTTTTTTTTTTTTTTTTAGGAAGTCATCTGTTTTTCTTAGTTCTTTTATTTCTTTCTAGTATATATTTTATCTTTCTGATTTTGGCTTTGGCTTCTGAGATCCTTATCTGGTAGCTTTCTAATTTTTGCTTTTAAGTTTTTCCATCTTTTGCACTAGCTCTCATTTCTCTTGGTAAAGCTTCTTTGTGTTTACCTTTGCATTACCTTTTGGTGGTTCTACATTGCTCTCCTTTGGCTTGCTGTGCTGAGTTGCTGGAGGACAAGCTGGTACTTTTATGTAGCCATTTGATTACTTCATTTTTTTTTCTGCTTACATCTCCTTAATGGTTTCTCCCCATTTTGGGATTTAGCTGCCTTTGCATTACCTCCTGTTCTCAGGGGTAATGTCTCCAAATGGATTAATTGTATGCAAATCTTGACAGGAATGAACCGCACTCGTAAATCAGGGTATGTTAAGTATGATCTCAGTCTCTCAAATTCACTGCTAATGCCCTACCTATTGCTTGCATTGTGCCAAAGAGATCTTCCTTCTGGTGTTCATAAGATGTTATTTGCACAGGCAACATATCTAGGTGCACCTGGAATTTCTTTTTAATCAACCAGTGGCACACAATACAATTGGGACTATTTCTGTATCTTTCTGTCACATTTTCTTGGTCTCTAATTGCATCATTTGATACTCGAGGAACTTCTCTTTCTCTCCATATGAACCACAGCATAGTCACTTGGTACTGACACTTTTATTAGCAAAGCTATTCTTGTTCTTTTTTCTTTTAACGCAATATCCAGTTTTCTTGCAGCAACCTGTTTATCTGTTGGAATAGGAGTGTCCCAGGTGATCACAACTTCTTCATTCACTACAGTTCTCTCTGGGTCATGATCCCAGTGCCTTTCTGGTATGTTATAGTGTTCACACAATTTGAAATGGATAAGCTGCCACCTTATTATGACTTTCTGTATACAGACATTCTGACATCAACACTTGACATCCAGCGATGCATAACTGTTTCAAGTTCTGTTTTCTAGAATCTGCATTTATCTGTTTTACCGTTTTTTTCATATGCTGAACCATCTTGTCCATAATCCACTATCCTGTACTGCAATTATCAATCTCTCAACTTCCTATTGCTGAGATTTTGATCCACTTGGAGTTTCTAAGCAATTCTCCATATTTTTCACTAGATTTATACTTTTTTTCAATTCATGTTCTCGTTGTGAAGGTTCTGTGGGAGTTTTGTTTGCCTGTAGCAGGTCTCTAAATTTCATTTTTTGGGGAATGGTTTCAGGGAACTTGCCCAGCACATGTCAGCTCACAACACTTGCTCCGTTGTATATCATTTTGTTGGAGCCCATGCATCTCTTTAGCTTCCAACAGAAAGTCAGGTTCATGTATAGCCAGGTCCTTATTATCCGATACCTACTTTGAAAGATCTGAGTGCCCCAGCAAGCTCCCAACCTTCTGCTGAGATCCTGGTCCAGGATTTTCCACAATCCTTGCAAGTGGTCCTGCTCCTATTATTTGTTTATTTGACTTATATTCCACATTTCAGGCACTAGGACCCCAACTAGACATCCTCTCTGCTGGCTAGGCCTGAAATCTCGTCCAGGCTGGAGAGATAAGGTTGAGCCCTGTAACACAACCCTGCTAAGAAAGTTAGTGAACTCATACTCTGGGTTCCCAATTGTAGTTTTGCAGGCAATGCACTAGCTCAATTCTGCTTTTTTTGTCAAAGCCTTCTCTGAGGACTCAATGAAGCCATCAATGATGGCTGAATTCAGTTTTTCAGCAGGGCATTGCTCCAGTGGTGTGAGGCAAGCTGGACAGACTTGCTTATTTGCTTCCGTCCTGAGGAAAGCTTTGATCTTGGCAGACTTTTACGTGTGATCCTTTTAATATCTTGATATCTATGTTTGATATGCTTGATGATCCTGTGGGTGACTCCTGCCACAATTCATTCCAAAATGTACTACTTGCTTGTCAGGCCTTTTCTAGTGCAATCTTTGCCAGAAAGCACCTTAATATTATTAGCTTAAGAATCATGTTCTCATCTTCTGTGAAGCATAATTTGCTTTGGTGTGGTCGTACATCAGCCTTTGTTACATTTTCTCCAGCTCCAATCCCTCTTCCAGCTCTTTAGCTTTTTCTTCCCCCAACTCTTCCACACACTCTCAAGACATCAGATGCGTGTTAGGGCTGGATTTACTAATGCCGCAAAGCATAGTGAATCCCGCGGTAACGGGGGGCAAAACGGGGGGAGGCGGTCCTGCGATAGCCGGCAGCGATCATACCTCCGCGGTGCAATCGCTGCTGGCGTCTCACCAAATAACTACACAATAAAAGGGGTAGTTATTCGGCGCGAAACTGACAGCGATAAAGGTGCTTACCTTTCGCTGTCTGCGCAGTCTTCACGACGTCAGCCCCGGTGCCGCTCCGACTCCTCCTCTTCTGGGGCTGACGCCGCCCCGACTCCGCCCCCATCTTGGTATCGCACGCGAAAAGTCCCTTATCGGGTGTGAAATGTCTCTTATCGCGTGCGATCCGCTTAGTAAATGACCCCCTTAGTCTCTTGGTTAATTCTGTTTCTTGGTGTCTGTTCTCTACTCACCTCTTCTGGAATTCAGTAGCTTTCTTGCTTCTCCTGTCAGCAACGACAAGCAAGCCGCATGTGCAGGCTTACTTTTATACCCTTTTAAAGGAAGATAAACAGTGCATTGCTAATTGTGTATGCACATTTTAATTTTCTAGTAAAGTGGGAGGAGTTTGGGTGGGGTTAAGGGAAATTAGGGGCTGGTAGTGCTGTGTGCCAATAAAGTATCGTACGTTAGCACAGGAAATTTTGCTGGAAATACCTACACCTTTCTTCTGGGTCCTGTGTGGGAAAAGGTATTAGCGCGGCCAAAATCCCGGTGTCCGATGCCGCAACGCTGTACGACTTGATTTTCTGATGTGATGTGGCAGGCTGCCCCTTTTTATAATGCCGTGAGGGCAACAAAACAGGATTAGCAGCCAAATGTCCAAAATTGGATTTCTTTATTGTAAGGTAACACGAGTGTGTGAAAAGTGCCCAACTCTGGCCGAGTTTCGCCCTCTTGCAATGGGGCTACATCAGGGGCTACAACATATAAATAACACACATTAATAAATAATAAAAATCATAAGAACATAATTAATAGACACAAATAGAGGGCGAAACTCGGCCAGAGTTGGGCACTTTTCACACACTCGTGTTACCTTACAATAAAGAAATCCAATTTTGGACATTTGGCTGCTAATCCTGTTTTGTTGCCCTCACGGCTTTGTTAGACAGCCTTCCTTGCTGATTCTTCAGTCCTTTTTATAATGCGACAGCTTTTTTTTTGCTATAAACATAGCATTTTGATGAATCTAGCTCTTAGGTGCTTAAATCTAGGTAAATAAATTGCAGGCTTAAATATAGCAACATTTTCAGCCAAAAATGTAGGCACCTACATTTAGGTGCCTAAAATTTAAGACTCCAAAGTATTGTAAAACCAACCCCTAAATTTTCATCAAGGTGCATGCTAAACCTTTGCTAGTGCAGATTTTCATGCATGGGCTCCGTAGTGTAAGAAGTACGATGCTTATGTACTACCAATGCCATGTCTTCTGGAGTTTATATTTTAACCTAAAGGCTTTTGAGATTGTTGAGCGTGGCCTGTCCTGACCAGTCCAAAGGCTTCAAAAAAATTTAAAAAAAAAGCATGATACAGAGATGTGGCTGACATTTAGAATCCATTCCAAGTCTGACTATTGTGGGCCTTGATCTCCTTCTGAATAATACAGCACTGTATTCTAACTACTGGATCATTCTACATCTAAGAATATCTTCATAATGTCTCACAGCATTCCGTCTTACATAGCCATAATTCCTATTTTAGGAATATTTTGCTTTGGTAGACGAAAATTCTTGTCTGATCCGTCTAACATTCTTCTAAGAGTAATCTACTGATCTTTAATGCTCTTATGAGCTGTTCCACTGGCAGCAAACTTTAAGGGAACAGAAAAGCAGCAAAGTCGTTCTAAGACATGTAGATAGACAGAAGCCCTCAGGGCACGCTGTTAAATCTTTCTGGTATTACATGTTAAGCCTTAGTTGGAAATGACTCTTCAAAAGACCTTACTCCTTTCCCTTTTATTTCCTGAAGTGCTTTTGTAGGAAGCTTAGAGAAAGTGACTGGTGTTGTTTTAATCATTTGGGTTGTTCAGATTAAAGTAATACCTGGCAAGCTTTAATTGTATTTGCGCTCAAATGGTTACAAGGTATGTCTAAACTCCTAGCCCAAGATAGCATCTAAAGCTTCAGTCAGGCAATAGAATCTCTTACAATTTCAGCAAATTATACTTCAAGCCTTGAACTGTAACAGTTTCCAGCTGAGGGAACATGTTGAATAAGATCAGCTTCCTACATGCCTGTACAATTGATATCAAACAGTGTTACCTAATTCAGGCTAGCAATTAATGTATTGCATGCATCAGACTGTTCTGTTTCTGTTTATTTATACCATTTGATTTAAAGGATTTTTGTGGCTGTAAAGAAATATTCTTTCTTCTTTTAAAATCAAATGCTAAACTGCTTTCAGTTGAAGAAATGAAGTGTGAGAGTGGCTTTCAAACACAAAAACCTCTTTAAAATTTCATTTCTTTGGCAGTATCTAGTGGAGGAAATGGGGGCAAGAGAAACTAGCCCATGAATAGTCACAGATTTTTATTATTACTTTGCATTTATATACTGCTGAAAATAGACAATAAACATAGGGGCCTACTTACCAAAAAACATAGCATGTTATCACATTTTGGTAAATAAGTGCTATAGTTCACTATTGAAAAATGTCAACATGAAATTGGAATACACTATTCATTCAAGTCAATCAGGTACAATAGGCAAAACAGTGCTTACATTTGAAGTAAGAAGAAAGGGAGCCATAAGACATGAGGATGAGGGGAGATGCAGAAGAGGAGGAAAGCAGATAGTATCTTCTAGGTTTATTTACAGAGACGGGGGTAGACCAATGATTTTTAAAGGTTCTGGTTATTTTAATTAGGGGGAAAAAGTCTGGTAGGCTCCAGATCTCACATCTTTTTAGAAAATTGATGAAAATCCACATTTTTGAAGCAGCTTTTTGCACCAAGCAATGATATAATCTACTGAAAATTTATGCTTGACTGGGCAAGGTGAGTTAATGAAAGTTCATTGAGAGGTGGTTGGTGGTATGTGTTTATATGCTGTATGCAATGTTTGTGTAAAGGTTGTTTTATACTGATTAGTATTTTATTATTCATTATGGGCTGGATTTTAAGAGGTACGTGTGGGCGTACATTTGTGCGCACAACCCGGCTTGCACAAATGTATGCCCGATTTTATAACGTGCGCACCGAGCCCTAGGGGAGCCCCGATGGCTTTCCCCGTTCCCTCCGCCTCCCCCCAACTTCCCCTCCCTTCCCCTACCTAACCCGCCCCCCAGCCCTACCTAACCCCTCCCCCCCTACCTTTGTTTAATAAGTTGCGCCTGCCTCTGGGCAGGCGTAGGTTGCACACGCCAGCCAAGTGCCGGCGTGCGATCCTTCGGCACAGCCACTGTGCCAGAGGCCTCGGTCCCACCCCCACCCTGCCCCCGCCCCTTTCACAAAGCCCCAGGACATACATGCGTCCTGGGGCTTGCTCGCATCACCGGGCCTATGCAAAATAGGCTCGGCGCACGCAGGAGCGGTTACGTGGACCCTTTGAAAATCTGGTCCATTGTGTATGTGATTACTAGAAACCGCCTTGGTGACTTAGGCTGATTTATGTAGTATAAAAGTTTCTAAAATAAATAAACAAATATAGCCCCACCTATATGGCTGTATCAGATGCACTGCACTATTTATATGTTATACGATATTCCATTCACCAGTAATGCTATTCAGAGACTGATTATTTATATTGAACATATAGGGGCAGATTTTCAAAGGGGTACGCGCATAAGATACGCACGTACCCCCCGAAAACCTGCCACAAGTTCCCCCTGCGCGCGCCAAGCCTATGTTGAATAGGCTCTGCGGCACGCGCAAGCCCTGGGACATGCGTAAGTCCCAGGGCTTTCCTGGGGGGGGGGGGGGGCATGTCGCGGTGGTGTGTCATTCGGGGGCAGGGCCACAGGTGTAGTTCCGGCCCAGGGGTGTTTCAGGGCATGGCCGAGGCCTCCAAAACTGCTCCCGGGCTGGGGACTCATGCGCCTGGCGCGCGCAAGTTAAGGCAGGCGTAACTTGTCCAACAAAGGTAGGGGGTTTAGATAGGGCTGGGGGGGGGGGGGGGGTTAGGTAGGGAAGGGAGGGGAAGGTCGGGGGGGGGGGGGGGGGGATGGAAGGAAAGTTCCCTCAAGGCCGCTCCGATTTCGGAGTGGCCTCGGAGGGAACGGAGGCAGGCTGTGTTTGTGATGGATTCTGAAGACAGCCATCGCTGGTCCCTGAATTTTAAGATCTGGGGTACTAATATGCTGACATTGGGGATATCGCTTCCAGCACGACAAAGGGGCCTGCCCCTTTGTGCGCCCCTTTGTGCAGCCCCAGCAGGCAGCCAAACAGCTTACGGGACTACACCGACCACGAGACTACACCGACCACGAGACTACACCACAGAAACTACGCCGACCACGAGACTACACCTCAAAAGCAAAAATGCTGAACCGCTTACGCACCTACAAATCCCTCATCCCCATAATGATCTCCCCCACCACTCAGTTTCTAGGACTCTCTATATTCACCATCATTCTATTTAACGCCCAATCATTCACCAACAAAACAATAATACTCAACGATCTTCTGCAGGATACATCCCCAGACTTTTGAGCTATAACTGAAACATGGCTAAAATCTTCAGACATCGCCCTCATAAACCAAGTACCAACACAGACCTACGATTTTTTCTCTATCCCAAGGCAAAAAAAAAGAGGCGGGGGTATCTTCTTAGCTGTCAAAAATTCTCTGAGATTCTCACACTACCCAATCCACTCCGCTACCAAACTAGAAATAGGACTGTTTAAATCTGAACATCTACAAATCCTCCTAGTCTACGCCCCTCCAGGCCTGCTAGATTCTGATGTCTCTCCCATTCTCGAAATCATAGCCTCTCACTTAAACTTAGACACCCCTGCTATAATCTTGGGAGACTTTAACTTGCATGTAGACAAAGTCCCTCTCTCAACAAATTGCGAAGCTTTTCTCACAGCAATGTCAGCCATGGGTTTCAAACAACAAATCAATAAACCCACTCACAAAGCGGGCCACATGCTGGATCTTCTATTTACTAACTCCGGCATCTCACAAATCAAACAACCAGAGTGCAATCAAGTCCCATGGTCAGACCACTCAATAATCTCCACCACTCTTTCACTATTACAACCGGACTCCAAGCAGACCGCCAGTCCAACATTCATATACAGGAAACCCTGCGCCTCAGAGTACCTCACCAAGCTCCTAGCCCCGGAACTCTCCCATATTGACATCACCACGCCCAACACAGCCCTCCAATCCTGGTCCAAAATAACGGAATCAGTAGCCAACATACTATGTCCTCTGACAACAAAAAAGCTTAAACAAAATGTGTCCAAAAGACAACCCTGGTTTAACGATGAGCTGCGAAAACTCAAACATCTACTTCGGCAGAAAGAAAGAAAATGGCGTAAAGCCCCCTCTCCTTCATCACTATCCGATTACAAACGTTCTCTCCACTTATACAAAAACATGACCTTAAAAACCAAAAGAGACTTCTATGCCAGCAAGATCCACCACTTCATCTTTGACTCTAAAGCTCTTTTCACCTATGTCTTCAGTCTCACTAAAGCTATCACTCCAGATATCCCAACCGAAATATCCCAGACGAAAGCAGATGAACTGGCTCTTCACTTCAGTAAAAAAATCTCCGACCTCCTAAAACAACTGCCACCAAACAAGGACACATCCAATAGTACATATCTTCTCCCAAACAAAGACATTCTGCTTACTACTAACGAAACTAAAACTGAAACACTTCCTTTTTGCAGACGACGTCCAGATCGTGATCCCAGTAAAAGAATCCATCTCTAAAACACTAGAGTTCTGGAATAGCTGCCTAACAGAAATCAACCACTTCCTCACCAATCTAAACCTAATTCTTAATGCCTCGAAAATGGAATTTCTACTTATTTCCCCAGAAAACAACAACACCCTCTCAAAGCCACCATCTCTCCTTCAAACCTCTCACGTAAGAGACCTAGGAGCCATCATGGACAACTGTCTCAACTTAAAATCATTCATCAACCTAACCACGAAAGATTGCTTTCACAAACTACACATCCTAAAAAGAATAAAACCTTTATTCCATTCACAGGACTTCAGAACAATTCTTCAAGCAATAATCTTCTCCAAATTAGATTATTGTAACTCGCTACTGCTAGGTCTACCAGCTTCCCACACCAAACCTCTACAAATAGTGCAGAATACAGCTGCCAGAATCCTGACGAACTCTAGGAGAATGGACCACATTACCCCAAACCTCAAGGACCTTCACTGGTTACCGATCCATTACAGAATCATTTACAAATCCATCACCACCATATACAAAGTCATTCACCAACAAGCCCGGATCAACCTACAAATTCCCTTCAAAAAACACACATCCATCAGACCCATCAGAGAATCCCACAAAGAATCTCTTCAGGTGCCTCACGCAAAAACCATTCATCATAAGTCTCTCAGTGCCAGAGCATTCTCATCTGCAGGTCCACCATTATGGAACTCCATCCCAGCAGACCTGAGACAAGAACCCTGCCTTCCAACATTTAGAAAAAGGCTGAAAACTTGGCTTTTTAAAAAAGCCTTTCCAATCCCTGACTGAGACCTACACTAGACATCTTAACCTTGTAAATAAGTTGCTGTAAGTTAAATCCCCCCTCTTCTCACATCCAATTCCCTGTTATTTATTTCCCTGTTTTATTGTAACTGTCACTATCCTTACAATAATCTTATTACAGTTGTTTGAGTTATCTCCTATCTTGCACACTTTGTTAATTGTAAACCGGTTTGATGTGATCCTTATCATGAAAGCCGGTATAGTAAAAATAATAAATAATAAAATAAATAAATGATCAAGTCCAAAAGCAAAGACCATTAAAGCAGCATTGTCTGAATTATCAGGAAGGCTGCTCACCATGTAAAAATGTTGCAGTAATTTTGTTATGGGTTTGACAGTTGCCTGGTCTTGCTTCTAAGTATACTATTCTTAATATAAGGCATGGGGTCACCTGCACGGAGTGGCAGTTATTGCCTTTGGCGGACTCTTGGGGGTAACCTGCACAGAGAGGCAGTTGTTGCCATGGAAAGCTTGCTGGGCAGATGGATGGACGATTTGGTCTTTTTCTGCCGACAATACTATGTTACTCTGAATTCAGTGCTGTAAATAGCAGGTGTAAAAGCTTTTGTCTGTTCTTGATCTTGTTCCTAACACAGCCCAAACATGCCTATGCTTGTACTTTCCCTCATGAATATGCAAGTTCATGAGTGCTCTGCTTGTTCTTAAAATCACTTGTATGCACGCATGCTAAATGTAGATGCATACAAGGCATTTTTACCTGGGAAAGTCCTTTGAAAATTGAATCCAAAATCAAACATATGTGGTAAATTCATGGGTAATGATATGCAAACATTAGGGAAAAAGTTCAGGACTGCTTTTGTGGCCAAGTCCAAAAGCAAAGCCCATTCAAGCAGCATTGTATGAATTGCTAGTAGTAATTTTATTATGGGTTTGACAGTTGCTTGGTTTTGATTGTTAATATTCCTACCCTTAACATAAGGCTTGGGGGTAACCTGCAAGGAGAGATATTTACTACCATAAGAAACTTGCTGAGCTGTCTGGATTGACTAATGCAATAAGCATTATTAGCGTCTTATTAACGTGGAGTGAATGCAATAGCGCTCTTCACATGCAAATGCATGTGAATGAGGCTATTAGGCATTCACTCCCGATGCAAAAAGAAAAATGTGCGTCTCCAACGCACATTTAACTGTCATCTATTAACGCCTGCCAGGAGCAGGCGTTAATAGATGTGCGCATCGAAAAAATAATTAAAAAAAAAAATTGGCAATTGGGCCCATCACAAAAACCGACACCGAGTTAATCAGCGGTGGTTTTCCTTAGCGGCGGATAGCCATGAAAACCAAGGCTGATTAACTCAACGTTGGTTTTTGTGATGGGCCCAATCGTCAATTTTTTTTCCCTGCGCCTTGTCATATTTGTAGCTCTGCATTGCTGGCACGGACTCTTCTTACGCCCGGATCCTCCGCCTCTGCCGCTCCGGTGACTTTCTGTACCCACGAGAAAAGCCCCCAATGAAGTGAAAATCCCCTTGCAGGACCAAAAAAAACCCAAACCCAAAACCCCACGCTGCCAAGTTTGGCGTTCGTTTTCTCCAAAAACTTCCAAACCGTAAAAGTTCTTAGAAGTGAAGTAAAAAAAAAAAAAGGGCCCGAAAGAAACAAAAACACACAAAAAGCAGCACCGCCGGGAGGGTGGAGAGGAGCGCGCAGCCCTGGGTCCTATTGGCGAGCGAATGAATGGAGGAGGGCTCGGGGCGGGCGGAGAGCAGGATCCAGCCTCTCCCACTGGATGCTCCCGGCTCGGGGCTGCAGTGCTGGATGGGAGCCGCTGCGCAGCTCGTGGACTTTTTATTCCCCCTCCAGCGCTCCCGTCCACCCCCTTCAAGTAACTCGCCTCGGCTCTGATGGGATTTCCAGGGACTGCCCCCTTCCTGAGGCTGGACTGATGCATATGATAATTAACTCCACATTTTTTCCCCTCTTCCAAAGCGTGAAGGGCCCCATTGCCTTGAACCATCACCTTGTCATACTTGTAGCTCAGCATTGCCGGCACGGAGTCTTCTTACGCCCGGATCCTCCTCCTCTGCGGTCATGAAAAAATGTGACCCCCTAATTTAAATATTGCATGGCGCCCCCCCCCTTTGGGGCACCATGCAATATTTGCATCGTGTCTTTATTGCATCGGCCCCTATGTTACTTTGGGATTGAAGGCAATGTCTTATTGTGGATTGGTAAATGGTTAAAAAACAAGAATCAGAGGATATGATTAAATGTCAATTTTCCAAATGGGGAAAGACTATGGGCCTTATTTTCCAGTAATGCCTTGCAGTGCACAATAGTCCCAGACAAACTGTTTCAGGCTCCTGGGGGGGAGAGAGAGAGAGAGAGAGAGAGAGAGAGAGAGAGAGAGAGAGAGAGAGAGAGAGAGAGAGAGAGACTTCCTATAATGCCTATGCCCTACATAGGTATTTTAACCCCTATGGGAGGGCCACCTACTAACTCGGGGTGGGGATTAGGTATGAGCGTCGGGGGTTGGGGGCCACTTTTGCATTCCACATGAGACCTACGGACAGAACAGTGGTCTCTAGTGCAGATTTGCTGGCTGTCGGAGTGAGGACGCTCACTCCAAGAAGTGGTTTGGGCAACGTTCTCTCTACCTAGCTTGATGGACACTCTACCTGGGCAACAACAAGCTAGGTGGAGAGAACGTTGGCCAAATCTCCGCTTGGAGTGAGCGTCCTCACTCCGACAGCCAGCAAATCTGCACTAGAGACCACTGTTCAGTCTGTAGGTCTCATGTGGAATGCGAAAGTGGCCCCCAACCCCCGACGCGCTCATACCTAATCCCCACCCCGAGTTAGTAGGTGGCCCTCCCATAGGGGTTAAAATACCTATGTAGGGCATAGGCATTATAGGAAGTCTCTCTCTCTCTCTCTCTCTCTCTCTCTCTCTCTCTCTCTCTCTCTCTCTCTCTCTCTCTCTCTCTCTCTCTCTCTCTCTCTCTCTCTCTCTCTCTCTCTCACAGGCTGTCTGGGACTATGGTGGTAATCCTTTTCAGGCCTGAAATGCAGTCCATAACGCGAGGTTGGAGTTGTAGTTATTAGCCGCGCTAACACTGCGGCTGTTTCGCCGCACACGATACACAGGTTCCTGCTTTACATATGCTCCGCCCCCTGAATACTAAATCGCGTTAACAGCTGTTAATGCGATTTGCAAATTTATCGCACGCGGTAAAGTGCTTGGAAAATGAGGCCCTATTAGTGGGATCTGTGCTGTTTAGCATGTTCATAAATGATCTTCAGAAGGGAATGACGAGTTACATTATCAGATTTGCAGACGACACAAAATTATTCAAAGTTGCTAAAACAGCAACAGATTGCCAGGAGTTGTGATACTAGGAGACTGGGCAACTGAAAGGCAGATCTAAATTTGTGGTATGACTAATTAGGTGGTTTACCTGCTATTAATTAAGTTGACTTAGAAAATAGCCACTGCTATTACTAGCAACGGTAACATGGAATAGACTTAGTTTTTGGGTACTTGCCAGGTTCTTGTGGCCTGGTTTTGGCCACTGTTGGAAACAGGATGCTGGGCTTGATGGACCCTTGGTCTAACCCAGTATGGCATGTTCTTATGTTCTTTTGGTATTAAAGGATTATTTCTTTTTTTTTCTAAAAATTTAGTGGTCAGCTGGGAGCCCAGCAGCTTAATACTGTTTTGAAGTAAAGAACTTGAGGAACATAATGGTGGAACCCTTGTGTGTTTTCTGCATTGGTCCCCAGTGATTTCACTGTGGTGCCAAACTGACTGAAGGTCTCTGGCTTCCCTGGGTGGCTCCCAGCATTCCCCCCCCCCACCACCACGGTTGATGACCCCACTGATGGCAACCAGCTCTCCCCCAGCTCCTGCTGGGCCTCCTCTATTGCTAACACTTGCTTAATCTCTCAAAGTAACTATTAGATTTTCAAAATTAAATTCAAACATGAGACATTTATCCATACAAAAAAAAAGGGGGGGGGGGGAGAGAAAGCCGATAAGATCATGAATACACAACAAGCAAAATGTCTACAACTATCTTTACATCTGAGACATCCCACTTTCAGCTTAGAGAGGATAAGAATGTATGAAGTTTGTAGCACAGCTTCCATCCAATGAAGTGCCCTAGGAATCCAGATACAGAACAGACATGCATTTTAAAATCAGTACACTTCAAAATGCTCCACTGAAGTTTTTCCCTAACTTTGCACAGAATAAATTTACTTCTAAAACCAATACAAGGCAAATAGATTCATTCATACAGACAGCTGGGTCTGCTGCGCCTGAGAACTCACATTGTCTTCAGCTGCAACCTCAGAATCAAAATCCCTCATTTTTCTAAGTTTCTCAACACACAATCAAGATAAACCTATATAAAACAAGCTTGCACAAAAGAAAATGCACATTTTTATTTTATGTATCACTGCCTGGCATAAACCACTTGAAAAAAGTAAATCACTTTCATCTGGGAAAAAATGGTGATAAATGCATTTCTCATAAATAGAGATATAGGAAAGCGTACCCAGGGCATGAATCTTGATGCTGGAGGGGTTACTTAAGAATGCTGCAAGGGATTTCAGGAGCCTCAGATTTCTGCAAACAGTGTGTTGCTTCCTATACAAAAGGCTACTTAACTTCCTTGCATTCAAATTAGGAGGGCTTAGCCTTTATTGTGTTAACACATCCATATATGTAAATTCAGTGACTCAGTCTGAAGAGAGTGGCGGAAGATTAAACATGTTAATATTGGGAGAAAGGGAAATAAACAAAAAATGAATTACCCTTCAAAATGCTGAATACCACCTCCTCCTACGTATGCTTTTTCCATTCCTTTGAATACAGGATGTAGTAACATTTGCCCAGAGCAGGTGATAGTGTAATGATTTTGAGGCTAGGGACAATTAACTTTGGAATCCAGAGGATTTTTACTTCCAAATTATTTGAAAATAAGAATGTAAGGAAAAAAAGTATATGATTTCTAAAACTGATTTTTAATGTTATTTTTTAACCTAGAAAGGACATAACCTAGAAAGGACATAAACATACTTCTCAAATGGGATGCATGTAATTTTTTTTTACTTCCACAAATTAGACCTGAGATGAACCCATGGGTTACTAGGACCTTTGGTACAATATTGTAATTGAATAACAGCTCTTCACCACAAGGGCAGAGTAAGAGGGATTTAGGGATTTGATGGGGATTGTTTATTTTTAAGATTCCTCTACTAATAAAACTCTTGCTATCTCACGAAATCTTATTCCTAAATTTAATTTTTTTATCATGGTATATTTTATTATTTGCATTTTTATACTGTCTACATTAAACGTGTGCATCTTTTATTATATCTATCAAGAAAAATCAACAAAGAGGTGAAGTATACAAAGTAAGAACTACATCTTTTTAAATGGCCAAATATCAATTTCAATCAGAATCGAAACCCGGTATAAAAAAACAGTACTTATTTGTTGTAATCCACTGTCTCTATCATACTATGGGCTGCAAATAGTATCATCAAAACAGCACAACAAGTCTTATCATGTACAGATATCCCTTCTTATTTTATATTGCTCATAAATCACAATCTTTAAAGAATCAAAAACTAAATGCCGAAACGTATCTGCTTTATATCCAAAGACAATTTCAAAACAAACATTCAGACCGATACAGTACGGTGCACTCTGCCAAGCGCACTGTTTAGCACCCGTTTGGCCGCACATTTATTACCCCTTACATACTGTAAGGGGTAATAAATGTGCTATTACATACTGTAAGGGGTAATAGCATGTTGAAAACATGTGGTCAATCCCCGAAAACTAAGAGTGCTCATCACATGCAAATGCATGTTGATGAGACTATTAGTCAGTCACCCGGGATACAGAAAGTAAAATGTGCAGCCAAGCCGCACATTTTACTCTCAGAAAGTAACGCCTGCCCAAGGGCAGGCGTTAAGTTTGAAACAACTGGGAAACTTGCACAGAAAAACAGACAAAAATGCTTTTTTGTACAGCCTCTGACTGAACATCATAGCGATATTAAGTCAGAGGAACCTAAAATTGAAAACTGAAAAAAAAAAATCTAACAAGCCGGTGAGTGGGTTAGAAAAACAGACGCTCAATTTTACTGGCATCCATTTTCTTAACCCGGGACTGTCAGCGTGTTTGAAAACCAACGCCCGTAAAATAGAGCGTCCCTAGCACCTCCTTATTAGCACAAAACCTAACTTGAATAGAGAATTGCGCGCCCAGGAGAGGCGCCTGGGCATGTGTCGGGAGAGCGGGCATTCAACAAGGAGCGCCGGCTCTCCCGCACTTTTTACGGAATCGGCCTGTTCGAATGAAGAGTACTCTAATCTGACTTAATCGACAAGAGACCAACATGATCTATGTTTCAGCCTCAAAATATCACCTTCCTCAAGGGGTGGTTTTCAGCAATTTCTGCTAGGCACATTACATACTCATGCAAGAAGTTCCCACATAATGGCAACAAGTCTAATGATCGGGGGGTGTTTACTCATTTTTCGATGGAGATCTCATATTTTATTATAGCCATAGCATCTGCTTTTAAGAATGTTTTCTTTGTTGAGTCCTCACTTCCTTTGTTCATGTTATTTTCAAACCAGTGACACAGAACAGTGACACAGAGCAGTACCACAAAATGAATACAGTCATTTATTTATTGCACTTAGTTTAGTTGAATTGTTAAATCAACCATATTGGAAAAACATTAAACAATTCAGTTGCCAGGCAAAGCAACACCATTTTCAGTATCCTTCTTTCAAGAATTTATGGAAACATTTTTCGGTTAGTTACTTCCACCCTTCTGAATATATGCAAATTGTCATAGTATCATAGTGTGACACAGGCCCTAAACTACTATAAATGTGCTCTTTGAGAAGTGATAAGGGGTGTTACTTGTTCTCTGCTGTAGGGGTTATGGTGGTCTGCTTTATGGCAGGGGTTTATTAAGGGGATTTGCATATCTCTTTAAGGGGGTGTTTTCAGAGAGAACCACTAGGAGGAGTTTGCCCTGTTCCAATATAAATGGATGACTGGGTTTAGAGAGGGAGTCCAGAGAGGAGTATTAGGCAAAGTGAAGCTACAGTGAGGGAAACTCAATCTCCTTTCTTGCAGCATTTTTCACCAGTGTCCTGCAAGACCAGGTCACTCAGGCTTTCCATATATAAGTGTCTTGTTCAATCACTGTGTTCTGCAGCCAGCTTTTAATTTGCAGTAACGGCAAACTGCCCATTGTCATTTTGCAATGTTCTGTTTTTATCTATTGTGTATGTTTCCGATACAACCCATCTCGAACTTTGAAGGATGCTGGATAAAAGTGATTTAAGTAAGTAAGTAAGTAAATAAATAAATGTTTCCAGATTTAACCGTTTGCTACTCGAGCTCCATCATATCACATTCTTAATCTATATCAACTTTTCCTCATTACACTGTGCATCAACCTTTAACTGGCTGCTTCCTCCTCCCCTATTGCCTATTAATTTCTTATTCAGCCACTTTATTTATGGATGTCCTGATTGCTTCATTTATCTCCTCTCTTACGGCCTGATTTTTAATCCCCCGTGCGTATAAAATCCAGGGGTTACATGCGCGGTCGGGCCTTGCGTGCGTTGTGCATATTTTAGAAGGGGTCCGGCCATGCGCATAACCCCTGTTTCACACACAAGAGCCGGGCCTCGGCAAAGGGGTGGTCCAGGGGCAAGGAGGGGCAGTCCAGGGGGCGGAGTCAGGCGGGGTTGGAGGTGGCCAGTACAGCAGCAATTTGCTGCTGTGCTGGGTAATCGTGTGCCGGCAGCTTGCTGCAGTTCCAGAAGAGGAGCATATAGTAAATTAAAAATCTGGGGGTTAGCTAGGATAGGAACAGGGAGTGGGGAGGATAGGGGAAGAGGGAGGGAGGTTCGGTAGGGAACTACCCTCCCAGTCCGCTCCTTAATTGGAGCGGACTGGGAGGGAAATGGGAAAAAGGGAACTGGGAATAAGGCCAATCGCATTGCCGTGCGTACATAGAAAACTTACCCCCCTGGTGTGCAAGCCATGGGCCGCGCGCACATGCGCGTGTGGATGTTAAAAATCCGCCATGCATGTGCGCATGCCCCTCGTATTTTATAACACGCACACACTTATGCGCACATCTTATAAAATATCCACGTCCATCTGTGTGCACCGGATAGCGCGTGCACATGGATGCGTGCGATGGCTTTCCCCGTTCACTCCAAGGCAGCTCCGAAATCGGAGCGGCCTTGGAGGGAACTTGTTTTGCAATCCCCCCACCTTCCCCTCCCTTCCCCTATCTAGCCCACCCCCCCGCCCTAACTAAATCCTCCCCCTACCTTTTATTTCTGAAGTTACGCCTACCCGAGGCAGGCGTAACTTGCGCGCGCCGGCTCGCCAACCCATGGCACAAGCCACTGTGCCAGAGGACTCGGGACCGCCCCCGGACCGCCCCTGAAACTCCGCCACGCCCCGGACCGCCCCCTGACCCCCGGATCCGCCCCTTCTTGCCCCTTTTTCGAAGCTCCGAGACATACACGTGTCCTGGGGCTTGCGTGCACCGCCGAGCCTATGTAAGATAGGCTCGGCGCGCGCAGGGGCAGCTTTTCGGGGGTTATGTGCGTATGTTACGCACGTAACCCTTTGAAAATCTGCCCCACTGTGACTCCTCTTGCAGCAAAATAGAAACACTTTCTCAAAAAAGCAGATAGTTATAGGCCCCAGGCCTTACTTCCTTGCTCTTGCAGCTCAGTCTGTGTCCATTTGTTCATCTGCATAACTTTGGTTTGAAATTTCTTGGATAACTGGCCAAGTTTGCTCAAGTATTACTTTATGTAAAGTGACCCTTTCGGAGGGTGTAACTAGCTTGGGGTAAGTGATGTATATACTTATAAAAATGAAAAATTATGCAGACAAATGCCAACTCCACTCCCTAGAATGCCCCTCTGCAGTTTGCCTATCGTTACTCACACAGAGCCCTGGGCTAGTTTAGTATAGTCATTTTTCATGCATAAAATCCAGTTTTATGCACATAAATAATTTTGAAAATTACCTCTACTATGAACATTTTAGGACCACTTATTTATTTATTTAGCATTTTTATATACCGACATTCTCGATACAAATATCAAATCAGGTCGGTTTCCATAAAACAAAACTGTCGCGGTAAGGCGTTACAATAAACGGAGTTTCTGAACATAAGAATATAAATATTAAATAGACAACAGTGACTTATCAAATAACGTGAATATATAGTAAATAACTAACATGTAATAAAATAGATAATGGCGTGAATTTATGTAGTTAATTACTAACGTAATAAAATAAATAATAAATCGAATAATATAATATATAGACAACAGTAACTCGTCAAATTACGTGAATACATGTAGAAAATAACTAAAAATAAATGATGTGCTAAGTTGGGAAATATAGGTAATAGAGACCAATGTTTATGGGCCTGGCTATGAGTAATGCATGGGCTAAAGAATTAGTGCATCAACAAGGGGGACTTTCAAAACAGGTGGGCTGTCAAATAACATGGATTCATGTAGAAATAACTAAAAAATAAATGATGTGCTAAATTGGGATGTACAGGTAACAGTGCCCAGTGTTTATGGGCCTAGATATGAGTAATGCATGAACTACTTGGCTCTGTTCTGCATATTGCATGAGCCTCAATATTCCTTTTCAGATGGGCATAGCGGCTCAGGATCTTCTTCCCATGTCATCCACCCAAGTCATATTTCTGTCCATAAAAGATTCCCCCAAAATTGTAAAAATTGTCCTTTTACAGTCTATTTTTCATCCAATGAAGTAGATAAAAAAAGATGAACTGTTACAAGTCAACTGTCATGAGAGCTGGGTCTGGAAACACCCTCTCAGGAGCAGGGCAGGAGCTGGGTTTATCTTCTGACTAGCCAGTATCCTTCCCCGCAGGTTCTGGGGGCCAGTAGGGCTTAACTGGACAGGCTGGATAAGGCAGGATAGGTTGGACAAAGCAGGATAGGCTGGAACTTGAGGTCAGACACAGGCTGGATGTTGTGGGCAGAGGCAGGCTGGGAGCAGAGATCTGGGTATTGGTACAGGGAAGAAGCTGAGGACTGAATACTGGAACAGGAAAGAAGCTGAGGACTGGATACTGGAACAAGCAAGGGACTGAGGACTGGGTACTGGGACAGGCAAGGAGCTGAGGAATGGATACTGGGACAGGTGGGTGGCAGGATACTGAACAAGGGCTGGAATTGGATACAGACACAGGCTTGGATTCTGAGCAGGGACTGGGCTAGATACAGGCACAGGCTTCGGCAAGGCAAGGCAGGGAATGGTTGCTGGGGACTGAACTGGGCAAGACACAACAAAACCAGACAAGGACAGGTCAAGACAGACTAGGATAACACAGAATAGAAAATACTAAGGCCCAAAAGTAGCAATACAGAAGGCCCAAAGGCTGCTAAGCTTAAGATCTGGTAGCCACTAGGCAAGGAAAGGCTTAAGTAAGCCACAAAGCAAGGCCTAAGGGAAGAGTAAGCCCGAGGCCAAAAAGGTAAGATAAGGCCTGAGTAGGCCACAGGGCAAGATGCAAGAAGACAGAAGGCCCAGTAGCCACAAGTCAAGATAAGGCCTGAATAGGCCATAGAGCAAGGTGTAAGATACAGGACCTGAAGACCACTAGGCAAGATAAGGCCTAGATAGGCCACAAAGCAAGGAGCAAAATACAGGAAGGCTGGAGGCCACAAGGCATAGAGCAGGATAAGAGCTGCCAGGTCAAAGAACCAAAGGTCACTTCATGAAATGGCATCTAGGTTCTAGCAAGGCAGGGTTAAATGGGGCTAGAGCTTGGGTGTGGTATGAGCATTGAGGTGGAGTTGTTCATGGCTGGAGGTGAAATTTGCTGAGGACACCTGGTGGAGAGGAGACTGCACCACAGGCGAAGTCAGGACAGAGCTCACTGGAGGCCTCTATTGGTGGGGAGGTGTCACAGTGGACTGTATCAGGGCACGGTGAGGCTGCATTGCAAGCGAAACTGTGACATCAACATAGACTTGAGCCCGGATTTTAAAAGGCCTGCACGTGTAAAACTGAGGGTTTACCCGCAGAGTTGGGCCTTGCATGCACCACATGCATTTTAAAATGGGCCTGGCCATGCGTGTAATCCCCGGTATGCACACAAGTGCTGAGCCTCTCCAAAGGGAGGGGCCAGGGGGCGGGATAGCGTCATTGTACACTGTCCCAATGACTCGCGTGCCGGCGGCTGGCTGGTGTGCGCAACTAATTTCAGCTCCGGCCCTGAAGTAAGTTCAAAAAGAAAAAAAAAAAGGATAGATAGGAAGGGTTTAGGGGGTGGGAAGGAGAGAAGAGAGAGGGAGTTTAGATAAGGGGGTAGGGAAGTTCCCTCTCAGTCTGCTTGTTAATTGGAGCGGATTGGGAGGGAACGGGGGAAGGCCCAATTTTGTCGCTGTGTATAATTTACTAAAATCCCCCCCCCGCCCATGCTCGCCACCAACACATGCGTGCACGGATTATAAAATCCTGCGCGCATGTGCGCGTGGCCCATGGGTTTTATAACATGCGCGTGCCGGTGCGCACATGTTATAAAATGCGTGCATATGGCCGCACACACGCACCTTTTAAAATCTTCCCCAAAGAGTATTTCCAATAGCTTGCACAGTCTATTAATTACAGTGTAAGCTCTCTGGAATATTCCAGAGAGAAGGAAACCCCTATGCTTTAGAGTCCTAGTATTAGTGAACTACAGAATGTTATGAGCATGAGCAGGCCGAGGGGTGAAAGTCTTATTAGTCGTTTGGTGAAGAATTTTGGTGTGTGAGTGTGTGGGGAAGGGGTATGCATCTTTTCTTTGTAATCAGCGCATTCTTTTACTTCCCCTACTTCAAACAGGTGCAACATATTGATGCATAAAATAATTGCAGCCTCAGTCCTATCCCAATGATGACACTGCACATCACAAATGGAGAAGAACATTTACCAGTTGAGATATATATCTATATCTGAGAGAGGCAAAAAAATCAAAGGGTCACTAGGCAGGTAAAGAGAGAAAGCGAGATTTATGAAGTTGAAGATCTGAAAAGGCAGAAGTCTTAAATAAGTTCTTTTGATTGGTTATATACAGAATAAGGAAAAGACATGAGGCAGGAAATGGTATTAATAAGTAAAACCTGATTAATCATTTACAGAGAAAATGTTGCTGAAGCCCTGCTACAAATGAGAATGGATAAGTCTGAGACCCAATATGTTCAAGCCAAAATACTATAAGAGTTAAAAAATAAATGCTGACTTTGTTCCTTGCATCACTGTTCAACTTGTCCTTGAAGGTGGGAGAATTTCCAAAGGCCTGGAGGAGAGTAGATGTCATCTTGCTTCCCAAAAGTAGCAACAAGGAGGAAGCAGATAACTATGGATCCATTAGTCTAACTTTAACATAGGGCAAAACTTCATGCTTGTTTGGATGCACCTTTTGGACATACTAATCCCTTTATTGCATGAGGGGTTTTGGATATGTTTCCAAAACGCACTTCCAAGTGCCAGTAAAGTCATGAGCACACTGTATTTCATCGGCCTATCTGTGTCTATAGTTGTTTCGTCTGTTTTAACAGGGATTCCATTTATTTGCTTACCACACTGGTCAGACTACCATCCTGTAGTTCCCAGCCTCTTCTTTGCTTCCACTTTTGTGAATAGGAACCACATTCGCCTGTCTGCAGTTCTCCAGAGCTAGTCCTGACTCTAAAGAAGCATTGAAAATATCAGCCAGTGAAGCTGCCAGAACCTCTCTAAGTTCCCTTAATACTCTCTGATGTATCCCATTGCTTTATTTGCATTGCTTAGTTAGCTCTTCACGAACACATTTTTCTGAAAATCAATTGAGGTTTACCTTACTTCCAGTCTTATTTATGTCCTGATTCTGATCCTTCCACAGTGAACAGAACAGAAATATTTGTTAAGCAATTTTGCTTTTTTCTCATCAGCTTCTACATTCCTCCCTAACCAGTCAAGTTTTCAGGATATCCATAATGAATATGCATGTGATAGTTTTCCAGATATTGGGTTTTCCAGTTTTCCAGATATTCCAGGGTATGCAAATCTATCTTATGCATATTCATTGTGGCAATCCTGAAAACCTGACAGGATGGGTGTGCCTCCAGGAGAGGATTGGGAAATACCAGTCTAGGACATGTGCCTTTGAGTTAACTTTCATCTCCAGTACTCTGATACCAAACCACACCATACGGTGATTGCTGGATCACAGATGATTGTCACTACAACATCAGAAACATTGTCTTCATTGATAAGCACCAGGTCCCATGTGGGTTGTTCCATTACCAGTAATAGAACAGTTCTCCCTGCAGACAATCCAGGACCTCCCTGTTTCTAGAAGACACCAAAGCTGGAATGAAATTCCCTAGCAATAGCACCTCCCCTTTCATAGCAATATTGTGAATATTCATTTCTTAAGACTGTGATGGAGGTCTATATATTACATCAATATAAATAGATGTTCTAGTCGCTCTTTGCAGATTAACCGAATGCGTCCTGCTTACTTTGTAAGTCTTGCAATTCTGTGGCTTTAATATTGCTTTTTTATAATCTGCCATGCTTCCTTCTTTCCTACTCAGGCCCACCTGAATAGATTGTAGCCTGAAATAACTATACCCCAGTCATGGCTTTCGCTGTACCACTTCGCCGACAGATCCTTTTCTACTATCATCTACTATAATCATTATTCTATGGTTTTGTTTTATGCCTATGAAGAGAACTTGTGGGAGTCCTGAGCTTAGACCAGTTGGATTTTCTAATTGAATACACTTTCTTGAAAAATGTTTTACATGAAGTGCTAATTATCTGTGAGTCAATTTCCCTTATAGGACTTCTCACACTAAGAGACACTGACAGGCTCCCTTTTTGGAGATTATTCACAGTTATGTGTTCCAGTCTAAAAAGGTTTCTGCAATAGGAGAAAAGAAAGGAAAAGCAGAGTGAAGAAAAGAAGTTAATTGAATCCCAGCATGAAACTGTATCTCAGAGAGTTCTTATTTAATTTAGGAAAACTTTACTTAAAGTGTGGAGGGATTAAGAAGTGGTTAAACAGAAATGACAGATGTTTGAAGGGACACGTGTGCTCCCTATAGAACAGGAGTCAGGGAGGGGAGGGGCATGATCTGATTTTACTTTTTGGCATTCTGTGTTGAAAGCTCTGGAGTTTGTTTACAGACATTTAATAGGTTTCAGAACAAAGGATGGATAAGGAGCTGCTCACAGAGCCTAATTAATGCTCACAACTGGAATAATTCTCTCTGTAAGGAGCTGACTTACCTTAACTTCAGATCAAATGATATTTAGGAGGTGGGGCCGGGAGCTTAGCAGTAGAACTAAACACTGACTTGTTTAGCAATAAAATCATTCTAGAGAGTGAGTTTTTGTTTTAAGGATTAGGGAGGACCACCTTTTTATGAGCTGGTGTCCCAATCTATGAGTTTAATCTAAATGCACAAGTTTGTCAGAATAGCTGCATTTTACTCTTCCACTCAAACATCTAGTGTAATGCTCAGAATTCAGAAGAACAAGGAAAACAATTATTACTAAAACAGTTTGAAAATTATGTACAGAGAAAGCAAATCTCCCTCTGAGTTTTTTGATGATGGAAAACAGTCACCTGGGTATGAGACATCAGTAGATGTAACACATCCAGCTTCTGGTTTATTGCTTTCTCCAATTTTTATCTTTATGCAAATACAATCTGTGACACATGGAAATGTTGATAAAGTACTTGTATTGGTCAGATCCTCTCTGCTAATTTAGGAGCGTTGTAGGTTTTTAAGGAACTCCCTGCTGTGCACAGCAGGAGTCTGGTGCCATCCTGCATTAGCTTCTGGAAACAGAGCCAGTGTGTTGACAGAGCACTCATGTTGTCCATCCCCAAATATGTAAAAGAGGCTTCTTGTAATCCAATTTGTGATCCTCACATTGCACCCACTGATCCATATTTTGGGTTTAGCACAATGGGTGCTCTCAGTATTGAATAGGATAACTTACTTACCAATTAGCTGACAGATAAAACAAAAAAAGTAAATCAGTGTAGGTCAGTGAACACCAGGTACACTGTGAAGCTCAGAGCCAAAAGTCTAGAGTGCCTTCTGTTAGCTGCTGAGAAAGCTTGATATCCTACCACAAAGTACACCCTGGAGTAACTTTTCATGATTATATGTCCACTAGTAGAAACATCCATCAAAAATGATGAGACTCGATGATGTCAGTCCCCTTCGTTCCCCTTCCCCTAAGACGACCTGTGTCATTATCCCCTTGTACCGCCCCTCCAGCTCCCGGAGAGCAACCCTGTTCATCTGCCCCTCCCCCATACTCATCCACCAGCGTTGTCCAGCCCCCCCCCCCCCTTTACCTCAGGGCAAGTGGCAACTTTCAGGGGCAGGAGCGATGCCCAATCACTCCTGCCCTGCCAGCCGCTTAATTCAAGACGGCGCCAGCAAGGCTCGCCTGTGCGTTGGCCAAGGCCCTGCACGCATGTGCGGCGTATTGGCTGCATGGAACACATAGACATCATACTGTCCGAAAACTGCCTTTTATATATATATATTTAGATTTTGTTTGTTTTTTTTTCAAGTGGTTTGGATTGTGTTGGGATATCGGTGTGGGGAAGAATCTTTGACAGTCAGTCATTAAAGAGAAATTATCCTTACTGCTTTATAATTTAAGCCTGGGTACAAGGAGGTCACAAAGCGAGAGGTGGATATAGAAATTCTCTATCTCACCTCATTTCAGTAACTACGACATGAAGTTATTTACGGCTGAAGAGTGGGTCGGATGGTGTCTTGTTAAAAACCTGCAAACTTCATTTACTCATCCGATGAAATGCAGTGCCGTGGCCTGCTTCTCATTACACAACATGGGTTGAGAGCCAAACTACATTTATTTGTTTATTAGCTTTTTTATACCGATATTCGAGTGAACATTATATCGGTTTACATAAAACTTTTGGAGAAATACAATGAAACAGGGAGGGGGAGGAGAGGGGGCAGCGATGAAAGCCAAGTTCTGAGGAAGAGAAGTGAAGAAAAAAGGACAGAAAATAACAATTGAACAATAGCTAGTGGTAGAAGAACGGATGTCCAAGGGCTATCAATAAAGCACTATCTACAAATTTACAGTAAGTAACAAACAATATACAAAATTAGCAATATACAAAAACAAACGATATATAAAACTTAGCACTGTGTACAGAGTAGCCAGGAAATAGCACTCAAAGAAAGGCGGGGTAGCTAAAAAGGGGGAGAGGAGTGGGATAGGGAGGAGTATTGAATGCGTTAATTACAGAACTGGTGAGCAGAAGTAGAGGGGGGGGAGGGGAAGGACGGAAGGCAAGGCGGGGGGGGGGGGGGGTATGCGCAATCATGCGAGTAATACGAAGATGTACAGCAAGTAAATGGAACTAGCAGAATTACAGAATATTGAACAATTACTTGAAGAAAAGAATTCAATTTGCTTTAATCAGGGACCTTTATTTTCAGTTTTCATTTTATTTTTCCTAGGAATTAAAATGTTTTTTTTTTGTTTTTTACCAAAAATTAGAGGAAAAATAATTTTCTTAAAATATTTTTCTACTGATGTTTTTTTGTTATATCATTGAAATTTGCAGGAACCCCCCCCCCCCCCCACCCCCACCCCCGAAACCTAAGGTCCTTAGCTATAGTCAAAAGTTTGATACATAGGAGGATCATTGTACATCCTGAAAGGCACTACCAACACAATTTGGTTTGCCATAAATGATTTCAATAGTGTATTCTCTAATTTAGCATATTTAATAGAGCTACAGTTCATGAGTGATATGAATAACAATGTTCTGTGTGACACAGTTGTGTCATACACTCCTTTACCATATACTGTATGTCATTTCATCTAGTTTCAGGTGTCAGGATTGTTTATTGTTTTGAATATTTATTTCTGATGATGTTTCACTGAGAAATACTATAGGAAAGGCTAATTATGAGCCGGACAATATGCCTGTGTAATTTTTCATCTGTACAAGCACAGAAACTTAAAAATGTAACTGTGCTAGCAAAGGAATAATAGCCATGGAAATTTAAACACAGAAAGACAAAAGCAGATGGAGCCAGGGCAGGAAGAGCAAGGCTGGATTTTTTTTTTTACTGTATATATTGTATTTATATTCTACTTCAAAACAGATTACATTCAGGTACTATGGTTATTACCCTGTCCCAGGAGGGCTCACAATCTGACCCCTAGATTAATCCAAATTCTGTAAATATAGCAGAAATAGCGCCCGCGATAACAAAATGGGCGTGGTTAGGCTAGTTTCTTATCTATTACATCGCATAGGCTATTTCCGCGAAGCACCATACCTTAGCTGTTACTGGGGAGCACTAGGAGAGCAGTTCCCCCCAGAGGGAGTATGCCCTTGGGCCCCTGGCACGACCCCGCACCCAGGGTAGGTGTAGCGTGGGTGGCGAGAGACAACCCGACTCCCAGCCAGACCTGCATGCTTCTGGAACCAACTTGTGGCGTGTTGGTGATGAACAGTCCTCCGACCGTTCCCGGCCCTTTCGGACCTGCCACTGGGATGGCAAGAGGCAGCAGGCCGGACTCAGGGCGTGGGCAGACGAAGGTTCAGAAACAAGACGACAAAGACTCAGGAATCATAGACTGTAGATGTAGACTCTGAAGCAAGTAGGGACGTGGAAGGTTGAGACATAGGCACAGTCCCTCAGGCGCCCTACACAGCCAGTACCACTGGACTGGTCACGGACCACCCTGTCCTACACCCGCAGGAGCGGGACCAGCGCAGGAACTGAAGACAAGGACGCAGGAACTGTAGACTGTAGACATAGACTGAGAAGCGTGGGAGGTTCAGACGTTGGCACTGTCCCTCAGGGCGCTCTACACAGCCAGTACCACTGGTCTGGTCACGGACCACCCTGTCCCACATCCGCGGGAGTGGAACCAGTGCAGGAGAGGAATAATGCTGCACATAGCAGTCCAGGGTAATGCACTGCGCACCGGCAGTCTAAAGCAAGTTAAAACATCAGGGTCAGGAACGAACATCATGAAACATCAGGACATGCAAGACACCGGACACCAAGCTGAGACAGAAACAGAGGCCTAACAGAGCGCTGGAAGAGGAGACATCCAGAGTCGTGTAACTCCAATACAAGGCAAAGCATGAGTGCTGGAGCAAGGCTTTTATAGCCCAGAAGCAGGCAACTACCTGGGAGGAGTCCAGATGGTCCACCCCTCGCTGGCTCCATAAGAGTGGAGAGGTGCCGCGGGCCCGCTCCTTAGGAGAAGGACGTGGCCCACACCAGAGCATCCAGGCTGCAGTGGAACAGGCCTCGAGTAGGCCCCACACCGAAGGCCTCCCAGGCCGTGGAGCAGGATCCGGACAATTGCTCAGGCAAGGCCCTGGCTTCGAAGCAGCCTCCAGAAAAAGGTGAGATGCTTCCTGTGGTGCAGCTACAGGAGGAATCATAACATTAGCGTGTCACGCAGTGCCTCAGCACTTTGCACGATGCGTCAGCGTGTAACAAGTAAGTAGACGTGTGCCGCATAATTAGCCGTGTCGCATGTAGATTTATGCGTGGTGCGCTATTTTGTTTATGTATACCGGCTTCCTGCAGCTGCCTCTTTGAGGCTGTGTTGGAGAGTTGGAGAGAGAGGGGGTAGGTGTTGGTTAGAAGGGTTGGAGGTTAGGAGGTTCTTGCGATTACTAAATTGTCATGTTTGATGTTCTCATCTGTTTCCCTTTTCCTAGGTCTCATTTGTCTTTTTCTGTGTGTGAAGGTTTTTGATAGTTTGCAACATTTGTCTGTCTGCCTTTTTGTGTGGAGGAGTGAGGAGGAGAGGTGGTGGAGGAATGGAGGAGTGAAGAGGAGTGGAGGAGTTAGGAGGCATGATGGTGGTGGAGGAGTGAGGAGTGGTGGTTGTGGTGAGGAGGAGGATGGACTGTAGGAAGCATGGGGAAAGAGGAGAGGAGAGACACGAGGAGAGGAGAGGAGATGGGAGGATGAGAGCCAGAGTGCGAGGAGTAGGAGTAGGGACAGGGGCAGGAGTAGAGAAAGTAGGAGGAAAGGTATAGGAGGAGGTAGGAGGGGGAAGGGGATAGGCAAGTGATGATGGAGGGAGGAGGACGGCAGACTAGAGAGAGAGGGCAGAGGGGAAGGGAGGGAGAGGAAGGTAGGGGAGAGGGGAGTGGAAGGAAAGGAAGGACACCTCTCCGGAAGCAGAAGTGGCACCCCCATCTGGCAGCCAGGCAGCATAACGCCCTCATCTCAGGGCTCTCCAGTTCGGTGTGCAGGAAAACGAGATGGTGACTGCAGGGGTCCTGGAGCATTATGCCATGCCCTTTGGCCACCGTACAGCCAAGACCTCGAAAGCAGGCAAGGGCCAGATCTGAAGCACCATAGCCCAGGCGATCTCCAGGCGCAGTGGTGTCCAACGCAGCAGGGAGCAGGTGGCCCACAGGTACGGGGACATCAAGACTAAGCCGCCGGAGGCCGAAGAAGGAGAAAGGCTGCAACAAAACAGAACATTATATAGCCAGATATAATATACTAGCATATACATAGGCATAAATCTAAATACATATAAGAGTCATGTTTGAAAACATTCCAGATATTTCAAATTTGCTTGTATTTGCAGGGGTTATTCTTTAAGTCGTATCGCAATTTTTCACATGCATGCAGCTATTTTATAACATGCGTGCGCCAGCGTGTACATGTTATAAAACATGGGTCCCACGTGCACATGCGTGCCAGATTTTAATGTCCGCACGCGCATGTGCGAGCAGGTGGCCTCCTCCGCGCGTGCGGGCGCGGGGGGGGGGGGGGGTGGATTTTAGAAAGGAGCGGGCTGAGAGGGAACTTCCCTAACCCTAACCCTATCTTTCCTTCTCCTTCCCGACCCCTAAACCTATCTTCGCTTTCCCCAATATTTTTATTTAAATTTTTACTGCTACTCCGTGGAAGAAGTACACTCCTCACGCTGGCTGGCTGCCGGCGCGCTCTTCCCCGGAACAGTGTCTAATGGCGCTGTCCCGGCCTGCACCACCCCTCCCTGCCCGGACCTCGCTCCCTGGCCCGCCCCTTTCTTGAGGCCCGGCACTTCTGCGCATAGCGGGAGTTACGCCCGTGGCCAGACCCTTTCGAAAATGCGCTCGGTGCTCGCAGGGCCCGGCCATGCATGAAAGCCTCCGATTTTACGTGTGCATCCAATCGAAAATTCGGGCTTATATCTTTTGTAGGATGTGCATTGCTTTGAAATGCATTTGGAATCCAAACCGAAAATGTTCATTTTCGGATTGATTCATTTGAAATGTATCAAATCCCTATTTGATCCAAAAATCCCTGAGAATGTTTGGGTTTTTCATTTTGGCAAATAATGCTTGCTATTTTCAGAGAAATAAAAAAAACACTGCCATCCTGGCAAATCCTGCCATCTTTATTCCTTCTGTATTGGTGCTGGAAGTCACTCCTACCCTGCCAGATTCTCTTTAAAAATGGGTCAGCGCAATGTTGTTTTATGTCTGGCTGTAAAGCAGTATGGCCGTGAAACAAGCTTTATGGCGTAAAGTTGGTTTTACTGTCATAATATGGTGTCAACTGGTTCCGTTTTCTAAGAGGATCAGGGCAGGAATGACTGAGGATTCATCCTTCTCCTTTCAGTTTTCCAGCACCACTACAGAAAGGATAAGGGGATCGTGGGGTAATGGGGTGATAGGGTCCACTGGGGGGGGCATTTTTATTTATTTATTTATTGTTTTTTTATTTTGACACAGCAACTGATCCAAACTGAAATAAACATTAAACAAACCCTAATCCCACCAACTCCCCACCCCTGAAGTGAAAAAAAAACCAAAACCCAAAATGAAAATCTGGTCTCTGCACATCTCTAATCTTTAGCTTCTCAGGCTGTATGGCTTACAGTATAGTCTATGCACCATCTTGATAGTCCTCCTTTGAACTGTCTATATCTTATCAATGTCCTTTCTAGATATGGTCTCTAGAACTGCAAACAATATTCACTATCGGGACGATACAGTAAAATGCGCGGGAGAGCCGGAGCTGAGAGGCGAGCGCCTGCTCTCCCAACGCGCGCCCAGGCCACTCTCCTGGGTGCGCGATTTTGTATTCAAATGAGGGCCCGCGGTAATAAGGAGGCGCTAGGGACATTAGTGCGTCCGTAGCGCCTCGCAGAAGCAGTGGCTGTCAACGGGTTTGACAGCTGACGATTAATTTTACCGGCATCAGTTGTCGAACCTGCTGACAACCACGGGTTTGGAAAACGGATGCCGGCAAAATTGAGTGTCCATCTTCCAACCCGCAAGCCGCGGACTGATTTTTTTTTTTTTTTATGATTTTTTATTTTTTTTTATTTTTGGGGCCTTCGACTTAATATCGCTATGATATTAAGTCAGAGGGTGTACAGAAAAGCAGTTTTTTCTGCTTTTCTGTACACTTTCTTGGTGCCGGCCAAAATTAACTCCTGCCTTTGGGCAGGCATTAATTTTTGAGAGTAAAATGTGCGGTTTGGCTGCACATTTTACTTTGTGTATGCATTTGCATATTGCGGGGGCTATTAGTTTCAGGGGGGTAGACAAGTGTTTTCCTCGCGCTATTACCCCTTACTGTATAAGGGGTAATAATAGCGCGTTGAAAACGTGCGTCCAGATGGGGGCTAATGGTGCGCTCGGCATAGCGCACCATTCGTATTGGCCTGTACGGGTGTCTCTCTAGAGACCTGTACAGAGGTAACACTATTTCCCTCCTTCTATGAGTGATATGCAAGTGTCCTAGCATCTAACAGCTTTAAAGTACTATTGCAGACTGAAATACTAATCTCTACATCACTCCTGCAGCTTCTGAGTGCTTTTCCTTCTCTTCTTTGGCTCTTGGCACTCTCTGCCACCCCTCTTCATCTAGATCTTACAACTTTTAAGGGCTAAACAGAGTAAGCATTTTTCCCATAGACACAAAATGGGAAAAATTATTTGGTATCTCTGGCCCTCATAATGGGCTTTTTTCTCGCTGGTGAATCTTACTTGCTGCATGGAGGCTCTGAGGATTTGAAATAAATTGTTCAGTTCAGCTGCTGCAGTGTCAGATATTGCTCATGGTTCAAAAACCTGATGCATCTCAGGAAAAATAAAAAGTTAATTAAAAAGTAAGTCATAGATATTCAGGGCTAAAGTACTACAAATCACAATTCTGTTCACATCTGTTCCACTTCTAAGATAGTCCTCAAACATAAAAAAATCTGGATCATTCTATTTTAAACACATATATAGTACACTGATGTATTTTTAAAGTCCTAGTGAACTATAACTCTCTATGATGCCATTCTATCTGCTGTTCTACTTTACAGATAGTAAAAGAGCGGTATATCATCCAATTTCATTAGGATCATTTGAGAGAGGCAATAACTGAATTCCTCAGATAATTTCTGCATCTGCTATCAGAAATATATTGGTAGATGGACTAAATAATAATTCTTGAGAGGTGGTTTCACTTCCTGGATGAAGATCTCGATGTTTGCACTGTTTGATGTAGCAGCCTTGCTCAGGGACCTGAATTGTAGCTAAGCTCCCCATTAAATCCCTTGCTTTAGGGACAGAAAGATAATGGATTAAAGAAACCTTGGGATAACAATCCCTGATTAGTTGCAGGTTTCAGTCAATATTTATAACTCGGTTATTAGAGGATAAGCTACCCTCCTTATTAGCAGACCTTCCAAGTCTTCCATGTTCATTGAGAGTCTCCCACATGGGAAGTCTATCTCATGCTCTCCTGCACGGGAGTAGGAAACCTCTGCTAGACAGGCAGAGATCTAGCACAAGTGAAACAGTGCAAGTCTAGCTACTCCATGCTGCCTTCTCCCTTCCCGTCTGCCCCATGGCTATGTGGGCCACGGAGAGTCTGAGAATTCATGGTCAGCCTCCTCCCTCCACCTTCATGCTTCGTCTTCAAAGTGGCCAGAGTGGATGGAGGAGAAGGGGGAAATCCATAGCAGGCAGTACAGTACTGTGCATACTAATGAGCCCCAGTAACCTGCACTGCTGCCAGCTTGGGAGAGAAGCAGGGTAGTAATGAGAAGAGGCATGAAGGGATGAAAGGAGGAGAAAGATTTGCCTAGGTGGAAGAGAGAGAGAGACGAGAGAGGGCAGGGTGGAGAGAAGAGCTGAGGGAGAGGAGGATGGAGGGAGGAGAGAAGAAATGGAGGAAAAAGAGATGAAGAATGGAAGTGAAGAGAGACAAGGAAAGGAGGAGGAAGATATGTGTGTGAGAGAAAGAGAAAGATTGAGAGAGAGAGAGAAAAGGAGAGGGGGGTTGTGTGTTTGAGGAGGGAGGAATACATATGCAAAAGAGGAAGGGCTGTATTGTGAGAGGAGGAAAGCAAGGTGTGTGTATTTTAGGACCAACTGCAGCAAGAACCCTATGGGGAGGCATTCACATTGGCTGAGGGGCTTAATTCATTAACAATCCTCCCTCTCATCTTCCCATCCTCGTGGTCCACCCTGGTTCATTCTCCTTCCCTCCTCTCCCACTTCAATCCGTGGTTGCTTCTTTCTTTCTTCTTCCCTTACTCCCTTCCTCCAGCTTGATCCTTACTCCTCATTACCTCTCTCCTGTTTTTCTTTCACTTTACGGATCCAACTAAGGCCTGTATTTACTAACACTGTCAGGCTCTCCGAATCCCGCAGTACAGGGGAGTGGGGGGTGGGGGGGGGGGGGGGGGGGGGAAAGGGGGGGGAGGGGGGCGGTCCTGCGATAGCCGGCAGCGATGGCACCTCCGCGGTGCCATCGCTGCCGGCGTCGTGCCAAATAACTACGCCATAAAAGGTGTAGTTGTTCGGCGCGAAATAGGCAGCGATACGGAAGCTTACCATTTCGCCGTCAGTGCCGTGTTCACGGCGTCCGCCCCAGTGCCGCCCCGATTCCTCCTCTTCCTGTATTGATGCCGCCCACATTTAGTGATCGCACGCGAAAAGGGACTTTTCGTGCGCGATCGCTTTAGTAAATGACCCCCTAAGCCTGATTCTCCCAAAGGTAGCAACAATATCCTGCTGACAACCTGCCTTCGAGCATACGTGCAGCGGCAGGGACTCTCCCTGCTTCTGGCCACAGAGCCAGTGGTCACTACAGGTACTGCAGGGGGAGAATGAAGCAGGCCACTGCAGGGCCAGTGTGTGTGCCTGCTCTGGGCCTCCTCTCTCTTCTCTTGTCTGATTCATATGAGCTGGCTTTTCTGCACCACTCTAGTGCTCTTGCTCCTGCCTTAAAATTACCAGATTTTTGGCAGGCAAATCTGGGATACTTGTTCTCCTGTTATTAGTTTATTTATGTATTTATTTAAAAATACTTGTTGCCCACGCCCACCAAAGTTTGGGGTGGATTAGAGAAGATAACACACATAATAAAAAAAAAACCCAGTGAATACATGGAGACACAGTGCAGAGCGGTCAGAAGCATGTATGTGAGACCTGCTCCGGCTGCTTAGGTTAAAGAGCAATGCTGTCTCCAGACAGAGGTATTTGGTAGGGGGCAAGAGGGCAAAAACACCCAGTGAAGCTATCATTATAATTATTTGATAGCATCCTTTAACCAATTGTTCTATATGGGAGTGAAGTTTGGACTCTGTATGATGGAATAGAATTGCAGTTCTGGTTCTGTAACACATGCCACATCCACAGAAATTCCCCCAACAGAGGTAGAGCATTTCCTACTGCAATTAACCAGACCAAATATATATATATTCAAATTATGTTGTCACCTCAGCCTGTGAAATAACATAAAACTCTGCAGAAAAGACATTCAGAAACTATATAGGAAACCTACCATACCATAAAACCACAAACTCCAGGAATCAAACAGCAATAACCCTACCTACAAAAAGACAGCACTGCAAACAAATATTACACTGGGCCCTAGAATACCCATGTATCTCCGGTAGGGGAAAGAGAACAAACTGGACTGCTACAGATCCCTACATAGGCTAGCAGAATCCCTCATGTCAGTCATCCATGAACAAAATGGACAAATGTCTCATTTCACAGAGTAAGGGACATACCACATAATCACTAAAAAAAAAATAAAAGTGGTTGACAAAAACACGCAGACAAAAACTGAAATGGAAACCTCAAGAAGCCAGACTTTATAGCAGTGCAATATTGGAGAAACAGAGATGCATTTCTTCCTGTACTTTGCAAAATACAAAAACAGAAGAGATGCACATTCTCCAGAGCTACAGTAGTGCAGATCCTCTGAATATTTCAATCACATTACCCCATAATCAGAGGAATAATAAACAAAATATTAAACATTTCTTATCTTTTTAATCTGTTTAATTAACAAAAAGCTGTTTAACAAACCAATGTCCTTGAGACACTATCAAATTCGCATTCAAATAACCCCCTTCTTTGGATTATTTTAAAAAAATTTTAAACATTTGAAAAGCTCACAAGTCTGTGAATCTTGTCAATAAACCGACATCATTTATGCAGGAAGTTGGCGGGCCTGAATATCTGACCCAATCAAGCTTCACTGCAAAAGAATAAAAAAAATTTTTAAGAGACGGAAGGCAGGTTTCATATATATGAGTTAAAACCCCAACCAGGGTGTGCTCAATTCTGTATATATAATCATGAACCAAACCTCCACCGTCCGAATTTTTTGAAAAGCTCTGTGCAACCAGTTCAAATAATTAAATCCTCATGTCCCAATGTGATTTTCTTATCTACTTTTTTTTAAAAAAATCAAAACACAGTTGACTTCGCAGAAGGTCTAAAAAAGTCCCGACTTATCTGATGATGATTGGAAGCCCGACGTAGCCACGTTTCAGGTCCGCGAACAGACCTTTCTTCAGGGGATGTTGTCCTGTATGCATAATAGCCGGTGAAACCAAAGTCTTCTGTGGATAATCAAACGTTTCTTCAGAAAGACGCCATCGATGCGTTCAGCAATGTTGAGACGCTATCAACTAACCATTCTCTGTTTTTAAACACGGTGCACAGATGAATGAACTACCAATCACTGCACACGTTGCTGTGAGACGTAATGGCGTAAATTGACGGATGCATTTCACGAGCCATTGAAATGCTACGTTGAATTTAAAGTCCAATGCAGTACTATGATCTAAACTTCCGAAATGCCGAAACACATATGGTGTGTGAATCTAGATTAATGAAAGCCATTCCAGCTCTTCATTTAAGCCTAAGGGAGCCTGAGTTTTAAGCGTGAAGATCCAAAAAGCTTCACGCTTGTTTAATAACCTTTCACGGTCACCGCCTCTCAAAGATGTTGGCACATGATCTATCACAGTCCATTTCAATGTATTAAATAAATGCCCTTGCTGTACACAATGTGTAACTATAGGAGCCGCCAGAGTGCCTGTGTTTAATTTTGACTTATGTTCATTGAGTCTTATCCGCACTTTACGAGTAGTCCTGCCCACGTACACACGGGGGCACGGGCAGATGATCGCATACACTACGTGGTCAGAATTACAAGTGGTGTCAAATTTGCGATAAATACGATAGCCTGTGTTGGGTTCTTGCCACATTTGGCTGTCAATGCTGTTTATACAATGAAAGCATTGTCCACAGCGCTTATGTCCTTCGAATGATGTATCAGATGGTCTGGAACATTGTGCATGCACTAACTTGTCTCTGATGTTAGTGCCCCGAGTAGTGACAATCAATGGTGTATCTTTAAAGATGTCATGTAGGGCCAATATGTGCCAATGTTGGCGTATTGATGTAGAGATAACATTAGTAGCAACTGAATGTTTGAGTACACAAACCAACTGTGGATCTTGTTTGGAAGGCTTATATTGCAGAAGACTCTGTCTATCTGAATATTTAGCTCGTTTATAGGCTTTTTTAATCGCTGATTGTGGATATCCACGCTCCAAAAATCTTTTTCGGAGCAATGATGCTTGTAATTCAAAGTCCTCACTAGTGGAACAAATACGTTTGGCACGAAAAAACTGGCTGGCGGGCAAACCACATTTAAAGGAGTGGGGGTGGTGGCTGTGGAATTTCAACAAATTATTTTTGTCGGTCGGTTTCCGATACATAGTGGTTCTGAAAGATCCATTTTCCAAAGAGATCAGCACATCAAGGAATGAAATGTGAGATAAAGAACTTTGCATCGTAAATTTTAAATGAGCATTTTGCTGATTTAACCAATACAGGAATGTTGTGAGTTGTTGCTGCGTACCCCGCCATACCATCAGTATATCATCTATATACCTAACCCATAAAGCTATTTCTTGCCACCACATGGCTTTGTAGATAACATTCTCTTCGAATTTCATGACATAGATGTTTGCTGTCGTCGGTGCAAAGGGGGATCCCATGGGAATACCGTGCGTCTGTAAGAAGAATTGTGATTTGAACATGAAATAATTGTGATGCAGGACAATATCTGCCAATTGTAATATCACACTTGTAGGTATACGTTGATGGTCTATTCGCTGTGTTAAACATTGTGAAATCATCTCAAGTGCTTCGGTTTGAGGTATGTTGGTGTATAATGCAGTTATGTCTAATGTAACCAATAAATAATTGGAAGATGAATCCAAATGAGTTGACTGGAGTTTTTGCAATAAATGTATTGTGTCTTTAATATACGACTCTGCTTGCATCATGTACGGTTGTGAAATTTTATCGATTAATATGGCGGGGGCTTCCAATAAAGAGTCGTTTAGAGACACAATGGGGCGAATCGGGGGGTTAACCAAATTTTTATGTATTTTTGGCAAAGAATATATTACCGGTGATCTGGGATGTTCATTGATCAGAAATTTTTTTTCTTTCTCAGTTAAGCCTGTTGACGAATCAACAATGCTTTGCAAAATGGATGATATTGTTTGGGTGGGATCTGCAGACAATTTTTGATAAAATTTAGTGTCATTTAGATGTTGCAGCAATGCATCCTCGTACACTGATCTATCTTGAACCACCACTCCCCCTCCTTTATCTGCCGGTTTTATGATAAGTGATTCACTCTTTTCTAATGTTTGTAAAGCCAATCTGAGAGGAGGTGGCAAATTGTTCTTCCAAAAATGTTTTTGAGATTCAAAACTGCTTAAATCCTGTAAAACAAGTTGTTCAAATGTTTTGATATGAGAATCCATGGGACCCGGTGGGTGCCACCTAGATTTGGGCCGGACTAATGACATGTCTTGGTTCGTTCCTGTTTCAACTTGATCAAAGTATAATCGTAAGTTTAATTTGCGTATAAAACGCTGTATTGAAATACGGGATTCAAAAGGTGAATGGTAAGTGGTTGGTACAAAAGACAGACCATGATTTAGTACCGCTAATTGTGTTTCCGTTAAAACAGTCGATGATAAATTCACCACTGCTGATTCCTCTTGTTTCTTATCCTGGTGTTGGGAACCGTTTGAATTGATGCTTGGGTAGCATTGTTGTTGTTGCGATGATTTCCTCTTAAACGTGCATTGCTGGCTCCGCGTGCGGGTAAAAAATCTTTTTGTGGTTGATCCCGTTGGCCTGTACTTGAATTATCCGTCTCTTCCGAACCACTTGAATTTTCATCAGATGAAAAATTGAATCTCACACGTCTTTGGTCAGTCCTATTGCCCATCCAATTATACACATTTTCAAGTTTATAATCGGTTTGATCTCGCTGAAGTTTACTAATCTTGGATTCCTTGATGTTATTTTTAAATTTGTCTAATGCCACTCGATGTTCTTGCAATTGTTCCTCAAATAGACTGGGTTCAATGTCAAGTTTTAATTGATCGATCTGTTGTTGTATGGACGAAACTAGTTCTCCAGTGAACTTTTTTACTTGACCTACTATGAGCAGCATCAGATCTAAAGCACATTTATTCAAAATTGCTATCCAGGTCTGCATGAATGACTTGTCATCAGTGAAAAGAAGCGGTTCTTTTTGCACTCGCAACCCCCTCGGGATCATTTGTTGTTTAATATATTCTGTTAATGTACTGCCATGTAATTCAGCACGAATGCTTTTCTTATTTAAACGTATAAATTCATCCCAAGATGTGTTTATTTTTACAGATTCTGAATCTGACAGCAACGATGGTTGTGATTTTACATCAGCCAATTGGGCTTCTGAAAAACTGTAAACATTTTTCCATCCTTCCATGTTGAAAGGTGCAATACGTAATGTAAGATACCAAATATCAATAAGCACCCCAAGACAAAATTTTTGGGGGAATCACAATATATAATCAAATTCGCATTCAAATAACCCCCTTCTTTGGATTATTTTAAAAAAATTTTAAACATTTGAAAAGCTCACAAGTCTGTGAATCTTGTCAATAAACCGACATCATTTATGCAGGAAGTTGGCGGGCCTGAATATCTGACCCAATCAAGCTTCACTGCAAAAGACTAAAAAAAATTTTTAAGAGACGGAAGGCAGGTTTCATATATATGAGTTAAAACCCCAACCAGGGTGTGCTCAATTCTGTATATATAATCATGAACCAAACCTCCACCGTCCGAATTTTTTGAAAAGCTCTGTGCAACCAGTTCAAATAATTAAATCCTCATGTCCCAATGTGATTTTCTTATCTACTTTTTTTTAAAAAAATCAAAACACAGTTGACTTCGCAGAAGGTCTAAAAAAGTCCCGACTTATCTGATGATGATTGGAAGCCCGACGTAGCCACGTTTCAGGTCCGCGAACAGACCTTTCTTCAGGGGATGTTGTCCTGTATGCATAATTCGAAGAGAATGTTATCTACAAAGCCATGTGGTGGCAAGAAATAGCTTTATGGGTTAGGTATATAGATGATATACTGATGGTATGGCGGGGTACGCAGCAACAACTCACAACATTCCTGTATTGGTTAAATCAGCAAAATGCTCATTTAAAATTTACGATGCAAAGTTCTTTATCTCACATTTCATTCCTTGATGTGCTGATCTCTTTGGAAAATGGATCTTTCAGAACCACTATGTATCGGAAACCGACCGACAAAAATAATTTGTTGAAATTCCACAGCCACCACCCCCACTCCTTTAAATGTGGTTTGCCCGCCAGCCAGTTTTTTCGTGCCAAACGTATTTGTTCCACTAGTGAGGACTTTGAATTACAAGCATCATTGCTCCGAAAAAGATTTTTGGAGCGTGGATATCCACAATCAGCGATTAAAAAAGCCTATAAACGAGCTAAATATTCAGATAGACAGAGTCTTCTGCAATATAAGCCTTCCAAACAAGATCCACAGTGGGTTTGTGTACTCAAACATTCAGTTGCTACTAATGTTATCTCTACATCAATACGCCGACATTGGCACATATTGGCCCTACATGACATCTTTAAAGATACACCATTGATTGTCACTACTCGGGGCACTAACATCAGAGACAAGTTAGTGCATGCACAATGTTCCAGACCATCTGATACATCATTCGAAGGACATAAGCGCTGTGGACAATGCTTTCATTGTATAAACAGCATTGACGGCCAAATGTGGCAAGAACCCAACACAGGCTATCGTATTTATCGCAAATTTGACACCACTTGTAATTCTGACCACGTAGTGTATGCGATCATCTGCCCGTGCCCCCGTGTGTACGTGGGCAGGACTACTCGTAAAGTGCGGATAAGACTCAATGAACATAAGTCAAAATTAAACACAGGCACTCTGGCGGCTCCTATAGTTACACATTGTGTACAGCAAGGGCATTTATTTAATACATTGAAATGGACTGTGATAGATCATGTGCCAACATCTTTGAGAGGCGGTGACCGTGAAAGGTTATTAAACAAGCGTGAAGCTTTTTGGATCTTCACGCTTAAAACTCAGGCTCCCTTAGGCTTAAATGAAGAGCTGGAATGGCTTTCATTAATCTAGATTCACACACCATATGTGTTTCGGCATTTCGGAAGTTTAGATCATAGTACTGCATTGGACTTTAAATTCAACGTAGCATTTCAATGGCTCGTGAAATGCATCCGTCAATTTACGCCATTACGTCTCACAGCAACGTGTGCAGTGATTGGTAGTTCATTCATCTGTGCACCGTGTTTAAAAACAGAGAATGGTTAGTTGATAGCGTCTCAACATTGCTGAACGCATCGATGGCGTCTTTCTGAAGAAACGTTTGATTATCCACAGAAGACTTTGGTTTCACCGGCTATTATGCATACAGGACAACATCCCCTGAAGAAAGGTCTGTTCGCGGACCTGAAACGTGGCTACGTCGGGCTTCCAATCATCATCAGATAAGTCGGGACTTTTTTAGACCTTCTGCGAAGTCAACTGTGTTTTGATTTTTTTTAAAAAAAGTAGATAAGAAAATCACATTGGGACATGAGGATTTAATTATTTGAACTGGTTGCACAGAGCTTTTCAAAAAATTCGGACGGTGGAGGTTTGGTTCATGATTATATATACAGAATTGAGCACACCCTGGTTGGGGTTTTAACTCATATATATGAATCCTGCCTTCCGTCTCTTAAAAATTTTTTTTAGTCTTTTGCAGTGAAGCTTGATTGGGTCAGATATTCAGGCCCGCCAACTTCCTGCATAAATGATGTCGGTTTATTGACAAGATTCACAGACTTGTGAGCTTTTCAAATGTTTAAATTTTTTTAAAAATAATCCAAAGAAGGGGGTTATTTGAATGCGAATTTGATTATATATTGTGATTCCCCCAAAAATTTTGTCTTGGGGTGCTTATTGATACTTGAGACACTATCGACATCAAATATTCATATCATTATAACATTTTTTTTACCCCATACAATGTTAGGTTTATACTCCCATAAATATCACCACATTATATAAACGACGCACATACATTACCCATCATTCATACTATGATCCATACATACTCATACATCATACTCATTCATATATATAAAATCCACATCATAAAGGGAAAATGATGATAATTCCCTAAAACATCTGCTAAAACATACTTCCTCTAAATTCTACTGTTAATTACATGCCCACAACTAATGCGTTTAAAGTCTTTAGAAATCTTTAGAAATCCAGTGTTTGTTCCAACCACCAACAATCAAATAATGTTATATCAATAGTCCATCTCCACCCTCGTTTCACCCTATACAGGGCTTCCTCAGGGGAAGTTGTAATATTCTCTTAAATTTGCAAGGGGCAATCTCTGTCTTCCATGAATCCTTCTCATAAGCAACAGCGATAGTGCCCAAGCCATTCCAAATGGCTGTAAACTTTTCTTATTATCCTCTACCCCGAAAGACTACACACAGTCACTAAACCCACACTTTCACCGCTGTCATATTCGGCAAGATACCGACACTGCTCAGCGTCATCAATTTCTTTCATGTGGCTGAGACGCCATGGAGGCATGGAATGTCAATGGATGGCAGTAGAAATTGTTTGTGGTTACCTCAGCTCCTGCTGAGGGATTGCCGCAGAATTCAATGTGGCCCAAGACAGGTGTTGGCAGGGCCACGACGGAGCCCGACCTGCCGCGGCTCAAGGGAAGTGTTGGCAGGTCCGAGGGAAGTGTCATGTGGCCGCACGACCAGAGGGAGCTGTTGGTGGGGCTGTGATGGAGCCCAACCTGTCACGGCCTGAAGACAGAGCACAAAGGCAGCCTCCGGGCCGCAATGGAAGTCAGAGTCCACGGCTCCGGCCACATGAGAAGGCCCAATATCGGCGGCATCCGGCCACGTCAGGCACGACAGCATGGGGGGGAAAAGGTGAGTGCCTGCTCGCGGGGAGACCTGCGGGCAGTGTTCATAACACTATCCATGTTTCTGTTATAGATTTTCCCTGTATAAAACAAAAGGAAACACTTGGTTTCTTGCACCACTAAGTTGTATGTAAACCAATGTGATATGTAAAATCGAACACCGGCATATAAAAACAAATAAATAAATAAAATAAATAAATATAATTGCTCTTATCAATACACTCATCTTTAGTGTATGACTATGTCAAGAGTTAATTTTGATGGAATCCACTCGCCATTGAAGCTAAGAAATTGCTGAACGTATTTCATAAACAGAAGTCACATATAGCATTCCTCCAAGAAACTCACTTAACTGATGCCAAATTGAAGTGCGAATGGATGGGGCAATGTGTTTATTCATTATCTCCAGGTACCAGAGAGGTGTGGCAGTCTTGATCCACAAACCATTGCCTTTCCATATTGATCATTATATTCAGGATGATGAGGGTAGATACTGTATGTTATTATATTAGTACACTATATAGGCAAAAACTCGCACTATGTAATTATATGCCCCTAATGCATACAACATGCCTTTTTTTTTTTTTTTAAATATTGCTACAAAATTATTGGGTTTTCCAGAGTATGAGCTAATTGTAAGGGGAGACTAATATAGTCGCGAATCATCAAATGAACTGCCAACCCCCAAAGGCAGTTCAGAAAGGAGATGATGCCCTGGGTGTAAATTTCTTATGTAGATAGTTGGGCTTGCTAGACTTGTGGAGGACACTCCATCCTGGGGAACTGGATTTTTACATTCTTTTCTAATCCACATAAATCTTACTAAAGTTTAGATTACTTTCTGATCTCTGAGAGACTTTTCTCCAGGGTGGGGGATTCCACTACTGGGACCATTTCTATTTCCGATCACACCCCAATGTCATTTACATTGGAAGTGAGGCATTCTCAGAATCAGTCTTTTTCTTGGAGAATGAGCCCAGAGCTGTATCAGGATGAAGCTTTTCATACCTATCTTACAGCAAAATGGGCGGAATATTTATCTGATAATGGCAATCAAAATATTTCACCCTCACTATGATGGGAAGCACACAAAGCAGTAATGAGGGGAGCCATTCCCATGTGTAGTAAGTATGGCGGTGAACATGGCACCATGGTACATAGATTTGTTAAATATCAGAGTCTGAGACTTTTTGGGGAAAAGATATTACATATTGTAAAGGCAGCTACATATTATTTAGGAGAGTTGTGGGTGGATCCTTGTACCGGTGGCAGATGACCACGCCCCTGGGGGAAGATCCAGAGAGGGACCACCAGTCAGGCTCAGAATTAGGAGACAGACACACACTAGTTCTTTTATTAAACAGTATATTGAACCACCAGAGGTGGCAGTAGTGAGCTGGAATGCCCGGCTGGGCTGTAGTCCCTCAGATACTGGAACAGCGATCCCGGGAGGTTGAGCTGTAGAGAAACTGAAATATAGTGAGTAGGCAGGGTATGCAGAGTTCATGGACAGAACCTGATGGTAACACTCACACAATAGTCTCTTAGAAGCTCAGGGGCTGGAATGAAGTAGGTTCTCGAGGAGCGAGTACCTGGTTCCAGGGAAAGCTCTGAAAGATCGATGGTAACTCACATATGAAGTAGGCAGTGATGACTTCCCGCAGAAGTGAATTCCAAAGAAGTCTGGGAACGAGGGCCCTCGAGGAGCGAGTCCCGGGTCCAGACTGCAACCTACAAAGTAAGAGAGAGAGAGCGAGGCCCCAGAGGAGTGGGTACCCCTGGTAAGTCCGAGGAGGCAGAGTAGCGTAGATAGAACGAATCCTTATCCGTATCCGTATCCTTGCTAACTCGAGTTGTTAGCAATTCAGAGACCTTTAAATATCTGAAGCGGATAATGTCATTACAGGGGGACGCCCCTGAGGTTCGCGTCACTTTTGGTTCTTGAGGCGGGGCTGCGCCGCGCGCGCGCCCCTACGCATCAGGTCAACATGGCGGATTGCAGCGTCGGGCCTGTCCGGGGATGCCAGACGAGGATGGCCGAAAGACGCCACAGCAGCCAGCCTTCCATCAACCCCAGAGAGAGTCGCCAATGTGGTAAGGTGGGCAGAGTGGAGACGTCGGGCAGCGATGGTCGCAACACTACAGGGTTCAGATCCCTTATGAAGGAAGGGCTATTTACTGGGAGACCTGTCAACGCTTGTTGGGCCTATTAAAAACACTAGAAAATGTATATGCCTAGGGGAATTCTGTGCAAAAAAAATTGAAAATTCTGCACCAAAAAATTAAAAATTCTGCACATACATTTTCTAATTCTGCAAAATTCTGCACATTTATTTGTCAAAATAACAATATTTTTTGCAAATTATCATGCTGCATTTTAGTAGAATCCAGCATTTACATTTTTCTCAGTAGCAAGGGTCTATAGCGTCCTAGGCAGGCTAATGTAACACCGCTCCCACCCTGAGTTAAAAGTGCCTCTCCTACAGTGGTAGATATATGTAGAGTCATGGTCTCCCTTGTATACTGCCCGAAGACATCCCAGGTATGGTCTGCAGGCAGGCTTATGCCTCCTGCAAGTCTGACTCATTTTATTAAATTGGCCTTATATATAGCTTATAAGTGTATCTTACAGAACAGGATAGGGGACCCACTCCCTATTCTATCCCTGTGGTTATCCCAATTGGAATGATTGGTTGGTTGTAAATGTATCCAAGCGGTCCGTGCTCAAGCTATATCCAGAGATTTGGAAACATTTTTTTTTTAACAGATTAGTCCTGAACTGCAGCAAAGTGCTTGTAATTTGGGATATTCACCAACCTGGGGAGGCATTTTGGATACTGTACCATAGCTCTTCCACTAATGGTAGATTTTTCTCCCATGTGATAGTTAAATGACAACTTGAGAGTGTGAATGGTGAGACTGGCTGGAGTTGCAGAATGGGTAAGCTGGCCTGTTTGGTGTACATGGGGAGAGGGTGATGGGTGAATGATAAATGGACGGGGGATATGTCATGGTTAAAACAAATTGAAAAGGAAAAACCGTGGCTGGACTTTCTGTTCTGATGCATCTTGGACAAAGCTGGATATTTTTCCAAGCTCGGATCTCTATACCTAGATGATTTATGATCTGATTTGATTAGTTTGTTAAATGGTTCATTGTTTTGTGTTTCTATATATGCAATCAGCTACAGAATAAATAATTATTTTGCAAAAAAAAAAAAAAAAAAAAAATGTTGTACCTGCTGCCAGCCTGGTGGAGTAAGGGGGATCAGGAGGACAGCTGCAGGACTGCAGGTCATCCAATCAGGAAGGAGTTTGGGTTAGCCCAGCCCCATCTGATGTCTTTCAAACTGCAGTGGTAAGCCATTTTTTTCGGGTGGCACTTACCATCCCAAAAGACATCATGGTGGTGGGAAGGTATGAGAGAGCATAGAATGGGAAGGTGGTCCAGATAGGGAAAAATGGAGGCAGGGGGCATATGCTGGATGGGGGAGAGGCAGGGGAAGATGGGTGGAAAGGGGAGAGACGGGGCAGATGGTGTGGCAAGGGGGGAGAAAGTGGGACACATAATAGTGAAGGGGGACTAGGCAGGGGGCATTCTGTATGCTGGGAAAGGAAGAAGGCAAGGGGCAGATACTGGGAGGGGAAAGGAACAATTGTAGTGGGGCAGATGCTGGGAGAGAGAAGCAGGGGCATATTCTAGGTAAGGCAGAGAGGCAAGAGACATAAGCTGGTAAAGAGAAGAGGCAGGGCAGATACTAGAAGGGTGAAAGACAGGCAAGGATGGGAAGGGAGATGGAAGATGAGAAAACAAATGAGAAGGAAGGGCAGAGAGTGCTCTAGTGAGAGAGAGAGAGAGAGAGAGGACTGGCTGTTGGATGGAAAGTGAGAAAGGACCATGATGGAGGAGAGAGACAGAGAAAGAGAGAGGATGGGGCAGAGGGACAGAACTGAGGGTGGTGGTGGGGAGAAAGAGAAGACCCTGGAAGTGGCTGGGGGAGGGGTGATCCGGGGAGATTATGGAAGAAGAAGGGAATGAAGTATGGAGGAGAGAGCATAGGAGAAAGGGGAGAAGGAATGGGCAACGGAGGGCATGCAAGAAGAGAGAAGAAAGGAGCAAAAGCAGAAAGCAGAGAGAAGGAGGAGAACGTATTTAAATATAAGCTCTGAGGGAAAGATACAAAGAAAGAAAAGCGACTCCTGAAACAGAAATGAAAAAGGGAGGACACCAGAAATAAAGAGGAGGCAGAGACGAAGCTGAAAGAAGATTGAGAAGAAGCAGAGATAAGAGAATATAATCAAACTGTAGACACGCAGATTGGAAAATTGTTTAATTTTAATTTTGGCAAGGATTTCCTACCTTTGCTTTTCCTGTACTAGATAGCTAGTCAAAGGCAACCAGAGGTAGGGGAAACTGTTGTGCGCCCCGGCCGCGTGGGTGCCACGACCGGGCCTGCTCACCTGGCATTACTGTCCACTAGCGTAGGCTTGCCCGCTGCCGCGACCCCCGGCGTCCCCGTCGCTCACTGCGGCCTCCCTCGGCGTCTCTGTCCCTACAGGCCTCACAGTGGAGCTCCCGTCGGGGCTCCGCGTCCTCGGCTGGCTTTGGCCCCGCCCCTAGGGGCGCACGCAGCCGACCTCTCCATTCTTAAAGGGAGCAGCGTGGGAAAACCCCAGGAGGCGCACGCTGATGACATCATTCAGGCACCATATATAAGGCAGGGCTCAAACCCCTGATCCCTACCTTGGCAATCGGGTCGACACCGTTGGTCTAGTGAGTTTGTCTTCGCTTTCCAGTGTCTCCTGTTCCAGTGCCTCCTGCTCCCGTGTCCTTCTCAGGTAGTACCTATCCGGACTGACTTCTTGGTACTGACCTCTGCCTGCCTGACCATTTTCTGCCTGCTGCCTGGAACTGACCCTCGCTTGCCACGACTACGCACGGACTGACTCTGAGATTGACCCCCGCTTTGGCTGACCTCTCTTGGACTGATATTCTGGCTTTGACCCTTGCGCTTCACTCGGACACTTGCTTCCGGTCCCCGGTGACCATCAGGCCTACACACTTGGATAAAAACTGCGGCTTCCACTTGGCTGGACCTGCAGGTGCTGCCTGTCTCATTTGGAGGACCTCTCTGAACTGTTGCCTTCCCGAGGTCTCCAGAGCTTCCGGTTCTTGTCTAGTCCACTCACTCTGCATCAACCACGCACCCTTGCTCGAGGTGGGCACACCTCTCCGTTACCTCTCAGGGAGACCACCGGAGGTCCACCTAAGTCCAGGTGGTCCGGGTTCCCAAGGGCTCAACCTGCAGAAACCCCGGACTGTTATTGGTGAAGCTCCAGCTAGCCTCTGTCTCCTTGTGTGCTCCGCCTCCTGGTGGCAGGCGCTCTCTGGGTCCGACCAGAGAGCCGTACCAGTCCTGCACTAGGCCAAGGGTCCACCTCCAGTGCAACAAAACTGCAGTTATCTAGCCTTCTTTTTTTTTTAACTATTTATTTTTATACATCAGAACATGCACAAAGCACTAAGATACAATGCAATACATAATCCCACACCAAAGTGGCATACAGCATTTCAACAGTGAACAATATCATCTGTTAGGAATCATAGAACTTGCAATACGGGTCCCAAATCTTGTCATGCAGTTTAACATTATCATGTAACATAAAGGTTAACTTCTCAAGTGATGCCACAGAATGAACCTGAGATCTCCAGTCACTCAGAGTCGGTACCAATTTCCATTTCAGTGCTATAACAAAACGAGCAGCGTGCAGCATTTGCAGGAAAAATAATGGGCACCCATAGGTATGCATGATCAGTCGGACCATGAGCTCTGCCCTTTTTGCACAAAGAGAGGACTTATGTGATCTGCGCCAAATTCCTTTCCATTCCTTCGGGCTGATATGAAGTCTGTTATCTGTCCTTCTTATCTGACCTTCTCATTCATCCCCATTGTCACAGGTGTAACTAAGGACTTTTTCTGAAGTGGCGGGAAGGGGACAGCCCCAGGGTGCTGTGCTCCTTACTGGAACTCTCCCATTTAATAACTGCTCTCCCACTTGGCAGCTCTGCTATACTTACAGGAACCTTAGTGGTTATCTACAAAAGGTTCTATAGAGAGGCCAACCTCTCCACAATCCCAGCATTGTACAGGGTGAAAATCAGGCAATTTCTAGCAAGAGCAGTAGCAGAATGTTTTAATGTCAGATATATAATCTATAGGGAATCGCTAAACACTCATCAGAAGCACATGTACTCTAACATTTAATTCACAGTTCCTTTACACACCAAATAGAATTCACAAAGATTTGCAAACGTTTATACAGGAACACTTCTTTCTTCCCACAAATGTTCATCTGACAAGAAAACAAATTTGCATAGCAACATATATTTTCCTTAAAATGTATGTATAACTCTCCCTTAAATGGATAGTTTCCCTTCTGAGCAATACAGTTTCAGTATTTCATGTGAAATTCTGTTATGAGAATTCTGTTCAGTTCCCTTTTCTCTCAGTACTATAAAAAAATAGTGCATGGGCCAAAATGCCAGCCCAGCACACCACAAGAGGGCAGAGGGTAGCTTCTCTCTTTGGCTCCCCTGCTTATCTCTTTCTGGCAGCTTTGCTTCCTCCCCTGTGGCTCTCCCCTTCTTGAAAGAGGGTTTCTGGGGAAGGAGGCAGAGTGGGATGGCAACAGGGGTAAATGGAGGGTCTGCCTCTTGCCTGCCTCAGAAACTCATCCTCCCTCCTGCTGGGTGGGATTGTTTTGTGCCAGTTTATTGTAGCTTGAAGGAGGGGGGGGGGAGAGAGAGAAAGCTGCCCGCCTGAGCTAATAGTGCAGGAGGTGCTTCGCCAAGCAAGACTGCTTGGTCATGCAGGTGGGGAGTTCATAATTGCAGGATGGTGGCATGGGAAGGGAAAGTGAGGCAGTAGGGGGTGCATCAAGACATGATGTCCAAAGCAGATGCCCCAGCTGGTTCTGTGCTGAGAAAATGAAGCTTGGAGCCTAGCCGATCCATGGTGGGCCAGCAGTAATGGTGCATACGTAACTTTAGGATGGCTCTGGTACAACTTGGGCTGGTTATGTTGCAAATTATAATTAAGCTGGATTCAAGATGTCTGAACTAGCTAGTCGTGCTTGAGCTTGTTCCTCGGGTTCTGCAATTTTTGCCTTATCATGCCTCTCTTTGGCAGGAAAAGAAGAGCCAGAGAGCAGAAAATTCCTTCAGCTCCTTCTCTATCGATTGTTTCAGGCCCGATGGATGCTCACATACATGGCGGAAGCCCCACTCCGGGAATCAGCTCACTGGAGGCTGATCGGGAAGAAGTAGGTACCCGGCTCCCTCCCAAAGCTTTCCATTTCCTTTTCCCCGGAGGAACGATTAGCCCCCTCTAACCTGGCGGAGGTTCATGCGCTAGATCTGCTGCGTGGACGAGTGCCGGCTGAAGATGGCAAAGAATCCAAGGACCCCTCTGATATCGCAGACCTAGCGATTTTGGATCCCACATTAATTGAGGATCCTGGGCTTGTGGGGGACTCTTCAAACAGCGTTGCTCCTAGACCTATTCGAGAGTCATTTTTAGAACCACCTTCTCTTCATTCAACGGAGCTGGTAAGAACTTCTCTAATAACAACAGAGACGATCTGGGACGCTATCCAAGCTTTAAATAACAATATTTCAAATCAGATCAAGCCTGTTGTTAATTATTTGAGCTACTTGGCTAGTTGTCTGAAATCATTGGAAACTGAAGTTTCTGTTAATAAAGATAATTATAGATCTTGTAACAAAGACCTCGACACAGTAACTGATTTACAACAAAACATGTTAAAAGAAAATCAGTGGCTTTCCTCTAGGATGGAACATCTAGGAAAGGGAGGAACCTTCATTTCATTAACCTTTTATGTGCCAACATTCTACAAGTGGAACATTTTTTCATATACTTTTAATTACTTGCAAATTTTTTTTATAGCATATTTAAACCATATTTGGATCTAGTTAACTAAGATTCGTAAAAAGGGGCATCAGGAAATTATTCCTTCAATGAGCAGGATCTAAAATTAATTTCCCCAAAGATCCAATGGTTGCCCCTAAAGAGATGTGGAAGAAATATTTAGTTGATATTTTAAAGATTCCTGAACAGGCATTTCCACTCGTCTCACGAATTTATTATATACCGTCTTTTAAGAAGGGCGCTGTGGACTCTCATGATATGCAGGTTCTCTCTCCAATTGAGAAGTCTTCGATGGATGTTACCGCTATTTTGGAAACCTCTCAAAAAGATTTGGTTAAACCAGCTACTTTAATTGTTTCTGTCTTGATGGAATCTGATAGGGACTGGATCCTTAAAATATTTTTCCGTCATCGTTTGGAACTTTTCTTGAATATGAAGATTTGTGATTTTCCTGATTTGGCCAAACAGACTCAGAAAAGGAGGCAATTTTTGTTTCTTAGACCTAAAATTTTGGAGCTGGGAGCTTTTTTATTTTATTTTAAAGTTCCCCTGTAAGTGCATTGTTAAATATCTAAATGCCTTCTATACTTTTTTTCAGCCATCACAGTTGTCAAGCTTTTTTTTCCTCAATGCCTTGTTTTTCTCTGAAAGTCTAGTTAAGATGTATATGTTTGTACAATGTTTGTTCATGTTATTTGGCCTTTTAGCTAGTTTTTTTCCTTACTTTTTCATCAATATTACCTGACCTTGGAATCGTTTAAACTGAGGACTTGGATGGATAATGTGGTGAGTGTTTTTTTTTTTTTTTCATTTTTTTCTTCTTTCATTGATAGTTACCACTCTTCATGTAGGATTGCAATTCAAGAGGTGTTCTTGAAAAGTATGTGAAAATTGCAAAATAAAAAGTAAAAAAAAAAAAGCTATGGCCCTATGGCTATGGTGTCAGCTCAATAATGTGTCTGGGGCAGGGGGAGAGGAATGACCCTTCTGCTTGTGTTATTGCTCACAATGTCCTGAAGCCTTTCTTCTGTTGAAACTCTCCTTTTAGCTGGAAGAGAGCAGATTATAAGATTTAAAGGAAATAAATAAATAAACAAAATAAATAAATAAATAAATATGATGAAGCACAGTACAATCTCCCACACCGTAGTTCAGATCAGCCTTTCCTGTCCAAGCTACATAGGATCAAAAAAAATAAATAAATACACAGGATCAAAAATAAATAAATACACAGGATCAAAAAAAATAAATAAATACACAGGATCAAAAATAAATAAATACACAGGATAAAAAAAAATAAATAAATATGATGAAGCACAGTACAATCTCCCACACCGTAGTTCAGATCAGCTTTTCCTGTCCAAGCTTCACAGGATCAATAACTTCCAGGAACTCCTTATCAGGAAAGAAAAAAAGAAGCCCATCTAACTAAAGCCACACCTGCAAGAGTTCTGAGGGTTATTGTCCTGCGGAAATCTGCACAATTCTAATGAAGCCCTGCCCTTAAGTGTGAATTTCCCGGACTACAAAATAAAAGGAAACAAAGCATTTCTAACTGCTAACACTTTCCCACCTTTTTGTTAATTTCAGACCCCAGACTTGCCACCTTTAGCAGCAATAACAAACCTTTCTCTAAATTCTGTCATTTGCAGCACAAAGTTGCACTTCTGCTACTGCAAGGCATGACATGCAGAGTGGATAGAATCAGGCACAGCGCCAGGAAATATTTTATCACAAAAGGGGGCGGTGGATGCATGAATGGCCTTCCTGAATGGGTGGGAGAGGCTAAAGCAGTGCCTGATGCAATTTTCAACATTGCCTGAAAAGCTGCAAAGTCTGCGGGCACTGTCACCTGCGGGCTTTGCACCATTTCTGAAAGGGAAAGTAAGAAAATATCTCCTTTTTGAAAACTGCCCCAAGGAAAAAGTATCCTTAGAGATGTGCTCCTGAGTTTCATTCAGGTGCTTTCTCCATAGAAATAAATGCATGTAGTGTTTGAAAACTGCACATTGCTGCCTACCCTGACTGATCCCTGCTTCTGAGTCTGCTTTGCTTTTCCTCTGGCTAATGGTACCCACATTACTGACCTATGCGGATAATTTTACCCTGGGCATGAGCAGGCAGTTTTCAGGGAAATGGCTTTTTAAAATTGCCTTCAAGGAGGGCATGGGATAAGCACAGGGAAATGCTTAGTTGCAAAAAGTGAATAGATAGCAAAGTATAACCTTGTGGCATGTCTTTAAGTGTTTACAGTGTCATACTTTTCTCTATTTTAAATGTATACCCCACTCTTCTCAAAAAGCATAAAAATAATAACATAACAAAATAGTATAAAGTAATAGCACAATAAATTTACTAAATAAAATAAAGTTAAATCCATTGTAAAATACAATTATATATTCTCAATGCACAATTACAAAAAGAAATCCATCTGAAACAACTTCTCACACAGAGGTTGAGGGTAAAACATTCTACATAGCAATCTCATATGTAGGCCGATACAGAAAGAAATGCGGGAGAGCAGACGAGCGCCCGCTCTCCCGGTGCACGTTCAGGCCAGTGTCCTGTGCGCGCGATACAGTAAATAAAATTATGCTAATTATGGCCCGCGGTAAAAGGAGGTGCTAGGGACACTAGCGCATCCCTAGTGCCTCCTATTTGACAGAAGCAGCGGCTGTCAGCAGGTTTGACAGCCGACGCTCAATTTTGCCGGTGTTGGTTCTCAAACCCGTTGACAGCCACGGGTTCGGAAACCGGACGCCGGCAAAATTGAGCATCCTGTTTTCAACCCGCGAGCCGTGGGCTGATTTTACATTTTTATATTTTTTTATAATTTTTTACTTTTGGGACCTCCGACTTAGTATCGTTATGATATTAAGTCGGAGGGTGTACAGAAAAGCAGTTTTTACTGCTTTTCTATACACTTTCCCAGTGCCGAGAGAAATCAACGCCTACCTTTGGGTAGGCACTAATTTCTGAAAGTAAAATGTGCGGCTTGGCTGCACATTTTACTTACTGAATCGTGCGGGAATAACTAATAGGGCCATCAACATGCATTTGCATATTGTGGGCGCTATTAGTTTCGGGGGGGTTGGACGTGCGTTTTTGACGCGCTATTACCCCTTACTGAATAAGGGGTAAAGCTAGCATGTCGAAAACGCGCGTCCAACCGTATTGGCCTGATGGCTTGCTAATCAGTGTACATAGGGGCAAGCCCCTTTGGTGGTGACTGCTGCTCCTATATATGCCTCTAGCCACTGATGTCAGCATGGGGCAGAGTCATGTACAGCCAGAAACAAAGCAGCAGATAGTAAAAGAAGGAGTGGAGGCACAGATGAAGACAAGTAGAGATGCGCATTGTTTACCTCTATCAGTTCGGGCTTCATTTTCGGGCCCCCGCAGGAAATTTAGTTTTTCCCAACATGGGTCCCGATTTTCATGTTAGTGCACGCTAACGGTGCCCATGAACCATGATGAATTAGACACTGTTGTTGAAATTGTCTAATTCGTGAAAAACAAATACAGATCTCTAGAGACAAGGGATGGAGATGCATGAAGAAAAATAAAGCTTCAGTCACTCTCACTTTCACTCAGCTGCTGACAATTCAAAGTGAAATATCCAGACTGTCAGAATGAATGGAAAAGTGGGTAATACAGTTGCCAACTGGCTCCAGATTTTCAGGGCAGATTGACAGAGTCCTAGTTTAACCCCATTGCCTGCAGGGACTTGTAGTTCTGATTTTCCTGTTGAAGTCTTCAGGAAAAGCAAGGACTACAAGTCCCTGCATAAGGTGGGATAAAACCTGGACTGCATCAACCTATCCTGAAAATGTGGAGCCAGTTGACAACCCTATTGGGTGATATGAAATGCTGGAAGACTTAGCAGAAAATACAGGCCAACCACAGAACCAGGTTTGTCTGGTAGACTGTAGAAAGAGCATTTGGTCAGCACTGTAGGCTGAAAATACAACAAACAGCGCAAAGTCCAAACAGAAATGCAGGTGCTCAGGTAGTTGAGACTGTCTGGCAGGCTCCACAGGGGACTTTGGAGGCTGGATGTGCAGGCAACAGCATGATAGTATTGGTAGCTATTTAGGGGCCTGATGTAATAAGGTAGGCACAGTTTTACTCGCAGTTGTGTGCACATTTTTTTGTGTGCAAGTTTTACTCCTGATGCAATAAGGAGTTCTGCACACAAAAAATGTGCATTTAAACTGTGCTGTGCTGCTTAATGCCCTCACATGGAAATCCCATGCTAATGAAGGCATTAGCTACTCCCTTATGCAGAGAGGTGCACTGGCTTAACCCAGATTTTTTTAGTGCTGGAAATGTTACTCCTGATCAGAGGTGAAGTAAAGTTTCCGGTACTAGTGTTAATCTATGGACAGAAGCTGAAGTTCTGTAGTCAGGATTTATGCGTAGAAAAAATGGTTTGCACACACAAAAGATGTATTCTGTGTTTAGATATAATTTAAGTGTACAAAAAAAGTTTTCTGCACTGAAAGCATTTTTGTGTGTATAAATCATATTTTATGCACACAAAACAAGCCTAAGTGATTTTTGTGCACATAAATCTGATCCCAGAGACTCCTCCCACCTCCCAAGTTAAAATGTGTGATCAGCCTGTGGGCAACATTTTTATTTATACACATTTTTAACTTCTGATGCATTAGCACACCATTTGTTTTTAGTGGTTAGAGCAGCAGCCTATGAACCAGGGAAACCAGCTTCAAATTCCACTGCTGCTCCTTGTGACCTTGAGCAAGTCACTTTACCTCCATTACCTCAAGTATAAGGTTAGATTGTGGGCCCTCTGGGGATAGGAAAATACCTGGATGGAATCTGTTTTGAAGCAGAATATAACAATATTTTTTTCTGTTTTTTTTAGTGTCTGTGTTAATGAACTATGAACTGAATTTCAACACACAGTCTTAATGGAGGGCTTATTACATTAGCTCCTAGGTTACGCTGCGGTGGTAGAATAAAAATAGTAGCTGTCTCAAGTTGGTTTGGCAGACTACAAGCAAAGTCCCATGAACATCAAATGGATGGTTGTAAAATTCTAATAAAAAATAATAGGAAGGAGAGGGGGGGGGGGTAGGTTTGTGGGGGCAGTTTTACATACATAGTCAAAGGAACGAACAGCAAAGTTGACATCACTGAAGATTTTCTGTCATTTGAAAAGGTAAAGGAGGAGCTGATTTGTACAAAGTACTCTCTACCTAGCTTGATACACTCTCTATCTAGCTTCAAACAAGTTCCAAATGACAGAAAACTTTCACTGATGACAACTTTGCTGTTCCTACCTCTGACTGTGTATGTAAAACTGCCCACACAAACCTACCCTACCCCCAAACCCCACCATGAGTTAAAAGTGCCCCCTCTTACAGTGGTATAAATAGCAAAGTTACAGCTCTCTCTCCCCCCCCCCCCCATGGATTAATCAGCATGCCATGTGCAAATAGGTGTTAGCCAGACAGATTTCCCTGAAGCAGGCAATTTATGCCAAAATGTTGATGTCAGAACGTGGGAGGGCTGCAGGCTCTATCAGGATCTTTGCACCAGGTTTATATCCATCATTACCTGGGTCAGTGTACTCCATCTATTCTGAAGCGGTGGGGATTTTTTCTCTCTTTGCTCCATGGAGTGAGCAAGTTGGAGCTGTTTCTCATCTATCTGTATGCTTTAATTGCTCTTTTATGAATGAGGTATTTAAATTGTCTTTGTTATGATAAGCTGATTGACTTGAATTAGCCCCTCTAGGCCTTTTTTTAATTTAAAAGAAAGCTATAAAGAAAAATAATTAATAAAATTAGTTCATTTGGACTTTAGGTGAATGATTATACTATCTGTGCAGAAGTCCTAGTCTCTACCAAATGTATTAGTGTGCACAACTATATGACAATTAGTTCTACAGAGTTTGGCTAAAAATGTTTTGCTATCCCCTATTTTTTGACTTTTGACATATTTATGTATGTGATTATTTTGCACATCTTAGGGATTGTATTTTCAGTGTTTGCTGAAATGTATAGAGACTATGTAGCCCTTGCCCAGGCAGCTCTTGGGCGTAGGTGCACATGGGGAGGTCCACGCAAGGTCCCATCACCACCCAAAGGTCCCGCTGAGTGGGGAAAAGTTCAGTCTTTTCAAGGCAGGGTTTTTGTTTCTTCCTGCTCACCCTGTAGAGTCTCACCACAAAAAATAAACTTGCATTTAAATTGATTGGATATTATTTTTAGGAAAAATAATAACTCACTAGAGTGAAAAAAATATATATAGCGCAATTAGGATCCCACTCAGTAAACATCTCAGGTGTATGGGAGGGCGATGCCAATCTTATGCCCCCAACAGATACTGTAAAGTTTAATCATTAGGTCACATGAGGCTCAATGTTGATAACTATTTTTAAATTTTTGGACACAGAAAATTGATTGGGACTTTCACCCCTTTTAAGATAAGTTCCCTTTGAGGTTTCAAGAAATTCACAATTATTTTTATTTGCCAAGAAGTTCTGTGCTCTGTCTTAAGCTGCCTCATTTGCTGCTGCTTCCACAGGACACACTTTAGCAGCACACTTGCACTTTACCTAGCCTGGACTGTGAAGGCTTTTCCAATCAGCTGCTGGAGGGATTGAAGCCTGGGACCCAGGATGCTGAGGTTATCAGCCATCAATGCTAGAGCCTGTACCAATGGTGGGCTTTCCTCGAAGGGTCCCCCAAAGGGCCTGCCCCTTTATGGGACCAGTGTGGGACTTCCTTCTTTACTCTTGTGAGGCATTTTCTCCATTTTGTTATTATGTAGATTTCTGCATGTTCATATTAGTTAAAGTGAGTAGGTTTGTCTTGTCCTGGTTTGTGTTAGATTTATTGATACAAAACCACGTGTCACGGAATATTGGTTTTCTCATTTTTCATTGTGACTCTGTTCTGTATGGCTAACATATCAGTGATTACAGGAGTAGGTAAGAATGCAGGGTTACATCCTCAAAAGGATAATGTACTTAGGCAGAGAACTTTAACTTATCCACATATTATTTCTATGTGTAATAGGCACGTTTATAAAGTGGGTATCAAGCAGGTATCAATCAGTTACATCAATGCACACTCAATTAGAAATAAGGAAGACTATATTTTAAAAAGCATAGATCAATCCCAGGTGGATATATTGTGTATAGCAAAATTGTGACAATATAATTTTAATACTTTACTGTTAAATGCAGTTTGTCCAGATAGGTTGGTTGACAAGGAGGGAACGTAGTAGTAATAGCAAGGGAAGCTCTTCATGCTTATATGATTGAGTATTGTATCCCTTCCTGTACTGAAATGTTGGTATTAAAAGTTCACCAGTGGGTTATTAGAGTATTATACTTTCCACTGGGCTTTTCTGCCAGCCAACTCAATACATTAATATATCAAACCTTAACAGCTCTGTCCATCAGATTTACTAAGGGGATTTTAATGTACACTTTGACGAAACTTGTTCTTCCGGGGTTAGTAAATTTCTTTCCATCACAAATAGGACCCATCTTGTTCAGCTAAGGAAGAAGCCCACATTAAGGACTGGTCACCTCTTGGATGTTTTGTAGTGAACATTTTAAAGTTCAGGAATCTATTCTTCATGTTGAGGAAGTGCTGTAGTCAGACTATTGTGCAGTCACATTTATCCTACAGTGTCAAAACAGAATAGGGGGCAATATTGCCTGAGTTAAAAGGATATAATGACCCCCGCTTAACATAGATCAATTTGGGGTATAATCATTGGTATCAGTTAGTAATGCTGATGTGGATAACATATCCTAGGACGGAGTGGTTGACGTATTGTAGTATTCATCACTGTCTGATGTTTATAATTCTTTGGCATTCTTGCGAGAAGTATTGGTGAATGAAAAGCACAGACCTGCTCCCTGGTTTTCACAGCAAATCTCACTCAGATCAGCAAAAACTTCTTCATAGACTTACAAGATGGTGGCACAAGAAAATTAATGCAGATTCTGAAATGGCCTATAGGAATTCCATGCAGGAATATAAGTCCTTGTGCCGCAAAGTAAAAAGTGAATATGTTAAAGGCAAGCTTAAATTTGATATTAATAGATCAGCATTATTATTTTCCATTGTAGTTTTTAACAGCTAATCAAGTCCCTAATACGGATTCTATGCCCTCACGTGATGAATTTGATGATTTCTTTTTGGTTAACAAGTTAACTAATAGTCAGTATTCTCATTCTGTAGCACCATTTATTGCGTTTTCTTCTAATTCTATGGTAATGTCTCCTTCTGAGACTTCTGTAGGTTGGACACAATTTGATATCATCTCACTAAAGGAATTTAATGATTTACTTGTCTCTTTAAGATCCACTGTTTGCTCCTTAGATCCGTACCCTTTTACTTTGATTAAAGCAACAAAAGTAAAGTCATATATGTTACTGCACCAAACAGTTAATAATTCTCTTGTTGAGGGACAGGTGCCTAGATTATTAAAGAAGGCTATTATTAGATCTTTTGCAAAAGACTCCAAAATATTTACCTCTGACGTTAGTAACTATCATCCTGTATCCAACTTGTATTACCACAACTAGAGGAGTATTTGAGGAGAAAAAATGTGCTGGCCGCCCATCAATAGGAGTTTGGTAAGGCACATAACACAGAACTATTTCTTCTTTCTTTGTTTGATTCTTTGCTGGGATGCTTGGATCATGGTGAAACTGGAAAATTAATTCAACTCAATGTTTCTGCAGCTTTTGATCGCATCAGGCATGCTATTGTATCACTAGGCTGCAGGCTGTTGCTATCAGTTGACAAGTATTGTCCTGGTTTGTATCTTTTTTACAAGATAGAGAGCAAAGTATATAGAATTAAGCACAGACAGTTCATCCTGGCTGGCCCTGAAAGTAGGGGTCCCACAGGGTTCGGCCCATTTCTCGGTTTTGTTTAATCTGTATTTGGCCCCTTTGGGCGTAAAGCTACAAATACTGGGTATTCCATATTTTATAAATATGCTGACAGTGCTCAACTATCTATTCCAAGTGGTATGTCTGGAGCATTGCCCTTTGTCCAGTTTTGTGAATACATGACTCATATTAGATCTTAACGTCTCAAAAATGGGCTATTACTCAATGTCCATAAAAAAAAGTATTGTGGATTTGCAAAAAGTCAGGTTGTAAACAGTTTATTGGGAAAACTGTTGCTTTTCTGTCAGAAGCCTGCAGCTTAGGGATTTAGGGCTAGATTCATCAAACTATTGCATGTGAACAGAAGAGGGGTGTGTTTTATGATAATAGCCTATTTATCACAATGTGGGTTATCTAAGTGCCATAACTTTTTCGCACTTTGCAGTGATACCACAGTCATTGCAGTTCCTACCTGCAACCCTGGGGAAGAGAGAGAGAGAGAACCTAGCTATATGGCCCTTCTAGTAGTTAGGTATTTATATCTCTAAAGGATGCCCACCTAGTCACTTGAGGTGAGGTTTAGGTATTAGTGTACGGGTTAGGGGCCACTTCGACATGCAGAGTGAAACGTACGACCAGAACAATACACTCTTGTGAAGATTTGACATCCTTCGGAGTGAGGAAACTCGCACAAAGATGAGATTTGTACAACGTTCTCTCAACCTAACACGAGTTGGAAAATAACCCCCTTAGTTAGATTCTACCTTAACAATGAAATCTCATTTAAAGCATCTGTCTAAATCATGGGTTTTTTTTTTTTTTTTATAACTGAAGATGCTAAGACCACTATGTACTTATTTGTCCCTCTCTTTGTTTAGGACCGTGCTCCAGTTCTTGGTTCTTGGACACTACGATTACTGTGCTGTGTTTTTAGGTCTTTCTGACAAGATGTTTAAGGCTGATGCCCGTATGTTGTGGGGTGCCCTGTTGGGACAATATAAGCCCCTTCTTTACAACATTTGCATTGGCTCCCAGTGAAATGGAGAATAACATTTAGAATGTTAATAGTGGCCCACAATGAAGCCTGTGTCATTAAAGCAAAACTCTCTTGATATGTGTCAGTAAGGGCTTTATGTTCTGCCACTGCAAATCTCTTGGAGCTACCCACAGCAAGGGAATATAGAAAGACATCAACCCATGCTAGAGCTTTTTCCTGGGCTGTCCCAATCTTATGGAATTTAATTCCTGTGCAGTTATGAAGTAGACATCTGTGATTTTCGAAAGCAGTTAAAAACATTACAGGTAGATTTTCAAAACGTTGCTCATGCAAAAATGGCCCATACATGCACATGTGGGCTGTGTACGAGCAAAAGGAATTTTAAGAAGCTGGGAAGTATGCATGTATATCTTTGTGCACGTCAAGAATAAGTAGGCAGAAAAGGGGTGGGGCCAAGACGTACACAAATAACCCCTGAATTTTTCAAGGCTGACCAAGGGGGGGGGGGGGGGGGGGAGGAGAGAGAAATTCTTTTAAAGAGACAATCTGACACTCTATATATGTCCCAGTGTAAGAGGGGCACTTTCAGCTGAGTGTGGGTTTTGGTGGGGGTGGTGTTACATTGGTCTGCTTAGGGTGCAAGGGTCTATAGACCCTTTTAACACTGCCTCCCCCCTAAAAAACCCACCCTGAGTTGAAAGTGCCCTCTTACATTGGGAGATATATAGAGTATCATATTGTCTCTCTCTCTTGTCACTTGTGAGTACGTGCATAAAGGCTCCAACACATATGCGCAGTAGGGATATTTTAAATGGTACGGGTGTACTTGCACACATGATATAAAATTGAGCATTATTTTGCTTGTGTGTCCAATACACACGTTTATGGGTACACACACACTCCTTTTAAAAATGTACTTGTTATTTTTTAAGAGAGGCTTATGGATGAATAGCACATGTATCTTGTTTGTAATATTTTTAATTGTTTTAACTGTTTTACAGTATTTTGTTGTATTTTTAATTGTGGTTTTTATGTGAACTAGATATTTGTTTTTATGTATTCTATGCCCTCCAAGATTTGCAGTGGGTAACAAAAATTCATAAAAAATTGCATAAACAAACATAAAACACAGACAAATACAGGTGTCTGGATATAGTCTATATGGGAGGCTATAGACCCAACTGTAGGAAGGACGTTATCAGTAACTTAGGTAGCTGGACCTGTGTCACAGGTCTTAACCGATCAGAGCCCACTATAATCCATTTCTTCCTGGGTTTCTGAATCCTCTGTGGGAGTGTGTAGGGGGGGGTAGATATTCTAGATCAGTGATGGCGAACTCCAGTCATCAAGTGCCACAAACAGGCCAGGTTTTCAGGATATCCACAATGAATATACATGAGAGATTTGCATACAGTGCATGCAGATTTTTCTCATGCATATTCATTGTTGATATCCTGAAAACCTGGCCTGTTTGTGGCACTCGAGGACTGGCATTCACCATCACTGTTCTAGATGCTGCACAGTTGTAGAAGTTTTTCTAATCATAGACAATTTATCTTTAAGATAAATTTCTATTTTATTGCAGAAAGGTAAAAGCAAATGGGACAAGTCTTTATCCCCCAGATGGTCTGTTTTAAGATTAAGCTACTACAATTATTACTTTGAATAATAGTAATTATGTTAATTTGTTTTGACCTCTGTTTTGATAAGGGGTTTCTAAATACCTTGTTTTACCACAGATGTTTAATTAACCTTGTTATAGACTTTAGGACTACATAAGAAAATCAAGGTCTAGGGTGGGAGGGATTCTAAGGGTCAAGGTTTCTTTAAAACCAAAACTAACTTGCTTGAGTGCTATCTGAAAGCTTCTTTTTAAGAGAAAACATGGAAACGTAAGAAGCCACAAGAGACTGTCAATCCTACAGGCAAAGTTAAATTAATAAGTAAAAGGTATATAAAATAGGGACCTTCATTTTCAGTTTTTGTTTTATTTTACCTGGGAATTTAATGTTAGATCAGAAAATACATTAAAGAAAAATGACTTTTGCACTGATTTCTTTTCCTGTGTGTTATATAAAATCATATTTCCACTCACTTTTTTGTTATAACATTGTAATTCCCAGGCAAACTAAAATAAAAACTGAAAAACAAAGGTCCCTAGGTATATCTGTATTTTAAAAGTTATTGGCTAATCTTCAGCTGCAATTCATTGATAGGTTTATTTATTTATTTGTAGATTTTTCTATACCGATATTAGTGGAGACATATTGGTTTACAGCAGAACTATAGTATGGACATTACAATGAACAGGTATGGGGAGAGAGATTACATAAGAACAAAGAAATAGCAAGGAGATAAAAGAGAACAAGCACTTGGGGCTGCTTGGGATAACAATAAGAGCCCATCAATAGCAACATAATAAAGCAACAAAAAGGTTATCTTGGTAGCATTAAGAGTTTTTATAAATAAATGCTCCCTTCCTTTTGGGTTAACCAACATGGCATTTGAGAACTCTTGCATTACTGTGAAGTGTTAGTGAAGACATAATGAAAAGTGTCCCCTCCCCTGATGAAGATACCACTAAGTGATATCTACCATAGATTATTATTCAGCACTGTACTCCCCAACAGTTCTTAGCTGTTGGGGAGTCAATAAGACTTTATAATAAGTACAGTGCTGAATAATAATCTATGGTAGATATCACTTAGTGGTATCTTCATCAGGGGAGGGGACACTTTTCATTATGTCTTCACTAACACTTCACAGTTCTTATTTGCATTTCATAAAATAAAAAAAAAAATATTTAGTTAAAGGATGGATGGAAAATATTTTTAATACCTTTTTATTTAGAAAACACAGTGGATACAACAATGACATTTCAACATTATTAAACATTAAATATGGAAAGGAGATAGGTATAATGTCAGGAATAGTACAGTATTACAAAACTGGTTAAGCATCCACAGCTATAAGCAAACAAAAATCCATTCAATTGGCAATATAACTGCCATATTTTCCCAAATCATTAGAAAGCAAGTATGTAAGTCATTCCATTAGCACTATATTGGCTAATATTGATTTCCAATGAGTAATGGAAGGTTTAGACTTCCAAAAATAGGCAATGGTATTAAGTGTGGCATGTAAAAGGTAAACTAATAATTTTTTTTGTGAAGGGTTAAAATCTCATCTCCCCTGCTACCCATCAAACACTATGTAGCTGAGAATACATTGACCAGTTATTGCCTGAGCATTGTCTTGGACTTGTTCCCAGAATCCCCATACAATCTCATAATCCCACCATATATGAATATAGGAGGCTGAAGAACTGCAACCCTTCCAGCACAATGGACTAGAGGCATTGAATTTTGAGTAAAATAAGGGAACTCTACAAGTGCAATGCATAAGTTTCAACATCAGTTCTCGGAACTCATTGCAATGAGATAGTCAAAAGATTTTCCTCCAAATCTCCCTCCAATCATCCTCATCATAAATGAAGGAAAAGAGGATGTCATCTTTCCATTTCTGAATCAACTGGGTCGGATGGATAATAATTTTGAGATAAAAAATTTGTAATAAATAATTTATTCAAATAAAAATATTTACAGTATATATCATTTTTTAGCACTATTATGGATGGATCACTATGATTGATTTTAGATTCATGGTATATAGTCATTCATAAACTAATGCGTCATTACTGAGCATATCCACATTAATTTAACATTTCACAATTTAATGTGGATGAGCTTTTTAATGTTTGAGTGATAATTAGGGCTGATTATGTTTTCTTCGCTCTTTATAGTGGTAGTTATTACTGGCTTAGGTGGGAAACCACACTATAACAGTCTCTCACTTCTTTCAGTCTCTTTAGTTGAGATACTCACTCCTTGTCATCTTGAACAGAGGCAAGCAGGACTCCCCGACTGGTGTTCAAATAAATTTACTGTAACTTAAAAAATAGGAACCAAGCTAAAACATCAAAAATTATAAGAATACAAAGAATAATGAAAATCCCAAGAGCCATAAACTCTTTCTCCAGATTCAACTTTTGAGTCACTGTCCCTTCCCAGTGTTGGGAAAGTAGGAAAATTCTCTTCTCTATAGTAGATAGAAGGTGGTAATGGGAATCTCCTCCTTTCCTATATAAGGTGGCAAAAATAGAATCTTCTCCAAAGCCAGTTCTCAATCTTGGGCAACCACATTCCTTATTGTTGCTGGACATAGGACAAATATAGTTCCCAATTCCTTAAGGCAGGGGTATCTTGATCTACTGAGCTGGGAGCAGGAAACTCAAGAAAACAACCAACCCTTTTAAAAGACAAAAATCTTCTCTTCTCAACTGGACACAGTCCCTCTTCTAGGTCTGTGCAGGTAACTAGACAGCAGGGCAAACTTCTACCCCCTTTTGGTACAGGCATAGGGACCTGAATTAGGGGACCCACCAAAACACTCCTTCAATGCCAAAAGCAAGACTACACCCAACCATACCTTAAATGTGTTCAACTCAGTTTATCAAGTGAGGCTTGATCAATCCCAGCACCCTAGGCAGGGAAAAATCTTAGGGTTGGTCTCAGAAAATACAAAACCCTCTCCCTATAGCTGGTCAATGGCAGAATTATTGGTAATGGAGCAAAGCAATTCTTACACTGGCTTTACAGGCCACAAACTGGAGTCAGAAACAGGTTCACAATAAAGCATACTTGAACAAGAACCTGGGCTTACAGGCCGAGAGCTGGAATCGATAGCAAGTTCACAATGAAGCAGGCTAGGAACTGGAATCAAGAATAAGTTGCACCTTCAAAAAGGCAGGTCAGCTTCCTCCTTCCTAGCAACCTTTTTTAGCTGAGCCCCAGCCAATCCCTGTTGCCCAAGAGTGTGTCCTGAAGGACTAACGGAGCCAGATTTCTCTCCTACCATTTCTGTTCACTTCAGGTGCTCAGCTGGTCTAAAAGCCCGATTTTTAATGAACCACGAGTGCAAAAGACAAGGGTTATTTGTGCGGCCAGGCCTTGTGTACCATGCGCATTTTAAAATGGGCCTGGCTGCGCGCGCAACCCCTGTTATGCGCACAAGAGCCGGCTTCAAGAAAGGGGCAGTCTGGGGGGGCGGAGAGGGGAAGGGGAAGAGAGGTTAGGGTAGGTAAGTTCCGTCTCAGTCCGCTCCTTAATTGGAGAGGACTGGGAGGGAACTGGGGAAGTCCGACGATGCGTCGCTGTGTGATTTTTGTTTAACTCTGCCCCCCCTTGCCCGCACCGCCCCCGATTTTATAACATGCACGCATACTTTTTAAAAAATCTACCCCTAAGTCTCTAACACTGAACTTTGGAACAGACACTACTTCAAGCCCTTTTTGGGGTCTTGTCCTAATAAACACCAGAGCCAATTCATAACTTCACTAATAATTAATGCAAAGCCTGCTCCATATTCCAAATCCTCCACTATTCAGATCTCTATTTACCCTCCAGCTATAATAAACACCCAACCTCGTTAAATGCTTGATGAAAGAAGTTGTAAAGGGACAAACCACATCTTGTTCTGATGTAATCTCAGACTACAGATTGTAGATCAGATCAATCCCCAAGCATTCTTGTGCTTGTTTGACACAAGTCCAGTTCTCTTTATGATAGTAACTAGTATTAACTTTGATCCTAAGCCAAAGTTTTACAGAAAGACTAGATTAACTTTTTGAAACATATGCAGTGTCTTGGATGCTTGCAACTTAATAGCAAACTCTTGCATCTCTACAATCTGCAACCCAGACTGGATAGACGTCATCTAAGCGAGTCTTCAGATAGAAGTTCATGAGCATTTCTGGTCTATTTCCCATTGCCAAGACATGGCAGAAGATGTAGAAACAGGAATATTTTTCTTCTTGTAAACCAAATTAAAAATAGTTTTTTTTTTAAATGATAATAAATGCTGTCCCTAATTAGAAGAATAATAGAAGAACAAATTAGCTCATAAGTCCTGGCATATGATAGCAAGATGACACAGGTATTTATTCTGCAAAATTCCTGAACTTCACCGATGTTGGAATATCTGGGATTATATGACCCTGCACACTGATTTTTTAAAAGCTTGCGTAGGGCTGAATATAGGTGAACCTCAGCCCCAATTATCAAAGCGAACTTACACGCATAAGTTCACTTTGAAAATTAGAGGGACCACGTGTGCCTTAACACAGCTTAGGCATGCACATTTACACCTGTAGAGAGCAGGTGTAAACACCCACGTGAACATTTTGCTCATGCTTTTGAAAATCAAAAGGACACCGGTAAATGATTTCTCTGCCCCCAGGAACGCCTCTTTGCAGAAAAATATGTGCTAAATTTTTTTCGGGTTTTGTGTGTACAATCCCCAGGGTCATTTTCAAAAAAGCCGTTTGCGAAAATGCTTTAGAAAATTTATCGCTTTAAAGAACAAGCACCAGCCCAGACGGATATTTAGCTCCTCTTCGTAATTTTTTCCACCGCATCCAAATTTCACAGCTATGAAAAAGAAACTTAAAGGGGAAATTTTCAGAAAGCTCGCATCGTCGTAAAGCATGTGGATCTTTTAGCCAAATTTACCTGAAAGTTTGGGGAAAGAGAAATTCAGGACGTTCCGCTTGGAAAATTAGTGTAAACTGAATGTTAAAAGTGGCCATGTCCTTTGCACCTGATCATTTATGTGGGCTGTCAAGAAGGAAAAAACAGCATGTGCGCTTGGGAAAATAGCATGTTATGTGCATGCATTTCCTCCCCCACCTAAAACACGCACCTCTGGGAACTTTTGCTTGCCGCCTGGGTGCTAGGGAAGGCTGCTGCTACTTTTAGCCAGCCAGAGGGCAGCAACATTTGGACAAGCCACTTTAACCCAGGTAAAACTACTCTTTGCCCATGTCAATGGCCTTGAAAATGCTTCCCTAAGAGAGTGCACCATAAGGTAGGCCATCACGTGAAGTGACAACAGGCAGCACCCTTGTAGCGCTATTGCTTCCACCAAGTGGAAGTGCTTGCAAATCAATCATCCCACAATGTGTTTCCTTGCAGAAATAAAACACATTAAGACTGTGGCTTGCATCCGGCAGTTACCAGAGATTCTTTTGCACCTGTCATTTTAAAATTTTAATTAACTAGCCATGATTTACTTAAATTAGCATTTAAATGCTGTAGGGAATGATGCATTGTCCTATGAAAATGTCAGGCGCTTTGTGAACAGTAAAGCTAAATATTTTATCAACCCTCAAGCGAAGGCAACCATTAATTGCTCCAAAAAATATGTCTAGCAGAGCTGTAATGGTAATGCTAGTAGAATAGAGACAACCTATTTATATTTTTTTGCTGCATGATTTAGAAAAATGGTGCTTTAGATTTTTATTTTTAAACAGAACTATAAAGTCAAAGAATAAAAGACAAAGCTTACTAGTGCTTTAATTAGATATAGAAGTCACCTGCCACACCAGTGCATTTGAAACTGGTTTCAAGTCTACTTTGTGTATGAATAACTTGTTAAATAAAAGTATTGCAAAATAGAAATATAATATGAGAGTAGACAAGGACCATAAGGCCCATTTAGTCTGTCCAGTTTTACGTCTGGTTCAATGTTAATTGAGCTCTGGCTTTCTCCTTGTTGTTTCACAACTAGGCATGCTCTGTGCCTGCCCCATGCTTTCTTGAATGTGATTAATATTTATGTTTCCATTAGTTCATGGGGGGGGTTCCATTCACCCATCACCCTTTCTGTGAAGAAGTGTTTGCTGATGTTGCCTCTGAGTCTACTCTCTTGAAGCCTCATAATATAAGCTTTTATTCTAGGGCATTCTATTATTTTGAAAAAAGCTTGCTTTAAAAAGTTTTATGCGCATTATATACATCCTCTAGATATTGGAAGGATTCTGTTACATAGCCCCTATCTCTCTTCTGGGATATGCAAAGTTAAATCTTAAGCCTTGACTCATATAGCCGGGGCAGTTGCTAGACAAAAACAGCACACCAAAGAGGGGGCTGCTTTCATCTCCTCCCTTCCATTTCAGGGCCCATGTGTTCACAGATTCTCAAAAGGGTGGCATAGTACTCCACCCTGGCTTGGGAGTCAGGGCAGTCACCCTTATTGCTCACTATTTCTGATAGTCACACACATGGCTTTTGGTACAGACTCGGGACCATTATGATAGCTTTCTGACTTGCCTCCACAATAGGACAAATATTCCAGTTGAGATCTCACCCATTACCATCTGTTTTCTATTATTCTGCCCCACATTAAATAGCATAAAATGAGAGCCACTGCAAGGGACAGGCCTGACAGGTACCTATTTGGAGCACCATACCACTACCAGCAGCATCAGAGATATGTCCCATTTAGCTGTTTTCAGCAGTGGAAACCCTGGCTCACTTGTACTTTCAGAGGTACACTTCCCCACCACTAGTTGCTCAGGGCATGGTTATGTCTGGCAACAGTCCTGCATATCAGCTCTGGTTTTGGCCACTGCCTTAGCATTTTTTTGCTAACTTGAGACTTTATTACCCAGTCTCTCTCCTAGTTAGTGCACATCAGTATTTCACTCACCATTGCGCAGTGCTTCAGTGGATTTCTGTATATTTTTGCACTGAATACTAATTTTCAAGCATTGAGACATTGACCACTCCTAAACTCTTTTAGAATAAGAAGTGGTGTATACCCTCAAGGGTGTCCATTCTATTGCAGACCTTAAACAAACTGTTCCTTCTAACTCATCCATCCTATTATTCAGAACTAGCCCCAGATTCCTTAGGCACTGACCCCAACTCAAACTTATTTCCTTTGAGTGAATTTGATTGCCCACTCTTTTCCACTATTCAAGTAGATTCTAATCCATTCCAATAGCTTTGGTCTTCCTGCTTCCTCAAAGCTACTTGGCTTGATCATGATCCTTCTATATTGGACAATTCAAAAGCTTTGCTGAAATCTAAATACACCATGTCCACTGCATAGCCTTGACCTATTTGTCTGGACATCCAAGCCCATGATTATCAGCCTTTCATGATAACTGCACCCCTTTCAGGAGTTTGAGATGCCACATGTACATGCTGATTCACAAAAATTGAAAATATAGTGCCAATAATATTCTTTGGTTTGTTTTTTTCTTCTGAATTGTGACTAAATTTCCCCCCCCCCTCACTCTTTTCTCTGCTTCATCTTTTCTGCCTTCTAACTTTTTTTTTCTGGATCTTTTGTCCATTTGTTTTTGTTCTGCATTTGCCTCCTTTTATTATTCCTCTCATCTGCTTCTCAGATCTCTTTAATCTCATTTTTCTTCAGCTTTCATCTCCAGTTCTCTTCCTCCCATTGCTCATGCTTCTTCTCTTCACTTCCTACTCTTTTTCTTCCCTCTTTCCATAGTGACCTATCCACTTCTTGCTGGCTCTCAGCCCTTCCTCTCATTAGCTCTTGCTCCATCTCTCCCCACATCTCACAGTCCTCCATTTCACTTTCTTCCAACATAGTCTTCCCAGTCTTTCAGTTATTGACTCCCCAACCAGCCTTCCTCTTCTGTTGATCACTTTCCCCAGTGATGGGTCAAAGATTTTGATGCCCCTCCCCACCAACAAGGGAGAATGGAGCAGAAGATATAAGGCACGGGAATTTTTGCTCTGCTTCAGGCTGACCTCCTCCGCTCCTGTACCTAACTAAGAGGAGAGGTGTAGGGGGGGGGGGGGGGGGGGGGCAGGTTGTGGGAGGCTTCTCTTTGCTCCTTGCTGTCTACAGGGGTCTCACCCTTCTCTTCCTGTTCCCAGTAAAGACCAGGAGGGAATGGAATAGGGAGTATAGCAGCTTGTCTTTGCTCTGTCTCTTCCAGCCTCACCCCTCTGCCCCCCCCAGTTCTTTGCACTGGATTGGGGGGGGGGCTGCAGCCAGAAGCAGGCAGCTATTCTCTGGTGTGAGAGATTCAGTACAGCTAGGAGACAGCAAGTCTTATGGGGGCCTGCTGTCATCCCCCCCCTCTTCTTTTTACCACCCTAGGCACAGGCCTAGAGTGCCTATTGGGAAATCCAGTCCTGACTTTCCACAGTTGCTAGCTCCCTGCTCCTACCTACACTCTGTACTCCTTATTGCTCTAGCACCATGGTCTTGGTTTTTCTCACATAACAAATAGAAAGCAGCAACAGAACAACTATAATACACATGCATGAGTAATACGCGAGGAAGCAATTGGCTGCAGGACTAATGCAAAGACAGCAGCTACCATGGAGGACAAACATTACAATGCCTCTGCTTCCCCTTTCCAAGGCTTCATCTTTCTCCTCCTACCCCTTTGTAGGCTTCATTTCCAAGCTGGAAGGCCATAGGAAACACAACACTTTCACTGTCCTCTGCTGTCTGTCCTTTAATTCTGCAAGCAGCTGCTGCTCCTGCTCTTCTTGTGCTAGTGATAACTGGGGTTCCTTTGTCCTGTATAGCAGCCAGAACCGTGCTCAGCCAGTTTACTTCTTGAGCACAGAGCATAGCAGCTGACCAGGATCTTCCACTTGATATTACCACTTTGTATGAGGGGGGCAGGCAGTTGCGTTAAAAGTTGAACTTCCCTCTCCCAAGTGATGGTGGTCTACCTAGGTAGACAGCTGCTGCAAACCACTGATCTAATTAACAAACTTGAATGGATCTCACTTTAGTAAAACTGATGCTGTTATAGTCTTGCCTGCCATGGGATTTAAGCTTCTTCACTATTCCTCTTCCACCAATAGAGCCTCCCTTAATGTATCTACCACAGTGATGAGACTAAGCAGACTGCAGCTTCCAACATAGTCATTACCATTTTGAAGAGGGACAACATCTATCCACCTTCAGTCTGTATTTCATACAGTATGCCATCTACACCTCTACCATCTCAAGGCCTGTAGTTTACCATGATCATGAGGCAGATACACCTTAGGTGGCTCTTTGCACTTTTTTTTTTTTTTTTTTTAATAGAAAGCAATATATGTAAAAGCTCTGACAAGTAGACATCAGGTGGACAACACCTAAAAAAGGAATGGCCAAAAGGACCTGTGAAGATCTAAGGATTTGGCTAGGCTCAAAAGATAGGTGATCAACAGGATACTTTAGATCCCCAATCCTTAAACACCTAAAAAAGGTAAACATCAAACTTCAAATTTGGACCTGTACTCCACCCAGAACGAATGTAGCTCCCTCATAGATTTAATTTATCACACCTTTCTTCCTAGCAACAGTCTCATGGTGGTATTTTAGAGCAGCTGAAGCCATTTTAACATTGTAATACTTTATATCAGGGTGTTACTAATCTAGTCATGACAACCACCACCAGCGCAATTTCCTTTCTATCAAGAATGGAGTGAAGTTGGCAGACATGGCACAGGCCCCTCTAAACACTGATTCACAGCTGATATGATTGCACATTGACAGATAACCACTTATCTACTCACTAGTTCCTTATGGGATAAACTAATCCCTGATAAGCTTTCAGTAGTGAATGTGCTATTTCCCAATCAACTAGTTCAAAAGGACTCAGTAGTAGGCTCAACTTCAATTTAAATTACCTCAATCTGCTACACTCTTCAAACCACTGAATCCTGGCCTGATCCAATATAACCATCACTCTAGCTATCTGCAAAGAGCTGACAATCCTAGATCAAGGTGCCAGCAGACCGAAGTACAACCTGAAGAGAAAGGGGGGTCAACACCAAGTCTCATGGAACCCCATAGAACAAAGTTATAGTTGGTACTGCATGAATTCCATGCCATCTCTTGCATATACAGGGCAATACAATATCAGCAAGTATTAGACAGTTGCTCATGATTGAGCACCCCTTAAAACAAGCCAATCCACCTCTCTCAGGCACCAGATTTAATATTTTACAATTCAAGCTTTTCACTTGTCTACCTATTTCTTTTTACCCTACCCTTAGTAGGGGAGACTCAAGGGATAAAATTCACTGGCCTCTACTCCCCTGAAAGTCATGTTGACTAGGTCTTTGGGAATGGTCCTGCAGGACTGGAGAAAGGCAAGTGAACATTCTTAGAAAGTGGGAAGAGGCTGGAAAGCACAGGCCAGTTAGCCTTAGCAAGCAAAATTGAGGAATTCTGAGAGGAGGATAATGCAGTATCTAGAATCCAGTCATGGCAGAATCTGCCCATCCCAAAATAATGTATTGAATTTTGTCAGGGCTTTTTCCTATTAAAATTTGATTTAATTTATTCTATTCAGTACATTTGCCAAACTGGAAAAAAAAATTTACATTCTCCCCCCTAACAAAAAAAAAAAAAAAAAAAAAAAAAAAAAAGAGGCCCCCATACCACTCAAATGCATAGCCATACATCAAAATTTAGTCCTAGGTTTACCCTATATGACAGACTGCTTCAAATTATGCAGAATTCCACTGCAAGGTTACTAACAGGTTCAAAGAAAAAGGAACACATTACGCCAATGGTGAGAGAACCCCATTGGCTGCCAATTGAACAGCACATACAGTTTAAAACTTTGTATCCTCCATAGAATGATACATGGTGAAAATGCGGAATGGCTGAATGCTGCAATAAGGGTACACCCCACAGAGAGATCTGAGATCCGCCAAAGGCTTACTGTCCATTCCCGCGATCTCAGCAAAACTAACCTCAGTAAGGGAAAGAGCTCCATCACTCACTGCTCCAAAAATCTGGAATAACCTACCAGTTGACATTTGGCTAGAACCAAATAGATAAGTATTTAGAAAAAAGTCAAAACATGTCTTTTCCAGCATGTTTTTAATGACCGTAATCTGTGAAGCAAAAAATACATAAAAAAAAGAATAGAACTAAAGGCTGAGGTGAAATGAAGTTTTAGTCACAATGTTGAATGTTGTCTAAGTCTCACTGTTAAGCTTCCATTACAATTTTTCATAATGGCCTATTAAATTGACAATTCTAAAAAGTTCTGATATTTTAGTATAAATGTTTTTATGTAAATATGTAAATTGATATGATTGTTCCCACCAAATACCAGTATAGAAATTTTAATAAAATGGAACAGCTCCTCTGGGGGAAGGTACTGCAGTGACATCACCCCAGCAAGGCCTTCAAGCAGACATTGGATGATTAAAGAAAGTGCGAGGGTCAGAGGGGATCACCAGGCCTAGGCAAGGGGGATTAGGGTTCAGGCCAGGCCAAAAACCTGTCCCTGCAGTGGCTTTATTGAAATATACATTTGAAGATGTCACACTAGTTTAAAAATTCCAAAGGCAACAACTTTTGGTTTGTTCCATTCTGAACAGACCAAGAGTTGCCTCATTTGTTACATTCATTTAAAATGAATGCACAGCAAGAACCATAAAATCAGTAGAAAAGAGGCGGCATTGTTGCTGGGTGTTGTGGCTGTCCCACTGACATACAACTGTACAGATCAGCTGCTCACCTTTTAGAGGAAATCCTGAAAAAGGCTAGGAGCATGTTGCAGGCTCTGCCACAAGTCACAATGCAAAATGAGTAGGGAGAGATAAAGGCATTCCATGTATACCTACAAGGCATAAAGCAAGCACAAGTAGAAATGCAAAGAGAATATACTTAGGTAAAAAAGTCTAATTTTTTCATAGAAAGGGTAGTGCATGCAGGGAATGGACTCCAGCTGATGCAGCAGGAATTAGTAACAAGGAAAGAATGCCTAGTGGTAAAGGACTCCAGAGAAGCAGCAGTTCCAATTGTAGTCTGCCTACAAAAAGGTGACAAAGTGATTTCTGGCACTGGTCACTAGATGACCCAACACTGTACTTTAGTAATTTTTCAGCCTGGCCCTGAAGGAATACCCAACTAGTCTGGTTATGAATATGTAAGTTTTGTGCATAATTTAAGACACCCAATAGATACAGACATTAATGCATATTCATTGCAAATACCCTGAAAACCAGAGATTTCAGTAGGTATTCCTTCAGGGCAGAGTTGAGATCCCACCCTACTTCATACTTGCATTTCTATCTTTCTCCCCCACTCCCAGCTATTTTTACCTTAGGTCTGTTCTACCAGAAGAGCCTGTCTCCCCTTCCCTCAACCACTACCACATCTTCTCCCCTACTCTGGTTTCAGAGAACACTTATTTCAGCAAATACCTACAGTTTTTTTTTTTTCTTTCATCACTAGAGGTACACAGTGCTTTACAATTACACACAAAAGATATGCATAGCTTCATAGGGCCCAGCTGAAAAAGAAACTACAGCTATAAGAGTTATGGATTCATTTATAATGCTGTTTTAGTGCCTCACTGTTCTGCATATAGTTTTTGATCCATTAGGCAGTTTAATAGAATTTGATTTTATTTGTTTTTTGTATACAGACATTTGATAGAGATATCACATTGGTTCACAAGTAACTGAATAGTAAATAAAGCATGGGCTGCTTATTTTCACAGTGTAACTTACAGAATAACTTAGAATGGTTAACATTTTAAAATTGATTTGGAACATTTAACTATTTACAGTGACAACTGGATTTTTGGACAATTTTATGTTTGTACCTGCCAATAATGGACAGATGTTAAAACCTTTGCTACATTGACTATTAAACCAAAAGATGCTTGGAGTGTAAAAAAAAAAAAAAAAAAAAGTGGCCATACCAAAATCAAGACCAGAACAATCTGGCTAACTACTAGTACCATGTACTGACCACTAGAGAAAGTCACTGATATGAACTCAATCTGCATTGAGAAACTAGTTAAGAAGCTCTGAACTTATTCTATGGAATTTAGAAAATTTTGGTATTCCAAAAGGGCCAATGAACTGTCTATATTTAGTCCTATATTCCTTAATTGGAGGAGACTAAAATCCCTATATTTCCTAGAGTATGAATTTCCTGTTATCAAACACTACAAACTGCTGGCGTTTCTTGTATAGAATTTCACCTTTTAATTAATGGAGGTGAAATTCTATTTTGAAATGAATGGTGTGCACATGAACCCAGAACAGCAGTCGTTTGAAAATAATGACATGTTAAGCATATGAAACCTAGGAAATTTATTGAAAAAAAAAAAAGGCTATAAACTAAACTTAAATTTGAATATGATGTAACATGTATACAGCCCAGCCCTGTTTTACAGTACTGCAAATTAAAATAAATTAAATTTAGAACAAAGTATGCTATTTAAAAGCAGGGCTACCACAAAAGATGGGTAGGAAGGATCATGAAACTAGTTTTTTTTTTATATTTACCACTGGAAGAAAGTCAAGCCTAAATTTCTTTACACTTGTTAGAAAACAAAATGATACAGAATAGTATCTTAGGCATTTTAAGAGGCTATTTTTGTTTAAGTTACATGGAACCAACAGCATAACAGCACTTCCACCAAGTGCCAGCACTTGCTGACCTTGCCCTCAGAAAACAAAAATCAGACCACACTGAACTGCAGAGGGAAAGCCACAGGAGCCAGTAACAACCAGAAATGTATTTTAAATGGCAAGGGCTAGTCAACTCCTTTGATAAGACAACCCAGTTTTAACTTTTAAGTTGCATATAACTTTATATTGTTTAAGACCATTTTTTGGACATCAAAACAGATAGCTTTTAATATCTTCAACTTTTTTGGAAGTATTAAAAATCCCTACTTCCCCCAAAAATGAAGATAGGAATCCCAATAATCAGTTTGACCAATATGCCATCCACTTTAACAAGTCCAGGTTACAAAATGCCACAGCTGTCCTGTGCATGCAGTCCATGGATTGTGTTTGTTTAGATCCAACAGCAAACAGCAATGAGCAGTAGTGTCAGGATCCAATAACCTCTCGTCCACTGCAACTTAGAGCTTGTCTTTGCTATGAGGTTCTCTTCATGTGTATTTTTTGGATCTACAAAAAAAAAACAAACCACACAAGCATTAAGCCTTTTTCTGACCTGAGCTTCCCCAGCTCTCTCATCTTGAGAGCATTTCAGGTAATCAAGACTTGAAGGGATAAGTCTGCATGAGTGCTGGACTGGCAAGTACGTAAATGAGTGCCAAAGCCCAGCCCTCAGGAAGCAGGTGATAGTTACCACCTCTTCTAGAATTCAAAGCCTTTTGCATATTCTGCTTGGACATCTGAAAATAGCTCTTAGCATAGAGGCAGGTGACAGATTCTTTGAAAATGTAAATTAGCAATTGACTGAGCAAGGTTTCCTAATCTAAGAAGAAGTTTAGAAACACCCTAATCAGACAATAGAAACCTGTAGCTCTGTTCCTTTCAGCAGAGAAGAGGAACTGTTATAAACAGGAGCAAAGATTTCAGTCTGCAAAATTGTGAGCCTCATGCAGAAAGTCCCAACTGTGCTTATTAAAATCTGAGCATCCATTCCAAATTTTTTTTTATAAAGTTACTTGAAGGAAGAGTCTAGGGTTGATTCATATTATGGTGAAAACTGCAAATACTTAAATGCCCTGCTGGGTCAGGATCAATGGTCCAACAAACCTGCACGGAATATCAGTTTCTACCCTGAATATCCTGATCAGACTGGATGGGCCATTTTGGTCTTCATACTATTGTGCATATATATTCAAGTTTCTCTCCACAAGAATTAAGAGGTAGAGAAACTGAAGTGGCTAATTTAGACGTCAGAACTTTTAAAAATACCTTAAATCCCACTATGCTAATCACCTTGACAACTTCTAGCAACATATTCCATTGCTGGATTGTGCATGGATAGCAGAAGTTCAAGATGTTTAAACTTTTCTGGTTAGTATGAGGTGTGCTTTTATTTTAATATCTGAAATTTTTCTCCCTCATGTGCACTGCTTTGCACTCCTCCAAATTAAATAGTCTGCTATTCAGATTACCATTTCCTCACAATCCATTGCTATTTTACAACTGTCATTTGCAAAGTTTGATCACCTCACTTATGGATTTGATAACAAGTCCTAGTACAGATCTGATGTACTCCAATGACCTATTGGAAAATTAGATATTTAGTCTTACTCTCCATTTCCTGTCTTAACCAGTTAGCAACTACAACATGCCTTCTTTTCCTGATGAATTTCCTGGAAGGTTGCCAAATGCTTTCTGAAAAGCAAGATTACACTATAAGCTAGTTCACCTCTACAAGTTTTAGAGCTTAAAAAAAAGTTTGAGGCAAGCTTTTTGAAAAACCATGCCTCTTCCATTAAGCCATATCTATATGGACAGAAATTGAGAATAGATTCTAGAGATGTGCAACCAAAAAAATATTTGTTTTAGAAATAGGGCACATTTAAAGTGACACGTGCACATGCCTAGAATCTATTCTCAAACAATTACAGGCCATGTAAATAGACCTAGCTCAACATTGTTGAAGTTAGTGTGTACTAATTTAAACAGAACAGGACAGCACATCCTTAGTAGCTTCTACCATCTTGCTGAGCATAAACATCAGGCTCACATGTCTTAGTGTTCTTGGATCACCTCTGAAGCTTTAGGCTTCTTGCATCATGAGCAGACAGGTTTTCTGAGAAGCTTCTGTGGTACAGATCTAATAAGGGGGCTCTACATTTAGAAGTTTAGCCACAAATTCACCAACAATTGGCAACAAAATTAAACGTTACCCTTTGTGAACTATAATATCTTAAAGAGGAAGTGTGTAGCATGTGTTAATCTCTGCTTTTCCAGCTTTCCAAAATGTTTGGCTATACAACAGGGTCAGGTGAAAAGCAAGATGTTAGTATAGTGAAGCTGAAATCTGCTACCTCACTGCAGTAAAGTATAATGTGCATCAAATTTCAGCTAAGGGAACTGCTACTATATTTTAGGACAAGGGTGGCACTTACCACAGTGTGTGTGAAACTTGAAGGGGAAACAGTGCATGGTCCCATAGACACATCTGCACAAAGAACAAGGACCCTCCAACCAGTTTCCATGGGCAACACCACCACAATTGCTGCAAAACAGGACATTACTCTGTCAATTTTAAAGATGATACAGGGAAAAAGCCACCCTTTTTAAGATCTTATTTACCTGGCCCGCATGTCATATTCACAGTATCTTCCAGTGAAGAATCTTGGGCATGCACAGAAACTACCCAGGATACAAGTGCCTCCGTTTTTACAGCAATATCTGTCCAATGTCTTGCCTGAAGATTTACAAAGATCAGTTAGTTTAATGTGCAGTTCACATGTTTATAGATTAAGGAATGGCCATTTTGAAGGACAAAACGACTTAAGCTTATGCACAGTCATGCGCTTTTAGTGCATTTTTAAATTACAAAATGTACAACTATTTAGCTAACAGTTTCCACATGCATTTCCTTGTTCTGTTACATACACAGTCTTCCTCTGGCTCCTTTTTGCCATAAAAATGTTCAGAATATTTGAAAATAGCATGCAGCTTTTGTGGCCACATTTTATCCAGCTAAATTTAAGAGGCATTCTAGGACAGGCCTAAGTTATCCAATTTAACTGAGCTGGATAAGTTTAGGCCTGCCTGAGAGCAGGTCTAACCTTATCTGACTGAACCTAAGATTTAATTCAGCTACATTCAAAGAATGTTTAAGTGGCACCAGTGGTGTACTGAAAGGAAAGTACAAAGGGAGTGATCCAGCTGGGAGAGGGTTTCTTGCTCCTGCCCACTGCCTGTAGCAGGACCCAGGCATTTGAATCTCCTTGGGGAGAGGGGACAAAAGGTGAGGGTGAAGAGAGAAACTAAAGGACTCAGACTGATTTGGGGGGAAGTGGAGACCAGCACTCAAGACCAGGTGAGTGGGAACTTGGGAAGAATAGGCCAGGGAAGACAGCAGTTGGGTGGTATGAGTGTGGGGGTGAGCATGGGAATAGGTCTAGGGAGGTATTTGAAATGATGTAATAGGCTAGGTAGGGATAAACAAGGAAACTGGGAGCAGGGGATGGGATGTGAGAAGATTAGAGATAAGAAAGTAGCTGAGGTCTGAACAGGGTAAGTACAGAGGGAGGAAATGAGACTTGGGCTGGGAAGGGAGTGAGTAATGGAAAGCTTTTAGGAAGATAACATGCAAAAACGGAGACTGGACTTTAGGGTGAGAAGGAGTGAAGTCTAGCTATGAGTAGACAGGCTGAAAAAAGTTGAAAGCAGCAAGAGACTATGTAGGAATGGAAAAGGAAACCCTAGAAGACAAAAAGAAAAGTGGAAGAGTCTGGGACCAATGTAGTTAAAATAGTGTATAGTCAAAGGTAGAGAATTTGTATTTTTAGTTTAGTAATTAGAGCATCTCTCTCATATTTGTATTTTACTCAATATAAGAGAAAGTGAATGTTCAATTTTGCAGTGTTATATTGTATGCAGTCTGGTTTCTAGGTCATTTGTTTGTGTTCCCTTATTCTATATTTGGGGAGGGTGTGACCAAGATTATGCATTCTGCTAGCAGGTATTTGCTGCCTGCTCCAAATTAGGTAGAGTGGGAGCTCAGTGTGGCATTTTAGGTTGGACTTTAAGCCAAACAGGCCGATACAGTAAGGACGCGTAAGAGAGTGCGGCAGTGCCCGGCGCACCCTCGTTTGCCACACGCACAGTTTGGATCACATACCGCTCGATACAAATGAGACGCAAATGCAAGCCGGGTCCAAAGCAAGTCCATGAAGCAGTAGGCATGTGCAATCCATTTTACTGTATAGAGCAGTATACAGCATCCTGGGTGCACTGGTACCTGTCATTCCACCAGGAAAGTGGATGGTTCTCCTACAGACTCCGCTGCCAGCAAGCCCCAGCAGCCAGCGATCGGCAGCAGGAGCACAACAAAGCACCTGTGCTCACAACTCAGATTTTTTCTCCTCCTTCGGATGGGCAAGAGACAATTTCATGGGCAAACTTTCCCCCAAGCCCTTGCTCACCTGCCCTGGCCGCGGCCATGCAAGCCCCCAGCAGCAGAAGGGCTTCCATGGGTGCAGTCTCCCGTGCGGGTGCGCTGACAGCTCCGGAGCTGCCCCAGTCCTCTCTCCCCTCCTCCCGAGGCGCGCACCGCGGCTCCTTTCTCCCGGGGGCAGCCGGCGGTGAAAGTGGCTTCAGCAGCCTGGGGCAGATCGGGCGCTCCCTATGCAAGGCGGCTCCCAGCAGCCCCTGCCGGCGAAAGTGCATGAACGCACGCCTGTACGCCCAATTTGGGCACTCAAGGCAGCAGGCGCATGAACGCGCGCCGTGACCTGAGCGCCTGGCTGGATGTCAGAGGTCACGGTGTGCGTTCATGCACCTGCTGCCTTGAGTGCCCAAATTGGGCGTACAGGCGCATGGACTGCTGGAAGCAGACTTGCATGGGGAGCGCCCGATCTGCCTCGGGCTGAAGCCGCTCTTGCCGCAGGCTGCCCCCGGAGGCAGGGGAGCCATGGTGTGCGCCTCAGGAGGTGAGAGAGGACTGGGGCTGCTCCGGAGCTGTCAGCGCGCCCGCATGGGAGACAGGCACCCATGGATGCCCTTCTACTGCTGCTGGGGACTTGCGTGGCCGTGGCCAGGGGGAAAATTTGCCCGTGAAATTTCGTCTCTCTGCTGGGGCTTGCCTGACGCTTGTCAAGCTGGCAATCCCTGATGCCCGAGCGTAATCCAGAAATGATTTTCGCCCTGCGCCTTGCTTTATTTTTTGTAAAAAAGTTTCCCCCTTGTGCGAGAAGCATTTTTTCTGTGGATTGGGTTGGTTTGGGACTGGGCGGCTAAGTTCGCCACACTAACACCAGGGTAGGCAGTAAATTAGCAGGTTAAAGACGTGGCAAAACAGCTGGTTAAAAAGGTGATAATCTGGGCGCACGTTACCATATGGGAGGGAAAAGCTAATCCAATCGTTTACATATCATATACATGCCACGGGCGGAAAGGGATACGTGTCGATTTCAAGAAGCGTTAAGGACGCGTAAAACTGGATACTGAAACGCAGGTTAGACTTACGCAGCCAAATTGTGTGTACAAAGCAGGTTAGAAACAGGGTAACCACGGCCGTGCTTTACTGTATCGGCCTGAAAGTTAGTGCTGCTAATCTGGTAGGCCAGACCTCATGACCTGGTGTTCCAAGGATAGGAGGCAGCAGTGCATCTCAGTCTACAACATGGCTGGAGTGGTTTCTAGTATCTGAGTTTGAGAACTTCTGGACCTCTGGTCTCTTCTCAAGGAGGGAAGATTCCCTTTGTTTTGGGAAGCATGGGGGGAGGGGGGGGGGTGGCAGCAGCAATTTAATCTGTAGGCCAGAAGTGGCCCATCACCCAGTTTAATGCTGCCCACCCACCTCATGCCAGTGTTCTCATATCTGACCCCAATACTAAGGATGTTCAGACAACTGAGAATCATTTTGGGATATGGATGCAAATGAAAGTGTATGGGAATTACTTTTAGAATTATCTTCAAACTAAGTTGGAACACCTGCCAAAGTGTCCTGTTTGGCATTTACATCCATTCACAGCAAGAATTACCCCCTGCATCTTGGACCTGGAGATCAATTTCTCTCCCATTAGAGAAACTTAGCCCCAGGATAGAGCGTGTCCCCTGCCTATGATTGTCCTGAAGAGAGAGACTGTGTGCTGCAAGGGTGAAACAGATGAGGGCAAGATTGTAAGGATTCACCTAATGGTTTGACCAAAGAAATTCAGACTTTGTAACAGGTATGTGCTCTGCTGTCCTATTTTGGTGCATGAGCACAAGTTTTTTTTTGCTGCACATCCCTACTTGGAGAGATTAAGCTTTAGCTTCTGTCAAGCCAATGAGCTGTTGCAAGACATTTAGGTTGGAAATTGTTGTGGCTTTGTCAGTCCCAGTTTTTGTATAGCATTCAATGTTGAAGGATTCAGCAACACTGCAGTTAGGGTGGATACAGATGTTAAAGATTGAAGAGAAGTGCTGAACTTTGAAGGACAGATTTCTTAGGGCAGGGTCTTTTCTGAAAGGTAGATTGGCAGGCAGGTTAAAAGTTTCCCCCCAAACCTTGACTGTCAATGTTTAAATTCAGCTCAATCAGGGGTACTAACATGTTAGATAATTTGTTACAGAATGTATATAATCTATACATTTGTTTTAAATCTAGTAGCACGTGTTGTGCTGATGAACTTTAAAGCCTACAACTATAACAGTCCTCAATTTCCAACAGTAGTTCAGAGAAATTCTGCAGTGTTGCAAGACTGTGGCACATTTGGCTAGTTTTATATGCAAACTCTAGAGCCAAGAATTTTAGCAAATTTAACAAGGTTCTCTCCACCCTGTGTGGCCCTGAATCATTTCAGTTCTTGTGCCAGTCTTCCACTTCTATTCCCTGTTCACCACTAATCCTTCCTTTACCTTACTCATGCTATAGAGCTAGTTTCACTTCTACCTCCATCCTGAGACACTGCCTGTATGACCTCTAACCCTAGAGTAAACTGGGACTTTGTTCCAAGTTTCCTGTTTTTTTTTTTGGGGGGGGGAATGGTTGGTTACAGTGTCTGGAAGCAGTGGAAGGGGACAGAGTACATTTGTGGCACAGATAAATTGTTTAATTGTGGGGTGGTGGGAAGGAGGGAAATAAAAGTGCAGGTAAGAGCTCAAGCAGGGAGTTTGTATAAACTCAGAGTGGGAGAGGTGGTTTGGAAGCTAACCATGACAGGCTGTCAGTAGGATTCATACATTTCTTGGAGAAACTTGTAAGATTCTCCTTTTTTCCCTCTGGAAATTACCAGGAGCCAAAGTCACATGTGCAGGGCTATAAAACTGCCTGGAGTCTGGTCCATGCTGAGAAGCTGCTGCCACAGAAGGAAGGGGTAAGTGAAAGCATGCTGGGCAGGGTTGCCAAGGGCTAGTAAGTTTACAGCTGAAAAATGAATCTGTCCATAAGGCTTATAAATGCCTACATGACACTTCAGTTTCTAGGGCACCGGCAGTCCTGGTTATGTTCTACCCAGCTCCCTCCAAGTAGAAAGTGTCAGCTTAGGACAAAGACTGATAAACAAGGTACTAAGGATGTACTGCCAACATTTTTTTTAGCTTGATTTTCCTTTTAAAGTTACCTATTTGCCAAACAAAAATATTAACCCTCCTCCAAACAGGGGACCCACCCCTCAGGTATTCCAGGGCCTTCACCAGCCCCTGGTTCCCCTTTGTGCCTTCACCCCCACAGAAAGGGCAGGAGCAATCCTCACTTGCCCTGGCCCTGCCAGAATCTTAACTGGTGCTGGCACCAAGTGTGACAACCATATGGCACTGGTCCGAAGGCCAGGCATATATTCATTCTGCCATAAGATAACAGCAGACAACACACCCTCCCCAAGCCCATTGTGACAATACACTTATGCACTTTTTTTTTTTTTTTAAAGTACTCTAGCAGGGCAGAAATGAGTAGGGGAATTTAACCATTTCTTATGGCTAAGCCTCTAAAGTGGCTGGGGAGGTCCCACCTGGGCTTGGCTCAGCCAGTAAGATTTCAGTGAGCAAGGGGGCACTTCCCCCACCATTGATACACAACACCCCAAAATGTTTGCCTGATAGGGACAGTACATTCATTTATTTATTTAGAGTAAACTGAACCAAAATGATAGTAGTCAGATTCAACTACCCATTTGTTTGAAATGGATGTTCAGCCTTTTCATGAGGCAGGAGCAGCAGAAGATGATAGCCTAGGCCCTTCCCTGCTTTGCAGAGTCTCCAGGAGTGACCCTCTTAAATGAGACATCTAGACATTTTTGCTTGCTTCACATTAATCTTAAGGGAATATCAGCAGTTTGTCCAGCAGCCATGTAAAAAGGCTAGTAGCCCAGTGGAAGATGTTTCAGACATGGGGGCAGATGGCCTGTTTTCAGCACATCTTGAGTGCCCATCTTTCTAGTGTATGTGCAGCTACATCCCTTGGGTGCCCGCTGAGGTATTTAAATGAGGGGCTGTGGAAAATAGAGCATGCTAGGGAAATGTGCGTCTGTAGCACTCAGTTGCATCAGGCACCCACAATTGCAATGGGTGCTCAATATGAGCATCTGTTTTATCCTGTTTCTTCAGGCCAACTTTTGTATTTTGTTGAAGTGTTAAGCACACCTTGCTAAGGGCATGCAAATTATACAGTCAAAAGAAGTTCTTTAGTCAAACCAATATACATTCGATTTACTACTTGTGGTGGAAAAATATAAGTTGTCAGTGATTAAGTAGGAGGACCATCTTTTTTTTCTCATAAGTCCTTGACTCACAAGTTGATTTTACTCCCATCTCCAGGGTTGGAGTTAAAAAGGTCTGCCATGTTAAGGAGTTTGGGTTGGGCACCCAGTAACGGAGAGGGGGTGGGTAATAGCCTCATCTACACAGAATTTAGATGTAACGCGTGCTATTTGCTATGCATTTGTTTGGGTGCACAACTGTGTAAGCCTGTGAGCTAGGTTGGGTGCACTTATTGCATCGGCCCCATAGAGCTCCTGACTTCCAGTGTGAAGCGGCAAGGGTGAAAAATGCTCCTGCAAATAGCACTTCCTGAATTACATGGCTTAACTATTTGCGCCAGCCTCTCCCAGGGTAATGGTTCTCTCTTTATCCCCACATTAGCTTCAGAGAAGCTAGAGGATTGGCTGTGACCTTACACCATGTCCTATTGGCTAAGTCCCATTTTTAATGTCCCCCACTACACTAACTCAGAACCCACAGCAGATGCCTTTTTCTTGTTTCCAGAACGTGCAGCCAAGAGGACCCAAAGTACCCACTAATGACCCCTGTTTTTTTGGGTCCAATTAGTCAGAAGGGGTAAGCCAGGAGAGGTGAGGGGGGGGATGGCACTGGTGTGCCCTCTCCCAGTACAATCCTCACTGACCTGGTGACAAGAGCACCAACAGAAATAAAGCTTCTGCAGGGCCACAATCAGGAAGTAACTCCCTCACACTTCAGTACCACAACAGTTCTAGCTGCTCTGATTTCTTTTGGTGTTAGGGAATGTAAGGGGACAAGATAGTGCTGGTAAGCTGTGCAAGTAGTCATGCTAACATTTCCAGAACTATTTCTAACCATGGATTTGGTTTAAAAAAAAAAAAGGGTAGGTGAGTACTGATACACAGAAAGGACCCAATGTGAGTGGAGAATACCAATAAAAGTTTTATGGCAGAGATGTAGTATGACAGACCAATCTGCCCAATAGCTTTGTAATTCCCACTCTCAGATACGAGTCCACCTTTCTTACAGTCCAATACAGTACATTTGGATGCGCTAGCTTTACCCCTTATTCAGTAAGGGGTAATAGTGCGGTGAAAACGTGTCCAACCCCCCAAAGACTAATAGCGCCTGCAACATGCAAATGCATGTTGATGGCCCTATTAGTCATTCCCACGCGATACAGTAAGTAAAATGTGCAGCTTGGCTGCACATTTTACTTTAAGAAATTAGCACCTACCCAAAAGGTAGGAGTTAATTTCTGCCGGCACCGGGGAAGCGCACAGAAAAGTAGTAAAAACTGCTTTTCTGTGCACCCTCCGACTTAATATGGCAATATTAAGTCTGAGGTCCCAAAAGTTAAAAAAAAAAAAAAAGTTAGAAATTAAAAAAAAAAAAAAAAAAGATTTAAAATGGGCCCATGGGTTGAAAACTGGGTGCTCATTTTTGCTGGCGTCCGATTTCTGAATCCGTGGCTGTCAGTGGGCTCGAGAACAGATGCTGGCAAAATGGAGCATCTGCTGTCAAACCCTCTGGCAGCCACCACTCCTGTCCAAAAAGAGGCACTAGTGTCCCTAGTGCCTTTTTGCTGTGGACCCTAATTTAAATAAGTTACTTTACTGTATCACGGCCTGATAAGAGAAATCAAGAGGTTTAAAAAACTGCCAGCTATCAAGTTAGGAAGAGAGATACTCAAGCATCCATTTTCCTAATCCCATGGTTTTGCATAGGCTAGGAAAAACTGCTTGTAGAATTGAGTGTCTGTTTTCCTACCCCACTGACAGTCACTTCGAGGGCACCCACTGCCAAGGAGGCACTAGGGGCACACTTTTGTCCCTAGCACCTCCTTGGATTGCACAACCCCTCATTTAAATATTCTCACACACCCAAGAAGGTGGCTGGGCACACAGCCCCGAGTGCCTGTTTTCCCACACGACTATTAGACTGGCCCGCTTATGGGTTAAAATTACTGCTGAACTCTACCAAGGGGACAGTTTTATACTAACATTTATACCTAAAAAAGCAGGAATCAGTCTTTGTCTAAACACAGTTAAGTTCCTTGTCCAATTGGCCCAACCATGTTAAGAACTATGGTGCAACTAGGTTACCAACCTATAGTCAAAATATCTTAAAATGCATTTTAAGTTTCCAATATTGCCAGATCCAGAATAAAGACAGAAGCACAGCACAATTAAACTTAAAGTTTACTTTAAAAAAACAAAAACCCAATCCAATGCACTTAGTTGTATTTATGAAAATTTAACCTGAAAAGAACCATTTTCATGGCAAGGTATGGTAAAACAGAAATACATAGAGATCTTTAGTAACAGCACTCTTAGTTTACACTTTGAGTGGCAGAGAAAGAAAAGGAGAAACACCAGTACCTGGTTTAGTATTAGAGATTAAAAAACCCCAAAAAAACAAATAGACGTTTTTCACTTACTTTCAGTGAGCTCTAAAAAAGGGATATAGGGGGCAGCGCCTCTGTTCCACCTCACTTGGGTGGGTTTAGCTGCATCACCCATGGATTTGGCAATTGTGCTGAAGTTATTATTGCTCTGGTACCCAAGGGCAGAAGCCGTCTCCATTTTGTTCTCATACAACTGCAGCCTATCTTGAGAGCAAGCAGAAAAAAAAAAAAAAATAAAGCCACAACATGAAGTAAAGCTACAAACTATGTCAAGATAGTCAGAGAAAAGTGCTCATGCAGTAATGGAAAGCCTCTTACCAGCTCTCACCTGAATTATTAATGCAATCAAAGCCACAATGCAAACCGAGCTATGGAGATACAAAGAAAAATCAGAACAGCTCAAATTAATTGTAAAACAAGACACAAAGGAAGATTTAAAGAAAAAAAAAAACAGCTGAAAACTCAGAACACATGATCTTTCATTTTACAAGCTTTAAAGCACCACAAGCCAACCAAGTTTACAATAAGAAACGCATCTTTAGCTATACACATTCTAAGAGATTTACGTAACATCACTCACCTTATAGTCTGTCTTCTGCTCATCACCCTGAGGTCAGAGCAAAATAATAAAGAACAAGAAACAGCAGAAAATAAATGCTGTATGTTTTTACCAATGCAGCAGGAAACTACACAAGCCAGCAGCAAAGAGCTCTGCCGTTTCTACCAGACCCCAGCCAAAGCATCCGGCTGCGAGATGGGATGACTGGCCTAGACCTGTTAATACCCTGGACTTTTATTAAGTAGTTCAATCAGTGAACAATTGAAAGTCAATTATCACCTCCTCGCAGGTCAGCCCTTCTCATTTAACCCTCCACCTTCTTCCTCAAGTTCAATTATACATTTTTCTGATCCAGGCAAGAGGCAAAGGAATGTTTTTTGTTATACTCTCCACGTTAGAAAGATTTTAAAAAAAAAAAGATATAATTGTGAATGTATAGAAAAGATTCACAAATAGACAGTAGCCAGGGTTGAAGCCTTAATGATTGGTGCTACTGTTCTCAAGTTTCAAACCTGTGTTAATTCAACCCCTTGTTGTGCTGGTGCCTTTCTCCCAAAAACACAGAAAAATATGTGTGCATATATTAGACAGGTGGCCAGCTCTGGTCCTCGAGAGCCACAAATAATCTTGGTTTTCAGGATATCCACAATGAATATGCAGGAGCTAGATCTGCATGCACTTCCTCCCTCCATGTGTATGCAAATCTATCTCATGCCCATTCATTGTGGAGATCTTGAAAACCAGGTCTGGATGGTGGCTTTTGAGGGCTGGAGTTGGCCACTCCTCTATTAGACACCTGGTTAGAAACACAAAAAGGAGCTGAAATAACACAAGCTTGAAACTCATGATCCGGGGTAGTCAATGCCAATTCCTTGAGTGCCACAAGTCAGTCAGGTTTTCAGGAGATCCACAATATCCACAAAGAATATGATTGAGATGTGTTTGCATGCAGTGGAGGCACTGCATGCAAAGGTACCTCATGCATATTCAGTGCAGATATTTTGAAAACCCACCTGGCATGTGGCCCTGAAGAACTGGCGTGCTCTACCTTTTCTACTGATGAGTTCCAAAGACTGGGATTGAGAGCTTTTTCTCTATCATACTGGGATACATTGAAACAATTCTAGATTTTGCATTCTCTAAAAGCTTTCTGAGATGTGTAATTCTGTAGTCTCCAGGCACAAAATTAGGAGAATTCATGGAATGCTTAAAGCGAAAAGTATATATTTATATTGCATTTTTTTAAGGCAGAAATAAAAACAGGTTTGGCTCCAGCTTTCCTGAAAACTTTTTCTTTTTTTCTTGGCTGTAAGTGGTTTTAAGAATTGTAAACTAACAAAAACCAGGTAAACTAATACCTCATAACCATACAGTACAAAAAAACAACCCAAAGAGATGCCAGTTGAAAAATACCACTTTAAATAATGTTTTGTTTTAAGAAACTGTATCTGAAATCAGTGTGTGCTGTAATAGTGCTATCTACTGTCTCTCGCCTGCAATGAGCCTGAAACAGTTGTCAGACACCAGCACTCAATTGTCACATCATATACCAAACCATGAATTATATCATTTTAAATAATAACTTCCAACCGAATAACTGTCATAAGTTGTACTTAGCTTATAACCAGTCCCTTATGCCCTTCAGTATACCCTGGTCTCTTGAGCGTGGCTGGGTTGTTTTTTTTTTAGAATTATTTTTAAGAATGGTAAGCCATTTGAAAAGTTCAAAAGTGTAAAATAGGGGTGGCCTATTCCGACTCAAGAGCCACAAACAGGTTTGGTTTTCAAGATATCCACAGTGAATATGCATGAGAGAGATTTGCATGTACCGCCTCCACTGTATGCAAATCTATCTCATGTATATGCATTATGGAGATCCTAAATTCCTGTGCCTATTTGTGGGGCTTGGGAACTGGAGCTGGCCACGCCTGATGTAAAAGATGGTGCTGAGACCTGAGCGGAGGCAATCGTGCCTGCTTGTGTTTGTGATGCTGTGCTATTCATTGAGGAGTCTGCAAGTTAGCTTCAATCAGACACAGCTGCCAAGTCACCAGGTACCAGGGAGGGGGGAGATTTAAGGCCTGTCCAGGATTTCTGGCAACCCTATTCTGATACATTCTGGTACCTGCAGTGATGATTTAAATGAGAACACTTAAGGATTACAAACATCACTCGGCATTGAGATGTAAATTCAGAACAAGGACTGGCTGAAATATTTCCCTCCTGGAACTGGGTAACTTGGCAGCTCTGCAATCATGCCATATGAATAGCAAACAATACATTCGAAGGACTTAAAATCCTGCAACTGTATTGAAATTATAAAGGGGTGAACTGGCTCAGAACATTTTAGGCTGACATTCTGGGGCGGGGCCAATACTTGCACGTGTAAGTCTGTATTTTAAAAAGGCTGACATGGTGCGCATCGGTTTGTTATCCATGCAATTTACTGCTGGTCCGGATGAGGAGCAAGTTTGGGGATCTTGAATTTAAGGACTTTTAGCACAGCATGAAGGAGCGGGGGCTTGCAGGATGAGGAAACAGATGGGTCTGGAACATTTCAATGTGAACTGGGCAAACTGGCGGACTGCTTGGAAAAAATGTTTATTCCCTCGTGCGAGCATGTCTTAAAATTCACTTGCATCCGTGCATAAAAGCCGCTAAAACCCTAGGGCAAATACATGAAGGACGTTTACGCGATCCAACTCTTAAGATCACACGCGCACATTTCATTTATTTATTTAAAATATTTTATATACCGTCATTCGTATTTACATCATAACGGTGCACAAAAAAACCTTGAGGCATTCAACAAAATACATGACAAGGAAAACAGCACATACTCACACTGTCCCTCTCTCTCCCACACACATATACACTCTCTCACTCACACTCACGCTCCTAGCTCTGATCCCTTCTCTTTCTGACACACACACACACACACACACACACACACACACACGCATACTGCAGCCAACCCCTGTACCTCTCTCTCTCTCATACACATGTCCCGTCCCCCCCCCCCGATCCTGTTTTATCCCCCAGGCCCTTTCCCATTCTCCCAAAGATGACCTCCCTTTGCTCCCCCAGCTCTTCTCTACTCTCCAGCTGATCTTTCTCTCTCTAATCCCTCATCAATGATTTCAAAGCTTTTCCTTAGGCCCCACAATAAGCCCCACCTCATCCCTCTTCTTCACCTCCCCTCCCCAAATCCCATTCCTAAGAACTCCCTTTCATCCCCAGTTCATACCCCTGTCAGTGTAACTGGTCCCTCTGGGCTGGAGGAGGAGGGCAATGGTACCAACAGGACAGGAGGGGAGGGCTGGAGTAGAGAGCAGAGTACCTTTTCCTTGCTCTAATCTCTCACTTCCAGTCTGACCCCCCCCCGCCCTCCTGTTCCCTACAGGTTATCTGAAAGTGTAGTTGCTGGAGCAGGATGCAGAGGGCTGTTCCCCACTGCACAGTTGGAAGGCATTACATTTTCTGCCAGATACAGGCCTAATGTGTCTACTGGCGGGCAAATCCAGGCCTGCATAGAAACTCCATTAATATTCCCTAAGCCTGAATATATTATACTGGTACTCCAGGCTGGAATAGGTTTAGGCCACAGTGCTGCTGCAGTCTTCCAGTTCCCATTATTTTTTTTATCAGGGCCAATTCTAGGGAAAATGAGGCCCTGGGAGAAAATAGTCGATGGCACTCCCCTTCTCCATACATTATACCCATTCTCCCTCCATCCATCCATTCTCTCCCCTGACATTTATTTAGACATTTTATATACCGTCGTTTCATGTATAAATCACAACGGTTTACAAAGTGCCATTCATAGTTATAACTCAGCAAACAAACAGGCTGATACAGTAAGGTGCGGTAGAAAGAGGTGCTTTAGGGCCGGGCGCACCCGCGTTTGTCACACGCACAGTTCGGATCACATACCGCTCGATACTCTATTTAAATGGCATGCAAATGCAAGCCGTGTCCAACGCGCGTCCATGAAGCGCAATCCATTTTACTGTATAGGCGCTATACAGCACATATACAGTATCCTGGGTGCGCTGGTACTTGTCATTTCAAATGACATTTGAAATGACAGGTACCAGGAAGTGGATCCCAACTTTAACCAAAAGAAAACCTAAAAACCTAAAATCCCCTCCTCCTGAAGCAAGGCGCAGGGCGAAAAGCGACTCGACATGTAAAGTATTGTGAAAAAAGTGTAACCAAAGTCAACTTACTTTTTCTTTCAGCCCTCTCTGCCCTCCTCCGGAGGCGCGCACCGCGGCTCCCCTGCCTCCCAGGGGCAGCCGGCGTCGAAAGTGGCTTCCAGCGGCACCCGCCGGTGAAGATGGATGAATGCACGCCCGTAGTGCACGGGCGCTCAAGCCAGCGAAAGCGCATGAACGGGCGTGCGTGACATCACGGCGTACGTTCATACGCTTTCGCTGGCTTGAGCGCCCAAATTGACGGGCACCCAAGTCAGCGACAGCGTATGAACGTACGCTGTGACGTCACGCCCGTTCATGTGCTGTCGCTGGCTTGAGCGCCCGTGCACTTGACGGGCGCTCAAGTCAGCGAAATGTTTCGCTGGCTTGAGCGCCCGTCAATTTGGGCGAAATGTTTCGCTGACTTGGGTGCCCGTCAATTTGGGCGCTCAAGCCAGCGAAAGCGTATGAACGTACGCCGTGACGTCACGCACGCCCGTTCATGGGCTTTCGCTGGCTTGAGCGCCCGTGCACTCATCCATCTTCGCCGGCGGGGGCCGCTGGAAGCCGCTGGAAGCCGCCGGCTGCCCCCGGGAGGCAGAGGAGCCGCGTTGCGCGCCTCCAGAGGAGGGCAGAGAGGGCTGAAAGAAAAAGTAAGTTGACTTTGGTTACACTTTATTCACAATACTTTACATGTTGAGTCGCTTTTCGCCCTGCGCCTTGCTTCGGGAGGAGGGGATTTTAGGTTTTCTTTTGGTTAAAGTTGCTTCGGGAGGAGGGGAAGAGGACTGGGGCTGCCCCGGAGACCGGCACCCATGGACGCGGCCAGGGCAGGTGAGCGGGAGCTGGGGGAAAGTTTGCCGCCTACCCTTACCCCTGCCTCTAACGCAGGGGTAAGGATAGGCAGTAATTTAGCAGGTTAAAGATGCGGCTAAACTGCAGATTAAAAAGGCGATAGTCGGGGAGCATGTTACTGAATGGGAGGGAATAGCTAATCGGAGCGTTTACATCTCATATACATGCCGCGGGAGGAAAGGGTTACCCGTTGATTTAAAGAAGCGGTAAGGATGGGTTAAAAGGGATAGTGAATCGCAGGTTGGACTAACGCGGCCAAATTGTGAGTAGAAAACGGGTTAGAAGCAGGGTAACCATGGCCGCACTTTACTGTATTGGCCTGAAACAAAGGATGGTTACAGAGGTGTTATTTGTAGGCAGGCATTAATTTCTATCAAGTGAAATTTTCTAGTACATATTAAAATTGATCTACTACATAAGGCAAAGAGTACGGATAATTAAAATGAAATGATAGTTTTCACGTCTTAGTCAGTGGGTTGTTTTGAGAATCTTGCATCCTGTCCTCTCCACTTCCTCTAGACATTCTCCCCCTTCTCCCTTCCTATATCTATTCTGTTCCTCTTCTTCCCCTCTCGCCAGACATTCTATCTTCCCTCCAGATCTTCCCTTCACTTCCTTCTTCCAGACACTTTCTCTTCCTTCTCCCTTCACTCCAGACATTCCCCCTTATCCCTCCATTCTCTCCCCTCTCTCCCTCCTTCCATCATTCTCCTTCTCCCACCAATCCTCTCCTTCTTTTCCTCACATCGCTTCCCTTCAGGAATTCACTCCTTTCTCCTTCCTTGCTCCCTCTAAGAACTTTCTTTTCCCATTTCTTCCTTCCTCTCCCTCCCATCTGTAATATTCTCTCTCCTTTTTCCCCATTGTCATGGTTTGACCTGTCATGTGGAAGGCCAGCGACTGGCTTACTCACCACTGAGGCCCTGGATATCCTGCTGATGCGTCGTGTGGCAGGGCCACCGCCACCTTTCCTCCCTCGTCGTGTCGCCATAGGCATGCGTGCCTTATAGGCACCGCAGTGGGAAAAGCCCAAGCTAGTGCCACATGATGTCGTCATATGGGTGGGTATTTAAACCCAGCTGTGACCCTAGCAGGCCACCTTCGCAACGGGTCTCCTACCTTCGCAGTATATATTGCTCAGCATTCCTTGACTCATCCAGCCTTGCCTCGTTTATCCTTGTCCTCTTCTCAGCCTGCCATCCTGATATTGACCTCCTGCTTCGGAATTAGACCTGACTAAGCTTGCCTGCTGCCTTGACCTGATCTTAGCATTGGACCTGACTTTGCTTTGCCTGCTGTCCGGAACTAACCTTAGCATTGGAGCTGACTACGATTGTCTTCTGCCTGGATCTGACCTTAGCATTGGACCTGACTTTGCTTGCCTACTGCTTGGACCCTACCATGCCTGCTCGCTGCCTGCCCCAACCCTTGGTGTGTTCCTGGTATCTCTTGTCTGCTGCCTGCCCTGATCTCAGCTTGTTCCTGGACTCACACTTGCTCAACTGCCCTAGGGACCCACCTAAGTCCTGCCAGCTGCCAGAAGACAAGGGCTCAACCTGTGGGGAGGCGGCTGGTATAGGTGAATCTTCAGTCTGTCCCGCTCTAGGGTGCATTTGCCAGCTGTCGGCATAAGCCACGTAGGTGAACCATACCACAACACTAAGGGCTCACAGGTACTCCGCCATCACACTCATCTCCCCTCTCTCCAGGTATTCTCTCAATGTATGTAAAATACAAATTCTGGAGTCACTTTAGTAAAATAAACACAAACTCTCCACTACCAAGCACTTTGGAAATAACACAGAATCCTACTAAAAACACATTCCAAATGTATATAGCAAACTTGCTATACCAAAACAGCACTATCTCCTAGGATTCAAACAGCTAGAATCCTACCTATGAAAGACAGCACTGCAAATATTACACTGGGCACTAGAACACCAATGCACATCCTACTGGGAAAACAGAATAAGTCAGACTGCTATAGATCGCTATACAGAAACATAAGAACATAAGATATGCCATACTACCAAACATTGGTCCATTGAGTTCAGCATCTTGTCTCTTGGAGTGGCTGGTCCAGGTCACAAGTATCCGACAGATCCCAAAAAAGTAGATCTATGTCTTGTTATTCCCTGGTATAATGATAGCTTTCTCTAGTCTACTTAAATAAACACTAGTAAAATACCTCACCTCTGTTACACATGCAGAAAATAGACAAACCTTCTCTTACTACAGACTAAGGGACTACAAATTAGAAATATGTAGACAAAAATGGAATTAAAAACTTCAAGAAGCCAGATTATGCACGCAGTGCAACGGTGGAGAAAAAGAAACAGAAATGCAGTTCCTCCTGCACAAAGCAAAATACATCAGAGAGAAACATGTCCCAAAGTTGAAATATTCCAATCACTAAACATAAAAATGTTTTCTGCCTTTTTCTAATCATGTTAGTCTTGGTCTTTTTCTGCTTTCAGTGCCTCTCTCTTCATTTACCTTTTCTGGTTCTCCTTTCTATTTTCTGTTTCTTCTCTCTCATGGGTGCTTCACTTCCTCCCTTACATCTGTTTCTGACATAAATCTTTTTCCTTTCATCTCATTTTTCTGTCTCTTTGTTCATTCATAGCTAGATTTCACCCCTCCTTCTCTCTTTCTAGTTCTCACTGCCTCAGCTTTATATCTCCCCAACTCTCCCTTCCATTGCACCCTCTCAGCCTTCAATCTTCCCCTCACTGATCTCCAGATATTGAATCTGGCTCCATTGTCTTCATCCCCTTACTGCTGCCTCCTTTTTTATGCTCTCATCCCTCAGCCTCTCCAAGCAGAATCTCTCTCCAAGCATCCCCCTTCAAGCTGTCCTACACTCATCTTTTAACCTCTTCCCTTGTCATTTCTTCACATCTTTTATTGTCTTGCACTTCCTTTACCTCTCCTTACTCTAACTCTCTATCTCTTAACACCATTATCCTTCTTGGTCCTCATAATCTCCCTATTTTCATCTCTTGCATACATAACTAGCTTTCTAGCTTCCGATCTCTGCTCCTTTTCCTACTCTTCTTGCTCTTTTTTCCTCCTCCCCATTTCCCCATTCATAATCCTTCCCCAAGCTCCTGTTTCCCCCTCTTTCCCCATTCCCTAGTCCTCTTTTCCACTTTCTGTACTCGCCTCATTCCCAGCTCTCATCTTTCTCCTGCCTGTCATCTCCTCACTAGCTAATGCTTGTGAGGGAGTGTACAGAAAACTCCTTCAGATGACCTTAAAGCATCAGGCACAGCTGTCTTGCCCAGTCCTCCTTAAGGTTGAGACCCACAGGGAATTCTGGGTGAAGGAAGGAACCCTTCATCAGCATATAAGACCTCGGGGCCTAGAAGCAGGCCCTGGGGAGCAGGCAGGTAGAGACTTATTGTATGCCAAGTCCTGTTATGTCTAAGGACTGTGTATTACCTGAAGCTAAGGTGAATCGCATTGTTTGTTTTGAGTTGATTTTGCAGGACTGTGTATTACCTGAAGCTATGCTGAGCTGTATTGTTTGTTTTGAATTGCCTTCTTTTCACTGTAAATAAAGTGCACCTAAGGAACAGCCAGAGTCTGCCTCCTTTTTCTGCTGGCTGTTTTCAAGTTGCTACTACTCAAGTTACCACAAAGCTCTTTCCCTGTAACTCACCATCTTTCTTTAGCTCCAATCCCTTTCTTTTGCAATCTTGGGTTCTCTCTCCCTCTTCTTCCTCTCATGCCCCTATTTCCATGTCTTATCTCTCTTTCTGCCCCAACCTTCCCCAAAGTTGGTCTGCCCTTCCCCAATTCTCTGTACACTTTTAATCTTCCTTTCACCCAAATGTGGTCTCTCTCTGCCTCTCTGTTCCACCAGTCCCAGTCCTCTTTCTATTGTGGCTCTCTCTCTTCTTTTCCTTTCCTCCCATCCTGGGACCTATCCCTCTATCCTGTATCCTCTTTTCCATTTCATGCCCCCATTGTTGTGTCCGTTGGTTCCCGATGCCCTCTCTCCGCCCTCCTTACCTCTTTGGCGACTCCCTCTTCGACCACGGGAAGATTGGCTGCCGCGGCGTCCTTCTGCCGAAGTCCTCCGGCGTCCCCGGACTGGCTAGATGCTGCAACCCACCATGTTTCCTGGAGGCGTAGGGGTGCGCACGCCATCACCATCACCATCGCCGGTAAGTACCAGCGATGGCGTGAACCTCAGGGGCATCCCCCTGAGATGATGTCACCCGCGACGGATATATAAGGTCTTAGAATTTGCTAACACATCAAGTTAGCAAGGAATGGAATGGAACAGACTTGCTTCGGATTCCAAGCTACTCTGTCTCCTCGGACTTACTAGGGGTACCCGCTCCTCGGGGGCCTTGCTCTCTCCTTTGTTTTTCAGGTGACAGTCTGGAACCGGTACTCGCTCCTCGAGGGCCCTTGTTCCCAGACTTGCTCTGTGTTCTCTTCTGCCTGGAAGTCATCACTGCCAACTACACCAGTGAGTTACCATCGCTCTCTCAGAGCTTTCCCTGGAACCAGGTACTCACTTCTCGAGGGCCTACTTCATTCCAGCTCCTGGGCTTCTATGAGACCATTGTGTGAGTGTTCTATCAAGGTTCCTTACCTGAACTCTGCATACCCTGTCTACTCACTCTATTCAGTTTCTCAACAGCTCAGCCATCCAGGTAATCGCTGTTCCAGTACCTGAGGGACTATGGCCCTGCCGGGCACTCCAGCTCACTACTGCCACCTCTGGTGGTTTCTTATATGGTTTAATAAAAGATCTAGTGTGTGTCTGTCTCCAAACTCTGAGCCTGACAGGTGGTCCCTCTCGGGATCTTCCCCCGGGGACGTGGTCATCTGCCACCGGTCCAAGGATCCACCCATAAATATCCCTACCTGTTTGCTAACTCCCTAACAGATTGCTAACTCCTAACACCCATCCTCAGTCCTATCTCCCTGTTCCCTTACCACATGTATAGTCTCCTTTCCCTATCTCCCACTATGTACAGTCTTTCTCTCTCTGTCTTCCCACCACCACCTCTCTCTCTTTCTTCCCATCCCCACTACCACTTGTACAGTTTTCTTGTCCCCCCCATTACCCCATATGATATAGGTCTCCCACTCTATGCCTCTGTTTTCCATTGCTTTTGATTCCCCCCCCCCCACACACACACCCTGGTTCTATCCCCAGCTCTTCTTTGGGCCCATATAGTAGTAGTAGGAATAGTGCTTAATAGTGCATCAGTTTCTTCTTCCGCATGTGGCCTGTTTCAGCCATAAGATCCTATAATCTTGCATCCTAGACCGTAAGACTGGCAGTGCAGCAGAGGAAGCTAACATGCTATTAAATGCCTCTCCTCCTGCCAGCCACATGCATGGTAGGGGGATGCGGAAGCATTCCCATCCCAGAAGGCTTTGAGGAGAATTAAGACTTCTCAATTCTCATCTTATACTGTGTGCCTATGATCACAGCTGCTGACAAGCCCACCAGCTGATAAGCCCAACAGATGATGCTGGCAGCACCTGAAATGATCCTCATTTTATGGTGCCCCGTGCTACCCAAAGACTGGCTCTGTTTCTAATGGGAGAAGTTTTGACACTTTTAAAACTTTTTTATGCTTGAATGGGATGGGGTGAGAGGAAAACTAACAGTAAAAAAACTCCATCTGTTTTTATTAAGATAATACACCTAAACATTTAGCAACATTTAACATTTTTAAGACTAATTTCAGCAAAATAATTTAACTGAATTATGGTTAAAAAGAACAAAACTCCTTAAAAATTAGGCCCTTCTTATCCTGATGTCAGCTTTAGTAATATTGCAGTTATACTCTCCAATACAGTCTATTACAATACTTTTCTTATTCCTTTATGAAGACTGTAACATTTTTTATTTATTTTTTTGAGTTTAATCAGTCATAACAGAGTAATCATAGCATAGTAAACGTGATAACATATAACTTACAATGGTTCCAGATAATAGGGATGTGAATCGGGCTTCGGACGATTGAAAATATCGTCGATATTTTCAAAATCGTCAGAAATCGGGGGCTCCCCCGAAACGATAGGAAAACCCCATGATATTGATCGTGGGGGTTCTCTTATCGCTTTGGGGAGAGGGCGGGAAAAATGGCACACAAAAATAACCCATAAACCCACCCCGACCCTTTAAAACTAATCCCTTAGCTTCCCCCACCCTCCCGACCCCCCAAAAAACCTTTTACAGGTATCTGGTGGTCCAGTGGGGGTCCCGGGAGCGATCTCCCGCTCCCAGGCCGTCGGCTGCCACTAATCAAAATGGCGCCGATGGCCCTTTGCCCTTACCATGTGACAGGGTATCCGTGCCATTGGCCGGCTCCTGTCACATGGTAGGAGCACTGGATGGCCCGCACAATTTTTAAAGATGGCGCCGGCCATCCAGTGCTCCCTCCATGTGACAGGGGCCGGCCAATGGCATGGATACCCTGTCACATGGTAAGGGCAAAGGCCATCGGCACCATTTTTATTAGTGGCAGCCGACGGCCCAGGAGCGGGAGATCGCTCCAGGGACCCCCACTGGACCACCAGGTTCCTGTAAAATGTTTTTGGGGGGGGGGGGTCAGGAGGGTGGGGGAAGCAAAGGGATTAGTTTTAAAGGGTCGGGGTGGGTTTTTTGTTTATCGGCTCGGGCGCAGCCGATAAACAAAACCGCGATCGGGCCCGATGAAAAAACCCCACATGTGAATCGGAACCGGATTCCGAACCGATTCCGGTTCCGATTACATCTCTACCAGATAATCTTTCAGTATCTTAATTACCCCATCTCCCATCCCTCCACCCATCCCTCTCCTATCCCACCCACCCCCAGCTTTCCTCCTTATCAAATGTCAATGAGGGACCATTTACTACTGTAAAACTATAAAACTCAGCCAAGCTATGAAATAGAGCTGTTCAGTATGGCACCCCCCCCCCCCACACATTTCGTATTATCCATTTAGCCTGAGATTTCTTTAAATGTGTTCTTCCACTGTTGTGGAAGATGCTGAACAAATGGGTCCCAGATACTGGCAAAGGCACCTTTCTTCCAGGAAGTCTCAAGAAGCCAAGTATGATAATCCAAGTGTAAGAGATTGAACATCTCGGAGTGCCACATGTCTATTTTTGGTGAGTTCTGTTGTATCCATTTTAGTTGGATGCATTTCCTCCCTTGACCCATCGCCTTACTGTTGCAACCATTGTGGCCCGACGGCTTCACTCCGCCTACCTTTCTTTTTCTGCAACTCCTCCTGCTCCCTGTGGATGTCTGGCCGCGGCGGCGTCTGCCTGCCGTCCTCTCCGGCATCCCCGGACCGGCTTGGGCGCTGTCTCCCGCCATGCTCCTCAGGTACTTAAGGGCACGCGCGCCGCGCAGCCCTCATTCTTATTTTCTCTGTGGCATGAACCTCAGGGGCGTTCCCCTGTGATGACATCACGCTGCCCGGATATTTAAGCCTGTTGTTTATTGCTAGCCTTTGAGTTAGCAAGGGAATTCCTACGGATGGGATTCGCTCTCCATACCCAGCTACTCTGCCTCCAACTTCTATTTGGACTCTTTGCTGTTAATGAGGTATCCGCTCCTCAGGAGCCTCTTTGCTTCTTTCAGGTCGCTATCAGGAACCGGTACTCGCTTCTCAAGGGCCCATGTTCCCTGACTTGCTGCCTGTGTCCATCTCCTCTTCTACTTGGAAGAATTCGCTAAAGACACCATCTGTGAGTACTACTACCATCTACTCCTAAGAGCTGTTTCCCTGGAACCAGGTACTCGCTCCTTGAGGGCCTGCCTCCGTTCCAGCACCAGTGCCATCTTCCACGGAGAACTGCTACGTGAGTACTTGCCAACGAGTCTCTGTGCCCAGGGATCTGGTTCTCGCTCCTCAAGAGCCAGCTCTCCCTATCTCAGGGCTTCTCCATACTGGGGACTCTGTGAATATCTCAGTGTACTCATTTTCTCAGTTCTTCTTCCTACAGCACTGCTACCAGAGAAGCCGCTGTTCCAGCACCCTGAGGAATACTAGCCCAGCCAGGCTCCATCTTCTACTCACTACCGCCACCTCTGGTGGCTTCATAAACTGTCTAATAAAAGTTATAATCTGTGTTTGTGTGTCCAGAGCTGAGCCTGACCTTTGGCCCCTCATGGGACTTCCTCCCGTGGGCGCGGTCAGCTGCCACAGTGTCCAAGGGTCCATCCAAACCCTACAAAACATAACACTTTCTGATTAGCAAGCAATTATGATCTCTCCAATCGGTATCTGCCTCACCCATGCCGAGAACAGCCATTGGTGCTGTGAGGATAGGTATTAGGGATGTGAATCGTGTGCTCGATCGTCTTAACGATCGGGTTCGGCTAGAGGGAGAAAGAAATCTGATCGGTGGTGATGTGAATCGGAATCGGTTCTGATTCACATCGTTAATTTTTTTTTAGTGAGGCCTGACCCTTTAAAATTGACCCCTTACCTTCCCCCACCCTCCCGAACCCCCCCCAAAACGTTTTACGAGTACCTGGTGGTCCAGTGGGGGCGCGGGGACCGATCTCCTGCTCTCAGGCCATCAGCGCCATTTTGGCTGCCACTCAAAAATGGCGCCGATGACCCGATAAATAAAAAACCCACCCGACCCTTTAAAAATGATCCCTTAGCTTCCCCCACCCTCCCGAGCCCCCCAAAACATTTTAAAATTACCTGGTGGTCTAGTGGTGGTCCCGGGAGCGATCTCCCATTCTCGGGCCGTCGGCTGCCACTCATAAAGATGGCGCCGATGGCCCTTTGCCCTTACCATGACAGGGTATCAGTGCCATTGGCCGGCCCCTGTCACATGATAGGAGCACTGGATGGCCGGCACCATCTTTAAAGATGGCGGCAGAGGTGATTACATCATCCCCCCTATCTGAGCCTTCCCAGCTTCAGATACCTGCCTTCTTCTCACCAGCACCTGGTAATGAGCCGGAGAAAAGGGCCATTGAAGAACTTGGCATAGAGCGGATGCCTGTTCTTCCGGCTGAAACATCTTTAAGTCCTGGTGCCCCGAGCACTCCTTTTCCACCTCAGTTAATTCCTCTTGATTTTTTAGATTTGCATATAGTTAATGAGGGGATGAGAGGAGGAGACCAGGCTAAAGAGGGAAAATGGGAATCGAGATCTGAAAGTAACATTTCCTTACAATCGGAAAGACCAACAGAGATCACGTTAGACTCCCTCTGGTCTGCAGTTAAATCATTAGAGGCAGCAATTGTCAATTTAACTAAAATAACAACAGATTCAAACCAGCGTTTTACTGATATTGAGACCTCTATTACAAAGTCTGAAAAAGAAAGACAGCAGATGGAAATGAGAATGATTAATCTGGAAAGTTGCCATCAAAGACTTAAAAAAACGGAGATATTGTATGATAAAAGGCTTGAGGCCATTGAAAATTCATTGAAATGCTTAAACCTTAGGGTATTGAATTTTCCTAGACATGCTTTAATAAATATTCTTTAAACATGTCTAATGGTGTTAAGTCAAATTCTAAAGATGCCGTAACAAGCTATGCCGCCTATCTCTAAGATTTATTATATCTCTACAAGAGGCACTACACCATCAGAGGACAAACAAGGGGAACCTTCATTAAATTTGACTACAATTATTGAAGCTACTACAGAAACAACTATTGCTTCTAGATCAACACTGAATTTCTCTTTCACTTTTGCTTCTGACAGAGACACAGTGTTTTGCCTCTACATGCAAAAAAGAATGGAAATCTTTCATGGGACAAAGGGCGTAACACATTAAGGGGTGTTTCCCATGCAAATGAGGCTTTTTTCATGCAGTGGGAAAACTTTGTGGAGAGAGAGAGAGAGAGAGAGAGAGAGAGAGAGAGAGAGAGAGAGAGACTTGCTATAGTGTCTCGTCCCTAGACAGCTATTTGTATCCCTATGAGAGGCCCACCTAGTAACTCGAGGTGGGGATTAGGTATTAGTGTAGGGGGTTGGGGGCCACTTTCACATTCAACGGGAGACGTACGAACAGAACAGTGGTCTCTTGTGAAGATTTGATGGCCTTCGGAGTGGGGAAACTCACTCCAAGATGAGATTTGGGCAATGTTCTCTCCACCTAGCTTCATGGTGTCCATAACTTTACATATGCTCCGCCCCCTGAATACAAAAGTAAACATTTGCAATCACGTTAACAGCTGTTAGCGCAATTTGCGAACTTATCTCCTGCGGTAACTCCTTGGAAAATGACCCCCAAAGTTTGGATCTATCCCGATTTTTCTAGATTAATGCAGGAGAGTAGGAGGAAATATTTAGTATTAAAATCTGAAGTAGAAAGAATGGGGGATAAAATGATATTAAAATTCCCGTGTAGGTACGAAATACTGCATCAAAATCAGAAATATATATTCTGTGAAATCTCATACCCGAGAGACTTTAGCTTTAGGACCTGAGACAAAGTAAATATATTCTGGGTGCAATCTCTTTTTTTCATTTGTACTTGGGGAGTTATCCTCTTAGTTTACCTTTAATCGCTTAATATTGTACCTCTCTTCTTGGGGATTGCTTCTTAATATTGTTAGCAATCTGCTAAGGAGTTAGCAATCTGATACCAATCTGCTAGGGAGTAGCAATCTGTTACCAATCTCTCCTCGAGATGGGAGGAGTTAGTAATCTGTTATGGAAACTGCTAAGGGGTTAGCAAACTGTTATTGATCTCCCCGCCCGAAGGGTGGAGCTAGCAATCTGATGTCACTCACCCCATCAGGAGGGAGGAGTTAGCGAGCTGTTATAGATCTACTCCCCAAAGGGGAGGAGTTAACAATCTTGTATTGATCTGGCTGCTGAATACTCTTGTAGAGAGAAGAGCTATCATCTGTTATAGATAACCCCGCTAGGAGGAATAGTCTATGGTAAATCACTCCTTGAGAATAGAAGGATAACAATCTGTTAGTGATGTTGTGAAATCAACATGACACATTTTATGGTATATGTTAAGCTATTTGATAATAAAGGCCCAGATTTATTTTGCATGCGATAGCAAAAGGGGTGTGTTTTATGCAAATAGACAGTTTATCGCTAATACCTATGCGAAGGGTTAAGTTAGCACAAATTGTGATATGTGCCAGACCTGTTGTATTTCCTGCATATAACCACTGGGGACCATTTGTAATGGTGAGAGAGATAGTGCCTAGCCATAATGGGAGAGAGAGAGAGAGAAAGAGAGAGAGAGAGAGAGCACACCTAGCCATAATGGCCTCTCCCTAGATAGGTATTTGTATCCCTATGGGAGGCCCACCTAGTAACTCAGGTGAGGTTTAGGTATTAATGTAGGGGGTTAGGGGCCACTTTGACATTCAATGTGAGACGTACGAACAGAACAGTGCTCTCTTGTGAAGATTTGATGACCTTCAGAGAGAAGAAACTCACCCAAAGATGAGATTGGTGCAATGTTCTCTCCACCTAGCTGATGTTACCCAGGTAGAGAGTCCATCAAGCTAGGTGGAGAGAACATTGCACCAATCTCATCTTTGGGTGAGTTTCCTCTCTCCGTAGGTCATCAAATCTTCACAAGAGACCACTGTTCTGTTCGTATGTACAGTTCCCCGGTACTCTATTTGTTCTAATACTGATGATTCAAGAAGTCCAGTCAAGTCTGCCCCTAGATCTAGGGGTGCATTTAAGTCCATATGTGAAATTTCAGTCATTCTTGATACGAAATAGGTCTTTGAAATAGGTGGTATAGCTTCGCTTGAAAAGGAAAGAACTTCGAAAATTGGATACTTTACATTAAAACTCCCTTGTCTTGTGAGCCAGTCCCTTGGTGTGACCACTATGTGCTATCCCTTATTTTAAGTATTCATTGTTCCCTTTCTAAGCAAGCATCTGTTAATAAACTAATTTCAATCAAGGATAAAGTAAATACTGACCCATTATGTTCACATTGTCTCCCAGAGTTAAATAAATAAAGATAGTTGCACTAATTTAGAATTGGCTGTTATTCTTTAGCAAACTTTTCTTTCTACCACCTTAGGCACTATTGCCCCCATTAAAGGGAAGATAGTATGGAGGAATCATATGTGAAGAAGAAATAATTCTGCTTCTAATGCAGAACTCTACCGTAATGTTTTGAATGAGTACAGAATTGCTACAGATGATTGTAAAAAGCAGTATTTTTCTAAATATATAAATTCCACATCATCTAGGTCTAGAGAGCTTTTTCATGTAGTTAAATCACTTATCACTCCTCCCTTGGGCCTGATAGCTAGTATAATTGTATCAGAAAAAAAGGGATTCTTTTGCTCAGTGCTTTTTCTAACAAAAGTAAAACATTTTTGAGTCATTTATGTATAATTCTTTTCTATTTAATAAGCCTTCATTAAATATGGAAGGGACCTGGGAGGAATCAGACCCTGTTTTCAAAAATGAAGTCATGGGTATCATCAGTAAGCTTCATGACACTTTTTGTCATGCGCATTTTAAAGTGAGGCGAGAGGAGTTAGCTGAGATTCTGATGATTTTTAATTAATTTTTCATTGAAGGAAGGTGTAGTTCCTGCTTGTCTAAAAGTTGCCTCAGTACATCTGATTCTAAAAGGCCCTTCTCTTGATCCTTCCGACTTAGTTAATTCCCACCCCATTTAAAATTTGCCATTTCTTGCTAAAGTCTTGGAAAAGGTAATCTTGAATCAGTTAAATACTCACATTGAAGATTATAATTTGCTTGCTCAATTTCAGTTTGGATTTCACCCAGTTTATGAGACTGAAATCTTATTATATTCATTAGTAGATGAGTTTTATAGGGGTTTTGATAAGAAAACTGATTTTTTTTCTTGCATTGTTAGATATCACTGCGGTGTATGACACTGTAGATCACAATTTTTTGTTACATCGGCTTCAAGAGATAGCCATTTCAGCAACAGTGTTTTCTTGGTTCCAGTCTTTTCTTGAGAATGTTTAGGCTCGATACGGGGGTGCAACAAGGATCCTTATTGTCTCCCATTCTGTTTAATTTTTATATATGTTTCCTCTCTGCCGGTGGCTAGCCAACCTTGGTATTGGTTATCGTCTTTATGCTGATGATTATTCTGTTTTATTTTGCCAGTTACTACCTCCTTTGACCATGCCTTAGAAAATGTTGTTCAAGTTTGAGTTCCATAAAGACCTGGTTAAGAGCACAGAAGTTGTCCTTACATTTAAAAAAAGACAGAAATTATTTTGCTGTCTCATTCTTCTCTAAATGTTCCTCCCTTACCCTTTTTATTTGAGGGGCAGGGTATTAAAATTTCAACCAGGGTATGTGCGTGATCTAGGATTGATTTTAGACTCTTCTTTGTCTTTTAAACGACAGATTGGTATAATAGTTCACAACTCATTTTATAAATTGAGGTTATTGCACACCTCAAGCCTTTCTTACCACAGAATGACTTGAAGATAGGACTACATGCTCTAGTCATTTCAGTCACTGATTACTGTATCTCAGTTTACCTCAATAACTAAGGCATTACAATTAATTCAAAATTCTGTGGCAGTCCAGATGCAACAACCAATAAAGGTGGTAAAGTGTTTACTCCTCCGGCATCCACAGCTGGCTTTTCTGCTCAACGCCCTCCAATGATGTTAGGAGGTGGGCGGAGCAAGTCATAGGCGGACACATGAGAAAAAGTCACCAGCGGCTGCAGAGAGTGGCAGGCAGAATTCAAATGCGGGTCCCCTTTGATGGAGGTAGGGGGTCCAGAAGTAGCAATCAGCAAAGAAGGCAGTAGAATGAGGAATCATGGGATGAGGGAGAAAAGAGGTAGATTCAGGAGTAATCTTAGGAAATGTTTCTTTGCAGAGAGGGTGGTGGATGCATGCAATGGCCTCCAAGTGGAGAGGGTGGAGTCAGAAATGATATCTGAATTCAAGAAAGGATGGAATAAATATAGGGAATCTCTGAGGGAGTGATGGGAATTGTAAAACTAAATTAGTTAAGTGGATAAGCAGACTAAATAGACCATAAGGTCTTTTTCCGCTGTCATATTTCTCTGTTTCTAGTCTGCTGACGTATTCTTCTGTGCATTGCTCCCACATCTTTATCTTGCATTTCTTGAGGGACTGTAGTAATTTTAGGATGAAATGCATTAGAAGACTTAACCTACTAATGCAGTAGGTTATAGCTCTATTCAGTAAGGATGTCTGTGTCTTGTGCCAGAAATCCTCAGCTAATAGGGACTGGGTGAAATTCTAAATTTCACCATCAGTCCCTTTTATTACTCTATTTTCATTTGTTTATGGATATTTCTTTCCTGCAATGAGATTTTAGGAATTTAAGAAAAATGGGATAAGACGGCCATATAATTGCAGCACTAGACCTAGACAATGAGGCTGATGTACTAACTAGGGATGCACTTTCACTTGAAATGAAACAGAAAATTTAAATGACATTTCCTATTTTATTTCACTTTAGTTTGGAAAAAAAAAAGAAAAGAAAAATGAACTATTTAATTTGTCTGTTTTTTAAATTTTTTTTAAAGGGAGTAGATGCCAGCCCCAAGAACCCCCACCCCTGCCAAAGAAATTACAATTCTAAAAATTAAACAAACACCTGTCAGGCCTTCCCTCCCCCCACCTACATGGACTCTCATCCCCAGCATACTGCAATCATAAGTATCTTCAAGGGGCAGGAGTGATCCCCTTTCTTATATTTGTTTTAAATCTGTTACTAGTTAGTTTCATTGAGTATCCACTAATCCTAATATTATTTGAAAGAGTAAATAATAGGGATGTGAATCGTTTTCCATATCGTCTTAACGATAGAAATCGTGTGGCAGGGCAAGAAAATCGTCTTAGGCACGATTTTTTAGTTAAAAAATCGTTAAAAATCGTTTTTTTCCGATTAGTGCGCACTAACTCGAGTTAGTGCCCACTAACGGGAGTTAGTGCGCACTAACTGGGAGTTAGTGCGCACTAACTGAAAATGATACAATTTGACACTTTTCAGGTCAGTTAAGGTCAGTTTAGGAATGAATATGTATTCCTATTGGCTGCCCTCTTATTTATTCATGTTATCAAGTTTCCTACTGACAGTATATGGGGGATGGGAAATGGAAACAGTTGGTAGCTTGACAAAACAAGTAATGTGATCAGTCAATGTGACTAGAACTTGTGCCCTAACCCTGATACCAGGGGTATTGTGATCTTCCTGCACACAGTGCCCTATCCCTATTAATACCAGGAGTGTTGTGATCTTCCTGCACACAGTGCCCTATCCCTAATACCAGGGGTGTTGTGATCTTCCTGCACACAGTGCCCTATTCCTGATACTGGGGGTGTTGTGATCTTCCTGCACACAGTGCCCTATTCCTGATACCGGGGGTGTTGTGATCTTCTTGCACACATCCCGATATCAGGGATAGGGCACTGCATGCAGGAAGATCACAACACTCCTGGTATTAATAGGGATAGGGCACTGCATGCAGGAAGATCACAACACTCCTGGTATTAATAGGGATAGGGCACTGCATGCAGGAAGATCACAACACCCCTGGTATCAGGGATAGGGCACTGTGTGCAGGAAGATCACAATACCCCGGAGGAGTGAGGGTCAGGCAGCTCCCCCCTGTCTGTGAAGCCAGCCTCTCACTAGTAATGCAGGGAGGGAGCTGTCTCAGACTTCACCATCCTCCCCCCCCCCCCCCCCTTACCCACACACCATGCACTAGCTGGGACATGGGGGAAGTCAGGAGTGAGGGTCAGGCAGCTCCCCCTGTCTGTGAAGCCAGCCTCTCACTAGTAATGCAGGGAGGGAGCTGTCTCAGACTTCACCATCCACCACCCCCCCCCCCTCACCCACACACCATTCACTAGCTGGGACATGGGGGAAGTCAGGAGTGAGGGACAGGCAGCTCCCCCCTGTCTGTGAAGCCAGCCTCTCACTAGTAATGCAGGGAGGGAGCTGTCTCAGACTTCACCATCCTCCCCCCCCTCCTCACCCACACACCATTCACTAGCTGGGACATGGGGGAAGTCAGGAGTGAGGGTCAGGCAGCTCCCCCCTGTCTGTGAAGCCAGCCTCTCACTAGTAATGCAGGGAGGGAGCTGTCTCAGACTTCACCATCCTCCCCCCCCCCCCCCTCACCCACACACCATTCACTAGCTGGGACATGGGGGAAGTCAGGAGTGAGGGTCAGGCAGCTCCCCCCTGTCTGTGAAGCCAGCCTCTCACTAGTAATGCAGGGAGGGAGCTGTCTCAGACTTCACCATCCTCCCCCCCCCCCTCACCCACACACCATTCACTAGCTGGGACATGGGGGAAGTCAGGAGTGAGGGTCAGGCAGCTCCCCCCTGTCTGTGAAGCCAGCCTCTCACTAGTAATGCAGGAGGGAGCTGTCTCAGACTTCACCATCCTCCCCCCCCCCCTCACCCACACACCATTCACTAGCTGGGACATGGGGGAAGTCAGGAGTGAGGGTCAGGCAGCTCCCCCCTGTCTGTGAAGCCAGCCTCTCACTAGTAATGCAGGGAGGGAGCTGTCTCAGACTTCACCATCCTCCCCCCCCCCCCTCACCCACACACCATTCACTAGCTGGGACATGGGGGAAGTCAGGAGTGAGGGTCAGGCAGCTCCCCCCTGTCTGTGAAGCCAGCCTCTCACTAGTAATGCAGGGAGGGAGCTGTCTCAGACTTCACCATCCTCCCCCCCCCCCTCACCCACACACCATTCACTAGCTGGGACATGGGGGAAGTCAGGAGTGAGGGTCAGGCAGCTCCCCCCTGTCTGTGAAGCCAGCCTCTCACTAGTAATGCAGGGAGGGGGCTGTCTCAGACTTCACCATCCTCCCCCCCCCCCCTCATCCACACACCATTCACTAGCTGGGACATGGGGGAAGTCAGGAGTGAGGGTCAGGCAGCTCCCCCCTGTCTGTGAAGCCAGCCTCTCACTAGTAATGCAGGGAGGGAGCTGTCTCAGACTTCACCATCCACCCCCCCCCCTCACCCACACACCATTCACTAGCTGGGACATGGGGGAAGTCAGGAGTGAGGGTCAGGCAGCTCCCCCCTGTCTGTGAAGCCAGCCTCTCACTAGTAATGCAGGGAGGGAGCTGTCTCAGACTTCACCATCCTCCCCCCCCCCCCCCTCACCCACACACCATTCACTAGCTGGGACATGGGGGAAGTCAGGAGTGAGTGTCAGGCAGCTCCCCCCTGTCTGTGAAGCCAGCCTCTCACTAGTAATGCAGGGAGGGAGCTGTCTCAGACTTCACCATCCTCCCCCCCCCCCCCCTCACCCACACACCATTCACTAGCTGGGACATGGGGGAAGTCAGGAGTGAGGGTCAGGCAGCTCCCCCCTGTCTGTGAAGCCAGCCTCTCACTAGTAATGCAGGGAGGGAGCTGTCTCAGACTTCACCATCCTTCCCCCCCCCCTCACCCACACACCATTCACTAGCTGGGACATGGGGGAAGTCAGGAGTGAGGGTCAGGCAGCTCCCCCCTGTCTGTGAAGCCAGCCTCTCACTAGTAATGCAGGGAGGGAGCTGTCTCAGACTGGTATCAGGGTTAGGGCACTGTGTGCAGGAAGATCACAACACTCCTGGTATTAATAGGGATAGGGCACTGTAAGAGATGACTGTAGTAGATTGAATAAAGATCTGATGTTTCTGCTCTCCTCACACCAAACAAAAACAACACACAAGCAGAGAAGCCCTTCTTACAAAGCTGAGCTAGTGAGTTAAGTAGGAGGAAAAGTAAACATACTGGTGCCAGTGTGGCTACTTAAAAAATACACTTACCAACAATCAATTACATATATTTGAACTGTGTACAGTTCCAGCCAGGACCACCTTTCTAAAATGCACAGTGATTGGCAAATTCAACATGCACTAGCATTTCAGGTGCCTGCTAACAAAAATAATAAACAAACAAGTTCTAGTCACGTGAGTGCTGATCATTACATTACTTTTTTTGTCAAGCTTCCAACTGTTTCCATTTCACATCCCCCCAACCATATTGGTAACATCAATAGATAAGAGCACAGCCAGCCAATAGGAATACATACATACATATTCATTCCTAAGTGACCTTTACTGACCTGGGAAGTGTGAACACTTTGTTCCATTTTCTGTTGGTGTTCGTTAGTTTCCAGTTCCATTTCCCATCCCCCCAACCATCACCTCAGTGGTAACCTTGGTAACATCAATAGATAAGAGGGCAGGCAGCCAATAGGAACACATATTCATTCCTAACTGACCTTCAGTGACCTGGAAAGTGTTTATTTGTATCATTTTCAGTTAGTGCGCACTAAATCGAGTTAGTGCGCACTAACACGATTTAATGATTTTTAACGATAAATCGTTAGAATTTCTATTGTATCGTGTTCTATAACGATTTAAGACGATATAAACATTATCGGACGATAATTTTAATCGTTGAAAAACGATTCACATCCCTAGTAAATAATCATGTTGTGTCCACCACACTCATAATTGTATAAACCTCTACCATATCCCCTCTCATGTATCTCTTCTCCCAGTTGAAGAGGCATAGCCTGTATAACCTTTCTTCATAAGGGAGCTTTTCCATCCTTTTTATAATTTTTGTTGGCCTTCTCTGTCTCTTATCTAGTTCCACTGTATTTTTTTTAAGATGTAGCGACCAGAAGTACACACAATACTGAAGGTCCAGTTGCACCATGGATTTATACAGAGCCATTATGACATTCACACTTTTGCTTTATATTCTTTTCCAAATAATTCCTACCACTCTATTTGCTTTCTTGACTGCTCCTGTACTCTTAGCTGAGGATTTCATTGTGTTATCCACAATGACTCCAAGGTTCTTTTGCTGAGTGTTAACTCCTAATGTGGAAACTAGTGTTTATGTACATATAGAGCTGGAGGGCAGCAGGACTACAGTGGTATAGTGAGCATGCACACAAACACACACACTCCTTCGACCCTGCAGTGAGTGCACACTATCAGCCACAAACATCTGTGAGCAGCTGGGGGCAGATGACAGACTGAAAACACTGAGAGTAAATGATTGAAGCTGTGGGGGGGGGGGGGGGGGGGGGTTGTAATAAGAGGAAATGATTTAGGCTAGGAGTCACTGGAAGAGGCCTGAGGAGGATACTGAGGAGGAATGATTTAGTAGGGAGCACTGGAGAGGATGACTGGGGCTGGATGGAGAAGAAACAGAGGCAGGGAAGATGGGAGTCTGTGGCTCACTGGGAAGGAAGGTGGAAGGCTGAGAATCAGAAGTAGGAAAGTAGAGGGCTTAAGAATCTCCTCGATACAATTCTTCACTAGGAGTTCCTCAAGGCTCCTCCCTTTCCCCTACCCTCTTCAACATTTACTTACTTCCTCTCTGCCAACTGCTAACTAACCTTCAACTAAATCATTTTCTTTATGCAGACGACGTGCAAATATTGATCCCCATCAAAGAATCAATTACAAAACCCTCAAATTCTGGGAATCCTGTCGACAAGAAATCAACCTCCTACTTTCCAGTTTAAATCTGATTTTAAATTCAACAAAAACCGAACTCCTCCTCATTTCTCCGGAAAACAGCAACACCACACAAAACACACCACCAAACATCTTTGTCTCCCAAGCTAGGGACCTAGGAGTCTTAATTGATAATCACTTAAATTTAAAAACTTTCATCAACCGCACTACAAAGAACGGCTTCTACAAATTACAGATATTGAAAAGAATAAAACCACTTCTTCATTTTCAAGACTTCAGAACAGTCCTACAATCCATAATTTTCTCCAAGATAGACTACTGCAACTCTATCTTGCTAGGTCTCCCTTCCTCATCCTTAAAACCACTCCAGATGCTGCAAAATGCTACTGCTAGGATTTTAACAAACGCCAGAAGAAGAGATCACATCTCCCCCATTCTCAAAAAATTACACTGGCTCCCAATTCACTTCAGAATACTCCACAAGACCATCACCATCATCCATAAAACCATCTACTCTCAAGCCCCACTCAATCTTCAGATACCACTCAGACTATACTCCTCGTCAAGACCAATCAGAGAAGCATACAGAGGATCCCTACACGTTCCACAAACAAAAGCTACACACCATCAAACATTCAGAGAACGGGCCTTTTCCACCGCTGGACCATCATTATGGAATACCATCCCCCCGACCTCAGACAGGAGCCTTGCCTACCTACATTCAGAAAAAGGCTAAAGACATGGTTGTTTAGGCAAGCCTTTCCTGATCACAACTGACAATCACAATGGACTCTCATAACTTTCTCCAAAAATACTACATCCACTATGTAATTAATCTGAACACTATGTAATTAATTAATTTATTGTAATTGACTAAATCGTTCCAGCTACTCTTCTTCTTCTCCAAGTTCTAATTTTCCCTTGTTTATTGTAACTTCTTCGCTACATATCAACACCAGTTTTCATTCAATGTTTATCACTCCCCTGTTTTCTGTAAACCGGCATGATATGATTTTATCATGAATGCCGGTATAAAAAAGCTTTAAATAAATAAATAAATAAATAAGATGGAAGAAAGATGGGGAAGGCTAGGAAAAGCAGTCAAGAGAGTGAAAATGAGAGGGGAGGACAAGGGATAGGAGAGGTAGAGGTGAAGATTAGAGTTTGAGATGGGAGGTGGAAAGGTGTGAAACAAAGATGAAAGAAAGACAAGATGGGAAGAAGGTGTTGGACAGCAGAAAAATAGAGATGGAGAAATGTGAGATTAGAGAGAGAAATGTTTGTAACCCTTTTTCTGGTGGATTTGACAGTCTCCTGAGGGTTCATAAAATATTTAGTTCTGAAGCTAACTCTCATGCCACTTTCCCAACTCTCAGGGTCCCAAGGGATGAGTTCTTTTCTATAAGGTGAAGGATAATCTTCTTGCTCCTGTGGTGGTGTGAATTTTTCTTCTTTGAGTGTATACTGACGTACTGTATATCTCTCACTCTGTCTGTGATGTTGTGCTGCAAGAACCAGACCGGACATAGATGAGGAGTTCAACTTAACTTTTCTATGATTCTTCAAAAATAAATGAATGTCCAATCAATCAAATAAATGGTGTCAATTCACAGATGGTTAGTTAACTCTGGTTTCTTCCACTGAAAGTGATCGCTCTCTCTATCTCTGTGTAAGTGTCCTACCTCTCAGATTCCTGGAATGACAGCTATCACTTCTGGGCTGAGTGAATGACTGTGTCACAGGGACATGGAAGTCCTATTGGTGAGGGGATTCCCCAAATCCTGGAAAAATCCTTGCTGAGGTCCAAATTGTTCAGCCTTCTTTACCCCAGCTTGTGTCCTGGTCCCTTTGAATGGAGGTGCTTTTGTGAGTCTCCAAAATCTTTCTCCTTCTTCCCAAACTCTTGTTGGCTGTGACTTCTCTGGAGGAAAGGTCTGAGGATGAAAAAACCTCAGCTCTGATAGCCCCCAACTCCTGTTTGAGGAGGGGTGGTACAAAACCTACTCACCAAACAAAAAGGAGAAAATTCTTAAACGGTCACACACTCCTCTGGGGTGAACACTGTCACTGCAGCTCATCAGCTCCCTGGCCTCTGGATCCGGGGGTTGTCCATCACCCAGACTGGCACAGAGTTTCACCGCCAGTCAAAAAATCCTGAAAATTGACAAAATTTTAACCAAGTCTCTCTTCCAAAAAGGAGGCAGATCCTCACAGGCAGTCAGTGCACTGTCAGGAACCTCCTCTACAGAAAGAAACACCAAGTTAGGGTGATAGGTCCCAACTGTGATGCGTGGCCTGGGAATGAGCCAGCTATACTGACAGCTGGTGAATGCTCCCTGAAATGGGACAGTTTGAAGCTTCACCTACACCAGCCCTCCCCCGCCCGCAAGTTGAGCCTTTGTGTTCTGGTAGCTGGCAGGTGAGTCCCTAGGGCAGTAGAAAGAGCAAGAGTCTGAGGGTATGCCAGTGTCAGGACAGGCAGCAGAATGGAGATTCTGAAAGCTGACCAAGGTTCGGAGCAGGTGGCAGACAAGAAGAGTCAGGTACAAGGCAAGAGGTCAGGTCCAGGCATTAGGCAAGCGTGGTTAGGTCAAGTCCAGGTTGCAGGAAAGCGTGGTCAAGTCCAATGCAAGAAGACAATACCAGGAGATCAGGCCAGGAGTGGATGAAGACACACAAAGAGAAACTGGACAAGATTGCAACAAGGAGGCAAGGCTGGACAAGGCAGAGCTGGATAAGGCAGGTTGGGTAAGGCAACGCACACTGGAACATAGGAACAGAGGAAGCGAAACACAGGAACATGGGAACAGCTGAACGCAGGAGGAACATGCACTGCACTAGGCAGGAGGTTCATTACTGAGGTATTGTGGGATTGTTCTAGGCAGCCTTTTATAGGGAGATCCAGTGACGTCATCAAAGGGCGCCGAGAGGGCTTTTATTTTATTTATTTTATTTATTTTAAGTTTTTCTATACCGGCATTCGCGATGAGTATCGCATCATGTCGGTTTACAATTAACAAGTGAAGAGGTAACAAGAGGTCATAAATAACAATAAATAACAAAAATTAAAAAGGTAGTAGTAATAGTAACAATATACAAGTGAAAGTTAAGGGTTGCAGTTACAATAAAACAGGCTAGTAATATAACTTGGAACAGAGAAAAGAAGCTGGGGTTTTTAACTAGATACATATGATACATATATGCATATCAATGCATTTGAGGTAATAACGAATTGCCCTAATGCTGTGGAGTTAATTTCTATGTTAAGGTAAAGTCAGAGTGATGAGTCAAAGACTGATTAAGGTTCAGTTTAGGTCAGGAAATGCTTTCATAAAAAGCCATGTTTTGAGTCTTTTCCTGAAAGTGGGGAGGCAGGGTTCCTGTCGCAAATCTGGTGGGATGGAGTTCCACAGTGATGGTCCTGCGGTGGAGAAAGCCCTGTCTCTGGCTGTTATGTGTCGCATGGTTTTGGAATGTGGTATTTGTAAGGATTCTTTGTAGGACTCTCTGATTGGTCTATTTGAAGTAAATTTTTTGAGAGGAATTTGAAGGTTGAGCTGAGAGTGTTGATGTATGGTTTTGTAAATAATGGTTATGGACTTATAAATAATTCTGTAGTGAATTGGCAGCCAATGTAAGTCTTTGAGAATTGGTGATATGTGATCTCTTCTCCGGGTGTTTGTTAATATTCTTGCAGCCGTGTTTTGAACCATCTGAAGGGGTTTAGTGTGAGAAGAGGGAAGACCTAATAGTAAAGAGTTGCAGTAATCTAGTTTAGCGAATATTATTGATTGAAGAATTGATCTGTAGTCTTGCAAGTGAAACAGTGGTCTTATTCTTTTTAAGACTTAGAGTTTATAGAAACAGTCCTTAGTGGTTTGATTTATGAATGATTTAAGGTTTAGCTTATTATCAAAGATAGCTCCTAGGTTTCTTACTTGTGGGGTTTGTAAATTCGGTGGTGGATTTGTGTCTGTATTACTGTTTTCGGTGGAAATTAGGAGGAGTTCGCTTTTTGAAGAGTTTAGTATTAGATTTAGGTTGGAGAGGAGTCTGTCAATTTTTTGAAGACAAGATTCCCAGAATTCAAGAGTTTTAGTATAGGATTCTTTGATGGGGATGACTATCTGGACGTCATCTGCATATAGATAGTGTTTAAGGTTTAACTTTTTCCCACCATGGGCCCTTTAAGTCTTCATTTATTTATTTATTTATTTATTTATTTAGAATTTCTTTTATACCGATAGCCGTTTGCACATCGTATCGGTTTACATATAACTAGGAACATTTAGACAGAGCCCTTACATAGGCAGAGCCCTTACATGGAACAGTAACAACTATATGAGGGAAAGGAAACACTACAGTAAAATAACTATAAGTTAAAATACAAGGAACTATATGATACATATCATGCTAAAATACTAAAGTACAATATACGATGAACAAGATCAAGGGGGCACTCACAGCAAGTAAAATAATCACAAATCTGAGAAAGAATTACGCGAGAATAAAGGTTCTTCAGAGGAAGAAAGCAGTGGGACAGAAGAGGTAAGAGTGTTAAATGCGGTAAAATTAGGAAAAGGAGTGGACGATAATAAAATGCGGTAAGATTAGGAAAAGAGGAGTGGACAATAATAAGATGTGAGGAGAAGGGAATGGTTAACTATACGAGGGTAAACATGTGCGCAAGAAGGCTTGAGGAAAAAGCAGGAAGATGGCATATTGATGCGATGCGCTGTGCTCAACAGTGTTCCTGCATTGGCGACATCCATGTTGTGGAACAAGGCTAGTGATGTCTGGAGTAAGTGTGATGGCTCACACGTAGAGTTGCCAACTTTTCCATAGAGTAGCACCAGACATTTGGGGGGGGGGGATTGGCCACAGCCTCTCCCCACAGCCTCTCCCCCCTTTTTTCCTTTTTAAATCGAGCATAGATTTTTTTCCTAGGTAGATTCTTCCTGCCTGTCTTTGGGGCTCAATTCGACTCTCCTCTTCCTCTGTGACTCCCAGGAAGACAGCGGGAAGTAGCAATAAGTGCCACACAGCTGTGGGAGATGCAGAGGAGGAGGAGAGTCGACCGAGTCCCGATACCAGGCAGATGTTTGGAGCGTTGCCAGGCTGCTACCACTGATTGCCCCCTGACTTTGCCTGACCAGGTTTTACAGTGTCCGGTTACCCTTGTAACCGGACACTGTACAACATCCTGCAAAACTGGGCTGTCCAGTCAAAATCTGGGCAGTTGGCCATCCTTCTCATAGGACCATCCCGTGGGTCACCAAACATAACATCAATTCAGCCTGGGAAGTCAAAATTAGCTTCTCACTCCTCAAAGGCTAACATAAAATGACCACACCTAACCCTCTCCTAGCTCCCCCTTATAGGCAGAGATCAAACCATTACTGACAGCCTCAGAGGGAGGTACTACAAAGACTCATCTGTCCCTCCAGCTGTACTACTAGCACAGGGATATAGGGCCATCTGGTGGAGATTTGGGGTCTCTCTCTCTACATATTGTTAAGAGAAGTGTAAGAGGAAAAAGAAGACACATAAGGAAAAGTAAAATTGGGGGAAAAACAGGAAAAAGATTCAGAAAATAGACAAGAAATTAAAAAAAAAATTTTTTTTTGAGCTCTGCAACCAACCATACTCTTCTCTTCTCCTCCTCCCCTTACTCCTTCCCCCGCCCCAAAATATAAGATATAGGGAAGGCCTGAAGGGGAGACTGGAAGAGAAGGGTATCGTGGGAGACAGTGTCATCTGACACTCAATGGTATGAAATGTTCTATGTGGCCCTTCTTACAAAATGTTTAAGGACTACTGGTCTCTGTGATAGAGCAAAAATGTATATGTCTTAAGTTTAGCCTCTAAGAAAAATGGTTACATTCATGTTTTTTGTATCTTATCCTTATAAGCTAATGACAAAGGTATTTTTAAGCCGGATCCTCTTCTGACTATGAGGAGTACTATCTTTGAGACGCATGTATAGTTCAGCCATATCTGCTGTGACTATGAGTGGGCTCTAATTCCTCTTAGCACAATTCTTTGTTATTCCTAATCCTTTCTGAATTGCTAAGTATGCAATTATCATACTTATCAGAACCAGGCAGACAATTTGCCATTTCATGCATCACTCCACTGGTTTCAGAGCAAAGAGGAACAAATAGTAGAATTTCTGGGCAATTGACCTACAAATTTCTGACAGAAAAGTGCATTATATTCAAATTGTATATAATGTAGAACTGGCTCCAGAGGCATAATATCTTGTAAGGTATGAGCATAGGCTTCCCAGTCTCTGCCCTGGAGGATGCTCTTTTATAGCTTCTCTGGGTTGCATTTGCTTATGATTGCTTCTTGGTTTTATGGCATTTATTTTTTTAATGCTTTTCTGTCTGTATTTTGCTATATCTATTTTTAAACATGCATTTCTTTTAATTTTCTTTAGCAGTTTTTGCTTCAATTAATTTGACTTTAACCCTGTATATTTCTTTGTTTATATCTTCTTTCTTGGTTCTTTGAATGGAATATTAGTGTTCAAGGATCATGGCCTCTGCTTCCTTAATTAAAAAGGGTCACCTTTAATTTTCCTTGTACCTTTTTAATTGACTTTATGTTTTATTTTAACTTGAAGACATATATATTTTCCTTCTGCCAATTCTATCAGTCACACTTCTAAGAAGAAATAAACAGATGAAACATAAAGTTCATGTTCATGTGTATAAATCTGCATTTGTCTGGCACAGAGGAAAAACTATGGGGCCGATGCAATAAAGCATGCCCAGCGTAGGGCACAGGTTAACGAGTGGTTGGATGCAGCCAAACAACTGCATAGCTGATAGCGCTCATCACATGTAAATTCCATGTAGATGAGGCTATTAGCTATTACCCCTGAGGCAGTAATCTCCGGGCACCCAATACACATTTTTTAACATGGAAAATTTATCTTTAGCCCTGGAGCTGGCATTAAGTCACGCTGTGCGTCAAGGGTTCTTGAGAAAATAAAAAATATTGTTCTCTGTGGTTTCTCCACAGAGGAGGAAGCACAGGCAACAGTAGATCTACTGCTTGTGTTGATTAAGAATTCAAAAATAATGTAATGGATTGCTTAAAAAAAAATTTCTGGACTCACAGTATGCACGCACAATATACATGCTCCAGGTCGATTTCGCCCCTTGCTATTGTGCATGTATATTGTGTGGGGTGCACAGCCACGTCTCCTGGGCGCCCGATGCATTTGAGTGTTAGGGACGCACAATTTCTCCCTAGCGAGTTCTTTTAAATGCAGCAGCTCATTTTAATATAGCATTGGGCACCCAAGAAAGGTGGTTGTGCACACATTAGGAAAATGGGCACGCAATATGAGTGCCTACTTTACCGTGCACCTTATTGCATCAGCCTTTATGTCACTTAATTTAATCAAGTGTCTAACTATCATTTTGGGCTCCATTTGCATAGCAATAAATGATATCACTGGCTGCCTGATTTTGAATTCTGATGTCAGAACTCTATTATAATTCTATAAAGCCATAACTACAGGCCAGTCATGTGATTACTAGTGAAATTGCCCACTAAAAATGACAGGGAAAATCAGCATCAACACAGGTAGCCTCACTCCTCCTACAGTGGGACAGCATTTCTGTGTACTTTCACAATGTTTTCCCGCCAGATATGGAGCGCACGAATGCTGAGAGGTTGGACAGTGTAGCGATCTGCAGGTTACATGCATACATGGCCGTTGACTTGAGCAAAATGCGTAAAATGCCAACATTTATTTTTAATCAAATTTCTTCCTCAATTAACATTCCTAATTTCCTTGGGATAATGAAAGGAAAACATATAGAAACAAACAATGGCAGAAAAGGATTAAATGATCCACTCAGTCTGCCTAGCAAGCTTATGTCGGTATCTGCTGTACTGTGCAGGTTACCCAATGCTTATCAGTTTCCCAGACCTTAAAAGTGAGGGTCCTCAGATGCTGTTTGAATCCAGTTTCCCTTACCGTTACCATGGAAGCAGAGAGCAATGTTAGAGATGCAACAAAAGTATCAGGCTTAGTGATTAAGGGTAGTAAGTGCCACATCAGCATGTTACCCCCATGTTTATTTGTTTCTCAAACCATAAAAGTCGGAGCGGAGCCTTTGTTGGTTGCTGTCTGAATCCAATATCCGTTTTCCCGCCTGTCACTGAAGCAGAGAGCAATGATGGCGTTTCATTAACAGTATCAAGTCTTATTTGTTAAGGAATAAGGATAGCAACTACCATACCAGCAAGTTACCCCCATGCACTCTTCTTTATTTTCAACCTCTAGCCTTTAGGGATCCACAGTGTTTATCCCATGCCCCTCTGAATTCCTTCACTGTTTTCATCTTCACCACCTCTTTTGGAAGGGCATTCCGGGCATTCACTGTGAAGAAATATTTCCAGACATTGGACGTGAGTCGTCCTCCCTGGAGTTTCATTTCATGACCCCTAGTTCTATTGATTTCTTTCCAACGGAAAAGATTTGATGATTGTGCATCATTAAAACCTTTCAGGTATCTGAAGGTCTGTATCATATCTCCCTTGCACCTCTTCTCTTCCAGGGTGTACATATTCAGATCCTTCAGCATCTCCTTATAAGTCTTCCAATGCTGACCCCTCACCATTTCGGTCACTCTTCTTTGGACCGCCTCTATCCTGTCTTTATCCTTTTTGAGAAACAGGCATGAGTATTGAATGCAGTACTCCAGGTGAGGCTACACCAAGGACTTGTACATGGGCATTACCACCTCTTTTTTCTTACTGGTTATTCCTCTCTCTACGCAGCACAGCATTCTTCTGGCTTTAGCTATCACCTTGTTACATTGCTTCACCGCCTTCAGATCATCAGACACTATCACCCCAAGGTCCCTCTCCCAGTCCATGCACATTAGTCTTTCACTGCCCATCACATAAGGCTCTTTTGGATTGTCACACCCCAGATGCATGACTCTGCACTTCTTGGCATTGAATCCCAGCTGCCAAATCTTCGACCACTCTTCAAACTTTCTTAAATCACTTTTCATTCTCTCAACTCCTTCAGGCGTGTCCACTCTGTTGCAGCTCTTAGTATCATCCAGAAATAGACAATTCAATCAATGAAGAAAGTAAGGACTCTGAAGTTGGCATTGTTGTCCATCTGGGATCCAACAAACTTGCTGGTAACAGCATGCAAGTGGTACAGGAAGATTTCCAGGCTCTGGGGAAGCAGATTAAACACATGGCAAAAACTATTGCCTTTTCAGAAGTGTTACCTATTCATGGAAAGGGGAAGGAGAGGCTAAGTTATATTGATAACTTCAGTGCATGGCTCAAAACATGGTGTAAAGAAGAAAATTTGGATGTATTGGAGGCTGGAGCCATGCATTTAACAGAAAAAGACAAGCTCTATGTCAAAGATGGCTTACATCTGTCAGTGGCAGGAAAAAGGATCCTAAGTGAAAAATTCAAATCGTACACCATAATACATTTAAACTAGAGGATGGGGATGCTAGAAAGAAATTGGAATGTCACCCCTGACCTCTCCAAGAAGTGGGGGAAGAAACCAACAAAATTTGGCTGAACAGAGCAGATAAAATGTCCAAAAAGAGCTTCAAACTGAGGGAGAGAAGATGGAAAGCTATGAGCACAAATGCTCGACATCTGGGCAATAAAATCCCAGATCTGCAGGCTCTAATGGTGGAAGCAGACTTGGACATCCTTGCTGTTACAGAGACATGGTTCACTGAGTCTCATGATTGGGATACGGCCATCCTGGGCTATAACGTATTAAGGAAAGATACGGAGGACAGAAAAGGAGGAGGAGTTGCATTTTATATCAAAAACAATATCCAACTAACTGAAATGCAAGGGATGTGGGATAGAGAAGAAGCATTATGGGCTGTCCTAAAAAAAAAAAAAAGATGGTGCTTCCATTTACATTGGTGTTGTCTACAGGCCTCTGATTCAGATAGAAGAGCTGGACAGAGATCTGGTCAAAGATATCCAAAAGAAGCAAAAGAGGGGAGAAGTCTTGCTCGTTGGAGATTTTAATCTGCTGGATGTAGATTGGAGTATCCCTTCTGCAGAATCTGCCAAAATTAGAGAGATGCTGGATGCCCTTCAAGGAGCTCTGCTCAAACAAATGGTAATGGAGCCCACGAGAGAGGGTATGATACTCAACCTGGTGCTCACAAATGGGGATAATGTTTCTAATGCTCAAGTAGGTGTCCATCTGAGTACCAGTGATCATCAGGATGTATAGTTTGAAATTGAAAATAAGATACAAGAAAGTTGCACGAAGATCCAAGTTTTGAATTTCAGAAACATGCCTTTTGTTGAAATGGGGATGTTTCTGGAGGAAGAACTAGAAGACTGGGAAACAATGGGTGAGGTGGAACAACAGTGGGCCAAATTAAAAGAAGCTATTACAAAGGCAACAAATCTGTATGTGAGAAAAGTAATCAAAAGTAAGAGGAGAAAGAAATCGATCTGGTTCTCAAAGAAGGTGGCTGAAAAAATAAAAGGCAAAAAATGCAGGAGGTATAAAGGATTTCAAAAAGAGGAACACAGGGAAGAATACCTGACGAAACTGAGGGAGACAAAGAAAGAAATCAGGAAAGCAAAAGGTCAGGCAGAAGAAAGGATTGCCAAAGAGGTAAAATGAGGTGACAAAACATTTTTCAGATATATCCGGGAAAGAAGGAAGGCCCGAAGTGATATAGTGAATTTGAAAGGTGATGAGGAGCAATCTGTGGAAAATGAGAAAGAAATGGCAGAAATATTAAACAAATACTTCAGTCAGTGTTCACTAAAGAAGACCCTGGAGAAGGACCGTAGCTGGTAGGCAAGAGTATGGATGGGAGTGAAATAGATGCAACCCCCTTTACAGAAGAGAATGTATGGAAAGAGCTAGGAAACCTGAAAGTAGACAAGGCCATGGGGCCGGATGAGGTACATCCCAAGATACTGTGGGAGCTCAAAGATGTGCAGGCAGGTCCGCTGAAAGACCTGTTCAATAGATTCCTGGAAGCAGGAGTGGTGCCACATGATTGGAGAAGAGCAGTAGTGGTACCACTTCACAAGAGTAATAGCAGAGAGGAGGCTGGAAACTACAAGCTAGTTTGCCTCACCTTGGTGGCGGGAAAATTAATGGAGACTCTGCTGAAGGAAAAGATAGTGAACTATTTAAAATCTGGTGGGTCGTTGGACTCCAGGCAGCCTGGATTCACCAGAGGAAGGTCCTGCCAGACAAATCTGATTGACATTTTTGATTGGGTGATGAGAGAACTGGGTCAAGGAAGAGCACTCGATGTGATTTACTTGGATTTCAGCAAAGCTTTCAATTTGGTCCCATATAAGAGGCTTGTGAATAAAATGAGAAGCTTGGTTGTTGGTGCCAAGGTGGTGGAGTGGATATCTAATTGGTTGACTGTCAGGAAACAATGTATAATGGTAGATGGAACCCGCTCTGATGAGAGAATGTTGTTAAGTGGAATGCCTCAAGGATCGGTTTTGGGACCAGTTCTGTTCAATGTCTTTGTGAGTGACATTGTGGAGGGGTAAGAAGGAAAACTTTGCTTTTTTGCAAATGATAGTAAGATCTGCAAGAGAGTGGACACGCCTGAAGGAATAGACAGAATGAAAAGTGATTTAAGAAAAATTGAAGAGTGGTTGAAGATTTGGCAGCTGCGATTCAATGCCAACAAGTGCAGAGTCATGCACCTGGGATGCAGAAATCCAAAAGAGCTGTATGTGATGGGGAGTTAAAGATTATTGTGCACGAACCAGGAGAGGGACCTAGATGTGGTGATCTGAAGGTTGCAAAGCAATGTGACAAGCTGGTAGCTAAAGCCAGAAAGAAGCTGGGCTGCATAAGCAGGCCGATACAGTACAGTGCGCACTGTTAACCCGCGATTGGACACACATTTTGGAAGCGCTAACTTTACCCCTTATTCAGTAAGGGGTAATAGCGCGTCAAAAACGTGTGTCCAACCCCCCCCGAACCTAATAGCACCCGCAACATGCAAATGCATGTTGATGGCCCTATTAGTTATTCCCGTGCGATTCAGAAAGTAAAATGTGCAGCCAAGCCGCACATTTTACTTTCAGAAATTAGCGCCTACCCAAAGGTAGGCGTTAATTTCTCCGGGCACCGGGAAAGTGCACAGAAAAGCAGTAAAAACTGCTTTTCTGTGCACCCTCCGACTTAATATCATGGCGATATTAAGTCGGAGGTCCCGAAAGTTAAAAAAAAGTTTAAAAAAATACATTTGAAATTGGCCCGCGGCTCGCAGGTTGAAAACAGGACACTCAATTTTGCCGGCGTCCGGTTTCCGAACCCATGGCTGTCAGCGGGTTTGAGAACCGACGCCGGCAAAATTGAGCATCTGCTGTCAAACCCGCTGACAGCCGGCGCTCCTGTCCAAAAAGAGGTGCTAGGGATGCGCTAGTGTCCCTAGCGCCTCTTTTTGCCGCGGGCCCTCATTTGAATACAGAATTGCGAGCACAGGAGAGTGGGCGTTTGCCTGTTCTCCCGCAACTTTTTCTGTATCGGCCTGAGAGAGAGGTATAACTAGCAGGAAAAGAGAAGTGATAATGACCTTGTACAGATTCTTGGTGAGGCTTCCCCTGGAGTACTGTGTTCAGTTCTGGAGACCATATTTCAAAAAGGATAGAGACAGAGTGGAAACTATCTAGAGAGGAAGATAACCAAAATGGTGTGGGGTTTGTTTCAGAAAACCTATGAGGAGAGGCTGAAGGATCTAAATACCCTGGAGGAGAGGAGGAACAGGGAAGATTTGATACAGACCTGACAGATACCTTTAAACCTTTTCCACTGGAAAGGAAAGAGTAGGACTAGGGGTCATAATATGAAACTTTAGTAGGGATGACTGAGAACCAATTTCAGGAAACATTTTTTCACAGAGAGGGTGGTGAATGCCTGGAATACCCTCCCGCAAGAGGTAATGAAGGCAAGAACAGTTATTGAATTCAAAAGAGCATGGGACAAATGCTGCAGATCCCTTAAGACTTAAAGAACGAGATGGTATAACATTTCTGCATGGGGTAACCTGCAGGCACTGGCAGGTGCTACCCTTAAAAGAAAACAAGAGGGTAACCTGCGCAGAGCACTACCATTAACAGAACTCATGGGGGTAATCTGGAAGGATTTCCCCCATATCATAAGCAAATTGCTGGGTAGACTAACTGGGCCATTTGGTCTTTTTCTGCCATCATTACTATGTTACTATGTAAAAGACAGAACTAATGCAGAGTAAAAGATAAAAACAACAGGCAAGAGAAAGAAGAGAGGAAAAATGGTGGAGAGTGGCAGCTGAAGAAACAGAGTAGGAAGGACTGAAAATAGTAACGGAATAGTTTAGTTACCATCTATTTTATAGAATAGAATTATCTAGAGTATGATTGACAGGTGCAGGTTCAGGTGATGTCCTCAAACAACTTCTGCGCTATGATATATAAGGCACTATAACCCCCCCTCCCTCAGACTGCAGATAATGAAACCACAAGAAGCCAGGGGTTTAAAAAAGTGTTGCCTTTAACAGAGAATGTGAGAAAACACAACGAGAAAGGCGCTGCCTGCATTCCCGTCTCCTGCTTAGGATCTCTATCCAAGATCTTTTCATGAGTACACATATACCAACCCCCTAAATGAGCAGGGCTTCGTGGGGGCATTTGTCTGCTCATAAGCAACATAAAACTAGTGCTTTATTTCCCCGTGGCAGGTGACAAACCCTGTCTGGGCACTAGGTGACAGTCTTATGCTTTCTTTCAGCCTGCAAAGAGCTCTGGGTGGGGGAGGAGCGGCTGTTCTGAGAGTTTGTTCACGTTTCCCTTGGTTAGAAACCCCCTCCCCACCCCCCGGCCCCACAATCTTCTATATATTCTCTGTTTGAGAAAATACTGTCATTCTGATACCATGACTGGCAACCTGCAGTGAAAGACGTGTAAGTGGAAAAGGAGGGGGAAAAAACTGAAACATCATCTTTCAGCCTTCTTCATTCTGATTAACATTTTTTCATTTTACACTTCCTCTGTTAATTTTCTTCAGGATTATGCAGATGAATGGCTTAAGACCCTTCCCTCCAAAATGAAGCATTGTGTGGAGTCCTCGGAACGCTTAGGAGTCCACCGGGAAAACAGGGCCGTGTGTTTTACTCAGCCAGGGCACAAGAACCACAAAAAAACCAGCAGACCTGGACAGAAAAGTGGTTTTCCACGCGCACCGATATTGCTTCTTCTTATCAGAGTACGCGGGTGGCTGGCTGCCCAAATGTCAAAGCTTATTTCATTCAAATCACACTACAGCAAAGGGCCTGCCCACCCCCTCAGGCAGGATCCAGAAATGTTTTCTCCTTGAAAAAAGACCAAAGTAGTTCCCTGTCAGACAGGCCGACGCAATACTGTGCGTTCAGCAGAAAGCACAATTTTACCTACAGTTGGGCGCCCATTTTTTTTGAGCGTACACTTTACTGCCAAATGCGGCAAGGAGTATTCCACTCAAAAAAGGTGCGCATGTCACTCTGCATTTAAGTTAGTGCCCTGGCATGGAAATTCCATACTAATGACGGCATTGACTATTTTCTCCCACTGCAGAGAGGTGCCCTGGAAATCTTACTCCTGGTCAGAGGTGGAGCAAAGTTTTCTACCACTGAAGGAATGGAGTTGCATCGGCCTGCATTGGAGCTGAAACCATGTAGCTAATAATAGCTCACGATTTCTGAACTAGCTGTGAAGTTACCTAGCCACCATCCCAACTAATGCAATAGGAGAGACATTTTGTTTTTATGTTACATATCCTGAACGGTACCATCTAGCATTTCAGCATCCAAGAGCAGCCCTCTCATGGGCAGGCGGTTGTAAATGCTCGACAGCCCTGCTGACTCTGGTACTGGTTAGTAGTGACTTTGCAGACAGTGGTGGTAGTGGTGCAAGGCTTTCCTATTTCATAACGATGAGAGGGCACTTTTCTGAAAGACCGACGATGGCGGAGTGATCCACTCCTACCCCCATCGCCCCCCCCGAGTTGAAATGCGTGGTTAGCTTGTGCTGAACACACATTTTAGCTCGGTATCCATACTTTCATTTTTACTCTGGCATTAGCTTCATGCATTGGGAATTTAATTAAAGTAGCTTGTGCATTAGGTAACTGTGTGCTGAGTTTCAGTGCACATTTTGAACGCATAGCTTTCTGCAATGGCCTGAGTGTAAGTTAACAGATTTATGCTGGGAAAACCTGAGGCACTAACTCCCAGGCTTCCATTAGTGAGCAAGCAGTCTACAGGGTGCAACTATACACTGGGAAAAAAGTAATGCTCTCTATACTCAAAATATGCAATTTCTTGATACTTAAAACCACTTTTGTTTGTTACCACAAAATATTAGGGTCTTAACGCAAGTTCTTAAGTCTGGAAAATATGTCAGACACAGAAGGGAATTAATTATGCATCTGACAAAGCCAAGACAGCCAATCATATTCAGCTGTTTCCAACACATAAATTATCTCTGTATAGGTCCCAGGATATTTTACATTGATTAGCTAATTAATGATTAATAACTGTTTTTGATTTCTTGTCCTTTTTCCGATTGATGTCATGGCCCATGGATATTCAGCATGTTTTCACTGCTTTTATCTACAGGGGCCTATGTCATTTGAGTGACTTCACATATTAGAAAAAGGATAATGAGGGTCAGGCAAAAGATAAGTGCCCTATTGTCTGGTGCTTACTGAATACCTTGGAATAGTCTGAGTATTGGGAGGACAGGCCGGGCATTTTAATGACAGATGTCTGGCCTAGGAGCTTCTTTGGTTGACCTTGGGTTAGACAGTGCATCTGGCAGGAGACCCCCCCCCCCCCCCCAATCAGGAAATCTCCAGAGTGCCTCAGCTGATGTGGGACTGTTGCTGCCTTATCCAAGGAAGGTACAAGATAACGTGATTAATGGCCCTTGGCAGAACATATAGGCAGATTTGCTCCCAATGGAGCAGGCCAGTTTGCATCTGCAGCAGTCTGGTGGACCAGGTAACCTGACCAGAGAGAAACTCTCCGGTGACCGAAGATACAGTGAGTGCTGTTTCCAATGGTTCCGTAGGGATCTTGTGATAGCGTACTAGATCCTTGGCGATGAAGTTCCCAGTTGCTCCCGTATCTAGAAAAGCTTGCACATGGATGTATGATCCTTCCCAGAAGAAGGAAACTGGGACTAGAATTTGAGGAGAGTTACTGGAACAATCTAGGGTGGTCTCCCCTACCAACCCTAGACCTTTGTGTTTCCCAACTTGGCAGAACAGCATGTTGCAAAGTGCCCCAGAGCAGTGCAGCAGAGACAGAGATTATGGCGCCTCCTCCTCTGCTTTAAATACTATTAGAGCTGGCATCTGTCAACTTGCATGGTTTCCTCCATGGTGGTTGGGCAGGGCTGAGGGGCTGGAGATTCTGGAGATGGTCTGATGAGCTGATCTCCTCTCTCTAGCCCATACCCAGAATAGAAGAAGCATTCAAATAGCCAGGCTGATGAGGCTCTCCAAGGTGGCCAGAAGGTCTCATCTGGAGAGCTCATCCTTTATGGACTCGGAGAGGCCTTGGCAGATGAACGCCATTAAGCCATCCTTCCTCCACTGAATCTCCAAGGCCAAGGTTCAAAAGCAAAATGTGTACTCCCCTACCTGGCTGGAACCTTGTTGGATCTGGAGGAGTTCCGTCACAGCAGAAGTAGTGAGGCTGGTTTACTGAAGATGAGGCAGAACTCTCTGAGGAACTGGTCCAGGTTGGAGAGAATGGGATCTCCCTTTCCCAGAGAGGAGAGGCCCACGTGAACTCTGATCCTCCTAGCTGGATCAGGATGTAGGTCACCTTCTCCTTGTCTGAAAGGGAAGAGGATTGCCTGTAGGTCGAAGTGCACATGGCACTGGTTGAGAAATCCCCTGCACTCTGAGGGCCTTCTGTGAAAATGAAGTGGAGGTGGAAGTTGCGGTACCGATCTGGGGGGCTGCTGGAGGAAGAGGAGCCAGTTGTGCATCCAGACGAGTCACCAGTCTGTCCAGAGCCCTAGTAACCTGGTCTAATACAATTTGCTGCTGTTGTATCTATTGAGGCATACCAGGAATGGCCTGCAGGGCAGCCAGAATCGCTGGCTCCATGGCCTCAACAACCTGTAACACTGATGGAAGTAGTGGACACTTAGTGCTGCGGTGTGATTGGCGCCACCTAACGAGGGAGCTCGCTAGGCTTACATCGACAGCTGATGTACAAGCCCTTGGGCAGGACCAGCTGGAGCTTTGCCTATACCAGCCACCTCCCCTGCAGGTTGAACCTTTACATTCTGGTGGCTGGCAGGTCTTAGGTTGTCCCTAGGGCTATCCAGGGTGAGAATCCAGGTCCGAGCTGAGGTCACTAGGGCAGGCAGCAGAGAGCAGATGAGGAAAACAAGTCTGGAGGTTGGGGCATGTGGCAGACAAGGCAGAAAGTTGCGTTCAAGGCAAAACCTTGGGTCCAGGCAATGATCAGGGAAGGTCAGAGTCCAAGCCAAGGTCGGAATCCAGAAAGTCAAGCCTAATAGAACAAGGCAAGAATGAAGACACAGCACAAACAAGGCAAAGAACATGACAGGGGGCCAAACAAGGAATAGGGCAACAAGCAAGTCAAGGAACCAAGCAAGGATGAAGCAACACATACTAGGACATGAGACACACCAGGAGATCTGTTGCTGAGGCGATGAGCCACAGTTTCTGCGGGGTTTAAATGGCCGAAGGGGCCTTAAATCATCAAGGGGCGCCGTATGAAGGTTCCCGCTGCTGAGCTTGCAAGGGACGTGCAGGGGCATGCGCATCTTAAGAGTTGGCGTTGGGATGGTGTCGCCGGCACAGGGGTGAGTGATACCAGTCGCAGCCAGCAAGTATAACACAGTGCTTGGTTTTGATTGTTATTTCTACCCTTAGTAGGTGGAAACCTTCACAGTTACTACCCTTAACGGAAACATTGGGGTAGCTTGTACAGACTGGCAGTTACTACCATAAGTAACTTGCTGGGCAGACTGGATGAACCATTTGATCTTTTTCTGCCATTGTTACTATGTTACTATGTAGAAGCAGACTGACAGACTAGATTAAAATTAATATAGACAAGTGCAAAGTGTTGCACATAGAGAAAAATAATCCTATCTGCAGGTATATAATACAGGGTTCCATATTTGGTGTTACCACAAGAAACCAAAATCATTGTGGCCAATATGAAATCCTTTGCCAACTTTAGCCAGATATCTTTTAAACCTAACTGGTTAACTTTGAATATCACCAGTTAGGTTTAAACTTAACCGGCTTTGTGTGACCAGCTAACTTTAGACTTAACTGGCCATAGTCAAAAGAATATAGCCGGTTAAGTGGCCATACTGTGTTAAAAAAAAAGGTTCTGTGTGGGCCTAACATCCTGAATCACAACCCCTCCCAGGCAAAGTGTCGCAAATAGGTCCTGCCAAGCCGAGCCCCCACTCCCCATAAACCCTCCACGTATTCAATTACAAAAGAAAATAAATCCGGGGTCAGATCGCTGGTCAAAACTTTCCCCCACCCCAGGGATATCCAACTCTGGTCCTCAAGGGCAACATATGCGTCAGGTTTCCAGAATAACCCTAATGAATATGCACGAGATAAATGTGCATGCACACTGCCTCAACTGTATGCAAATCTATCTCATGCATTTTAATTAGGGGCATCCTGAAAAGCAGACTGGTTCGTGGCCCTCGAGGATGGATTTACGCCCAATGCCCCCTGCCTTCCTCTCCTTTCCCTGATTCTGCCCCCATGCTAGCCCTTACCCTTCCACCTATATCCAGTACCTTCGCCCAGGCCGTTCTGTCCCCGGGATTGCTGTATGGTTGCACAGTGATCCCAATAGCTTCCAGCGTAGCTATGACAAGCAATGCTGGTATCTTACACTTCCTGCATTGATGTAATAGCTATGGTGAAAGCTGCTGGGATTGTCATACAAATATTTATTTATTTATTTATTTAGAATTTTTCTATACCGAACTTCATGAGAAGCTTCATATCGGGCCGGTTTACATCAAACTTACAGGTCGATACTGTAAGACCGCGGGAGAGCGGACGAACGCCTGCTCTCCCGGCGCGCGCACCGGCCCCTCGCCGGTGCGGGCGATTCAGTATTTAAATGAGGTGACGCGGGAAAAACGGGGAAAAGGAGGCGCTAGGGACACTAGCGCGTCCCTAGCGCCTCTTTTTTGTCAGGAGCGGCGGCTGTCAGCGGGTTTGACAGCCGACGCTCAATTTTGCCGGCGTCGGTTCTCGAGCCCGCTGACAGCCACGGGCTCGGAAACCGGACACCGGCAAAATTGAGCATCCGGTTTTCGGCCCGACAGCCGCGGGCCGAATTCAAATTTTTATTTTTATTTATTTTTACTTTTTTTTACTTTTGGGGACCTCCGACTTAATATCGCCATGATATTAAGTCGGAGGGTGCACAGAAAAGCAGTTTTTACTGCTTTTCTGTGCACTTTCCTGGCGCCGGAAGAAATTAGCGCCGACCTTTGGGTCGGCGCTAATTTCTTAGAGTAAAATGTGCGGCTTGGCTGCACATTTTACTTACTGAATCGCGCGCGCATACCTAATAGGGCCATCAACATGCATTTGCATGTTGAGGGCGCTATTAGGTGCCGCGGGTGGGCCGCGTGTTTTCCTCCCCTTACTGAATAAGGGGTAAGAGAAAACACGCGTCCAGAGCAGGCTGACAGTGCGCTCCGACGGAGCACACTTTACTGTATCGACCTGTTAGGGGGTTAACTTAACAAAAACCATATAACAAGAGGGCCGAAGCGCAGATACAAATAACAGGGAGAATGAACTTATACAGCAAATATACAGCAAACCTATACAAATATACAGCAAACTTATACAAATATATAGCAAACTTATACAGCAAATATACAGCAATCTTGGGACAGAAAAGCCTTGGCTAAGTTACTGGGTGGGTGGAAGGGAGGGAGTGGCGAGTAAGGGAGGTGGCATTGGATCACATGTGCCTAATTAGGGTGGGGAGAGGGAGACTTGACCAGCAATCTGATCATAGATTTTTTTTTGTTTGTAATTGAATACATGGAGGTTTTTTGTTTTGAGTGGGGGCAATGCTCAGCCCAGCAGGACCCATTTGTGTTGCTTTGTCTGGACAGTGCTCTGATTCAGGCTGCCAAGAATGGACAGGACTTTTTATTTATTTATTTATTTATTTATTACAGCAAGGCTTTTTAACCAGCTTTATTATTTGGGACTACTTTAAGGCACTTAGGGGCCGATGCAATACAGTGCGCTCAGCCGAGTGCACTGTAAAACCCGCAGTCGGACATGGGTTAAATAGGTGCTAAATCACCCCCTAATGCAATAGGGGGATTAGCGTCTATTTAACGCACGTCCCACGTGGAATGAATGAGATAGCGCTCATCACATGCAAATGCATGTGAATGTGGCTATTACTGCGGGCTCCATGCTCACGTTAAGAAAGCAGGCGCTGACTTTTCAGTGCTCGCTTTCCGCGGTTTTTTTATAGCATCGGCCCCTTAGCCAGATACTGCTGAAAACCAACTAAATTAGCTGGATAAGCTTACTCTGCCCCGGAACGCCCCCAGAATACCTGGATAAATACCCACAATATTCAAAAGTTGTTTAAATGCCTTTTAATATTGACCCTTGAGTTTTTACACAGGTAAACACAGGTTTACCCCTCTTTAAAAATGTCTAATTATTGTCCCCTTGGTGATTATTTAACGTGTAGGCTAAAATGCCTTAGTGAGCATGCTGTTTGTTGGCAGCTGCAATTCACTAAAGGCCACCAACAAAGAGCATGCCCGCCAAGGAAAATGTTCATTTGGCCAATCTAATTATCTTTTTATTAATTTTTATCCTGTGAGAGATGCACACCCATGGTAAAGATTTCACTTGGACATGAGGAGTTTTTCTGCAAAAACAAAGCTGGTAGGAATCTGGTATAATCAGAGCTATTACGATGTTGTGTAGTTTTGTATATACACTGGTGGCTCAGCACACGCTGTTTGACCTGGGAGGAAATATGGGATTTGCATATGATGAGGTGATTGCTTACAGTGTGGAGTTTTGAATCGCGGCTTCCAGCACTGTCTGTGAATTTTTCTTTTAAGCCCCAGAATCCTGTGTTGACTGCACATCAGTATGAGGTACACAACAGTCTTTTAAGGATGCACTGCACGTTTGTTGTGAAGAATCAGGGAAGGCTAATCTCAAGCTGACCTTCATTAAAGACTGGTGTTTAAGACAGAAAACAATATCTTCAAAGGAACTGCTGAACGCTCTGGTAAAATGTCTTGCTGCAGTGTCTTGACCTTCTATGCCTTTGCACAGGTTTATATTTACCTACTTTGTCCCTGGCAAAAGTCTCAAGTGTTCTTTTATTTTAATTAATGACAAAACAAGGAAAAACAGCAAGAACTGTCTGAATATGAAAAGAAGCAACACTAAATGGATCTCCAAAGACAAGTCCAAACTATGATGACTGTTGTGAAGGCCATGGGCCCTTTCCCCCCCCTAGAGTTTGCCCCAGTTTTCAAAGGAAAAGTATACAAGTGCATTGCCTTTGAAAACTGCCTACCTGCAGGAATTAGCTCCTGCTTTTTCTGTGCATAGCTTTTCTCTGAAAAAAGAATGCACCCTGTTTTTTTTTTAATATCCAAAATTCTATGCACTGTTCCCTCCCTTGGCCTAAACCCAACCCTGATTCCATCTCCTTTTTCTTCTTATGTGTGGTTATAAAACTCCCTGAGGGCAGTTTTATAACCACACATAAGAGAGTTAAAGACTTTAGTCTGAACTTCCAAAGCAGACATATGCCCATGAGTCAGTTTTTGAGAATTCATGGGTTTGCTGGGAACGCTAAAAGTGACCTTAATATCCACATCCTTCCTCAAATTCACCTTCGGATCTGGATGAAAATGAGTCTTGTAAACATTTGGCAAGAAGACTTCCTGGGGCAGCTGCGATAAAGTGCGCTCAGCCTAGCGCATGGATCTACGCGTGGTTGGGCACGCGTTTTGGACTTGCTAGACTAGCAACTGATGCAAGAAGGAGACTTTTGCGTCCAAACCGCGTGCCCAAACAAATGCGTAGCCGATAGCGCCCATCGCATGCAAATTCCATGCAGATGAGGCTATTAGATATTATCCCCCAATGCAGGAAATTGCTGGGCACCCAATGCACATTTTTTAATGCAGCAAATTTCACTCCAACCCCTGGTAAAGTTCATGTAAACCGATGTGATACTCAAAGTGTATGTTGGTATATAAAAATCTTCAAATAAAATAAATAAATAAAGTCAATTTGTGAGTCAAGGGCTCATGAAAAAATTAAAAAATAAGGTCCTTTGTGTATCCTACTTAGTATCGTTGTGATTCTTAAATTTACTGCTTGCAGTGATGAAAATTAAATGTATATTGGCTTGATTTAAAAAAAAAAAAATTCTTATGGCTGCATAATTAAGACACCCATAGCAAGGGGCGCTTAGCTATGGGCATCTTCAGCAACCTCAGCAAAATAACATAGAAATTGGTCGGAAGAAGCGGGATAAAAATGGATGCTCATATTAGGGATGTGCAGAGGGATGCCATACGTTGCATTCGGGATTCGGATTTGTCGGGGGGCGGATACGTTGCATTCAGCCGCATGGTGCCCCAATTCATTAATACGTCCATTTCAATTCGTTCCCCCGCTAAAATTAAATTAACTACAATCCCCCACCCTCCTGACCCCCCCAAGACTTACCAAAACTCCCTGGTGGTCCAGCGGGGGGTCCAGGAGCCATCCCCCTGCACTCACACCCTCGATGCTGGTTTCAAAATGACACCGATAGCCTTTGACCTACTATGTCACAGAGGCTACCAGTGCCATTAGTCAGCCCCTGTCACATGGCCATCGGCGCCATCTTGTGCTCCTACCATGTGACAGGGGCTGACCAATGGCACCGGTAGCCCATGTGACATAGTATAGGCAAAGGCTATCGGCGCCATTTTGATTACTGGCAGCTGACGGTCCGAGTGCAGGAGGTCGCTCCCGGACCCCCGCTGGACCACCAGGGACTTTTGGCAAGTCTTGGGGGACCCTCCTGACCCCCACAAGACTTGCCAAAAGTCCAGCGGGGGTCCGGGAGCGACCTCCTGCACTCCGGCCGTCAGATGCCAGTACTAAAAATGGCACCGATCGCCTGCCAGTATTCAAAATGGCGCCGATGGCCTTTGCCCTCACTATGTCAAGTATGAAAGTATGAAAGAGTATCATCAAGAGGTTGCTACTGGGGTCGGGAAATGTCCAGTGACTGGTGGGGGTGTACGTTATGTACATTGGCATGTACATTTCGCCTGCACAAATTCTGATCTATGCTGGATTAAAAGAAAACTAAGCAGGCTGTTTATTTTTTTAAATCTGGGTAGTTTGTGTCATTCAAAAATTTGAACACTGGGGCTAAATATATCACTGTAATGTCTGCAAGTGGCTGAAATCATCCTAATGTACTGTGACTTCCCTCATCTATTTTGTCCCTTGAAGGTACAAGAGAATCCCCTTTCTCCTTTCTGCATTTCCTGCCTGGGAGGATTTGGGTAAGAGGAAGTCAAATAGGCAGGAGCAATTTTAAGGATTTTACCAGCAGCTCAAATATGAACTGAAGCACAAAGGCTCCACAGAATCTGCTCTGTCATTTTGAGTTGTATGTTGTCAAGAACAATTGAAAGAATCTCAGGAGTAGCCAGACTCATACACTGCAAAATGATACGGTTTCTCAAGAAGCAGCTGGACCAGGGGAGGGAGAAGATCCTGAAGATAATTTATAGAACTTAGCAGCTGGACTCTATAAGAGCATATAGGAAAGATTTAGGGGTCCTGCTAAGAAAAAGTATATGAAAATGAAGGCTTTATTGTCCGTCAGGGTCCAGGAGATGAAGAAAATACCCACAAAAGATTTCCCTAACAGATTAGGGCAGCAAGATGTAAAATGGGGTAATGTGAACATGTGCAGCGCCTGCAATGGGATAAAGAAGTCATGACTTGCTCTGGAGGTTCAGCCCGAACTTTACATCAAACAACCAGGCACCCTCCATGTGCCTTCCCTCAAGAAGGCACACCTCACATCCACTAGGGATCGAGCCCTCTCTGTTGCTGGCCCCCACCCTCTGGAACTCACTACCTGCATACCTCCGACTTGAGCCATGCACCATTAAATTCAAAAATAAACTAAAGATTTGGCTCTTCAAGCAGGCTTACCCAGACTAGACCTTCCTGCACCGTTGACCCTGTGCTGCATCAGTACTTGACCAGAAATTATGTCTAAAGTTTCTCACATTGTTCTGTTATTTACATTTTATGTTGCTTACTTATGCCAGTTTTCAGCCTCTCTTCTCTCTATACTCTGTTTTCCCATACCCAGTACCTGTTTAATGTATTTTCTACCTGCAGTTCTAATGTAAACCGGTATGATGTGTCCACTAATACCGGTTTAAAAAAAAGCGTTAAATAAATAAATATTTTCTGCTGGCCCACCAGACTGAGAAGGACTAAGCCCTTTTGCTAGCAAATATAATTATGGCTACAACACTAGCTAACATTAAAAGAGCATTAGACACAATATTGGAAGAAAAAGAGATTAGTACATAAGAAGCTAAGAAAAGGTGAAGATCCAAGGACTGAAACCAATGATTTGGGGTCAGAATGGATTTTTTTTTTGGTCATTTTGTGGAGCCGTCCTGAGCTCGTACATGGCCACAGGAGGACCCTGGCCAGACGGCTGCATCATCTCAGGGGGCCCTGTCCCACTGCAAGCCCTGCCCCTGGACTGTCCAGATCAACTGCTGGACCCTGCGATGGTCCTGCTACAGGTTCACAGTGCTTTTATCTTTCCCTTAATGGCCATGAGGAGACAGCTGTTAAGTATTAGAGCAACTTGAAGTAGTAGGACTTCTGATTTTTTTTTTTTAACCTGACCAGCTTTGTAATTGTGATGCAAGCCCATAGCCTTCTGTGGCAGCTGAGGCAAATCATATAAAACTTGCCAAAATTTGTTGGTATGTCTGCAGTATAAAATATGCCCATATATATTGTCATTGCACATTCATAGATCTTGGGGTTTTTTTTTTTTTTTCGATTTTTTTACACTAATTCGATATTGAAACCTAAATCATTATGACTAATTAACTATGTATAATGATCTCCAGCTCTGCTATGTTTATAGTTGGAGAAGGTTACTTGACATATTATTAAAATGCCAATCCACAAGAAGAGCAAATTCATTCACTTCTAATAGTTCAGTTCTCATGTTGAATATACATATTAAACAATGCTTCATTTTAATTTTTGATTTCCTTTCATCTGCTTCCTTTTAGATCCTTCTGAGCACTAATATTTTCAGGCTCTAGTTCTTTCTTGGAGGACAAAAGTATTTTTGCATCTCATTAAGATAATCATTATCTGTCTGACTGCTGAGTGTGTTTTGTACCAGTGCTCAGCTTGCCTGAGATTGTCTCAAAGAATACTGAGTTTTCAAAAGAAATAGTTATATTTATTTTTTGTAACTTATATGTGATCATATTCAATCATTTTTATGAATGCTCTTTCAGTTATGAATGCAAAACTAGTGTTCTGGGTCAGGAGGATCTTTTGGGTCTTTTGTCAACAAGTTATTATAGTTATTATTATTCATTCTGTACATTTCCCAGGTTCAGTGCCTTCAACACAATTTGCTTTCCTACAGTACTGACTCATGCACTTGGTCTTCAGTGTGTCTGCTTCAGTTAACAATAAAGCTGAGTCTATCCCTAAAGAAGTTTGGAATCAGATCTGCGTGGGCAAACTTGTGTACTGAGACATGAAGAGGTTCACTGCCCCTTTCAGGGGGTCTCTCCAATTTGTTGGAGATTGGTTTGTTGCAACTGAAAAACATGATTCACTTCAGGAAAAGCCAGTTGTATTCTCTTCTTCTCTTTACATCTTCTTACTGAGTTGGAATCTTGAATCTAGATTCTCTTTTCATAATTTCTCCTGCAATCAATCATTAGGTCATACTGATCTATAAATCAGTTTAGCAGAAACTTCATGACAGCTTCAACATACATTCGAGTTAATAGAATTCCTTTTGCATATTCAAATGATTAATGCCATTCCTAACCGAGCAATAAATTTCAACAACTAAAACAGTAAAATTTAACAAGTATTTTTAATCATTGTATTATATACAGGTTAATTATTTTAAAATTAACAGTTTAATCAGAGGATGAATTTCTCATCAGAAACCATTAGCTCCTCTCATGACTGTTTAGCTTTTTTCCATGTAATATATCATCACATGTGATAAGTACATTGCCTGCTCTTGTAATTATATCTTGCATTCTGCAATATTGTATGGTAATACTGGATGTTGCAACTTTCATGTACAAAGTCAGTGTTTTTCTAAGATAAATCTTAGTATTCTCCACTGGGTTATTAGCTAGTAAACAGTGGTATTGATTGGATGAAGTCAGCAGTCAATATATTAAGACCATGTTTTCCTTGAAATAAACCAAGGCCTTGATAAAAATGGATTTGAAACCAATGATGGATTCAGGCTTTTGCTGCCCCTAGACACTTCTGTACCAGTGCCCCACTAACCACCCTCTTCCTGAACCTCCAATCACGTCCATCTCCTTGGACCTCTGATCACTTTCCTCCAGCTCCTCCTTCCCATTCTGGATCTCCTCATTTACCAATGATCCCTCCCCTCAACCTCTGGCTCTCCTCCAGACCATTTATCACTTGACTCATGTTTGCCTCCCACTTGCACACCTCCAGTCTCTCATCTTGGTTCTCCAATAACTTCTGTCCTGCCACTCCCAACTTCATATCTGGCAGTGATATCAACAGCAGGTTGAGTGAGCTCAGGTCTGAGCCAGACTATCCTTACAACATTCTGGTTTTGGGAGGGACTGCTGTGTGTGTGTGTGTGTGTGTGTGTGTGGGGGGGGGGGGAATATCTATTCCCGGTATTTCTGATCAATGAATGTTGGGTTCTAGAGCTATATTTATGTGGAATTGTCAAACTCATAACTATATTGACATTGCATTTACATGTGGAAGTTTGTTTTTTGCCATGGTATAACTGTATTCTATGGTACTATGTGGTGGGTGGGTTTTTTTTTTTGGAAGGGGTTTTGTTTGAGATATTGTAAATTATATTTTTTTTGTGTTTTAGTTAAGTTTATTGTATCTTGCACATTGCTTTGTGCTCTTGGGATAGCTAATTGAACAATAATATTAAATAAATAATCTGGTGGTCCTGCCTTCTGAACCAGTACCCAGAGAGGGGTGGGGTCAGTGAGGTGCTGAGAACATGTTTCAGTTTCTATACTAACTCAACCTCCTGCTGATACTGCCACTGGAGTCATGAAGTCAGGTGGTGGCAGGATATAAGTGATTAGGTGGAAGAGGGTAGAAAAGGGCAACCGGCATGCGAAGAAAAGTCTGGGAGATGAATGTGGGGAGAAGGAAGAGAAGGAGGTATGGGAGAAATTTCGCCTCCCCAGAATTTTTCTGCCCTGGGCACCAGCTTAGTAGGCCTATTTTATTTTATTTTTTAATTGATTTAAAACTATGTATTCATTTCATACTCCTGCATACATATATAAATCATAAAAATACATACATAAATCATAAAAATATTTAAAACAAAAAACAAAACAGGCCTATGTGAAACAACCATCAATTTGATTGGAATTTCTCTGAAAACCTAAGGAAGAAATTAATAAGATTTTTTGATTGAATAGAAAATTGCATGGAAGTGCAATGCAAATGTTACTGACTGGTAGATTATTTCTTTGCAAAATTCTAGCACATATATTTCACGTACAAATGTAATTCTGACTCCTCTCAGCATTCATTTGTCAATTGAAAATAGGTCTAGATCAATAAAAGTCTCCATTTCTTTTATGTATTTGTTTAATATTTCTGTAACATTTTTAGTTTTGGTTTTTTTTTTCAGATGGAGGGGCCTGGTAATTTCCTCCTGCTTCTTTGGGGATCCAGCTCAGTCTGAGCCCAGGCTGGAATTTTGGTGCCATTACTTTTAATTTGGAAATAACTAGGAATTTTTTCCTTATTTTATAAGGCCAATCATCACAGTGACAGTCGTTAGCCAAGGGTCATGCACCAAGGCTCCATCTGGAACTATGTAACCATGGACCCTAAATCCTGCCACTAGGTATAGCCATTGTATGACTACTGAGACCCCTCCCCCCTCGGAGGCAGTGAGAGGTATTTCTATAGTATCCTCAGCACTGGCTGGCCAGAGATCAGAGGAGCTGACCTAGGATTGAATCAAGATCCTCCTCATAGCAGTGAACAACACTACCACTGAGCCAACATGCTGGCCTTGTTGTTAGTTCCTTGATATTCCTCTTGAAGGGAGGACCCCAAACTGTGAACCATACAACAGATGAGGTTATCCAGAGTCATATACAATTGTATGTGTAGAGTCCCACTGAAGGTGTGGTTTTTGTAGAGGGGTCATGTAATTAGAGGAAGAGAGAGGAATGCTCCATGTCTGCTACAGCAGTATTTTCCAACCCTTTCCTGGAGGAACACTTAACTATGAGATAGATTTGTATACCCTGGATCTCCAATGTATACAAATCTATCATACATATTCATTATGGATATCTTGAAAACCCCAACTGGATAGGCATATCTCAGAGGAGAGGGTTGGGAAACACAGTGCTACAGCATCCTAACATGAGGTTGTTGCCATGGTCTAATCCACCTGGTGCCCCCTAATGGTCTGTGTGGATTTTGTTTTTGAGAAGGAGCTTTTCAGATTAGTTCCTATTAAATTAAAAAGGTAAGGCCCTGAGCCTTAGGGTAATGAGCCCTAGAAGAAGTAAGGTGGGTTTTAAATCTTAGATTATATATTTGCTGTAGTGTTGACCTGGAATATGGATATTGAAATAGTGTGGGAATGTTGACCAAGAATATGGATGCTGATTTTGTAAACCATGGTGATCTTCTATTGGAACGATGGTATATAAAATGCCTAAATAAATTAATTAAATAAACTAATATCCAGTGATTAAGTAAATGATTGTCATGGTTTTGCCTGTTATACAGCCTCACCGTGCCCAGACTCTGCTTGCTATGACACCTTCCCATTGGCAGAGGCCTCCAAAAAGCTCTGCTGCTAGCTATCTGAACCTCCTCCTCACTGACTATCTGACTCAGCAGTTCCTGAACTACTTAAGCAGTACCTCAATGCCTCTTCACGGAGTCACCCTTGGATCTTTGACATGACCACACTTTCCTTGTTCCATGCCTTGTGGCCTCCATACATTCTCTTGTCTTGTACATTGCTCTGCAGCCTACTCAGCTCTTTCCTTGCCTTGAGGCCTTCTGGCCTACTTTTACCATGAACCTTGATTTGAGGCCTACAGGTCTTCTGCCTCGCTGCCTTTAGGCCTCAGTGTTTCTTGTCTGTGTTATCCCTGTCCGGTACTATCCTTGTCTGTCTTGTCTGGTCTTGCCTTTGTTTTGCTCTTTGTCTGTGCTTGTGAACAGCCCCAGTCCTTGCTCAGTATCCTGCCCCAGTCCTTACCTGGTTCCTTGCTGCCAGCCTGTACCAGTATCCAGTCCTCTGTTTCTAGCCTGTTTCTGCCCACAACATCCAGCTTATGCTGAACCTCAGTTCTGGCCTGGGTGTGCCTTGCCTTGTTCAGTCTCTCCAGTCATGTCCAGCCTGTTCTGCCTTATCCAGCCTGACTCATTTTCTACTACAATGTCTTGCCATAGAAGCCCAGTCCTACTGGCCCCCAGAAACTAAGATTTCAACCTGCGAGGGAGGGGCTAGCTAGGCAGAAGATAAACCCAAGCCTTGCCCTGAAGTCCTGCCCTACTCCTGCGGGGGTGCACCCAGAGTCCAGCTTGCACCTGCATGACAGTTTGAAGAGGCCAAACACCTACAGAAGTGGGTGCAGGAACTTGTACTAGCCTGGTGAGTCCAGAACAGATGTTTCTCCTATAGACACTATCAACTGTATTTCTGCCTCAGCAACTCAAACCATTCTAGATGGTAAGCATTGTAATGTCTGCCCTCTTGCCAAATTTGGAGTTCTCTAACTTTCATTGAGCATTACCAATGTCATTTCTTTAATCTAGAGAGATGGAGATACAAAGATTGCCTGTATGTTAACTCTTATTTCTCACAGACCTGTTATTGTTGTGGGGTTTTAAAAATGTCTACCAAGCCAAAAACATTGGTATTTGCTAATTTGCAATCTGCTGAACAAGCTCCCTTGGAAACCACAGTGTACCTAAACATAAGAAAATCCGGCCAACAAAATTTTAAACTTACATCTATAAAGGCAAAGCCTGAACCCAGATCCAGCTCAGGTTTTCCAAAATCCACAGTTTTTACCCCAGTTCCTGCTATGCAAACGGAAGATTCTGTCAACATAAGAACTACCTCTCAAAAATTACTCAGTACTGTCTCTGTGGGAAAAGCAGCTAATTCAAGCCAGCTTATAGCCATAACTCATCCAGACCCGAGTAACCTGAGGCACAGAGAAATAAAATCAGCACTTGTACGAATAACTCTTGTTTCTACACCCAGGACTGCTTCTGTGGGGAACACAAACAATTTAAGGACACCTTGTCCATCTAAATTAAATGTCTTACCAGCAAAGGCAAGTTCAGTTCCTGTTTGCAGTGATCTTTTGGTTCTCCCACCTCAGTCTCAGATGGCAGACATGGTGCACCAGAGAGAATTAATTAATCCACCCCCAAAAGCAGTCATCAGCTGCGATGTAAGCCACTACTTATGAGATCTGCTCTGTCCCACAGAAAAGCAGCCTGTACCTTTTTCTGGATCCCTCCTGAATGTTCAAGACTCAGAGATTGATTCCAGTCCACTTGCATGAAGTCCATGTCAGACTACTGTTCCCACTGCATCTCTGGTTTTGCCTTCTGCTGAGCCCAGACTCTTGACTCACTCCTTAAGCAAGGTAAAAGCTTCTCTGATGCCTGCAGATCCACTTTTAGAGGCGCAACCCTGTCTAGATGGTCCACTCCAGGAAGAGCCTGCAGCTATGGTCTTGCTTCAGAGGGAGTCGGCCTCTCCAGCCTTACTTCTGAGGGACTCCAGTCCTCTAATCCAGCAACAGGGAGGCGCTGTTTCAGATGCACAGTGCCAGAAGGGAGGCACTATTCTAGATGTCAAGTGCCAGAAAGGAGGTGCTGTTCCAGATACCAAGTGCCAGGAAGGAGGCGCTGTTCCAGATGCTCAGCGCACAGAGGGAGGCTCTGTTTCAGATGTCAAGTACCAGGACGTAGGCGCTGTTCCATATACCAAGCACCAGGAAGGAGGCAGTGTTCCAGATGCCAGTTTTTCAGGTAACCTTGTGCCGGCAGTCCAACCACCCAGACCCCGAGCCAGTGGTTCCATCATCAAGACACCCTAAACCAGAGACCAAGCTACTGAGATGTCCTGATCCAGAGGCCAAGCTACTGAGAAGCCCTGTGCCTGATGCCCAGCCACTGAGATGCCTTGAACCTACAGTCTAGTTCCAGAGATTTCTGGGCCAAGAACACTGTTCCAGAGAAATACCAGTTCAGCACATTTGTCTTCCATGAAAATCTGGACTCCACTGACTACCATTGCAAGAAACCAAGTGCCTGTTGGCCGTAGCCCCCATGGCAATGGGATCCAGGAAGAGGGGGGTCTTTGGGGGGGGGGGGTACTGCCATGGTTTCACTTGTTATACAGCCTCACCATGCCCTGATTTTACCAGCTATGATATCTCCTCACCAGTAGAGGCCTTCAATGAGCTCTGCTCCTAGCTATCCAAACCACCTCCTCACTGACTACTTGACTCAGCAGTTCCTGAGCTACTTAAGCCAGCCTTGCCAGTACCTTGATGAATCTTCATGGAGTCACCCTTGACTCTTTCACCTGGCCAAGCTTTCCTTGTTCCATGCCTCGTAGCCTTCAGGCCTTCTCTTGCCTTGTACCTTGCTCTGTGGATTACTCAGACCTTTCCTTGCCTTGTGGACTCCAGGCCAACTTTTACCTTGTACCTTGTTCAGTGACTTACTCGGGTCTTTCCTTGCCTTGAGGCTTTTGGGCCTGCTCTTACCTTGAACTTTGCTTTTAGGCTTATGGGCCTTCTGCTTTGCTGCCTTAAGGCTTCAGTGTTCCCTGTTCTGTGTTGTCCTTGTCCAGTCCTGTACATGTTGGTGTAACCAGGGGTTAAAATATACAATAAAAGGGTAAATAATTTTTTTTTACTGTCCTGAGTCCTGGGGCTGTAAGAAAATGTTGCTGGAATGTGGCATGTTTTCCCTTCCTGTCACTGAGTATGTGGCTACCTGGACGGGAGTAGGCTATTGTGGCTCAAACGAGAGGAAACTCTGTAGCTGTGTGATAAGTTTCTTTAAATGCAGGCAGTGACAGGCTGTATATATACCACAATGTTATTTATTTATTTATTTTTTTATCAGTGCTGGCAGGCAAAGACAAACTCTGGGAAATCAGCTCTGAGAGGATTTTTTGTTTGTTTGTTTTTCTCTCCCCATTCAGTTACAAGGTGTGGGAAATACTGACGTAGAGTAAGTTGAGAAGGAGGAGCAGGGCTGCAGATTTTGATTATCAATTTCCTATCGTAGTCCTGCTAAAGCTAGGGCTGATGGGAGTTCCATGTTGGAATTTGTTGCCAGAGGATGGGTTTAAAAAAGGATTGGATACGTTCTTGGAGGAGAAATCCATTAGCTGCTACTAAGAACACAAGAACATGCCATACTGGGTCAGACCAAGGGTCCATCAAGCCCAGCATCCTGTTTCCAACAGTGGCCAATCCAGGCCATAAGAACCTGGCAAGTACCCAAAAACTAAGTCTATTCCATGTTACCGTTGCTAGTAATAGCAGTGGCTATTTTTTCTAAGTCAACTTAATTAATAGCAGGTAATGGACTTCTCCTCCAAGAACTTATCCAATCCTTTTTTAAACACAGCTATACTAACTGCACTAACCACATCCTCTGGCCACAAATTCCAGAGTTTAATTGTGCATTGAGTAAAAAAGAACTTTCTCCAATTAGTTTTAAATGTGCCACATGCTAACTTCATGGAGTGCCCCCTAGTCTTTCTATTATCCGAAAGAGTAAATAATCAAGTTGACTTAGGGAATAGCCACTGCTATTAATTGGCATTAGTAGCATGGGATCTACTTAATGTTTGGGTACTTACAGGTACTTTTAACCTGGATTGGCCACTGTTGGAAACAGGATGCTGGGCTTGCTGGGACCTTGGTGTGACTCAGTATGCCAATTTCTTATGTTCTTATGTAGGGGTATGCAAATTACCAGCCTCCATTATCTGGGCACGTGGAGAGGAACCGGGACACAGAGAGAAGAGAAGATTGCTGCTGCAGAGCTCCTTCATACAGTCTGTTTCTCTCAGGTCTATCCAGTAAAGTGCGGCCGCGTTTACCCCGCTCCTAACCCATGTTCTACTCACTTTCCGGCCGCGTTAGCCCTTCCTGCGATCCACAACCCCCTTTAACCTACCCTTACCGCGTCCAAAAATCCCCGGGCAACCCCTTCCGCACGCGGCATGTATATTGCATGTAAACGAGCAAATTAGCTATTCCCTAGCATCCAGTAACCCACGCCCCGACTATCGCTATTTTACCCTGCCGTTTTGCCGCACGTTTAACCTGCTAACTTACCGCCTACCCCTACCCCTGCGTTAGAGGCAGGGGTAAGGGTAGGCGGCAAGCTTTCCCCTAGCCCCCGCTCATCTGCCCTGGCCGCGTCCATGGATGCTGGTCTCTGGGGCAGCCCCAGTCCTCTCCCCTCCTCCCAAAGCAAAAAAAAAGCGAAAAAAAAAGTTGCAAGAGAGAGAGGGGAGAGGACGGGCAATCCTACGCTCGGCGACTTACTTTTGCAGCCCCCCTCCGGACATCGTGGCTTCCCCCGTGCCAGTCCCCTCTCCCCTCCTCCTGAAGCAGGGTGCGAAAAGCAGCCTTGCTCCGGGAGGAGGGAAGAAGGGACTGGCAGTGTAAAGCGGCGAAGCGACTTAGACATTGGACGACCTCTCCTGCCTCCAGCTGCTCGCGAAGATGGACGCCTGCACGGCCGCTGAAGACGTGACATCACATGCCGTGACGCCAAACGTCATGACGTCACGTCTTTAGCGGCCGTGCAGGCGTCCATCTTCGCGAGCAGCTGGAGGCAGGAGAGGTCGTCCGATGTCCGGAGGGGGCTGCAAAAAGTAAGTCGCTTCGCCGCTTTGTACTGCCAGTCCCTTCTTCCCTCCTCCCGGAGCAAGGCTGCTTTTCGCGCCCTGCTTCAGGAGGAGGGGAGAGGGGACTGGCAATCCCGACTTCCTGGTATCTGTCATTTCAAATGACATTTGAAATGACAGATACCAGCGTGGCCATGAAGCGTTAGGCCCGCGCACCCAGGATACTGTATAGGCGCTCTATACAGTAAAATGGGTTGCGCGGGCCTAACGCTTCATGGACACTTCTTAGACGCAGCTTGCATTTGCAAGCTATTTACATACAGGATCGAGCGGTAGGTGAGCTGCACTGTGCGTGCGGCAACCGCGGGTGCGCCCGGCACTAACGCAGCTCTTCCTACCGCTCGTTACTGGATAGACCTGTCTGTTTGTCTAATAGTGTGAAATACAGAGGGAACTGAGGCAAACTTGTTAATGTCTGAATGTTTAAGAGTCAATGAAGTTGTTTTGAGAGTATTTAATCCTATGCACTCTAGGTAAGGTGCAGGACTGCCATGTGCTTGTAAATACAACTGGGTTGTGTGATTTTTTTTCCAGTTTAATTGAGATGGAACTGTTGAAAGAAGATATGGAATGAAAGAAACATATTTTGATTTAATTGTGTACCCTTTATGAGTTATTTTCCATAAACTTTCTGGACTCATTCATGTGGGTTGTTTTAAGTGCCTGCTTAACCCTGAGTTCAGACAGAGGGATAAGTAAACTGAGAGAGAAATAAATTATAGCTAGTGGCTGATGGTAATATTCATTTTTATCAGCGTGGTTACTTGGTTACTTTAAATGAAAGAAAATCCCAGAAGAAAAGTGCTAGAGGAGATCCTGTAAATAACTTCAAGGAAAACCTGCCTAGATTGTGAAAATACCTGAGAAAAAAGTCAGTGACTTACACAGGACAATTTGAGTAACTGACATCAAGGACATTTGTCTTGGAGAGAGAGAGACTTAACTACTATCTCCTTATTCCTAGCCAGGATAGATACTATTAAGAGTAATTAAAACTCTGAGGGGCTGATGCAATATCATGCGCATAAAAACAAATGTCCAAACTGGACACCTGTTTTTTTTCAACGCACGCACATCCGCCTTTCCTGGGTACCCGATGCAATAATCAAATGAGCTGTTGCGCTAAAAAAGATGCACCAGGGATACATTGTGCCTCCCTAGCGTGTCCTTGGCATCGGGCGCCCAGAACACTTGGCTATGTGCGGGTTACAAAACGGATGCTCAGTATGAGCGTCCATTTTATCCCATGGCAGCTAATGTACATGCACAATATGCACAGCCTGGACTGGGTATATTGTGGGTATATATTGTACACCCAGAAATTTGTTTTCTACCAGGCCTTTTTATTTTTTCATGATGCTGCTTTTTGTGGTTCCTCCTACTTCTGTTTCGGGACGACACTAAGTAGGAGGAACCACAGAAAAGCCGTATTTTTGGTTTTTTGGTTGAGCCTTGTAGCGCAGCAAGGTTTTATACCAGCTCTGGGGCAGGTGTTAAATTTGATGGGTTAAAAAGTGCGCGTCGGGTGCATGGTAATTTTTTGCATTAGGATAATAGCTAATAGCCTCATCTACATAGCATTTACATGTGATGAGTGCTATTACCTATGCCTTTTTCCGGATGTGCATTTTGGATGTGCTGAACCCCTTATTGCCTCAGGGGCTAGTCTAGTATCTCCAAAACGCGCATCCAACCACTTATTAACCTGTGCTCTAGGCTGAGAACACTTTATTGCATCGTCATCTGAGTCAGCACCGAACATATGAATAACAGAAACAACAGAAAGGTGTATGTGTGGGAAGAGAAAGGGAAGGAAAATCGGACATTTCATCCTCTGTCTCTGAATGAAATAGATCTATCCTGGAACTTCTATTATGAACCACAGACGTTAGCAGGCCCCAAGTTCTGGAACTCCATGCCCCCAGATCTGCGCCTAGAACAATGTACTCAAATCTTTAAAAAAAACCTAAAAACCTGGCTGTTTAAACAAGCCTTCTCTTAACCTTTGCTTAGCCACAGCCCTTTAGAGGACCCCCTCCTCATCTCCCCCTTTTTTTTTTAGTTACCTGCTTGCCCTTCCCGCCTTCCTCTTGTATCCCCCATTCTTCACATTTTAATCCCCCTTCTCCATGCCCCCTTCTTCCTGCCCCCCCCTTTCATTTCCCCCTTCCCTCCATATTGTAGATGATGCTGTGTGTTAGCATCCTCTGCTACATAACCTCTGTTTATATATATTTTTTTCCTGGTATATAATCCTCGGCATTTTAGCCTGGTGTTTCAACCTTGTATATAACCCTGTTTGTTATACAACTACTGTATAAATTCCTCTGTATTATGAAACCTATGTACTATGAAACCACCAGACCCTTTTCACCCTCTACCCCTATCTGGTACCCCTCTTATCTCTACCTCTCTCTGTTCCCTTCCACCTCCCAGATTTATTGTAACTGTGCTTTCTGCTTCTGCGGTAAGTAACCCAATTGCTATGTAAACCGATGTGATATGTTTCATGAACGTCGGTATAGAAAAGCTCTAAATAAATAAATAAGTAATAGTGTATGCAAGAAAACACAAGAGTGAATAAGAGATTACTGACTCCCTCTGTTAGCCAGAGCAGGGTCCCTTGTTTATTTTTTTATTTCTCCACTATGGGCTGGATTTTCTAAGTTCACAGAACTCAGAAAATCCGGTGGTCACGGGGCGGGGGGGTGAAACGGGGGGGGGGGGGGGGGCGGTCCTGCGCTAGTTCCTTCAAAACTCTGGGGTGTATACCATCCGGTCCAGGTGATTTACTACTCTTCAGTTTGTCAATCAGGTCTACCACATCTTCTAGTTTCACCGTGATTTAGTTCAGTCCATCTGAATCATTACCCATGAAAACCTTCCCCTGTACGGGTACCTCCCCAACATCCTCTTTAGTAAACACCGAAGCAAAGAAATCATTTAATCTTTCTGTGATGGCCTTATTTTCTCTAAGTGCCCCTTTAACCCCTCGATCATCTAATGGTCCAACGGACTCCCTCACAGGCTTTCTGATTCGGATATATTTTTAAAAGTTTTTATTGTGAGTTTTTGCCTCTACAGCCAACTTCTTTTCAAATTCTCTCTTAGACTGTCTTATCAATGTCTTACATTTAACTTGCCAATGTTTATGCATTATCTTATTTACTTCTGTTGGATCCTTCTTCCAATTTTTGAATGAAGATCTTTTGGCTAAAATAGCTTCTTTCACCTCCCCTTTTAACCATGCCAGTAATCGTTTTGCCTTCTTTCCACCTTTCTTAATGTGTGGAATACATCTGAACTGTGCTTCTAGGATGGTATTTTTTAACAGTGACCACGCCTCTTGCACACTTTTTACTTTTGTAGCTGCTCCTTTCAGATTTTTTCTAACTATTTTTCTCATTTTATCAAAGTTTCCCTTTAGAAAGTTTAGCACGAGAGCCGTGGATTTGCTTACTGTCCCCCTTCCAGTCGTTAATTCAAATTTGATCATATTATGATCACTATTGCCAAGCGGCTCCACCACCGTTACCTCTCATGTTTCAATAATCTTTGCCAAAGAGGGAACATTGCAGACTAATCGATAATTAGTAAGACCACTAATGTTTTTGCTAGCTCCTTTTGCATCAGCCTAATTGTTGTCTCTTCAATGCTAATGCCATACACACCCTCCTATCATTGACTGATTCACAATTGATCTAAAAATCTCATGTGAGCTATCCTTTAAACTCCTAACAATAATGAAAGGACATGAGGTGGTAGATTTCAAGTTTGAAACAATCTCATCAACTTCTTTCAAGAACACTGGCCTAAATTCACTCCATGCCTCTTTCTGAGCAGCTGCTGGCATACAATTATCCACTAACACCAATCCAGCCACTTGATTCAAGGCATTCTGTACCTTATTTTCAAAGTAATCTTCCAAGACATCACAGTCTGGCAGATTTAAGTTCCAAGAAGCATGTAAAGTCAATTTCCTAATTGTGGAAAACAATTCCATTGTGCGATTCAAAGCCCTCATTACTGAATTAGAATAAAAACTTTGGCAGCCTGGCGGGCTTTGTGATATTCCCTGAGCACCACCCTATATTCCTGCCTAGTTAACTCATCCCAATATTGCCTCTAGTGTTTTTCAACCTTATGCAGATCTCTTCTTTGCTTAATCAAAACACTAGTAAACCAAGGTGCTGGTTTTTCCCTTTTCTTTACTTCTTTTTCTTTTTCTGAAACTACACTATCATAAACTTGTCTAAGACTATCATTCCATAACAAAACTGAGTCCTCAACAGGGGTCACATTCCAATCAAAATCCTCAGTCTTCTCACTGCACTTCTCTATGAAATCAGGGACATGAACTGGTGGACTCACCGTTTTTTGTTTTTTTTTTAATAACAAAACTGTTTTTGGATAGTAATAGTAATAGTCTGGAAATGCCTCTGAAGACACTTCACCAAATCAAAAATATGACCCACCCTATGTGTTAAAGTGGAAATCAACTGGACATAATCTATGGCCTTAACATCATCATCATCTTAGGTCCTCATCACTAGACTTTATAAATGTTGCGTCGAGGTGGACCCTTGGGCCGAGGTGGGGTTGACACAACCCGTAGGCAAGGACCTACGGGTCCCCACCGTCGGCAGGTGGAGTGAGCTGATAGTCAGAGGACGCTGGAGCTTCACCTATACCAGCCCTCGATCCCCACGGGTTGAGCCTTTGGGTGCCGGGGCTGGTAGGACTTAGGTGGGCCTCTGTGTATAGTTGAGGAGAAGTTGGTTCAGCACAGAGACAGCAGGTGAGATATGGTACAGTCTTACTCCGGTCTGGATAATGTCCTGGAAACTCGGGCACCAATGAAACAAAGGCAGACAGGGGGTGCTCAAGCAAAGGTAGGCCAAAGCCTGATGAATCCACATCCAGGGAGTAGGCAGAAGAGGCGTCCAATGGTAGGCTTGAGTCAGGGCTGGCGGCGATCCAGAGGCAGTGGCAAGCAAGGCTGAGGTCTGATCACGAAGATGGTCAAGAGTGTAGTCAAGCAAAGCTGAGGTCTGATCACGGAGATCGTAGCGTAGTCAAGCAAAGCTGAGGTCTGATCACGGAGATAGTCAGTAGCGTAGTCGGACGAAGCAAAGGTCTGCGTCTGGAGATAGGCAATGCGAAGTCGGATGAAGCAAAGGTCTGGCTCTGGAGATAGGCAATGCGTAGTCGGACAAAGCAAAGGTCTGGGTCTGGAGATAGCTGTAGCATGTTCAGGCGAAGCAGAGGTCTGGGTCTGGAAATAGGCTATAGCATAGTCAGGCGATGCAGAGGTCTGGGTCTGGAGATAGTCAATGGCAATGTCAGGCAAAGCAAAGTCAAAGTCCTTGTAGTAAATCCGAAGCATAAGCAGGGCAGGAATGAAGAGACAGGAACCAGGAACAACGAGGAACAGGAATGTAGGGATGAGACAAATCTCTAAGTAGCAATGAGTACTCGACCAGCGAGGAGACCTGTTGCAAAGGCCACGCCAGGGAGCGGAGCCTGAGCTCAAATACTATGAATAGGTTGACGTCATGATCCGGGGTCATGGCTAGGTTCCCGCCGCGGTCCCTACTTAAGGATCAGCGATGCATGCATGCGCCTAGGGAGGAGCGTAGGGTGAGTAGTGGTGCCTCTCCACGGGCCATGCAGAGAGGCCCAACGAGCACTGGCAGCAGAACCGGCAACGCCAGGGACTAAGGCAGAGCCGGAAGCACCGGGGGAGGCCCAAGGATGGAGCTAGCAGCCCACTGCCACCAGCGAGGAGGAACCAGAGGCTGGAGTCCCTGTGGAAAGTTGAGGGGGCTGTGCCCCAGGTCTGCCATGGACGGTACGCATAACAATAATGATGTCTTCAGATCTTTTTAAAAGTAGTTTTTCCTCCTTCTCTCTCTCTACTCTATTTATTTATTTAAAGCTTTTATATACCGTCATTCCGTATTCAATCACAATGGTTTACAATAAATACAATAGTAAAATCAAGAAGTTATAAAAGAATCAAAAAATACAATAAAATATCTTAATAAAACCAAATAAATTACCAAAATAAAAAACAATATAATAACAGTATTAAAGACATAAAAAAGTTAAAATAAAAGTGCATGCCTCATTCTTCAAAAATTCAATAAAACATCCTTGCCACAATAACATAAATTATTCCATTCCCTCAACTCCATTCCTTCTTTCCTTTCTTTTCTTTCATCTTGTCTCTTCTTTCTGCCTGCTCTCTTTTCACCTTTGCTCTCCCTTTCTTCCATCCTCATCCCCTTCTTCCCATATTATTTTCTGGATTCATTCTTTCCCTCCTGAAATCCAGGGTTCTCTCTCTTCCTCCCCTCTATCCCCAGCCTGATTTTTCTCTCCTTGGCCCACATCATGGGTCGTTTTATACCTATCTCTACATCCAATAACTAGTCTGCTTACTTACCTCTCCCTTCATTTTTGATCCTCGTCCTCTCAGTCCCTAATCCAGCCTCTCTCTCCTTCGCTCCTCCCTCAATTCCCTGGATCTTTCTTCCCATTTCCCCAGTTTTCTCTCCCTCAGAATTTGGTCCTTCATTTCTCCATTTCCTTGCACCCCTCCCCCCACTTGGGTCCAGTCTCCTCCCTCTCCTGTCCTCTCTCTTCATCTGCTCCCCTATCTCAAGTTGATTTTTTCTTCCACCAAGCACCAGAATGCTTTCCCTCTCATTCTGCCCTTGCCCCTTGAGAAAGCTCTACCCATATGTCATCCTCCCTCAAAGCACTCCTGCTGCTTCCTGCCATCACCAAGGTTCTCACAATGCTCACTCCTGACCCTTTCTTACCCAGGCGTTCGCCTCTCTCTCATTCCTTCCCTTCTGTTTCCTCCTCTCCATCAGCTGGCAAGAGAAGCAGCTATTAACATAGTGTCGGCTTCCTGCCTGCACAGGGTCATTCTAGTGATATGAGCTGCTCAGGTCTCTCAGCTCATATCAGATTGGCCTACTCTTGCCTGCCAGGAGTGGGTCAGGAAGATAAGAGAATCAGCAAGAGCACGAGCTGGGACACTAGGGAGCGGAGTATCCATGGGGAAGAAACAATTCAGCAGTGATGGCTGTGGCATCAATGCCATGAGGGGCAGGGCGAATGAGATTGGTGGGGGCAATGTAAGGGTCACGGAAAGGGATGGGGTGAAAGAGTACAGTGGCAGCATTGACAGTGTCAGAGTCATGGGGGAGAAGTGTGGTGAAGAAACATGGCAGTGGTGTCAGCGTTAGTATCAGGGCCTCAAGGTAGTAGGTGAGAGAAGCTCAGGGGAAGGAGCAGGGGCAGGGCCACAGAGGAGGAAGAGAGAACTCAAAAGCAGAGGTCTCTAGGCTGCTGGGGAGAGGGAGACTGATGTTGGTGGTTGGGGTAGTGAGGGTAAAGCCTCTCCAGCTATGTGCGTTGCCGCCCCCTGGAGTTATTGCTTTGTGCAAATGCACAGTTGCATAATGGGTGCTGCAAGCCCTAGAGAAGCGGGAGGAGAGGAAGAAAAAAAATAGAAGGACATAAGGGGGCAAATGGGATTGACATGAAAAGGGGAGAATATGAAAAAATATATGAAATAATAAAAGATAATATGAGAGCTATGATAAAAAATAAAAAATATTAAAATAATAAGTAGCCCAGAAACAAAAGAGTTGAAAAGTGCGGGGTGGTGGGAAACCTGAAAAGATCAGAGTTGGAATCTATCGGGATTCCTGCGATCCTGGGGCAGAAAGGGGCTTCTGAAGGTACCGGATGCGTGGGAGAGTTAAAATTAGGGTAAGGAGGGAATGAGAGGAAATGGGGAGGGGTTATTGATTTCAGATGTTTCCTCAACAGGGAGGAGGCAGGGGGAGACTGGCGCTGACCTGTCTTCTTTTTCTTTTTATACAGGATCTGGAGGATATTGCAGGGGTGGGATGTTCTGCCCAGCAAGCCACATTTTATATTCACTGTGTGGAGGGCTGGGAACCGGGCCAACAGGCCATTACAATTGTTGTTTTTATTAAAGACTGTTACTATTTTCTTTTGAATATGGCTGATTATGCTTTAAGGTATCTGGCTAACTTTAGACAAATAACTTTAAAGCTAATCCGCAATATTCAAAGAACAATTCCCAAGTTAGGTTCTAAAGTTATCTGACTAGAAGAGCTGGATAGCTTTCTTTGTGAATATTCAGCAAGGCTTTTATCTTGCTGAATATGCAGGATAACATATCTCACATGTGTAGCTAGCCTATGGCCAATATGGCCTCCACCATAGGCGCCATCTACCAATGGGTGCCATCTCACTCACAATTTAGCTGAAGAGCTGCCTCCCCTCCACCCGATATACAGCCTTTCAGCAAGAACTTTTGTGGTTGCTTCGGAGCCCTTCCCGCAGTCAGAAGCAACATATTTAGCCTTTCTTCATAAGGGAAACATGCCATCCATTTTATCACTTTTGTTGTCCTTCTCTGTACCTTTTCTAGTTCTGCTCTGTCTGCTTTGAAATGGAGTGAGCAAAATGCATGCAATACTCAAGGTGGAGGTTACAACATGGACAGATACAGAGGCACTTTGTTATTCTCAGTTTTATTCTCCTTTCCTGTCCAAATAATTCCTAACATTCTATATCCTTTTTTGATTGCCACTGCACACTGAGCTGAGGATTTCAAAGTATTGTCTACAAGGAGTCTGAGGTCCTTTTGCTGGGTGGTCATTTCTTTTTTTTTTCTTTATTGAATTTTCAAATAATATAACATAAAGAAAAAAAAGGTAAGCAAATATTGCAGTACAAAGAAAAAAAACATACATAAATTTCCCAAGAAGTACATTTACTGCATATTAAAACTCAATAATTATGGGGGAGAAGAGGAAATATATATATAAACATAAATGTACATATTATGGGGCGGATTTTAAAAGGGTTACGTGCGTAATATACGCACGTAACCCTTTTAAACCCCTCCGGTGTGCGCCGAGCCTATTTTTTGACATGCGTATGTCCCAGGGCTTGAAAAAAGGGGCGGAATGTGGGCAGTCTGGGGCGGGGCAAGGGCTTGGCCAGAGGCCTCCGAAGGCCTGATAGGCCGGGGGATCGCGCATTGGCACTTGGCCGGCGTGCGCAACCTACGCCTGCCCAGAGGCAGGCGCAACTTAAATAATAAAGGTAGGGGGAATTTAGGTAGGGCTGGGGGCAGGTTAGATTGGGGAAGGGAGGGGAAGATGTGGGGGGCAAAAGGAAAGTTCCCTCCGAGGCCGCTCCGATTTCGGAGCGGCCTCTGTTATAAGCGGAGCGGCCTCGGAGGGAATGGGGAAAGCCATCGGGGCTCCCCTAGGGCTCGGCGCGTGCAAGGTGCACAAGTGTGCACCCCCTTGTGCAAGCCGACCCCGGATTTTATAACATACGTGCGGCTGCGCGCGCATGTTATAAAATCGGGCATAAATTTGTGCGCGCCGGATTGCACGCACAAATCTACGCCCGCAAGTAGGTTCGAAAACCTGGCCCTATATGTTTATATATATATATATAAACACCTCATCCCGCTTCAAGAATCCCTCCCCAAAACATTACAGTTTTGGGATTCCTGCCTTACTTCAATTAACATCCTCCTCTCAAACCTACATCTCGCTTTAAATGTAACAAAAACAGAGCTCCTCACAATCTCCAATCCCCCACCTCGCTCGCTCCCTGCCTTAAGCAACACCAACCCTCCACCTGATACATTCACCTGCAATGTGAGAGATCTCGGTGTCTATCTTGACCAACATTTAAATTTCAGATCTCACATCCACAATACCATAAAAACAGGCTTCTTCAAATTGCACATCCTAAAGAAACTTAAACCCCTGCTGTATACCCAAGACCTCCGCACAGTCATACAGGCAACTATTTTAACTAAACTGGACTATTGCAATTCTTTATTGCTGGGCCTCCCTCTCTCCACTATCAAACCCCTCCAACTTTTACAGAATGCCATGGCCAGAATCCTAACAAACGCACGTAAATCGGATCACATTACTCCTATCCTAAAAGACCTCCACTGGTTACCCATAACCTCACGCATAAAATACAAAACACTCACCATCCTCCACAATTTATTGTACAATCAAAATCACACTTGGCTCAAGAATGCACCTCTTTTCCGATCATCTACCCGCCCCTCCAGATCCAACCTTGCTGGTACCCTATACACCCCCTCTCTAAAAACTGCACACCACACCTCAACCAGAGAAAGGGCTTTCTCTATTGCTGGGCCTTCCCTATGGAACACCCTGCCCATGGCCCTCCGTCTAGAACCTAACCTGTCTAAATTTAAAAAAGGGCTCAAAACCTGGCTCTTTACATTAGCATACCCAGACGTTGACCAAATGTAGCTTGACTTTAACCCCGCAGCCCACCCTTTCCCCCCTCCTCCTCTCTGCCTCTCCTTTTCTCCCCCTTTCTTCACCCCAAGCAAAGACTCCAAAATATAGTGTTTCTCTCCCCTAAGCAATGATGCCGAAATTCTGTTATAAGATTCCCCTCACCCTACTTTAAGCCTACCCTACCATTCCCCCCCCCCCCCCCCCCCCCCCCCCCCCACCTCTCCCTGTCACTGCCATCACTGGTCTGGTACCTACCAGCCCACCTGTACATATTGTCTATTGTTAATTTATTTTCTTCAAATGTTCCTATCAAACTTCTCTCTTTCCCTATCCTTCCTACTGCTATCCTCTCTCCTCCTTCATTAGTGCTCCCCCTTTCCCTTCCCTGTTTATTGTATTTCTCTCTCTTGTTATTTTGTTACAATGTAAACCGGCATGATGTTCCAACGAATGTCGGTATATAAAAATCAGCAAATAAATAAAATAAAATAAATATAAGGAAAACAAAATACTCTTAGCGAGAGAAGAGTTGAATAGATTAATTGGTGTTATTTCTTAAGTAGCAAAGATGGACTCTTAACTTGAGTTGGACTTAACAAGTAAAAATATTTCAAGTTGTAGAGGGTCAGAAAATATAAATGTTTTTGCCTGTAAAGTAATAAAACATTTACAAGGGAACTTAAAAAAGAAAGTGGCCCCAGTGGCCAAAATTCTACTTTTCAGGGACAAGAAATGTCTCCTATGAGCCTGTGTTGGTCTAGAGATATCAGGAAATAAAAAAATTTTCTTACCACAAAATAAAACATCTTTGTTCCTAAAGAATTTTTTAAACACCAAATCTTTACCCTGTTCCAGAGAAAATGTAACAAAAAGTGTTGCTCTATTACTAATTATGTCGACCGACTCCTCTAAGAAAGTAGAGACTCTCAAACTAGATATTGTGTCATCATTTTCCCTCTGAGCCCCATCCCCTCTAGCAACCTGTTTAGAGAAATAGAAAATTTTAGAAATGCAAGGAATATTATCATCATTATATGCCCACACTTCTTTAAGAAATTGCTTAAACATTTCATAAGCAGATAACAAGCGTGGACAAGGGAAATTAACAAGGCGTAAATTGTTTAATCACATCTAATTTTCAATATTCTCAACTTCACAATGCAATGCTAAACTATCTTTAATATGCATATTTTCAGATTTCTGTAATAATTGAACCTTAGAGGATAACAGACCAACAGATGTTTCTAATTCAGAAATTTTCCTACTCAGCTCTTCAAAAGAGGACCTATTGGCATTTACTAAGGAAGAAAGATGTGCATTAACTTGAGAGACATTAGAGTCCAATTTAGCTAACATCCTCCACAAATCAGCGAGCATTACATTGGGAGGTTCTTCAACAAAATGTTGAGGACTTCCAATATCCAAAGATAGAATACCATCACTAACACTAGGATACTGATTAGTTTGAAGAGATTCAACCTGAGAAGGTCCGGTTAAAGACTCACATTCACTGCCACCTGGCTTCAATGGCTCATTGGCCAAAGTAACTTTATCAGATAGATTACCAGGTGGTTGTGGAGGAGAAGGACCATTACCAGGACTCAAGGATTCAGAAGAAGTGCCCTCCTCGCAGTCATCTATTGGCATTTCATTCACTCTAGTTAGGTGAATGTCCATTGGACCTCGGATGAGTTGAGAAATAGGGGATGAAGTGACAATCTTGGCTTTCCTTTTCTTCCCCATTCTGATAACAACCACAGGAGAAAAAAAGTAAAATGTCCAGATGGAGCAGGCGAATCAGGCAAAGCCAAATGAGGCTGGACAAAACCGTGTGCCCCTTCAGAGCATGCAGCTTAGGCGGTGCGCCGCCAGCAACAGTGCACCATTCTGCCAGCTGATTTAAAGGGCCAGCGGTCGCTCCTCTATGACATCACCCACCGCACTTCCAGGTGGGCTAGATAGCGTCAACTGGGCTCACCTGCTTAAGCAGGCTAAACAGATGGAAAAGCCCTTCAATTCAGCAGGAAGATAGTGAGGTCCTGCAACTCCTCTCCCCTCCTAAGCTCCCCAGTGGTGCATCGTACTGCCGGCCGATTTAAAGGGCCAGCGGTCGCTCCTCAATGATGCAACCCACCATGCTTCCAGGTGGGCTACATAGAATCAACCGGGCTCACCTGCCCGAGCAGGCTAAGTGGATGGAAAAGCCCTTCAATTCAGCAGGAAGATGGGGAGGTCCCTGCAGCTCCTCTCCCCTCTGGAAGCTCCCCTAGGTAGTGATTTCTAACACAGAATCCAGCATTGTATACCCATAGTGAGAGATTATGTACATCTATTTGCACTTTTCCACATTAAATTTTATTTGCAATTTATATTCCCAGTCTCCTAGTCTTGCAAGGTTGTTGTACAATTCTTCAAAATCTGTTGCTGTTTTAACAACTATGAATAATTTTGTGTCAGTTGCAAATTTGATCACTTCACTCATTTCTTCCTTTTCCAGATCATTAATTAATATGTTAAACAGCATCGGTCCCAGTACAGATCTCTGGAAGATTCCACTATTGACCTTTCTCCATTTGGAATACTGACTAGTCTTACTCTTTCTGTCTTTTAGCCAGATACCAATCCATAATAGGTCATTACCTCCTATCCCAAGACTTTGTAATTTCCTGAAGAGTCTCTCATAATGCCTTCTAAAAATGTATATACACTATGGGATGGATTTTAAAAGCTCTACGCCCTACTTGATAGATCTTGTTTTGACCTAGAATGGCATATCTTATGAAATGGTTCAGGAAATGTCTGGGCCTTGAGGTGGTTTGAGGTCTGGCTACCAGTTACATATAGCCTAAATTTGGATTGAGTTGAGCAGGGCAGATTTGAGAAGAGAAGAAATATGTATAGTGTTTGTACCCAACAATTTCCTTCAGTTGAAAATAGCAGAAATCATTTTTAAAAATGCATTACCAAAATATCTTTTTAAGAAGTGACACCTCATCTTTGGTCTACCAAACAGACTAATCCAAATCCGTTTCTCTATGGATCCATTGCCAAATTCTCTTCTAGCCTGCAGGTGGTGCTGCAGAGGGTACTCTGTGCACCTCGCTCCCCCCCCCCCCACAATGGCCATCTTGTTTCCTGTACAGATGTGTATTTATACTGAGGCAGTCTCAGTCAGTTGCCAGAGCCTGGTCCTACCTTCTGGTCCTCATACTCTCGCTCTGTTCCTGTATCCAGAAGACTGCACTGTCTCCAGATTCTATCTTTAGCACTCCTGCCTGTCCTCCTTTCTGAATTTCTGATTTGCTCCAGTCACTCACTCTGTTTCCAAGCTTCATGCTCCTTGCTGATATTGGGAGTCACACCCATTTCTCATGCCGCACTGGCCTCCAGAACCTGAGGGATCAACCTCCTGAGGAAAATGTGGTTGACTTAGGTGGAAGACACCCAGGTTTCCTGCTTTCACTGACATTGGCCTGGATTTGGCTTCCAGATAGGCCACTCATTCCTGGGACAAGCCATAGATGACAATCATGCCAGTTTTTGCCCCCATTGCATGCATGGAGGTGTAGTTCTGATATTCTTAAAAATATCTGTGGGAAAATCAGAAGTGTAACTCTATGCATGCAATGGGTAGGAGTGGGAGGGTGCAAAGCCACTACTGGGATCATCCTGTTTGAATGACAGGGTGGGTGGGTTGGGGGGGAAGGTGGCAATCCTATCTTTTACCTGCCAATCTCTCATTACCTGCCAGTTGGCTACCCCTGTAGCTGTCACATCTCCCAGCCTAGTTTGTAGCTAAGATTATGACAGGAGAGAGAGGAAGACAGATAGCTACAAACTAGGCTGGGAAATGTGACAGCTTTTTAGATGATAAGCTGTTTGGAGAACGGACTTATCATACTTGAATACTTATTACCATTGAAAAGCACTAAATGCTATTTTAAGTATCTCCCACTCTCTCTCTTCACTCTTGGCCCATACTCTTTCACACATTCTCTCCCTTTCACCTTCTCCAAGGATGACTCTGACACTTTCCTCCCTAATCGCCAGGCCTGACACTAGCACTGTCCCCATTCCCTTACCCTAGTGCTCTCCTGGGTCACTAGGCTACTCACTCAGCAGAGAACAGCCCTCTTTTTTTTCTGATCTAATCTCTCTCCTCCCAGGCAGAATGCAGGGAACAGGAGAGGATGGGGTGAGACTGAGGCTGGAGCAGATAAATTCAGATAAATTTATTGGCATGACAATGTTTACATATATTGTCAAAGTGATATATGAAGTGATTAAAGCAAAAGGGAAACAATTACAAAATAGTGATAATAACAGGGAGGACAAAGACAATTCCCAGGTTCTGGTGCTGGTCTGTTTGGTCCCTGTTCATATTAAGTTTCTAGCCTGGTGCGAGAGTACAACATGGTTTGCTGCTATAGCTAGGGAGGTCAATATTCAAAAGCCATTTAAACAGATAACTCACAAGTTATTCATGAAAATGTCAAGTTTGGCATATTTAGTCACTTATCTGGCTAAATTATAGCCAGATAAGTACTTAGCTGGATAAAAAAGAGGCAATCTGAGAGCATTCCAGGGAAGGGTTTAGTTATCCGGCTAAGTTAGCGGAACTTCAGATATAGCCGGCTAAGTTAGCCTGATAAGTTTGGACCTGTTTCAGAGCAGGTCTAAAATTATCAGGCCTTGTGTGACCAGATAACTTTCTATTTATCCGTATATCTTCAAACAATATCTCAGGTAAGTAGCACTGTCAAAAAAATAAAAAAGATGAAAAAGTAAAGGGCCTACGACCCAATTTGTAACCTTGCTCACAAAGTATGAGACAGAGCCTGTTGGGCCGTGCACCGCCTACCCCCAATCTCCTTTTTAAAGTACACATGTGGCTGAATAACTTTAGTCAGGTATATTCAGCAGGGAGTTTATCCCGCTGAATATATGGGACAAGTTATCCGGTTAACTTTAGCCTCATTACTTGGCTACTAAATAGTCTACTGAATATCGGCCTCACTGTTTCTTCACTTTCCCCCATGAAAGGGCAAAGTCACTCTGCCTGCTAATCCAATCCCTCCCCTTCTATCCTGCAGGGAACAAGAGGGAAAGGATGAGCTTGGAATGGACAGAGCAGAGTAGATGAGAGAAGAACTATTCTGCTCCGTGATTCAGCTCCCTTTTTCCTGTTTCTCCCTCATCCCAGGAGAAATAGGAGGAGAAGAGCTGGCTTCTGGAGGGAAGAGTCCGGCAGCTGAAGATTTTTTCCAGGTAACTCCAGACACCTCTTCCATGCCCAGGAACCATGGTCCCAGGCCATCAGGGGATAGGAGGGGGAGTCTGCAAACTGTCAGCATCTGCTGTGCTGGCTGTAGGAAAGGCTAAGAGCTTGCAAACTCCCTCTCTCAACATCTGCATTCCCTTCTCCACCGCTGCTCGGTTCTAGTTTAAAACCTCATTTTCTCCAGCCCTAGGCTGCCTGGATCCCAGCGCCTTTGATGGTGCCTGGCACTTTTTTTTTTTTTTTAATTTGCTGGTGCCTGTGCACCATTGTTCATTAACGATGCTACGCCCATGCTCCCAGACCATTAGAATCTTAGTTCAAGACCCACCAGTAACAAGTCCTAAAAGTGACCTTCAGGGAAAGATGTCGAAATTTTGGCACCAACTTTTTAAATATTAGCAGCTATCATAATAATGAGAAATTTGGTCAGCTAGACTCTCTCCCTTATATTCCTTAAGTCTCATACATTTGAAAAACTGCCTTAGTCATGTTAATTTATCATAAACGCTGCATATCCAATTTTCGGTCAATAGGAAGAAGTACGATTGGTACAAACTGGACATAGAGGATTCATCTCTGAAAAGAATGAAACATACAGAATAAAGCAGAGGTCTCCCAACATCGGTCCTCAGGATTCCCATAATTTATATGCATGAAATCTATTTGCATAACATGGAGGCAGTGCATGGAAATAGATCTCATGCATATTTATTGTGGAAGTCCTGAAAACTTGGCTGGGTTGCAGCCCTTGAGGATGGACATTGGGAACTCCTGGAATGAAGGAAAGAATCAGAAGAAAAAACTTGAGAAAGTAGAAGCAGAGGAGACCTGTGAGAGGGCTGAAGGTAGGGAAAGAATTAAATAAAGAAATGGGGAATAAATATTAGACAAAATTATTTTATTTTCATCCACAGTGTTATATTTAAAAGGTAAACCATTCTCATGAGGCACAATCATATTAAATTGATGTATTTACCAGCATTAATTTTATACATCAGATTTAAAGTTATTGGTGGAAAATGTATTCATTAAGTGTTGCTCTTTCAAATGGGTCAAATGTTAAGAGAAAAAATAATTATACTAATGGGATGGTAAAATGTTCCAAGTACAGAATAATAAAGCCTAGAATGTAAGGTTTTTTTTCTCCTGGGAGGTTACATCCCTCTCATGCTCTCCTCATCACCGATCACTTTAATTTTATTCCTGCCAGAGTGATAGGCTTACTTTTGAAATGCAAATTTAATACATATTGCTCAATATTTTTTATACTTTGTGTGATTTGCATCTGAAAACATACTTCATTCAAAAGGACAAAGTAGGAGAATTAAACGTGTGAGCGAGCATAAAATGTATGGCCCCATATTGCTGATTCAGCGGTAATTATCAAGCCTAAGAGCTGAAGAGGTTATACTGAAAAAAAATGTGTTTGAAAAAACAAAGTACAATTTGCACTTGGACCAAAAATAATTAGAATGAAAGGAACATAGAACAATACAACTAAAACAAACTTAAAAGCTAAATAAATATTTATATAGGCAAAGCTGCCTCTGTATTCAAACTAAAGTTGCACAATCAAGCACACTTTGGGAAAATGTCTCCAATTCCTGCTGTGGTAGCTGAATAAAGTTCTATTACAAACTACAAGACCGTTCACACTGTCCTATCCAATGTACCAAAACAAACAACCCAAACTAGAACAGTATAATGTTACAAACAATTATGAATCAATAACCCTTGAAAATTATTTTCTTCAATCTTGACTGTTGCTGCTAGAAGGTAACAGGTAAATAAAAAATAGTGCAATGCCTCTGTCAGTACTATAGAATATAACCACAACCAGAGGCCCTACAACCCATAAATCCACATGAAAATTTTTTTATTAAATATATTCATACAATATTACAACCTCTTCTAAAACATAGGACCACCTATCTAAGCGGTATTAACCTACACATTAAAACTCCATATCCCATGCATTACCCTCCATACACACATTACTCATGCACACCCATACCTCATACTCAACATCCCTAAAAAACAAACAACATGATGAATAATTACATATCATTTGACACCTATTTGACTATTCACAATGTGTAGTCATGCTACCTCAACACATCATTTCAATGATTATAATGGTATACATAAAAATAGTTGCTTCCATATAAAGATTTAATAACACCCAATGAAGATCTCGTTTCACCCGTTAAGAAGCCCGCATGAACGGGTGAAACGAGATCTTCGTTGGGTGCCCGACTCTGCTCCTGCTTGCCGCCAGCCTCCGATCTTGGCCTGCACCTGAGACTGCATCGACTGGCTGTCAGCCTGACTCGGGTTTGTCTTCCTTACTCTCTGCCCGGTCTGGCTCTCTGCACGCTACTGACCCCGGTCCTGCCTTCAGCAGGTCACAGCCTACGTTCCACTACAGACTCTGTTCCTGTTACCTGTCTGCTCCGCTCCGCAGCTTACTGCAGATCCCGGGCCTGCTCTTTACTGCTTGTTCAGCAGGCTACAGACTCTATCTACTGCCCCGCTCTCGCTGGGCCTTCCTGTTTCCTGCTGCTGGACTCTGTGGATTACTCTTGCCCAGGCCTTCTCTATAGAGACTGTTACTGTGCTCCTAAGTCCCAAGGTTCTAGGACCCTATGGGCTCCTCCTGGGGGGTTCCTGGTTCCCGGGTGAAGACCTGTGCCTGTGGCTCCACCTCCTGAGCTACTCTAACCAGGGTAGTTCGGTTCAAGGGTTCACACCTGGACTGCAGCTTCCCAGACTGCAACACCTATGAGGAAAGACTAAAGATGTTAGGACTTTTCAGCTTGGAGAAGAGACGGCTGAGGGGGGATATGATAGAGATGTTTAAAATTATGAGAGGTCTAGAATGGGTAGATGTGAATCGGTTATTTACTCTTTCGGATAATAGAAAGACTAGGGGGCACTCCATGAAGTTAGCATGGGGCACATTTAAAACTAATCGGAGAAAGTTCTTTTTTACCCAACGCACAATTAAACTCTGGAATTTGTTGCCAGAGGATGTGGTTAGTGCAGTTAGTATAGCTGTGTTTAAAAAAGGATTGAATAAGTTCTTGGAGGAGAAGTCCATTACTTGCTATTAAGTTCACTTAGAGAATAGCCACTGCCATTATCAATTGTAACATGGAATAAACTTAGTTTTTGGGTACTTGCCAGGTTCTTATGGCCTGGATTGGCCACTGTTGGAAACAGGATGCTGGGCTTGATGGACACTTGGTCTGACCCAGTATGGCATTTTCTTATGTTCTTAAGACCAAATGACTGCTGGCATTGTTAAAAGATGAGGTGAAAGAGGCTATTTTAGCCAAAATATTTTTTTTTCAAAAATTGGGAAAAGGATCCAACTGAAGAAAATAGGATAAAGCATAAGTGATGGCAAGCTAGATGTAAAATATTTATAAAGTAGGCAAAAAGAAAGTTTGAAAAGAAGCGGCTATAGAGGCAAAAATTAATAATAATTAAAAAAAATATATATATATATCCAAAGCAGGAATCCTGTGAGGGAGCACTTAGCAGAAAGACTAAATTAATTCTTTGGTGTTTATTGAAGAGTATGTTGGAGAGATACCCATCTGGAAACAGAATTTAATGGTGATGATTTAGAAGAAATAAAACAAATAATGGTGAACCTGGATGAAGTAATAGAGCAGACTGGCAAACTAAAGAGTAGTAAATCACCTGGACTAGATGATTTACACCCCTGAGTTCTGAAAGAACTAAAAAAGGAAATTGCAGATCTATTATTAATATTTTGTTTCCTATCATTAAAATTGTCTATTGTACCTAAAGATTGGAGGGAGCTAATGTGATACCAATCTTTAAAAAGGGATCCAGGGGTGATCTACTTAACTAGACTGGTGAGCCTGACTTCAGTGCTGAGAAAAATCATGGCAACAATTCTAAAGAACAAAATCACAAGACTATAGATTTGGTTTAATGGGACACAGCTAGCATGTATTTGCCATTTACACAAGGGAAGTCTTGCCTCCCCAATCTGCTACATTATTTTGAAGGGGTTAATAAACATGTGGATAATAGTGAACTGGTGGATATGGTGGATTTGGATTTTCAGAAGGCATTTGACAAAATCTCCCATGAAAGATTCCTGAGAAAAATAGTCTTGGGCTAGCAGGCAATGTCCTATTGTGGATTGCAAACTGGTTAAAATATAGAAAAGAAAGAATAGGACTAAATGGAATGGTGAATAAAACGATGGATGTCATAATGCCTTGAATACTGTGTGCAATTCTGGTTGCCGCATCTCAAAAAATATATAGTTGCACTGGAGAAAGTACAGAGAAGGGCGACCAGATCGATAAAAGCATGGAATGACTTCCTTATGAGGAAAGGCTAAAACGATTCCGGCTATTCAACTTGGAGAAGAGATGGCTGAAGAGGGATATGATAGAAGTCTATAATATCATGAGTGGAATAGAATGGGTAAATGTGAATCAGTTATTTAATCTTTCAAAAAATACAGAAATTAGTGAACACTCCATGAAGTTATCAAGTAGCATATTTAAAACAACTCAGAGAAAATTCTTTTTCACTCAAAATATAATTAAGTTCTGGAATTTATTGCTGGAAGATGTGGTAAAGGCAGTTAGCATAGCTAGGTTTAAAAAAGGTTTGGACATGTTCCTGGAAGAGAAGTCCATAAACTGTAATTAACCAAATAGACTTGGAGAAAGCCACTAATTATCCCTGGATATTAGCAGCATGGGATGTATCTACAGTTGGAGATCCTTCTAGATACTTGTGACCTACATTGGCAACTGTTAGAAACTGAATACTGAGCTTGATGGACCCTTGGTATAACCAGTATGGCAATTCTTATGTTCTCATGTACTCAGTGTTGCGGTCCCGGTCGCTAGACTCGCGACCGGGTCCTTACCTTCCCCTCATGCCGTGGCCTGCAACGGGGTCCGGCGTTCCTCAGGCCTACCAGGCCTCTCCGCGGCAGCATCTCCACAAGGGAGGCGCCGCCGAGCCCTGATTCTGACTTCACCCCTCCCGGGGGTATGCGCGCGCTCGCGCAAGGGAGGACCTTTTAAAGACCCAGCTGCAGGAAGCTCCGGCCCGCCTCCTTGATGACATCAGAAGCCGGCAGGTTATTTAAACCCGGCATCTGGCTAGGGAGGTCGCCTTGCAATGAGGTTCTCTCCTAGGAGTCACTAGTTGCTGCGTTCCTGATCCTGGTCCTGCTGTTCCTGATCCTGGTCTTGCTGTTCCTGATCCCGCTCCACTTCTGGATTCTTCTCGGCTTGTCTCCTTGGTTCCTGACCCCGGCTTTGCCTCTGATACTCCGTGTCTGCCGCCTGCCTCGACTTCTGGTCCATCTTCTCTTCAGGTCTCGCTGCTGCCACCTAAGTCCCAGCGGTCCGGGTCTTCACGGGCTCCTCCTGGGGGATCTCGGATCTCCAGGGTGAAGACTCTGTCTCTGCATTCATCTTGGTACCGCCTCCTGGCCTGTTCCATCTCCGCGGAGCTCTCTCTTCCAACCATCACCCTCTGCCAGGCCGGCCCAAGGGTCCACCGTTCAGTCCGCAACACTCAGGGCACAATGAAGCTATAGAATCTGTTGCTGAGGCACTATTTAAAGCAACTAACATAGTGGGGTTCAAAAGAGGATTGGACTAATTCCTGAAGAAAAAGTCCATAAACAGTTATAAGCCAGATAGAGTTGGAAAAACCAGCACTTATCCCTCGGATTGAGATACAAGAAATAGATAACTGGAGCGGCCACTGACAGAGACAGAAAGCTGGGCTCAATGAACCTTGGTCTGACCTAGCATGGCATTTATGCTATAGGAAGAAAGAAAAGAAGATATGTAATTTGGTGCTGCAGAGTGAATGCATTTTAATTGAGTAAAAGAAACTTGAACTGTATAAGAAAGTGGATGGGGAACCAATGTAGTAACCTGAGAAGAAGAGTTACATGGTTGTAGAAAACTCTGCGGGTTCTTACTAAGAGGTTTGTCCCATTATAGGAGGGGGACAGAAATAGTAGATGGTTGGGTTTAGCTCCCTCATCTGGGAAACTGGAATGAAGGTGTCCTTAGTAGGGATGTTAATCGTTTTTTGACGATTTAAAAAAATCATCAGATATTTTTTAAATCGTCAAAAATCGTTAGTCATGATACAATAGAAATTCACCCGATTTATCGTAAATCGGGGGAGGGGGAGGGCGGGAAAACCGGCACACCAAAACAACCCTAAAACCCACCCCGACCCTTTAAAACAAATCCCCCACCCTCCCGAACCCCCCCAAAATGTTTTAAATTACCTGGTGGTCCAGTGGGGGGGGGGGGGGGGGGGGTCCCGGCGCGATCTCCTGCTCTCGGGCCATTGGCTGCGTTAATAAAAATATGGCCATACGGCCGGCGCCATTTTGCAATACTCATGCAAAATGGCGCCGGCCGTATGGCCATATTGCCGTATTGCAAAATGGCGCAGGCCGTATGGCCATATGGCCGGCGCCATTTTGCAATACGGCAACACGGTTCGAGTGCAGGCGGTCGTTCCCGGCCGCTGGACTTGTGGCAAGTCTTGTGGGGGTCAGGAGGCTCCCCCAAGCTGGCCAAAAGTCCCTGGGGGTCCAGCGGGGGTCCGGGAGCGATCTCCTACGCTCGTGACGTCGGGGGACAGGAACCAAAATGGCGCCGGCGCTACCTTTGCCCTGTCATATGACAGGGCAAAGGTAGCGCCGGCGCCATTTCTATCAACGCACCCGTGGTCCGAGAGTGGAAGATCACACCGGGACCCCCCACTGGACCCCAGGTAATTTGACATTTTGGGGGGGGGGGGGTTGGGAGGGTGGGGGATTTATTTTAAAGGGTCGGGGTGGGTTTTAGGGTTGTTTTAGTGTGCCAGTTTTCCCGCCCTCCCCCGATTTACGATTTACACGATATTTAAAAAAACAAAACCGTGACGATCCAATTCCCTCCCCCTCCCAGCCAAAATCGATCGTTAAGACGATCGATCACATGATTCACATCTCTAATTGGAAGTTCTTTAGGGGGATGAATTTACATTCATTTCTTGGAAGAAGGTGAAGAGGAGCGTAGAAGTGATTAGTGAGCCACATCCGATGTTAACCATGAATATATCACCAAGACATTGAAGAAAGGAGTGCAGAGGTACCCTCTTAAGTTCCTACAGGGATGTAAGAAGATAGGAAAAGGAGTAAGAACATCTGTTCTAACAACTGCACTAAAGGTTTGAGATATGGGACTTTACTTTATAATATTTAAATTGGGAATCATCATTCTATCCATCAAATTCTGGGAGGAAGCTTTAAAATTATTCCAATAAGTGGAAAGGATCAAGTGAAAGAGAATCAATTAACATCACTGAATGAATAAATTAATTGGAAGTAAAAAGTCATAGATTTATTAGAAGAACTAAAGCTGTAAATGGTCTGTAGAGAACAAGAACTTGTGATTGAAATTTTTCATTAATTTTCCATTTTCAATCAGTAAAAAGTTATAGTAAGTTGTAAACCATCATTTGTTTCTGGTGTGATTAAGTTTGCAGAATGCAAGAGACTGTGATACTTAAGTAACTATAGAAAAACACTCAGGTTCCAGAAGATAATCTCCAACCACCCCACCCCCAACCCCGACAGGGAATCACTGGACTCAGATGGCTTTAATACGTGTAATGAGACTGAACCAGCAAAAGCCCCTAATGTTAAAGGTGACCCTGGGCCTTCTTTCGGAGATCCTTAGCCTAGGGGTTACATGAACATAGTGATGTTGAAGGAAAGTAAGCTGTGCTGCTGAATTCGGAACAGATTGCAATGGAGAGAGATGGTTCAAAGAAAAGCCTGCAAAGTTCAAGTTGCAGTAGACTAAGGGGCCGATGCAATATAAAGCGCGGAAAGCGGGCACTGAAAAGCCAGCGCCCACTTTTCTAACACGTGCATGGCGCCCTCAAGGGGGGGCGCCATGCAACACTCAAATTAGGGGGTCATGGCTGCCGGTTATGAAGACCGATGCCGATAAACTTGGCGTCGGTTTTTGTAACCAGCCGTCTGCCAGTAATGAAAACGGACGCTGAGTTTCGATAAACTCGGCTTCTGTTTTCATTACTGGTAGACGGCTGAGTTTACTGGCGTCTGTCTTCATAACTCAGCAGTCTACTGAGTTTTGTTTTTTTTTAACTTAAAAAAAGTACAGAAAAGCAGTTTTCTGCTTTTCTGTACTTCTTGTACCTGCGCTCAGCTATTAACGCCTGCTCCAGGCAGGCGTTAATATCTGAGCGATAAATGTGCACCTGAGACGCACATTTATTTTTTTGCAGGCGGAGTGAATGAGTAATAGGCTCATTCACATGCATTTGCATGTGATGAGCGCTATCTCATTCACTCCGCTTCCGATGTGGGTTAAATAGGCGCTAATCCCCCTATTGCATTAGGGAGTAGATTAGCGCCTATTTAACCTGCGTTGGAGTGCAGATTATACAGTGCGCTCAGCCGAGCGCACTGTATTGCATTGACCCCTAAGTGGGAGGTGATAAGAGAGTGGATGAGTATTTTGGTATCATGCTCAGAAAGGAAGGGGTAGAATTAGAATTCTTTGAAGGAGTGAACAAGCATGTGGATCAAGGTGATCAGATCAATTCAATGTATTTGGATTTTCAAAAGATGCATGTTAAATTCCCTCATGAGAGACTCCTCAGAAAGCTCAAATGTCAAGGGATGGGACAATGTCTTATTGTGGATTGGCAACTTGTTCAAAGATAGAAATCAACCACCTTCACACACAGTTTATGCTTCTCTTACTCGCATTCATATGTACTTCTTCAGCAGCTCTTCATTATTTATCTTTCCTCTCTCTCTACACCCTCATGAACTCTGCTCATCAGGCAAGTCACTCTTTATTGTGCTCTTCTCCTATCCCACCAATTTCAGATTCTTCACTTTCCACCTTGCTGTGCCGTATACCTGGAATAGACCTTCCATTGCCTCAGGTACAAACTTAGGGCCTGATTTACTAAAGCTTTTCTTCTATTCTATCTCTATGGAAAAAGCGCATAGTAAATCAGGCCATGGATTGCGAGCCCGCTGGGGACAGCATAGTACATAACCTACCTGAATGTAATCTACTTTGAAGTGTCTGAAATGCTGAATATAAATCAAATAAATACATTTTATGATGCCATTTAGCACTGTGTATGTCTATTTTGTTTCATTAACTGGTGAAACAAGTCTTTTCTTAGTGCTTTAGAAGTGATAAATAGTAGTAGTAGTGTAATTGGTTAGTCAGGCATAGTCTCCCTTTGCAAAATCTATGCCGGCTCTTCCCTATTAAACCATGTTTATCCATGTGATCAGTAATTTTACTCAGCATTTTACCCAGCACTGATGTCATGCTCAGTCGTCTGTAGTTACTTGGGTCACCCCAGAGCCATTTTTGGAAACTGGTGTTATATTTTCTACCCTCCAATCTTCAGGCACAGAGGCAGGTTTGAATGATAGGTAACAGATTACCAGTAGAAGGTTTGAATTCTATATTTGAGTTCGTTTAGAATTCTGAGGTGAAAACCATTAGGTTCTGGTCATGTACTAACATTTAGTTTGCCAATTTGCTCTAGTATCTCTTCCAAATTTACACTGATGTTATTCAATTCCTCTGAAACATCATCTACAAAAAATAGTTCAGGCATGGATATCTCCTTAAAATCGTTCTCAGTGTAGGTATTTCCTATCCCCAGAGGGCTTACAATCTAAGGCCTGGATTTATCAAAATGCACAAAATATCATATGTGATAGGAAAAGGGGTGTGTTTTATGGTAATAGGCAGTTTATCACAATTTGTGCTAATACCTATGTGAAGTGCAATAAGTGTTGTATTTCTTACATACAGCCACTGGGGGGCCATATTTAGTAATTTCAAAGAAAGAAAGCGAGAGAGAGAGAGAGAGAGAGAGAGAGAGAGAGAGAGAGAGAGAGAGAGAGAGAGAGAGAGAGAGAAGCCATAATGCCCTCATGCTAGATAGGTATTTATATCTCTAAGAGAGGCCCACCTAGTAACTCGAGGTGAGCTTGATGGACTCTCTACCTGGGTAACATCAAGCTAGGTTGAGAGAACATTGCACAAATCTCATCTTTGAGTGAGTTTCCTCACTCTGAAGGTCATCAAATCTTCACAAGAGAGCACTGTTCTGTTCGTAAGTCTCACTTTGAATGTCAAAGTGACCCCTAACCCCTACACTAATACCTAAACCTCATCTCAAGTTACTAGGTGGGCCTAGTAGTTAAATCACAAGCAGACTGTGATACACTGCAGGAGGACCTTGCAAGACTTGAAGATTGGGCATCCAAATGGCAGATGAAATTTAATGTGGACAAGTGCAAGGTGTTGCATATAGGGAAAAATAACCGTTGCTGTAGTTACACGATGTTAGGTTCCATATTAGGAGCTACCACCCAGGAAAAAGATCTAGGTATCATGGTGGATAATACTTTAAAATCGTCAGCTCAGTGTGCTGCAGCAGTCAAAAAAGCAAATAGAATGTTAGGAATTATTAGGAAGGGAATGGTTAATAGAACGGAAAATGTCATAATGCCTCTATATCGCTCCATGGTGAGACCACACCTTGAATACTGTGTACAATTCTGGTCGCCGCATCTCAAAAAGATATAGTTGCGATGGAGAAGGTACAGAGAAGGGCAACCAAAATGATAAAGGGGATGGAACAGCTTACCTATGAGGATAGGCTGAAGAGATTAGGGCTGTTTAGCTTGGAGAAGAGACGGCTGAGGGGGGATATGATAGAGGTCTTTAAGATCATGAAAGGTCTTGAACGAGTAGATGTGACTCGGTTATTTTCACTTTCGAATAATAGAAGGACTAGGGGGCATTCCATGAAGTTAGCAAGTAGCACATTTAAGACTAATTGGAGAAAATTCTTTTTCACTCAACGCACAATAAAGCTCTGGAATTTATTGCCAGAGGATGTGGTTAGTGCAGTTAGGGTAGCTGGGTTCAAAAAAGGTTTGGATAAGTTCTTGGAGGAGAAGTCCATTAATGGCCATTAATCAATTTTACTTAGGGAATAGCCACTGCTATTAATTGCATCAGTAGCATGGGATCTTCTTAGTGTTTGGGTAATTGCCAGGTTCTTATGGCCTGGTTTTGGCCTCTGTTGGAAACAGGATGCTGGGCTTGATGGACCCTTGGTCTGACCCAGCATGGCAATTTCTTATGTTCTTATGTTCTCCCATAGAGATATAAATACCTATCTAGGTTGAGGGCATTACAGCTAGTCTCTCTTGGTTGTAGGAGGGCCCTGATAGCTAGGCTGGCTCTCTAGGAGCTTAAATTTCTCATTTGCATCACACCATGCGTTATAGTGTGCATTAATGGCGTTTTTGCATGCATTAAAGGCATTTTTTTGCATGCGAAAACACCATATAGCACTTTGATAAATGACCCCCTAAGTTTGTACTGGAGGCAATGGAGGGTAAAGTGACTTGCCCAAGGTGTGATAGCAGGACTCAAACCCTGGTCTTCTAGTTCATAGCTCTAACCACTAGGCTACTCCTCCACTCCATATTTGGCTTATCTTTCCTGAGCACCCCTTTATGTCCCAGTCATTTAATGGCTCAGCTGACTCCCTCACAGATTTCTTGTGTAGAAACTATGAAGTGTCCACTAGGTGGTGCTAGTTCCCAGCCCTTGGTTGGATAGCTGCAAAGGGGCATACTATTCATTACAGCACCCCTCCCAGAGGTTGTTTGGCATCAAATGTCCTTTAGGCATGAGGGGGAGGGGGGGGGGGGCTAGTACAAGTTAAAGTATGGCAGTATAGATTTGCTTTGGAGAGAGAAGAGGCTTTTTCAATGTGCTCTCCAAGTTAGGCCCCCAGCTTAGCACAGAAGGAAGGGTAAGACACTGCCCTGCCAGGTCCTCTCATAGGACTGGAGGGAAGACTTGTGAGAGCTTTAAATAATCTGAATAGAATCTGTTTAACATCTTAATATAAGACATCACTGGACATTTAGGAAGATTTATAAATCTTAAATTAAGCCTATGAGAAAAATTACCTAAATTCTCTATCTTAAAACACAAGGTAGTATTATCCTTAACTAAGGCTGTGGTACAATTTTGTAGTGATGAATATTTCTCTTCTATAATATTAATCTTTTGCAACAAATTGTAAATAGTCTGTGAGTGTTCATTAACTAAAACAGACGTAGATCTAACGTTAGTAAGCATTGAGACCATTCTATCAGTAAGAGATCGCTCCATTTCGGAAATGGCATTCCAAAGTGCTTCTAGAGTTATGACTTCAGGCTTGTTGGAATAAACATAATTTCTTTCAACTGGGGCTGCACTATCAGAAGCACTCACTGTTGGAACTGGACCATCATGGGGAGAATGAGGGGTGGATGTACCAATCCTACCTTTTCCCCCAAGTTCAAGGAAAGGGGGGAGTATGAAGTCTGAGGCAGTGAGAGATTTCACAGACTCAGGGAGACCAATAACTCCATCGGAGCAGGATGCAAAAGGCTACCAACCTCTGAACCTCCAGGTTGTAATTTCTGAGAAAACAAGCCCAATGTCAGCTGGGTCAGAGATGTAGAAGAAGCCAACCCAGATGAGAAGTTTTGGACTAATCCTTTCCTTTTCTTTCCCAGCTTAACTGAGCTCAATAGGATACAGGATGACTTGCGTTTCTGCACCTAACAGCATGCCCCTTTGGTGCACGGCTTAAGTGCACCATGGCAGTGTGCCACAGCAATGGATCTTAAATGAGGGAACCCCGGAAGTGATATAAACCAAACCTATTTCGTGGCTAAATGTAAACCGTTGTGATGGTACATTACTAAACGACGGTATAGAAAAGTTTTTAAATAAATAAATATCACTAGCAGAACAGAGACCTGCTGGAGCTAGTGGGCTCAGCTGTTACTCGCCTCACTTCCTGCTCAACGCAGGTCAGTGCAGGGGTGCAATGTGATGGTGTTTGCATCCTTTCTTACTCCCGGTTCTCTGCCAAAGTGATGGATCTTAAATGGGGGGGACCACGGAAGTGACATCACCAGCAGAATGGTGACCAGATGGAGCTAATGGACTCAGCTGTTACCTCTCTTCCCACTCGCTGCAGGTCAGTGCAGGTACGTAATATGATGGTGCTAGCGTTCTTCCTCACTCCCGCAGTAAACTTTAATTTGAACACCCATGCAGAGAGACCAGCCTGATTTGTAAGTGTACCTGTCCCAAAGAGCTATGGTATCAGACATAGATGGGCCAAGAAGGCTAACATTTCCCCCACAGAAAATAACCCACCCCTTGAGGACAGAAGAGTTGGGAAAGTAGCAGAGAAGGTATCCCCCAAAGAAACTCTTGTGGCTACCCTTAGAAATATTAGACATTCTGTGGAAAAAGGGTTGCACTTGTTTCTAACGTACTTGATAAAGGTTTTATAATTAGCATTTGCCTTATTGGCAATTTCCAAATTCTCTCTTAGCTTGCTTTATTAATGTTTTACATGCAATTTGCCAGTGCATATGTGTCTTCATAGTTTCCTTATTAGGTTCTGCTTTCCATTTCTAAAAGGATGCTTTTTTGACTTGATGGCTTCTTTCACAGCACCATTTATTTACTTTTTAAAAGTGTTTATTACTCCATCCAAAAGTACTGGGTAGGTACAGAATACAAATATCATACTCCTAACAGGTTAACCACACTAAAGCACAGAATAACATTAAATCCTGGTGGCAGGCAGTTCTAGTTGTGTACAGTAAGTATGAGTGCAATGTTTCAGCAATTGCACTGGCTCCCAGTGAAGGCAAGGGCTACATTTAAGCTCTTACCATTAACATTTCCAGCTTCATGTAACCTAGGTCCATCATATCTAGCAGAAAACCTAGAATGGTATATGCCTAATTATTTACTACACTCTAGTCAGGGTGCCCTTTTGAAAATATTTTCACTGCAGGAAATGCATTTGGCGCACTGTAGATCATGAGCCTTTTTGATAGCAGTTCCAACACTTTGGAACAGTATGTCACTTGAAATTCAAACCAAGTCACTGCAACTTGTGATCAAAGAAAAAGGTCATGACCTGACCTTTCTCAGCTCCTTGAGTTTTATGAGGTTTCATGATGTGTGAAAGAATGATTATTAGGGTAGTTCCTTAGAGTGGTGGTCAACTTCAATATCCTTGTGATAGCTTGATTTCTGTGAAAGATTATGGAATATAGATCTGTTTTGGTTCTTTTTTTATTGTCAAATTGGAAGCAATTATTACTATCATTAACATTACTGCCAATATTATTTAATTTCGCTATGGTCTTTTGCACTCTGATGGATTGATTTATTTATTGTCTCTAGAAATGTATTCATTTTTAATGAGAATGTCCTAGTTTGATATTATGTGAATGCTAGTGAGGTAACTGTTATGGTACGTGCATTATTTTGGATGGACTTGCAATGTAGGAAAGCAGTATAAATATGTTTTAAAATAAATAAAAATGTTTATTTTTATTACATGCCCCACCACTCCAAGAACACAAAGTATGTTACAGATTCATAAAAGTTAGTGCATAAACATTAGCATAATATAATTAAACAATATATAACATCAATCAAGAAACACAAAATAAAATATAAACAAATACATTCAATTAATTCACAGAATCAATCAGTAAAGTTAAATGATAAAACTATATCATATAAAATAAAACAATCAAATAAAATGCAAAATCTTTCCACCTGTTGGTGTCATTCCTTCCTGCCTCTCCCCTCCCCTACCAATGACAAAATTCATTCACTACTAGGTCCTCCAGAAAGCAAAATAAGAAACCTCAAGAGCTGAGGGTCCTATGCCAAGAAATGGCAGAACAAACTGCTGTCTGGAGGGAGATGCTCACACGCTTCCCGCCTTGGCAGCCCCAGCCAACACTTGTACCACCAACAGCCTCTCCCTAACCAGCCACATCCTCCTGCAGCCACGTGCCTGAGAAGGCTGGTCCTGCACCATCTAAAGAGCCTTTACTGAGGCGGAGCGCCAGAACCAGCGTGCCCAGTGCCCCTCCCCCCCCTTTAGACCAAGGACTGGAAAGAGGCAACGCAAGACCCATTAAGTACAATATCTGACAGACTTTAGGTGGGTTGTAGAGGAGGCTAGGGGTGTGCATTCGGATTGACCGCATTAGTAAAACGCAACTCATATTTTTTTTTTACTTAAAAAATTGATTCAACATAAACGATCGGATTTCCCACATATCGAACATAGATATGTTCGATATGTGGGAAATCGCGATTGTTGAGCCAAAATAAAAATATAAACCCCCTCACCCTCCTTAATCCCCCCCCCCGACTTACCACAACTCCCTGGTGATGGAGCGAGGAGTGAGGACGCCATTTCTGCAATCCTTGGCGAGAAGCATGTGACGTCGGCGGCACGTCGAGTGACGCCGGCGTCACGTGATTCCCGGCTCGTTCGCGCCGGACGGCTCGTTCGGCCCAAAAAGAACTTTTGGCCAGCTTGGGGGGGTCTCCTGACCCCCCCAAGCTGGCCAAAAGTTCTTTTTGGGCCGAACGAGCCGTCCGGCGCGAACGAGCCGGGAATCACGTGGCGCCGCGTCACTCAGACGCGACGTCACGTGATTCCCGGCAAGTTCGCGCCGGACGGCTCGTTCGGCGCGAACAAGCCGGGAATCACGTGACGCCGACGTCACGTGATTCCCGGCAAGTTCGCGCCGGACGGCTCGTTCGGCCCAAAAAGAACTTTTGGCCAGCTTGAGGGGGTCAGGAGGCCCCCCCAAGCTGGCCAAAAGTTCTTTTTGGGCCGAACGAGCCGTCCGGCGCGAACTTGCCGGGAATCACGTGACGTCGCGTCTGAGTGACGCGGCGTCACGTGATTCCCGGCTCGTTCGCGCCGGACGGCTCGTTCGGCCCAAAAAGAACTTTTGGCCAGCTTGGGGGGGTCAGGAGGCCCCCCCAAGCTGGCCAAAAGTTCTTTTTGGGCCGAACGAGCCGTCCGGCGCGAACGAGCCGGGAATCACGTGACGCCGCGTCACTCGACGTGCCACCGACGTCACATGCTTCTCGCCAAGGATTGCAGAAATGACGTCCTCACTCCTCGCTCGATCACCAGGGAGTTGTGGTAAGTCTGGGGGGGGGGATTAAGGAGGGTGAGGGGGTTTAATTTTTTTTTTTGCACATATGTACATATACCCAACTCATTGGATTTTTTTTATGTCCATATTGGCCGCAAGTGGGACCCCCTTTCGGACATAAAAAATATGAACATAAAATTTTGCTCTGCACATCCCTAGAGGAGGCATCCCCCTGATCTGTTTAGTCAGTGGAAGCGGGTTTTAAGTAAGCCAAAGGTTCTCTCGATGACTGCTGTGTTCATCCGTTGGACTCTGTTCTATCGCACCTCTATTTCACTCTGTGGGGTGGCCACAGGGATCATGAACCAGGTTTTGAAGTTATAGCCTTTATCATCTGCCAGAGAGGAAAGCACAGCAAAACTGTTATCTAGGAATTCTGGTTGGATTGCACATTAAGGGATTAAGTTAGGTCTGAGCTCTCCTCCTGAAGACCTTGGGCAAGCAGTGTTTGTGAAACTAAAATTTCAAATATTTAAGGATAATTGTAGAAGCCTATCACAAACTAGAAACCAGTTTTAAAAACCAGTGATAACCAATAAGGGATTAATCGAATTTGGCAAACATCATTGCCATCTTAAAGAACATTCTAGGAACAGTTTTAGAAGAAAAAGGCTAAAGAAAATTGAAAAATGGTAGTGTCCACCCACCCTCAGAACTGGTGGACTGGTCAAATACATCCCATAAAAACTAGGACTGCCCTGAGAATCGGTGAAGTGAAGTGGTCAGCTTATGCTCTCTCAGAATGGTAAAAGCACTTAAAGTTTTAAATATAACCAATATTAATTTATATAAAATTGCTATAGGATCCATATATCTCCACCAGGGGTTAAGAATAGCTGTCATTAACATTATAGAGGAACCCTTAGCTAACATAGAATAAAGTAAGTCCCAGTGCCCTCACAAGGTAGGGATATAGAGCAACCTAGGTAAGAAAGAGACAGTTTAGAATTAGACACCGAACTGAGCTACAAAGTAAAGAGGGAGGAAGCGTTATATCAGTGTTCTTCTCAATATGCAGTAAAATTGCTTCGCCCATAAAGTTCATGTTTACTGTGAACCGATGCGATGTGCGAACGGACATCGGTATATAAGAGACATTAAATAAATAAATAAATAAATAATAATAATAACTAGCAGGAACAATATAAAACACTCATGAATGAGTGTGGTGTGTAACTGTATTATCTGATTTTTCATTTCAATAAGGAAAATCCAGGTAAGGCTCAGAAATAGTTAAAATTAATTGTAAAACTGCTGACCATTGATGAATTCTGTCAGCATTGATAAGAAAAGGATGTGAGTGTGAGGTATGGTTGGAGAATGTGAATGGGCCACCTGATACACTTGAATTGCACATAAGACTCCCTGATGTTTGATAAGGGAAGATTCTCAAAAGCTTGATAGCAGGGAAGAGTCTAGAGTACAAGGCTAGACCCTGAGCCATGAATCTGGATACAATTGAGACTTCTCAACTATTTGTTAAGGTGAAGTTTTGAAGCGTTCGAGAGAGAATAGCTATATGCTCATTGCCAAAGTAAAAATAAAAGCTGCACCCATAAAGAAAGAAAATTTCACCAAACAAGGAAAATACACACCTAATAGCAGGACAAAATGTAAATAAAATAGAAGAGACGACTGAGGGGGGATATGATAGAGGTGTTTAAAATCATGAGAGGTCTAGAACGGGTAGATGTGAATCGGTTATTTACTCTTTCGGATAGTAGAAAGACTAGGGGGCACTCCATGAAGTTAGCATGGGGCACATTTAAAACTAATCGGAGAAAGTTCTTTTTTACTCAACGCACAATTAAACTCTGGAATTTGTTGCCAGAGAATGTGGTTCGTGCAGTTAGTATAGCTGTGTTTAAAAAAGGATTGGATAAGTTCTTGGAGGAGAAGTCCATTACCTGCTATTAAGTTCACTTAGAGAATAGCCACTGCCATTAGCAATAGTAACATGGAATAGACTTAGTTTTTGGGTACTTGCCAGGTTCTTATGGCCTGGATTGGCCACTGTTGGAAACAGGATGCTGGGCTTGATGGACCCTTGGTCTGACCCAGTATGGCATTTTCTTATGTTCTTATGTTCTTATGTAACTTAGGTTAAAGTTAAAGACATCATATTGTTCCTGGCCAGCTTAGATAGGGCATTATAATTATCATTTGTTTTATTAGTTAGCATGATCAGTACACTAAGATGTCGAAGACATTACACGCTAGGGAACACATGTAGTTATCGGAAGATAAAGCGGTGAAAGGAAATTAGATTCTTATTGATTTTGTAAAGTGATAGGCAGTAGATGCCAAGAAGCAAGAAAAAAAAGCCAGTGAAGGGAAGACTACCAATGCACCCCAGCAACAACCCCAAAAAACAACATGCAACTAAAAAGAACAGAACATTTAAGATGTGTGTACACACCATCTTAACATACAGATCTCTTTTATAAAGACAGCGAATTACAGAAAAAGAGAACCCTAACAAAAAAAGAAAAACAGGAAAGAAGAGTAGAAAAGAGAAAATGACAAACAAAGAGGAAAAGACAGAAAACGAAAGAATCACTATGCTTACTTTTAAAGCATACTTGAGACTGTCGCCAGTGAAATTTTCAGTAGTATTCTGAAAAATAAAAATAGAAAACACACAAAGAATCAATTCTTGAGGTTACAAAATAGAATTAGAAAAGCAAAATAAAGTAAAAGTTATTAAAATTGTGTTAATACTTATCTGATATTCTACTGTGGAATGTAGAATGTTGACGTCAAGATAGAATTTTGAAGAGATAGCTCTAGCTTGAAAGAATGTAAAACCTAGTAAAGATTGTATTTATTATTTTTTATTTAACATTGTTTCTATAAGTAAGGCATTGTTACTACATATCAAACATTATTTTTATATATTGAACATTGATACTGCATAGTATCTTAAAAATAAACATTGTTACATTTTTTAAAACATTTCTAGGGATTTATTCCGTGATTTTATTCTTACCTTCCCTCGACCTGGGAGAACGTTCTGGGTGGATTTCAGGCCTCTACTGCCTTTTCTTTGGAAGACCCAAAAGGGAGGAAAGCATTGTAACTGTCACCAGTGTAACATCGTAAAGTTCTATGGTAGCTTAGTGACTGCACTATTTTAATAACAACTTTAATAGAGGGAAGGAATCTTCAACACAGGGCGGCGATTTACAAAAGCGAGGTAGTGGCGGCAGCTGCGGTACTAGTCTGGGGGCTGGAGGCAAGGTCACCGGGCACATGCATACCTGGGAGCAAGGATGTAAGTAGCGGGATGGTGGCATTCCAGCTGCAAAGATCTGCTGCTGGCGTCCTGACCCGCACTTTCGAGTCAATGGCATCAAGGGTAAGAGAGGCAGCTCATGGAGCCATCCTGAGAGCCACTGAGTGTGAAAAATGTTTTTCTGAATATGCCCCCCCCCCCAAATAGATAACGTGAAGCTTTTCTGGCAGCTCTGCTAGCTGATCTTTTAAATGCTTCTTCAAAGTCAGGAGTAGTTCCAGAGGACTAGAGACAGGACTGAATCAGGACAAGTGAAAAGAGAGACACCTTCATTGGCACAAAAATGTTCTAGGATGTATGACATTTTGAGCAAAAACTGAAGAGGGTGGGGTAAGACAGGCAGGGGTAACATTTTTAGAAATGAAAGGTCATCATATAATCTTATTATTAGTAATGACATGCAAAGCCCTGAGTTCACTTTCCAAGGACAGTGGGTACAAGAGAGAGAATGATTAAAGGCAGGTATTTGTATAATAGCAATATTTAATGAGATTGCTACTTGTAATTTAATGAGATTGTTACTTGTAAGGGCCCTGCCCAAAAGTTTTTTGTTTGATGTAAACCGATACGATGTGCGAACGGCTATCGGTATAGAAGAGACTTTAAATAAATAAATAAATAAATAAATAAATAAATAAATAAATTGCAAGCATATAGAAGGAAAGAAGGGAGATGTCTTCACTCAGAGGTGATAAAGGCCAGGGTCTGTAAAGGTTTGAAATGGTTTTTTTTCTATGCCTGTCTTCTTGTTTACTGATGCTCTTTATGGTTTTAGCCTTTATTGACAAAAGCTGTAAATAGGTCATTCATTATCTTTTTATATTGTTTGAGATGACTGCATCAGTCTTCAGCCTGAGTGATATTCAAGTCAATCAACCTTTAGAATTTGCTCAGTGTCTTATCAAAGAAATGTCTTGCTTCCCACTTAGATAACTTCTTTCTTGTCCAATAATTTATAGAAGTATCTGTTCGAGCCTGATTAGATTAAGTTAGTATATGTGTACTGTATATCATGCTGTACATTTAGGATGAACTTGTTATGGTTGCTGCTCACAGGATGGTCCTGCGAGTGGCTGTACTTACTCCAAGGCCAACATACCTTACCATAGTGGGACGCCATCGAGCAACACAATTCGGCAGGATGCCGCTAGGATCGCCACCTCCGGACCTTCCCCTAGGCACGGGCATGTCCGAAATCAGCGGTCTTAAAGGGCTCGCAGCGGGAAACGTCTGCAGCATCCTTGGATGACATCAGGATTCTTCACCCTATAAAAGTGCCTTCCCAACCATCCCTTGCTGCCTCAGCAAACAAGTTCTTCACCTTGCAGTTGTCTTCAGCCTGCCTTCATCTTCAGCCTCAGCCTCAGCCTCAGCCACAGTCTTCAGTCTGTCTTCATCTTCAGATTCAACTTTGCATCACTTTTAGGTTAGCCTGTCTATCAGCTTTGTCCATAGTTTCAGATTTCTGGACCTCCTCTTAGTCAGGCCCATGCAAAGAACTGTTCGCCCACTGTTGGCGCAGACCTTAGGGCTCTGCCCTCAAGGTTGTGTCATTTGCACCATGGCAAGAGGGGCTCGCACTTACGTCACTTGCAACACAACTTGATTTACATTATGGATATGTACAAAACTGACAGTTATTTATAATCAAAATTCACAGCATTTCATCTGCTGTGATCATGTACACAGCTGGTGTGAGCCTTTACACTCCTCAATTGTATAAAAATGTGTTTGAGGTGATTCTAGTGAAACTGTATTTCGGTGTGAAAAATATCATCAAATACTTGTAAAACACAGTTAAAATGTGAAGAAAAGATTATTTTATTTGTATTGTAAGTAATTATTAAGTTTTCTTTCAGTTATAGGGCCTAACACATAGTTGCATATTTTTGCACTGGTAGCAGTTCTAGGGTGTTAGCTATGCCCGGTTGGCTGTCACAAATTGTACCACCAAAGCTTTGAAATAAATAGACAAAATGCATCAAAAATATTTGTTTTCTTTCAATTGTGGACTCTAAAATGTAGCGGCATAAAAACCTGCTGGAGGTTCAACTAGGTAGTAAAAAAAAGTTGACCTATCTAGTAGGGATGTGCAGATGGACCACATACATTGCATTTGGTATTTGTATTCGTCGGGGGGCAGATACATTGCATTCGGCAAGGGGGGCCCCCGATACGTTCATGCGTTCATTCTTATTCGTTTCCCGGCTAAAATTTAATTAACTACAACCCCCCACCCTCCTGACCCCCCCAAAACTTGCCAAAAGTCCCTGGTGGTCCAGTGGGGGTCCAGGAGCGATCTCCTGCACTCGGGCCATCGGCTACCAGTAATCAAAATGGCACCGATAGCCTTTGACCTTACTATGTCACAGGGGCTACTGGTGCCATTGGTCGGCCCCTGTCACATGATAGGAGCAATGGATGGCTGGCGCCATCTTGTACTCCTACCATGTGACAGGGGCTTCCGGTGCCATTGGTCGGCCCCTGTCACATGGTAGGAACAATGGATGACCAGCGCCATCTTGTGCTCCTACCATGTGACAGGGGTCAGGAAGGTCCCCCAAGACTTGCCAAAAGTCCCTGGTGGTCCAGCGGGGGTCCAAGAGCGATCTCCTGCACTTGAGCCATTGGCTGCCAGTAATCAAAATGGCGCCGATAGCCTTTGCCCTTACTATGTCACAGGGGCTACTGGTGCCATTGGTCAGCCCCTGTCACATGGTAGGAGCAATGGACGGCTGGCACCATCAGTTATTGAAAAACTTGCTTCATTATATAGGATATTGACTGATGATTAAATATAAGGCCAATCATCTAGCAAATCTGCTTATAGGATGAAGCCTATTATGACTGGTCAAAATTTACCCTAAGTGTCTATCTAATATATCTATAGTACTGGTGATATTTTGATTTTGACAGACTAGAGAGGCCAACATGATCTTTTTCTGCATTATGTTTCTAAGTTTCTATGACCATTAAGCTCTTGATTTGATCTTTAACTGTCAGAGAAATACCATTCAAAACAAACGGCCCATTTGATAACAATAATTGTGACTTCCCAACCACCAGCACTTCAGATATTTTAGGGTTCAGCATAAGTTTATTTGCAGTCATCCACAGGTTATGGTAATCATTAACTACGCCATATATCTGCAAAGATATGAAATTGCATGCCTGATGATCTAATAATATCAGCTACTGCAATGCTTTCAAATACAAATTAAATGCTAATGTGGATAGTATGGACCCCTGTGGAACCTCAAAGATTCCTCAAGGATGACGGTGATTAATAATTTCTATGTATTTCTGAGGAGAAAAGAATAAAGTAAATTTCTTTAGTTAAGGCTAGTTGAATCCTTCACACAGGGACCTCATTGTATACCATCTATACCAAATCTTAGCAAGGCAACCACTACTACTGATGTATGAAAGGAAGGAAAAAGAAAAAAAATCATACTGGCAGCAGGTGGCAGAGGATAAAAACACTTAACTTTAGCAGTAGGGCTAACGGATGGTGGTAACAATAGCTCATACCCTTCTTGTTTGCTGAAATGCTAGAAATGAACTACTTCAAGCCCTGTAGAATAGAGAGAAACACCTTATGGAAAATGAATGACTCATTTCCTGGAATATTGCATCTAGGCAGCTGGAGATAAGAGGGGTTTCAGAGCCTTGAACAAACGCCAATTTAAATAAAATATTTAAGCACACAATGGAAACCATATCAGGACTGTAATCCCCTGAAAAGTCTGAATCAATTGCTTATTTGGACTCTTAGGGGTAAATTTTCAAAGACTTACATGTGGGCTGTGCTTATAAAATTGGCGTAGATGCGTATAGGCAACCTCTGTGCACAGAAAGTACATTTTCAGAAGGGCGGGAGTACCCATCTATTGTCGTTGGCATGGGGGAAAGAATACACGTACATAGTGGGCATCTTAAGAATGTTCCGGAGGGGTGGGGCTAGAGTGTAGAGTTTGGAAGTACATGCACATTTACATATTTTATAAATGGGATTATGCATATATATCATCAAACATGCACACATGCTTTCAAATGTGCTAATCAAGTCAGGGATATGAAATCTGATTTCTCTTTTGTCTGCAGCTTTTGGGAGGGGAGGGGGTCTGGAGCAAGTGGTGGAGGGTGTGGGTGAACTGGTGGAGAGTGTTTGTTAACTGGCAAAGGTCTGGATCAACCAGTGAAGGTCTCAGTGAACGGGTGCTTAGAAGTACATGCACAGATATTGCCATAAACAAGATATGCACACACATCCGCCAGCTTTATAAAATACCTGCCTTTACATATAAACTGGGGGTTATTATGGCGCATGTTACAATTATTTAACATGTAAAATATATGTGCATACTTTCATAAAATATTTGTGAAAGCTATATGCACCACTGCATTATAAATTTGTGCGTACACTGACATATATGTTTGTGTACATTTGAGGTAGGGATGCATGATATTTTATTAACTGTGTGGCTCTTGCTGCACAGTTTATAAAATAAAAGCATAAATCTAGATGTGCCATCTTATGCTTGTATTTATTTGATTTATTGTATGTGTTAAGTTATGCATACTGTTGAAAATTACCCTCTTCTAGACAATTCCTGATGCATAGATTGAACACAGTAACATCATAAATGATGGCAGATAAGAACCAACTGGCTAATTTTTAACTACATTTGACTGCAAATTTGTACTTAATGTTGCACTTAGTTAAATTCGTACTTAATGTTGCACTTAGTTAAATTCGTAGCAAAAAATGAACTAAAATTTTCACAATCATTGTTTCATAAGAAAATGCTTACTTGATTTAAGGGGCCAAGAAAGGAAAAGATACTAGTTACCTGTAGCAGGTGTTCTCTGAGGACAGCAAGATGTAAGTCCTCTCAGAGCCCACTGACCTCCCTTAGGCTCCGATGTAATAAACTGCGCTAAAGCTTCCGTGAGTTTTTGCACATACCTGCGCAAGTCTCCGTGCGTCCTTCCTGTGCTAGTCTTACGCGTGTGTGTAAAGTGGTCAGCATGGGAAAAACATGCACATAAACCTGCTTAAAAACCCATGGCTGGTTTTGTGCGAGGGCATGCAAAGGAGGGTAACAAACTATTCATGAGCAATGCAGGGAGCTACAATTTGGTTAGTGTGTTTTTTTGCATGTGGGTTTTTTAGCGCCTGGGTCAAGGCAGGAGTTAAGTAAAAGCGCGTGTCTGGAGGCCGGTTTCCTCTATTGCTGGCATTAGTGTGGTTGTGTGTTCGTGCAGCTCTGGGTTAATCATGGATTATTGTCACTTTTTCAGGATGCTATAGTACATTTTGCGGGTTGATTGAAGAAATCTCTGCTGCATTTCCCATGCTTACCAACATCCACTGGTACAGCCACCATACAATCAGAGACAGAACATGAAGGAGTTAGATATTGTTCTACCCACCTTCAGTCCCACTCCCAGACCACTATCTTCTTTACTGTTTTATGTAAGAGAAAGGATTTTACCCCATGAATCACTCGCAGGTCACATTAATGAGGGTTTCAGCACAGGTTTCTGTGTGGCTTATTACATATTGTTTTGACCACGTGCATTTGCGTGCATATTTTACTTTTGCATGGATTTTCTGCATGCATCTCATTTGCATACCCATCCTTTATTACATCCCTGCTTTTGCTAAATAAAATATGTGCAGACAACCACAGGTCTTATTATATTGGCCCCCTTAGTATTTCGCTTCATTAAAGAATGGAGAGGGTTCCCATGCGAAACCCATGATGTCTCTTGGTGAAACACTGGCCACATTGGCTTGTTTGTTGATTCCAATCAGGTCTCTGAGCCCAGGGATTTTTTCCAGTTAGATTGCTTGCTTAACAGACAAGTATTTATTCCTGGATTGATGAATTATGCCCCTTTTTGCATTTAAACCCCCCCCCACAATATATTATTTAAAAATTCACTTCTATCACTAGAAAGAAAATTTCACATTGTAAATTTGAAAGATATTAATTTGTTCATTACTAGATATGGAGGCTTGTTTTTTTTAAACCTATGATTGAACTCCATATAGCTGATGGATTTTGCAAATGTTCGAGCTATGAACTGATGTTTTTTTTCCTCCACTTATACACCAACTTACTGGTAAACAATATCTTAATTTTGATAAGGATTCTCTTGTCATCTATACCCACTCATACCTGTTTTCTGCTCCCCTGGAAATCAAATCTTCTTCAACGTCCTTCCCTCAGCACTGACAAACAGCACCCATGTGTCATGCTTATTTGTATACTCATTCATAGGAAGCAGGAAAAGTTAAGAGGAAATGAAAACTGAGCATGCTCAGTTTTGCTTGTCCATACTATTTAGCTTCATCTCAGAAATCATATGCTCACGCTACTGCATTTTCAGGATCTTATTTATTATAAATGCATGATTACACTAGCAGGGACATCTTTACTGTGTATATACTAAATCTTATTACTTCACTCATTAAGTGGCATTTTAAAGTGCACCTTAAAATGTTTTGCATAAGTCACTTTGTGTGCCTACATGCACCCATTGTAGTACTCCTGTGTGTGTAATGAATGCATCACTGGATCAGTTAAAATAAATATAAACCAATGTTAATCTTTTGCTTTTAAACAAAATCCTCTTTGAGACTGGAAATTATTACAGAATTGTCTCGCAATCAATCATAGCAGACAACATATGTGATTGATTTCAAATCTCATTCGAGACCTTAAGTCCATACAGGTTGCATACAATCAATTGTAGGACACCCAAAATGAAGACGCATTATCGACGTGCATTTTGTTCTTCCTTAGACCTTGAAAGGGAGTTTGCAGGCTCCTTTCCCTGCCCTTATCAATCAGAATTTCCGTGTTCCCTTTCTTGCTTTGACCAACGTCCTTCAGATCGATGATAACACTGTTCCTAACAGAGAAATTGCTGCTGAAAAAATTGCATCCAAAACAAGTATTTGCTTTGCATTAGCAAAAGTGCATAAGCATCTGTGGTTTGCAGAATGTCAGGTGAGGGGTTCTGATAACGTTAGAGTTTTATCAGTCTTTTCCCTAGTGCAAGACAGAAGCTATCCTATTAAATTTGCTCTCTTTCCAACCTGACTGAGTCGCATAGTGTAGATACTTTATCATACAGCAGTTCCTGGCTCACAGGCTACAGATCATGTTATCATCTTACAAATATAGCTTATTAGTGCAGCTAAAAGACTAGTCACGCTGGGAGGCTTAAACTCTTCTGGCTCTGTGTGAGCTGTGTTCCAGTTGTAAACAACCTCAGACCCTTCAGCTAACTGCCGTGTGCTCTGTATCTGGGAACTCTGGACAGACACTAGGTATTCATTAGTATTTGGTAAGTGATAACTTTTGTTGTTCCAAGTAAACATCTTCATGGCTCAAAAAAAAAATAAATAGTGAGCTGGCATTGATTTTAGTCTTTGAAGCTTTATTAACAAATTAGTGTTAATGAAGTGTACAAGAACTAAGACACCACACTAACACATCTTTAATTAGAATGACATGGTTCTGCTTTGAGGGGCAACAGTAGGTTTTCATTAAATTCTGAAAGCATGTTCACTGTAGCTATTTGTTTCCTGCCGAACATCATTGTAAATCACTCCTGCTATTACACCTGAAAGACATATTCGAGTATGAAAATGAGTTTTGGGCTGGGAGATGGGGCATAAGTCTTTGTTATCTGTCAAGTGTGAGACTCAAGTTGAAAAAGGAGTTACTATATCGGGCTTAGACATTTATGATAAAAGCTCTATCATTACTGTACTTAGCATAATGTGAAAGTGGGACAAAGTGTGACAGAAGATGGTAGAGGTCATGAAACTGAAGATTGAGGTGTATGCATATAAAAGGTACTACTGCACCTTCATGAATCAGAATATTTTTAATAAAGATATATATATATATATTTAAATTTGGACAACTGTATTTTCCTTTGTTTTTTAATTAACTAAAATAATAATTTGGAGCCATATTGTACCTTCAAAACAAAATCTCGTTTAATAGTTTAGAAACATGCATGCAGCCATCTCTGGGGTGCCTGGTCTGCTACTTGGATTTCAAAGCAGGAATGAGAGAGATTATTACAGTTGGGTAGATAATGGCACAGAGAGATAAAGGGACTTACCCAGGGTCACACAACCAAGCAGTGGTAAAGAGGAGACTAAGTTTGCATTCCAAGGTTTCTCCTGACTCATAATTTAGTGCTCTAACAACTGGAGCACACCCCTTCCTGCAAAGAACAGTGTTTTGAAATTGCGCTTCTACTTAAAGAAACAGTTACCCACCAAGCAACTTGCATGCTTCAAATCTTGTTTGTCCTCTTTTGGTCTGATTCCTGAATTTCCCTACCTTTTGCGCTCCTATATTTTTATTCTTGCCTGCCTATATTTTTATTCATATATATTTGTGGTTTTTAGGAGCAAAAGATATAGAACTCCAGTCACAATTTAATTATAAATAAAACAACGATATACTTGCCAGCAATTTAATATATTAACATTAACCAATAACAATACTTGAGCATTCACAATCCTATTGGGGGCACTTTTCAGTAGTTACAAAGTACATGTGCAGTTTTAACCTGCTTATGTTGCAGTTCGTATTCAAAGGAAAACAACCCTGCTAGTATCTCTTTGAAAATGAGCTGGTGTGAAGTACTTTTGTAGAAAGGGTGCCCTTACTTTGCAACTGATATTTGTGTGGTCAGGTGATTGGGAGAGGCGGCAACCCTGGGTTTGTCAATAGGCGCCCATTATATCTGTGCCTAGGATGGCAAACATTGACAGGCAACAGTATGGCTGAGGTTTGCTGCCTTAGAGCTCTTCTGAATCCCCTTCTGCAACCCCTGTAACAGACCCTTACTGGAGAGGGGAGGGGGAGGGAGGGTTAAGAGCACCAAAAATGTCTTGGGGGGTGGCAAAATTCTAAATCCATCCCTGAGGGGGGAGGGGGGCAAAATGGGAATGCATACATCATCTGAAAATCAAATGTGCACACATTGGAGTGGATTTTAAAAGGGTTCCGCGCGTAATATACACGCGTAATTACCCTTTAAAACCCCTCCTGCGCGCGCCCAGCCTATTTTGCATAGGCTTGGCAACGCGCGCAAGCCCCGGGACGCGCATATGTCCTGGGGCTTGAAAAAATGGGTGGCGCATGGGCGGGGAGGGGCAGGGCATGGGCGTGGCCAGGGGCCTCGCCACTGCTGCTGGGCCCGGGGATCGCGTGCCGGCACTTGGCAGGCATAAATAATAAAAGAAAGATAGGGGGCAGGGATTTAGATAGGGCTGGGGGGAGGGTTAGATAGGGGAAGGGAGGGGAAGGTGGGGTGGCAGAAGGAAAGTTCCCTCTGAGGCTGCTCCGAAATCGGAGCGGCCTCGGAGGGAACGGGGAAAGCCATCGGGGCTCCCCTAGGGCTCGGCACGTGCAAGATGCACAAGTGTGCACCCCCTTGCGTGCGCCGACCCCGGATTTTATAACATGCGCACGGCTGGGCGCACATGTTATAAAATCGGGTGTAGATTTGTCCGCACCGGGTTGTGCGCACAAATCTACACCCGCGCGTAGGTTACAAAATCTGGCCCATTGTTTTTCCTTCCCCGGCCAAAACACATCCCCAGCATTCACCAAGCTGAAAGCACACCTGCCATGGCAGCCGACATACACTGTTAATTGGACAGAGGAGAGCAATTTTTAGCCAGGCCACTTTAATTAAATAGTTGATGTGGATGGGATTTCCTAGATTGCAGGCAGTGGGCTCTTTCTGACATCTTGTTTCTATGTTTAACCAGGTAACTGGCTTTGAAAGCTGCCCTCTATCTCAGGGGTTCTCATCCCAGTACTTGGGCACATCTAGCCAAGTTTTTCAGGATATCTACAATGAAAATGCATGAGATAGATTTGCATACAGTGGAGGCAGTGCATGCAAATCTCTCTCATGCAGGTTTATTGTGGGTATCCAGAAAACCTGACTGACTAGGACTGGATTGAGAACCTTGAATTTATAATCACATTAAATTGTGATACAGTTGTCATTTAACAATAATTTGTGAATAGGAAGTTAAAGTTGCACCAGGATGTTTTGAATATAAATCTTGGGAATCCCATCTTGGATATGAGTCAAGCCATAGAGCACTTCACATTGATTATTTGGCACTTTTTTTTGTGTTTATTCCCTGGAGTTATTTAAATGCTTCCCTTCTGTCCTCCAGGGTATACATGTTTAGATCTTTAAGGAAACACAGAGGATTTCAGAATAAAAGTTCCATTTGGTCTACCCAGTTTTCCCATTTGTACCTGCCTATTATAGAATCACATTTATTCCTTGATCTGTGGTCTCCATCCTTCTGCCACTGTGCACCTAGCCCATGTTCGCTTGAACTCTACCATTGTTTTGGGTCCTATAACCTCCGCTAGAAGTCTTTTGCCTTTAGACCAGTGGTTCTCAACCCTGTCCTGGGGACCCCCCCAGCCAGTCGGGTTTTCAGGATTTCCACAATGAATACGCATGAGAGAAAATTTGCATAACATGCAAATTTTCTCTCATGCATATTCATTGTGGAAATCCTGAAAACCCGACTGGCTGGGGGATCCCCAGAACAGGGTTGAGAACCACTGCTTTAGACTATCTCCTTCTCCTTCTAATGTGAACACTGAGCAAAAGAATTTTAGGTATTTATTTTTCTGATCACCCTCCTCACTAAACCTATCCAGGTTTAGTGGTATGTGTGTTTAAATCATGAGTATGGGAGCTGATGTGCCTGTATGCAGGGTAAATCCCAGTAGTATGTACTTGTGAGAATGCCTGGGAGAAAGAAGTATGACTAGGTGGGAGACATATAGTGAGTGTGAGCAAGATCGGGCGACCATGGAAAGGACCACAAAATTGGGCTCTTGCCGCAGAATTGGCCAATCCTGGCCAAACTACTGTGGGAGACTGGGGACCTTTTATTAAAAAAAAAAAAAAAAAAAAAAAAAAAGCTTTGGTGGCAGTGGACTGTGCATATCCTCTCTCTCCTGCCCGCCCTGGAAGAGTAACATTGGTGGAAGTGGACGGTGCTATCCAGTCTCCCTCCCGGCCCCACCCATATCCCCTTTCTCACCGGCTCCTATGACTGCAAACAGATGGAGGAGGGAGGTCTTTCAGCTTCTCCTGAATGTTCTCCCTCATCCCCTGCTGGAGTCTGAATGGCTGCTTTGAACCACATGGTGTGGAAGGGGGGAACTAGGGTGAGTGAGGGGTTCATTGCGGGGAGAGATCCTTGATTCTCCATCCTCTCCTCTCCTCCCTCTCCCTCTGTCCTTCTCCATCCCTTATCTCTCTTCCCCTCCAGTCTAAGATTCCTTCTTCATTTCCCTCCTCTGCATTCTTCCTCTTTCCTCCCCAGCCCCAACCATTAAGATCCCTTTTCCTTTATTAATGAATCAATCAATAAAATAAATTAACTGGACACAGAAATGTCAGAAAATGATTTTATTTGTCTAAAGTAAAAAAAAAAAAGCATTATGTAAAATTATGCAAATTTGCCACAGAATTACTGCAGAATATTGAAAATCTGCCACAGGAAACTAGGGCCTCTGGCTGAGATGCTTGCCCTCTGATAGAGACGGTCAATGCTGATTTTCAACAGAAAAATGCCATAAGATGCTGCAGCAATTGTGGGTATTTGATTTGAAAAGCAGCAAGAAACAGAATTAAAATGGCACTTTTTGCCATTTTTCTGATTTCATTGCAATTAAAATAGAGCTATAGGAAAGAGTATAACATGGACAGGATCCTATGATTTTGCAGGGGAGGAAATGAAAACAAAGAAGAAATCCAGTGTTCCTCTTATAGGATAGAATGGGAACTCTTCAGGGTAATGAGAGAATATGTATTCAGGGTAGAGGAGGGCTTCAGGAGGTGAATAAAAGCGGTATATCTGAAAGGGGGGAAGTGATGCCTTAGTTGTGGATGGGACCATAGACAGAACAGAACTCTATAGGCTTCACTTCCTGCTTGCTACAAATATCTTTTCTTCTGCAAATTCCAAATACCTTTTGGAGAATTTGAAAACAGCCTGAATAACGACCAAATATCTCTTTTTATGACAGGAGACACTGAGGAAAACCTGATACTTGCCTTTAGTGATGAACGCACCCTTTAGTTTTTAGGACAGCCACAATGAATATGCATGGTATATACTGCATTAGGTCTGCAATGCATGCAGATATATCTTGTGCACATTCATTGTGGATCTCCGGAATACCAAACCTTCAGGCCTGGAATTGGTAAACATTGATTATATGGCACTTTTTTGTGTTATTCAGAAGGAATGCACAGGAGGTGAGCCCTTTTCAATGGAAAGGAGGCTCTGGAAAGAGGGGTCATGGGACGAGAGAGAAATTGGATAGATTCAGGATCCATCGAAGGAAATATTTCTTTTACAGAAAGAGCAGTGGACATATGGAACAGCTTTCTTATGAAGGTGATGTTGATGAGGACTGTATCAGAATTCAAGAAAGCATGGGACAAGCACAGAAGATCTCTGAAAGATAGGAAAGGACAGTAAAGCAGAGCAGGAGATGTGGATTGGCAGTATGGTCCTTATCTGCTGCCATGTTCCTTGTTTCTAAGTTTCTAAGATCCTGCACCAGGTTTGCCAGTTCATCTCTGACCGACCATGATTCCTCTGCTATGTAGTAGTGCTATTTCCGCAAGGATTTACTTAGTTTAAGCAGCCTGTGATAATTCAGCAGCTGACATTCAGCACCAAGCCAATTTCTATTGCATGGGCAGCACTTTTCCTTATGGGCAAGTGTACTTAGTACTGAAGAAACATAAGGCAAGCACAGTAGTTCAGATCTTTGCTGGGCGAAGTCCCCATTTTGAGTTTGCAAGCTTACGGATGATGTTGTTTCAGGTGGTGACCTTAGTCCTAATATTTTATATTTGCACCTTGAAGGAAAGTGGTGCAGGGTCTCTCAGAAGCAGACTAGATTTGCGCAGTAGATAAAATGTGCGCCATTCCAACTGATGTTTAATTCTTTATTTGCATTGTGATTGTGTAGATGGGGGAGGCTGACATGCTTTCTATGGATTTCGTTGAAGTTGATTAACAATATTGAGGCCGATATTCAGCTGGCTGTCTGCGGGTGAAGTTAACTGGACAACTTTGTCTGGTTAACTTTATCTGGATAGTCAGCTGAAAAGCTTAGGCTGCATACCCGGTTTAAATGTAACTGGACAAAGCTGTCTGGTTCACTCTAGATCTGCTATTTGGTTGACCAGCATTGCCATGTTAACTTTGGCCATCCAGCACTGAATATCAGTGCCAACTGACCACAGTTAAACTATTTATTTATTTAGGTTTTTTTTATATACCGGTCTTCTTGCATTAGATGCAAATCAAATCGGTTTACATTGAACAATTAAACTTGCTTGAAAAAGCATTACATGTAACAAAGAACATCCAAACATGAAAAAACCTGTAGGAACAATAATAAAACATGGAGTTTGAATTATTCATCTTAACCAGATGCCTTACAGAAAAACCAAAGAGGGATTTAAAAAAAAAAAAAAATTAAAAATTAAATAACATATGGAAGTATCAAAGGAGCACTGAGAGGATAAATTATGAGAGAGGATGAGGGCTTGAGAGGGAAGTTGGAAAAGAAGAACAGAGGGACCAGAAAAAGGTAGAAACGAAAGTATTAGAGGGAGGAAATAATACAAAAGAACAAACAAATCAAATTTGACATGGTAAGTCTACAGTAAGAAATCAGGGAAATGCTAGATTAAATAGCCAAGTTTTCAGTTTTTTCTTGAAGGACTGATGGCAGGGATCCTGTCTAAGGTCTGGTGGAAGTGAGTTTCAATAAGAAGGACCTGCCGTGGAAAGAGCTCTTTTTCTTAGTGGAGTTTTGGCTTGAGGGACAAAAAGGGAGCCTTGATAAGCTTTTCTTATTGTTCTTATTATTATTTTCTGCATCCCGGGAACACCCCCAGCGCTAGAGCTTTTTGGCTAGCTAAAGTTTTTCCTGGCAATGATTTTGCCTGGAAAGAGTTTAGCTGGTGAGCATGGAGATGTGTGTGTTGGTGAGGATGTGGGGGGGGGGGGGGGGGCGGGGGGAGAATTTTAAACATCAGGGTTTGTCCAGCTAATTCCTAAAGTTAGCCAGACAAACCCTTTGAATGTTAGGGATGTGAATCGTTTTCCATATCGTCTTAACGATAGAAATCGTGTGGCAGGGCAAGAAAATCGTCTTAGGCACGATTTTTTAGTTAAAAAATCGTTAAAAATCGTTTTTTCCGATTAGTGCGCACTAACTCGAGTTAGTGCGCACTAACGGGAGTTAGTGCGCATTAACTGAAAATGATACAATTTGACACTTTTCAGGTCAGTTAAGGTCAGTTTAGGAATGAATATGTATTCCTATTGGCTGCCCTCTTATTTATTCATGTTACCAAGTTTCCTACTGACAGTATATGGGGGATGGGAAATGGAAACAGTTGGTAGCTTGACAAAACAAGTAATGTGATCAGTCAATGTGACTAGAACTTGTGCCCTAACCCTGATACCAGGGGTATTGTGATCTTCCTGCACACAGTGCCCTATCCCTATTAATACCAGGAGTGTTGTGATCTTCCTGCACACAGTGCCCTATCCCTAATACCAGGGGTGTTGTTATCTTCCTGCACACAGTGCCCTATTCCTGATACTGGGGGTGTTGTGATCTTCCTGCACACAGTGCCCTATTCCTGATACCGGGGGTGTTGTGATCTTCTTGCACACATCCCGGTATCAGGGATAGGGCACTGCGTGCAGGAAGATCACAACACTCCTGGTATTAATAGGGATAGGGCACTGCATGCAGGAAGATCACAACACTCCTGGTATTAATAGGGATAGGGCACTGCATGCAGGAAGATCACAACACCCCTGGTATCAGGGATAGGGCACTGTGTGCAGGAAGATCACAATACCCCGGAGGAGTGAGGGTCAGGCAGCTCCCCCCTGTCTGTGAAGCCAGCCTCTCACTAGTAATGCAGGGAGGGAGCTGTCTCAGACTTCACCATCCTCCCCCCCCCCCTCACCCACACACCATTCACTAGCTGGGACATGGGGGAAGTCAGGAGTGAGGGTCAGGCAGCTCCCCCCTGTCTGTGAAGCCAGCCTCTCACTAGTAATGCAGGGAGGGAGCTGTCTCAGACTTCACCATCCTCCCCCCCCCCCTCACCCACACACCATTCACTAGCTGGGACATGGGGGAAGTCAGGAGTGAGGGTCAGGCAGCTCCCCCCTGTCTGTGAAGCCAGCCTCTCACTAGTAATGCAGGGAGGGAGCTGTCTCAGACTTCACCATCCTCCCCTCCCCCCTCACCCACACACCATTCACTAGCTGGGACATGGGGGAAGTCAGGAGTGAGGGTCAGGCAGCTCCCCCCTGTCTGTGAAGCCAGCCTCTCACTAGTAATGCAGGGAGGGAGCTGTCTCAGACTTCACCATCCTCCCCCCCCCCCCCTCACCCACACACCATTCACTAGCTGGGACATGGGGGAAGTCAGGAGTGAGGGTCAGGCAGCTCCCCCCTGTCTGTGAAGCCAGCCTCTCACTAGTAATGCAGGGAGGGAGCTGTCTCAGACTTCACCATCCTCCCCCCCCCCCCTCACCCACACACCATTCACTAGCTGGGACATGGGGGAAGTCAGGAGTGAGGGTCAGGCAGCTCCTCCCTGTCTGTGAAGCCAGCCTCTCACTAGTAATGCAGGGAGGGAGCTGTCTCAGACTTCACCATCCTCCCCCCCCCCCTCACCCACACACCATTCACTAGCTGGGACATGGGATAAGTCAGGAGTGAGGGTCAGGCAGCTCCCCCCTGTCTGTGAAGCCAGCCTCTCACTAGTAATGCAGGGAGGGAGCTGTCTCAGACTGGTATCAGGGTTAGGGCACTGTGTGCAGGAAGATCACAACACTCCTGGTATTAATAGGGATAGGGCACTGTAAGAGATGACTGTAGTAGATTGAATAAAGATCTGATGTTTCTGCTCTCCTCACACCAAACAAAAACAACACACAAGCAGAGAAGCCCTTCTTACAAAGCTGAGCTAGTGAGTTAAGTAGGAGGAAAAGTAAACATACTTGTGCCAGTGTGGCTACTTAAAAAATACACTTGCCAACAATCAATTACATATATTTGAACTGTGTACAGTTCCAGCCAGGACCACCTTTCTAAAATGCACAGTGATTGGCAAATTCAACATGCACTAGCATTACAGGTGCCTGCTAACAAAAATAATAAACAAACAAGTTCTAGTCACGTGAGTGCTGATCATTACATTACTTTTTTTGTCAAGCTTCCAACTGTTTCCATTTCACATCCCCCCAACCATTACCTCAGTATTAGCCTTGGTAACATCAATAGATAAGAGCACAGCCAGCCAATAGGAATACATACATACATATTCATTCCTAAGTGACCTTTACTGACCTGGGAAGTGTGAACACTTTGTTTCATTTTCTGTTGGTGTTCGTTAGTTTCCAGTTCCATTTCCCATCCCCCCAACCATCACCTCAGTGGTAACCTTGGTAACATCAATAGATAAGAGGGCAGCCAGCCAATAGGAACACATATTCATTCCTAACTGACCTTCAGTGACCTGGAAAGTGTTTATTTGTATCATTTTCAGTTAGTGCGCACTAAATCGAGTTAGTGCGCACTAACGGGGAGTTAGTGCGCACTAACTCGAGTTAGTGCGCACTAACACGATTTAACGATTTTTAACGATAAATCGTTAGAATTTCTATTGTATCGTGTTCTATAACGATTTAAGACGATATAAACATTATCGGACGATAATTTTAATCGTTGAAAAACGATTCACATCCCTATTGAATGTCGACTCCACAGTGGTCACTCAGCCTGGCTAATCAATATATGTTTGACTTCTGCTTGCAACTCTAATTGCCAGGTCATTGGTATAAGTAAAGCTCTATGTACTGAAATGAGTTGGTTGATAATTCATGGAGATATGAAAAAAGGAGTAGTGCAAAAACATCTCCTTGTGGTAGGCCATTCCATCGTAGGTGCCAATATCTGCGTTTAGCATGATAATTCCTATTTTTAAAACAGGTAGGAGGTAGTCTCAACTTTTACAATAATTATGAATTGTGTTTATGTGCAAATTTCTTGAATACTAAGGGTCATCTCTGTCACTGACTATGAAATACTAGGAATGAAAAGTTATCACTGGGATAGGTCCCTCAGCACAAAACGTTTGTTCACCAGTGATAGTAGAAATCTCTTTAGTCATATCTATGAAACTCTTTACATATGCAATATATAAGAATATTATTATTATCATTAATATTATATATGTTCCAAGCGTCATTGATTGCAGTGCGTTTTGTGAAGTACATCCTGAGAGGGCAGGTTCTCATTATCTGTCAAACTAATAAATCATAAGCCAAGCTGTCACAATACCAGTATAGCAATGTAATACATCATTGGAGCAAGATGTACTGATGATGTATAGTAGTGCTCAGAAAAAGGTGTTCAGGTCCACATTTAATATAGTTGCAGGGCAAAAGTCTGCAATAATACATAATTTTCAGATTTTTCCCATAGGTCTAAAAATTGGACACGGGGAAAAAAGACTGATTTTGTACTTGGCTACCAGTACTGCTTCTCCAGTGGCAAAGAAAAATGCTTCCGAAAGATATGTTATGCTACCTAAACCATTATTTACCTCCATTACATAATAAAAGGCCAGATGTGCTAAAGGGGTTTTTTTTTTTTTCATTTTTTTGTCTGTGGGGAAAATATCTAGTACATGTGGCCTAAAATGATGTTACAGGTGAAATGAATGAGTATTTACTTCTGAGACAAGGATAATACCTGGCATTTCTTTTATGTTCATGCAGGAGTATGGATGTCAAAATTCAAGCAGTCTGTCCACATTACCAAAATGAAGAGGGCAAATATAAGAATTTCTCTTTAATTTTTATTGCATGAAGAAGGACTTGCAATTCTGAAGAAAAAAAAACATTACAGGTCACGTTTTAGGCAATAGCATCTCTAGACATAAGTATTGTGGATGGTAACAGAGGGCAAGTTAAGTTTGGAGGGGGACATGCCAAAATGTCTGTGTAAGGATCTGTTCTTTTTTTTTTCCCAATAAGGCCTGCAGTAATATTTGTAGTGTTGCACTTTCTCATGTACAGGTGCTGCTGTTTTGAGTCCTAGGAGTTGATGCTGTTATGTTATGGCAGGGTTGCTACATAGGTTCAGAGTATCTTTTTTGTAGGGTTTTGAGTGACTTCACAAAGTTTCTGGTAGTGCAAGGTGCTTTTGTAGCTGTTATTGAGGTGACATCAGGTTTTGAATATTTTTTTTTGTATGGAGAGTTGTAAGGGGAAACATCCTAGGTCAATTGTTGGGGGAATTTGTGTGGATGCAGTGTGTTTTACAAAAATAGAGGTTCAAGGTCTGCCTGTGTGTGTGTGTGTGTGTGCAAAAATGAATTGGTGCCTGCCTGGGGTGTGTGTGTGTGTGTGAGAATGAATGTGTGCATGTCTGCGGGGTGGGGAGGAGCAGTGTGAGAATGAATGGGAGCTTGCTTGGGTGTGTGCATATGTGAGGGAGCCAGTGAGAGTGAGAGCCTGTGTGTGTGTGTATGAGAGAATCCGGGGGAGTAAGAGCTTGTGTAGGGTGTGAGGTGGGAGAAAGAGAGGGTCTTAGAAATTGAGCATGTCTCAGTGTCTATGAGAGAGATTGTATGTATGTGTATGTGACAGTGTATGTGTGAGAAAGAATGGACATGCGAGTACGTGTGAGAGAGAGAGGATAAAGTTTGTGCACCCTCTCCCCCCAATCCAAAACAATTTTAGGGTGACTGGAAATCAAAAGATATCAGGTATGGAGAGTGGGGAATATTTTTTATTCCTATTAGTTTTAACTGATGAATGTTATTTGATGTATTTTGTTTTGAAATATTTAATTGTTTTTTTGAGAACATTAAAATATTGTTTTTGATGCCCTGTTCATCAGCCATTTTGAAATATTTATTCTTTCTATTAGTATAGTTTTCTATTATGATTAATGTTATATTTCTTGATTTATTATTGTTTTATGAGGAAAGATGTTTTTTCTATTTTTCCATTGTTGCACTGCATGCAGGTCTGACTTCATGCAGTTTCCAGTTCAGTTTTTGTCTGCACATTTCTGTTTACATTTTATTCTATATTTGGTGTTAATCTGCCTGCGTTCTACACAGGGGTGGCTCAAGGCAATGTGCTGCCTGAGGCGGGGACCACATATCGCCTCCCCCCTAATTTAAACAAAATACACCCCCCCCCCCCAAGACTCATGAAAGCCCTGTTGGTAAAGCAGGGGGCCCGGGAGCAATCTGCCACTCCCGGGCCATGAGCTGCCACTATCCAAAATGGTAACGGTGACCTTTAGCCCCTACCATGTGACAGGGGTACCGGTGCCATTGGCTTGCCCCTGTCACATGGTAGGGGCAGATTGCTCCCGAGCCCCCGCTGGACCAACAGGGGTTTTTGTGAGTCTTGGGGGGGGGGGGGGGGTTGGGAGGGTGGTGAGATGGGGAGAAGCAGGGTGAGGCAGGGCCTGGGCAGAATTTTGAAGCAGCACTTTTTGCTGCTTCAAAATTCTGCTTCCTGAAGCGGATGCCTCACCCTTCCTCATTATAGAAATGCCCCTGATTCTACATGTATGATCAAAGGGACGTATTCTGCTGGCATGTAGTTTCTGTGTAGGGATACAGCAGCTTGACTTGTTTTGTTTTCCTAATAGGAGGTGTGTTGGTGTTTTAGAACCTGCTGTCATATTTGTAGTGTTGTCTTTTCAAAGGTAGGGTTGTTACTGCTTGTGTGCTAGCATTTAGTGCTGTTTTGGTATGGAAGTTTATTTAATTATTTTAAAATATTTCTAGGCCACTTATAGCAAACATATTGTACTAAGCAGATTGCAATGTAAACATAAAATACATCATAATAGGTTTAATATATTATTATTGTTATTCAGTTTACTCATGGCTTTCTGAGGGCTCTGCCCACATCAAATGCATTTTACCATAGCCCTAATAACAAATGTCTTTTTTGCACAGTTTTCTAGTTGGCACCACTGCAGTGCATGTAAAAATAATATACATGTTGCTGTGATATTTCTACCTTGGAATACTATGAATATCTTTTTTCATGTACAATCTGTTATTATAAATGCACAGTTTTTAATTGTGTGTGGTGAGGATTAATCTGTAAAGTTTGCCTAGTGCACCTGATTTCCTTGCACCGAACTGGAGAGAGTGTGCCACACACTGACCCCCCCACTATTCACCCATTTCTCACTTCTCCAGGTGGCAAATGCTGCGGAAATGTGGGAGGCAGGTTGTAGTGTTCCTGGGAGGGTAGCAGGGTTTCCAGATTCCAAGAAATATCATCAGTGATGCCATGTCTGCTATTTCTTTGGGAATTCTGACCCTTCCTTTCCCCCTTCTATAGCATTTCCAATCACCGGAAGGGCCAGAGTGTCCAACGGGACTCTCTGCCCCCCATGACCCTCTCGATGATTTGATCTGTGCTTTGTCTTTGGGGCAGGCGGGGTATGGGGTGCCATTTCATCCCTCACCTCAGGCAGCAGATTGCCTTGAGCCATCCCTGCCCTGAGCTATTTGGTTAGTAGACAAATTTAAACTGATAGTAGCTCTTAGAACTGTGGTTTTCTTTTTTAGTATTCTTTCCGACTGAATTTGCCTCTCGGTCCTCTTTCAATGTTGTGGACTGGATTTGAGAAATTGTTTTGTATAATTTTATATTATTGCTTTCCTTTATAATAATGTGTCAGGGATTAATCCCATGTTTTCTGTAAAGCATGTATGCTTGTATTTGAATTGTGGAAAATTATAAATAAAGAGTTAAAAAGAAACAGAAATTTCATTTTTGAGTTCCTTCAGTACCCTAGGATGCATACCATCCGGTCCAGGTGATTTGCTACTCTTTAGCTTGTCAATCTAGCCTACTACATCTTCCAGGTTCACAGTGATTTGGTTCAGTTCATCTGACTCATCACCCTTGAAAACCACTTCCGGAACTGGTATCTCCCCAACATTCTCAATAGTAAACCCGGAAGCAAAGAATTAATTTAGTCTTTCTGCAATGGCCTTAACTTCCCTAAAAGTCCCTTTAACCCCTCGGTCATCTAACGGTCCAACTGACTCCCTCACAGGTTTATTGCTTCAGATATATTTAATAAAAGGTTTTTTTTTTTAGTTTTTGCCTCTATGGCCAACTTCATTTCAAATTCTCTCGTCGCCTGCCTTATCAATGCTTTACACTTAACTTGACAATGCTTATGCTTTTTCCTGAAAAATATTAAATAACTTTCCTATCTGGGAATTTTAGTTTTGTGACTGGGTTAGTTATGGTATCTCTTTTCTTTCTTCTCCAAAGTTTTTTTCCATGGTTTCCTTTCCATTTTTCATTTCTTCTCTCCTTCTTTCCCTACATCCATCTTAGACATTGCTCTTCCCCTGTCATCTTTTTCTTTATTTCTCTTTTCTCTGAATTTCTATGTATTCACAGCTAAATTTTACCCCTCTTCTCTGTTGTGCTGGAGGTGGACCCTTGGCCTAGCACAGGATTGGTACGGCCCTCTGGTCGGACCCAGAGAGCGCCTGCCACCAGGAGGCAGAACAAATAAGGAGACAGAGGCTAGCTGAAGCTTCGCCAATAACAGTCTGGGGTTTCTGCAGGTTGAGCCCTTGGGTAATCGGACCGCCTGGACTTAGGTGGGCCTTGGATGGTCTCCCAGAGAGGTAGCAGAGGGGTGTGACCACCACGAGCAAGGGTGCACGGCTGATGTAGAGGTGATGGACCAGACCGAACTGGAAGTTCTGGAGACCTCAAGGAGGTAACAGTTCAGGAAGGTTCTCCGGGCAAGATAGGCAGCACCTGCGGGTCTAGTCAGGTGAAGGCCGTGGGTGGATTCCAAGCAGGTTGGTCCGGTAGCCTCAGTAGGCCAGAAGAGAGTGTCTGAGTGAAGCGCAAGGGTCAGAGCCAGAGTATCAGTCCAGAAGTGGTCAGCCAAAGCAGGGGTCAAATTCCAAGGTCAGTCTGAGCGTCAAGGCAAGCGACGAAGAGAGTAGTCAAGGCAGCTGATGAAGAGAATAGTCAGACAGGCCGAGGTCAGTACCAGAGATCAGTCCAAGGAGGTACTACCTGAGTATGGATACAGGAACACACAGAGACGCTGGAGCAGGGAGATGCTGGAACAAGGAGACGCTGGAACAAGGAGACATTGGAACACAGAGTTAGGCAAGCTTACTACACCACGGTGTCAACCCGATTGCCAAGGCAAGGTCCTGGGGACAGGGCCTCACTATTTATCGTGAGACTAAGTGATGTCATCACTTCGCATCCAGATCCGGTTTCCCATGCTTGGCCCTTTAAATAGCTCTCGGGCCGTCGGCTGCCACTAATAAAAATGGCGCCGATGGTCCTTTGACCTTACCATGTGACAGGGTAACCGTGCCATTGGGATTAGTTTTAAAGGGTCGGGGTGGTTTAGGGGTTATTTTTGTGTGCCGTTTTTCCCGCCCTCCCCCAAAACGATAAGAGAACCCCCACAAACAATTTCTGACGATTTTGAAAATATCGTACGATATTTTCAATCGTCAGAAGCATGATTCACTTCCCTACTAAAGAGCCATGATTTCAGTTCCCATTTGAAACTCTTTCTTTCTGTTGTCAGACGTATTGAGTCTGGGAGAGTTCTATAGCTTGGGGCCCGCTATGGAAAACATGCAGTCTCTTATTTGCATTGTGTGTGCTCCATGTTGTAGGCATTTTTAAAAGTCCTTTCTCTTGTGATGTTAGGGCTCTCTGTATGGTGTGTATGGTTGAAGAGTCACTCCTAATAGGCATGGGTTAATGTTGACGATGATATTACAAATTAAAGTCAATATAGTGAATTCTGTATTGTACAGGAAGCCAGTGCAGTGCTATCAGCGAGGGGGTGACAAGGTCAAATTTCCTTGTCCCTAGTAGCAGTCTGGCTGAGGCATTTTGTAGTAGTTGTAAAGGTTTTATGAGTCCAGAGGGTAGGCCTAGTAATTGGGAGTTGCAGTAATCTATGTCATGCATTGTTAGTAAAGGTTTCAGTTCATATAATATTCAAAGCTTGGAGTATCCTGTTTTAAGTAGTTTGCTTATATGCCTTTTCATTGACAAATTTTCTGAATATTGCCCTGTAACTGGATAGGACACCTACAAAACTGGCCCAACACTGATAGTATTGTGATTAACTTTACCACAGCTTTTCCGCAGAAACCCTAAGTAGCTTGACATTTTTTTTTCTTATCTTTCCTTGAGCTGCATGGGAAATTTTTTCTCCAATTGCACTCCATTTTCAGATTTTTTTTGTAGGTACTCTGCTCTGGATCACTGCTACTTTTCCTTGTCAGCGTTGGTGGTAGCTGGGACTCTGAGGAGCCGGCCAATGCAATAAGACACGAGTTGAAAACGGACGCTCGCATTGAGCGCTCATTTTCCTAACGTTCACGTAGCCACATCTCCTGGGCAGCTGATGAAGTATTTAAATGAGGGGCTGTGAAAAAAAGGATGCGCTAGGGGAGAATTGTGCATCCCTAGCACTCAAATGCATCAGTCGCTCACAATTGCAATGGATGCTCAATACGAGCGTCTGTTTTTATCCTGCTTCTTCTGGACAATTTTGCTGTGGTTGCTGAAGATGCCCATAGCTAAGTGCCCCTTGCTAGGGGCACCTGAATTGTGCATCTAGGAGAATTTTGTTTTAAATCAAGCCAATATACATTTATTTTTCAACACTGCAAGCAGTAACTTTGTGTCACAATAATACTAAGTAGGATGAACCACAGAGGACCATATTGTTTGATTTTTCATGAGCCCTTGACTTGCAGATTGACTCCAGGGCTGGAGTTAAATTTGCCGCATTAAAAAGTGTGAGTTAGGTGCCCAGCAATTTTCAGCATTGGGAGGTAATAGCTAATAGCCTCATCTACATGGAATTTATATGTGATGGGCGCTATTGGCTATGCATTTGTTTGGGCACGAGTTTTGGATGCCCTAATCTCCTTATTGCATTGGGTGTTAGTCTAACGTGTCCAAAACATGTGTCCAACTGTGTGTAAACCTGTGCGCTAGGCTAGCAGCACTTTATTGCAGCGGCCCCTGAGTGGGAAAAATGTAGCTACTCTCAAACATTAGCATCTTCCCTCTGCTTCACCCCTTCCCCTACCAGCATACATTCTCCTTCTGCCTCTCCTCCTTCCTTTCCCCTATCAGTTTGAGTTTACCCTCTTCTGCTGCCCACCAACATTCTCTGTTTAACTGTGTGAGTTTGGTGGGCTGCATCACATCTACATCTGGGAGATCTGAATTCAGTTATGCAAATTTTCATAACAAACTCTTAAAGACTGAAAAGACAGTGTAACTTTAGCTGTGCTCAACTTTAAACTTTCAAGGCCTTCAATGTGTCATGTTTGATGGTACCAAGGGAACAGACTGCTGCGGTCCCTTCATTCTATTGGAAAAATTAGCCATTTAGTCCTACTCTTTGTTTCTTTTCTTTTAACAAGTTATCAATCCACGATAGGATATTTATTCCTATCTCATGACTTTTGAATTTCCTAATTAGTCTTTATCAAATGCCTTTTGAAAATCCAGATTCACTTGTATCAACTGGCTGGCTCTTATCTACATCTGCATTTCAAAGAATTCTAATAGATGAATAGGGCATGGCATCCTTTGGCTAAATTCATGCTGGCTCTTTCCTATGAATCCATGTTTAGCCTCATGCCCAGTAATTCTGTTCTTAACAATAGCATACACCTTTTTTACCCAGCACCAACGTCAAGCTCAGTGAGCTGCAGTTACCAGGATGACTCCTGGAGTACTTTTTAAAAAGCTGTTCTCCAGACTTCATGTACAGTGGCAGATTTGAACAATAGGTTACAAATTACCAGTATCAGGTCAGACAGTCTGCAATTTCATACTTGAGTTCCTTTAGAATTCTGGAGTGAATACCATCAGGTTGTACAAAGATTGGAGTGTCTGATTCATATTTGATAAGCAAGATGCACTCTATGATAACATCGCATATGTTTGAAATTGATGTGGCTACATAGTCCCTATGGGATTATACTGTTTGAGTCGATGGAGAATGAATATGTCATAAAAGATTTGTATCCATGTAAATGTTTCTAAAATGCAAGTTTTAATATGTGACTTGTGACTGAATGAATGTGACAGAGACAGAGGGAATAAAGGTGTGAATGAAAAGAATGGTTAGCCTTCATTAGCAAAAAAGAGATAATTTGATTGGGTATTTGGATATTGTAGTTAGGGAAGCCAAAATCACTTTTACAAGTCTAATACTGCTATCCCAAAAAACAGCACATGGGAATTTTTAGAAAGTGAAGAAAAATAGATCTTTTCAAAAAATGTTTAGGAAAGGTGATATCTTTGGTTAAAGGTTTGATAGGAGACAAATTTATAGTTTTCCCAAAGCTAGAACAGCATCTTAGAGCATTATAATCATTCTCATTGATAAGGATCTGAGCTACATGGCTGCATTAGTGCTCTGGCCCAGAGTTTATTCAGGCTTGATGCAGAAGCAAGCCAAAAGGCAAATAAAATGATGCATATATACTTTGGTGAATCAATCTTGTAGGCCTAAGGATAATTCCATGGCATTTTTAAAAGGTGAGTGTTACCATCTGTGGTGGGAAAAGTGACACAAGCCCTTTAAAAGCAGTTTTTGCACAGGAAAAGTCTGACTGTAAATAGAGGAAGGTTGTTCAAAATTTTGTAGATGTGTCATCTGATAGAATAAGAGGGTACATTCCAGCTATCTTTACTATTATAAAAAAAAAAAAGTGGAAACAAAGTCATAATCAATCCTATAGGAAGTACTAAGGCTGCCTAGAGCAGGAACAAATAATTTCATATCTGAACGCTCTCAAAGGTGAATAAAGGTGCATGTGCATTTGATTGAGAAGTTGCTTATGGACATGTCTGCGAGCATAGTGGAAGGCATTAAAAGAACATCTATGGGGCAGCCATGTGAAAGGACTTGGATTTAATTCCCAGCAGATGTCTTGGGCTCCCCAGGTTGGCCATGGCTGGGGATGCTGCAGAGCCCTGGGTGGGGAGTAATAGTCATTGTGCAATGGTGACATTGAGTGGCCAGATATGAGGTCCCCCTGATTGCAGAAAGAACCCCTGGCCAAGGACTTTCACTGCAGTGACTGGACTAAAGTAGGTATTTGTGCATATATATTCATAGCTGGAGATCCCAGCCCTCATTCTAAGTTGGAGGCCCAAAGGAGTGGAAGAAACTGATGGGTAAAAAAAATAAGGAGCATCTACATTGCCTCCTCCTACATGCTCCAAACACCTTTTTCAGATGATGAGTATCTTTTTTTTTCTCTGTGTCAAATATTTTGTGAATATCTCCTTTTTTTGATAGTTGCTATTGGTAAAACCCAGATATTTCCTGCAATTTGCCCTACAGTGTGAAAAATAGTTTTGGTTAATTGATTCCAAAATAACTTAAAGGCTGTTGTGATTGTTGGCAAAATGAGAATTTGAAACAATTGAAAAGAGGCATCTTGCTATTCCAGTATGCAATTGCTTTGCTTGTTTATTTATTTTTTTTAACTACACACTAGCTAACCTTTGTATCCAGCTATGCTGCATCAGCAAAATTATGGAGCACGGAACACGCAAGATTCAGTAGCAGCTCAGCAGGACAGGTCTAAACCTATTGCTTCCTTTCAAGCTTCTTTATTGCAGTACCATAATAATGATTTCCAGCAATTCCCAAATGCTTTAACATTTTTCAAATGAAATGTAATTCACCTGGCATAAAGAGAATTCACACTAAGTGTACATTAAATAAAAGAGTTTATTCTTTTACCAAGTGTTCATGTATGAGAGAGAGTGTCATTTGAGAGTACAGAAGCCCATTTGGTCTCTCCTGACCGTTGAAAATAAAAAGCTGTATCTATTGACCGACCATGGTGTGGTCTTTTCTCTGTTGCCAGTGTAACAGCAATTACTGAAGAAACGAATGCTTTTCATCCTACTGTTTGTTTTGCTGCAATTTCTACGGAAATTAACTTAATTAATGGTGGTTTTTCCTTCTTTAGAATCATTAATCACATCTTAATGCTGTACTTTCAGGGAAATCTTAAATATCAGCTCAATGGCCCGTGATGTGATAGTATTTGATTTTTCTCTCATAAGAGGGCTGTGGGAAATCCGGGCCAAGAAGTACAAAGAACGAAGGAAGAAAGAAAAAGAAAGAATGGAGAAAAGCTCTTTGGAAAAGTAAGTTAATGTTCTATAATTGTCAATACTTTATTTATTTGAAAATGTCTATTGCTATCTAAAATTCTAAGCAACTTAATTGTATTTTATTGCTTTGTTTTCAACTGTCTGTTTTCTTAAAGCTGCAAGCAATTGATTTAGTCCGTTAAGATGCATAGATATTAATTACTAGAAATGGGCCTAAAATCATGCATATTATTTGAATAAATTGTCCTGGTTTCACGGAAGCAAACTTCAGAAACTAAAAGGGTCATTTATTAAAATGCTATAAGGTGTTTTCGCATGCGTTAAGGGCTTATCGCATGCGAAAGGTGCCCTTAACGCATGCGATAGCACCATATTGTATGGTGCGATGCAAATCTGAAAAAGAGGAAGAGTGGGCTGGGTTTACCATTTTGTATGGCTTTAACTACACCTTTTTCAGTAGTGTTAAGCTGTGTGATAGCTTTATTGCATTTTGTGATGAGAGAGAGAGAGAGAGAGAGAGGTATTAGTGTAGGGGTTAGGGGCCACTTTAACATTCAAAGTGAGACGTACGAACAGAACAGTGGTCTCTTGTGAAGATTTGATGACCCTCGGAGTAAGAAAACTCACCCGAAGATGAGATTTGTGCAGTGTTCTCTCAACCTAGCTTGATGTCCAAGTGGCCCCTAACCCCCTACACTAATACCTAAACCTCACCTCGAGTTACTAGGTGAGCCTCCCATAGAGATATAAATACCTATCTAGTTTTGGGGCATTAAGGCTAGGTGCTTTCTCTCTCTCTCTCTTTCTTTCTCTCTCTCTCTCTCTCTCATCACACTCATTTTAAAGTACAAAAACATTATCACAATTTGTGGTAACTTAGATCTTTACATAGGTATTAGCACAAATTGCAATAAACTGCCTGTTACCATAAAATACATCCCTTTTTCTATTGCATGCAGTATTTAGTGCATTTTGCTAAATCCAGGCCTAAATTTGCCAACTTAACACTTCAGATTCTAGTCTTTAAGCTGCTACAGCAGGGATAGATCTGTGTGCTAACAAGCAGAGATCTTCAGGTTTGGCTCACGGGGCAGGTTTTGATGTGGAGTTCCAACTACGTAGAGAGGTTAGCATAGGTGTGCTTGCACTAGGTTCTCAACTTAGTGCTCAGGTACCATCTAGCCAATCTGGTTTTTAGGATATTCATAGGGTTGAATTTTAAAAGTGATGCGCGCTCTAAAAGGCCCATATACGCAAATATCTGGGCCACACGTAAGCAATGCGTATTTTAATAGCTGCAAATTACAATCATATATACGCGTGGTCAAGCTAAAGATAAAGGGGATGGAAAAGGGGCAGATTTAGAGCAGGGCATGGGTGTTCCAGAGCGGAGTCAACAGTTCTGCGCATAAATCCATATTTTAAAACCTGCGCCTGCAGCACGCAGTGGTCTGTTAGCTGCGTATGTTTACTTCTGTTCTTGTAATGGTGTAAGTTTTCATAAATCTCTGTTTAGTCATAAATTGACTGGGAGAGGGGTCTGGGTCAACTGGGGGGAGTGCAGGCTGAAGAATTAGAGGGGTCTGGAATACCTCAAATTGGACTGGGCAAACTGGTGGACTAATGGGTAAAAATGGGAATGTCCTTTCAGCAAATGTGTTTTAAAATCTGCTTCCCTGCACATGTTAAAGCCGACAAAGTCCTAAGGAAGATGCGCAAAAAGCAAGTTTGCTTACCGTAAACGATGTTTCCGTAGATAGCAGGATGAATTAGCCATGCTGTCATGGGATCTGTCAATCAGGCCCGGGAGGCGGAGCTTGTCAAAGCAGAGAACAGAGCTTTGCTCTCTGCGGCTGCGCATGTGTTCCCGCGCAGGAAAGTAACGGTATCTCCTCAGTCTGTAATAAAGCTGTAGTGTAGTCAAAGACTTGGTGACTGCCAGGGAGGAGGGTGGGTCAGCATGGCCAATTCATCCTGCTATCTACGGAAACATCGTTTACGGTAAGCAAACTTGCTTTTTCCCGTCGATAGCAGGGCTGAATTAGCCATGCTGTCATGGGAGTCCAAAGCTCCCGATCACGTCATTTGTGACATATATGGTTGGACATGATTTGTGACAGTGTGGCAGTCACCGAGGACAGGAGGATAGAGATTGCAGTATTGCTTGTCCTATCTTCGCATCCGTGGCTGCTTGTTGGTCAAGGCAGTAATGAGATGTGAAGGTATGCAGTGATGACCATGTAGCTGCCTTGCAGATGTCTATGGGTTGCACATTCTTCAGGTGTGCTAAGGATGTTGCTACTGCTCTGACTTGGTGAGCTTTAGGAGTAGACTGTAAATGTAGATTCTGTTTGTCGTAGCAGAATTTGATGCACTGTGCTATCCAACTGGAGATGGTGCGTTTAGCCACTGGCAGTCCAGGTGCCTTCGGGTCGTAGGAAACAAAGAGTTGAGAAACACGGGAATCCGAGTTCGTCCTTTGTTTGTAGTGTGTTAAAGCTCTCTTACAATCCAGTGTGTGCAGTAGCTTTTCCCTATCGTTTGCATGAGGTTTAGGGAAAAATATTGGTAATTCCATTGTCTGATTGAGATGGAATGGGGTAATTACTTTCGGTAGGAAGGATGGATGAGTTCGTAGAACTACCTTCTGTTGATGAAATTGTAAGTATGGAGGATAATGGACCAAAGCTTGTACCTCACTAACTCTTCGTGCTGATGTTACCGCAACCAGGAATACCACCTTCCAAGTGAGGTATTTAATGTGTGCTGAGTCCATAGGTTCAAATGGAGAAAACATGACCTGTTCCAAAACTATGTTGAGGTTCCATGTAACTGGAGGTTTGGATACCGGAGGACGAATGTGTGTTAAACCCTTTATGAAACGAGTCAGTAATGGGTGATTGGATATAGGAATGTCATTGATTGGTCTATGATAGGCGCCTATGGCGCTGAGCTGAACTCTGATGGATGATGTTGCTAGACCAGCTACATATAGTGTATGAAGGTAATCAATGAGCAATTCCGGGGAGCAGTCCAATGGTGGTACACCGTTGGAAGTGCACCAGGCCGAGTAGCGTTTCCATTTATAGCTATAATTTTTCCTGGTGGAGAGTTTCCTTGATTGTAACAAAATGAATTGTGCTGAAGTGGAAACTCCTTGTTCTGTTAGAAGGAGCCTTTCAATCTCCAAGCTGTCAAGTGTAGAGATGAATGTAGCTAGGTGTAGTAGTGTTCCTTGATCTTGGCTGAGAAGATCTTGACGATTCGGTAATAGAATTGGATCCTTGATGGATAGTCGAAGTAGGAAACTGTACCATGGTTGCCTCGGCCATGCCGGGGCTATGAGTATCAGTTGAGCTTTGTCCGCTATGCACTTCTGAATTGTTCTTGTTATGAGAGGTATGGGAGGAAAGGCATAGAGAAGGCCTGTCGTCCACGGAATGAGGAAGGCATCTTGAGCAATCTTGAATTGGCTTGGTCTTATCGAGCAGAATTTGGGAACTTGAGAATTGATCTCTGTTGCAAAGAGATCTATGGAAGGTGTCCCCCACTGTAGAAATATGTTCTGGACTACTTCTGTATTGAGTGTCCATTCGTGGGGATGAAAGATGCGGCTTAGTCTGTCCGCTCTTGTGTTTGCAACTCCCGGAAGGTAAGTTGCCTGTAGATGTATACAATTCTTGTGAGCGTGTTCGAAGATTGTCAGGGTCTCCTTGCAGAGGGACCATGAACCGGACCCTCCTTGTTTGTTGATGTAAAACATCGCTACTTGGTTGTCCGTGTAGATCATGACCCTGCGTCCCTTCAGGTGGTCTTGGAAGACTTGCAATGCGTTGCAAATCGCTCTGAGTTCCAATAGATTTATTTGTAAATTTTGTTCTGAGAATGTCCATAACCCTTGGGTTTCGTAAATCTCGAGGTGAGCCCCCCATCCCTTGCGAGACACATCTGTGGTTAGGACTGCATTGTGAGGAGGGGGGCTGAACAACGCTCCCTTGGACAAGGTGGAGTCTAGGAGCCACCATACTATATCTTTTTTCATTTCTGCGGTTAGCAATACCTTCTGCGTCAATGGTTGTGAATGCTGTTTCCATTGTCGTTTTAGACCCCATTGTAGGCATCTCATGTGTAGCCTGGTGTTGGGAACCATGAAATTCGCCGCTGCCATGTGGCCCAGAATTACCAGGACTTGTCTTGCTGACGGTCTCTGAGTATGTTTCAAGGTGTGCAGAAGTTGACGGAAATGTGATATTCTGTCGTCTGGGAGGTATGCTCTGTTGTGCGTAGTGTCCAGGCATGCGCCTATGAACTGTAACTGCTGTGTTGGTTGTAGATGTGATTTCTGAAAATTTATCACCAACCCTAGTTCTTGCAAGCAATGTATCACCCGATTGAGGTGATCCTGTAAGATGTTCGGAGTTGAGGCAATTATGAGCCAATCGTCCAGATATGGAAAGATGGTTATACCTTGTTTCCTGAGATGAGCCACCACCACTATCATGCATTTGGTGAAAACTCTGGGTGCCGCCGAAAGTCCAAAGGGAAGAACTTTGTACTGGTAGTGTTGATGTCTGTATCGAAAGCACAGGAAGTGCCACGATGAAGGATGGATTGGAATGTGCGTGTAAGCATCCTTCAGATCGATGGAGAACATCCAATCGTTGGTTTGAATGAGAGGAAGAATTGACTTCGATACCATCTTGAATTTCTCCTTGATGAGAAATTTGTTCAACTCCCTTAGGTCTAGTATTGGGCGAAGGCCCCCAGACTTCTTTGGAATGAGGAAGTACGGGGAATAAAATGCTGCTAAATTGGGATGTGGATGGATTTGTCGAATTGCTTGTTGTTTGCGAAGTGAAGCAATTTCCTCCCCCAGTTGTGGATGGGAATTGTAGATCTTGAGTGTGGAAAGATGAGGCAAGATGGGTTTTGTTACAAATTGGAGTTGGTAGCCTTGACTTACTATCTCCAGCACCCATTGATCTGATGTTATTGTTTCCCAGACATTCATGCAAGCACGAATTCTGCCTGGAGGAGCTTGATGTTGTGGTGGCGACTGAGTAACTAAAAAGATGACGTTGGTTTTGCTGCAGTCGTCGGCTGTTGTGTCTGTTGCCTCTGGTTATGTGGTTTACCTCTTCATTGATTTGAGGTATTGTTTTGTGGAGCAGGACGTTGGTAGGCAGTGTATGGCTGCGTACGAAAAGATTGATAAGATCTATAGGGTCTTCTGGCATAGGATTGCCTACGGGTAGACCCCACATAGCAACGTGTAGTCGAATAAATAGGATGTGATGCTAGCGATTGCACTGCTAGAGCTTCGTCCTTTAATTTACTTACTGCTTCCTGGAATTTCTCTCCGAACAGGTTATCTCCTGTACATGGGAGATTTGTTAGTTTTTCGTGCAAGTCTTCACGTATCGAACTGGAACGTAACCATGCTAGTCTGCGGGCTGCGATGGCTGTTGCAGATGCCCTGGATGATGTTTCCTGTGCTTCGTAGATTGATCTCAAGAGGTGTCGAGAACATTCCTCCATGTCATGAAGAGGCTGAGGTATCTGTTCTGCCATTGAGGAATGAGTACCTTTCATAGCTTGCATGCATTCATAGAGGTATTGCACCATGTAGAACTGATGTTGCATAATTCTTGCAGTTAACATCGAGTTATGGAATATTTTCCTGCCAAACTCATCTAAATATTTGTTGTCTTTTACTGGTGGAAAATTGCAACTTTGTCTTTTTGAATCTTTGCATTGCCGACTCTACTACAAGTGATGCATGAGGCAGTTGTGGTAGAGTGTATAGTGACGCTTTCTTCATACAAAATTTTATGTCTGTTTTCCTGGAAACAGCTGCTATTGTATACGGGGCCTCCCAGGATTTTTGTAAGACTGAATGCAGGATATCTTGTGGTGGAAGAGATGTTGGTTCCCTTGAGTATCAAAAATCTTTAGAAGACCAAGGGTTTCTGCCCTAGGGTCTGTCTCTTTTTGGACTTCTAGGTGTAGAATGGTACCCATTTTTTCCATGAATTTTGGGTATGTTAGGTCTTCAGGAGGGGAATATGGTTCCTGTATGTGGTCCTGCAGGTCTGAGAGACATCCCACCGATGATGAAGGGGATGTTTGTATTGAAGGAGAATCTAAAGATGTCTCCTGGTTATGAGTTGGTGAGGTTGGTTGGTCTAACATGGGAGATGTCGGTGGGTTTGTCAACTGCTGTTCAGTGGTTTGTACTCTATGTTGTGTAGCATTTCCATCAGCAGTATTAGTCATTTGAAATGATGATTGAAGCGTCTCGTAAAAGCCTGCTAAAGATTGAGATAGTTGGTAAAAAGCTTCTCTTGTATGAGAAGGCATTATCATACGACTGTCTGGTTGTTGAGTGATAACTGGTTGAGGTGAAGTTGTAGGAACTTCTCTATCTCCTTGTAGTTTATTGATTGAACTATTCCTTGAATATTCTGAATCTGAAGAAGTGAGCGAGGAAGAAATTTGTACTATTTTCCTCTTTGAGCAGGTATGAGCTTTACGAGGTGATATAAAAGTAGAAGGACTTATCTCCCATGTAGCACTCCTCTTTGGTAATTTATTACGGTGGGAGTGACTTGAATACTCATGATATTCATCAGATGATGTATCAGTATCCGTGGCTCCAGTCTCTGGAGAAGAGCTGTGTGAAGGGTACCGTTTCCGCTTCAAGCTCGTTCCATGCGCAGATTTTGATCTATGCGTTGATTTAGATTTATGCGCAGTTTTATGCTTACGCGCATATGTGGAATTATGTGCAGATATGCGCGTATGCGCGACTGTAGACTTATGCACACTTGTATATCTGTGCGCGGAAGTAGATTCATGTGCAGTAGTAGATGTGTGCGCATATCTTTTTGATGCGGCGCGCACATGGGTCATCGGCGCCGAAGTGTTTGGCGCCGTGCGCATAGGTTTCATTGTAGTCGGCGCTATACGCGCAAGTTTCTTTGGCGCCGAACGCGCAGTGTTTTCCGGCGCCGTACGCGCAGGGTTCTCTGGCGTCATACGCGCAGGGTTCTCTGGCGCCGTACGTGCAGGGTTCTCCGGCGCCATGTGTTTCTTCTGCGCCATGCGCGCCGGAAGCTGTAAGCTGCGTGCAGACTCCTTTCTCGGCGCCGATATGTTATTCTGCGCAGACAGCGTCATAGGCGCAGAAGTCTTCGGCGCTGAGGATTCCACCTCCGATGAGGTATGTTGCGGCTCTGTAGGCACTGGGGATTTTCGAGAACCCACTGGCCTTTGTCTTTTTTCCTTTCCTTTTCCTCCTATAGTGGAGGACTTAGGATCCAACTTTAAAGTTTTCCTTTTTGGTGGAGCCGATGAAGTGATCGGGTCAGGCGATGAATGAGCCTCCGACGGATCTCGTGAGGCAAAAAGTTCCTGCAGCCTGTAGGCCCTTTGTTTTAATGCTTTGGGTGACATCTTAGAGCAATACTCACAGTTGTCTCGATTATGACTTGGTCCGAGACATTTATAACAGCGGTCATGTCCGTCCGTGACCGACATTCTTTTTCCACAGCTACAGGGTTTGAACCCTGGTTTTGACTTTTTTTTTTTTTATTTCTGTTTTTAAAACTGAGGAGAGTTCAGCTCCGTGTGCGATCCCGCTTGCGGAAAAAACAGACGAGGAGATACCGTTACTTTCCTGCGCGGGAACACACACGCAGCCGCAGAGAGCAAAGCTCTGTTCTCTGCTTTGACAAGCTCCGCCTCCCGGGCCTGATTGACAGATCCCATGACAGCATGGCTAATTCAGCCCTGCTATCAACAGGAAAATATGTTTGCTCGAATAACCGCTTAAAATTAGGAGCACACATATGCGGGATAGGTGTATTTTAAATCATGCATGTATAAATGCGCACATGATTTAAAATTCCAGTCTATGTTCACTCCCGTCTCCATAAGTGTGCGTATGGGTGCCCGCATGTTCATTTTAAAGTCACTGTCATAATGAATGTGCATGAGATTGGCATACAACTGCATGCAAATATATCTCACCTATGTATATTGTAAAGAATCACTGCTATTGGGTGCTGCAGACTAGTTGCATTGGCCAGAGAAATGAATGTAATGTTAGAATTAACAGTTGTGTATAATGGTCCACAGTAGCTCAGTTATGTGAGATTTTCAGTGAACACATGGCTGCCAAACAAAATGGTGTAGGCCTCTGGGCCAGCTGATGCCACTTTTGAACCAGGACCCATGGGGCAGGAGCAACTGGGGATCGCTTATGTTTTTTCTGCTTTGTAGACCTAAGGAAGGCAGTAAGACACCATGGCGGGAGGGGGTGGTGAGGCTGGGTGGTGGGGATCTTAGGGGGGAAGGTTGGTGGTGGTGGTGGGGGGGAATTTGCTGTTTGGCACCAGGGGTGGAGGTGGTTTCTTTATGTTTGTTTTTTTAATATGGTGTTTATTTTGGTTCAATAAACAAACCAATACAAAAGAAACATTAAACAAACCAAAAACTGAATTAAAAAAAAACAAAGAAAAAGCAAAATGAAATGAAAAAATTTCCCTGCACACTCCTTTTCAATAGTGCATAGCACAATATATTTTTTCAGAAATGTATGGGTTTTTTTGTTTTCACTGGTGTCCATGAAAGCTGAAATGAAGTCTTGCTGTTGCTTTACTTAAGAGTGAATGTAAGTGCAGTATACATGCAATAAATGAGCAGAGATTGTAACCACCAAGGAATAAAGACAACCCATTTTGAAATATAATTCTCAAAAGGCTCATTTCTGTGGGTAAAAGGGACAGAAATGTCCCTTTTGAAAATTGCTCAGTGAAATGAAAATACAATTACGTGCATGTTCTTCATATGTATTTCATTTTAAGCACATTGGGGCAGAATCTGGGTGGACTTTGCATTTAAATGCATTTTTTTTTCGATCGTGAAAAGCATTCACATCAATTTCCTCCAAAACTTTCCCTGAACAAAGAAGGTGAAACTTTGCACAGGAAGTCTTCTTGGGATAATTTTAAAAAGCAAACTTAGGTGCATAAATTTGCTTTGAAAATTGGAGAAGAGCCAGATAGTGTCATCACTCTGTCCCCACAACTGGAAGCAGCAGCAGCAGCAGCAGCAGTGAACAGCATTTTGGGACCAGAGTGAAGCCACTTGCAGGACAATTTGACCCAGCAGCTTAGGACAGAGAATTTCCCAGGTGTACTGCAGGTGAACAGGTGGAAGCAAGTACCTGGGCGACAACAGCACAGACTGGCTTTTTCTTGCAATGACTCCCACTCCAGAGACTGCAAAACTGACGCCGGGGACTGTTCTCTTCCATAACTTGCTCTGAAATCCATAATCCCTTTATCTGCCAGATGGGCCAGTCAATACTTAATTTAACTTATCTTTTTTTTTTTTAAATAAAGAATTATACCAGACAGGTGTCTCAATCAAATTTGGCCGGTTTGCTTTCGCCGCAGATTCTACTCTTTGAAATGTTTTGACTGCCAACAATAAAATAAGATTCCTGTTGACTTATTTGCTAGCTATCTTTCCAGGAAGGACCTGTAATGGGATGGGAGAGACAAGTTCAGTCTCAGTCAACAACCAATGGGAAGAGTCATGATCACCTTGATGTCATAGCCATTGACCTCCTTGTCTCAAAATATAGGTCATGGAATAACACATAACATTTGGAAAATTCATTCCACTTTTTTTCTTTAGCCGGTTTTAATTTACTTTGTGAGCTACAACCCAAAGCTTCTTTGCCACAGACCCAGCTTGTTTGCTATTGCCAGATTACAGTTTATTTAAATTATCTGAATCACAAGATGAACCGGACAGTATAAAGCATTGTTGAAAAAGTATTATTTTGCCCATGCTGATTTATATTAGTTTGTAAGTCCACAAATATACTCGGGAAACACCGGGAGTTGAAAACTTTCAGGAAATAGATAATTGGTCATGAAGTGAAACAGGATAATTAGAAAATGTTTTGGGACAAATCCATGAGAGTGTTGCTCTTAGCATCTTAGTCAGTCTTAGAGTGATGTGAATGCTGGTTAAGGTCTCTAAGCTTTATGCAACAGCAAATGATAGGTGCTGGTTCTGTGAGAATAAACTTGGAACATCTTCCTATGTGCTGCTTCTTTTTCTCAAGTGTAGAAGGAGAGATTTTTCAGGATTATTGTATCTTACTTTATTTTATTTGATTGAGATATATAGAATAATATTTGTATTGTTTTCTATATACAGTTCATTGCTTTTATTTAATTATCCATCTTTTTTGTGTCAATAAAAAGTTTGAAAAGTAAAATTGGATATGTCCGTATAAAAATCTACATGTAGCACAGATTTTTGTTTATAAATAGGATGTCCTGTTCCATTAGTTGGTAGGCAGGGGAATCTAAGAATCTGGGTCTCCTCCTGGCAAGCGCACCTCTGCTATTTTACTGCCAAAGCTGCCTACTCTTGGGAGCTGTAGGATGTGAAAAAAAAAAAAATTACAGGGCTGTGATTAAAAGACTTACTACAGCCTTTGTACCTGTGTCAATTCTGACAAAGCTGATAAATATTTATCTTGTAATAAGGCATTTTATGCAGGCCCTTCTCCATAGTATGGAATACCTTAACTTTTGCATTAAAATATGCATAAGGCTCATTATTTCATTTTGTATATACATACAAAGCAACTCTAATGTTTTCAGCAATATCTAGAACTAGACAGAGGACAAAGGATGTGAATTTATTTGAAATGAATTTGGTAAAATGCAAAGTATGAGACCATTTTTGTTTTATTTGTGAACCCCTGAACTGAATGGAGGGTGCCCACAAATGTATAACAATTTTGTTTCATTTGTTTCTTTACCATTTAAGTCTATGGCACATTTAAAAGGTGCTGCAGTAAGAAAGCCGCAGGAAGACTGCTAACTATTGCAGGTGGAAAGAAGAAAAATATTTTGTTTCGTTTTTCGTTTTGTTTGCTTAGAAATTTTGTTTCATCTAATGTTTATTTCATTTACGGCTCGATCCAGTAAGGCCGCGGTAAAAACAGTGAGGTAGTGTCAGGCGCACCCTTCCTCCCCGCACGCACAGTTCTCTTCACTAACTCCCCGATACTCTCCTCTAATCGCATGCAAATGCATGCCGCGGCTGTGAAGCGTTAGGGAAGGGTTATGCCCGCGCAACCCATTTTACTGTATAGGCGCTGTAACAGCGCCTATACAGTAACCTGGGTGCGCTGGTACCTGTCATTTCAAATGACATTTGAAATGACAGGCACCAGGAAGTGTAAAAAAGTTTAAAAAGTGTAAAAAACAAAAAACCTGTGTGTTATATAAAAAAAAAATAAAATTTTAAATACCTGTCGGAGGGCCGTGGGTCCAGGCGGCCGGTGGGCGGCGGGCAGCCATCAGCGGCATCCGGTAGTCCCTTCTCCCTTCCTCCCTCCCTCCCCTGCCTGGATGAGCGCCAAAATCGCACGGGCGGGTCCGGCAGCGGGGGGGCGGCAGCAGGATCCGGGAGCGGCGGGTAGGCAGCAGCGGGGTCCGGGGGGGTAGCGGCAGCGGGGTCCGGGGGGGGGGGGGGGGGGCAGCGGCAGCGGGGTCCGGGGGGGTGGCAGCGAGATCCGGGGAGCCAGCAGCGGCAGCATGTTCGATCGAGCAGGCAGGTAGGTGGCAAAGTAAAGATGGCCGCCTGCACGGGAAAATCGTGCAATTGGCCGCTGAAGACGTGACGTCACACCCCGTGACGCCAAACGTCGTGACGTCATGTCTTCAGCGGCCAATTGCACGATTTTCCCGTGCAGGCGGCCATCTTTACTTTGCCACCTACCTGCCTGCTCGATCGAACATGCTGCCGCTGCTGGCTCCCCGGATCTCGCTGCCACCCCCCCGGACCCCGCTGCCGCTACCCCCCCGGACCCCGCTGCTGCCTACCCGCCGCTCCCGGATCCTGCTGCCGCCGCCCCGCTGCCGGGCCCCCCCCCCGCTGCCGACCCGCCCATTCGATTTTGGCGCTCATCCAGGCAGGGGAGGGAGGGAGGAAGGGAGAAGGGACTACCGGATGCCGCTGATGGCTGCCCGCCGCCCACCGGCCGCCTGGACCCACGGCCCTCCGACAGGTATTTAAAATTGTTTTATTTTTTTATATAACACACAGGTTTTTTGTTTTTTACACTTTTTACACTTACCATAGCAGGCCCGAGCCTTGCTACTTTTTCGTTTGTTTTTTTTTGCCCTGGTCCCGTCCGGTCTCCTGCAGCCCCGTCCGGTCCGGACGGGGCTGCAGGAGACCGGACGGGACCAGGGCGGGTAAGCAATGTTTTTTACCCTACACTACACTACACTAACTCCTACTAGGGGGAGGCGGTAAACTAGCAGGTTAAGGCCGCGGCAGAACAGCGGGTTACGGAGGAGATAATATCAGCGCCCGTTACAGTATCGCAGGGGAATAACTAATTCCTTCATTATACAGCTTTTTCGTTCATTTACATGCCGGGTGCGGAAAGGGTTATGCGTCTGTTTTCAGAAGCGATACGGACGCGTGAAACTGGAGACTGTATCGCCGAATTGCCTTGCGCGCCCGAATTGTGCGCTACGAGCACGTTACAGATGGGCAATCCTCGAGCGGATGATACTGGATCGACCTGTAAATTAGTTAAAAAAAGAAATAAAGATTAAAAAAAAGAACAGCATCTGCTGAGGCCTCAAATGCCTCCTACACATCTGTCCCACCCCCAAAAATGCCAGGGCCAGCATCCTCTCGAGCCTCAACTTACTCTATTGGGGGGGGGGGGGGGGGATCTGATGCTGAAGCCTAGGCCCAGGCTTGTGTACGGCCTAGGCCGAGATTGGTGTGACTTTCAGCGGTGTAGGACTACATAAGGCCAAGGTTTCAGCCTGGTCCTAGGCATTGGGACCAAGCTTTGAGGCCTGGTTCAGACGCCAAGGCCCAGACTGAAGCCTTGGCCTTGTGTAGGCCTAGGCCATGGTAGGTTGCCTGGATTTTGGCACAGGCGAGGGCCCGGGCCCGGGCCCAGGCTCAATACCACAGCTCAGTCTATTGATCGGTCCTTACTCTGGGGCCTTGGCCTGGAACAAGACATGATGCTGGAACCAGATCCTGAGGCTGGGTCTCATCACCTGGGCCTCGGCCTAGGCTGGGGCCTGATCCTGTGTCCTAGCCCAGTCTGGAGACCAGGTCCTGACACCAGAGCCTCGGTCCAGATGCAGGTCCAAGTCCAGAACTTGGCCCAGAGGCCAGGTCTCGATCCCAGGGCCTCGGCCCAGGGTCAGACCCAGGCCCGGTGTTAAGGCCTTGGAGACTTCTGTCTTCTTTCTTCGAGGAAATGAGGCCATCCATTTTGTAAGCCCCAGAGTTAATTAATTCCGGTGCTTCCTCCCCAGTGGAGGGTGCCATTTTGATGTATGGCAGCCTAATTGTGCTGCCATACATCAAAATGGTACCCTACATTGGGGAGGATGCAGCTGAATTAATTAACTTCAGCATCTCCCAAGTGGACTGCATCATTTCATCGAAGAAAAAAGAAGACATAAGATAGAAGACTGCCGAAGCCCGAGCCTGACACTGAACTGAGGCACCGGGGTCAGGGCATGTCCCCCAGGCCAAGCCTTGGCATCGGGCCTGGGTCTGGGCTGAGGACTCAGTGTCATAACCTGGTCTCTAGACCAGGCTTCAGCTTTTGGCCTGGGCCCATGCCACTGTCTAGGCCAAGGCCAAGGTTTCGGGTCTCTGCCTAGACCGCAATACTGGATCCCCGACAGAGCAGGTAAGTGTTTTCAATTTTTGGGGTCTTGGTCTGAGACCCTGGCATCACACTTGGCCTAGGCCACAGCTCCTGCATTGGGCTGCGGCCTATGCCTAGGAGAGGCCTCAGCCTTGGGCCTAAGTCCAGGCCCTGACGTTGTGCTTGGGTATAGGCTGAGGCCCCTGCTTTGGGCCTTGCCCTCTTATGCGAGGCCCCAGCTTTGGTCCTGGTCCTAGGCATAAAGGATCAATTATTTTGTTTTCAAAACGAAACTTGAAAACCAACAAAATTTCATCTGATTTCCAATCGTTTCTCTTTGAGAATGAAATGAAACGAAATAGAAAATTTCGTCTCATTTACTATTTTCATTCTTCTGAATGCCCATCCCAACCTACTGTAACAAACAACCATTTCCTGTGTGAGGCAGCAGCCAAGCTACAGCCTTGGTGGGAGAAGCAGGCAAGTTGACAGGACAGAAGACCAGTCTAGGTCTGGAGACAAGGTTATGATGCCTAGGCCTCGGTGTGTCCCAAGTGGTTGCTGATCATTTGAAGAGCAAAGAATGAAGAGAGAAGACATCAGAAAAGGATTTCCGAAGCCTGGGCTACAAACCTGAGCCTGACTCTAGGCCAAGGCCCCAGCATCAGGACCCAGCCTCTGGGCCAGCCTACGATGATGGGCCTGGGCTTAGGACTGAGCCTCTGGGCTGTGCTCCATCATTGGGCTTGAACTCGGTCCTTGGCCTAGGCTGAGGCCCAGGCATGGGGATCCAGCCTCTGGTCCGGGCCCTGACAGTGAGCCTGGGCTTGAGCTTGCAGACTGGGTTCTGGTATCAGGCCAAGACCCAGGCATTGGACTGAGCCTCTGGGCTTGGCCCTGGCATTGATCGGGACCAGGCCTCCAAGATTGGGCCTTGCGTACAATTGGAGAGGAGATTGCTGTGACTTAACCCAGCCTAGGCCTACACACAGCTGATGCTTCACCCTGGGCCTAGACCTCATCTATAGATGCCCCCCAGACCAGGAAAGTGTGGTCATGGAGGATCCTGGCCCTAGTATTTTTCCAGTTGGGAGGGCTAGGTAGTGGGCATGGAAAGCCTCAGGAGGCCCCGTTTCTTTTCTTTTCTTTTTTCCATTTTGTACAGGTTAAACTCCCCCAAAAACCAAAATGTAAAATGAAACAAAATGTTTACCCCTGAACACCCTTAGTATTCAGTAGGAGAATCTGCCACAGTAAAAGGTGGAAGATCTGACCATCTGTGAATTATGAATATGTAAATGGAAGAAGGAAGAGTTAGGTACAGATATTGTGGATGTGGTGCTTCATTGCAATTAGAATTAAATATACTATTTCATATACCTTCTCCCCTCCCCCCATGCACATTGCAAATGTATTCATTTATTCAGGTATTTCTATTTTTTAATATACAGTATTTGACTACATTAAGAAGTAGTGCTAGATAATTATTTTTGAGATTGTTTTCAGTACAAATATTATCTTGGTCTCTCGCACCTAAAAGCCAAGATGAAAGTTCTTAGCTTTTTAAAACAGTGGAAGCAATAATACAGAAATTATTTTTTAGACATTATTATAGGAGTGGAGAGCAGATAAAGAAGAGATCAAAATATAATCACAGATACCATTTGTTTTCTTTGTGGTTGACTATTCTTTAAAGAGAGGTTATGTACATATATTTTTCTGATGTGATGCAATCTTTGCTACAGATTGAAGTAATAAGTGAAATTCTGTTATTGAATCAAACTGAAATACTGGTTAAAAGCTTACCTGATGTGATGTTTAACTGTCAAAAGGGTCAAATGGAGTCATTCTTTGCTTTATTCTCTGCGCATGTGAGGCCTCCATAGAGTATGCTCTGGCTGTATCCCATCTGTTACTGAATATCGGCTTCCTGATAAGTCCATCAATCATCCCCAGAATGACTAAACGATGCTTGGTTTAGCAGTAGAATTTTCCATGTTGCCTTCAGGACATGTAAAAAGTATAACATTTAACATTTACTTGTTCTGAAAAGCTTTACGCTTAGTGAAATTATAGCTCAGCCATAATTAAGTTGTGGTACAAATCCATGTGTCCAAAGAAGAGCCGGCTTATAAAAGAGGCGGAAGACCAAACTATCAATTGAATGGCAAATAATACAGGGCTGGTCAAATGGTAGAATCTCCAAGAATGTTTTTTATTTAAACAATCAGGTTGGTTTTTATTCCATTTTAAAGATGTGTCACAAAGACAGAGAATTTTGCAATCCTCTTCTCACAGTCCCCCGGCACGGACCGTGTTTTGAATAGCTGCGTCAGGAAGGACCTCATTCTATGGCAAAGTACTAATATATTCTAAATATTCAGAAACTAGGACAAGAAAGGGCAAAAAAAAAAAAAAAAAGACACAACCAATAAAATAAACTAGAAGAAGAGCCACAATAAATCTGAAATTACTGAACTTTTCCATTACCATGTTAATAACTCACAGGTAAATTTTAAAAGGTATGCGCATGCACCCATATTGGCAAACGAGCAGAGATACACTTAATTCTCTATCATACGTGCAAGTACACACATAGCGCATATTTTAATAACATGCTTGCACAAGTGACCATGGAGTGAGGGAGAGACAGAGACAATCTGACACTCTATATATCTCCCACTGTAAGAGGGGCACTTTCAACTCAGGGTGGGGTTTTTTGGGGGGAGGGGGCTGTGTTACATTGGTGTGCCTAGGGTGCAAGGATCTATAGACCCTTGTAATACCATCCCCCCCAAAACCCACCCTGAGTTGAAAGTGCCTCTCTTTCAGTGGGAGATATATAGAGTGTCAGATTGTCTGTCTCGCTCTCTCTCTCTCTGTGTTCAGGACCCTGAACCTTGCTCCTCATCAGGAACAGCAGTAAAGTTACGCAGGTAATGCCCATGCGCCTTTTCTGCCTCCTTACTCTTGACGCGGGCAGAGGTATGTACGCACGTACTTCCTGTCTTCTTAAAATCTGCGGTGCTTGCGTTTGGCCCTCGTACGTGCATGGGGCCATTTTTGCACGAGCAACATTTTTGAAAAATCTACCTGTCAGAATTGAATCAAGTTTCTTAACTGACTGTGAGGATGTCTGAGCAAATTTTGTTGGCTGGAACAGGAACCACACTGATTCCAGCCTTTTCTTATGCAATTTCAACTTTTATTACTTGTAACAGCAAAACAGCATCACAGTGACTTGTCTAACTTTGCAGGTTATTCACAACTCAAACTTCCCAAAGAGGGTCAGAAGCTCCTGTTCCCGGAGACATGGGAGACCTCTGATCCCAGCTGGGCTCACAATCTTATTCCCCTCCCAGAAGGGTCACAAGAACATAAGAAATTGCCATACTGGGTCAGACCAAGGGTCCATCAAGCCCAGCATCCTGTTTCCAACAGTGGCCAATCCAAGCCATAAGAACCTGGCAATTACCCAAAAACTAAGTATATCCCATGCTAGTATTAGCAGTGGCTATTTTCTAAGTCAACTTGATTAATTGTAGGTAATGGACTTCTCCTCCAAGAACTTATCCAAACCTTTTTTAAACCCAGCTACACCAATTGTACTAACCACATCACAGAGCTCTCTCTATATATAGGTTTTAAAGTGCAGCAGGTTAAATGCCTCATCCCACACAGGTTAAAGAGGAGAAACAGGGTCACTCAATCAAATACCCCCCCCCCCCCCCCCCCAGCTTGTATCCGTCAGTCTGAGCATTATTACTCTCCTGGATCCCATCCAGGGAAGTAGCACACAACCTCACTCCCTTTCATCTGTCCTCCAGCCAGCTAGGCTTGGGGTCGCGGTTCTAGGAACACACTCACCCCCACCTATTAGGGTTATCCTAGACAGCAATATTACCCTACAACCACTGTGCCCTTCGCCCAGTGTGCACCCCCATCCTTTAATTGAATCCATTGCTGGCTCCGGGTTCCAATTGTGTCCCAGTGGGACTCTTTTGGACTGGCTGTGGGACATCACGTGGTGGTTTCTTTGGTACCAGTTGTTGGTGCTCTCCACTTTGCTCTCTGGTGTCTAGTGCCTTCTCTGAACCATCACTCTCCCTGCACTTGGGCCATTCCACAGGGGCACTCTTGTTAGCAAGATTTTTTACAGAGCCTTCTTGAAAATTCAGACATTGCTGCTTGAATGTGTTTTGCTTTTGGACTTGGCCATAGAAGCAGTTCTGGGCTTTTTCCCTAATGTCTGCCTATCAGTACTTCGACTGTAAAAGTCTGGGCCCAGCACTGGCTGTCATCTAAATCCAATTCTTCTTTTCCCCTCCACCCTGCTGAAGCAGAAATTGATATTGTAATCATGCTGGGGGGGGGTGGGGGGTGTAGAAGAAGGGTGTAGTGCAGGGATTCCCAAACGTTTAGCCACTGTGACTCCATTTTAGCATTTGGAAATTCACATAACCCCCCCCAAAAGATGACAAAACAAATCAGCAGGGGTTCAACCTCTCTCCAACAATCACTCCATTCTCACCCTCACCACAGTCCAATTAAGCCCTCTCTCATCCTCAACCCTCTCTATTTGAATTTTTTCTCTCAGTTTCCACCCCAGTTTTCCAGAAGATCTCTTCTGAGAACTTCCTTTCTTCATGCTTCTTCACTCTCAGCCCCTCTAGCTGATACCCACTTACATCCTCCAAGTCCTCTCTCCATCCCATTCAGCCCTTTTCACATCCCCCAGATGATGCTCTTTCACCTTCAAGCCTTTCTTATAACCCACAATTGAGCCTCTGTCATCCCCTCCAACTCACCTCACCCCATTCCCTCTTCATGCTCAACCTCCATCCCCTATTTCTCACAGCTTCATCCCCTCCAACTCTCCTATCACATCCCCCCAGTTGATCCCCTCTCCTTTCACATCTTCCCTCAGTCTTTCATTTCCCTTTTCTCATCCTCCACAGCCAATCCCTCTCCAGATAATCCATCCCTCAAATGCTTCCTGCATCTGATCCCTCCCTTCAAACAGCCCCTTCTGTAACCCCCCCCCCCCCCCCAAGGTGAATGGCAATATTTTATTGTGGGTAACTGACAAAAGTGGCTGACCAGTGAATAGATTTAGGATTTTGCTGCCTCTAAGTACTGATGGTTCTGTGGCATTTCTCCCCCTCCCCCCCTTGAGAAAGGTTGGATAACAGGCAGTCTAAGGTACAGACCCTGTGGCAACTCAGGGGTAGACTCTGTGACAAAAAAGTGAAAATTCTGAAGTTCATTGACAAACATTTCCAACTTTTACGTTACATTATAAACCTTGCTTGTGTCTGTATAATTTTTTACTTTATTTGGGTGAAGAAAATTGATCTCAAGTATCAGTACAAGGAGCAGATCTGACAGATAGGGAGAGGAGAAGGAGGTGAGAGGACCAGGGATGGGGAGAGGAAGGGAGGAGGACTGGAGATGGAAGATGGAGAAGACTGAAGGTGGGAGGAGGGGAGGTGACCATACCTGGGAACTCTCAGGATTTGGCCCGGAGACTCCGGAATTCTAAAAGAATGACCGGGTCTCCGGGCCAATACTGGAAATCTCCGGGTGCTGCAGCAGAACCAATCTGCTTGGACCCGGAAAGAAGAAAGGAACGTCATTGGTCTTGCGCGGCTGAAAAAGGAGGAACTTGACAGTGATTTCTACCATCTCTGGGCCTTTTTAACTCTTAACTTTGCTTTCTCATGACACCGCCTGCTCCTGCACAGCCTGTTTCCTGTATCCAGCCACTTGCCCGCCCCATCCTGTTTGCCTTGGCCAATCAACATTGCAATTTCCTGCCCATGTATCAAACGCAGCACAGGAGGAGAAGGAAGAGGCTGCTGCTGCTCCAGGAGCCCAAGTTACAGTCTGCTGTTGCTAGTGTGTTTTGAAAGGGGGGGGGGGGGGGGGAGAGAGAATGAATGAGCATGTCTGTGAGAGTGAGTGAGTGTGTATTTGTGTAGGAAGGAGAGATCTGAGAGTGTATGTAGGTGAGTAGGAGAGAGCTGAGTGCAAGTGAGCATGGGTGTGAAAGTGAGTGGGCATGTGTGCATGGGAGAGACATGAGAGAGTGAGTGTGTGTGTGTGTGTTGGTGGGAGAATGGCAGAAGTAAAAGTGTAAATGGACATGTGAGAATGTGAGAGAATGAGCAGTGAAAGTAAGTGTGAACATGTAAGAGTGGGTATGAGAGAAAATTTGTGAGCATCCAGTCCCACTGTGCAGAAGTCAAAAGTTCCCACGTATGGAGGTTAGGAATCTGACATGGGAGAAAAGGAAGGAGAGAGAAGGAAGCTCTGGGATTGAGGAAGGGGAGGCTGGATAAGGAAACTGAGAGCTGTTCTCTGTTAAGTAATTGTTCAGCCAGCCTGCTGCATCACAGATTGACAAAACCAGGCCTGTGGATGCCAACTGGTGAGAAGTAAGGGCAGGCTGATGATAGGAGCAACATGTTTTTCTTGGGTAAGTTCACTGGTGGGTGAGGAGAGAGGACAATGACAATCTCCTCCATCCCATGCACATTCAGCCATCCCCCTCCCGTCATGGCAGGTCTTAAGCTTGATGATGATCTGCAGGTGGCAGCAGCATTAGTAATGAAAGTCAGCACGGGCTCACATGAGCCAGTACAAGCTCACAAGCTTTGTAATGGCCATGATCCCTCCTCACGCAGGGCTTCCTGTTACCACGGAAACCCATGCAAGGGCAGTACCAGAGCAGTACATGTAAGAGCATCCCAGCTCACAGGTCCCATGCTGACTTCCACTACTAATGCGGCTGATGCCTACAGAGTGCTGCCATTTGAGGTACTTGTGACTCCCAGGTGAAGATTTTGTGACCCCGTTTGGGTCCTGAGCCACAGTATGGGATGTACTGGTGTAGTAGTAGATCAGTATCTGCTTTGGCCCTACCTTAGATATTTCAGTGCCTAATATCTCGCTTTCCCCCTGTTGTCGAGAGCTGGTCCTGTTGATGTGGACTGTTCCCTTCTTGGAGCCTTGTCAGGTTGCAAGCCACAGGACATGAAACACTGAAATCTCATTCAGCGCAGGGTTTATTCATAACATAACAGTTAACAGGCTCTCTTTACCTTCATTAACTTGAACATAACCATATAAGCCTTTCCTGTCTGGGTCAGAATTTTCCAGTAGCTTTCACATAAATACCACCAACTTCAGGATTACCAAACTCCCTCATCCTAGGGCCACAGCACAGTTTACAGCCTTGAAGTTGCCGGGAACACAGGTGATCCCTTATGATCCCCCAAAGACCAGTCCCAGTCCTCTGGTGGGGGGCAGGGTTACATCTGTCTGGCTGGAAGCAGGGATGCGAGCCTTTTCAGCTTTACATAAAAGGCTCAGCCTGTGGCTCAAGGGCATAGCACAGGCCCTCTAAAAGCACAGACCCCAGTACAAGGACATATGTGGCTCTTTATTTCCCTTTGTAAGTCTAAAGCAGGTAAAATGAAATTTAGGACATGGGAGATGGGGTCCATGCACCCAGAGCTAGCAATGCCCCCGTGTGGAAGGTAAACAGGGGACAGTGGCAAGGGCTGACCATTTATTTATTTATTTATTTATACAAACTTCTATTCCACTGATCCACAAACCTCAGCGAAGTACAAAATACTAGGGATGTGAATCGTGTGCCCGATCGTCTTAACGATCGGGTTCGGCTAGAGGGAGAAAAAAATCTGATCAGTGGTGATGTGAATCGGAATCGGTTCCAATTCACATCGTTAATTTTTTTTTAGTGAGGCTCGACCCTTTAAAATTGAGCCCTTACCTTCCCCCACCCTCCTGAACCCCCCCCAAAACTTTTTACGAGTACCTGGTGGTCCAGTGGTACTCGTAAGGGCAAAGGGCCATCGGTGCCATCTTTATGAGTGGCAGCCGACGGCCCGAGAACGGGAGATCGCTCCCGGGACCACCACTAGACCACCAGGTAATTTAAAATGTTTTGGGGGGCTTGGGAGGGTGGGGGAAGCTAAGGGGTCATTTTTAAAGGGTCGGGTGGGTTTTTTTTTATCGGGCCATCGGCGCCATTTTTGAGTGGCAGCCAAAATGGCGCCGATGGCCCGAGAGCGGGAGATCGGTCCCCGCGCCCCCACTGGATCACCAGGTACTCGTAAAATGTTTTGGAGGGTTCGGGAGGGTGGGGGAAGGTAAGGGATTAGTTTTATAGGGTCAGGGTGGGTTTAGGGGTTGTTTTGGTGTGCCGGTTTTCCCGCCCTCCCCCTCCCCCGATTTACGATTTTTCACGATAAATCGGGGGAATTTCTATTGTATCGCGACTCAACAATTTTTGACGATTTAAAAAATATCTGACGATTTTTTTAAATCGACAAAAAAAGATTCAAATCCCTACAAAATACATATAAAATAAAATAGGACAAATAAATACATAATATTGAACAACAGTAGTAAATAAGGAGCAAAAGCTGCTGGAAACCTGAAAGGTAGGAGACAAAAGAAGTCACACAAGTCAGGACCAGGTTAAACAGAAAAGATTTTAGCAGCTTCCTAAAACGAAACAGGTCCTTTTCTGCTCTGATTTCCAGTGGGAAATTATTCCATAGGACTGGGCCCGAAATAGAAAAAATGCACTTGCCAGGTAGCTGTGCTAGTTTAAGGGAGGGGATTTCTAGTAAATGCTGGGTTGAAGAGCGAAGGCTACGGGCCGGCTGGTATATCCTAATAGAGGAAGATAAGCAAGGTGGTGCTAACCCATGAAGGGCGTTAAAGATCCAGGGGAGAGTTTTGAATTGTGCCTGCCATGTGATGCCAATGCCACTCAGCAAGGACCGGAGAAATGTGACTATGTAGAGAGGCACCAGAAATCACTCAAGCCGCAGTTTTGGATTAATTGAAGAGCATGACGATGAGAGTTGGGCAAACCCCATTAGAGTAATCCAGGGGTGGATAGCCTGATGTAATCCAGTTCCTGGATTCTTCCTGTGAAAAGGGAATGAGGTGTGCTCCTCTGAAAGTTATGTTTGTTTTGCAATGCTAAGATCTTTAAGAGGATAATTATCAAGCAGCCTCCATAAGAAAGTCAGCAAATATATGTATAGGTTACACCAGTTTTCAAAGCAGGCTTACACACATAAGTCTCTTTTGAAAATTATTTCAACAAATCTGTCTGCGCAAGTTACACTTGCTAAAACATCTGCACACATTTTCCATGAAAATGTAAGTACATACTTTTTAAAATCTAAAAATGTGTGTAAGTCCAAACCCCTTTCCACCTCTGCTCTCTAGGAATTCCTCCACTATGTCTGGGTAAAATTATGCGAGGAATGACATACCGGTAGATGCCTAAGTATATTTATTTTATTTATTTTATTTATTTAACAGCTTTTAATATACCGGTGTTCGTGCGAGCACATCACGCCGGTTTACAATAAACTTGCGAAAGGAGGAAATTACAAAAAACAGGGAGTGGGAGATGGAGCAGGTTTGAGAGAAAGGGTGGGGGGGGAGAGGGGGGGAAAGTAAAGGAGGAAGAAGATAGCAGCTGAGAAATTAAAAGGAACGTAACATTATTTACATGAGAGGCAATAAATGAGGGATAAACATTGTTACAAAGTTACAGCGGATAATGAAAGGAAATATGGATTGTATGGAGTATATATATGGAGGCTTATTTACGGTAGTTATGGCAAGTTATGAGGAACATATATATATGCTTATTTACAACAGTTATGGCAGGAGAAGAAAGACAATTAGTTTTAACTTTTAACATGCAGATTGTACAGGTTGTAAGGTAGATGGGGTGCGGTAAAGTGTAAGGTGGGGGGTATAGGGTGGGTGGGGGGTGGGCGGTACTGTGACTAGGGGGGATAAGGGGGGGGTTGGCTACGAGGGGTTGGGTTCGGGGTAGGCCTGTCTGAAGAGCCAGGTCTTAATGCCTTTTTTGAAGTTGGGTAGTGAGGGTTCAAGACGGAGGTGTGTGGGGAGGGAGTTCCAGAGGGCGGGGCCTGCAATGGTGAAGGCTCTTTCTCTGGTGGTGGAGAGGCGGGCTGTTTTGAGGGGGGGGGGTGTGGAGGGTGCCTGTAGATGTGGATCTTGTCTGGCGGGTTGAGAGGTGGAAGTGGGGCATTTCCTTAAGCCAGGGGGAGTTGTTTTTGTAGAGAGTGTTGTGTAGAATAGTTAGGGTCTTATATTGGGCGCGGAATTGGATGGGCAGCCAGTGCAGGTCAACTAGGATAGGTGTAATATGCTCTCTTCTACGTGTGTTTGTAAGGATTCGTGCCATGGCGTTCTGAAGGGTTTGGAGTGGTTTGATGGTGGAGTATGGAAGGCCTAGTAGAAGGGCATTGCCGTAGTCCACTTTGGAGAAAATAGTGGACTGTAGGACTAATCTGAAATCTGGAGTATGCCATATTGGGAAGGCAATTTTGTAACAGCACAGAGCATTTTTTAAGTTTCTTTGCAAATGCTTTGTCTGTCATCCAGGCAGCAACTAAGTGTTCTTAAAAGCAGAACATAGGTGACTTTCCTGAAAGGCAAAGCTGTACCATATGTTAATGTGACTCTATAATGCTGTTTATGCTTGCCATGTCATTGCGAAGCATTGTCCAGCCAGAACACCATCTTTTTATTTGAAATGAATGTCAGTAAGTGTTGAAGATAAGCTAATCTCCCCCCAAAGGATTTGAACTAGCTGCTACATTTTTTCTTCCTTTTCTATGTTTATTCTTTTTCCTTGTGTAATGCCCAGGCTATGGTCTCTCTCTGGGAGTACAAGGGCTCACCATTCAATACAGGGATGTAAAATGTCCTCTCAGTCTCTTATCTTCTACCAATCCATTCTGTCCCAGCATTTCCTGTAAGGGGGAAAGATTTCTCTTCAAGGCCATGGACCCATCACAGTCACTTAATAAATTATCAAAAATCACACTGGAGGCCAGGCTGTGGTTCCAACATGAATGTTAACTTGTAAACTGTCTAGAAATTTTGATGTGATATACAAATTTTAAATAAAAATAAATAAATAAATAACTTATTGAGGTAGATTCAAGCATAATGTGAATACCATTGACAGATCCAATTGGCAAACAGCTCTTTAAATCAAATAAAGATTTTCTGTCCATTACCTGCTATTAAGTTGTCTTAGAAAATAGCCATTGCTATTACTAGCATCATTAGCATGGGATAGACTTAGTTTTCGGGTAGAGATGTGAATCGGAACCGGAATCTGGTTTTTTTTTATCGGCTGCGCCCGAGCCGATAAACAAAAATCCCATCCCGACACTTCAAAACAGCTCCCTTAGCTTCTCCCACCCTCCCGACCATCCACAAAATGTTTAAAATTACCTGGTGGTCCTATGGTGGTCCCAGGAGCGATCTCCTGCTCTCGGGCCGTCAGCTGCCACTAATAAAAATGGCGCCGATGGCCCTTTGCCCTTACCATGTAACAGGGTATCCGTGCCATTGGCCGGCCCCTGTCACATGGTAGGAGTACTGGATGGCCCACACCATTTTTAAAGATGGCGCCGGCCGTCCATTACTCCTACCATGTGACAGGGGCCGGCCAATGGCACGGATACCCTGTCACATGGTAAGGGCAAAGGGCCATTGGCGCCATTTTTATTAGTGGCAGCCGACGGCCCGAGAGCAGGAGATCGCTCCCGGGACCACCACTGGACCACCAGGTAATTTAAAACATTTTGGGTCGGGAGGGTAGGGGAAGCTAAGGGAGATGTTTTAAAGGGTCGGGGTGGGTTTAGGGATTATTTTTGTGTGTCGTTTTTCCTGCCTTCCCCCAAAATAATAATAGAACCCCCACGAACAATTTTGTGGGGTTTTCCTATCGGTTTCGGGGAGCCCCCGATTTCTGATGACTTTGAAAATATCGTACGATGTTTTCAATTGTCAGAAATACGATTCACATCCCTATTTTCAGGTACTTGACAGGTTCTTATGGCCTGGATTGGCCACTGTTGGAAACAGGATGCTGGGCTTGATGGACGCTTGGTCTGACCCAGTATTTTCTGTCTAAATCTGTGATTTTTTAAAGTAGTTTCCTATCCAGATTCTTTCCCAGTCATAAGAGGTAGTTTGTAAGCTTCTCTCCATCCTTAGAGTGGTTTGCTTGCATTTACTAGTTTTCCCAATTCAGTTCCCAAATTTCTCATACTTATTTATTTATTTTATTTAGGCATTTTAAATACCATCATTCCAAAAGAAGATCATAACAGTTTACAAAATCTGCAGACATATTCATGGTCAACGGTCATATACTGTGTGTCAGCATTCACCTTCTGGTTCGATTCTGCATTGTACACATATTCTAGTTGATAATCATAACTATTCTAGGATATTAAACTAGCTACTATATAATCTATTTCATATTCATGCATTTTCTTGGTCAATCTAACAGTAAATACAGGTTCTAATCCTACTAACATTGTACTTCACATCATTTATTACTTATTGTTCGTTCCATTCACATTATCTCTGTTACTGATGTAGTTGTTATCAGTGTATTGGTCTTTTACGTTAAATCGTATGCTTTTCTATAGAGCCATGTTTCAGTTCATGCTTGAAATTCTTTCTGTTATCTTTTATCTGTTATCTGACATATTGACTCTGGAAGCAAGTTCCACAACTTGGGGCCTGCTATGGAAAACATTCAGTCTCTTATTTGAGTTAGGTGTGTGTTCCGAGTGGAAGGTACTTTAGATATCTTGAATAGATATCTATAGTTTCTCCAAACCTTTCCAACAGTGGAAGAGAAGAAGTGCAGAGGTGATATGATATAGATCTTCAGATATCTGAAAGGTTTTAATGATGGAAGAACTTTGAACCTTTTCCAATGGAAAGGAAACAGTAGAACTAGGGGTCACAAAATGAAACTCCAGGCGGGGTCAACTCAGAATCAATGACAGGAAATATTTCTTCAAAGACAGGGTGGTAGATGCCTGGAATGCCCTTTTGGAGGAGGTTGTGAAGACAAAAACAGTCAAAGAATTCAAAGGTGCATGGGATAAACACTGTGAATGGAAATAAAAGGGTGCATTGGGGTAACTTGCTGGTGCAGGAGTTACCACAAAGCCTTGATACTTTTGATGCAACTGCACCCATTGCTCTCTGCCTCAACAGCAGGGGGAAAAGGGGAATTGGAGTTAGACAATAACTGAGGGCCCTGACTTTTATGGTCCGGGAAACTGATAAGCATGGGGGTAACCTGCATAAGAACATAAGAACATAAGAAATTGCCATGCTGGGTCAGACCAAGGGTCCATCAAGCCCAGCATCCTGTTTCCAACAGAGGCCAAAATCAGGCCACAAGAACCTGGCAATTACCCAAACACTAAGAAGATCCCATGCTACTGATGCAATTAATAGCAGTGGCTATTCCCTAAGTAAAATTGATTAATAGCCATTAATGGACTTCTCCAAGAACTTATCCAAACCTTTTTTGAACCCATCTACACTAACTGCACTAACCACATCCTCTGGCAACAAATTCCAGAGCTTTATTGTGCATTGAGTGAAAAAGAATTTTCTCCAGTTAGTCTTAAATGTGCTACTTGCTAACTTCATGGAATGCACCCTAGTCCTTCTATTATTCGAAAGTGAAAATAACCGAGTCACATCTACTTGTTCAAGACCTCTCATGATCTTAAAGACCTCTATCATATCCCCCCTCAGCCGTCTCTTCTCCAAGCTGAGCAGTGGCCGCTACCCTTATTAGAAGGCATGGATTTACTACCCTTAACCAATAAGCCTTGATGCTTTTGATGCAACAGAAACATTGCTCTCCTCTTTGATTGCAGGGTGGGGGGAGGAAGAGGAATTAGATACAGATTACAACCAACACGGGCCCTGACCTTTACGGTTTGGGGTACTGGTACGCAGACATAATGGAAAAAAGCACAGGAATGCTTCTACGGCCAAGTCCATAAGCAAACTACATCAAGCAGCACTGTCTGAATTTTCAAGAAGGCTAATCACCCAGTATAAATGTTGCTAGCAGTAAACTTTTTTTTGGGTTATCATAAGGTTTGGGGATAACTGCACAGAGTGGCAGTTGTACCCTTAAGAGAAGCATAGGGGTAACCTGTATGGCAGATACTTTAACTGAGAGATGCAAGAATCGCTCTCCTCCTTCCCCTTTTCGATCCCCTTGATTCCTCCCACTTCCTTCGCATTCAATTTTCCCCAAAAATACACGGACATATTTGCTTGGGTAATAAAGGCCGCAGTTTATTATAAGACCCGAGCCCTCCAGAATTAACACAGTACAACATTTCAACCCCCCCCCCTCCTTTTGGCACCTATAGGGCCCTCCACCTCTTCCAGTGGTAAAGCTCCAGGTGTCGTAACCTCTGAGCATCGGCCCCCCCTCTTGCTCATTGTCCATCTCGAGTAACAGCCCCCCCGCGTTACACGAGATTCCCCTTTTTCTGATTTTCACCAAACAATCCAATACAAAACATTTTCTGGCCTCGGGTTTTCCGCCCACTGCGACAAATACAACAGTTTCAATATAACATTGTCAACAACAAATGGGAGGGTGGGTGGGCAAGCTCCACTTGCTGCCTCTGCCGCTCCTCACCCACTGCTCCCCTAATGGTCGCGACATCCCATAATACCCGATCACCCTGACTCCTTTTGAATTTCCCTCTCCTATTGGGTGACCTATAATTCACCTTTCTCTGCCTCTTTCCCTTTACCCCCCCCCCTATCCCACGTTCCACTCGCTTGCCTCCAGTTAAAGTCGCAGCGCGAGACTAGCTCGCGCTGCTTCCACTAACTGAGAGATGCAAGACTCGCTCTCCTCCTTCCCCTTTTCGATCCCCTTGATTCCTCCCACTTCCTTCGCATTCAATTTTCCCCAAAAATACACGGACATATTTGCTTGGGTAATAAAGGCCGCAGTTTATTATAAGACCCGAGCCCTCCAGAATTAACACAGTACAACATTTCAACCCCCCCCCCCTCCTTTTGGCACCTATAGGGCCCTCCACCTCTTCCAGTGGTAAAGCTCCAGGTGTCGTAACCTCTGAGCATCGGCCCCCCTCTTGCTCATTGTCCATCTCGAGTAACAGCCCCCCCGCGTTACACGAGATTCCCCTTTTTCTGATTTTCACCAAACAATCCAATACAAAACATTTTCTGGGCTCGGGTTTTCCGCCATAGAACAATAACAACTCCATTGTCATTGTTCCCCCCCACTGCGGCCCTTAACAGGCACAATGATTCTCTCCAAGCTTTCCTGAATTGTGTTGTTGAACAAGTCAATACCTACATCGGATAAATGTATCCCATCGGATCTAAAGTATCCTGGAATGACTTCCCAAGCCCACTCATGTTTAACCCAAAACCCTCCTTGTCCTTCCAACCACTTTCCTATTTGTTTGTTTAACTTCTTCACCCCTGTACGCCATAGTGGCCATCCCACAAATTTCAAACGTAGTATGATATCCGACCATCCTAACCGAGTCCCCGGCAGCGCATTCAGCAGGCTGCTGAAATCCTTTTTTATTATCAACAGCAACTCTTTGCAAGAACCTTCCCCGACATCATTCCCCCCCAAATGAATCAGCAAAACTTTAGGTAGTCCATTCTCCAAAACGCATGTCTGCAGAAAAGGCATCAGATTGTCCCATTTCATCCCGCGATGACTCAACCATCTGATGGTCCAATTATATACATCCAGTTCGAGATTGAGTCCATACGGCCTTTGTTCCGCTCTGATCGCCGCCCAATGTATAAAAGAATGGCCCGCTACCCAGACACATTCCTTCTCCCTTTGCCACTCTCTCCTTTCTGCAAAAAATAAACAACAATTAATGACTGCGCACCATCTGGAATTCCCTCCTGTATTCTCTACGGCTGGACTCCCATCTGCCGTTGAAGCGTACTATTATAGTTGTCCCTTAGTTTATTTATTAGTTTTTTGGTTTTTTTTTTTTTTTTTTTGTAATAATTTTTTTTTTTTTTTTTTATCTTCTCACATAACCTAAAAATGCCTTCGACTTCCACCTCCCTATATTTTGAATCTCGCGGCTCAACATTCCTCTCTCTGCCGCCGACGTTGCTGCCCCGATTCTGAAGGAATGCGAAGTAAAACGCTGAACATCCCAACCCAATAACCGCACCACTTTTTTCAACACCTGAACAAATTGATACACGGTCAATGGCGACCCATCGCTGTGTAACAAGAATAAACCACCTAACTTAGGCCTCCATTACACGAAGCGCTGTACAGTTCGTACAGGACATACATCTGGGTCACGTGCGAGAACCAACCGCACGTATTGTCCTTTTCCCAGCTGATCCACCTTGGAGCGATGTATGCAAATCGTCACAGCCCCACTACCGACCCATACACTCTCCGCCTTTAATCCCGAACTTGACGCATTTACCTTAGAAGAAGCTACGAGCTCTCTTACCCTCATTGCACCGAAAAACGCCAATACAAACGCCGTCTGAAACAAAAGTGCTTTGTAATCCGACCAACATACCCGAGGTAAACCCCTAACTAGCGTCCTCAGGTCTTCATAACGGATCGGCAGCCTTCTATCGGGTGATAGACCGTTATCTCTTCGCCATCCCCCCAGGATTCGTTTAACTAGAAAACTCGAAACCGCGGTACCCCAACCCTTCAGTTTTTGAAAGAAGGAAAATCCTGCAAGATGCGCCCGTACCGCTGTTAGCGAATACCCCCTACTCTTTGCCCACAGAATGAAGCTCACAATTCCTTCAGCGTTAGCTTCCCCACCCAACCAACCCGCATCCTCCAAATACGTGACAACGACTCTATGACCTCGAACATAAGCATTCCAAGTTGATGGAGCCACCGATTTTCTGATCAACGACCACGCTTCCCCCGACCCAGCTGCCACAGGTGCTTCGGAAACCGCTCTCCTTCCCAATTCGCTTCCGGCGCCAATTCTCGAAATTCCCGCCACTTGAAACGAGAAAGAGCGTCTGCGATTATATTCAGTTCCCCCGGCACGTGCCGTGCTCTAATAGTCACATTCAACCCCAAACATCTAAAAACCAATTCCCTCAGCAACTCCGACACTCTTGGACATTTAGCAGATTGTCTGTTAATGACTTGCACCACCCCCAAGTTATCACACCAAAACAATACTTTCTTATTCTCTAACTGTCTCCCCCATAAGCACAACGCCACAACTATTGGGAATAATTCCAAGAAATTAATGTTCTTAGTTAACCCTTCCGATTCCCAATCCTCCGGCCACCTTTCGGCGCACCACTTCCCCTGAAAGTACACTCCGAAACCCAGTCCCCCTGCAGCATCCGTGTATAATTCCAGCTCCTTATTGGACACCTCCGCCGATTGCATGATACATACCCCATTAAATGACTCCAAGAATGCCTCCCAAACTCCCAACTCTTCCTTTACCCTATGAGTCACTCGAATGAAATGATGACTGGCCCGCACCCTCACCGTCGTGCTGGACAACCTCCTGATGAAAGCACGCCCCATTGGTATTACCCGACACGTGAAGTTCAGGGCCCCTATGAGGGACTGCATCTGACGCAACGTCACTTTAACTGCCTGCCTAACAGTCCTCACCAACACTCTCAACCGCCCCACTTTCTCTTCAGGTAAACGCGCCTCCAGGGTTACTGAATCTAGTTCTATACCTAGAAATACAAGCCTGGATACCGGTCCTTCCGTTTTTTGCGCTGCTACTGGGACCCCAAAGATATCTGCCACCCTCAAAAATCCATCTAATTGCCTTTGACATAAATCGGATGCCGCCGGCCCTACAAACAAAAAATCGTCCAAGTAATGTAAAATCCCTGAACCCTCTGTACCTTGCTCAACTACCCAATGTAAAAAGGTGCTAAATGCCTCAAAAAAGGCGCACGACACTGCACACCCCATCGGCAAACACTTGTCAATATAAAACCCCCCGTCAAACGAGAAACCCAATAACGGAAAACACTTCGGATGAATGGGCAATAACCGAAAAGCAGATTCAATATCTGCTTTTGCTAATAAAGCCCCCCGTCCCGCTAACTGCACTAAACGAACTGCGTCATCGAAAGAGGCATAGCGAACAGAACAGAATTCTTGCGGTATGTAGTCGTTCACCGACCTACCCCTGGGATGCGATAAATTAAGAATGAAGCGAAACTTACCCGGCTCCTTCTTGGGAATTATTGCAATTGGGGACAAGTGCATACATCCATACGGCTGAGACACAAAGGGTCCCGCCACCCTCCCTAATCTGACTTCAGCCCCAATTTTTTCCCGAGCAATATCCTCATATTCCCTAACTGAACGTGCATTTCTCCCCTTCGCCCCACCCCCCGGTCCCTCATAAGGGATAACAAAACCGTCCCTGAACCCCTCAAATAAAAATTGGGCGTCCCTTCTCCTAGGGTACCGATCTAACCAAGTAATCATTGCTCCGAGCAACACTGGGGTCTCAGCTAACCCCAACCTCTCACTGTGATTTCCCTCCTCTACCTTTTTGTCCACTAGCCCCTTGCCCCCATTTAAGGGCTGAATGCGCTCCTCCACATATGGCACAGGCGTGTCTAAACTTGCAATCCGGGAACAAACAGACTGCCTTATTAAACCGCCAACAGGTATCGTTTCCCCCCCACTCGAGTCTTCCCTCCCTGCATGGGCTTGCCCAACTGACCTCCCGTCCGAAAGGAATGACCCCCACTACCACTAGTACCTAGCCCTCCTCCTATCCCTGAAGCCCCACTGCCAAAACCCGTCACTTTTGTCCCACTAAACCCTTTATACGTCATTTGGGTTAACCACAAATTAATATCCTGACCCCCCCACGACATCGCTTTATTCCCAGCCATCTTGTCTCGGAATTTCTCGTCGTAGTTGAGCCAAGCCCAACCTTCGTAATCCCGAAACGCCCCCAAGATGCTGTCCGCGTAAGCCAATAACGCCCCGTATTGGGATGAATCATAATGCCCAACAACACTAGCTAATCTTAAAAATCCCCGTACCCAGTTAATAATATTCTTAGCTACCTTAGGACTCCCTGACTTCGTGTGTTTCTTCTTATCCTTCTTTTTGCTCTTCTTGACACTTCTCCTCCCTTCCAATAAGCTAAAAATGTTAACGTACCGCCTCTTACGAATTTTCCTTCGCAGCTTTCGTGGCACCCCTTCCCACAGCTCTGCTAAGGTAGCACTGGCGGAATGTCCCGCCCCATGCAATGGTCCGACCCCCCACCCCGACTTGTAACTAGGGCTGGACGTGGATGAATCTTCCGATGAATCCGACCCGCTAGATGAAGAACTGGAAGATGTACCCCGCTTTCTCTTCTTCGCCTTATTTGCACTACTCCCCTTCGTTATAACTTTCTCACCTGGACCAATCGAAACTTTCAGTCCCTGATCCACGGCCACCTTCCGACCTCCGCCATTCCTTCCCTCACGTTCCTGACTATCCATCTCCTTCGAGAAATCCCTCTCTCTCCAGGCTTCTTGGGTCGACGTACCGGGACAATCTTCTTCGTCGTCATCTGCAAAGCAAGAAACCTCCCTACCTCTGCTATACAACTGAAGTTGTCCCCTGTTATCCTGATACTTACCCATAAATCCCGACGCCCCCTCTAAATCTTCCCATGGAGTCTGGTCGCGCCATGGCAATCCTGCCCTATCCTGCCCCAAACCAAAACCCGCCTCCATACTAGAAGCCCTGCCCCGCCCCAACGAACGCCCCCCAAAACCCTCACGCTCGGCCCAAGAACTCCTCCCCTCACCACCAAGCCCTACCTGCTGCCGAGGAACCTCGCTGGTCAACTGCCCTGCCCCCCCAGAGCTGGCCCCGCCGCTATTTGGCCATGCATGTGGCCTGCTAGGCGTAGCTGATAAGGACTTCACTCGCTGTGCCCTGCCTCCCCTGGATACAGAAGACTTGTGCTGTCCCCCACAGCCCCCTGCACCATCCGCCCTAGCAGCTCTGTGAAACGATTTTAATTGAAAAGAAGGCGCAGGGAGGAGGGAGGGAGCAGGGGGATTGACCCTCCCCCCTGAGTTGACCTGGGATCCGCGGCTCTTCACGAAGCCTGCTATGCGAGGGGTCCGAGTTGCACCCCCCCTGGTAGAGGAGGAACCTGGAGCGGCATACTTGCCGCTGGAAATCAAGCGACGGTCCCCGGGAAGGGGGGCCGAGGTGGCCTGACTGGGATCCCCGGGAAGGGCAGAATCGCGGGGGGGGGGGGGGGGGGGGGAGGAACCATCATCAGCCAGGAAGCTGAATGAGAGGGCGGACGCGTTGAGGGAAACCTCCGCCACGTCCACGTCGCTCAACGGGGCGCTGCCGGATGGGGAGGGGACAGGCGGGGAATAGCAAACCTCGGGCTCGGGGCCGCTCTCGCCAGACTCCTCTCGCGCGGCGACGGAGGAAGGTTGGACCGGGGAAAAGGCCGGCGCAGAACGGGCAAAGGCCTGTGAAGACGCAGCATGAACACGGGGAGGGGGGGGGGCCCGAGGCACAGCGCGTGCGCGTTGGCGAGGAGAGGCAGCAGGCGCGGCAGGAGCAGGCGAACCCCGAGAGGAGCCATGAGACCCGGCGGAGCGTCCCGTGGGGGCACGGGAACGCACACTCACCTTCTTAGGCATAGCGCCTGAGGGAAGGCGGCTAAGAAAGGTTGGACAAACTGGAAAATATTTATTATTAATTTATTTTATTTATTTATTTATTTTTTCTTTGTATCTTTCACCTACCCTATTGCTTAAAAATAGGAACTAGTTCCAGTGAATCTCCGAAAATATTTAAATCGATTTAACTGACATCCAATCCCACATAACCTACCATAAACCAAGCTCCACTTGCTGCCTCTGCCGCTCCTCACCCACTGCTCCCCTAACGGTCGCGACATCCCATAATACCCGATCACCCTGACTCCTTTTGAATTTCCCTCTCCTATTGGGTGACCTATAATTCACCTTTCTCTGCCTCTTTCCCTTTACCCCCCCCCCCATCCCACGTTCCACTCGCTTGCCTCCAGTTAAAGTCGCAGCGCGAGACTAGCTCGCGCTGCTTCCACTCATAAGAAGCTTGCTAGGCAGACTGGATGGACAATTTTGTCCTTGTCTGCTGACATTAATATGTTACTAAGTTACTTCTGGCACATGAATGGCACCTTGCAACTCTTCTCCATATCTTCGGTACTTGGTTGGCACTTTGCAGCTGCTCTTCAAAAACTTCAAGGATGATATATTAATTGATTAACACAAGATTGGTGCCACTTCGCTTCTCTTTTACCTCCTCCCTCCTGTAGGAACACTGAGTGAATGTGCCAGGCTCCTCAAACGTTGTGTGATGGTGGGCCTGAATTCCTCATCCTCTGGCATTCAGATGGACAAAACAAAATACTGGAAGCCCATAAAATGGGGAAGAGAGGATAAAAATCTTCACCAACAGAAATTAAAAAATAGAAACTTATCTCCTCTCCAAAAAGAGAGAAGAAAACATTAAAGCTCATAAGAGCAAAAGAAGTGCCTTGCTAGGTCAGACTAAGGTCCATAGAGCCCAGTATTCTGTCTCCAACAGTGGCCAGTCCAGGTTACAAGTGCCCACACTTGTAACCTGGGATACATGCTTGCTTTCCCAAATACTACCTGGCTAATAATTGTTTATGGCTAATAATTGTTTATGGACTTTTCCTGCGGAACCTGCAGGAACCTGTCCAACTCTCTTTTGATCACCACTATATTAGTTGCCTTGATTACGTTCTCCGGCAACAGATTCCATAGCTTGATTGTGTGCTGAGTAAAAAATTACTTCCTACAATTTGTTTTAAATCTTCTGGTTGCTAGTTTCATGGAGTTTCATCTAGTCCTAGTGTTTGAAAGAATAACGATTCCCTTTTTACCTGTTCCACCCACTCATGATTTTATAAATCTCAATCATATCCCCTCTCAGTTGTCTCTTTTTCAAGCTAGACAACCCTAATCTATTTAGCCTTTTTCCATAAGGGAGCTTTTCCATCTCCTTTATCATTTTTGATTCCCTTCTCTGTACCTGTTCAATGTCCGCTATGTCTTTTTTTGAGATGGGGCGACCAGAACTACACATAATATTCAAGGTGTGGTCACACCATGGATCTGTTCAATGGCATTATGATATTCTCAGTTTTATTTTCTATTCCTTTCCAAATAATTCCTAACAGTCCGTTTGCCTTTTTGACCCCCTCTGCACACTGAGCCGAAGATTTCAAAGTATTGACCACAAGGACTCCACGATCTTTTCTTGGGTGGTGACTCCTAACACAGCATCCAGCATTATGTACCTGTAGTTGGGATTATTTTTCCCTATGTGCATTAAATTGCATCTGCCATTTAGAAGCCATTTCCTAGTTTCACAAGGTCCTTCTGAAGTTCTTCACAATCCACTGCTTTTTTTTTTTTTTTAACAGCTCGAAACAATTTTCTGTCAACTGCAATTTTGGTCATTTCACTCATTGTTCCTTTTTCCAGATCATTTATGAATATGCTAAATAGCACAGGTCCCAATACAGACCTCTGGGGCACTCCACTAACAACCTTTCTCCGTTTGGAAAACTGATCATTTAGTTCTGCCCTCTGTATCCTGTCTTTTATACAGTTACCAGGTCATAATAGGACACTACTTCCAATTCAGTGACCTCTCAATTTCTTGAGAAGCTTCTCATGAGGGATTTTGTCAAATGCCTTAAAAAAAAAATCCAAATACACTATATCAACCAACAACACCCTAAAAAAAAATCTAGTAAATTGGTAAGGAAAGACTTCCCTTTGCAAAAAAAAATGTAGATTGATGTGGTCAGTCATTTTTGTTTTTAAGAATAGCTTCAACCATTTTGCCTGGCATAGAAAGGCTCACTGGTCTATTTTTTCCAGATCACCCCTGGAATCCTTTGTATTACATTGACCACCCACTCTAAATCCTAAAAGGTAGGATGAAGTGGGGGGGAGGAGAAACGGAGAAGTGAAACTAAAAATCCACACTGACTACAGCAGGCTCTGCTATTTAGTTACAGCAGAGAGCTGTTACCATGCAGCAGACCACAAGGGGGAGCCAAATACCAGGTGGCATGTTCCCTAGCACTAATACACTGCCTGTACTAAAGGACTTAGGAAGGACCTTGTGTTATTGTGGAAGCTTTTATTTCCACACAGGGATTTGTTTCTTTGTGTGTTTGGCTGAAATGCAGAAATAAAAAGGGTTTAGAAAAGATACGAATGCGTTTAGACTTCAGCATCTATAAAAGTCTGACTTTATTCTTGGGGTATGTATGTGTAAGACTGTATGTACAATCTGATGGATGGTATTTCCATGTAGCGCCCGTTCGTAGTGCTTTGCATTCTTGTTGTCAGGGGTCATTGCCAGCATTTGCCAGACTGATTTCCCAAAGAACACACTCATCTAGAGAGGGTTGGTAATATCAGATTTTTCTGTGTTTCACAGAACACAAGTTAGTTCAAAGCTGTTTCAGAAAGGAACTCACTCTGTAGCATCGTGCGTTAGTCTCCTTTCATTTCTCTCAGCTCTCGCTGGTCTCTCTTAAAACAATTTCCATGGCCAGCCCAGCACGCGCTTTCACAGGCTCACTGTGCTGCTGACTACAGAAAGCTGCAAAGTGTAGCTTCACTCCCAAACATTGGCATGTAAGGGGTAGTTCTCTAACTGCCCACAAACGAAAAGTCAGTTACCTGCAGACTTTAGATCAGGATACATGTACTTGGGGTAATTTTCTAAAAAAAAAAAAAAAAGATGCCAGGGCAGGTCAAGCAGCAGTTTCCACCTTGAACTTTTTACCTGATAGAAATCACCACTGTGTGTACTAGAGTTGCCAACTGTCCGGATTTTCTCTGGACAGTACAGATTTTCAAAGCAATGTCCGGAAGCCGGCCGGAGGGTTAAAAGGTCCAGAAATTGTCTGGATTTTAACCCTCCAGTCCAGCTCAGCAGGTGCATTTCAAACCTGTGCCTGAAGTGGCTGTTGCTTAACATCACAGCCAAAGTTGGCGCTACACTACTACTGAGGAGTTGCTTGCAGCCTTGAACACATCCCTTTTCCCTGCTGTCTTTCAGGGTTATTCTTTATTCTGCGATGTGCCAGTATTGCATGTGGTACCGCACGCTATACCGGCCACATCGCAGCGGTATTATTCTAATTAGGGGAATGGGAAGAGTGTGGGCAGCGTTTGGGCAGAGTTATCTCCCAGCAGCACTGTGGGCGATAGTTTTTCACATTATCGCCGGCAGCACCGTGAGAAATAAATATAGCAGAATGATGAATCCAGGGGTTTGGCAGCTAAGAGATCCCCCTCCTACCTGAGGCTTAACAGCTTGAGGCCTAGTGAGGGCCTTCATCATCTTTCCCGGCCATGGCCAACAGAAAAATGTGCAACAGGGCCTTCTACTTCTTCCCTATCTCACCCGCTATGCAACTGGGGGTATCGGTATCTCTTTCCGTTGGACAACAGTGTGCCATGCAACAGGAAGAGGCTCAGCAGGGCCCTTAGCATCTCCCCCCTCCCACTCACCCACCCTCCCGAGGCACAACAAGAAGTGGCCCAGCAGGACCCATCTACACTTCCCCTCCTGCTGTGGCGAAAAATGAAGAGGTTTTCAACATCTTCCTTCCGGCCCGTGGCAGTAACAAGAGGAACAGTGAGGCTGCCGGTGTGCTAAAGCAGAGGAGCATTGGATGAGAGAGCCTGCTGAAGGGGGGGGGGGGGGAAGGAGAGAACCTTTGTATGTTTGTGGGAGACATAGCCAGTGAGTGTGAGAGCCTGTGTGTGTGGGAGGGAGAGAAAGTGTATGAGGAACAAAGAGCGCCTTGTGTGTGTGAGCGAGAGAGTCAGTGAGTGTGAAAGAGCTTGCGTCGTGTGTCTATGGGAGAGAAAGCCAGTAAGTGTGAGATCCTGTGTACGGGAGAGAGAAAGAAAGTGTATGAGGAAGAAAGAATACCTTGTGTCTGTGGGAGAGAGAGCCAGTGAGTGTGAGAGAGCCAGCGTGTGTCTGTTGGAGAGAGAGCCAGTGAGTGTGAGAGGGCCTGCGTATGTCTGTGAGAGAGTGAGCCAGTGAGTTTGAGAGGGCCTGCGTGTGTCTGTGAGAGAAAGAGCCAGTGAGTATGAAAGGGCCTGCGTGTGTCTGTGAGAGAGAGAGCCAGTGAGTGTGCATGAGAGTTAACATGTATGAGAGAGAATGAATATATTACAAAGTCTGTGTATATGAGAGAGAGAGAGAGAGATAAAACAACCTCGGAGGGAACTTTCCTTCCACGTCCCCCCACCTTCCCCTCCCTTCCCCTATCTACCCCACCCCCCAGCCCTACCTAAATCCCCCCCTACCTTTTGTTGTGCAAGTTACGCCTGCTTGAAGCAGGCGTAACTTGTGTGCACAGCCTCGGCATCCCCCGGCACAGGCTGCAGTGCCGGGGGACTCGGGACCACCCTCCCAGCCCGCCCCTGAACCATCACCACGCCCCCAGACCGCCCCCTGACTCTGGACACGGCCCCAGGACAGGCCCCTGGACTGTCGACATGCCCCCGGACTGCCAACACGCCCCAGACACGCCCCTCCCGCCCTTTTTACGAAGCCCCGGGACTTACGCGCGTCCCAGGGCTTTGCGCGTGCCGGCGGCCTATGCAAAATAGGCGCGCCGGCGCTTGAGTGCCCTGTGCGTGTAAATCTAGCCCAAAGGCGCGCCGGCGCTCGAGTGCCCTGCGCGCGTAAATCTAGCCCAAAGTGTGCACCTTCTCTCTCTCTCGTTAATCCGCAACAGTCTCAAAATGACTGGAAATCAAAAGTTCCCAGGTATAGGGAACTGGAGTTATTTTTTACCCCTAATTTTTTGTAACTATTGGATGTTATTAGATGTGTCAGCTGTTTTAACATCTTTTATTGATGCTTCATACATTGTAAATTTTTTTTAATGTTATCAATTATTGGATGTCAGTTAATTCATTAACCTTTTTGAAATATGTATTCTTTTTATTTGTTTGGTTTCAATATTATGATTTTATATTTCTTGGTTTTATTTGTTTTATGAGGAATGAAAATGTTTGTTTTTTCCATTTTTGCTCTACATACAGAGGCTGGCTTGTTGCAGTTTCCAGTTCAGTTTTTGTCTGCACATTTCTATTTATACTTTATTGTCTCTTTATTCTTCATTTGGTGAGGGTCTGCTTGTGTTCTGTACGTGTAAACGAGGTGAGGTATTTTGTTAGCACTACTTTCTGTATAAGGATCTATAGAAGCTTGGCTTGTTCTGCTCTCCTAATAGGAGGTATATTGATAATTTTGGACCTGGTATAATATTTGTAGTGTTGCCTTTTCTTAGGTAGGTTTTTTTTAGTGTGGTTTTGGTTTGGGTGGTGTACTATATTGTAATTGTAATTCAGTTTACTTATGGCTTTCTGGTGACCAAGCCCACACCCAACACACATTACAATAGGCCTAATACCACATGGGTTCCAAGTGTCTTTTCTGCAAGCTTTTCTGGTTGGCACCACACCAATGCATGGAAATGTAAGATGAGTGTTGAGTGATATTTTTACCTCAGAAGACTGTACTTTGAAGGTCCTTTTCCATGTAAAATCTGGTACAATAACTGCATAATTTTTTAAATTGTGTATGTGGGGAGGGCTTGGAGGGAGAGGCTCACCCAAGGCTGTAATCTTTGCCTACCCCCTAGGACATCTAATATACTTGCACCGGACCTGGGATGACAGTGGTGGCCAAAGGAGTATGGTATAAGGTTAAAAAAAAGAGAAGTTTCTCCTAATGCTGGGGTTGGTAGTCGTTAAGTAATTGTGGTTTTCCTGATTGTTCTATTGGAATGCTATTGATATTTTTATATTTGGGATCATTTGGTTGCACCACATTTTGTGCACAATTTTCTAGTAATAAGACAAGTTATACAAGTTTAAAATAGTTGTGTGAAAGGACATAGGTGAAAATTTTACTCCGCACATCCAAGTGTTCGGAATTTTCACAGTTGAAAGTTGGCAGCCCTAGTGTGGACTTTCCCTTCGAAAATTATCCCACCAAAACTATCCATGCATATTTACACCTTCTAATTTGTGTAGGGGGTGAGAGTTTTTTCAAGAAAAAATATATGCATACTTTAAAATGATTAAAGCATGTGCTTACGTATAATCTGCACATCGAGGCATTATGTGTGCCCTTCTATCCACATACAGGCCATGCAATTTTGTAAGAAGCCATTTCCACAGATTAAAAAGAAGCTGTTTTGCATGCAGAAATGGCTTTGAAAGTGAGCTTCATGCTGCATATTCAGTTAGCCTCCTTCCTCTCCCATTAGGATCGTATAAAGGTTAGTGCCTGATGTTACTTAGTGGGATTTTGAAAGTCAATTAAAGTTAATAGAGAAGCCAAATATTGGTATTGATTAGTGGATATTCATGGTGTATGTATGGGGTGATCCTAAAATTTCACAGGCTTCCTATAGAAATGCATTGGAATAACAGAGATCCCCTTTCATCTTATTTCAATGCTGGGCATTTTTAACCTAGATGTACTAAACTATTCCATCTTTTAGAAAATGAAGCTAAGGAGAAAAGTAGATTATACCCATGTATACAAGTCTATTTTAAGAATGAGTACTGAGCTGATTTTGTAGGTCAGCCAATGCCAGTTATTAAACATATGTCTTTAGACCTGAAATTATGCTTGACTTTACTTGTGAGGGCAGGCAATATAATATATTTATACAACTTACTGACAATTACTAAGCATATCTTCATCTGAATTTTTCAGGATAAAGCAGGAATGGCATTTTATGCTCGAGTGCAGAAAGAGAGGCATCCCACAAACCGTGTATGCAAAGAATGGTTTCATAGACACTAGCCTGAAGCTCCTGGACAAAATCGAAGCCAATTCCCTGCTTTTCAAGGAGTCCAATTTTTTTGAGAACACAGAAAAAGAAAGAAATAAGTTCATTTTTGAACTTTTTGGGGAGGACTGGAAGGTAAATCTGTCTGCTTTTGATTTATTTTGTGCCTTGGTTTCTCATTTAAACTGCATGCTTCATTCATTTTCAAATTCTTGTGATTTGTGTTTGATATGAACTCTGAACTTCTGTTTTCTCATAGCCTTCATTTCCTTATTTATTTAAAAACTTCTAAACTGCCTTCCCGAACTTGAGAAATCAACCAAGGTGGTGTACAAGTATTAAAACATACATGAACAGCATACTCCTTAGGTAGGTTAATGAATGACAAAGAGGAGGTCGTTGATTGGATCATAAAGTGGAGGCCTGATACAAGGAAGACAATAACTGCCCAAACAGACAGAAAGAGAGAACATCAGTGGGCAATCAGAATAAGTTCAAGAAAAGCAGATATTTTCTTGCATCCAGGGACTAAAATCACAAGGAAATAATGCTTTTCCATTCTGGAGGAAACACATATATATACATTTTGATGACTAAGGGGTGATTTACTATGCCACAGCATTTTTCCATGGAGGGGGAAAATACCACGGGCCTTGGATAAACACTCTGGTGGCTTCCCCGTGGCATTTTTTTTCCATGGTATTTTTTTCTCATGGAAAACATTTGCAGGAAAAAAAATGCCATCTGAAAACGGGTAAAGATTTGTGCTATTGGGGCTCTCTTTCCCTGGGGCCATTATTTTCTTAAAGGGCCAAACTGGCCCACTGTGTAAAGCACCTTACCTCCACCCCGTCATCTCCAGACGCAGGTCAAAAAGTCACCAAAAATAAAGTTAAGTTGTGCAGCAATGCCCTGACCCACTATCTAAAACCCCCCCCCCTGCAAAAAAAAAAGATCCCCCTAGATGTCAGTCAGGTCCCCCTGAATCTCAATCAGAGCCCTCCCGCATACAAGCCAGCAAACCCTGAAACCCCCCCTCCCCCCCCCCCCCACCACACACAACCCTAGCCCATTCCCCAGGCCATACCTGGTAGTCTGTGGGTCAATGGCAGTTTAGTGGGATCTAGAGTGCCTTCAGGGCTCCGGGCCAGATGCCACCAATAGGGAAAATGGAGCCGCCCAGCCTTTGCCCTAGGCCTGATTGAGAACCAGGGGGCCCTTTTTGGGTTTGGGTAGTGGGGCAGAGTGTCACCATGTGACTTTTAACTATATTTTTGAAGACTTTGTGCTTTTGGCTTTCCTCTAGAGGTAGCGGGTAAGGATGGAGATGTTCACACAGTGGGAGGGGGCTGCTAGGGCCACCATTGACTCTTTAAATTTCAGCCCAGAGATATCGGGATGTGCCTTAGTGTCCCGATGCCTCTGAGAAAGTTAGCCACAGCTCCTGAGTTTTCAGAAAATAATGCAGGTTGCGTTTTTTGGAGGCAGAGTTATTTTATTTACATAAAATTAGGTATCTTATGAGCTGCAAAGCTTATGCACGCAAAGCAACTTATTTAAATATGCATTTCTTTGGGAAAATTATTGCATGAGATTGAAAATATCCTGCAATATTGCTGTAATGAACACAGTTTTTCATGTGTTAACTGCTGCTTGCAGCTTAGTTAATCTACCCCTGAGAGCAATAATACAATTCCCTGTGGAGTGTGCAGTTTTGCAAGCACAAACTACAAGCTTTTTTTTTTTTTTAAATTCTTTATTTATCATTTTAAATTTTTTACAAACTGAAAAGATTTGTAGACTTCACAATCAGATGTTTTCATAATGAAAAAATAATAGTCTATGCTTTACATTTCTTATCCAATTTGTGTTATATTACAAAACAGGAAAAATTAAATCATCAAAAGGGGGAAGAGACATAGAAGACTATTCTAAGAAATTCATCAAAAAAGAAGAAATATGGCCTTACATAGGATTATTTACCGGAATCTTTTACAATTACCCTCATCCTAGCTACCGGAGAAGAGGTGGATGGCTTGCGGGACAATATAAATTGCTGTATTTGCTCTGGTTGTGCGAAAACAAAAGGACTCATCGCCTCTTTTTAGGAGGCATCTACATGGATATCGTAGGGTGAAAGTAAAACCCAAGTGATGGGAGATAAATCAGGGTAGATTCTTATAACTTGATCGTAAAAGGTAACTGGAAACTTTCTGAAAAAAATTCTCATACCATCATTCACATCCTTGGTAGAAATAAATGAAACCAATAAGGTTTTCCTATCTAATACTTCTAAACTTGAGTTTTCTAGAAAATGTGTTAAGTTATGAGAGATAAGTAGCCCTGAAGTATTACCCACGTTTGAAGCCCTTTTATTCAAAAAACGACACGAGTTAACAGACGGCATTTTGTCCTCAGGAAAAGCAAGGGCTTCAATTCGGAAACACTTAAGGATGGTATAAGGAATTTCCCCAACAATTTGAGGAAAATTTAAAATCCGCAAGTTCAACTGACGGGTGTTGTTTTCTATAATCTCCAGTCTTCTAGAAGATGCAAGCTGATCCTTAATTATTGCGGAATTTACATTTGAAACCACCATTATTTTATTTTCTATCTCAGTTACTTCGTTTGTAAGTGTAGATGTTACTTGCTGAATCTCGACAATCTTTTGCTGATTATTGTAGGCAATAGAGTCTACTTTGCTTTCTAGTCATTTTAGGGAAATACCGAAGCCTGTCATCAAATCCCAGATAGCTTCTAGGGTGACTGCCTCAGGTTTTGGGGGTTGCAGCCAAGACTCACCCTGAATGCAGGCAGGCGATGATTCCTGGTTTCCGTCTGAGGAACTTACAGATTTTTCTCTCCCCAAATAGACTTTCGGTCAGACTGCCAGGTTGTCTCCAGCGCCAGCATTCGTCTCCGCTCTGGCGCCAGCAAAACTATCCACATATTAATCAGAGGCAATAATTTCTACACGGCGGTCAGGATCTCATCTCAACGCGTCTTTCCTTCACGACGCCATTTTGTTCTCCCTAAGCCCTATTGATTTTAACTATTTTCTTAATAAATTAAATTTCAAGTTTTGCCCTGTGTGTTTGTGTTATGACCACAGGCTGTGGCCGCCCGCGGCAGGCCCAACTCATGTCATGTCATGCCTGGCTCTCCATCTCCGGTACTCTCAGGGCGGTGGCCAGTCACCACCTCCGTGTTCCTTCCAGCTCTCTGCACTCCATGTGGTGGCCGGGATGCCGCCAACCAGTGCTCTCATCCTGGGCCTCTCTAGGTGCGTGTGCGCGCTATCTGCCCTTCCTTTAAAGGGCCAATGGCAGGAACTCCAGGTTCATCCCTTGCTGATGACATCACTGTCCCGGGATATTTAAGCCTCACCTCTAGCCACCACTAACTGACTTGGCAATGAGTTCCTTGGTTCCTTTTGGTGCCTTGCTCTCTCCACGGACCAGTTGCTCCTGTCGTCAGATCTCTGCGCTCCTCCTTCTGGGTTCCTGCCTCAGTACCTCCCATTCCGCAGGCCCTGGTTCAGCTCTACTCCATCTGGACTCTCTCTCAGCGCTTCCCGCTCCTCGGGGCAAGGCTCAGCGCAACCTTACCCGGACTCTCTCTCAGCGCCTCCCACTCCGCAGGTCCTGGCTCAGTGCTACTCCATCGGGACTCTCGCTCAGCGCCTCCCACTCCACGGGCCCTGGCTCAGCGCTACTCCATCGGGGCTCTCTCTCTCAGCACTTCCTGCTCATCAGGGCTAAGCTCAACACACCCTTACCTGGACTCTCTCTCAGCGCCTCCCACTCCATGGGCCCTGGCTCAGCACTACTCCTTCGGGGCTCTCTCTCAGCTCTTCCCGTTCCTCAGGGCCAGGCTCAGTGCAACCTTACCCGGCCTCTCTCTCAGCATCTCCCGCTCCGTAGGTCCTGGCTCAGCGCAACCAAACCTAGACTCTCTCTCTCAGTGCTTCCCGCTCCTCGGGGCCAGGCTCAAATCTACTCTACTTGTAATTTCCAACCACAGTGCCCGCTGCTCCTTGGGACCTCCACGGCTCTTCTCCTTGAGGACATTGCTACAGTGCCTTTTCTCTTCAAGAGTTGGTTCAGCGCAGTACTCCACCAGACTGTGTCTCGGCGCCCCACTCCTCTGCGCGCTGCCACTACAGAAGGTCCTGTCATCGGTTTGCCGTGTCCCAGGCAGTATCCCTGCGCTGCTACACTCCAGGCACCTGCTATTGCGGGTTCCTCGCTCTAGCCCTTATCCAACGCACTACAATTCGTGTCCCTGCATCTGCATCTCCTCTCCTCGAGGTCACTCCCTTGTGGTTCTGCTCTACTCCCTTCAGAGCTGCAGTGGCCTTGCACTCCGTGAGACTCTTTCTCCTCCTCCCTCCTGGAGTGCTCCTTTCTCGAACTGAGCCTAACCTCTCTGACACTCTCTGCAATCACTCACTACCCTCTCCGGGACCAGCCACACAGGGGCACTCATAAGTCCTGCCGGCCCCGGCACCCAAGGGCTCAACCTGCGGGGAACGAGGGTTGGCACAGGTGAAGTCCCAGCTTGCCTCTGTTCCCGGCCAGCCTCGCCTCCCGATGGTGGGGACTTGTGGGGCCCAACTCCTCAGGTAGCAAGAACCCCACCTCGGGCCAAGGGTCCACAATTCCCAACAGCTTGTCTTGATTAGACTTTGAGTTCTACTGAGCAGAGATGTTTTCATATGGTTATCTCTACAGCAGTGCATATTGAGTAGTGTTATAGAAGTGAGTAGTAGTTGCAGTTATAGAGCAGGCCAGTTGCTAGTCTGCAGCAGAGATACAACTTTATTGAATAGCTTATAACCCAGAAAAGAAAAGCAATCAGCTATTCTCCTATAAAACGTATCCCCTCTAGCTGCATCACTTTAAACACTCATGGATGAGCAGGAGTAATATCACCAACCTTAAAGGCACAGCCTCCCATTCACTTTTGCATGTTGACTACCAAATAGAACCCAATGGTCTATGTAGGTAGAAGTTAAGTTTCAACCAGACAGAAGTTAAAAATGGACCATACAGGACAGCATCATATATTTAATGAGGATTAATGTAATAATACTGTTTAGTAAATAGACTCCTTTCTGTTTAAGAATGCTTTTACCTTTTATTAAGAGTAAAGGGCCATTACAAATTTGAGACATTTTTGTCCAAAGAAACAAGAGAATTCCAATCAGGATAGCAAGATGGGTGAATCCTTTTCAAAGGAGTCAGTAAGGACAACAGAAAGTTTCAGTTGGTTATCCTCTCTGTCAAAAATAAAATTCTTTACACATGCCATTTTCTATTTGTAAAGGTTATGGGTAAAGGGTAACAGTTATTTGAGATACATTTTCACTGGGGAACATTGACAGCAGTATGAGTATTATCTGCAACAAGATTCTTACCAACCACCAGAGATAAAACCAGCTTTTCTTCAGAAGCATTTATTTATTTAACAGCTTTTATATACCGTCGCTAAGTGGGACCATCACAACGGTTTACATTTCATACATTGTGACATAATATAATAAATATTAATAATCAGAAAATAAAATACATCAAATTACTCAAAAATAACACCTAATAAAATTTTTTATAAAAATCAATAAGAGCATAATACAACATTAATAATGTAAAATACACAAATACAAAAATCCTAATAAAAAAGAAATAAACAACAATTAACTACTCTAAGAATCTCCTTTCTCGGTGGTAAAAGACTGTGATTATAGCCATGTTTTCAAGTCCTTCTTAAATTGCCTGAGGTCATGTTGAAGTCTAAGTTTCACGGGCATGGCATTCCAAATTTTAGACCCCACGAGTGAGATTGCTCTATCTCTAACCTGAGTTAGATGTGCTATTTTTACTCATGGTATTGGTAATAGGCCTTTAGTTGCGGATCTTAGATTCCTATGGGGTGTGTGAGGATGAATTGTTGATTTAAGCCAGTCTGCATGCTCATCGTATATTAATTTGTGAAGTGTACTGAGTGTTTTTGTTGCGATCCCGCTCGCGGCTAGGCTGTGAGCAGACTCTCACCTTTGCGGTCCGGGCTGCAGCTGCTCCTCGCACCCCGGAGGCCTCTCCATGGCAGGACGCCGCCATCTTGCTGGCACGGTAGGAGCCATGCCGAGGTTCACCCTCACAGCGGGGGGGCCATTGCCGATATCCTCTTCATCACTGCAAGGAGCCACGGACTTTGGCCTGCCCTCCCGCGGCGGTCCTGCCACTATCGCTGGTCCCGTGTGGCCTGGAGGCCGTTCTGATGCCTCATCTCCGCAGCCTGGATGCCACCTCCAACTTCAGGGCCTGCATGGTCCAGTTCCTCCTCCTCCTCCTCCTCCTGCAGGGCATTGGCAGGGACCCCGCTGTCCAGGGTCCTGCAGTCCTCTCTCTGCTTCCTTAGGCGCGGGGCTATGCCTCCTCTCTGGCCCCACTTGATAACATCATAGAGGACGCTGCCTTCTTCAGCCTACAAAAGCATCTCGTCTTCATTCCAGCTTTGCTTTGCAAGGAGTGAGTTCTTTCTGGACTCTCGGCTTCCTGCTCCTGCCTGGCTTCCTTTTTTTTGTCCTGGGATCCCTTGATGTTCTTAATTTCTGATTTCTTCACTGGATGACCATCTCATCTCTTCATTCCCTGATGTCTTCACCATGTTCCTGATCTGTCTTACTGTGCCATGTTCCTGTCTCCCTGGTCCTCCCGATTTCTTTGTCCAGAGGTCTCCTGAAGTTCTGGTCCCCGTCCCTGCATGGTCTGCGACCAGCCTGGCTGGGCTGATAGGGCACGCAGCGGTCCAGTGGTCTGCAAGCACCCCAGCTGGGGTGTTTAGGGCACTGGTGGGAGATTCCATCCATCAGGTTCGAAGATTCCTCCTCGTCCTATTGTCTGAAGTCCTTCCAGTGTGGTCCGCGACCAGCCCGGCTGGGCTGTGTAGGGCGCCTGTGGGACTTTGCTTGCCTGTTCATCTCGTCTCGTCCTGAGTCTTCCAAGGCCTGTTGTCATCCTGTGTGGTCCGCGACCACCCTGGCTCAGGTGGATATCTTCTCATCAGGGCCAAGGATCCTCCATGTCCTCCATCAGTGCCTGGAGGCCTGACATTTTAGTCTGTTCTGATGTCCTCATCTTCCTTCCTCGGATGTCCTGGTACGGATCCTTCTCACTGGGGATTGTCATCTGTCTCGCTTCTCTGACCTGTCTCGCCAGGTCTATGAAGTTCTGTCCTAGACAGTCCTGCACAGAGTTGCCCGGAATTTTCACCATGCTGAGTTTTAGCCTTATCTTCTGTGTCTAGTCCTCATCTTGTCTGACTCCCTGATGTATCTACATTAGTTGCACTGTCTTCAACACCCATGTTCCAGTACCAGATGTCTCCGTCCTTCTCTCCAAGAAAGGAGATTCTTAGAGTAGTTAATTGTTTATTTCTTTTTTAATAGGATTTTAGTATTTTAGTATTTAGTATTTGTTGCCTCTGCCATTACCCAGGGCAGGTCCAAAAGGGCTGAGAATGGTTGGAGGACCATTCAGAGACAAACATTGCGTTGTTGACCTCATCGAGGTATGTAGGTTGGCAGGGTTTGGTTTGCTCCGTTTCCAGATGAGGATGTCTCGTCGCAAGGGTACACACTACTTGTCCCACGCTGGGAGCGCTTCCTAGCGCTCCCTTCCATCGTCAGCGCAACAGTTTTATACTGTATTCAATATTCGATTGGAAGCCAATGTAATTCTGCTAAAATTGGTGTGATGTGGGCCTTTTTTCTGATACCGGTTAATACTAGAGATGTGAATCGTGTCCTCGATCGTCTTAACGATCGATTTCGGCTGGGAGGGGGAGGGAATCGTATTGTTGCCGTTTGGGGGGGTAAAATATCGTGAAAAATCGTAAAATCGTGAGCCGGCACATTAAAACCCCCTAAAACCCACCCCCGACCCTTTAAATTAAATCTCCCACCCTCCCGAACCCCCCCCAAATGACTTAAATAACCTGGGTGTCCAGCGGCGGTCCGGAACGGCAGTGGTCCGGAACGGGCTCCTGCTATTGAATCTTGTTGTCTTCAGCCGGCGCCATTTTCCAAAATGGCGCCGAAAAATGGCGGCGGCCATAGACCAACACGATTCCACGGCAGGAGGTCCTTCCGGACCCCCGCTGGACTTTTGGCAAGTCTTGTGGGGGTCAGGAGGCCCCCCCCAAGCTGGCCAAAAGTTCCTGGAGGTCCAGCGGGGGTCAGGGAGCGATTTCCCGCCGCGAATCGTTTTCCGTACGGAAAATGGCGCCGGCAGGAGATCGACTGCAGGAGGTCGTTCAGCGAGGGTTCCGGCGCCTCTATGGGCATGTCTATGGGCATGCCTGTCTACCATCTCTCCAGGATACCCTGCGAGGCCCATCTAAGTCCAAGCGGCCCGGGTCCCTATGGGCTCCACCCGGGGGGACCGTGGGCTTCCAGTGGTGAAGCTCATCCTAGCCTCTGTCTTCTCCAGTGCTCCGCTCCCTGGGGGCAGGTGCTTCCTGGTCCCTACTAGGGAGCCGTTCTCCACTGCTCCAGGACAAGGGTCCGCCCCCGAGCGCAACAATATCCTGTTTTAGATTCAGTTCACAATCGATTATGACTCCAAGGTCACACATGTTATTGGAAAGTCTAACTGTAAGTTTATCATTAATTTTTATTAGTGTATGAATGATATTTGAAGACTTTCTTTCTAGATGAATGAATTCGGTTTTATCAATGTTTATGATTAATTCCATTTGTGTCAGGAGCTGTTTAATTATGTCCAAAAACATTGCTGCAAGTTTAAGAGTATTCTTTATGGTGTCTGTTATTGGTAAAATTATTTGGATATCATCTGCATACAGATAATGCATAATTCCCAGCCCTGCTAAAAGATGGCATAAAGGCAGCATATATATATATGTTAAAAAGCGTGGCTGATAGGGCGGAGCCCTGAGGGATTCCTTTTTTTAACGCAAAATTTTCAGAAATCGTATTAATTTGCACCTGATAAAATCGATTCTTCAAGTAAGATTTAAACATTTGCAGGGTAGTTTCACTAAGTCCTATTTCATCTAGCCTTTGTATTAAAATATCATGGTTCACTGTGTTGAATGCAGCCAAGAGGTCAAGTAAAATTAGTAAGTAATACTGTCCATTATCAAACTGTTAAACCTCTGCTTGGGTCTTACCATGAGCAGGCGCTCACCTTTGTGGCACAAAGCCGCCGATGTTCTTCGCGGCAGGGGCCGCAGTCAGCGCTGCTGTTCACCGAGGCAGGGAGCCGTGGACTTCGGGGCCTTAATGCAGCCAGAGCCATCGCTGGCGCCAGCTTTGATTCGTGGCCCAGAGGCCGCAGTCCCCGGCCTCGCCTATGCGGCAGGGGCCACCCCCAGTTGACTCTCAGCAGCCTGGATGCCGCAACTATCATTGGGGCCTGCACAGAGGCCCAGCTTCTTCATGCACTGCTCAGTGGCAGGACGCCACTGGCCATGGTCCTGCACTGTTTCTTGTTCCTGCTCCTAAGGCATGGGCCGCAACTCCTTCAGAGATTTAAAGGGCCTGTAACTGGATCTGCTCCGGGCCGCACCTGGACTTCTCCCTGGGCGTTTCTTGATCTTCAGCCCTATATAAGGGCCCAGCTTCAGTCCTTGGTTGCCTTTGCAAGGAGTTAGTCTCCTTGGGGTTACTTCTCCCAAGAACTTTTCGTCTTCGCTCCTACTGGCATTTTCCTGTTCTTCGTGGGATTCCTCATTGTTCTATGTTCCTGGTCTCTTCTGGATGCCCTTCGTCTTGTTCCTGATGTTCCATGATCTGTTCCTGATGTTCCGTGATGTTCCTACTTTGATGTCCTGAACCCTTGGTTCCTCGTAGTCACTTCTCCTGGCGTGCCATATCCTGGCACAAGCCTGCCTCCTTGTCTGCAGCTCAAATCTCCGGAGGGTCACCCTTGCCCGAAGCCAAGTCTCATCTTGGTCCTGTGTCTCATGTTTGAAGCCAAGTATCATCTTGGCCCTCCGTCCCGACTCTTGTCTTGGCCCTCGGATGTTCTTGAGGCTGCTCTGTCCATGCCTAAGACTCTGACTAAACCTGTTCCATTTCAGCGTGGTCCGTGACCAACCATGGGCAGCTGAGTAGGGCGCGCCTTGTTCCAGACTTCTACTGAATCTTCGCCATGTTCCAGCTTCATTTTCCACGTATTTGTCTGGAGTCTGCTTCACACTCAAGCGTGGTCCGCGACCAGTCCCATGGGTTCGCCCTGTGGTGGGCTGTGTAGGGCGCGCTGCATCGCAGCCTCAACCCAGTACTTTACTTTGTTCCTGAATCTTGATCCTGAGTCTTCACATCTCCAAGTTCCTCACTGAGACTTCATGTTCCAGAGCCTTCGTCTGCCCTTGTCCGGCCATCCGCCTTTGCCATTCCCAGCGGCAGGTCCGAAAGGGCTTGGAGTAGTTGGAGGACCACTCAGAGACCAACCTTGCTTGGTTGGTCTCACTCAGGCTGTGCAGGTCGGCAGGGGCCTGGCTTCCTGGTCTCAGCCCAGGCTTGGGCATGCCTCACCAGCCTCGGTTCTGCCTTGGAGTCCTCTGGGGTCGTGCAGTGGTCCAAGGGCACACAATCTCCTCGGAAATGGGACCGCTCTCCTAGCACTCCCCAACAAATCGCAAAGGCCATGGGCCCGGTAGGGACTGTCCTCATCCCGGGTTTCTGTTCCTGGACAGTTTTTTGGGAACTTTTTTGTTTGTTTTTCTATGACCTGCTGGAGGCACCAGCATCCCTGCAAAAATCTTTTTCACCAGCTGTTTGGATTCCATGACCCGCAGGAGGCACTTGCATTTGGACTTTCATCCTTTCAGCAATGCCCGGTTGGGTTCTTCGACGTGCAGGAGGCACCTCCAACTAATCTTGGCTCCATCAAGTTCTATTATATGATGCAAGCGGATCCCACCCTTGGATTCCCTCCCTGGGTCTCCGGGACACCTTCTGTGATCATTACTAATGAGTTTGCTACAGGCATTCAACAGAGTTTACTTCAGTGATATTCTGATGTTCCTAGCGCTCTCTGTTGTTCCCAGCGCTCTTTAATTTCCTTGTTTGTTCCTTGGTGCCTTGCTTGCTTTATTGTTGTTTTTTCTTTGTTTGTCTCTTGTTCCTTGTGTTCCTTGTTTGTTCTTTGTCTTGTGCCTTGCTTGCTTGTTTTCTTGTTGCGGTAGTTTTTGCCTCTTTGCCTGTTACAGTATTTTTTTGCCCTTTTGCCTGTTGTGCTATTTTTTGCCCTTTCGCCTGTTGTAGTATTTTTTGCCCTTTTGCCTGTTGTGGTATCTTTTGCCTGTTGCAGTATTTTTTGGCTTTGTTCTCTTGTTGCCTTTTTGTGCCATGTTCCTTGTGTCATGTTTGGCTTGTTGCCATGTTCCTTGTGTCATGCTTGGTTTGTTTCTTGTTGTTCCAGTAGTTCTGCTATGGGCCGATACCTTTGGACTGTCAAGAGCCCATGTTTTTTCTGGATTCGTATGACCTGAAGGAGGCACCTGCACCCAGAGTTTCATCTCCAGTGTTTGGTTTCCGTGTTTTCAAGTTTCAAGTTCCAATGGGTTTCCTTATGACCTGCAGGAGGCGCCTGCACCCATTGATGTTCCAGATGTCTTTTTGCTTGGTTTTTGACCTCCCAAAGGCGGGAGGGGACACCCTTTGAGGAGGAGGTACTGTTACACCTCTGCTCGGGTCTTACTGTGAGCAGGCACTCACTTTTGCGGCACGAAGTCGCCAACGTTCTTCGCAGCAGAAGCCGCAGTTAGTGCTGCTCTTTACCGCGGCAGAGAGCCGCGGACTTCGGGGCCTTAATGCGGTCGGAGTCCTCTGGGGTCGTGCCGAGGTCCAAGGGCACACAATCTCCTCGGAAATGGGACCGCTCCCCTAGCGCTCCCTAACATAAAGCCTCTAAGTATTGTATCACTTAATGATAATAATAATGTTTCCATACTGAAATGCTTTCGGAAACCGTGTTGTGATGGATCTATGATATTAATAGCTTCCAGATGATCTGTTAATTGTGTTTGAACTGTTTTTTCAATTAATTTGGCCAGGAAAGCTAAGTTAGAGACTGGCCTGTAATTATTTAGCATTTGTACAATAATATAAGAAATATTTTGGAAACCAGTAGCACCTAGTAAAAAAGTAAAAAAGGACAAGTTATTAAAAAAGACAAATTCAATTCAAGAAAAGCAGTTCTATTCCATCTTAGTAGTCACAAAGAAGAAACAACAAAATATAATTCAAGAGCTAATTCCATCTGTGGTTGAAATTTTTCTATCATATTTGATGACAAAGTAGCATTAGCAATCAAAGCGATCCCATGCTTGGACAACATTGTGCAAAGAAGAATTGCAGAAACAACTGCAAATGTGATTGAGCAAGTTACGGAAAGATTTTAAGCGAAACAGTTTTCTTTGCTACTAGACGAGAAGCACAGATAGTTCTGGTGAAATGGAGCTGGTAGATTTCAAGGTTCCAGATAAAGGTGTCATCATAACACAATTAGTTTTGCTGCCACATGGATTTCAGGAACTAGAGGAGAAGAGAGTTAAAGTGGTTGATTGCTTCTCCAGTGAAATGCAAATTATCTGGCAGTTGTATACTTCCATTTGCTTTGATGGTGCTGCTGTGATGTTTGGCAGGCTGTCAGGCTTAATCGCAAGAGTGAAGAAGGGGAAAAAAAATAGTATAATCAGTTGGATTGGAACTACTGTATCTGTCAGCGACAGAAGCTTGCTTCCAGACAGCTACATCTGATTTTGCAAAAATACTATAGGTGACACTCTGTAGATAATTAATATTAAAAACAAGACCTTTAACAGTATTTTGTAATTCGATTCCTCCTGCATTCTGAGATCCATTAGCTATCCTGGGAAAATCTTCTGCTGAGGTTGTTTGATGTTTGTTTTTAGTAGGATCAGACAATACTGGCACAGAAGTTCAAAGATGAAATGTGGCTTTGTGGAATTGCCCACTTGGTAAATGTGTTTCAAAAGCTAAATTAACATTATTTCTTCTTTACAAGGCTTTGGAAACAACATTCTTAATGGAAAACAAATTCAATACTTTTCACAAAAGGATACTTTGCAACACTGAGCTCTTTTAGGAAATTTGGAATCCTTTTTTAAAAGGACAGATTTTGTTGAAGAGAAAGGAAGTGGCAAGTGATCACAGGAAATGCAAGACATTGTGATGACCACTTATTTGAAAAGAATGCAATTGGAGTACGAATCAGATTTTCCCTTCTTGAGCAAAACCTCTGAAGGTAGACATGACTGGATTTCATCACCATTTGATGTGAACTATATTGCAGAAGCATTTCTTCTTAAGAGCTTCCAAGAAGCCCTCAGAGAAGGATCTGACATCAGACTGACACTTCTAAAATGGCTTTAATGAGAAATCTGTGTCACAGTTTTGGACTACAGCGTAAAGAAAATATTCTCAACTCAGAGATAAAATTACTGCTGCTCTGATCCCTTTTAAGTCAATGCACCTATGTAAGAAAACCTTCTTTGCTAGGTCTATGACCAAAACAAAGGAACTGTTTGCTGGTGGAACCTGACCAGTTGGTCTCTTTTAGCACTTTAATCAGAAAATTATATCAAGGAATCAGTCACAGCTCTTCCACTAAAATATAAATTAAGCCCTTCGTCTACTTGATTATAAAATTTTCTTTGGAATTATTTTGTTGCTCTATGTCATAATGCTGTTGTTATTCCAAATAATGTCTTGGGCTTAATCTTGTTGGATCAATAATGCATTACATTTTTAAATTTAAAGCAATAGTACTCATGAGAATTATGTCAATTTCATTTTAAATCAATACTTGAAAATAGATTTTTGATAAAAATTCAGTGGTACATAGGAAATCACGCTGGGTAATCAAACAAGGCTGAAAGGCACTCGTAATACTAAAACTATGTCACTCAGGAAATCATATCACCAGGCAACAGCATCCTAAAGAGCCACATTGTACTCTTTTAAAGTTAAAATTGAAAGATTAATTCTATTTAAGTCTACAATATTTAGAAAAATGTCTGTGGTGCAAAACAAGTAAATGAAGGGCTATGAATACCTAAATTAACTGAAATATCTGTTTGTCTGGTTGTGAATAGAGAGGTATCCATAAATTGTTAAATCCAATTGGGAATAATTAGTACTTGGGAATCACAATTGGGAATAATTAGTACTTTTGTGGGTACCTATGGTAGGAATGCACGTATTCAAATCAAAGCTACCTAATTATTGTCTTTCTTAAAAAGGAGATTAGGGTAGCGGTGTTCGAACCAATCCTCCAACCAGCCAGATTTTCAGGATATCCCTAATGAATATGCATGAGATATATTTGCATGTATTGAAGGCAATGCATGCAAATATATCTCATGCATAATCATTAGGGTTATTCTGAAATACTGGCTGGTCAGAGAACCCCAAAAAACAGTTTGACACCACTGGAATATGGGGTTGCAATAGAAGTTAATGCTTATTTAACTTTATTCGTTTGCCATTTGAAATTGGTTACAAATGTACTCTAAGATGGTTTAGTACAATTCATGTTATGGTTTTCAACAAATGTAAAACTTAAGATAATTTTAGTAGGACTTAACTGTATATATGAATTTGTTTTAATTTACACACAGGACCCATTCTGTATGCAACCTGAGGACATTCCACTAGCACAAAATCTCACTAAAATATTTAAAAATAATTCATATATGCATAATTGCTTAACAGCTTCTCCCTAGTAAGATTATTTATGAATGTCATGAATGGCATATTTTATTAAGGCACTTATTTCTTTCTAAATCATTTGTTCAAAATACATTATCAATATTCATTAACAATAACATTGAGAAAAGTTACATGGAGATAAAAGTAACAGCTTCAAAAGACAGGATATCTATAGTAAGTGCCTCTAACCTTATTACATACCTAGTAAGTGCCTCTAACCTTATCACATATCCCTAAGAAAAAAACCAGAACCTCAGATCTATATACTGGATCTGCATTAGGGCCAAAAAGTAGTTTGTGAGTCTTTAATTCTATGTTTAGTTTTTAAGTCTGAGCATATCTTTGTGTACAAAGTAATCATTGCTTTTTGATTCCCACTCACCTATTCCAATCAAATTTATTGATTTACAAACTGTTTACTCATTAAAGATGATATTTTTTTTTTACATAGGGAGGATAACTTTAGAAGACCTGTCTGTGCGCTCATATAAGCTTGTATATGGCTGTGTGCAGATCTACCCCAATATTTTATAACCTGTAATTCTTCTCTAAAACATTCATGTGTATGTAAGTAATATGCGTGCATAGATATTCAAGTTAGCCGGTAAAATTCCGACTTATCCCATAAGTTTTAAAAGCACTACTTATCCAGCTAAGCAAGACAACTGTTATATTCTGTTATGTTTGTAGACCCTGGATCGGGGTAAGAGCTGACTCCACCCATAGGGAGGAGCCCTGTGGGGACTCACCCCGACAGGCATGGCCTCAGCTGAGACAGACACAACAGCAAAGAGACTTTATTGTACTGGAATGTAGAAAAACCCACCAAGTGGGAAGAGAGAGGCACAGTCCAGAGGAATGCGTAGCTCAATGATATCCCCGGTAGTGGTCCGCAGAGTGGGGTATGCTGGGGAATCCCTCCTTCAATGGAACTTCTCTGTATTGATCAGGTAGTGGCCCGCAGCACGGGGTATGCCGAGAATGTTGAGAGTAGAGCAGGAGGTCAGCAGAGCTGAATAGCAGATAGTACTCACTCTGAATTGTGCAAGGAAGATTGCTGAGGTGAACACGGTAGTGGCCTGAGGCACGGGGTACATTAGAGGTTCCATCAGCTGAAGGTAGCGAAGTCACAAGGCTGAACCAGATAAAGCCCAGAGTAGAAGTAGAGAGACTCCAGGCAGGAAGGACCTCCGAGGAGCGGAGAGCCAGAACGTGGCAAGGCCCCCAAGGAGCGGGTACCTAAAGCGTTCGAGTCTCTGGGTCAGGAACGAGTTCAGCGTAGCGAAGTAAAGCATCTCCGAAGGAGTGGAATTCAGCAGAAAGGAAGTCCTTGCTAACTCGTAGGTAGCTCAGACCGGTTGGCTCAAATACACGCAGGCAGATGACGTCAGGCGGAGGGGACGCCCCCGAGGTTCCTGCCATGACGTGTATAAGATGGGGCCTGGTGCGCGCGCGTGCCTTAGGTAATCCCCGATTCAAGATGGCAGACAGAATTGTCCACACCGTCCCAGGAACGCTGAGGAGAGTGGCATGCAGAGGCAGAGGTCGCCAATTGTCTGAGAATTACTGGTACAGGAAAAAAGGTGAGCAACAGAGGTCACAGCCGTCTGCGACCAGGCACAAGAACAGCCAGATAAGTCTTTAAAGCACTATTTATCTGGATCCACTTGGCAATAGTGATCATAATGCAATTAAATTTAACATAATACTATTGGGATATCATGGAAACGAAATTACCCAAATACAGTATGCAAATTTGGGGTGGGGGTTAATTTTCTTTAAATATTTGAATTTGATAAATCTATTGATAACTTTATTTTAGGTGGTCTTTGGGAGATCTTAAAATGGAATTATTACATTCAGCAGTCTGTGGACTGCCTCTGCAAACCGCTACTCTTATCTCGGGGGCCAGGCCGGTCATGCTGCTTCTGAAATGCCACTAGCACACCTCGCAGTAGGATACTGCCAGTCTCAGTGCACCTCACCTCTCCCTAGGCTCTCGTGCCAATGTCTCTTCTTTTAAAGGGATCACAGCCGGAAAGTCTTCTCAGCCCCTAATGATGATGTCCTCAGCACTGCCCTATATAAGGGCAGCTCTTCAAATGTAACTTGCCTCAGAAATAGGTCCAGCTACTGCCAAGTAGGGATGTGAATCGTTTTTTGACGATTTAAAATATCATCCGATATATTTTAAATCGTCAAAAATTGTTAGGGCCACGATACAATACCAATTCCCCCGATTTATCGTTAAAAAATCGTAAATCGGGGGAAGGGGGAGGGCAGGAAAACCGGCACACTAAAACCCCCTAAAACCCACCCCCGACCCTTTAAATTAAATCCCCCACCCTCCCGAACCCCCCCCAAATGCTTTAAATTACCTGGGGATCCAGCGGTGGTCCAGAACGGCGGCGGTCCGGAACGGCCCCCTCAATTGAATCCTGTTGTCTTCAGCCGGCGCCATTTTGCAAAATGGCCACCGCAAAATGGCGGCGGCCATAGACAAAAACAATTCGACGCAGGAGGTCGTTCCGGACCCCCGCTGGACTTTTGGCAAGTCTTGTGGGGGTCAGGAGGCCCCCCCAAGCTGGCCAAAAGTTTCTGGGAGTCCAGCGGGGTTCAGGAAGCAATTTCTTGCCGCGAATCGTTTTCCGTACGGAAAATGGCGCCGGCAGGAGATCGACTGCAGGAGGTTGTTCAGCGGCGGTCCCGCCGCTGAACATTTGGGGGGGGTTCGGGAGGGTGGGGGATTTAATTTAAAGGGTCGGGGGTGGGTTTTAGGGGGTTTTAGTGTGTCGGCTCACGATTTTAACGATTTTCACGATAGTTTACACACCCAAACGGCAACAATACGATTCCCTCCCCCTCCCAGCCGAAATCGATCGTTAAGACGATCGAGGACACGATTCACATCTCTACTGCCAAGTAGTGCATGTTGTGTCCCAGCTATTCCTGCCTTTGTTTCTAGCCTGTTTTCATTCTTCATTCCAACCTGTTTCGTCTTCATTCCAGCCTGACTCTGTCTTCATTCCAGTCTGTTCCAGTCTTCATTACCTGCTTGTTTCAGTCCTTGCCTGCCTGCCTCAGGTCTATCTGTCTCTCTTCCTCTCCCTCAGATGGATACTTGGGTTGACCTCTGCCTGGAGTTTGGATACGCCTGAGTGCTGCGAGCCGCTGACCTCTGCCTGGACTTAGGATATGCCTGACTGCTGCTTGATTCTGACCTCTGCCTGGACCCTTGATACACATATGAATATCTCTCCTGTTGTCAGCAGAAACTCACGCCTAAGTTCTGCTGGACCTGGCAAAAAAAGGCTCAACCCGAAGGGAATTTGGGCTGGTATAGGTGAAGGTCCTGATTGGTCCCTGCTTTGCCTGGGTGTGCCTGCTGACAGTGAGAACCTGCAGGGCTCCTCCCTGCAGGTAGATTCAATCTTGCCTTAGCCCAAAGGTCCACAGAAACAACAGTTTGCTGAGGCCATGGTCTCAGCGGACTTGACTTCACTTCAGGCCATCCCTGGCATAGGTCGCAGGTTACAAGACCATTAGGGGGTTTTGAAGCTCCTGGCCACAGTGATGGACTGGCTCACCACCCTAACCACACCAGTGACTCTGCCACCAGCGGTACCAGTATAGCCTCCTTCCTCTGTGCCCAGTTGGCTGGTTTGCCAATTGTTAGCTCCTCCCCAGTATTCTGGGAGTTCAAAGCAGTGTCTGGGATTTGTCAATGAGTGCAGGGTGCACTCCCAGCTCAGTATCCACAGTTCCCCAATGACCAAGCCAAGACTATGTATATCCTCTCATTACTAGATGGAACCACACTGGCCTGGGATTCTCCTCTTTTGGAACGATGGGATCCTATTTTACTTTACCTCCAACAGTTCACAGAACAATTTTGCACAATCTTTGAGAAGCCAGGTTGAGCAGTGGTGATGGCCTCTAACCTACTCCACCTTCATCAAGGCTCCGGGACCTTAGGAGAGTATGATGTAGAATTCAGAACACTAGCCTCAGAATGAAACTGGTGAGAAGACAGCCTAGTTGCCATCAGAATGATCTCACCACCCAGGAGCTCCCCACCTCATTAGAGTCTCTTATCACCCTAACCGGTAAGATTGATTGATGTTTTCATCAAGAGACCTGTCTGGCATGGAGAAACATTCTTCTGGCACCCCGCTTTCAATGCCTGCTCTCGTCTGCGGCTGCTACACTCTCAGCCTCTCGTTCTCCTTCTGAAGAACCTATGTAGTTGGGCTGCTGCTGCTTAGCTTAAGAAAAAAGGCTCCATCGCAGGCAAAAGGACCTCTGTATCAATTGCGCAGCCCGAGGCTGTATCAGTTTTTCTTCTCCCCTGCCGTTGAAGCAGAGAGCTAGGCTGGATATGCGTGAAGTATCAGTTTTTCTTCTCCCCTGCCATTGAAGCAGAGAGCTATGCTGGATAGGCATTGAAAGTGAAGTATCAGGCTTATTTGGTTTGGGGTAGTAACCGCTGTAACAAGCCAGCTACTCCCTGCTTTGTGAGTGCAAATCCTTTTTTCCACATTTCCTCTTGCTGTTGAAGCTTAGAGCGATGTTGGAGTCACAGTAACCATTTGTATGTTTATTGAATAAGGGTATTATCTCCAGGCAGTAGCCGTCATTCTGGCGAGCCACCCACTCTTCATTGACGGCCTCTTGACTTTATGGATCCACAATGTTTATCCCACGCCCCTTTGAAGTCCTTCACAGTTCTGGTCTTCACCACTTCCTCCAGAAGGGCATTCCAGGCATCCACCACCCAGGCATACACAAATCACCTCAGCAAAGGTCCAGCTAATGACAAGTAATGCATATTGCATCCCAGCTGTTCCTGCCTTTGTTTTCAGCCAGTCTTCATTCCAGCCTGTTTCTAGTCTTTGTTCAGTTTATCCCTGCCTTCATTCCAGTCTTTTCCAGTCTTTGTTCCCTGCTTGTTCTAGCTCTTGCCTGCCTGCCTCAGGCCTATCCATCCCTCTTCTCTCTTGAACATATACCTGAGTTGACTTCTGCTTGGACTTCTGATACGCCTGACCACTGCTGCAACTGACCTTTGCCTGGATGCTGGATACACTTGATCACCACCTGTCTTTGACCTTAGCCTGGCTTTGGACCAACTTTCCTGTCTTCAGCAGAGACTCATGCCTACGTCCTGCCACCCTGGCGCCCAAAGGCTCAACCCAAGGGGAATGTGGGCTGGTATAGGAGAAGGTCCTGCTTTGCCTGAGTCCTCCTCTGATGGTGAGAAAGTACAGGGCTCCTCCCCTCAGGTAGAGTCAATCTTGCCTCAGCCAAAGGGTCTTCAGACAGAACAGAAATAAGATTTCTATTTCTATAAATTTTGAAGGAATAGAGACTATTGAGAAACAAAGGTCAATGAACTAGAAGTAGAAATCCTGTTCATTCTGCTGGATTTTCACAGAAATTAATTGTTACAACTAATTACTTATTACCTTGCCTTTTCTCAGTTAATGTAATGGTTTATTGAAATGTGATAAATGCAATAAAAACATTTAAACATAGGTTTGAGATAATAATAATTGGAGGGCAGATACTAAGTAAAATATTGCAGTAACATGTAATTTTGAAAGGGATGACTGTAATGAAATGAGGAAAGTAAAAGGAATCATTGCTAAAGTTAAAAATTTGCATAAGGCAATTTTTAAAAATACCATCTTGGAAGCCCAGATAAAATGTATTCTATGATCTAAAAAAGTTTGAAGGAAGACCAAAACAACTGCTAGTATGGTTTATTGGTAAGTTGAAAGAGGTATTTAAAGACAAAAGAATATTTTTCAAAAATGTAAAACATACCCAATTGAGGAAAAGAGGAAAGAGCAGAAGCACTGGCAAGTTAGATGTAAAGCAGTAATAAGGCAGACCAAGAAAGGATTTGACAAAAACTTGCCATAGAGGTAAAAATTAAGAATAAAAATTTTTTCAAGTAACTTTGAAGCAAAAAGCCTGTGAGGGAGTCAGTTGGACTGCTAGATGACAGAGGGGCAAAAGGGATGCTCGGGGAGGACAAGGAAATAGCAGAATAACTATATGAATTATTTGCCTCAGTCTTTACTGAAGAGGATGTTGGGGACATACCCACATCAGAAACATTCTTTAATGATGATGATTCTGAGCAACTAAAGCATATAATTGTGAATCTGCAAGATGTAATAGATCAAATCAACAAACTAAAGATTAACAAATAATCAGACTTGAATGGTATTCACCCCAGAGTTCTGAGAGAACTCAAAAATAAAACTGGAAACCTGTTGCTAGTAATCTGTAACTTATCATTTAAAACAGCCACAGTTCTTGAAGAATGGAGGGTGGCCAATATAATGACAATTTTAAAAAAGGTCTCTAGAAGTGAACTGGGAAACTAAAGACTAGGGAGCCTGATGTCAAATATGGCCAAAATGATGAAAGCTATTCTTACAAATAAAATTCTTATAAGAACATAAGAAGAACATAAGAACATGCCATACTGGGTCAGACCAAGGGTTCATCAAGCCCAGCATCCTGTTTCCAACAGTGGCCAATCCAGGCCATAAGAACCTGGCAAGTACCCAAAAACTAAGTCTATTTCATGTTACCGTTGCTAGTAATAGTAGTGGCTATTTTCTAAGTCAACTTAATTAATGGACTTCTCCTCCAAGAACTTATCCAATCCTTTTTTAAACACAGCTATACTAACTGAACGTACCATGTCCTCTGGCAATGAATTCCAGAGTTTAATTGTGCATTGAGTGAAGAAGAACTTTCTCCGGTTTGGCCATGGCCATACCATCTTGGCCATGTATATTATTGGTATGACTTATTAAGGAAGACTCAACATGGCTTTTGCAAAGGGAAGTCTTACCTTACCAACCTATTTTGTTGAAAGTGTAAATAAATGTGGATAAAGGTGAACCAGTTGATTTACAGAATACATTTGACAAAATCCCTCATTACACACTCCTTAGGAAATTAAAAAACCATGAAATAGGTAGCCGTATCTTACTGTTCACTGATAATTGATTAAAAGACAGGAAACACAGAGTAGGACTAAATAGTTTTTCAAATGGACAAAGGTCAATACTCTGTGCATTTTTTATTGTGTGTATTTAGCTCATACCTTTTCATTGTAGTTCAATAGTGGAGTGACCCAGGGAGACATACTGAGATCTGTGCTGGTTAACATACAGTAATTATAAATGATCTGGAAAATGGACACAATTATTCAACATTGTGAAAGCAGCAGCAGATTATTAGGACCTGCAGAAAGACCTTGAGAGACTAGGAGACTGGGCATCTAAATAGCAGATGAAATTTAATGTTGACGTGTAAGGTGATGCATATAGGGAAAAATAATCCCAACTACATGTACATATTGCTGGGTTCCTTATAAGGAATTAACACTCAGGGAAAGGATACCGGTGTCCTTGCAAACAATATGTTAAAATTTTCAACTCATTGTGCAACAGCGGTCAAAAAAGCAAATTGAATATTATGAATTATCTGGAAAGAAATAGAAAATAAAACAAGAGAATATCATAATACTGCTCAATCAAGCCATTATGTGGCTGAACCTTGAGTACTGTGTATAGTTCTGGTTGTCCCATCTCAAAAAAGATATCAGAAATAGGAAAGGAGCACAAGAGAGTGTCAAAAATGATAAAAGAGACAGAATGACTCCTTTATGAAGAAAGGCTAGAAAGATGAGTTTTTTTCAGCTTGGAAAAGAGATGGCTAAGAGGCAACATGATATGAGTCTATAAAATCATGAGTGGGGTAGAATGGGTAAATTGAACACAGTTACAGTATTTGTCATTTTAAATAAAACTAAAATAAGGTGACACTCTATGAAAATAATAACCAGCAGATTTAAAACAAATCATGGAGATCACATGATGCACTGAAGGGAGCAGATGTGAACTCCCTTCTTGGCTCCCTGCTTCAACATCCAGCCCCATCCATGGCTACTATCTTACTTATCCCAAATCCTCAGCCATCAACATAATAATCACTACCCTCAAGCTTTTGTCAGACTTTCCAAATGTCATCTCGGATAGCTAAAAAAGATAATGATAAAGATAAGCTTCAACCTGCTGAATCACCAACGGAAGATGACGCTGGCCGTTCTGAAATGGTGCATGCCGCAATTTTGGCGGATATGAAAACGGCTGTAGTAGAAGCCCTAGAAACTGAGTTTAAGAAAATATCTGCAAAATTAACAGAATTATCTGCTTCTATAGCAGGATTTGAGAAACACTTCACTGATATGGAGCAGAGGGTATCTGACATCCAAGATGGCCTCCACACATCCCTGATTGAGCTTTCTCTACTGAAATCTTCTTTGGCCAAACAAGCTAATTGTTTAGATGATTTGGAGAACCGCTTGCATAAGTCCAACCTGCGGTTTGTCAGTCTGCCCGAATCGCTGGAAGAAAGAGACTTACCCACCTTTCTAGAATCGTGGCTCTCTCAGGAACTGAGCTTGTCCCACACACATGACCCATTACGGGTGGAGCGGGCCCATTGGTTAGGGCCTAAAAAGGTCAACCACGATCGACCTAGGGTGGTGATTGCAAAAATTTTTAATTTTGCTCATAAAACTTCAATACAAAGGGTTTGATAGATCTGGATGGCAAGGACAGGACTCCCAGAGGAATTCTTGTTTGAGACAGGAAAAGGCCTGAATGGCCTCATTTGGCCAATGACTGGCTGTCTGTGCCCTTCTCCTTGAAGGCAATAAGAGGAGCTGCCAGTAAAAAGTATCAGGTATGAACTGCCTATAGTAACTGGCAAAGCCCAAAAAGCACTGTAAAGAACTGGCTCCAGTCTGTGGCCAGTTCAAAATGCCCTTCTACCTTTCAGGGTCCATGCAGAACCCATGTTGAGAGATGATGCAATCTGTGAATGGCAATTCCTCTTGTTCAAAAGTGTATTTTTCTAGCTTGATGTACAGATGGTGCTTTCAAAGTCTCTACAGGACCTGCTTTACATGCTGCTGGTGCTGCACCAGGGATTGGGAGAAGATGAGAATGTCATCTTAGTATACGACCACATATGAGTAAAGAAGATCCGAAAAATCTCATTGACCGTGTGTTTGAAGATGGCAGGGACATTACATAGGCCAAATGGCATCACTAAATACTCATAATGGCCATCTCTGGTGTTAAAGGCAGTCTTCCATTTGTCTCCCTCCCAAATCCATATAAGACTCTAGGCCCCACAAAAGTTAAGCTTAGAGAAGATTTGTGCTCCTTGGAGAAGATCAAACAGTTCTGTGATAAGTGGCAGAGGATAGTGGTTTTTCCATGTGATCGCATAGAAGCCCTTATAATCTATGCAGAGCCTAAGGGATGCATCCTTTTTCCCCACAAAGAAAAGAACTTCTCCAAGGGATGATGAGGGGTGAATGAAACTTCTCTCCAAATTTTTTTGGCTATACTTAGGGGTTCAGGACAAAGGGTAGACCTGCCCTCTTGGGGGCATCTTTCCCGGTAGAAGATCTATTAGGCAATCATAAGATCAATGAGGAGGTAACATCTCAGCCTGCTACATACTGAAGACATCTGAGAAGGCAGCATAGTACTGGGGCAACAAACCTGATAAGTGAGAACTGATAGCCTGAGCTATGGTGGCTGATGACAGGACCCAAGTGAGCAATTTTGCATGCAGGAATGATTCCAATGGGCAATTTGCAATGTGTCCCAGTCTATGACTGGTTGGTGAAGATGAAGCCAGGGCAGCCCAAGGATAACAGGATTGACTGCCTTGGAGAACTTAGAGAAGTTGATACTTTCATTGTAAAGAAGTTCTACATAAGTACATAAGATTTGCCATACTGGTTCAGATCAAAAGTCCATCAAGCCCAGTATCCTGTTTCCAACACTGGCCAATACAGATACCTGGCAGGATCCCAAGGGGTATTTAGATTCCATGCTGCTTATCCCAGGGATAAGAAGTAGATTTTTGCAGCTCCACCTTAACAATGGTTTATGGCCTTTAGGGATGTGAAGCGTGTGCCCGATCATCTTAACGATCGGGTTCGGTTAGAAGGAGAAAAAAATCTGATTGGTGGTGATGTGAATCGGATTCGGTTCACATCACCACCACGGTTCCGATTCACATCTTTAATTTTTTTTAGTGAGGCCCGACCCTTTAAAATTGACCCCTTACCTTCCCCCACCCTCCCGAACCCCCCCAAAACTTTTTACGAGTACCTGGTGGTCCAGTGGGGGCACAGGGACCGATCTCCCGCTCTCGGGTCATCGGCGCCATTTTGGCTGCCACTCAAAAATGGTGCCGTTGGCCCGATAAAAAAAAACCCACCCGACCCTTTAAAAATGACCCCTTAGCTTCCCCCACCCTCCTGAGCCCCCCAAAACATTTTAAAATTACCTGGTGGTCTAGTGGTAGTCCCGGGAGCGATCTCCCGTTCTCGGACCGTCGGCTGCCACTCATAAAGATGGCGCAAATGGCCCTTTGCCCTTACCATGTGACAGGGTATCCGTGCCATTGGCCGGCCCCTGTCACATGGTAGGAGCACTGGCTGGCCAGCGCCATCTTTAAAGATGGCCGCCACCATCGTAAAGATGGCGCCGGCCATCCAGTGCTCCTACCATGTGACAGGGGCCGGCCAATGGCACGGATACCCTGTCACATGGTAAGGGCAAAGGGCCATCGGCGCCATCTTTATGAGTGGCAGCCGACGGCCCGAGAACGGGAGATCGCTCCCTGGACCACCACTAGACCACCAGGTAATTTTAAAATGTTTTGGGGGGCTTGGGAGGGTGGGGGGAAGCTAAGGGGTCATTTTTAAAGGGTCGGGTGGGTTTTTTTTTTATCGGGCCATCGGCGCCATTTTTGAGTGGCAGCCAAAATGGCGCCGATGGCCCGAGAGCGGGAGATCGGTCCCCACGCCCCCACTAGACCACCAGGTACTCGTAAAAAGTTTTGGGGGGGTTCGGGAGGGTGGGGGAAAGTAAGGGATTAGTTTTATAGGGTCGGGGTGGGTTTAGGGGTTGTTTTGGTGTGGCGGTTTTCCCGCCCTCCCCCCTCCCCCGATTTACGATTTTTCATGATAAATCGGGGGAATTTCTATTGTATCGCGACTCTTAACGATTTTTGATGATTTAAAAAATCTGACAATTTTTTAAATCGTCAAAAAACGATTCACATCCCTAATGGCCTTTTCATCTAGGAACTTGTGCAAACCTTTTATAAAATGCAGTTATACTAATAGCTTTCACCACATCCTTTGGCAATTAATTCCAGAGCTTAAAAAATATTTTCTTTTATTAGTTTTAAATGTATCACCTAGTAACTTCATTGTGTATCCGTTGGTCTTTGTGCTTTGAAAGAGTACATCATAAGGGGAGCAGTAACCAAAGTCAGGCAACCAGGCAAAAGATTGCTGTAGACAGAAGAGATAGTGAGGGCACTTGCCAAAGTGGTTTTGGGCAGGTTATATTACTGAACTACGGTCTGTTCTATAAAGTTACTTCCTGCCCTAGAGGAAGTCCTTTGTGTAGATCAGGGTCTCCCCGATGGTAAGGCAGACAGGAACTACTAACTGTGGAGAGTGAGAGATTTGGCCTAGAGTTGCCTCTCCAACCAGCACTATGTGTGTTAGTTTCCCGACTTCTCAGGGTAGCGGTTGGCGAAGTGCCCCTGACTGGTACAGTATAAGCAGAGATTTAATTGCCTCCACTAAGCTTCTCCTCATCGTAAATCTTAGAGCGACCCAACTGCATAGGTTCTTCAGCTGGGACTGCCTGCACAGGGATGGACGAGAATGCCAATGGATGTTGGAACTGAGGAGCCAGATGAATGGGACGGTGAGAAATTCTGTTTTATGTGCATGTTCCTGGAACCTGAGATCCACCCGGATGGCTAGTGCAATCAGAGCTTCTAGCATGGGTGGGATATCACAACATGCTAGTTCATGTTTGATTCGCTCAGAAAATCCTTGCCAAAAGATGAATGTCTGGCTGTCTTCTCCCCAGCCTAGTTTTGAGGCTAAGGTTCGGAATTGTATGCCTACAGTGCAAGTCCCTTGCCAGATCTTCTGCAGTTATGTATCTGCAGAAGTAGCTTGGCCTGGTTTTTCAAACACCAATCTAAACTGCTGTAGAAAGAAACCCAAATTATGAAGGAGTGGATCTTCTTGCTCCCACACAGGAGAGGCCCAGACAAGGGCAGAGCCAACCAACAAAGACAGCATGTATATTACTTTTGTGTAGTCAGAAAGAAAGAGAGCCACCTGGAGCTCAAAATGTATTTTACCTCAGTTTAAAAAGTCCCTGCATGCCTTGGGATTCCCCAGTTATTGGGGAGGTGGAGGAAGCTGTAGCAGGGGTTGAGCAGAACTGGGTGGAGCCAAGGTCACTGAAGCTGGTACCAGAGCGAGTGACTGTAGCTAGGCCTGCATGGAATCTATCTGTATGGCCAGTCTTTCAAGTAGTCTGGTTACTTGGTTCAACACATTCTGTTGCTGCTGGATGCGCTATGCTAGACTGTGTATGGCTTGGAGTGCAGACAAATCCACTGAGTCCATGGCCTCAGCAAACTTGTAAGAATAGTGGACCCTTATGCTGTGGCATGGTTGATTCAGCCTAATAGGCAAATCTACTAGATTCATGCTGACAGCTGGCCCAAAACTGGGACTAGATTGGAGCTTCATCTATACTGCCCTGTTACCTGCAGGTTGAGCCTGTGGATTCCAGGAGCTGGAACGACTTAGGTGAGAGTCACACAGGGTATTCAGATAAAGAGAGTCCAGGTAATGGTCAGACTATTACCAGGAGAAGGCCAGAGGTCTGGGCAGGCAGTAGGCAAGAGAGTACTCTGAGTCTGTAGCAGAGATTAGAGGCAGGTAGTAGGTAAGAAAGTAGTCTGGGTCCATAGTAGAGATCAATACCAGGCAGACAGGAGAGGGACCAAGACAAAGGAAGACAAGAGGCACTGGGTAAGATGGACTGGATGGAGCAGGGAAGGCTGGGCAAGGCAGGAAGAACAAGGCAAGCCAGGCTGGATGACGCAAGGCAGGCTGGACAAGACAAGGCAGGCTAGAACACTGCAATAAGGCTGGAACACTGGAACAAAGCTGGAACAGGGCTGAGTCAGGACGCAGGAATGACATGCACTGGAAAAAGCAGGAGGACCTGTTGCTGAGGCTGCATTAGGGAATGTATCTGGGACTTATGTACCTAGCCATGTGACATCACAAGAGTGCATCAACAGCCTGGTTTCCCCACTGTGGCTCTTTTAAATAGTGGCATACCCCTTGCACACATGCCTAGGGGGCCTACCAGAGGAACAGGATTGTGGTGTCATGGCTGCATCCCCAACGTCGTGGAACTTCATGGTATCCTGGGGTGAGTTGACAGGTTGCGGTGCCTTTCTGTAACCGGTCCATTGTTACACGGAGACAGGCTCAATAGGCCTTGGTCTGAACCTCCTGGCATTTCTTATGTTCTTATCACTGTGGAGATAAATTGTAGCAAGCGGTAGATGGAAGTATGGAGGATTGAGAAGTTTGACTATGGGGGTAAGTTGCAAGGGACTGCTGGATGCTAATGCATTTGTATAGGTGATATTATTTATTGTGGAGTAAGTCATAAGCAGTGCCTTAAAGGAGTACTTTAAAGCAATGCTTGAGATTAACGTTCTATAATTTGCTTTGTTGGGAAATTTTCAAAGGGATTTAGATGTCTAACCACAGAGTTGCACTCCTAGACCTCTGGGTTAGAAAATTACTTCTGAAAAAATGAGCATTCTAAGAAGTGTAGTTAAGCCAAAGGAAAGAAAATATCTACGTATATTTGGTTTTCAAGTATATGTATATATTTTCCAGCATGTAATCAGTATATGGATCTAGAACATGCAAAATGCGTGAATACCTTTTTTTTTTTTTTTTTTTTTTACTCACATATCATGGAGCTCATTTACATAAGAAACTACTCATGTAGTTCCTCTTTGAAAATTAGCTGCAAGGTGCACATGCACAGAATTACCCATAGACCTAGGTGGGCTACTGAAAATTGGAAGGGATGTGAATTTGGATAATCTGGATGGAGAAACAGATCCAAATGAGTCAATTTTCAGTTCAGTTTGAGTTTTCTGACCAAAAATATTATCTCATTCTGAAAATTTTGGAATTATCATTTCTGGCAAATAGTGCACAAGATTTGTGAAATGTGCCTTGTACATTTTTCACATTCTGCAGTCTAAAAAAACATAAATTAAAATGCATTGAAGAAGAAATGTTGTATCTCTCGATCCTTGGGCTAAGGTAAAATTGGCTGTACCTGCAGGGCTCCAACCTGCAGGCTCTCACTATTGGCAGGCAGACCCAGGTGAAGCAGAGACCAGTCAGGACCTTCACCTATACCAGCCAATGTTCCCCTTGGGTTGAGCCTTTGGGTGCTGGGGCCGGCAGGACTTAGGTGCGAGTCTCTGCTGATGAAAGGAAAGGTGATCCAATGCCAGGCTAAGGCCATAGGCAGGCAGCCGTCAGATTTTATTTTATTTATTTATTTTATTTTTATATACCGTCTATCTGACAAACAATCAAGACAGTGTACATTGTGATCATATAGTGTTAATCAATAAATCAATCTAATAAACATTTAAAATTTACCATATTCTAAAACTATAAAAATACATCGCTAAAATTAAAATCACTGTAAAATAAGATAACAAAATTAAGCTTATAAGACAATGTTATAATATAATTCAAATATTAACTTTAAAATTACAAATTTAATATAATGAACAACATAAAATAAACATAACAAACTTAACAGACATACATTGAATCTGCCTTTACTGCAACCCTGTTTTTATTTATTAGTCTGAGAGAAAAATATGTTATTGTACATGTGTATCGAATTATACGGTTGATGGTTGAATGTTATTTAAATCATAAGCTTTTTGGAACAGTATTTTTTTGAGACTTTTCTTGAATAGTTTTATGTCTTTCTGTATTCTAAGTTCGGTAGGCAAGGTATGATAAATGGGAAAGTCCCCACGGTCCCAGATGAATTGAGGGTCCAGACAAAGGTCAGAGGCAGGCAGTGGTCAGGCATATCCAGAGTCCAGGCAAAGGTCAACCAGATAACTGTCCGAGGAAGAGGTACAGATAGGGCTGAGGCAGGCAAAGATTGGAACAAGCGAGGCTACGAAGACTGCAACAGGCTGAGATGGAGACTTGAACAAGCTTAGACGAAGACTGGTACAGGCTGGGATGAGACTGTTGCAGTTGCAGTGAGGAAGCAATAAACACTACTCTTAGTAGCTGGACTTGTTGCTAAGGTAATTTGTGTCTGGGAAGCTGCCTTTATATAGGGCAGTGATGCTGACATCATCAGTAGGGTCCATGGGGGCTTTCCCACCCCGGTCCCTTTAAAAGCGGAGAGTTCATGCCTAGGGTGAGACGCGGCATGTTGTGTTGGCAGCGTCCCGCTGTGTGGCATCGGGTGATATGCTGGTGACATTTCACTGCGCCAAGGAGTCACATGGCTGGCCCAGGCACCTGAGGTAAGGGCAGTGCTTCACAGGGATAGCCCGTGGACTGCCCAACATAACAGGAGTTTGTTTCATTGATCTACACAACATACTCTAATCTTTCATTATTAAAGAAAAATTATAGAAATATTCCAAAAGCAATTAAGAATAAAAAATAAGATTTCATTGTATCACTCCTTATAACCCTTGTCTCAGTATTTAAATGAAGCAATGGGTGCAGAAGCAACAGCCACAACTCATTTGGGATAAGTGTTTACTAAGTTTGCACAATAGGCTGGTGCAGTTTTTGCCCTTTCTTCTCAGAAGAGCTCAAACTGTTTCAGCTTCGCTGGAGATGTGAACTGTAGTTTTCAAGCCTTGCCACAGATTTTCTATTGGATTCAGGTCTGGGCTTTGTTTGGGCCACTCAAGGACATTCACTTTCTTCTTGCAGTGAATGTGCTTAGGATCATTATCCTGCTGAAAAGTGAATCTTCTCCCCCGTCCCAGATCTATGGCAGACTGCAACACGTTTTCCTCCAGGATCTACCTGTACTTTCCTTCACAAGCCTCCCTGTCCCCATCGCTGCTTCACTGTAGGGTGGTCTTAGCAAGGTGATGTTCTGCGTTTACTTTACATCATACATATCGCTTAGCACCGAGACCTAAAAGTTCCACTTTGGTCTCATTCCACATGCATGCAGTGTCCCCTAAGTGTTTCTTTGCAAATGTTATGCAGCACACCTTATGGCTTTTCTTTAGCAGTGGCTTCCTTCTTGTCTCCCTCTCATACAGGTCATGGCTGTAGTTCTTTTAAAGTAATCTTAGACCTCACAGTGACCTTCCACAGCAGTTTCCTTAACCCTTAGCTACTGACTTTGGAGGGGATGGCCTGATAACAGCAGTGTCTTGGTGGTGCCAAACTGTTTCCATTTTACAATGATGTGAGACTGACAGTGCTCCAAGGGATAGGCAAACACATTGAAATTTTCTTATAGCCTTCTCCCAATGTGTACCTTTGAATAACGTTTTCCTGAAGTTCTTTCAGCTGCTTTTTGTTTGGCATGTTTTGACCTTTGCTTCAAATTCATTTCATATAACAGAAACAGCTTGAATCTTTATCTAGGACTATTTGAATCAGCTCAGCTACTGTGATTATACTCGAGTGGGCTCTATTTAACATAGTATGGGTTGTTCTTAAGGATACTTTTAAACTGCTCATTTGGGTTTGCTCTGACAAAGATTATGAAGACTTATGCAATCAAGACTTTGGTTTATTATTCTCACAGTACTTTATGAATATATTTCTATAATTTTTTTTAATGATAAAAATATAGATTATGTTGCAAAGATCAGTGAAACAAATTCCTGCTTTAATGCATTTTGATTTGTAGTTTTTACAAAGCAGAATGTGAAAAATATACAAAGGTGTGAAGATTTTTTTGCAAGGCATTGTATCTGTGAATAGCATGTGTTTGTGAAAAGTGTGCACTGTTTTCTAAAATGAGTGATCCAAAGAAACAGAAACCCTCAGAGAATGAATATTTGTCAGAAAATTGACCGCACATGATCACCCTAAACTGAACTAAAAATAAAAGGCTGCAAATCCCTAAAAATCGCCCCCATAATGCACTGTAGAAGACTGGGGTGGGTGCAGAAGCAGACTATGGCAATAAATTGGCTCGGCTGGAGAAGAGATGGACGAATCTCTCTCCCTCCATCCTCCCTCCCCCCAGTAACTCAGTCTTCCAGTCTCCTTATTCCTCTTCCTTATTATTATTATTTTCTTATAGCACTAGACAGTTCCTACTCATTAGAGCAAGGGTGGCTAACTTTGGTCCTCAAGATCCACAAACAGGCCAGGTTTTCAGGATAGCCACAATGAATAGATCTGCATGCAGTGTCTCCATGGTATGCAAATCTATCTCATGCATATTCATTGTGGCTATCCTGAAAACCTGGTCTGTTTATTGCTCTTGAGGATCAGAGTTGGCCACCCCTGCATTAGGGCTTACAATCTAATCAAGACAGGTAGGACACACAAAGAAAAACACATAAGAGGCTTGGGTTAAGATAGCAAGGCTATGATGGAGAGGTAAGGTAAATCATTATAGGTAGGGCTAATTGCAGGGTCTATGAACCCTCTGGAAGCTTTGGTCCAAGCTGGAATAGCCAACAAATGAAATGAATTTGGCAGTCTCAACATCAGGCCCCTCATATCATGAAGTTGCCATAATTCGTGAGCTAGTGCTCAGAGGAGACTCAGGACTGAAATGACAGATATTGGTTGGGCATCTCATTGTGATTTTCTGACCATGCAGTGCCAACTCTCTCTCATAGTCCTTCTAAAACCAGCAATTCTCTCTCAATAAGCAGTTTCCAGTTAGGCTGTGCCCCTTGAATGAGACTTTCTCTAAAGAGCTGGTCATTGGGCGCAAATTCTTTTCTGACTTTTGTACTACTTTAATATTGGAATTATCCCTGCTCCTCATCTGGTGAGCTGCACCAGCTGCTACTGCAATCACACTCCTCACCTTATGGCCCAAACTGGCTGCTACTGAGCCCCAGCTAATTTCAATTAGCAGCAGCATCATCCTGCCCCATCTGAATCCACCCCCTTCAAGGGGTAGGGTCGCATGGGCCAGTACTGATTCTAATACCTATGAAGCTCTATATCTTTAATGGGACTTGGAGAGGATTGGATGCTGCCACTACCACTGCATTGTCTTTCCTTGCCCCCATTTTGGACCAGCTGACTGGTCCACTCAGGGGATGCCTGCCTGATCCCCGATCCCATAACAGGCCAATCCACCCTTAGATGACTGAGTATGCTGGAAAGCTCAGCCAGGTGAATGAACAGATCAAAAGGAAGGGTTTGGTAACAAATAAAAGACAACTTTAACATCAGCATGAAATAGACACAAATTATCTTCACTTCAACTTTTCAAAATAAAAGTAAAGTTTCTTTACTATGGTTAGTAAGTCATTCACATTGGGTACAGTGGTGAAGACTACAGAACTAGGCGGTTTGAAACTTCTATCTATCTAAATCTAGACAAACAACAAACAGATTCCTGGAATAGAGTTCTCTCACAGGAGTCAGCTTTCAGTTTATAATCCTCTAACCTAGTCTTTACCTGATAATCTAGGCCAGAAAACATACAAGGCTATAGCCTTTCCATGCAGCCATTTCTTCTTCAGCAGCTGTTTTCATAGACAGTTCTGGAATGTAAGAGTCCCTCAGCCTCTCTCTTGGAGCATTAGACTCTGAAATGCTGCAGAAACATGCAGGGCTGCAGGAGGTGAGGTATTAGAGGTTCCATTGGAGTAGGATGTTTAAAGCTGGTGTGCCCCCAACAACATCAAAAGGGCAGAGCCAAACTCAGCTATGATGGACAGGAAGCAGGGACAGCTGTAACAATGATAGCAAATGGCTCAGGTGTTACGAGCACGCGCGGGCGTCTTGGGCAGGTGGTGAGCCCTTGGGCCACGGCAGGACCCCAGGAGGAGCCCAAGGCCACACCGTGGGAGGTGAGCTGAGCAGGCATGGTGAGCCAGGCAGGCAGGAACAGAAGCAGGGAGTCCGACCCTTAGCCGGACCTGCATGCCCATGGTAGCCAACACGGGGAAGTTGACTAATGAACGGTCCTCCGACTGTTCCCGGCCCTTTCGGACCTGCCGCAGGGAACGGCAATGGGCAGCAGGCCGGACAGAGGCGAGGGCAGACAGAGTCCTTAAACAGCAGACATCAGACGGGGCAGAAGCAGGCTGAAGCAAGACGGAGACATCAGGACAAGAGCTGAAACGAGACACTGGAAAGATCCAGGCGAGCAGGAACTCCGATGCTGGGATACTCACATCCGAAGCCCCCTCGGCTGGCAGAAGCTCAAGAGCCCGTGGGACGAATCCCTCCTGTTGGCCACTCCAGGGCCCAACAGGACAGAAGGCTCAGGAACCAGGTCAAGGCAGAGACAGGTAGACATCCGGACAAGGGCTGAAGCAGACACTGAAGACAAGGCTGGACGGGAACATTGCACTGTCCATCAGGGCACCCTACTCAGCCCACCCGTGGGACTGAGTCGCGGACCACCCTGTCCCAGACACGCCCTACACAGCCTAGGAAGGCTGGTCGCGGACCACACTGAGAAGGAGGGCGCGGGGAAGACCCAGGCGAACAGGAACTCCGATGCTGGGATACTCACATCCAAAGCCCTATCGGCTGGCAGGAACAGGAGCAGACAACAGGTACACGTCAAGGCAGACATCAGGAAACACGTCTAGGCAGACATCAGGAAACATGGAGGACCTGGACCGGCAAGGTTACAGACAACTGTAATGCACAGTTCCAAGGCCGAAGACAAGCAGGAGTCGGAGTCACAGACCGGAGTCAAGGCAGGCTGAAGACAAGCAGGAGTCGGAGTCACGGACCAGAGTCAAGGCAGGCTGAAGACAAGCAGGAGTCGGAGTCACGGACCGGAGTCAAGGCAGGCTGAAGACAAGCAGGAGTCGGAGTCACGGACCGGAGTCAAGGCAGGCTGAAGACAAGCAGGAGTCGGAGTCACGGACCGGAGTCAAGGCAGGCTGAAGACAAGCAGGAGTCGGAGTCACGGACCGGAGTCAAGGCAGGCTGAAGACAAGCAGGAGTCGTAGTCACGGAGGACCTGGATCAGGAGAGGCCACAGGCAACTGTGTAACCCAATCCAAAGGCAAAGACACAGTGAACAGAAAGTCCTTAAATACTGGAGGTAGAAGGCAACTCCCTGGGAGGAGCTTGCCAGGACCGCCCACCGCTGGTCCTATAACTAGGGTAGAGAGCTGCGGGCCAGCCCCTAGAGAAACGGGCATGGCTGGAAGCAGGAAGTCCAAACACTGAGGCATGCAAGCCACAGGCACAGCTAGGCCTCTCAGGCCCTGGAGCAAGTCCTGGATGATGCGCAGGCGAGGCCCTGGCTTCAGAGCGGCCTCTGGAGGAAGGTAAGAGACCTCCTGCAGCGCAGCAGCAAGGGGGGATCGCAACATCAGGAGCAAGGTCAGGCAAAAGAGAGGTGACATGCTGTGTGAATCACAGGTGGTCCGAGTGCAGGGCTGCAGGAGATGAGGTGTGACATGGGCGCGAGGTGTTTACTGTTTAAAGCTGATGTACCCCCAATGTCATCACAGCTTAAAGGTGCAAGCATACAGGGAGTTCAACTTTTAAAACTTATTTATTTATTTAATAATTCATATTTATTTTATTTATTTATTTAAGGCTTTTCTATACCGAATTTCTTGATACAGATCAAATCAACTCGGTTTACATCGAACAAAAGTTTTAACAATTCATATGTCTGTGGTACACCATTTGTGCATGTAAGAGGGTCCATGGAGATTTATGCTAGTATTTTATAATCTGTATGATGGGAGCTGTATAATTTAAAAGATACCTCATATTTCTGCCCTGAAAATATGCATATGTTTCATTGCATATGTATATTTGTAATGCAGGAAAACATATACTTTCTCTATCCATTTTATAAAATTATGCACATATACTTTACATGTGCAATAACCCAGAACTAAACACGGAGGCAGGTATTTTATAAAAATATGCACATACTCCTCTTCTGAAAATATTTACTTGCATGGGTACTTGGAATCAACAGTTTATCTAGATCCTCCAGCACTTCACCTTGAACTGTCACCAAAAACCTCAGATAAAAGACAAGTGCAATTTCAATTGTACAAGTCAATTAGCAGTTCAGAAATGTTTGCTGTATACCATTTATAAAATAGCAACTTGTACCCATACTTCTGAACCTTGCCCTAGAACACCTCTAAACAACCCTTTCTTTCCCTATTACATTTAGAGGATACAATACAAGTGTGTGCATACTCTTGAGGTTTATAAAATAAGATCTTTATGTGTACATGTTATTTATGTGCATATATGTTGCGGTCCCGGTCGCGGCACTCGCGACTGGGGCCTTACCTCTTGGCTTCTGGCATCGTGTCCAGTCTCGCTGGAGAGCTTCGCTGGGTTCCGGGCCTGTTCGGCGGCGTCCCCGCGGGGGCGATGCCATCGGGACGCCCAAACCAGCCACCCTCCTCCTAGGCACGCACGCGCGCAAAGAGGCCGAAGATATAGGCCCTTTCCCGCCACTCACTGCTCCACCCGCTCCCGTGACGTCAGACGCCGGCGGGTATGTAAAGTCGGTGCCTGCCTCTAGCAGATGCCTTGCAACAAGGTTACCTTGCGGTTCCTAGTTGCTGTGTGCCTCGGAGTTCGCTAACTCCTCGCTTGTAGCCTGCTTCCGTTCCAGCCTGGTTCCTGCTTCTGTGTCTTGCTTCAGTTCCAGCCTGGTTCCTGCTTCTGTGCCCTGCTTCAGTTCCAGCCAGGTTCCTGCCTCAGTATCCTGCTTCTGTTCCAGCCTGGTTCCTGCTTCTGTGCCCTGTTTCAGTTCCAGCCAGGTTCCTGCCTCAGTATCCTGCTTCTGTTCCAGCCTGGTTCTTGCTTCTGTGCCCTGTTTCAGTTCCAGCCAGGTTCCTGCCTCAGTATCCTGCTTCTGTTCCAGCCTGGTTCCTGCTTCTGTGTCTTGCTTCAGTTCCAGCCTGGTTCCTGCCTCGGTATCCTGCTTCTGTTCCAGCCTGGTTCCTGCTTCTGTGCCCTGTTTCAGTTCCAGCCAGGTTCCTGCCTCAGTATCCTGCTTCTGTTCCAGCCTGGTTCCTGCTTCTGTGTCTTGCTTCAGTTCCAGCCTGGTTCCTGCCTCGGTATCCTGCTTCTGTTCCAGCCTGGTTCCTGCTTCTGTGCCCTGTTTCAGTTCCAGCCAGGTTCCTGCCTCAGTATCCTGCTTCTGTTCCAGCCTGGTTCTTGCTTCTGTGCCTTGCTTCAGTTCCAGCCGGGTTCCTGTCTCAGTATCCTGCTTCTGTTCCAGCCTGGTTCCTGCTACTGAGTCCTGCTTCAGTTCCAGCCAGGTTCCTGCCTCAGTACCCTGCTTCAGTCCCAGCCTGGTTCCAGCTTCCGTACCTTGCCTCAGTTCCAGCCTAAATACCTGCTTGACCCTGGTTCACCTTCTCAGCGTCCTTTCTCGCCTAAGTCCCAGCAGCCGGACTCCTACGGGCTCCTCCCGGGGGAGCCTCAGCTTCCAGGGTGAAGTCATCACCACTGATCTCCTAAGTCCCAGCGGCCGGGCTCCTACGGGCTCCTCCCGGGGGAGTCTCGGCTTCCAGGGTGAAGTCATCACCACTGATCTCCTAAGTCCCAGTGGCCGGGCTCCTACGGGCTCCTCCCGGGGGAGTCTCGGCTTCCAGGGTGAAGACACCGCTTCAGTTCTCCTAGCCCTAATCCCTCGACTCCCGCAGGCTCCTCCTGGGGAGTACGGGCTCCAGGTGTGAAGGCCACCTCCTTCACCCGGCTTGGTGTCCGCCTCCCGGCCTGCTCCCCCTCCTTCGGAGACAATAGTCCACCTTACCATAGTCGCCGGCAGGCCGGCCCAAGGGTCCACTAAACAGTCAAATCACAACACATATATACTAATTTTATGCACATTACCCCAACATAACTCTTTGAAAATTACCACTACTAACAAAACTATAATGCATTTTTTCAAGGAAGGGGAGAGAGAAGGTAAATATTAGGATTAGGAGTTGGTTAAACATGGACTTTTTGCACCAGTGTCATGCCTGAATTACAGAGAACAATGTAATCCAGTATATACAATTACCATGTCACCCTATACCTATTCAGCTTCATGAATGCAATGGTACAAAACCAGGACTGGATCAGCCTGTTTTGCTGACCTAGATTGAGGTGATAACCATACCAAGTTAATAGACTTACATCCTGTTAAAGGCATTTAATTATATAGTTAGTTCTTACTATTGAATTTCCTGGCCTTTGAGATGAGGGTCCTTCTCCCAAAGTTACTATCTTTATTGTAATGTTTAATGAATTTGCCTTTTATGAAGAATATTTTTTCAATTTCATGGATTGTATATCCAGATATTGTGACAATGATTGCTTATATAAAGTAATGCCTGCACCTTTCGATATATTTTATATATTAGCTGTTAAATATCTTTTCTGTAACACATACATCATATTTTAATGTCTTGATTTGTAATATAACATTGCATCTGATATGTGTCAAATTTGTATTCTAATATTATGAATGCTATTTTGTAAACTGTGTAATGTTTAAATAAATGTTTTCCTAACTGTTCCCCAGGATATTACTCAACCAGTTTTCGGCTGAATGGACTGCCAAACGAGGGCAAAATAAAATAATAATTTGAAACACAACCTCCAAACCTAACTAGAAAATCCACTGGGATGTTTGCTTATTCAAAGGAGTCATTACTTTTCTTTTCAATTCCTAGTGAATTTTGTTATACCCTCTGGCAAAATATGTATACATTTTTCCTATGGATTATGATAGCTTTATGCCATACATTTTCATAGGAAAAGTACATTTTAAAAAACCTTTGCTGAATAGAAGAAATTAAACTCAATGGGGTAGATTTTCAAAGGGTTACATGCATAAGATACATGCGTAACCCCCGAAAACCTACCCCTGTGCACGCCGAGCCTATTTTGCATAGGCTTGGCAGTGCGCGCAAGCCCCAGGACGCACGTATGTCCCGGGGCTTTGAAAAAGGGGTGGTCTGGGGGTGAGGCCATGGGCGTGGTGGTGGGCAGTGGGTGGTCTATGGGTGGGGCAGTGTGCTCCGGCACAGCGGCCTGTGCCGGGGCATGGCGTGCTGGCAACCGGCTGGTGTGCGCAAGTTATGCCTGCCTCGGGCAGGTGGAAATTTTGGAACAAAGGTAGGGGGATTTAGTTAAGGATGGGGGGTGGGTTAGTTAGGGGAAGGAAGGGGAAGTGGGAGGGGGGCTGAAAAAAAAGTTCCCTCCAAGGCCGCTCCAATTTCGAAGCGGCCTTGGAGGGAACGGGGAAAGCCATCAGGGCTCCCCTCGGGCTCGGCGCGTGCAAGGTGCACATGTGTGCATCCCCTTGCGCACGCTGACCCCAGATTTTATAAGATGTGCGCGGCAGCGCCTGCATGTTATAAAATTGGGTGTACATTTGTTCGCGCCGGGTAGCAAGCACAAATGTACCCCGTGCGCATAACTTTAAAAATCTGCCCCAATATCTTTAAATATGTCATTCTGTATGTGATCCAGACACCATTTTTTAAGTACCGTATATGAAACTGTATTTTGGGTTAAACAAGCAGTAAAATCAATGACGTACAACATAACTTTAATGTACTGTGACTTTACATTTTTTGCATATTTCACTGATTCTGAAGTGGAATGTTTATTCTGCTTTATTTTAGTATCTCACAGTTATAAATACATTAAAGTATAGGCCTGGAGGACCACCAGCCAATCAGGTTTTATAGAAAACTCTATTGGCTTGTGGTCCTCCGGGATAGGTTTGGGAACCACTGCATTAAATCATTCATCCCTTTATTGAATGTAGGTCTTTCTGGTAGGAGGTTGGATAAAAATATAGAAAAGATCAGACAAAAGAAAGAAAACTAAATTGTTGTGTAATGTGATTCCTTTAATGAAAGTTGTTGCCTCTAAAAATATTTAAAAATGCATATTTAAGCTTTTGGGCTATAGAAATGCAAGGGCCAAACACCATTTTGGAGGGGAAGAACTGGTAGTCACCAGACAAGAAAGAGGTTCTCAGATGACCTCAAGGAAACCATTGGTGCTGCTGTTCACATGTTTTAAACTTATGCTAATTAGTCTCTTTTTATGTTTATTCTCAAGGTAATCAGTCAGTGTGCACAAACAGTTGTGTATGGGTTTTGCTAGTAGATGGTCTTAAACTCTGGAATGACCTTCTAAAACAAACAAAATAGAAGATATTGCTTTTCTGGAGGCATTTCTAGCATAGGAAAGATGATTGTAGATGAGTAGAAATACAAAAATTTTAAATTATTAGAACTGCCAAGTGCATGTTTTCATGTATCCAAGAAATTTAAATTGCTTGCACAATCGATAAAAGTTATCACAGCAGGTTGAAACTTCATTACTTTACTCCATTTATGCCGACCTTCAATTTCTGATAATTTGACACTCCGCACCCCATTCAATTTTCCTGCAAATATTGAAAGATCTTAGAACCACCGAGTGCAGGTTTTTGTGCACACCTAGTTTGTACTGTATCATTTACTGTATTATACTGACATTCAGTATCATCATTTTGTATCTCATAATTTAGACTCTCTGCTCCCTATACAGATCACCTTTTTGATTGTCATTGTGTTTTTGAGCCACTTATCAACTGATATGTGGACATTCTAAGCATGAGATTGTACAGTACTATTGACTGTATTATGATGCTAGCCAGTGTGAGCCTGTGGTATCTCATAGCTTAGATTCTCTACTACATTTACAGATTACGTTATGACTGTCATTCTGTTTTTGGGCCACTTATCCTCTGTTTGTTTCCCTTTATCTCTTCTCATTGTTCTGCCACAAAGAAGAATTTCTGGGTGTGTCTAACTTTCTGCTGAGAAACTGACAGTTGATAAATTTGCTTTATTTTCAGAGATTTGGAAGAAGTTTATTAGAAACATACAAATGTGTTACAAAGCTGGCCCACAATTCTTTTTATTTTTATTTATTTATTAATTTATGGCACAGTCCCTGATGAAATCCAGGGCCAAATTTTCAGTTCATGGCTCCTAAGCCAGGTAAGTATATCTAGAAATAGAAATAGAAAAAATACAGATAGAAGTCAAAGTGCCTCAGAAGATGAATCAGGATGAACGGAAAGAGGGAAACATTCACTGGCACATGTGCCATTGTTTGTTCTAGATTGTGACCATATATGGAGCAAAAACTAAATAGGATGGGGTAAAATTTCAGACATTGAAGGCCACCATATAATCTTATTATTATTAGCAATGGTATGCAAGGTGCTGAGTTCACTATCCCAGGGGAGTGTGTACAGTAAAGAACTAATAATACTGTATTTGAGATGCATGTTACAGTATTACAGCAAGTTTTCTAACCTGACATCTGAGTCATCACAGCCTCCCCATTTTCTTCTCTCTCGCTCTCTGTATCTGTCTTGATTAATCTGATTACTATTGTTGGTTTCAGCCTTTGGCAAAGGCTGTAATGACTAATGAGGTCTTTTTGTGTTTCTGTGTGAGATAATCATAGCTTGTCTGACTGTTAATAAAGTCAGGGCAATGTGTACTGTGGAAAAAATAGACAAAGACATAGAATTATGCAGCTGTCTTACAAGCCTGATTAGATCAATTTAAGTAAATATGTACTGTATATCTTACAATACATGTGGGCCCAACTTGAATTACATTGTGGATATGTACAATACTGACAGTCATAAATGATGAAAAGTCATGGAATTGTTATTCTCTGTGCTCATGAATACTTAATTTATGAGCCTTTACTCTTTTCAACTGTGGCAGTTCTAGTAAAACTATACTTTGATGTAAAAAATGTCAAACACCTGTATAAACAGCTGTTAAAATGTGAAAAAAAGATATTTTAATTTGTATTCTAAGCAATTCTTAAGTTTTCTTTCATTTATAGAGCCTAAAACATAGTTGCATATTTTCATGCACACAGCTGTTCTAGAGTGTTACACACTCCTGGCAGTTTGTAATACAATTTTAGATTTTAATGTACATGCACAATTGATGTTATAATTTTTGATTTTAAGGATTTTGTTGGTTATTGCATCTAATTTTGTGTTCACTTGAAAAACGTTTACTATCAATAAAACAAAACCCTACAATGAGGTTTTTTTTTAATTGATATCATATGATACTAACAGTAAAGAAACCACTGTTGTCACAAACTGTATGATCAAAACTTTGAAATAATTTTCAAAATGCTTAATTCTTGACAGAACTTATTACAGAGCATCAATTTTTCCACAAATATTCTGTTTTTTTCTTTCAATTATAGAGCCTAAAACATACATGCATGAAAACGTGCATGTTAGTGGTTCTAGGGTAATGATAATTTCAGCAGTTCTAGTGGTTAAATATTGTATAATCTTCATGTTTATCTATGTATTGTCATTTAGTGTATTTTATGAGTGTTCAATATTGGGCTAGATTTTAAAAAGGTTACGCATGCCGGGCCTATTCTCAAAAGGCCCGGCGATGTGTGTAAAGCCCTGGGATACGAGTAAGTCCCGGGGCTTTACTAAAAGGGCGTGACGGTCTGGGGGCAGGGTGGGGTCAGGATCAGGCTCCCGGCACAGTTGCCATATTTGCCGCTGTACCGGGAATCGCGTGCCAGCAGTTGGCCAGTGCGTGCAACTTGCACCTGCCCAGAGGCAGGTGCAAAAGGTAAAATAAAGGTCAGGGGGAGTTAGAGTAGGGCTGGGGGGAAAGGTTAGGGGAAGGGGTGGGAAGGTCAGGCTAGGGGGAGGGGAAGTTCCCTATCAGGCAGCTCCAATTTTGGAGCAGCCTGGGAGGGAACGGGGGAAGGCAGCGCCATATAGTGTGCGCACATGTAGGCCGCGCGCGCTTCTTTTAAAATCTACCCCATTGTGAGCAGTGTAGAAATACAGATGTTTGTAAGAGCAGAATAAATATATTTAAAATAAAAAATAATATACAGAATTACATGAAGTTTATATAATTATTGTACATAGACCACTGGATTTCAATATACATGCATCTAACAATAAGTCTTATTATATCTTATAGGTTAGAAACAACAGTATGTCTGAATATTCTCCATAATTTTCACCTTAAAAAGAAATGATTCTGATTGTAAATTAGAATGATTGTTTCTGTAATTGCCTGAAGAACATATGATACACATGCTGATGGCATACATTAAAGTATGGACTATAATTTGCAAATAGCATAAAATCAACCTGATTTAGAAACAGTAACAGCATAAATAACAGCAAAGATAGGAACCAGCATAGATTGTATCACATTTTATATCTGTGTAGATAATATATCTATTTATATATCAGTATCAGTACTACAGACTAATTGTGGGACCCTTTCATTTCCCAAAGCTAACTCTCCATTGATCAGGATCTCAATAATCCCCCCCCCCCTTATTATCAATTAGAGTTCTGAAAGCCCTCCTGGAATGTCACATCTAACCTTCAACAATGTGAACCCTGAGAAAGCTTGGAAAAAGGAATGGCATTTGCAAGAAATCCCAAGCAAACAACTTTTGATAGATCAGCATAGAAGATTCATGGTTTTGATTGTGTGTGTGTGACTTATGAGTAACTTTAAATTGTATCAGTACAAACCATGGGACATATGGGTACTTGATGCCCAAATAGAATATTAAAGACTCTCCAGTTTGTGAATGTGGCCACGCAGAACAGAACACCATGGAACATATAATCAATCTCAATGTCCAATCCATAAATAAATATGAACGTGGTCTTATAATAATGCACACTGCAAATTCTGATGTAATTGACTGACTCAACAACCTAAATGCAAAGTTGCTGTACCTAAGTGAACCATACAAAAGAAGAGTGCTCTATGCCCCCCATATAGGAAATTGTTTCTAGCACCCTGACATCAGTTCATATTACTGTACGTGAATATGCAGCTCATTGAAACTGAAATACATTAGTCATGTTTCAGGCAGATGGCATCTCAGAATTTTCACCTGAGAGAGGTGAAAAAGAATGGTGAGTGTTGGAGTCAGTAGGATTGACAATTGTGCTTGTGTCAAGTTGGACTCCTTGTATTTTCTAAGATTTGTGACTGCTGGACTGTCTCCACTTGCCTGTTGGGTTTTAATGAGAATTGTGGCATATCACTTATGGAAGAGCCGAATAAGCATTTATTCACTAGAGATAGGAATTAAATCTGACTTTCAGATTAAACATCCATCCCATTACTGGAAAACAATATAGGAAGCAAAGTCTCAGAAACAAGTTTGAAATGGGAGACAACAAAAAGAATAATATTGGTAATAGTTTTCTGCCATAAAATACTGTTTTTCACTTGTTGCAAAAAATGGTGCAACATATCAAAAGGTCCAAATAAAGCTAGGATTTCTCATTAAAACCAGCCCTCAGGCAGTGCAGGCATTTTATTTTTTAAGCTGCCACGAACTGACAAATATAGAAGATGGATCATAATGAAACATACACCTAGCAAGAAAATGAAGCAAAAATCAAATGATCCTTATCAGAAATGGAAGAAAAAAAAGCTATATACTGAGTTTTCTGCAAATTTTAAAGTTGTTTTCTTTTGTTTTTATTTAAAGAGTTGGAACATAAATTAAAATTCAGAACCAGTGCCCATAAGGGGATTGGTAGTCAATATTCTAGGATCTCTCTGTTTTAATATTTGGTTCATTATCTAATGCCAAGCTTTGGGTTATTCAGTCTGATTGAATATTCAGAAGTCTCTTGTAATATACTCAGCATCATCTCCTGCAGTGGGACTGTGCATAGGGAATAGAGGTAGGGAAGAAAAAGTGTTCTTTTTGAATGTTTTTCTTCTGGTTTCTAGACAAAATTATAAACATGGATGAATGGTGCTGCATCTGTTAAGTGACACCAGTGGGTAGTATGTAAATGCAACAAAGTTAACAGCCGGCAGACTCTCCTTCTGAGCTTGTATTAAAGCAGCATAAAGCTAAATAGCACATTGGTTTAAAGAGGCAGCTGCTTTCAACTAGATCTTAAATCATTTTACTTTTTTGAAGAAAAATGTTAATAGTACATTTCTTTATCTCCAAAGCCACATTTAACTCTCATCAGTGGAGTGAACTTTTTTTTTTCACAAATAGTATTTTACAGTTGGATTGTGGGACAATTAAATATTGCCTACAACTATTACAGGGCACCACTGCAATATATAAAAAAGACAATTTTTTTTTCTCTCAGCTTACTGTTAGGCTAGCAGCTACATAAAATTAAACCTTAAATTGATATAAGTTTTCTATAGTCACAAACTGAGTTATGAAACTTGTAATTGCATGTGTCATGCATAGATTGAACCTATGGGGCCAATGTATCAAAATGCAATAAGGCATTTATCATATAGTAAAGCCATTTACTTAATAATAAATATCTCTGGCCTGGCAATGTACAAAGCATTTACTGCATTTTTTAAGATGCAATAAGTGGCATATCACAACTATGATATTATAGTCATCTATGTAAAGATGATAAGGGACACGCAAATGAAGTACAGTGAGCTGTTAAGGCAATCTGCCAGTATGTACTAAAGTGCAATATTTGTAGGGAAATAAACTCAGGAAAATTTGGAGAGAGAGAGAGAGAGAGAGAGAGAGAGAGAGAGAGAGAGAGAGAGAGAGAGAGAGAACCTGTAATGCCCTAACACTAGATAGGTATTTATATCTCTATGAGAGGCCCATCTAGTAACTCGAGGTGAGGTTTAGGAATTAGTGTAGGGGTTAGGGGCCACTTTCACATTCAAAGTGAGACGTACGAACAGAGCAGTGCTCTCTTGTGAAGATTTGATGACCTTCTGAGTGAGGAAACACACTCAAAGATGAGATTTGTGCAATGTTCTCTCATCCTAGCTAGATGGACTCTCTACCTGGGTAACATCAAGCTACTAGGTGGGCCTCCCATAGAGATATAAATATCTTTCTAGTGTTAGAGCATTACAGGTAGTCTCTCTCTCTCTCACTCTCTCTCTCTCTCTCTCTCTCAACATGGTCCCCCCAGTGGTTGTATGTAGGAAATACCACAAATTTGCAGAAACTTAGCACAAAGTGCAATAAACTGCTTATTACCATAAAACATGACCCCTTTTCTATTGCAAGCGATATTTGGTGCATTTTGATTAATCCAGGCTTATGTCTCTTTTATTTTGCAACACAAATGTAAAACATTGGCACAGGTCATATGAACAAAATATATATAGGGATTTTCATTTTCTGTTTTTATTTATTTTTCCTGGAAATTTCAATGTTATAACAAAAAAAATCAATGGAAAAATGACTTTTCCACTGATTTTTCTCCTGTGTATTATAACAAAGTCATTTTTTCATGGACTTTTTAGTTATAATATTGAAATTCCCAGGAAAAATAAAATAAAAACTGAAAAAGGTCCCTAAATATACATACATTATATATAGCAATGAAGTTTAGATAATCATGTAAAAGGCAGTCAGTGGACATACAAACATCAAGGTCTATTGAGGACCACTGCTAGAGAAAACAAGATACATAAGTTTCAAAGATAGAAGAGGGAACACATAGTATAAAGTTTCGCAATCCTAGGGATCTTGACACAGAGCTTATGGCAAGTAATTCTGCCCCCCCCCCACCCTTGGCCAGGTCTATGAATTAGAGTACAACATGAGAAATTATATATATATATATATATATATTTTTTTTTTTACTTATTTTATTTATTGAAATTTATAATATAATCTCAAGATAAACTTATTACAGAAATTCTGGGCATCAAATGTTGCGCACCCCATCCGCGCCTCGCCCGCACATGGGTCTGTTCACCTCGCTAGCTCCTCTGCAAGTCACGGGTCGGCCTCCCCAGTGGCAGCTGCGAGTACCTCCAGGCCTTGCGGCGGTCTCCAGGCCTTCCACTGCGCACAAGGCCTCACGCCAGAGTTCGGTGTCCTCAGTGGCGTTGGCCACACTCCTATGCGTGCGCGGACCACCCGGCCTCTTGTAGAGCCATGGGCGGATCCTAGCTCTGCGGTGCGCCCTGATTGAACGTACAATATAAGGTAGTCCCTGCCTGCACTTCCTTGCCTTGGCAATTGGGTCAGCACTGCAAGTGTACTAGTTTGCCTCCACGTTCACAGTCTTGTTCCAGCATCCTACTGTTCCAGCTTTGTCCAGCATCCTTCTGTTCCAGCGTCTGTCTGTCCTGTCTCCCCAGTTAGTATCCTCAGACTGTCTCTCTGGTACTGACCTTGGCCTGTTCCTTGACCATTCTGTTCGCTGCCTGGATCCTGACCTCTGCCTGCCTTGTGACCTCGTCTGACCTCTGGAACCTGACCCCTGCTTCGTTGACTACTCCTCGGACTGATCCTCGGATTCTGACCCTGGCTGCCATTGACCACGTCTCTTGATTCTGGCTTTGTCCCTTGCCTTGTCATCGCCTACACTGTACTGGCCTTCCTTGGTTCTCCAGACCTACAGCCTAGTGACCGACCACGCTCCCTTGCTGCTCATGGGCATGCCTCTCTACTACCTCTCCAGAGGTAGTAGAGACCCACCTGCGAGACCCACCTAAGTCCAAGTGGCCCGGGTCCCTACGGGCTCCACCCGGGCGGACTGCGGGCTTCCAGTGTTGAAGCTCATCCTAGCCTCTGTCTCCTCCAGTGCTCCGTCCCCTGGGGGCAGGTGCTTCTTGGTCCCTACCAGGGAGCCGTTCTCCACTGCTCCAGGACAAGGGTCCACCTCCAAGCGCAACAAAAAAGAGATTGAAACAATGTCATAATATTAAACAATAACAAAATACATCCTTTTCTTTAATAGCCCATTATAAAGACAAAAAAAGGGAAGGGAGACAAAATGGAGAAGAGCAATATAAGAAAGACAAGGGAAAAAGAAAATATAAAAAGACTGCCAGCTATCTAAAAGACAACCCCCTTTAACCAGAAATGGGTACCAAAATTTTATGAGAATGAAGAAAAAAATCTCAGTTGAGATGGCTCAAAGTATACAAGGAAATGAAGAAGATTAGACTATTGTAACTCACTATTCTTAGGCCTTCCCGCAAATATAACAAGACCATTGCAACTTCTGCAGAACTCTGTAACTAGACTCTTGACAGGTACCAGAAGATCTGAACATATCACCCCGATATTTAAAGAACTTCATTGGCTGCCGATCAAATACAGGGCCCAGCATAAAATCTTATCACCAATACACAAAACCCTCTACAATGAAAAAATTGAATGGCTAGCCTCTTCACTTCACTTCCACACCTCCTCAAGAACCACCAGATCAACCGGAACAGGGATGCTACCAATTCCTTCCCCCAAAATTGCCTACCTAAATAATATAAGAGAAAGATCTATCTCTATTGCTGGACCCCTTCTATGGAACTCCATCCCGCAGGAATTACGACTAGAAGCTGACATCAAATTATTTAAAAAGGGGATTAAAACTTGCTTTTTAAACAAGCCTACCAAGAGCTGTTAGCATAATTATCTTACACTTCTGATTTAATACCAAGGTAATGTATATTTTTATTTTTATTATACTATCTCTACCCTAACTATACTACCTCTCTAAGGGGGTAATTTTCAAAGGAGTTACGTGCATAAATGTAACTACTATTGTAGCAATTTTCAAAAGTCATTTACTCACATAAAGTGCACTTATGCGAATAAATCCTATGGATGATTCAATGGCATATATTGTAGCAATTTTCAAAAGCCCACTTACTCGAGTAAAGTGCATTTACACGCGTAAAACCCAGTTTTACGCATGTAAATGCTTTTTAAAATCAGACCCTAAGGGGCGGATTTTCATACTCCGCGAATAGGCCTACTTTTGTTTGCGCTCCAGGCGCAAACAAAAGTACGCTGGATTTTAGTAGATACGCGCGGAGCCGCGCGTATCTGCTAAAAACCTGGATCGGCACGCGCAAGGCTATCGATTTTGTATAGCCGGCGCGCGCCGAGCCGCGCAGCGTACCCCCGTTCCCTCCGAGGCCGCTCCGAAATCGGAGCGGCCTCGGAGAGAACTTCCTTTTGCCCTCCCCTCACCTTCCCCTCCCTTCCCCTACCTAACCCACCCACCCGGCCCTGTCTAAGCCCGCACCTTACCTTTGTCGGGGGATTTACGCCTCCCTCTGGGAGGCGTAAATCCCCGCGCGCCAGCGGGCCTCTTGCGCGCCGGGCCGCGACCTGGGGGCGGGTACGGAGGGCGCGGCCATGCCCCCGGACCGCCCCGGGCCGTAGCCACGCCCCCGTACCCGCCCCCAAAACGCTGCCGACACGCCCCAAAAACGCCGCGACGACCGGGACCGCCCCCAACACGCCCCCGACACGCCCCCCTCGGAGAACCCCGGGACTTACGCGAGTCCCGGGGCTCTGCGCGCGCCGGTAGGCCTATGTAAAATAGGCGCACCGGCGCGCAGGGCTCTTAAAATCCGCCCCTAAGTGTTTAAATACTATTTAGTTTGCTATGTTAATTATATTATGAAATAATGTATTTACTTCTTTCTTCTTTGGAAATGCAAATAATTTTAAATGATTAATTGCTAACTACTGTAAACCGATTTGATATGCTTGCATGAAAAGCCGGTATATAAAAATTATGAAACAAACAAACAAACAAATAAATAAACAAATAAATAAATAAGAAAAGAATGCATGGGGGTAACTTGCTGGTGTGGCAGTTACTACCCTTAACCAATAAACCTTGATACTATTGATGCTACTCCATCAGGGCTCTCTGCTTCAATGGCAGGGGGAAAGGAGAATTGGATTCATACAGCAACCATTGAGGGCCCTTACTTTTACGGTCTGGGGAAACAAATAATTTCGGGGGTAACTAGCTAATGCGGCATTTACTGCCCTTAACCAATAAGCCTGATACTTTGATGCAACTCCAACATTGCTCTCTGCTTCAATGGCAACACATAACAGGGAACTGAATTCAAACAGCAACAAATGAGGGCCCTGACCTTTATGGTCTGGGAAACTGATAAACATGGGGGTAACCTACACAGCACAGCAGATGCTACCATAAGCTTGCTGGGCAGACTGGATGGACCATTTGTGTTGCATGCCCCATTCGCGTCTGGCCCGCACACGGGCCTGCTCACCCCTCTGGCTCCTCAGCAGGTCCCGGGTCGGCCTCCCCAGCTGCAGCCGCAAGTTCCTCCAGGCCCCCGCGTCCTGTGGCGGCAGTTGCCGGGCCTTTTACTGCACACCAGGCCTCACGCTGGAGTCCGGCATCGTCCGTGGTGTTGGCCATGCCCCTATGCACGTGCACGCAGACCGCCCGACCTCTTGTAGGGCCAGGGGTAGGCCCTAGCTCCGCGGCGTGCCCTGATTGAAGGAATTACTTAAGGAAGTTCCTGCCTGCACTTCCTTGCCTTGGCAATCGGGTTTGTTCTGCTAGATTGTCACTGCATTCTAAGCCTTGCTCTGGTCTCATTCCAGTCTTGTTCCAGTCTTGTTCCAGCTTCTCTGCAAGCCATATTCCTAGATGGACTCTCCTGCACTCTCAAAGATGAACTCTCTGTCCATGAGACTCCCAGGTCTCTAGAGGACCTGATTTCCCTTACTGGGAAGATCGACCATCGTCTCCAGCAAAGGCGCCTAGAAGTAAAGGTTCCCAGCTATCCTACACCACATCCCACACGTGTCTCCAGCCCTCCAGTAAAGACTCCAGCACCACCATCCTCTTCCATGGTGGAACCTATGGAAGTGAACCATGGGCAACTGTCCCCGATGAACACCTCCGTCGGAGGAAGGAGGGTCTTTGCCTTTACTGTGGCACTTCCAGAAAACGTCTGCAGTCCTGTCCGGTTCATCCAGAAAACTTCAACGCATGAGCCCGGCAGGGGACCCGAGCTTAGGCGCTACTGTCACCGGCTCTCAGCTCTTGCTTCCGGCATTGAGGCCAAGTCCTTTGCCACCACTGCTCTTGTCGACACCGGAGCAAGTGGCAGCTTCATCATGGATGACATTGTCAAGCTTCTGAGCATTCCTCTTCAGCAATTAGATGTGAGCCTCTGTATCGCCTCCATTCAAGGAGAACATCTTACAGGGCTCATCACCCACCATACAGTGGCTGTTCAGTTGACCGTGGGTACTCTCCATGAGGAGGAGATGTCCTTTTACATATTGAAATGGTCCACTCATCCAGTCATCTCTTGTCTCCAGAACCACGAACCCCAGTTCGATTGGCGTTCCCTGCAGTTGGTGCAGTGGGGCTCTAAATGCCAGAAGACATGTTTACGTCCAGTATCTCCAGTAGTCCCTGTCTTGAAGTCTGTTACACTTCCTGGTTTGCCTCCTCAATACGCTGACTTCAAAAATGTCTTCTCGAAGCAGAAAGCGGATACCTTACCTCTGTTATGCAAGTTTGATTGTCCCATAGAACTCCTGCCTGGCACAACACCACCTAAAGGCAGAATCTATCCATTGTCTCAATTTGAGACTCAGGCCATGTCTGAATATATCAGAGAGAACCTAGAGAAAGGGTTCATTCGTCCATCTGATTCTCCTGCTGTTGCGGGTTTCTTCTTTGTTAAGAAAAAGGATGGCAGTTTACGCCCGTGTATTGACTACAGAGGGCTCAACACCATAACCCACAAAGACTGATACCCCCTGCCCCTTATCAGTGAGCTGTTTGACCACCTTGAAGGGGCATGGATCTTCACCAAGTTGGATTTGAGGGGTGCGTACAATCTGGTATGCATTCGACCTGAAGATATCTGGAAAACCGCATTTAACACGAGAGACGGTCACTATGAATACAACGTGATGCCCTTTGGGCTATGCAATACCCTAGCAGTCTTCCAACGATTGATGAACGAAATTCTCCAAGACCTCATGTATTCCTTCGTAGTCGTATATCTTGAAGACATTTTGATCTTTTTGAAAGACCTTGAATCCCATTGAGATCATGTTTGGATTATCCTTCAATGTCTAAGAGAAAACCACCCTTACACCAAGTTAGAAAAATGCCTCTTTGAGCGTAATCACTTACCCTTCTTAGGGTACATTATATCTGATCGAGGTTTCTCCATGGATCCCAAGAAAGTCCAGGGGATCCGTGACTGGCCCCAGTCAGTAGGCCTACGGGCCTTACAACGTTTCCTTGGCTTCACTAATTATTATCGGAGCTTCATTGCCAATTATTGCTGATGTCTTGTCTGTTCCTGTTGTCTCCTTCACCCTGCGTCCTGATGTTCCATGGTCCAGTTGTCTTGTCCGTCTTATCCATTTGTCCAAGGCTGCACCATGATCCATCCTAGCGTGGTCCGTGACCAGCACAGCTGGGTTGGTAGGGCGCGCTGCGGCCCAGTGGTCCGCGACCATCCCTGCTGGGGTGTGTAGGGAGCTGGTGGGTATTCTCCTTCGAGCGGAGCAGAAGAAGTTCTTGTTCCTTTGTTATCTCCAGGGAATGGAGTCTTCAGATGTCTTGCCTGCTTGTCTCGGCTTTGTTGAGTGACCGAGGAGTTCGTCTTGACGTTCTGGGTCCTCGCCTTGGAGGCTCATCCCTTCTCTCCTCCGATGCTCTGGACTCTGCTATGCCTAGTCCCCAGTGGTAAGCTCCAGTGGATAGCCTGAGGGCCGGTCTGGCCATTACAGTTCTCTCCGGCTGAGGGTGTTAGAGTCTACCCAGAGTCTTCTCCATCTCAAGTTTTATCCTGGTTTTAGCTTGTCTCTTCTCGTTTGAACCTGAGTCCATCTGAACCTGAGTTCATCTGAGTCTGTTCATCGTCTGAACCCTGTCACCATCAGCATCCATGTTCCAGTCCTCATCCACCTCTGCCTTGTCCAGCCTGCCACCCTTGTCGTTACCCAGCGGCAGGTCCGAAAGGGCTAGGAATGGTCGGAGGACCATTCAGAGACCAACATTGTGTTGTTGCCCTCACCAAGGCATGCAGATTGGCAGGGCTTGGATTGCTTCATTCCCAGATGAGCTTGGCCTCGCTGCAAGGGTACACACTACTTGTCCCACACTGGGGAGCGCCCCCTAGCACTCCCTTCCATCCTAAGCGCAACAGATGAAGACTGAAAACAAGCTGGGTGAAGACTGAAAACAAGCTGGATGAAGACAGAAGACAGGCTTAACAAAGACTGGAATGCAAGGAAGCAACACGCACTACTATGGAATAGCAGGACCTTTTGCTGAGGTAGTGAGGGAAGGACAGGGAGAGCCCTTCATAGGGCTTGGCTTGTTAGGTCATCAATAGGCATCACAGGGCTTTGTACATCACAGGCCCTTTAAATAGAGAGAGGCTGTATGCACGCATGCCTAAGGAGAAGTGTTGTAAGATGGGGCCAGCAGGAGAAAATAGAGACAGCCTGGCTGGGGAAGTGAGTGCAGCAGTTCACAGAGGCAAAATGCAGACTGCCAAACTTAACACCTAAGACTTGGGTAGTAGTCTTGCAGTCCAAGAGAGGTAAGAATTTTGGATTGTAATTTATTGTGATCTGACCAAGATTGTGGTCTGACCAAGATGGTAAGTAAAATGGATATGGAAATGGACTTTGATTTAAACCTGATGATTTGGCTACTGTTACTTCTGTATTTTATAATACATTTTTACTTTTTTTGAGGATCATAAGTATTGTTTGGACAGTGGAATTTATGTACTGTGTTTGAAAGTGTCTTCAGTCAGTTTCACCATACAGGAGATCCTGTCTCTAGCCTACGCCTGGTGAGAAACAGTCCTCCACCCTGGGATAACCAGCCAAATACTACCCGCCAGGACTGGGAAGGTGGCCCCTTGGTACAGGGGTTACACATTATAGTGTGCCTTTGAGGGGGTGGAGGTTGCTTTTAATTAAGAAAAACTGGCAAAAGACTGTATTGTGGCTTAATAAAAAAAAAAAAAAGGTAGAGAAAAAAAGCCCCATAATTTGCATTGTCTGTAAGACTGGTGTTTTCTAGGAAGACTAAGACATTTTATCTGCAGGTTTTTCTGTGAGAGGCATCTAAAAGCTAAGTGGAATTTTTTTGCTTTTATAAAATATCTGGGCCAAGGACAATCTTTATCTATATTTGCATTATTGTGTGCCTTTGCAGGTGAGTTGCTTTTCATTTAATTAAATATAATGCTGGCTAGGGTTACCAAGTCGTTTTCTGGAGGGTTCCTGCTCTCAGAGTTCATCTGAAGTCCTGAGGGTTCTGCTACTGCACAGCTTTGCAGATTGCAAGATCCTTCCTGATAAAGGAGGGGGTGTGGTAGAATGACAGCTGGTGTTGGGTAAAGGGTAGGAGGAGAGGTTATATAAGGTGCTTATACAGGCATTAGAGAGGCTTGTTGAAGGAGAAGGAAAAGAGAAAGGGTGGGGATCCTAGACCAGGATTTCTATCTAAGAGAAGTAGTTGGTTGTTTTTTCTGGATTTTGCTGAAGACCAGTGATGTGTTACCTAGAAGGCAGATTTCTTCTAAGGAAAAGAGAGACTCGGTCAACTGAGAAGGCTCACGGTGGATATATTTACTGAAGGTTGCTTGTTTGATGAAGGGACCTATGTATGGGACTCTGTAAAGAAAAGGAGGTGACCCACTGATAAATAACTACTCTGAAGGAAGGAGTTATTGCTCCTGGAGACTATGTGTGACTGTTTATTTTTGCTACTGTTGGAGTGTATCTTGAGGCAACCCTTTTCTGGTGATTTCTGATGTTTTTTCATTATCTTACTGGGACCTTAATAATAAACTCTATTCTTGTTTGAAACCAAAATTCTGTGTGGAACTCGAGTTATTCTTACTCTTAGTTTCTCAGATATTTTTATGGTTCCCACTTGGCAATCCATGGAGGACTGAGACTGCTCTCAGGGATGCAGCAGGGTCAGTTACCATCCCTGCAGCATCTGAAGGTGGCCCCTGAGAAAAGGGGGGAGGGGGGTTATGTAAATAATGGGCAAAAGACCGTACTGTGGCGTAATAAAAATGAAAGGCAGAGAATCCCCCCTAACTTTGTCTCCTACTTCTTCTCCTCCCTCCAAGCATTCTCTCCCCCCCACACCTCCCCTCCCTCTAGGCATTTTCTACCTCTCCATCCTCACTACCCAGACCCGGATGCCACACTCCTCCTCACGTGTGGCCAGCGCATCTCCTTCTGTCCTGAATCCAGGGCTGCTTACACTTATGGGGTTTGAGCAAACTTTTGTGGATGGGCCTCCATTTCATTTTTTTCTAGATTGACCCTCCCTGTAGCCACACCACACCACCCATTCATGTCCCCGGTCAATCTAACACTCCCCATCCTATCACTGAGTTCCCCACCTCAATCCCTACTAGGTCTCCAAGTCTAAGCTCACCCTACCTATCCCCAACTTGCAACTCTTCCCTCCTTCAAATCTCAGAATCCCCACCCTCCCCTCTCTTTATAATCCAAGAATGTTCCCCTTCCCACCCAGTCTTTCAGTCCCTGCTGCCCCCAAGTCCTATTCTCCTTTTACCTTCCCCCACTAAGAGCTTCAAGTAAGCCTCGTCTTGTGCTGCTTACAAGTGAAAAATTATTCATCAAAAAATCCCCACAATGGATAACTGTCTATTTTAGCATTTTACCAGCCTTTTCACTTGCATGTGGAAATTCTTTTTTTAAGAATTTAGCTCACTTGGAAAATTTGAATGACTCCAAAGTCAATATTTAAATGGTTTGTCCAGCCAACTTTTGAAGATAACTGGACAAACCCTGAGGCTCAGTTTTTTCCCCTTGCTCCCCAGCTATATTTTGTCCAGTCAAATTGTTGCCCAGACAAAATTTACCTGCACAAAATAAAAGTGGCACTGGGAGTGTTCCTGGGCAGAATTCACTTTATCCAGGCAGTTTACATCAGTCTGGACAAAATGGAAGCTGTGTTTAGGGAACAAAGAAATTACAAGCCTCTCTGAGCGCAGGGCACCATGGTGAAATTGTCAATTTTCTTTCAAGTCTTTAAGCACATTGTTCCACAGTGGAATAGAGAAGCTCCCAAGAAGTACATGTCAAGTAAATCAGTGTTTGCTGATAATCCCAACTGTTAAGTCCTCCTTCCCTATGCCTCTTCTCACCCAGACCTGAGCTTGATCTTCAACTATAGTCTTGCTGGGTGCATATTCACAATGACTGATAACAAGGTAGTTTGCAAATCTTTATCATATTTAAAGTGTTCCATATCAGAACAAATTAACAAAATGACTATTATTCAATATAATAATTGTGGTGCCTTTGTCTTAAGGCTAACCTTCTGGAAGATTAGAGCTTACCCTATTTGTTTGCAGCTCTCCTCAATAAGGGAATAGTTGACTAAACTCAAATTAGAATTATCTACAATTAAAAAGGCTAATCAGGAATTAGCAATCACCAAAGAAGCCTTCCCCACTTTACAGCATTCAGAGAACTTGCCCCCATTTACACAGAAGATTCAGAAAGCCAGGAATAAGTAGTTTACAGTGAGATCTGGTAGGGTAAGACCTGTGACGCAGAGACATCCATGCTTCTCAATTGTGAAACCTGAATGTCCACTCCCACTTCCACCGAGCATCCAGAAACCCATGAATAAATGGATTACAGTGGGCTGGGGTAGGACAAGTTCTGTGACACAGAAACACTTACTCTTTCAAAGACAGCGGTACAAAAATGCCTTTTCCTTATTGGAAAATGAAGATGCTCCAGCAATGGAAACTGCAGTGGTTTCTGAAAGGAAAGAAGATACCTAACGCACAATAAAAACTCATAACACTATCAAAAATTTAAAATCTGAAAGATCCTTGTTCCGGGAGACTCGATCATTAGAGGCACTAATTTGGGACTTCATTTTGAGGGGAACAATATAGTTAAATGCTTTACAGGATCCTCATCTGATAGAAATGCAAACCAGATAGTCAGTGCAATTAAAGAAGAAAGTAAGGACCAAAATCTGTTTCAATTATCTGGGGACCAATGACCTTGCTAGAAACAGCTTCCAAACTGCACAGATAGATTTCCAGCATCTGAGAAAGCAGATTGGGCACATGGTAATGGCTGTTGCCTTTTCAGAAGTGTTAACTGTTCATGGAAAAGGGAAGGAAAGGCCAAGCCATATAGATAACTTCAATATATGGCTCAAAACCTGATATAAGGAAGAAAGTTTTGGATCTATTGGAGACTGGGGCTGTGCATGGAACAGTAAAAGGCTTTATAATAAAGATGGCTTACGTCTATCTGTGTCAGGAAAACGGAATCTAAGTAAGAAATTCAGATCATATGTCATCAGATATTTAAACTAGAGGATGGGGTGGCAGAAGAAAGTTGGAATGTAATGCCTGACAAATACAGGATGACGGTGGAGAAATTAACAAAGTTCAGCTTAATAGGGCAGAAAAGGGGCACAGGAAGATCCCCAAGCTGAATTAGAAAAGCTGGAAAGCTATGAGCACAAAAACTCATAGTCTGGGCAATACAATTACAGATCTAGAGGCCCAAATGGTTGAGTTGGACTTGGTAGGATATTTTCACTATTATGGAAAAATGGGTCAGTGAGTTTCATGAATGGGAAATGGCCGTATCAGGCTATAACTTACTCAGAAATGATGGAAATGACTGAAATAGGGGAGGAAGACCTCTTTATGTCAAAAACAATATCCAAGCAAGTAAAATACAGGGGGTGTGGGGAAAGGAAGAAGCATTGTGGGCTGTCTTAAAAAGAGGTGAAGGCATTTTCATTTATACTGGCGTGGTCTACAGGCCTCTAAATCAGTCAGAGGAACTGGATAGAGATCTGGCTGAAGACATCTAAAAGGTGGAAAGGAAAGGTGCTCACTGGAGATTTTAATCTGCTGGATGTGAATTGGAGAATCCCTGCTGTGCAATCTGTATAAGCAGTAGCGAGATTGTGCGAGGGGAGAAGCACTACTGGATCTGCTATTCACAAATGGAGACAATGTCTCAAATGTCCAGGTAGGTGCCCAACTAGGGACCAGTGATCATCAGAAAGTAAGGTTTGATATATCAGCAAAGAGGGAGGAAAGTTATATGAAGACCAAGGTCCTGGATTTCAAATAGACTTTGGTAAAATACAGCATACCTCGAAGATGAGTTAGAAGGCTGGGAGGAGATGGATGAAGTGGAACAATAGTGGGTAGGGATGTGCAGAGCAAAATTTTATGTTCATATTTTTTATGTCCGAAAGGGGGTCCCACTTGCGGCCAATATGGACATAAAAAAAATCCAATGAGTTGGGTATATGTACATATGTGCAAAAAAAAAATTTAAACCCCCTCACCCTCCTTAATCCCCCCCCCAGACTTACCACAACTCCCTGGTGATGGAGCGAGGAGTGAGGACGTCATTTCTGCAATCCTTGGCGAGAAGCATGTGACGTCGGTGGCACGTCGAGTGACGCGGCGTCACGTGATTCCCGGCTCGTTCGCGCCGGACGGCTCGTTCGGCCCAAAAAGAACTTTTGGCCAGCTTGGGGGGGCCTCCTGACCCCCTCAAGCTGGCCAAAAGTTCTTTTTGGGCCGAACGAGCCGTCCGGCGCGAACTTGCCGGGAATCACGTGGCGCCGCGTCACTCAGACGCGGCGTCACGTGATTCCCGGCAAGTTCGCGCCGGACGGCTCGTTCGGCCCAAAAAGAACTTTTGGCCAGCTTGGGGGGGCCTCCTGACCCTCCCAAGCTGGCCAAAAGTTCTTTTTGGGCCGAACGAGCCGTCCGGCGCGAACGAGCCGGGAATCACGTGACGCCGGCGTCACTCGACGTGCCGCCGACGTCACATGCTTCTCGCCAAGGATTGCAGAAATGGCGTCCTCACTCCTCGCTCCATCACCAGGGAGTTGTGGTAAGTCGGGGGGGGGGGGATTAAGGAGGGTGAGGGGGTTTATATTTTTATTTTGGCTCAACAATCGCGATTTCCCACATATCGAACATATCTATGTTCGATATGTGGGAAATCCGATCGTTTATGTCGAATCAATTTTTTAAGTAAAAAAAAATATGAGTTGCGTTTTACTAATGCGGTCAATCCGAATGCACACCCCTAATAGTGGGCTAAATTAAAAAGAGCTATAGCAATGGTGTCAAACCATTCACTATGTTACTATGTTACTTGTATAGCTTCCAAAGGCTTTTTTATTGCTGTTACATTCTCCCCTTCTGAACCTTCATGAAAATCGCTGAATAACCTTGAGTTGGCTAATGCACATTAGAATAACCTCCAGCTAACAACTTATTTTACATGATCTTACGTAAGGCTAACATACACCTAGAAAGGTCCATTTAGCCATTCACAGAAATACAGAAAAATTATATATCTAAGTAAGAAAAGGGATTACTCTCCCTTATGAGAAAGGATGTTATGTACTTTTGGGGTCAGACAAAGGAGGGTCAACTACCTTCCCCAAATCTCCTACATATAGCAAATTGTAACCTACATCTTTCATAGGTTGGCATAGCTCTCCATCAGTATCTTTTTATTCTACCTTACCTATAAAGTCTCCAGCATGCAGAGGAAGCAGCATTTTATGGTTACTTGGAGGGTATTATAGGAATCATTAATGCACAGTACCTTTGTTAGTTATTTTTTAAAGTGAACCATATTGTAAATCAACTTATTTCCTCGTTTTACTGATCTTCCCAGTTTTGTTCTAATAGATTGGGTATCAGGTATGAGTGGTAGAACCTCTTGTTTCTTTCCATAATATAAAGACATTTTAACATAACTTTTAGCTTAATAAAAATAACTCATTTCATACTCTCTCCACAATCAAGACTGAATGAATGCCATCATCATCATATTAAACACATTGGGGCAGATTTTCAAAGCCTACACACGTAAATCCAGGCGGATTTACGTGTGTAGGGAGAGGGGGGGTTACGCACGCCGGGCCTATTTTCAAAAGGCCTGACGGCGTGCATAAAGCCTCGGGACGCGTGTGTGTGTCCCGGGGCTTGAAAAAAGGGGCGGTCCGGGAGCGGGGAGGGGGTATGGCCGGAGCCTCCAGGCACAGCGGCCATTTGCCACTGTGCCCGGAATCACGGGCTGGCCGGCGGCCGGCGGGCGCAACCTACGCCTGCCCAGAGGCAGGCGCAACTTATAAAATAAAGGTAGGGGGGGATTTAGGTAGGGCTGGGGGGCGGGTTAGATAGGGGAAGGGAGCAGAAGGTGAGGGGGGGGGGGGCCCGAAGGAAAGTTCCCTCTGAGGCCACTCCGATTTCGGAGCGGCCTCGGAGGGAAAGGGGAAAGCCATCGGGGCTCCCGTAGGGCTCCGCGCGTGCAAGGGGGTGCACTAGTGTGCACCCCCTTGCACGCGCCGACCCCGGATTTTATAACATGGTGCGGCTGCGCGCACCATGTTATAAAATCAGACGTAGATTTGTGCGCGCCGGGTTGCGCTCACAAATCTACGCACGCGCGTAGCTATTAAAATCCGGCCCATTGTACGGGAGGGTGGGGGTGGCAGCCCAGTCCTCGGCTTGGGCACTTTAAATTGCATAGTAGTAGCACAGGTGCATGAAACCACCTGTATGTGACCAATGATATAGGGTTCCCTGAACACATTAAGACCCTGCTTAGTGGGACAGCCCACACTCTCAAGGGAGAGGGCCTTTCTCTGAACATGAGTACCTAAAGGAGGTTGTGAAAGTTACCACAAAGCTTTGGCTGCTGTACAATTTTTTGTTTCTACGAGTAACATGAAAAACCTCCAAAGAAATCCTAATTAAAGAAATAGGAAATAAAATCTCTCTGCAATGTCTCAAGAGTAGAAAGCCACTCTGGCAGATTTAGAAATGTGCACGCAGAAAACTGAGCACTGCTCAGAGGCCTGAGTCACTGAGAGATTCACCACGTCTTGTGGCATAGCTGAGCTGTCCTGCTGTGCTTTGCTCCACGTCACGGCACCACTGTAACTGGCTTCACTGTGCTGTCTTCCCTGAAAGAGAGATTCACTCTTTCTTGCAAGCTTCCCTGAGTGCAAGCCACTGTGGTGAAATTACCAGTTTTGGTGAAACTGCTGAAACATTAGAACATTATTTAGTACAGTATAACATAAAAAGGCTTTTTAATTGCGGTTCCTCAAGCACTGGTAAAGAGGATCATCCAAGACCTCTTCCTTAAAGGTTCAGGGGGCACGTCGGCTGGTAGCAATTTCAATGCTGTTAACCTGGAAACACCTGCGCCTATAAGGGAGCCATCTCTCTGCATTTGGCTTTTGCCCAAGTCGCCTATCCTACACTAGGTTCTCATCCAGCCAGCACTGCCCAGCCCAACAGACAATGTCAGAGGCACCGAGGGTACCCCTTATCTTGCACCCCAGACATCAACGCAACACTCTACTCAAAGGCTAGCTCTCTATACATATACATATCACCTTTATAATAATAATTAGACACAGAGTCCACATGTATTAGGCTCTGAAATGAGTTGTCGTTGGTAAGGATTATTGCTGCACTGGCTGGACTAGATGGGAAGGTGATTTTTAAAAGAGAGTAATAGCATGGGTAGCTGTGAATGAAGGCTTTTGACACTGTACTTTCATTAAAGGCTGGTATTGACTGAATTGGAAACCGAAAATGAACATTCAGAAAGTATGGGGTTAAAAAAAAAGAGAGAAAAGGATCAATACTTAAGAAACCAAAGAGCTTCCTCCATTTTAAAGATGGGAAAATCTGTAGCAAATCAAATATCCTTAGGGGTGAATTTTCAAAACGTCACACATGAAAGAATTAGCATATACTCGTGTAAGTAGTCTCAACTTGCGTATTCTATATTTTAAAGAAGTCCAAAATACACAGGCATTTTCACTTTTACACATACATATTTGTTCTTTTAATGCATTGCATGTATTACCATATAGGCCTACATACATGTGCATGCTGTGGGGTAGAGATAAATGTATTTTACAAAACATGCGTATATCATACATGTGTGCAATACAATTCTAGCAAAGATCTGCTCGTGGCCATATGTATGCACATAAATGCCACTGCACACATTTGTTTGAAAGATATCCTCCCTATCTTTAAGTCATATACTTTCCTTCATTTTGTAGCATTACCCATTGGCATAAATGTTTTGTTATTCTTACTAAACAGATTTGACAAAACTGCTTTAATTTTCCAGGAAAGACATTGGATGTTAGGAAACAAAAGATTTAATTTTCTTCAACTTGTACAAGGGCAAAAAAAAAAAGTCCACAGGGGAATAATAATGCCAGCAAACTTTGGCCCCCAAAGGTACAAAACTTAAGAATTGACCAAATGGCATGGAGTGCTTTTTTAGACATTTTTGCTTGCATAACTTCTTTCTTTGAATTTTTTTCTAGAAGTTGCAGGGAATGACATTCAAAACTGTGCTGGTAAATTGGCATGAAAGCTTTTTGCACATTTTTGCCCTTCTTTTTGCCTGAAGTTTAAACCTGGTTGTAAAATATTTCATCTGCTCTGCAAGCAGCTGAAATCATCAGCAGTTAGAGCAAGTTTAGCAGCATAGCCATATTCTCTCCAATACAGAGAATCAAGAGCTCATTTGCTTTTATAGCTGTTGCTTGTTGAGGCTGCTTCATACTTTGCATAGAACGTTCCGCTGGAATGTCTGAAATGGTCATGGAGACTGAGTAAATGCAAATTTATCTCATGCATATTCCTTGTGGATATCCTGAAAACCCGACTGGCTGTGGAGTCCCCCAGGGCAGGTTTGGGAAGCTCTGGTCTAAAATAAATATTGGAGTTTTGATATCAAACTCTTTCCAAGACCCTCGTTTGCAAATGAGAAATATTAAAGGCAATATTACGAATAAAAGCAAATCAGCACAATTTCTTCCAGTTGAAATTCAAAATGTACCCCTTGTTCCAAACCCCAGTGAGCATGTGTAGTGGAATTGCTTAGCCTGGGTCTGAGTACTCTGGCTAAGGATATAATCAGAAGCTAGGCCTTCTCAAATTCAGATTTCTCACACTGACACATCACGTGACTGTAACAAGTGTGGTAAAGAAAGAAGTAAACACCAGATGTACAGAGGCACAAGAAAGTCAGTTGCATTTCTCAAAGCACAGTTTCAGATATGGGCAGAAAGGGGGCGTACCTGAGGGAGAGAAGATCTTTGCAGTGCTGAACAACTCATGTTTTCACTTGTTCTTTTGTAATCCACCTAACAATGGATCCCATCGAAAGCAGAATAGAAATGTTTTGAATAAATAAATAATAAATGAAATAGAAGAGACAGAGCCATACTTCTCTTCTGGGCTCCTGTGAAAACAGAGAGAACACTAACAGGTAGATTTTAGAACCCCTGTGCGCGTTAATCCCGGGGTGTACGCGAGTGGCCGGGCTTTACATGCACCGGGCGAATTTTCAAATGGGCCCTGTCACTCGCGTAAACTCCGGTATGCGAATAAGTGCCAGGGCATGAAAAGGGGGTGGGCCGGGGGACAGGGAGGGGTGGGGAAGGGCAGGGCGGGGTGGGATGGAGGCCGGCTGGGACAGCGGCCATTAGCCGGCATGCATAAATTACTTGCTGCTCCAGAGGAGCAGCAAGTAACAAAATAAAAAAAAAGAGGTAAGGTAGGATAGGTTTAGGGGGTGGGAAGGGGAAGGAAGGTTAGGCAGAGGGGTTAGGGAAGTTCCCTCCCAGTCCACTCCTTAATATAGATAGGTAAAACTCCAAAAGCTTGTTTAAAAAGCCACTTCTTTTTTTTTTTTGCCAGTTTCTTACAGTCACTTATATCCTATGTAACTCTGATCTGTAATTGTCTGGAATTTCAAAAATTTGTAAGGAAATAAGAAAACACTCTTAACTTAGTATGTACTAGGTGGGAAGTTTTAAATGAAGAAATCACAAGAAAAGCTGCATTAGAGGAATAGAGATTCCAAGAAAGTTTATAAGATACTAGTAAACACGTTGTTCAAATTTTTGCCTGGGCAAGCTGCAGGTGCAAAGTACCTGGGTACTTTTAGCCTGCAGTCCTTATAGGCAATTTTCAAAGAGAAACCTCACATGGGGTGAATTTTCAAAGTATTTAAGAGCGTAAAATTAGCATATCCACACATAAGTAGCCTATACTTGTGTAAATTCTTTGGTGTATTATTGTCTGTGTGGAAAGGCTAGCTTAACTAGGGAGACTTCAAGCTGAAGAACCATTAGGAGGAATCAGAAAACTAGTAATTTCAATTACTTGTGCATGTTTTAAAATATACCAACTTCCACAACTAAATCAGGTTTTGCATGAGCAAGTCCTATTTTATTTTCACGTAAAATATGTACTTGAATATTTTTTAAATTTGTAAGAAAAGTACATTCTCTCAATGCATTGCCTACTTTTGAGCAAAAGCATACGTACGTGCATATGTTGTTGCGTTTGCATATGTATATTGTATAATACGTGCATATCTGATAAGCATGGGTTATAAAATAGTATTTTACAGGGCCATACACATACATATATGTGACTGTGTAGAAATGTTTGAATGTTATCCTCATAGTTTTTTCCTTTTGAAAATTAGTTATAAGGTCTGTAAAAGAGTGCAATGACAAACCCTCCTTAAAAGACCGGGACCAGTCATTTAACACACCTGGGAATCCTGGGTGCAGGGTGTTTCCCCTGGGGAGATGGGTATAATGGCAGGCCCCCCCAGATCAGAGGAGATGGAAGTAGGGGTTTGTTATATCTGCTTAAATGTGAATTGTGAGCTTTTGTTGCCAGCCCTGTTGAAGAGAAGCAGGTTTTCTTTTCTGTTTTGTTGTCTGAACAAGGAAGTATTTTTGTGGAGAAAGCCAGAGTCCAGGCTGCTCTATCCTCTGGCAAGGCCTCAGACTGTTCATGCTGTGCCACAAAGTCCATGGGTACAAAACTTCCTCACAATTTGCAGTTATACAGGCTATTTGACATTTTTCTCCAATATAGTGCATTATTGAAAAGAGTCCCACATTCAATATTTTGGTTATTATGGAGTCTGTGGAATAGTCCTAGTCTTTTTCAGTCTCTCCTATTGTCTGTCAGTGCCAAAGCCAGACTGCATAAAGAGCCTGAAGTTATTGCTGTGCAACTCTAAAAAGAATACTATATTAGTAAGACTGTCACAAAATAAAATGAATCACCTCATTGTTTTAAAGCCTTGGGAGCAGGCTTATCTGCCAGGTAGAAAGAGCACCAGCCCCGATGCATACTTCCCTAGGCTTGTTTGCTGTAGAACAAAGAAAGAATGTCATTGATGCAAGAAAGATCAGCGAGGAGCTCATGCTTTGTGCAAAGAATAACTCTCCTTTTATAGCCTGTGCTCTGCTATGTTAAGTTTTGGAGAATTGTGACTAGCAAGGGCCTATATTTTCTGCTTCATATCCATTTGTTAAGTGGTTAAGACGTGGTGCCGCGTCGTGAGCGGATGCCGCTGATAACCCAGTGCCACGTGCACTGTGAAGGCCGGGGTGGGGGCGGAGAGACGCGACCTCTTCTGACACGCAGCGTCAGAACGGGCTGATGACGCGGTCTGCCCTGGCGCGCAATGTCGATGCGGCCAATTACGCGGCCTGCGCATGCCGACATCAGCCCCCCCCTCCCCCGCCTATGAGAGCATGCCCAATCCCAGCCGTGGGACCCTCGGGCTACAGGTGGGCAGGGGGCAAAAGGGAATCTCTCAGGAGGACTCAGTTGGGGGGGGGGGGGGCGTGAGCCGTTTTGCGATGGCTCATTGGCCAACTCTGGCCCTGGGCTATCCCAAGGGGTGACAGCAGCCACGCGGAGAGGTGGCATCTGACCGGAGTGCAGTGCCTCGGCCCCTTTTGCTTCCTTTCCTCTGCATGGCTGCCTTGCTAGGGAAGAACTGCTGCCTACAATCTGGACATTTAGCAAAAAAAAAAAAAAAAAGCAGCAAGAAAAAAGCGAGGAGTATCCCAATGGTTAGAGCGGCAGACTATGAACCAGGGAAGTCAGGGTTCATATATCCCGATGCCTGTTCTGGTGACCGCGGGCCAGTCTCTTCACCTCTGTTTTTCTCAGGCTGCACTAGGATGGTGGCCAAGGAGGAGATCCAGCCATCCTGTGGCCAAACCTCGACAAGGTAGGTCCCTTGGGGGATAGCGGGTAGGTGGATCGATAACAGGTCTCCCCGGTGTGCTTTGATTCACTGTCCAGCTCAATGGGGGGACCCAGGGAACCCATGACCACCTGGGGAGGAATCTCTGCCAGCCGGTAACCCCCAGCGGGGGGCATAGGATCAGGGAAATGCAGGGCATCCCGGGGAAGAGCCAGATGGAGACCGTAGCCCCCCAGGGACCCGGCTCCAAACCCCAGTGACCCGGAGAATGGCAGTGCGGCACAGGGACAGGATCCGGGCAGCCTGGAGGTAGTTTCCCTGCTGGGGATGGTTGCATCCTCCTGCCCCCCTCACCGGCTCTCCAGCCAGTGGGTTGGGGAGCGGGACAGTCAGCCAGTTACTCAGGCGGTTTCACCCCCTTGGGAACAGCGTGGTTTGCAGCCTGGGAGTCCAGCCACATGGCATCACTGCTTTCTCCTCTACTCCACAGGCACCAGAGTGGAGGACCACGGAGGCAGTCCCTCTTCCATGGCCAGGCTGGCCATATCCAGGGCTTCTGAGTTTGTACCAGGGGGCCCAACCGCATTGGCAACCAGGTATTCCTCCTGATACTAGCCAATGGAACTCCAGGTATGCCACATGCCCTCAGCCCATGGGCACCAGCATGCTGGAACCGCAAGAGCCTGTGATGTTGGTCCTTTAACTCTCTGTCCCGGTTCAGTACCCTGAACCGGCTGGATCTACAGAGCGCCACAGATGAGAGTCTGGACCACACCCCCAGTGCGCAATCTGCGGCTCTTCCCACTGCTGCAGGTGAGTCCAGCGGAGTCACATCAATGCACGGGGCTGGGGAATCTCCATAACAAAAATGCCAGGGGTGGATAGGGTGTCCCACCCCCCAGCAGAGGCCATTAAGGCCCAGCCCCCCTACGGAGCATGACAAAAGTGAAAGGAGGCATAAGAGGAAGGGTAGGAGGCACTCCTGTTGCTCCAACTCCTCAGGCAGCAGGAGTTCCTCACCAGCATCTTCCCCTGGCTCCTGGGGGTTGTCAGTAGCAGAGTGCTCACAGCCCGCCATTGCCACTAACACTAGCCTGCCGGTGCTAAACATGATGAAGAAGTTGTGGCAGGGTGTTCTGCATTCTCTCTGGCGTTGCATACGCCATCGCCAGTATGTTGATATTTTTAGCTTGCTGGAGGGGCGTAGGAAGGCAGAAGGGTCACGCAATGATCGCAAACGGCATGAGGCTCCTTCGGGACCCAAGCAGGTCTCATGGAACATCTACAACTGGGTGCGATCCTTTGCGCATCTAGCATAAATGGTCGGCCGAGTCATTCCCTCACAGCACTTAGTTTTATCTTATTTAGATACTATTGTCAGTGCCCATTCCACCTACGAGGGATTCACTTGGTTGAATTATGACGTGCGATTCAGAGAAAGGATGGCTGATATACCATCCACGTCATGGGGTGCACAAGATGTCAAGTTGTGGCTGACACACATGATGGCACACAATTCAGAAACAAAAGCGCACAATCGCTCCTTTTACACTCAGGGAGACTCCCAGGGTCTGGGGCGGGCATCTAACCCCACTGTGGAAGTCTGTTGGCAGTACAACAAAGGGGGTTGCACGATGCAGGATTGCAAGTGCAAGCACATCTGCTCCACCTGCGCCACTAGTCACCCCGCCACCAAGTGTACCAAGAAAGCCCCCAAGCAGCAGGGGCAAGTAGCCCTTACACATGAGCCCCAACTCCAGTCAGCTGGGAGCGATTGGCATTGGGTCTTAGCCTCTATCACAATATACATGCAGCTTCTACTTTACACCAAGGTTTCAAGGAGGGCTTCAGAATCCCGTATGAGGGTCCTCTAAACCCCGCCTGACATGCAAATGTACACTCCGCAACCAGGTTTGCTGACATAGTGAGAGAGAAGCTGGGGGTGGAAATTAGTCTAGGGAGGGTAGCAGGTCCCTTCAACCTCCCTTTTGACAAGATGATCCTGTCACCGCTAGCAGTAGTGCCAAAGAAGGAACAGGGTAAATTCAGAATGATACACAATCTCTCCTACCCAGCGGGTTGGGCTGTGAATGACTTCATCCCACAGGATGTCTGTGCGATCCAATACGCTTCCTTTGACAGTGCACTCGATCTCCGCAGGGATTGTGGGGAAGGGGCTCTCATGGCGAAGTTCGACATACAGTCCGCTTTCCTGCTCTTGCCGATGCATCCGGATAACTTCCCTTTACTAAGGTTTTGCTTCAAGGGTGCTTACTACTTTGATAAATGCATGCCCATGGGGTGCTCAGTTTCATGTGTGCACTTCGAGACATTCAGCACTTTCCTACATGGGGAGCTGTCCCGGCACATGGGCTTGACTGGAATCGTCCACTACTTGGACAATTTTCTCTTAATTGGACCTCGTGGCTCAGAGGTATGTCGCGATCTATTCGATGGCTTCCAAAGCATGGCCAAAGATTTTGATGTTCCGCTGGCAGCAGACAAGCTTGAACTGCCAGCTGAGGTGCTTACTTTCCTTGGCATTGAGTTCAATGATGTGAATCGGTTTTTTATGTAGATGTAGATGTGAATCGGTTTTTTACTCTTTCGGATAATAGAAAGACTAGGGGGCACTCCATGAAGTTAGCATGTGGCACATTTAAAACTAATCGGAGAAAGTTCTTTTTCACTCAACACACAATTAAACTCTGGAATTTGTTGCCAGAAGATGTGGTTAGTGCAGTTAGTATAGCTGTGTTTAAAAAAGGATTGGAGAAGTTCTTGGAGAAGAAGTCCATTACCTGCTATTAATTAAGTTGACTTAGATAATAATCACTGCTATTACTAGCAACGGTAACATGGAATAGACTTAGTTTTTGGGTACTTGCCAGGTTCTTATGGCCTGGATTGGCCACTGTTGGAAACAGGATGCTGGGCTTGATCGACCCTTGGTTTGACCCAGTATGGCATGTTCTTATGTTCTAAATGGTGCCCCGGCTCCCAGCCAACAAAATACAGAAACTGTTCAAATTGATCCAAGGCCGGCACCATCTTGTGCTCCTACCATGTGACAGGGGCTGACCAATGGCACCGGTAGCCCCTGTGACATAGTAAGGGCAAAGGCTACTGGCGCCATATTGATTACTGGCAGCCGATGGCCCGAGTGCAGATCGCTCCCCGACCCCCGCTGGACCACCAGGGGCTTTTGGCAAGTCTTGGGGGACCCTCCTGACCCCCAAGGCCAATGGAATGGATACCCTGTCACATGGTAAGGGCAAAGGGCCATCGGCGCAATTTTGATTAGTGGCAGCCGACGGCCCGGGAGTGGGTGATCGCTCCAGGGACCCCCACTGGACCACCAGGTACCTGTAAAAAGTTTTTGGGGGGGTCGGGAGGGTGGGGGAAGCTAAGGGATTAGTTTTAAAGGGTAGGGTGAGTTTAGGGGTTATTTTTGGGTGCCGTTTTTCCCGCCCTCCCCCAAAATGATAAGAGAATCCCTACGATCAATATCGTGGGGTTTTCCTATCGTTTTGGGGGAGCCCCCGATTTCTGACAATTTTGAAAATATCATCCGATATTTTCAATCGTCCAAAGCCCGATTCACATCCCTAGACTTAAGCTACTCTCAGATGCCTCTGGAGGCAATGGCTTTGGACTCTACTTTCAAGGGAGATGAGACATGGCCTCCCAAATGGGTGGACTTAGGGATCATGGCTAATATCACCTTCCTGGAGCTCTTCCCGATGGTGGTAGAGCTCCAACTTTGGCAAGGGCAGCTAGCGAACAGGAAGGTGATATTTTGATGTGACAACCAAGCGGTCGTATATGTAATCAATCAGTAGTCCGCTAGGTGTACTCCCGTTGCGGAACTCCTGAGGCTGATGGTTTTAAAGTGCTTGCAGTTAAACATGTTAGGGCAGGTGATTGCTGATTGTCATTTTCGTTCTGAGTGGGAAGACTTCTGGAGACTTGCTCCAGATGCCGAGGAGCAGGTGACACCAAATCACATATACCTCTGGACCATTGGGACCGAGATGCATTCAACCTGCTGTGGCAGTTGATTGCACCATCCAATTGATGAGCATATCTGAGGGGATACAGCGATGTGGTGGAATTCCTGGAAATTACCTCCCTTCCTGAGAGTCTTGGTCTTTTGCACAGACTGGTGGGATACGTCATGCAAGCCAAGCAGTCCGGTGTGTCCTGAGGCACAGTTCATGCCAATTTGTTGGGTTACACCTTCTTCAGAAAGGCTCAGGGTTTTCCCATCTCGACAAGGGACTTTGCCATCAGGTGCATCCTGGTGGGCTGGGCCTCACATGTGTTCCAGACACGCGCCATCGTATTCTACATGATCATTTGCTGGCTCTATGGTGCAGTCTATCTTTAGTCGCTATGGACCACTTTGAACTGGCCCTCTTTCGAGCTGACTTCTGCATTGCGTTCTTCGCTGGGTATCATGTGAGCGAGCTGGTTGCTGCAGCCAGCACCCTACACGACCGCTCCGGTCTGCGAGCTTATGATGTTTCCATCACAAATGGAAAGCTAAGTATTAGAGATGTGTTTAGTTTTTAAATGTCGGCTCGGGCTTCGAGCCGACATGTAAAAACTGGCAGCCGATAGCTCTCGGGCCAACGGCTGCCAGTAAACAAAATGTCGCCGGTGGCCCTTTGCCCTTACCATGTTACAGTGGCTACCAGTGCCATTGGTCGGCCCCTGTCACATGGAAGGAGCAATGGATGGCCCGTGTCATTTTCTAAGATGGCACTGGCCGTCTAGGCAAGTTTTGGGGGGGTCCAGATGGTGGGGAGGTTGTAATAAACTAAATTTTAAGGGTTGGTGTGGGTTTGTTATAATTTTTTTTAAAATAAAGGTGCCCCTCCCCCCACGCCAACCCAAACAACGAATTTTCCACGAAGTTCATCTCGGGATTTGGGTCCTCCTACCCATGCTAAATTAGACAATTTCTTTGAAATTTTCCAATTCGGCAAAAACGAATGCACATCTCTACTAAGTATCAGGAACCGGAGATCCAAGACCGATCAACTCAGCAGGGGGCAATCGGTCACATTAGCCCAAGTACTGGGCCTGTCAACATGCCCAGTGGCCAACATTGTGCGATATAGGATGGTCAGACCCTCCGGAGGGGTACATTTCCTATTGCATGCTAACTCATTCCCACTGAGCAAATACCAGTTTAATGCCATCCTCAAGTGCACCCTGGAAGTGGTTGGTTTGAAGTAGGAGCAGTTTGGCACTCACTGCTTCTGAATTGGGGTGGTCTTGAGCGCAGTGGCTTTGGGCTTCCTGGCACCGATATTCAGCGTATCGGCAGGTGGTGTTCCCCGGCGTGCCTATCATACATTAGGCAGGCACATGAAATCCCATGTCCCACTGCACCATAGACACTGGTATTGACACACAGGATCACACCAGCGTATTCTCCTATACCCCGTGACATTGCAGCTAATGCCTTATGTCTTTCAGGCCCACGTCAGTGGCATCGAGTGATATGGATCATGGGATATTCTTTTGTATTTTGGGCAGAACAGCAGGCGAAGACAAATACCCTCGGCTGACAGCTAGGTGTTACGCCAAGAGACGGCATAGTGCGATGGCTGGATTGCAGGGGAATTTGTTGGAATCAGCTGGTTCCCCTGATAAGGCAGCACCCTGTGGCGCCTCTCGGGGAAGAAAAAGAAAGAGAAGAGACATCGCTTCGGAGATGAGAGGGAGGGAAGGGGAGAGATCCCCAATCGGGGGACCCGTCCCCTGACGTCAGCACAGCCCACCTCAGACTGTTAAACGGCACCATGCCATCGGATGCCCGCGTGCAGGGGAGGCCACCCACCACCACTGGGCACCCTGTGGTGCCTCTCAGGGAAGAAAATGAAAGAAACAAAGAGAAGAGATATCGCTTCGGAGATGAGAGGGAGGGAAGTGGAGGGATCCCCGATCGGGGGACCCGCCCCCCCGATGTCAGCACAGCCCGCCTCAGACCATTAAACGGTGCCATGACATCGGGCACCCACGCGCAGGGGAGGCCACCCACCACCACCGGGCACCCTGTGGCACCTCTCAGGGAAGAAAAAGAAAGAAAAAGAAAAGACATCGCTTCGGAGATGAGAGGGAAGGAAGGGGAGGGATCCCCGATCGGGGGACCTCCCCCCAACATCAACACAGCCCGCCTCAGACCGTTAAACTGCGCCATGCCATATGGCGTCGCACGCCGTGCGTCGCACGCCGAAGGGGCGTGACAAAGGGGTACTCCCCTTTGTGCACCCCTTAGTACAACCTGGAGTGCTAGATCTATTTGAAACTTAAAAATCTGTTAAAAAATGTCTCTCTATGTTATTTTAACATGTCTGTAACCTTCCCTTGTTTGTAAACCGTTATGATGGCTTTATTTGGAAGCCGAATGACGGTATATAAAACCTGTTAAATAAATAAATAATAAATAAAATTGACAAGGTTCACCCCTCCAGAGGTACTGGTCATACAACTTGGAGGCAATGACTTGGGAGTCACGCCCAAACGCCTGCTAGTAGATAGTATGAGGAGTGAGATCGCCATCATCTTGTCCTTGATGCCCAGAACCATGCTCGTCTGGTGGAGATCATCCGTAGCCACCAGTTTCTTGACTCACCACTCTGGACGCGTTGGATGAAGAAAATGAACAAGCCAACTGGGACTTTTGTCGAGTGTTGGGGTGGCGTTCACATAAGACACTATGTCTGGATGTGTGCGGATTGCTTGGTACTGTTTCATAACGATGGGGGTGCACCTTTCAGATATGGGATAGGATCTGCTCTTGGCCAACTTGAAAAGTGCCATACACGGAGTCGTGACAGGTTCCTAGCCTTCACCTGAAAGGTCCCTATCCATGGGCTGCAACTTGCGGGGAGGGTCCTGAAGAAGCCATCTGGCTATTCGGGCCCTATGATGGGTGTACCCAAACTGGGAAGGGGGTTCAGTTTGAGACAATGCACAGCATGTGATAAATAACATCAATGTGAGGGGGGCTGTCTGTTGCTAGGGACCACTGGCCCCAGTGCAGGGACAGACGGGATGCCCACAACCTTCGTTGGGGCAGTCACCTGCCTTGGACGTGGCAGGTGACCGGAGCACCCTGTGATTTCCTCCCAGATGGCGAAGGGTCTTGCTTATTTGCAGTGGGCTCGGGGCAGGAGGTGACATGCTGCCTGCACAATGGATTACCCTCGGATAGCTTACATATGTTATGGCTCAGGTACGAAGCTTGTAACAATGTTTATTGTAATAAAGCTGTGGCCAATTTTATCCCACATCTGATTTCCTGAGTATTGTATTTTGTTTATGAGAAGGTGTGTTACCGCGTCCTCTCACCCATTACATTCCTCAGTCGCGGCTGCCCAGGTTATACCAAAATGTGAGAAGATTGAGCTAGACCATGTTCCACTCAAACAAGAGATCACCAGAGAATATTAGCTATCTTTCGCTTTCTTAATGGATAAAGCCCTGAATTGTCTTTGCACAAATATCAGTTTTTCACTAACATATAAGTATACCAGTGTGAGGAGACCCCTAGATTTGACTCTCTTTCTGATTTCTAGTAACACAACATATTCTGGGTGGGGGAGAACCGGAATTTATCATAGTTGACCTGTTGGGAAATGTTTTGAATATTTGTAGTTGTGAGAATAGCAAATGACCATTGGATGGCAATTTAAGAGCAATGCTCTTTGTAATGTGATGTGTTCCTGGGTTTGACTTGTGGGGTGGTGGTCAGGAACACATCACATTAAAAAGATCACAGGGTTTACGATTGATGAAAAATGGTTATGCGGGAGGTACAAAAAATTGGGAGGAGTTGGCAGGAGTTTACCTTTTCTACTTGCCTTTTCTTGGAAGGAGCTGACCGAGGAAGGGATCTCCAGGATATAGTGGCCTGGAGTTAACAGCCTATGGCCTGGTTTCCTTCCCCAGTAGGAAATTCCAGGAGTCCTGAGTGAAAATCTGGCTATCCCTCTGCATGAGAAAAAAACCTAAATAAGAAGGAGGGATGATTTAAGATGAGGAGAACCCTGTGAGTTTCCAAAGAGGAGGAGACCAGGGAAACCCTCATGCTGGTGGAAGGAGAGGATGACCGGGAGAAGTTAGGAGGTACAGAAGGATGTAAATAGTGGTGTGCTCCAGGGATATTTACTGGTAATTTTGAACATATTTATAAATGGTCTGGTAAAGTAAACAATGAGTGATGTGATCAAAGTTGTGGATGATACAATATTATTCCAAATTGTAAAATCACAAATGGGTTCTGAGAAATTGCAGGTTGACCTTGCGAGACTGGTCATCCAAATGGGAGATGAAATTCAATATGGAGAAGTGCAAAATGATGCAGACAGGGAAAAGTAATCCAAACTACAGTTACATGATTTTAGGTTCCATATTAGGAGTCACCAAGAAAAAGATCTAGACGTCATCATTGAGAATATATTGAAATCCTCAGCTTGGTATGAAATGCTAGTCAAAAAAGAAAACAGAATGTTAGGAATTATTAGGAAGGGAAGAGAGAGTAAAATAGATACTAATATAATCTGTAATGCTCTGTGGTATGACTGCACGTGTGTGCAATTCTGGTTGCTGCATCTACAAAAAGACATAGTGGAACTGGAAGAAGTATAGAGAAGTGCAACCAAAATAATAAAGGGAATGAACTGGCTCTCCCTATGAGGAAAGGCTAAAGAGGTTAGGGCTCTTCAGCTTGGAAAAGAGATAGCTGAGGGGGGGATATGACAGAGGCCCATACATTCAAGAGTGGAATGGAATGGCTATTCAAAAATATAAAGACTAGGGGGACACTCCAGAATGTTATTAAGTAGCACATTTAAAACAAATTGGAGAAAATATTTTTTCCGTCAGTGCACAATTAAATTCAGGAATTCATTACTGGAGGATGTGATAAAGGCAGTTAGCGTACCTGGATTTAAACAGGATTCAGACAAGGTTCTGGAGGAAACCTCCATAAATTGTTATTAACCAAATAGACTTGGAGAAAGCCATTACTTATCCTTTGGCATTAGCAGCATGATATCTGTGTATTGTTTGAGAAACTGCCAGGTATTTGTGACCTGGATTGGCCACTGTTGGAAATAGGATACTGGAATTGATGGATCCTTATTCTGACCCAGTATGGCAATTCTTATGTTCTTATGCTCAAATGTTTCTGATATTCTCTATATTCTACTTCTTAGAAGTGGTATAACTGTTTATTTTGGTTTTATTTTTATTTTATTTATTGTGGATATAATTACCACCTTGCCTGTTTATAGTTTTTTTATATTCTTTTTTTTTTTTCTGAAAAAAAAAACAATTTTTTTCTTTTTTCCAGGAACTACCAGAGACACTAAAAGAACAGACCCATCTGAAAGAGTGGCATATTAACAATACCAAAATAAGCATCATTCCTTCCTACATTAAAATGTTTCAGGAGCTGAGAGTACTCGAGATGTCACAAAATCTTATCACAAACCTTCCACCTGAAATAGGTATGATTTAGATATTTAGCTCTTTGTAGTAGAAGGAAATATTATATTTATTATTGATTTTGTGATACTGCTATCTGTAAAAAACCTACATTTGTGTGTGCGCAGACTCTGGAAATTTGCATAGTACTAGTGTCGCCATCCCTTTTTCAGTTTTATGGGCTTTCTTATGGGTTTGAGGCTGCCTTTAAATAATTTTTTGGATACCTTTCATAGAACTAGTGTAAGAATTATTGAAATGTGTTGAGGTATAAGAGCTTTCAAGACGACATAGGGGGGCAGTATTCAATAAGTCAGTGAGTGGACAATTTATCCAGCTAAAATTAACTGGATAACTTGTCCCGGATATTCAATGAGATAAACGTCCTGCTGAATACACTCACTTAAGTTATTTGGCTACATATACCCAGATAACTTTAAAATCTAGTGTGCTATGTTTGAATATAACCAATTAGGTTTAAAAGTCATCTGGCCTTATGGGACGGAAAACATAGGAATTAGGGGTGGATTTATCAAATTGCGGTAAGTACTGCATGCGATAGCAAAAGGGGTGTGTTTTATGCTAATAACCTGTGTGAAGAGCTAAGTTAGCACAAATTGTGATACCATTTCAGATTCTGTGATAAGTGCCAGACCTGTTGTATTTCCTGCATTCAACCACTGGGGGACCATTTTGAGAGAGAGAGAGAGAGAGAGAGAGAGAGAGAGAGAGAGAGAGAGAGAGAGAGAGAGAGAGAGAGAGAGAGAGAGCGAGAGAGCACCTGGCCATAATATCATGGCCCATAGGTAGGAATTTGTATCCCTATAGTAGGTCCACCTAGTAACTCGAGGTGGGGATTAGGTAAGAGTGTAGGGGGGTTAGGGGCCACTGACATTCTATGTGAATCCTACGAACAGAACAGTGGTCTCTTGTGAAGATTTGCTGGCCTTCGGAGTGAGGAAACTCACTCCAAGATGAGATTTGGGCAAGGTTCTCTCAACCTAGCTTGATGTTACCCAGGTAGAGAGTCCATCAAGCTATGTTGAGAGAACCTTGCCCAAATCTCAGCTTGGAGTGAGTTTCCTCACTCCGAAGGCAAGCAAATCTTCATGAGACTACTGTTCTGTTCGTAAGTATCACGTAGAATGTCAAAGTGGCCCCTAACCCTCTACACTCTTACCTAATCCCCACCTCGAGTTACTAGGTGGCCCTACCATAGGGATACAAATACCTACCTATGGGCCATGATATTATGGCCAGTCTCTCTCTCTCTCTCTCTCTCTCTCTCTCTCTCTCTCTCTCTCTCTCTCTCTCTCTCTCTCTCTCTCTCTCTAATATTTCACTACTGCACCCTCCTATCCTTACAAAAGTGCATTAAAAAATGTTGCAGAGTCCACAGGTTGGCCCTACTTCTTTCCCTATTTTTTTTTGTTAATCTGGCTCCTTTCTGGTCCCCTTCCCAACTTCTACCTAATCACAACCTCATTTTCACCCACCTATGTCCTCCCCACCCAGGGAGAGGTCTACAGTTATCCAGGGAAGGCCTAAATGTATCTGGATCACTTAACCTGATATAGTTGAAAATTACCTAATTTAGCTGGATAACTTTATCCTGCCTCCAAAAGCCCTCAGAATACCCCTACATTATCTGGCTAAATTTTATCCAGATAATGAATTATTCAGAGAAAATATAGCCAAATAAATGGTGAAAATATTCAAGTTATCCAGCTAAATGCCATTGAATAAGGCAGCCTCTGTTCTTTTCTTTAGATGCCTTCTGAATAAGGAACATATGCAGTCCTGAAATCTCAGGTACATCTTATATTGGTCCAGTAAAGAATATTTTGACCTGCAAGGACCCTAACAAAAAAGACTGAGAAGATTACATATAAAAGACAAATTCTAGAAAATATAGGCTTAAAAAGAGTGACTGAAGAAGCTATAAAATACTATAGGTCATAACAGAGTATTAGGATCCGTGAATTAGTGGGCCTTTTGCCCGAGGTGAGAGCTGGTGCCGCCCCCGGGGAGGAGCCCCAATGGGCCTCACCATTGGGAGGTGAGGTCTGTAGCAGCAGATGACAGAGCCCAGAGAGAGTACACAAAGGAATAGGTTGGGATGTGGATGAAAGTGCCAGAGCAGGGACTCACTGTGGTGAAGAGCAGAGCAAGCCCCGAGGAGCGGGAAATGCAAGGCAGGGTATGGAGGAGTGCTGAGGGGACAATCCCAAGGGGCGGAGCCACAGGGTGAGTCAGCACGGAAGAAATGCCGTAGACTTACCTAATGAGTGGGGAAGCCCAAGGGGTCTCTGGTAATGCACGTTGATGCTACCTCGTGGAGCGGGGAAGTGTAAGCACAGTCTCGGAAGTGAAACAAGGCGCTACCCCGTGGAGCGGGGAAGCATGGCATAGTCACTGAAGTCCACAAGGTGTTGGTACAGTCACTGAAGAACACAAGACATTACCCCGAGATGCGGGGAAGCATAGCACAGTCACTGAAGAACACAGAGCGCTGCCCCAAGGAGCGGGGAAGTGTGGGACAGTCACTGAAGTAGAAAGGCAATGGCCTGCAGAGCAGGATACACCTATGCTGAGTCTCCAAGAGGCAGTGTTGTTCCAGGAGTATCCCCAAGGAGTGGGAGAGCTGGAAGGCAAGGCTTCCAAGGCACAGGGCCTTCTGAGGAGCGGATAGCCATAAACAGGAGTGAGCCCCCAAGGAGCGGGTACCCAAGGAGTGTCTCACACCAGGAAGTGCAGGATATGGGAACCACAGTCCAAGGAGACAGCAGCAGGAAACAGCAATGATGGAACTCGTTGCCAAGACAATTAGAGCCAGGCTTTGGTGATGCTTAAGAGTCCAGGACTAGTGATGTCACCAGGAGGAGACGCCCCTGAGGTTCCTGCCCTAGTGTCCTTAAAGGAGGGCCAAGTAGTGTGCGCACGCGCCTAGGAAGACCCGGAGGAGGCATGGCAGTCAGTGGCGTCCCTGCCGCCATGTGGAGTCCCGGAACGGGGCAATAAGCGTCAGAAGTGGCTAGCCACAGCCTCGAGTTCACCCAAGGAAGAGAGGACGGCAGCACATGGTGAGAGAAAGTGCGGTTGCAGCTGTCATAAGAACATAAGAACATGCCATACTGGGTCAGACCAAGGGTCCATCAAGCCCAGCATCCTGTTTCCAACAGTGGCTAATCCAGGCCATAAGAACCTGGCAAGTACCCAAAAACGAAGTCTATTCCATGTTACCGTTGCTAGTAATAGCAGTGGTTATTAGGGATGGGAATCGTGTGATCGATCATCTTAACGATCGATTTTGGCTGGGGGGGGGAGGGAAATCTGATTGTCATGGGTTTTTTTGGTTAAAAAATCGTAAATCGGGGAGGGCGGGAAAACCGGCACACCAAAATAACCCTAAAACCCACCCGACCCTTTAAAACAAATCCCCCACCCTCCCAAACCCCCCTAAAATGTTTTAAATTACCTGGGGTCCAGTGGGGGGGTCCCGGCGTGTTCTCCCGCTCTCGGGCCACGGCTGTGTTAATAGAAATGGCGCCGGTGGCCCTTTGCCCTTACCATATGACATGGCAAAGGTAGCGCCGGCACCATTTTGATTCCTGTCACCCAACGTCACGAGTGCAGGAGATTGCTCCCGGACCCCCGCTGGACCCCCAGTGACTGTTGGCCAGCTTGGGGGGACCTTCTGACCCCCACAAGACTTGCCAAATGTCCAGCGGGGGTCCGGGAGTGACCTCCTGCACTCAGGCCCTATTGCCAATATTCAAAATGGCGCCGGCGCTACCTTTGCCCTCACTATGTTATACGACCCGTATGACATAGTGAGGGCAAAAGTAGCGCCGGCACCATTTTGAATATTGGCAATACGGCCGGTGCTACCTTTGCCCTCACTATGTCATACGACCTGGTTTTCCTGCCCTCCCCCCTCCCCCGATTTACGATTTTTTGACGATAAATCGAGGGAATTGCTATTGTATCGCGGCTCTAATGATTTTTGACGATTTAAAATATATCTGACGATTGTTTTAAATCGTCAAAAAACGATTCACATCCCTAGTGGTTATTATCTAAGTCAACTTAATTAATAGCAGGTAATGGACTTCTCCTCCAAGAACTTATCCAATCCTTTTTTAAACACAGCTATACTAACTGCACTAACCACATCCTCTGGCAATAAATTCCAGTTTAATTGTGAGTTGAGTGAAAAAGAACTTTCTCTGATTAGTTTTAAATGTGCCACATGCTAACTTAATGGAGTGCCCCCTAGTCTTTCTATTATCTAAAAGAGTAAAAAAAACGATTCACATCTACCAGTTCTAGACCTCTCATGATTTTAAACACCTCTATCATATCCCCCCTCAGCCATATCTTCTCCAAGCTGAAAAGTACTAACCTCTTTGGTCTTTCCTCATAGGGGAGCTGTTCCATTCCCCTTATCATTTTGGTAGCCCTTCTCTGTACCTTCTCCATCGCAATTATATCTTTTTTGAGATGCGGCGACCAGAATTGTATACAATATTCAAGGTGCGGTCTCACCATGGAGCGATACAGAGGCATTATGACATTTTCGTTTTATTCACCACTCCCTTTCTAATAATTCTAAACATTCTGTTTGCTTTTTTGACTGCTGCAGCACACTGAACCGATGATTTCAATGTGTTATCCACTATAACGCCTAGATCTCTTTATTGGGTAGTAGCACCTAATATGGAACCTAACATTGTGTAACTATAGCATGGGTTATTTTTCCCTATATGCATCACCTTGCACTTATCCACATAAAATTTCATCTGCCATTTAGATGCCCAATTTTCCAGTCTCACAAGGTCTTCCTGCAATTTATCACAAGCTGCTTGTGATTTAACTACTCTGAACAATTTTGTATCATCTGCAAATTTGATTACCTCACTCGTCGTATTTCTTTCCAGGTCATTTATAAATATATTGAAAAGTAAGGGTCCCAGTACAGATCCCTGAGGCACTCCACTGCCCACTCCCTTTCACTGAGAAAATTTTACATTTAATCCTACTCTCTGTTTCCTGTCTTTTAGCCAGGTTGTAATCCACAAAAGGACATCGCTACCTATCCCATGACTTTTTACTTTTCCTAGAAGCCTCTCATGAGGAACTTTGTCAAATGCCTTCTGAAAATCCAAGTATATTACATCTACCAGTTCACCTTTATCCACATGTTTCTTAACTCCTTCAAAAAAGTGAAGCAGATTTGTGAGGCAAGACTTGCCTTGGGTAAAGCCATGCTGACTTTGTTCCATTAAACTATGTCTTTCTTTATGTTCTGTGATTTTGATGTTTAGAACACTTTCCACTATTTTTCCTGGCACTGAAGTCAGGCTAACCGGTCTGTAATTTCCTGGATCTCCCCTGGAGCCCTTTTTAAATATGGGGGTTATATTAGCTATCCTCCACTCTTCAGGTACAATGGATGATTTTAATGATAGGTTACAAATTTTTACTAATAGGTCTGAAATTTCATTTTTTAGTTCCTTCAGAACTCTAGGGTGTATACCATCTGGTCCAGGTGATTTACTACTCTTCAGTTTATCAATCAGATCTACCACATCTTCTAGGTTCACCGTGATTTGGTTCAGTCCATCTGAATCATTACCCATGAAAACCTTCTCCAGTACGGGTACCTCCCCAACATCCTCTTCAGTAAACACCAAAGAAAAGAAATCATTTAATCTTTCCGCGATGGCCTTATCTTCTCTAAGTGCCCCTTTAACCCCACGATCATCTAACGGTCCAGCTGACTCCCTCACAAGCTTTCTGCTTTGGATATATTTAAAAAAGTTTTTACTGTGATTTTTTGCCTTTATGGCCAACTTCTTTTCAAATTCTGTCTTAGCTTGTCTTATCAATGTCTTACATTTAACTTGTAAATGTTTATGCATTTTCCTATTTTCCTCTGTTGGATCCTTCTTCCAATTTTTGAATGAAGATCTTTTGGCTAAAATAGCTTCTTTCACCTCCCCTTTTAACCATGCCGGTAATCGTTTTGCCTGCTTTCCACCTTTCTTAATGTGTGGAATACATCTGGATTGTGCTTCTAGGATGATATTTTTTAACAATGACCACGCCTTTTGCACACTTTTTACTTTTGTAGCTGCTCCTTTCAGTTTTTTTCTATTTTTCTCATTTTATCAAAGTTTCCCTTTTGAAAGTTTAGCACGAGAGCCGTGGATTTGCTTACTGTCCCCCTTCCAGTCGTTACTTCAAATTTGATCATACTATGATCAGTATTGCCAAGCAACCCCACCACCATTACCTCTCTCACCAAATCTTGTGCTCCACTGAGAATTAGATCTAAAATTGCTCCCTCTCTCGTCGGTTCCTGAACCAACTGCTCCATAAAGCTATCATTTATTCCATCCAGGAACGTTATCTCTCTAGCGTGTCCCCATGATACATTTACCCAGTCAATATTGGGGTAATTGAAGTCTCCCATTATTACCGCACTACCAATTTGGTTAGCTTCCCTAATTTCTCTTAGCATTTCACTGTCAGTCTCACCATCTTGACCAGGTGGACGGTAGTATACTCCTATCACTATAGTCTTCCCTGACACACAAGGGATTTCTACCCATAAAGATTCAATTGTGCATTTAGTCTCATGCAGGATGTTTATCCTGTTGGACTCTATGCCATCCTGGACATAAAGCGCCACACCGCCTCCCGGGTGCTCCTCTCTGTCATTGCAATATAATTTGTACCTCGTTATAGCACAGTCCCATTGGTTGTCCTCCTTCCACCATGTCTCTGAGATGCCAATTAAGTCTATGTCATCATTCACTGCTATACATTCTAATTCTCCCATCTTACTTCTTAGACTTCTGGCATTAGCATACAAACATTTCAAAGTTAGTTTTTTGTTTGTATTTTCATTCTGCTTTTTAATTGATAGGGATAAGTTAGAATTTAGTTTTTAGTTACAGGCACTTGGACTACTTTTCTTATTATTGGAACTTCACTGTCGGGATGCCCTAATTCTAATGCATCATTAGTATCTTTTGAAGATACCTCTCTCCGAACCATGCACTGCTGAGCGACTGTCGGCTTTCCCCTTTGTTCTAGTTTGAAAGCTGCTCTATCTCCTTTTTAAAGGTTAGCGCCACCAGTCAGGTTCCACCCTGGTTAAGGTGGAGCCCATCCCTTCGGAAGAGACTCCCCCTTCCCCAAAAGGTTCCCCAATTCCTAACAAAACTGAATCCCTCTTCCTTGCACCATCGTCTCATCCACGCATTGAGACTCCGGAGCTCTGTCTGCCTCTGGTGACCTGCGCGTGGAACAGGGAGCATTTCAGAGAATGCTACCCTGGAGGTTCTGGATTTAAGTTTTCTACCTAAGAGTCTAAATTTGGCTTCCAGAACCTCCCTCCTACATTTTCCTATGTCGTTGGTGCCCACATGTACCACAACAGCCGGCTCCTCCCCAGCACTGTCTAAAATCCTATCTAGGTGACGCGTGAGGTCCACCACTTTCGCACCAGGTAGGCATGTTACCAGGCGATCCTCACGCCCACCAGCCACCCAGCTGTCTACATTCCTAATAATTGAATCACCAACTATGACGGCCGACCTAACCCTTCCCTCCTGGGCAGTAGGCCTTGGGGAGATATCCTCGGTACGAAAGGACAGTGCATCACCTGAAGAGCAGGTCCTTGCTACAGGATCCTTTCCTGCTACACCAGGTTAATGCTCTCCAATCATGAGACCTTCTTCCTCCAAGGCAGCACCAGGGCTGCCAGCCTGAAGTTGGGACTTGGCTACTATGTCCCTGAAGGTCTCATCTATATACCTCTCTGTCTGCCTCAGCTCCTCCAAGTCTACCACTCTAGCCTCCAGAGATCGGACTTGTTCTCTGAGAGCCAGGAGCTCTTTGCATCGCATGCACATGTACAACTTCTCACCAGTGGGTAAAAATTCATACATGTGACACTCGATGCAAAAGACTGGGAAGCCCCCCTCTTGCTGCTGGACTGCTGCCTTCATCTCAATTTCAATCAGTACCTATTTAAGTTTTAGGTTGCTATGGGAGTAGGAATATGTCTAATTAACGTCCTTTAAATGTATTAGTGAATTCACTATATGTATGGTAGTGGCCTACAGGGTTCTGATCAAATTCTCAATAAAGTTTTTGTTGTTGTTGCTGGTTTTTTTTTTTTTTTGTTTTTTTTTTAATGAAAGTGGCACCTGCCTATAAATTAAAGGATGAGCTAGGGGTGGGTGGGCAAGGAGTGGGAGGGTTGGGAAATACAAACAGTCTAACTTCAGTTAGTCAGCTAGAGTGACTCACTGCTCTCTTGATTAACCAATGTTGGTACCTATTCAAACCAAGTCACACTATCTCAAGACCTTTCCAAGGTGAGTAACTGGACTGAACTTTTCAACCTTTTTACTTAGGTATACAGTGCTCCTAGCTTATTTCTAGCTTCTGGCTACTTTTATTTTTTATTTTTTTTAATACAAACACTCAGTTCTGCTTACTAGCTGCCTTACAGACTTTTAAAAATAAACACACTACCTACTGCTTACTAGCTGCCTTATTGACTGACTATTTAAAAATACAAACAGTCCAACTTGTTTATTCACTGTCTTACTGACTATTATTTATTTATTTATTTATTTAAAATCTTTTCTATACCATCGTTTAGTAGTTCACCATCACAACTGTTTACAGGGTGGCACGCATATATATATTTGATTAAATTCTTACTAACAAAGTGCCAAAACATTTAACGGTAACAATTTTCATAATCTAAGGTATATAATGTGAGATCTGGAACTTGTCTTTTATATGATTAATAGGAAAAGCACAAACACACAAACACACTAAATAATATTCCCAAATAGTTAACTTTGCCCCAATACTTTTAAGAAAGACAATGTCCCAAGCAAAAACTTACTGATTCCTTTCAACCACCAGCAAGGTGATCCTCTCCTCTCAGTGTTCCCAGAGTAAAGATGAGTAGAGATGAGAGATGAGAGACACAAAGTTATAAAAAATGCATTTTTTGAAATTAGCATAGAATATAATTATTTTACAATTTTGTATATAACATTATATATCAGATATTTTTGGCTAAAGACTTGACCTAATCAGAACTGAACATAATGTATTATGAGTCCTTATTAATTAGTGTAAGAACCTTTTCGGGTTCTCTCATCTTTTTTCAAAAACCAGTGACCGCGTGGTATAGTACAGATTAATAATAATAATCTAATAATAATGTAATTCAGTTCTTCCAATTATTACATCGAGTCCATCCACAGACATCATATATGTGAGAAAAACAATTTTCTAATAACAATAATAATAATATTCTAAACTTATGCATGTGCACAATTTATAGACAAAAAGAGAAACCAAGATTAGAAATGTTAATAGTACTGGAGTAAACAAAAAATACATGCAAAAATATAGACTACAAAATTAATATTCCAGTTCTTCTGGACATAGAATCATCTTTCAACTCAGCACAGTTAAACAACCGAGAAAGAAAAAATAAAAAACCCTTCCAAATGATCACAAGCACACAAAAAAGGAACACACTATCTGTACTTTACAGCTGTGAAGAGAAGGTACAATCTAAAACCCATTTATATCATTTTTTTTTTTAAATTTAAGGGGATCAATACTAGAGCGAGCCACAGCACAATAAAAAAAAAGTACTGGCTAAATCCAAGCATCTGCTCCCTAGTATTTTAATAGAAATGTTTACAAAAATCAAACCAGTCCAGACACATTCTATTCACTGAAGAAATTATAATGAGAACAACTTTGAGACAGAATCTCAGTTTGAGATGAGTTTGTGGAGATTTACCTTTCAAAGCTACTTTTTGAAGAAGATAAACAGCTACAGAGAAAAAAATATATCGACAGATACTTTACCCCGAGGCAGGACTGGAACTCTGAAACAACTTCTGCTGCCGTCCTTTTTGATTTATCATTTCTTGAGTGAATAGTATGTGACTGAACTCTTTTGATTTTTGTAAACTTTTCTATTAAAATATTAGAGGGAAAATGATTATATTTTGCTAGGGCTGCTTTTTTTTTTGCACTGTAGCTAGCTCCGATATGACCCCCGTGTACCTCCCTTAAATTTCATAAAAGTGCTTTAAATGGTTATTAGATGGCAGTGCTTTAAATGCCATTAGATGGCAGTTTCTACAGATGTTAAGCAAAGACAATTAGAAACATTAATCTGACTCAAAATTTATTCAGGCTAGAATAATTATTACACAAACAAATATCAAATTCAAAGCTCCAGGAAGCTATTGGTGCTGGAGATACGTTTGTCAGTATTATCATCTAGACTCCTTTAACTTTATCTCTCAAAAAAGAAGACACCTGGTGTGGATCATAAGCCTTTAAATTTAACTCCGCACCTGACAGAATGACTGAGGTGAAGCCTCTGCTTCAATATCTTGAATATCTTGTCTAAAGTTTATTATTCACTTGAACAGGAGGAGTATGAGATTCAAACAGAAGTCAAACAATCAAACTCTCCACATCCTGGAGTTTTCTTTTGCTGCCATCTTGAACTGTAAGGTGTACCACATTCATTTCTGTAGTAACAGTTTGCTCTGTGCATGGATGAGGCAATGGTTCATGGAGGCGGGCTTTAGATGCATTAGGAACTGGATAACTTATTGGGATGGGGAAGCCTATTCTGGTGTATTGGTCTCCATCTTAACAAAAATGGAACTCGGCTGCTAGCACTAATAATTAAAAAGGAGATAGAGCAGCTTTTAAATTAGACCATGGGGGAAAGCTGACAGTTGCTCAGGAGCACATGATTTGGAACAAGGTATCCACAAAGGATACCATTACAAAAGGGAAATTAAATTGTCCTGACAGTGAAGATATGGGAGAAGCTGATTCAAATTACTTGAATCAACTGCAAGAAAGCAGGTTGTGAATAAAATGAATACATGTAGTTTCCATATGTAAAGGACAGAAGTCTAAACTATAAGATGGGATAGTTAAGAGTCTATGGCACTAGATGAAGATACTCACACACAAGAAATGGAGAAGATGAGTAGTACATACAAAGAAATTATCCAAAATGTCAGAATGCAGCGCTGAATGGGTGGCCCTTCAACCATCCTCCCACACAGTAAAATTCAACCTGAGGGCTCAGCTGGGACCTCCCCTCTGAACCCCACTCCTTCCATAAAAAATTAGCCTGGGGACCAGGCCTACCCAGTTGGGTCTCCCTGGGCCCTTTCCATCCCCAATAAACATATGCCAGGACTGGGGACCTCCTTCCCTAGCCCCCATTTATCTTCTTAGTGCTGATCTAGCTAAAAAATGGGTGAGGGCCGGAGTGAAGCCCACTCACACTGGCCCTGGCATCTGGAGCTTTAAAAATGGCACTGGCCCCCTAGAAAATGGTGCTAAAGTGATGTCATTTTGGCTTCAGTCTCTGATGTGGCCAGTACCATTATGTTGTGTGTGGAGGGTCATTTTCTGGGATGGCTAGGGAATGGAGGTTTCATGTTTTTTTCTGTTCAGGAAATGAACTAAACTGAAAAAAAAAATTAGAAATTACTACTTACCTGATAATTTCCTTTCCTTTAGTGAAGGGTAGGTCAATTCCAATGAGTGGGATATGCACCTCTGCCAGCAGATGGAGATGGAGCACAAGCTGACGTCACAGCAATATAGTCCCACCCTGACATCAACCCGCCAGTATTCTCTGGAAAAGCCAAACTGTGGACAAACCTGATTACACCTGAACATTATTAGCAACCATTTGTGTTTCTCAACCAACTGGAATACTGAGCTTAGCGAAAAGAAGGAACATATCTAGCAATCTAAGAGCTAGAGAAGCCGCTTACCAGTTATCAACAAAGAGCAGGAATCATACTCTGCATAACTCGCCCTAAGAAAGCTAATCATAAAATCCAAATCTGGCAGCTGGGGGTGAGTCTGGGATTGACCTACCCTTCACTTAAGGAAAGGAAATTATCAAGTAAGTAGTAATTTCTCCTTCCTTATCGTTCAGATAGGTCAATCTCAAGTGAGTGGGATGTACCAAAACTAATCCAAAAAGGGTAGAAGGCTGCCAGCGGCCCAGTCAAAACCGCCTGTGCAAAAGTCCTGTTCTCCTTAGTTTTATCATCCAAGCGGTTATTCTTGGAGAAAGCATGCAAAGATTACCACATCGTTGCTCAGCAACGTTTAGCAGGTGGAAACAAACGAAACACTGCCCACGATACTGCCTGAGCCCTCATGGAATGTGGTCTAATCTGCTTCAGTAAGGTAACCTCAGAAGCCACATAGGCTGCCGTAATGACCTCCTTAACCCAGTGGGCAATCGTTTCCCGTTTCACTGGTGCTCCCTGTTTACCTCCACCATAGAGCACAAACAGACTTCTGAACAGTATTAGTCACCTCCAAGTAGCACAGTAAATGATGCTTGACATCCAAGGAATGTCAAAGGCAATACTAAGCTTCATCTCTATCCCTGTCCAAGGCAGGAATAGAAATGGACTGAATCAAATAAGGCCAAGACAACTTTGGGCAAAACGGAAATCACAGTCTGAAGCTGAATTGCACCTGGAGTCATACGGAGAAAAGGCTTATGACAGGAAAGAGCCTGCAGCCTCAGAATCCAGATGAGCCGAACAGATTGCTAACAGAAAAACTGTCTTCAAAGTAAGCAGCCGCAAGGACAGAGTACACAGCAGTCAAAAATTTGGACCTGCCAAGAACTCAAGGACCAAGTTAAAATCCCATAAAGGCACTGGAAGCTGCAATGGGGGTGAAGATGTTTAATAGGGGTGTGCATTCGTTTTGAACGCATATGTAAAACGCAACTTTTTTTTTTTAAACTTAAAAAAGTGATGATGTGCAACACATCGCGATTTTCAACTTATTCAACATAGTTATGTCCTGACGTCCGCGTCACTCCGACGTGACGCCGACGTCATGTGCTCCTCGCAAAGGAATACAGGGATGGCTTCCTGACTCCCCGCTTGACCACCAGGGAGTTTTGGTAAGTCATGGGGGGGGATTAAGGAGGGTGAGGGGTTTAAATTTTTATTTAGGGAACCGGTGAACGTATGGACTGACCCTCAACTTATGGAATTCTCCATATGTCCATATTGAACGAAATCGACCCTCAACTTCAACTTATCAACTTATCAACGCAAACTTTTTGTCTGCACATCCCTAATGTTTAACTCCCCATAAAAAATGGGAAAAGTCTGAATGGAAAGACAAAGGCCCTCCATTGACTCTTCCTCTGCAACAAGCCAGTGCTACAACTTCAACCTTCAAGGTATTAAGGGCCAATCCATTAAGCAAGCCGTCCAGTAAAAATTCCAGAATCAAAGGAATATCCACCTTGAGCAGATGAGTATCTCACTCAGAACAGCAGGCCTCAAAGTTCCTCCAAACTCTAACAAAAGCTAGAGAAGTAGAAAATTTCTGGGCCCAAAGAAGAGTGGAAATTACAGAAGGGGAATAACCCTGCTTCAACAGTCGAGCCCTTTCTCTGGCCAGACTGTAAGACTGAACTGACCCGGATCCTCATGCAGAATGGGCCACTGACGTAACAGATCTGTCCGAGATGATAGCCGGAGGTGACTGCCCATCAGAAGTCCTTGGAGATTGGCATACCAATACCTTTGGGCCCAATCCAGAGCCACTAAAAGGACAGTGTTGTTTTGACTTGCATTTTCTGTACCAGCCTGCCTATCAAAGGCCAAGGTGAGAACTCTTATTGCAAGGCACCTTGTGGCCAATCCTGAACAAGGGGGTCTATACCATCACTTTTGGGTCTCACCTGCAACTGAAGGAGCATGGAATTTTCACATTGTGGAATTTTGCCAACAGGTCTAGATCTGGTAGGCCCCAGATATCCACCAGGAGTTGAAAGGCTTAATCCACCAGCTCTCATTCTCCTGGGTCCAAGCTTCTCCTGCTGAGGAAATCAGCTCTGATATTGTCCTTTATGGCAATGTGAGAAGCGGATATACTTAGGAGATGTTGCTCCACCCATACCATGAGCGCATCTATCTCCTTTGATACCTGTCGACTCCTGGTTTCACCCTGATGTTTGATGTAAGTCACCTTTATCGCATTGTCAGACATTATTCGGACCACTTGAGCCTCTAGCCACTTGGCAAACTGGAGGCACACCAACTGAACAGTTCGTTCCTCCAATCTATTGATGTTCCACTGCGTCTCCACTGCATTCCAGCACCCTTACACCACCAACTCCTGAAGTGAGCACCCCAACTTCGGAGGCTCGCATCTGTCATGAGTACCAATCAATCCAATGTTATCAGGAAAATTCCCTTCCTGAGCTGGACTGCATGTAACCACTAGAGATGTGAATTGTGTCCTCGATCGTCTTAACGATCGATTTCGGCTGGGAGGGGGAGGGAATCGTATTGTTGCCGTTTGGGTATTTAAAATATCGTGAAAATCGTTAAAATCGTGAGCCGGCACACTGAAACCCCCTAAAACCCACCCCCGACCCATTAAATTAAATCCCCCACCCCAAATGCCTTAATACTTCATCAACTTTGGGAGGGAAGTACTTACTTGCCCTAAACCAATGGCAGGAAAACCGGCACACTAAACCCCCCTAAAACCCACCCCGACCCTTTAAATTAAATCCCCCACCCTCCCGAACCCCCCCCCCAATGCCTTAAATTACCTGGGGGTCCAGTGGCGGTCCGGAACGGGCTCCTGCAATTGAATTGTGTTGTCTTCAGCCGGCGCCATTTTGCAAAATGGCGGCCGCAAAATGGCGGCGGCCATAGACCAACACGATTCGACTGCAGGAGGTCGTTCCGGACCCCCTCTGGACTTTTGGCAAGTCTTGTGGGGGTCAGGAGGCCCCCCCAAGCTGGCCAAAAGTCTCTGGGGGTCCAGCGGGGGTCCGGAAAATGATCTCCTGCCGCAAATCATTTTCCGTACGGAAAATGACGCCGGCAGGAGATCGACTGCAGGAGTTCGTTCAGCGGCGGTCCGGAACCCCCGCTGAACGACCTCCTGCAGTCGATCTCCTGCCGGCGCCATTTTCGATACGGAAAACGATTTGCGGCAGGAGATCGTTTTTCGGACCCCCGCTGGACCCCCAGAGACTTTTGGCCAGCTTGGGGGGGGCCTCCTGACCCCCACAAGACTTGCCAAACATCCAGCGGGGGTCCGGAACAACCACCTGCAGTCGAATCGTGTTGGTCTATGGCCGCTGCCATTTTGCGGCCGCCATTTTGCAAAATGGCGCCGGCTGAAGACAACACAATTCAATTGCAGGAGCCCGTTCCGGACCGCCGCTGGACCCCCAGGTAATTTAAGGCATTTGGGGGGGGTTCGGGAGGGTGGGGGATTTAATTTAAAGGGTCGGGGGTGGGTTTTAGGGGGTTTTAGTGTGCCGGTTTTCCTGCCATTGGTTTAGGGCAAGTAAGTAAGTTCCTGCCCTCCCCCTTCCCCCGATTTACGATTTTTTAACGATAAATCGGGGGAATTGGTATTGTATCGTGGCCCTAACGATTTTTGACGATTTAAAATATATCGGACGATATTTTAAATCGTCAAAAAACAATTCACATCCCTAGTAACCACCAGTTAAATTGGGATTTCATCTTTAACGGAAGGAGCCGCCTCACTGCATAGTTCTGTGTCTGTGGACTTCATCGGGAGAGCAAGGTATGCTGAAGAGGGTGCATATGTGCCCTCACCCAGGGAACTACTTCTAATATGGCAGTCATCCACACCAGGACCTATAGATAAGACCACAAGGTCAGATAAACAGGGTTTTGCAGAGATCGGACGTGCAGTATCAACGAGTGGATTTGAAACTCTGGCAGAAACACTCTGCTTTGCCTGGTATCAAATCAAACTCTGAGATACTCCAAGGTCTGAGATGGCTGCAAATTGCTGTTGGCCAGATTTACCATCCAGCCTAGTTCCTGCAGCAAGGAATCCACCCTGCGGGAAACATGAAGACTCTCTTCCAATGTCTTGATTTGAATCAACCAGTCATCCAAATAGGGGAGAACTAGAATGCCCACCTTGCGATGGGCTGCCACTACCATTACCATGACCTTGGAAAAGGTCTTTGGCACTGTAGGAGCACCGAGAGGACAGTATCACCTTGCTGGTGGCTGAAGAGAATTGGTAAGTACTACTTGGGAAAATTTAAGAACTTTAATGTTGCGATGTGGCCCGTGGCGCTGGAGCCACAAGCCGCCTCTTACCCTCTTCCAGCCTGTCTCCTGTGGCAGGGCCACAGATGCCATGGTTTCCTGCAGCCTGGAGGCCGCTATCTTTGCCGGTCCCGCGGCAGGCCAGGAGCCACTGATGTCATCGCCTTGCGGCCCAGAGGCTGCCATCGATGTCCGTTCCTCTGCAGTCTGAGGCCACTGTCCCTGGACTCACTTGTGGCATGGAGCCACTCCTGGAGGCCTCCTTGCAGCTGGACACTGCCTCCAAAACTGGGGCCTGCACAGCCCAGCTCCGGCTCCTGCACTCCTCTTCTCAGCGGCAGCATGGCTGCTGTCCAGGGTCCTTCACCACTTCCTCCTTCCTGCTTCCTAGGGGCAGGCCCACGTCTTCTCTTCAGATTTAAAGGGCCAGTAGGGAGTGGCCCCTTTGGTCCCACCTGCAAGCTCCTCCCCGGGTGTAGTCCTCTTCTGCCTACAAAAGGCTCCTGCTGTCACTCTACCCTTGCCTTCACAAGGAGCAAGTCCTCCTTAGGACTCCACGTCTTCCAGCTTCTCCTAGGCACTATGATCCATGTGGGATCCCTCGTCTTCATCTTTCCGTGTCCTCTCATCTCGTCAAGCTTCTGTATTCCAGATGTTCCTGATGTTCTGACCTTCTAATGTCTTCTCGTCTAGTTGTCTTCACATCCTGATCTTCATCTCCTTATGTCTCCAAGTTCTGATGTCTTCAAGTTCTGTTGTCTTCAAGTCCTAATGTCTCCAAGACTCCAAGGCTCCACTTGTTCCATCCCTTCATGGTCTGCGACCAGCCTGGCTGGGTTGTGTAGGGCACATAGTAGTCTGAGTGTTCCACAACCATCCCGGCTGCGGTGTGTAGGGCGCTCGGTGGAACAAGTCCATCCGTCGTGGCCGAGGATTCTCCATGACTTCCATCTGATCTTCATCTTGCTCCTTGTTCCAGATATTACCTCCTTGTGGTCCATCTTCAGACCAACTTCAGGATACCAGATGCGTCTTTCACGCCAGGTCAGAGGCTCCATCCTTCATCGACTGACCTGTCAGGTGCGTCGATCATGCCGGGTTCCCGAGGCTCAGTCCAGGACCTGGCTAGCAGGAGTCATGGCCGGTTACCTTCATCCGTCTGTCCTGATTCATCTCGGATTTCCAATCCTTCTCTTCAGTACTCATTGCCATCTTGAACTCTAATGTATTTGTTGATATCAGCTTGTTGTCTGCTTCACCTCCAACGTGGTCCGTGACCATCCCGGCTAGAGTGTGTAGGGTGCGTGTCATGGCAGCACTCCTTCCGAATCCTTCTTCATGTCTGAGTCTTTGTCTTCCTCAATGCCTGAGTTTTCATCTTCCTCAATGCCTGAGTCTTCATCTCTTCATCCTGTGCCAGATGTCTCCATCCGCCTGCCTCTGTCCGGCCTGCCGCTTCTTGCTGTTACCCAGCACCAGGTCTGAAAGGGCTTGGAATGTTCAGAGTGGCATCACAGAATGTTCTGGTGGCATCACAGAAGCCTGCAGGTCCAGTGGAGAGCCAGGGTCTTCAATTTCCCAGACAAGGACCCATCTCTCCACAAGGGCACACACATCTTGTCCCATACTGGGGAACGCCCCCTAGCACTCCCTCCTATCGCAGTGCTCAATTTAAAGTTTTAAAAGAAGTAAACTATTGAGGTATATTCTTTAGTGTGCTTGTCTATATTAAATAGCTAGTGAGAAGGTAGGCATAAACCAGGAGTTTGTGTTTTTTGTATTAAATAGCTAATCAGAGGGAAGGCAAAAACTAAAACAAAAATTAATCAGCCTTTTAACGTAAATTCTGAAATTCCCCATGCCTTATCAAGAGTTTAATCATCTCCTTATAGGTCACTACCAGATAAATAGTGAATACACTAATACATTTAAAGGACCCTAATTGTACACATTTCTACTCCCTTAACTTAACTTGGAACTGAACAAAATTAACATGAAGGCAGCAGTCTAGCAGCAAGAATGGGTCCTTCCAGTCTTTTGTATCAAGTGTCACATGTATGATTTTTTTACCCACTGGTGAGAGGTTGTATGCATGCACACAGTGCAAAGAACTCCTGTCTCTCAGAGAGCGAGTCCAATCTCTGGAGGCTAGAGTAGCAGATGTGGAGGAGCTGAGGCAGACAGAGAGGTATATAGATGAAACATTCAGGGACATAGTAGCCATGTCCCAGCTTCCTCCTCCAAGGTAGCCCAGGAGGAGGAAGTTGTCATAGTTGCTGTCATAGTTGGTGAATGTGAACAGCTGGGTGGCCGGTGGCCATGGGGATTGCTTGGTAACATGCTTACCTGTGTGAAGGTAGCAGACTTCATGCATCACTTAGATAGGATTCTAGACAGTGCTGGGGAGGAGCTGGATGTCGTGGTACATGTGGGCATCAACAACATAGGAAAATATGGGAGGGAGATTCTGGAAGCTAAATTTAGCCTCTTAGGTGGAAAGTTGAAATCTAGAATCTCCAGGGTAGCATTCTCTGAAATGCTCCCTGTTCCATGCACAGGTCCTCAGAGACAGGCAGAGCTCTGGAGCCTGAATGCATGGATGAGACGATGGTGCAAGGAAGAGGGATTCAGTTTTGTTAGGAACTGGGGAACCTTTTGGGGAAGGGGGAGTCTTTTCTGATGGGATGGGTTCCACCTTAACCAGGGTTGAAACAAGCTGCTGAGGCTAACCTTATAAAGGAGATAGAGCAGCTTTTAAACTAAATCAAAGGGGAAAGAGGACAGTCACTCAGCAGCACATGGTTCGGAAGAAGGTATCTTCAAAGGATATTAATGAAGCATTAGAGTTAGGGCATTCTAACAGAGAGGTTTCAATAATAAGAAAAGTAGTCCATGTGCATATAATTAAAGACTCACCTGAGTGAAAAGATTCCAATTTATCCCATGACAACTGAAAAGCAGAATGATAATACAAAGAAAAAAGACACTTTGAAATGTTTGTATGTTAATGCCAAAAGTCTAAGAAGTAAGATGGGAAAGTTAGAGTGTAAAGCAGTGAATGATGGTATAGACTTAACTGGCATCTCATAGACATGGTGGAAAGAGGATAACCAATGGGATAGTGCTATACTATCTGCTGTTATAATGTAAACCGATATGATGTGTATTTTAATGTCGGTATAGAAAAAACTGTTAAATAAATAAATAAATAAATATATCGCAATGTTAGAGAGGAGTAACTTGGTGGTGGGGTGGCACTTTATGTCCAGGATGGCACAGAGTCCAACAGGATAAAGATCCTACAAGAGACTATGGGGCAGATTTTAAATACTTGTGCGAGTGCATACTTTTGTTCTCGCAGCAGGCGCGAATAAAAGTACACTGGATTTTATAAGATACGCGCGTAGCCACGCGTATCTTATAAAATCCGGGGTCGGTGTGCGCAAGGGGGTGCACATTTGTGCAACCTGCGCGCGCCGAGCCCAGGGCGCGCTGCCTGTTCCCTCCGAGGCCGCTCCGATTTCGGAGCGGCCTCGGAGGGAACTTTCCTTCGCCCTCCCCCCACCTTCCCCTCCCTTCCCCTACCTAACCCACCCCCCCGGCCCTATCTAAACCCCCCCTTACCTTTGCGCGCTTCGGCCTGCTGCCCCGCTCCGTGGTCCGATCCCGGGGGCTGTTCTGGAAGCCGCGGTCACGCCCCCGGAATGCCCCCGGCCGAAACCACGCCCACGTTGCCGCCCCCGAAACACCGAGCCCCGCTCCCTAACGCAGCATCATCCCGCCATGCCCCCTGCCACGCCCTCGACAGGAAGCCCCGGGACTTACATGCGTCCCGGGGCTCTGCGCGTGCCGGCGGCCTATGCAAAATAGGTGTGCCAGTGCGCAGGGGTTTTAAAATCCGCCCCTAAATGTTTAGAGACTCTGTACCTCGTCAAATCTTTGTAAATGTACCTTGTCAAAGTTGGTTAATATATTATGTTAATTTTCCTATCACTTCTCTGCTCCAAGTTGTACATATCCCTGTTTTATTGTAACTGTAACTGTTCAGCACTTGTTATTTACTTTGTTCACTATACCTTTCATCACACCCTTGTTTATTGTAAACCGGCATGATGTGATACTCTCACGAATGCCTGTATAGAAAAAACTAAAATAAATAAATAAAATAAATAAATAAATGTGCAGTTGAATCTTTATGGGTAGAAATCCCTTGTGTGTTGGGGAAGAGTATAGAGAAAGGAGTATACTACCATCCACCTGGCCAAAATGATTAGACGGACGGTGAAATACTAAGAGAAATTAGGTAAGCTAACCAAATTGGTAGTGCAGTAATAATAGGAGATTTCAATTACCCGAATATTGACAAGGTAAGTGTAACATCAGAACATGTTAGAGAGATAAAGTTCCTGAATGGAATAAATGACAGTTTTACGGAGAAATTGGTTCAGGAACTGACAAGAGAGGAAGCAATTTTAGATCTAATTTTCAGTGAGAGGGGTAACAGTGGTGGGCAGCTTGGCAATAGTGATCATAATATGATTAAATTTGAATTAACGACTGGAAGGGGGATAGTAAACAAATCCATGGCTCTAGCACTAAACTTTCAAAAGGGAAACTTTGAAAAAATGAGAAAAATAGTTTAAAAAGACCCCTGAAAGGTGCAGATACAAACGTTAAGAATGTGTAACAGGCATGGACATTGCTAGAAAATACCATCTTAGAAGCATAGTCCAGATGTATTCCACACATTAAGGAAGGTGGAAAGAAAATCAAACGTTTGCCAGCATGGCTAAAATGTGAGATTAAAGAGGCTATTTTGCAAAAGATCTTCATTCAAAAATTGGAAGAAGAATCCATCAGAAAAAAATAGGATAAAGCATAATCATTGGCAAGTTAAATATAAGACATTGATAAGACAGGCTAAGAGATTATTTGAAAAGAAATTGGCCAAAGAGGTAAAAACTTATAATAAAAACTTTTGAAAATACATCTGAAGCAGAAAGTCTGCGAGGGAGTTATTGGACCATTAGATAATCGAGAGATTAAAGGGGGAAGACTAAACAAATTCTTTGCTTCAGTGTTTACCAAAGAGGATGTTGGGGAGATACCTGTTCCGGAGATATTTTTCAAGCTTTTCAGATGAACTGAATCAAATGACGGTGAACCTGGAAGATGTGGTAGGCCAGATTGATAAGCTGAAGAGTAGTAAAGCACCTGGACCTGATGGCATACACTCCAGGTTTCTGAAAGAACTAAAAAATGAAATTTCTGACCTATTACAATTAATTTCTAACCTATCATTAAAATAATCCATTGTACCTGAAGACTGGAAAGTGGCCAATGTAACTCTGATATTTAAAAAGTGCTCCAGGGTTGATCCAGGAAACTATAGACTGGTGAGCCTGACTTCACTGCCACGAAAAATCATAGAAACTGTTATAAAGAATAAAATCACAAAACATTTAGATAGACATGGTTTAATGGGACACAGCCAGCATGGATGTGAGGCAAGACTTCCCTTCATATAGATGTGGTGTATTTGGATTTTCAGAAGGCATTTGACAAAGTCCCTCACAAGTGGCTTCTAAGAAAACTAAAAAGACATGGGATAGGAGGTGATCTTTTCTTGTGGATTGCAAACTGGTTAAAAGACAGGAAACAGAGTAGGATTAAATGGTCTGTTTTCACAGTGGAAAAAGGTAAACAGTGGAGTGCCTCAGGGATCTATACTTGGACCAGTGCTTTTTAATATATTTATAAATGATCTGGAAAGGGGTACGACAAGTGAGGTGATCAAGTTTGCAGATGACACAAAATTATGCAGAGTAGTTAAATCTTAAGCAGGTTGTGATAATTTCAGGAGGACATTGTGAGACAGGAAGATTGTTCTTCCAAATGGCAGATGAAATTTAATGTGGACAAGTGCAAGGTGATGCGTAGCAGGAAAAATAATCCTTGCTGTATTTACACAATGTTAGGTTCTATCTTAGGAGTTACCATCCAGGAAAGAAATCTAAGCATCATAGTGGATAATATATTGAAAACTTCGGTTCAATGTGCTATGGCAGTCAAAAAAGCAAATAGAATGTTTAGGAAGGAAATGGAAAATAAAATGGTGGATGTCATAATGCCTCCTTATTGCTCCATGGTGAGACCACACCTTGAATACTGTGTACAATTCTGGTCACCACATCTCAAAAAAAGATATAGTTGCTCTGGAGAAAGTGCAGAGAAGGGCAACCAAAATGATATGGAGCTTGGAACAGCTCCCCTATGAGGAAAGCTTAGGGCTGTTCAGTTTGGAGACGTGGTGACTGGGGTGGGGGGGGGGGGGGGTATGATAGAGGTCTTCAAAATCATGAAAGGAATTGAACAAATTAATGTAAACCAGTTATTTACTCTCTCAGATAATAGAAGGACTAGGAGGTACTCCGTAAAGTTAGGAAGTAGTTAATTTAAAACAAATCGAAGAAAAATTTTTTTTCACTCAGCACATAGTTAAGCTCCGGAATTCATTGCCAGAGGATGTGGTTATGGCAGTTAGTGTAAATGGGTTTAAAAACGGTTTGGATAAGTTCCTAGAATAAAAATCCATAAACTGCAATGAATCAATAAGGAATAGTAGTTAGAGATCTATTTAATGTTTGGGTACAGTTGCAGCTGTGCGTACCAAGTCACAGCCCACATCAGCCAATAAGGCGACCCTCGGTTCTAACATAGGTTCTAAATCAAACCCAATGCCACCATACTCTTGACAAAGTCACAAGGTAGCCTGAGCTACCAAAGTGCAATAAGAAGCAATTTGCAAGTTCATTGTCACTGCTTCAAAGGCTTGCTTCAGGATAGCCTCAATCTTCTTATCTTGATCCACACCTCCCTCTACCGGGATGGTGGTACATTTCATGACCGAACACACTGAGGCATCCAGCTTAGGGAAATGCAACTGCTCTCTGGCCTGCAGATTCATGAGGTATAATGCCTGCTAAGATGCATCTTCCTTTAAAGGATGCTTGTGGCACATTCATTCCAGATCAATCAACTCCTGCATTTGCAAACAAAAGGGGAAGAAACAAAAGCCTTGCACAGGGTGACCAAAATAGGATTCTTCTTCTGTATCGCCAATGAGTGAGACTAGCCACTCTGAGGGTCTTCAGGGTCTGTGATCTCAGTCCCGGCAACTCATTCTCTGAAAGAAATGCAGAAGAATTCTATATGGCTCTAAATCTGGGGGAATACCCCCTTCCTCACCAGGAGAGCCCCCACCATCATCATTGGTATCATCCTGATCCACCTACCTTAGTAGGAACTGCTGCTTCAGCAGACCGGTCCTGTAGAAATGTCTGCAATCCTTGGGAGAGTTCCACCCAGGAAAAGGAGGCCAGGCCCATTCCAGGCCCCATAGGCTCAAACCTGATGTCCTGCGAGCCAGTGTCCCCTGAGAACCAATCAGGGAAGGAGACACCTCTGCAGTGCCTCCTTTGGTCCCACTTCCTTCAGAGTAAGGAGATGGACCATCATTGGCAAAATCGGAAAGAGATAAATCTCCCTGAGTATCCAGGCAGCGCTGACACAGGCTTAAAGAAAGCTCCTGCTGAATGGCTCTGTTGTGGCAGGCAGCACAAATAGATTGGCGCTTAGGTTTCTTTGCTGCGGGTGCCATGCTATAAGTGTACAGCTTGATGAAGGCTCACGCCTAGCTTTGCTGCACATACTAGCGCGCCTAATATTGATGCACAAAAAATGTGCATCCAAACACACAAACCTTGGCCACTTGGCCCACTGGACGCCAAAACCTGATGCCCAGGACCGATGCTTAAACTGGGCTCACAAGATGTGCATCCAGAAGGAAGAACACCCTATTGCATGTACAAATGAGAATGGGCACACATCCAGAAACACAAGTGCACGCCAATGATTTGCAGTAAAAAAGCATGCAAAAGTACCCCGCAGCCTATCGCACACCAAAATGGGAGAAGCCTGGAAGTGGGGCCTAGCCAAACGGCTGCTCAGCCCGCCATACCTGCACTCTCTCTTCACTTCACAGCACTCCCCAGAGACGTGAGTGGGACAGCTAAATGCCAAGGAAACAGACCCTTCTCCTGCTGTCTTCCTGTTGCTGACTATTTTTTAAAAGTTAAAAACTATTACCTGAGCTCAGCCCTCCCTGCCTGAGAGCAGGAATTGGTCCCAGCTATTGGGGGGGGGGGGGGGGGGGGGGAGAGCTAAAGCCTTCATCGCCAATTCTTTCTTGGCCTGCAACCACTAATTGGAATTTTGGGCCACGCCAGTCAAGGCTACCACACTGAGACACATTACTGAGGGAGGGACCACACAGTATCACCTCAGGAAGCAAGCGGTGTTACATAGACATCTCCTTTCCAACTTCTTTCTTCTTTTCTTCTTTTTCTCCTTTCTTTCTTTTTTTAACTCACAAGCAATCCCCTGAAGGGAAATGCATGCCCACCATCTACTGGAGATGGAGAATACTGGTGAGCTAATGTCGGGACAGGACTATAGAGCCGTGACGTCAGCATTTGCTCCATCTCTATCAGCTGGCAGAGGTGCATAACCCCCTCATTGGAACTGACATACCTGAATGCTAAGGAAATCATTAAATGAACCAAAAAACAAACAAACAAAAAAATCCCTACCATTCAAAAAACACACAGAACCAAAACTTTATGGACTGCACATTCCTAGCAGAGATTCTGTAGGAAACTAACTGCACTCTGGAATCTCTATGGATAGAAATTCCATACATGACATAAGTATAGCAGTGAGGATTGATTTACTACCATCCACTTGACTAGGATGGTGAAACAGATTGTAAATTGTAACACAGTTCAGACAAGCTCCTAAGCATGGAAACAGAATAATAATAGGAGATTTCAATTGCCTCAATATTTTTTGACCGAGTGTCTCATCAGGGCATGTCAAGGAAGTTAAGTTTCAAGGCACCATAAATGACTTCTTCATGGAGTAACTGGTACTAGAAGGGGTTGGGTTCTTTAGATGTAGTTCTCATTGGAATGCAAGATCTGTTATGCAGGCTAACAGTGATGGAGCTATCTGGTATTAATGATCATAATGCAATCAAATTTGAGATAATCACTGGAGAGAAAATAAATAAAACTACTACAATAACATAGAACTTTAAAAACGGAATACTATGATAAGAAAACTAGTTAAAAAAATAATAAAAACAAACATTACAAGGTTTAAAAGTCTGCATGAGAAGGAGGAGGAGGAGGTCTAATGTGGCATTTTGAATATTTTTCCTTTGGATTGATTACTGTATATTTTTGTTTTCAATGTGCCAATATTTCTATATTGAATATCTTATGTATATTTGATTTGAAAATTATAAATAAAGAGTTAAAAAAAAAAAGCCTGCATGAGGCATGAAGACTACTTAAAAACACCATCCTGGAAGCCCAGGTAAAATATATTCCACACATTATAGAAGGGCAAAAGAAGAATAAGGGCCGGATTTTCAAAGGCCTACACGTGCTTGGCCTATTTTTAGAAAGGCCCGGCGATGCGCATAAAGCCCCGGGGCGCGTCTAGGTCCCAGGGCTTTACTAAAGGGGTGGTCCAAGGGCAGGGCGTAGGCCGAAGGATCACGTGCTGGCAGGCTGCCGGTGCACGCAACTTGTGCCTACCCAGAGGCAGGTGCAAAAGGTAAGACAAAGGTCAGGGCTGGGGGGGGGGGTTAGAGTAGGGCTGGGGGGGGAAAGGATAGGGGAAGGGGTGGGAAGGTTAGGTTAGGGGGAAGGGAAGTTCTATTCCAGGCCGCTCCAATTTCAGCCTAGGAGGGAATGGGGGAAGGCATGCAGCTCGGCGTGCACAAGGTGCACAATTGTGCATCCCCTTGCGCGTGCCGACTCTTGATTTTATAACTTGCGCGCACAAGTTATAAAATCGGGCGTACATGTGTACCGGTATACAGCTGCACCGGTGTACATGTGCGTGAGTATGCTGGCTTATACCCTGAGACATTGCCATTTATGCGTTTATGATATAAAATTGACTATGCTTGCATATATGCACGTACAATTTTTTATGGACACACGCATGTACGCGTAAATGCTGGCTCTACCACGTAAGTGGGGGGATAAAATAAGATAAGCGAGCTGACGCAATAGCCCTTATTCCCTGTTCGCTCCCAGTTCGCCCAGTTAATGGATTGGATTTCCTACCCCCTCCTGTTATTTAGCCTCCCTTTTACCCTTTTAACCTCAACCCTTAAAACTCCACTGACTCACCTAGTTTTTTTTATTTTAATACTTACACGCCATCCATAGCAGAAGCAAAGTTATGTAGTAGGGGACCCTGGCACGCGCTTGTATTTACTTATGTGCACATTTCAAAGTACCTTCCTGGAATGCCCATGTCCCACCCATGCTTTGCCAGTTCATGCCCAAGCCCCCACCCCTTTTTTAAGTTTTTGATTTGTGTGCATACCGGGAGATACTTATGTACTCGTGCGCTTTTAAAATCTGCGTGGTGCACGCCGGCCCAAGACACACACATATCTCCTGGCTTTTGCGCATGAAAAGCATTTACAATCAACCTTCAAGGCCATAGCAGAAAAACAAAATGAATTCTTTACTTTGGATTGTATTAAGGAAGATGTTGTGGCAATGCACACACCTGAACCATTCTTCATAGATGATGTTTCAGAGGAAATGAATCAAATCGGTGTGCCCCTGGAAGAGGTGCTAAAGCAAGTTGACAGACTAAATATGTAGTAGTAAATCATAGGACCTGATGGTATTCACCTCAGAGTTCTAGAAGAACTCAAATATGAAATTTCAGACCTGCTACTGGTAATCTGTAACCTGTCATTTCAATTTCCCAGGACTGATGAGTAACAAATGTAACTAATTTTCAAAAAGGGCATTAGGGGTGACCCAAGTAACTACAAACCAGTGGGCCCCACATTAGTGATAGGTAAAATGCTGGAAGCTATTTTTAAGAACAATATAAATATTGCTCAATGGGGAAGAGCCAGATTGGATTAAGCAAAGGGAGATCATGATTTACTAACCTAATAGGAATTATTTAAAAGTGTGAATAAACATGTGGATAAAGGATAGGTCACTCTATATATTATATTTGTATTTTCATAAAGTGTTTGATAAAAACCCTCATGATTATAATTTTTTAAAATTTTATACTCTACATTTCCTGACACCTAAAAGCAGGTTACATTCATGTACTGTACATATTTCCCCATTCCCACAAGGTTTACAATGTAAGGAGGTCATTTAGTAAGCATTTTAGCTTTTTTTCTTCAGCCCAGATCATGTAGCTGCCTATCAAGATCTGGGCTCGGTGATTCTGCCATCACAAAGCAGCTACGATGGGAGCGTAGCACTTCCAATAATTCTGCTGAAAGTCTATGCTTCCAGTGAAACTGCTTAGTGATGGAAGACATGCTGGGCCCGGATCACAGTAGGCCGCTACTGTGATCCGCTGAAGAAAAACGTGGGAAGATAAGGGTTGGATGAAGGGGAGGAAGATCCCTGGAGATATAAAATTTAAAAAACTTAGACTGGATCAGAGAGCAAGGGGTGGAGGGTACGGGACCAGGACCGGCACCAATCCTGACCTGTTAATTTTTTTAAATAATAAAAAGGGTTTTAGGAAGGAGATTACAGACTCGGCCTGACAGATCTGAGCCTTTGGAGCTAAGGTGGGAGAGAGGAGGGGGCAGTGTTTGGGCCAGTAGACCTGTAATCTCTTTTTTTAATTTTTACCTTAGCACTTTAACACTTAACTGGCTATATTATCTTGAAAACAGATGGCTGACTCTAAAATTATCTGGGAACAGGTTCCCAGATAACTTTAGACCTGCTCTTAGGCATGTCTACAGTTAGCCTAATAATTTATCTGGCGAATTCCAAATAATCGGAGTTACCCGGAAAATTTACTTTGCTTACTCAACCCTGCCCTGGATGACCCCAACATGCCCCATGCTTATTCAGCTAATTCTTAGCCGAATAATGACTTATCCCATTAACTTTTAGCAAGATTAGCAAGGGAAATATCCAAAATTAGCCATTTAGATGGATAACTTGTGAGTTATCCGTCTAAATGCCTTTGAATATTGACCTCAGTAAATAGTAGGGATGTGAATCGTTTTCCATATCGTCTTAACGATAGAAATCGTGTGGCAGGGCAAGAAAATCGTCTTAGGCACGATTTTTTAGTTAAAAAATCGTTAAAAATCGTTTTTTCCGATTAGTGCGCACTAACTCGAGTTAGTGCGCACTAACGGGAGTTAGTGCGCACTAACTGGGAGTTAGTGCGCACTAACTGAAAATGATACAATTTGACACTTTTCAGGTCAGTTAAGGTCAGTTTAGGAATGAATATGTATTCCTATTGGCTGCCCTCTTATTTATTCATGTTACCAAGTTTCCTACTGACAGTATATGGGGGATGGGAAATGGAAACAGTTGGTAGCTTGACAAAACAAGTAATGTGATCAGTCAATGTGACTAGAACTTGTGCCCTAACCCTGATACCAGGGGTATTGTGATCTTCCTGCACACAGTGCCCTATTCCTGATACTGGGGGTGTTGTGATCTTCCTGCACACAGTGCCCTATTCCTGATACCGGGGGTGTTGTGATCTTCTTGCACACATCCCGATATCAGGGATAGGGCACTGCATGCAGGAAGATCACAACACTCCTGGTATTAATAGGGATAGGGCACTGCATGCAGGAAGATCACAACACCCCTGGTATCAGGGATAGGGCACTGTGTGCAGGAAGATCACAATACCCCGGAGGAGTGAGGGTCAGGCAGCTCCCCCCTGTCTGTGAAGCCAGCCTCTCACTAGTAATGCAGGGAGGGAGCTGTCTCAGACTTCACCATCCTCCCCCCCCCCCCCCTTACCCACACACCATTCACTAGCTGGGACATGGGGGAAGTCAGGAGTGAGGGTCAGGCAGCTCCCCCCTGTCTGTGAAGCCAGCCTCTCACTAGTAATGCAGGGAGGGAGCTGTCTCAGACTTCACCATCCTCCCCCCCCCCTTACCCACACACCATTCACTAGCTGGGACATGGGGGAAGTCAGGAGTGAGGGTCAGGCAGCTCCCCCCTGTCTGTGAAGCCAGCCTCTCACTAGTAATGCAGGGAGGGAGCTGTCTCAGACTTCACCATCCACCCCCCCCCTCACCCACACACCATTCACTAGCTGGGACTTGGGGGAAGTCAGGAGTGAGGGACAGGCAGCTCCCCCCTGTCTGTGAAGCCAGCCTCTCACTAGTAATGCAGGGAGGGAGCTGTCTCAGACTTCACCATCCTCCCCCCCCCTCACCCACACACCATTCACTAGCTGGGACATGGGGGAAGTCAGGAGTGAGGGTCAGGCAGCTCCCCCCTGTCTGTGAAGCCAGCCTCTCACTAGTAATGCAGGGAGGGAGCTGTCTCAGACTTCACCATCCTCCCCCCCCCCTCACCCACACACCATTCACTAGCTGGGACATGGGGGAAGTCAGGAGTGAGGGTCAGGCAGCTCCCCCCTGTCTGTGAAGCCAGCCTCTCACTAGTAATGCAGGGAGGGAGCTGTCTCAGACTTCACCATCCTCCCCCCCCCCCCTCACCCACACACCATTCACTAGCTGGGACATGGGGGAAGTCAGGAGTGAGGGTCAGGCAGCTCCCCCCTGTCTGTGAAGCCAGCCTCTCACTAGTAATGCAGGGAGGGAGCTGTCTCAGACTTCACCATCCTCCCCCCCCCCCCTCACCCACACACCATTCACTAGCTGGGACATGGGGGAAGTCAGGAGTGAGGGTCAGGCAGCTCCCCCCTGTCTGTGAAGCCAGCCTCTCACTAATAATGCAGGGAGGGAGCTGTCTCAGACTTCACCATCCTCCCCCCCCCCTCACCCACACACCATTCACTAGCTGGGACATGGGGGAAGTCAGGAGTGAGGGTCAGGCAGCTCCCCCCTGTCTGTGAAGCCAGCCTCTCACTAGTAATGCAGGGAGGGAGCTGTCTCAGACTTCACCATCCTCCCCCCCCCCCCTCACCCACACACCATTCACTAGCTGGGACATGGGGGAAGTCAGGAGTGAGGGTCAGGCAGCTCCCCCCTGTCTGTGAAGCCAGCCTCTCACTAGTAATGCAGGGAGGGAGCTGTCTCAGACTGGTATCAGGGTTAGGGCACTGTGTGCAGGAAGATCACAACACTCCTGGTATTAATAGGGATAGGGCACTGTAAGAGATGACTGTAGTAGATTGAATAAAGATCTGATGTTTCTGCTCTCCTCACACCAAACAAAAACAACACACAAGCAGAGAAGCCCTTCTTACAAAGCTGAGCTAGTGAGTTAAGTAGGAGGAAAAGTAAACATACTGGTGCCAGTGTGGCTACTTAAAAAATACACTTACCAACAATCAATTACATATATTTGAACTGTGTACAGTTCCAGCCAGGACCACCTTTCTAAAATGCACAGTGATTGGCAAATTCAACATGCACTAGCATTTCAGGTGCCTGCTAACAAAAATAATAAACAAACAAGTTCTAGTCACGTGAGTGCTGATCATTACATTACTTTTTTTGTCAAGCTTCCAACTGTTTCCATTTCACATCCCCCCAACCATATTGGTAACATCAATAGATAAGAGCACAGCCAGCCAATAGGAATACATACATACATATTCATTCCTAAGTGACCTTTACTGACCTGGGAAGTGTGAACACTTTGTTTCATTTTCTGTTGGTGTTCGTTAGTTTCCAGTTCCATTTCCCATCCCCCCAACCATCACCTCAGTGGTAACCTTGGTAACATCAATAGATAAGAGGGCAGCCAGCCAATAGGAACACATATTCATTCCTAACTGACCTTCAGTGACCTGGAAAGTGTTTATTTGTATCATTTTCAGTTAGTGCGCACTAAATCGAGTTAGTGCGCACTAACGGGGAGTTAGTGCGCACTAACTCGAGTTAGTGCGCACTAACACGATTTAACGATTTTTAACGATAAATCGTTAGAATTTCTATTGTATCGTGTTCTATAACGATTTAAGACGATATAAACATTATCGGACGTTAATTTTAATCGTTGAAAAACGATTCACATCCCTAGTAAATAGGCCCCTAAGTTTGTACCTGAAGCAATGGAGAGTGGACTATCAGCAGGGCTTGACCCCTGGCTTCCCTGGTTTGCAGTCTGCTGCTCTAATTACTCCTCCACTCATGAGAGATGCCTCAGGAAACTAAAAAATCATGGGATAGGAGGCAATGTTTAACTATGGATTGGTAACTTTTTAAGAGATAGGAAACAGAATAGGATTAAATGATTCGTTTTCTCAATGGTGGAAGCTAAATAGTGGATTTGCACTGGGAACAGTATTGTTTAAATTATTTATTAATGATCTGGATAATAGAGTATATGAGTGAAGTGATCAAATTTACAGATAACACAAACATATTCAAATTAAGTTGTCCTGCCTCCACAGGTGTTTTTCTGTTTATTCACTATTGTCCTGTTTTCACAGTGTCTTGCTTCCATGGCAGCCTTTCTGTGTCTGTTGCTAGTGCTGTTGCTCATGCTTTATTTTGCATAGTTTCTTGTTTACTCTTATTCTGCCAACTGATGGTCAGCCTGCATGTTGACTGTTTCTGTTATATTCAGTGCAGCTGGCTCTAAAGGATTAACTTCTGACTTAAGCAGGGGTTCCCGGGTGTTTTAACCCCACTCTTCAGTCATCTGTGTCCTGTCTGGTCTGTGTGATGAAGCTAATCTGGCCAGCCCTGCACAACAATGCTCATTTTATCTGTCTTTATATCTGTGGCCAAGACTGCTCTGTTTGCTGTTATCTCCAATTTATATTCAGTAAGATTCTATTTATTTGTTTTGCCTGTTAAAATTTGGGGTTGAAGTTATGTATAGGAAACATGCAGCAGAGACAAGATAGTATTCAGCTGATCCACAACAGAACTCTAGGCAGTGCCATCTCATTTCTGTCTGTTTTCATCCCTATTGCAAGAGATGAAAACAGTGCTACAAACTCATAAGCAGTGTATCATAGCAGAATCAAAGACCACAGACAGAACTACTCTGTCTGCAGAAGTTGAAATCCAACCTCAGTAAATTCAGGAAAGTGGAAGGTCTAAGCAGAGTGTGACTCTCACACAGAAGGCCAGAGAAAACTATTAAATCGTCATCAACTAGTATCATGAGAAATTGGATGAAGCCTGGAAAAAGACTGAGAGTGTTGTGTAACATTAAAGGGACAGCAAGTAAACAAGCTATCAGCCAGCTCAGGCCTCCTTACAGAAGGAGGCCTATTACAAGAATGCTTTCACTGCCAGTGTGCTAGAAAATGGATGTGTATCTTTTTGCAAACCATTTCCTAATTATAAGCAGTGAATAAAAGAATTGCCCATAATTGGGAACTCTACAGATTTTGCCTGGAGATGCTGGAATTCTAAAATAATTGCCAGGTCTCCGGGCCAGCACCGGAAATCTCTGGGCATTAGCATACTGAGGGGGGGAGCCTTTATTTTCCAGTGGAATTGGTAACCCACGGCATTGGGGAATCCTATCCAGCCCAGCAATCGAATTGAAGAAGGCACATGGCTGCCAGCAATGTTCCCTAAGCTGCGCTAATGCATTGCCATGCACAGCTTGTCTCCCTCCCCTATCCCTGGCACATTAAGACCAGCGGGAACACGGGTGAAGGAGAGAAGAGGTCCTTGGCTGCCAGAGGATCCCATCCTGCATGGCAACTCAACTGGAAGAGGCTCCGGCCACTGCGGGATCCCATCCTGCCTGGCGGACAAAATGGAGGAGGCCCTGTGGTCTCCGGGGCATTTTGTCCTGCCCGGAGGCCAAAATGGAGGAGACACTGTGGCTGCCAGGGGATTGTGTCCTGTCCAGCAGCCCAACTAAAGTAGGCCCCGTGTTGGCAGGGGATCAGTCTTGCACGCCTACTAGAGAGGGAGTATGTGTGTATGTGTAAGCATGTGTGCCTGAGAAAGAGAGGAAGTGTGTGTAACCACGCAAGACTGAGAGAGAGGGAGCATGTGGATATATGTGCAGAGATGGAGCCAGTGTGTGAATGTGTGTGCTAGAGTGAGATGGAGCCAGCATGTCTGTATGTGTTTGCCTGAGAAAGAGGGAGGGAGACTGTGTGTGCTTGAAAGAAAGGGAGCCATCGTGTCTATATGCCTGACAGAGAGGGAGCCAGTGCGTGTGTGAGGGGGAAGGGAAGAATACAGTAGCCTCTCTTCCTTCTTCTTCCTTCTCTTCAGATCCTGGACCCCATCCCCCTAACATATCCCCCTTCCTTCTCCCATTTCTCAGTTCTAGAACCCCTATCCCATTATCTTGCTCAAAAGGAGACAACAGATGTTAGCCATCACTTAGCTAAGTCTGCCCAAAATAGCTCCCAACAGTGCAAAGATAATGAAGGCATTCTATTTGCAGGTCCATGCAAAGGATCTGACCTAAGAGATGACATAATACCAATTCCATGCAGCCTTGGTCTCAGCTGGGATCTTAGGAAAGACACATTCACCTGTCAGGTATCAGTCCAGGAAAACACATATACCAGATGTAGGATCCTATCAACGGTGAACAGCCTATATGATTCTCTTGGATTTGTAGCTCCAGTGATTATAGAAGGGAAATCTTTGCTAAGGGAGCTTTTAGTGGAGATATGATAATGATGAGACACCCCACTGCCTCTAAGAAAGAAAGTGGAGTGGGAGGCATAGAGATTTTCCTTCATCAATTCCAGATCTTGATACATTCCAGATTCCATGTACATATACCACTGTTTCTCTCACTGCAGCATAAGAGAGTAAAATATTTGTCTTTTCTGATGCCTGAGTGAAAACCATAGCTGCAGTATCATACTTGAAGATAATAGACAATGAAGGTAAGCCCCATGTGGAATTTATCCTTGATAAGGTTAAATTAGCTCCACAGGCTAGCCACATCAACCCAAGCTAGTGTTAGCAGCGGAAGCTGCTGAACTGATGCTAAATGAAATAGACTTACAACCTGACATGGTTAAATTTTACACTAACAGTAAAGTGGTTTTGGGTTACATAGACAATCAGAACAGGAGATTTTATATATATATGTGAGCAATAGGGTTGAAAATGTCAGAAAATCAACCCAGCCAGAACAGTGGCACTACATTCTCACTGAACTGAACCATGCTGACCATGCCATGAGATCTGTCTCTGCAGCTCTCCCAATACAGGCTACATGGTTGGCAGGGCCACAGGTTTTTTTTTACAGTTATGGTGAGACAGCAACAAATTCAATAGACCTCTTTGAACTGGTAAGTCCTGAATTGGATGCAGAAGTTTGTCCTCAGGTGACTGCTCTGGTTTGCAATGTTCCAAGTAAAAAGCAATGAGGAACTCGCCACTTCAATGGGTTTTCAAGATGGACAATGTTTATTCTGACTACTCTGATGGTTGTAGTGTTAACCATCATTAATGTTAGACCCTTGGTTCCTGTTTTGAAAGACTCAGAGTCTCCAACTATCCTGCTAAAACCATTAACCAAAAAGCTGGTGTGAATCTGGCCCCTACATTCCTGGAGATCCCTGAAGAGGAGGTTACATTTACATTTATTTTTTGCTTTCATATCTGTTCTTGATATGCCCCACAAGCATGTGAAGCTATAAATATACGCCTGTATATATAAAAAGTAAAAATTAATAAAAAGAATATACCTCTCAGTTGGGTTCACAAGGCCTGGTGGATCATTTTATCATGTCATCTGAAGTTCCTTCAGTTTTACCTACTGGTTTGAAATGGATGCTAAACCCTGATTTTCTAGGTCAGCAAAAGCAACTGCCAGTCCTTTGATAATGGTAGTATTTTCCAAAACTGGGTTTTTGAAAACTGTAGTAGGCCATGGGAACAGGAGCACCTGTAATTTCACTTCTGGAAGAGCTTAAATCAAAGAGACCACATCTGAGTATTGTAAATGGGTCCTGACAGGCATTAAATCTAAAACCATCAAGGCCAGTCTGTGGCCTCTATGAAAGATTTAGAGAGGATTTTGAAAGTTGGGGTAAAGCCACAGAAGCACCAGGAGAGCCATGTGGTGGTGAAAGTTCCAAAGGAAAACTCAACAAAAGATACTCCTTTGGGAATACTGAGCATACATTTTTTAATTATGCATACAAAAATTGTAAATTCTGCAAAATTCTGCATGTTTTATATTGGTCAAAACACCACAATATACATCACCATCTTTGAGTAATTAATTTAAAATGTATAACAGAACATTTATTACTCAATGATGTAGAGTTTTAAATATTTTGAGCACAATTCCCCTAGAAATACACTGCAAGAGTGTCTCTTCTACCTTCTCTCCCTACTCCTCTGGCCAGACCCTTTTATTTTGCCTTCTCATGCCCCAACTCCTCTGCTCTTCATAATTTTCACCTCTCCCTCTCCAGGCTCAACCCCTTCCATTCTATTTCCATCCCACAGCCCTCTACACCCAGGGTATAACCCATCTCTCATACACCCTCTGTCCCTCTCTTTCACACTCACAAACACACACACACACACACACACACACACTCCCTCTCTGTCTTGCATACACATACACATAAACACATCCTTACACAGGCACCCTCTCTCTCCCTCTCGTACACACACATGCCTTGCACGCAAGCTTTCTCTCTCTTCTTCACACACACTCATACACATACATGCACACCCCTGCACACATACACAGTCCTTCACAAAGGCCCCCTTTCTTTCACATACAAAGACACACCTTCTCTCCCTAATAACACACACACACACACACATCCAAAATCCCTCTCTCACACATATCCATCACTCACACACACACTCCCAATCTCTCACTCACATACATACCCTCTCACACAGGCTCCTTCTCTCTCTTACACATATACACACATACACATGCACCCTCATTCACACAATTGCTCATTCTCTCACATAGGCTCACAGACTCTCTTGCGCTCTCATTCTGAGCCTCTCCGTCTTCTTCAGCTGCAGGCAGAATGGGTTCCAGCCCTAGGCCTCTCTCCTCTGTCTTCAGTCTTGGATGGGATGGTCTTCCCCATAGCTTTCCCAGCCCCCTTTCCTCTGTCTTCTGCTGCAGGTGGGATAGGCTCTGCCAGCACCCCCACTGGGCCTAATCTTCAGCTACAAATGGGATGGAATCTGCTTGCAACCCCACCTTGCCTCTCTGCCTTTGGTTGCAAGCAGGATGGGATCCATCCATGACCCCTCTGGGCCTCTGTTTTTTCAGCCATGAGTGGGATGAGCTTTGCTCATGGCCCTGCCAGGTCTTGTTCCTTTTCTTTGGCCATGAGAGGATTGGGCTCTGCTCGCAGCCTCACCGGGCCTGTATCTTTGGCTGTGAGTGGGATGGGCTACACTCACACCTTGCTGGTTTCTCTTCAAATTTTGTGCAAAATATAACAATTCTGTATAGGAGGAGAATTCTGCGCAGAATTCCCCCAGTAGTAAAATGATCACATTTAACATAAGTTTGGAAGGCTATTGTTAATTTATATAATAAAATAAGAACAGAAGGTCAGACCAAATATACATATTTGGATCAAACCAAAGGTCTATCGAGCCAAGCATCCTGTCTCTGACAGTATTCAGTCCAGAACACTAGGAAGTACTCAGCAAATCCCAAATGGTAGGTGCAATTCATAGTAAGATGGTAATGCCGGCAGAAAAAGATAAAACGGTCCATCCACTTTGTCCAGCAAGCTTCCCTAGATAGCAACTGCCACTCCATGCAGGCTACCCACATGTTTCTCTTAAGGGTAGTAACTGCCACTCCATGTAGATATCCCAAGCTTTATAATAACCCATAAAAATTTCAGCTAGCAACATTTTTTACCGGGTGATGGTGATGGTGATGCAATGTGCATGTTAGTTCATGAAGGCTTTTCCAAGCTATCTTCCATATAGTTTTTTGTAAAAATTCCTGATAGTTGGCATGTTTTAAGACTCAGAGTGGTATTTCTTAAATACTACCCTCAATGGAGGGATGCTGGAGTAACTCAACCTCTAATGAAACTAAGTCTCGCTGCTAAACAATCTACATTGATTTTTGGCAGTGCCATGCCACCACTTGCTTTTCACCATATGAAGCATTGGTATCTTTAGACAAGAATAGTTTCAATTTCTCCTTTCCTTTTATCATAATCAAAATTAATTTTAAAGTACAAAACCACAGAAAAGACTTCTTCCAATTAAAAACAGAGGGATATTTTCAGTGGCTTAGATCACCCAGTATCAATAATGCAAAGGCTTAGTAACCTTCCTGCCGGAGGCCATTTTCACTCCAGATAAATTATTTTTAACCTTCCACACTGCTAGGACTGTACAATGAGTAATACAGCGCACTAAAAATGAGGAATCCTAAATATAATTTCCTTTTGCAGTCATTTACAGCTTTCATTTTAATTCCATCAGTTTTTCACTGGAATAGAACACTAGATTGCTCATGATGTCACAGTCTGAACTATGCCCACAGGATTCTAGTTTTCTTAAAATGTTTCATAAATTGGAGAACCTTCTGAGTACATTTTCAAAGGGGCTACACATGGAAAATTAGCATATATGCACGTAAATAGCCTGCATTTACATACATGCCATTTTATAAAGATCAAAAGTATGCACGTATTTTCAGTTTCACACACACACATTTACCAGCACAGTGAAGAGGTGGTATACTGAGGCATACTGAGGCAGGGCCAAGAAGTAAACACAGAAGTTGCTATTTTATAAGTGATATTTGCATATAAATTATCTAACTTATTTGTGCAAGTTTACACCTGCTAATTGACTAGCAAAATTCAAATCGGACTTGTCTACAATTTTTGGGTGGGCAATATGAGTGAATTGGTGGGGGTTCAGGATGAAGTGCCAGAGAGTCTAGGTGAACTGGAGAGGGACAGGGTGAACAGATGGAAGTATCATTGAATTGGTGATTTCAAATACGTATGCAAGAAAGTATTTATACATGTGTATGTAATAAAACAGCAGTTTTTACTCATACATTTTATATTTTTACGTATCTTAAATATACACAAGTATGTTTATCAAATAGGTGGTGAAAGTGAATGCTTTTATTCCATTGCAAATATTTCCACATATCAAAATGTATGTGTGCACTTTCAGAGCAGAACTGCCCTGTATATTATAAACTGTGCAGCTATCTGCTGTACAGTTTATAAAATACTAGGGTAAATCTCCATGTGTCTACTTACATGTGCACATGCCATAAGGTGAATAGGTTTGAAAGTTATCCTCCTTTTGTTTAATATGTTTACTTCTGAAATCATTTTTGTACTTGCCGTGTCATTGTTGCTTAGAACTCTTCCAGTCAAATATTGACTCCATTTTCTTCATTATAGTCATAACATTTGATCTTTCTCTTTTTCTTGGTTACACATGTGTGCGAGGTCTTCAGTAACAAGATCATTATGCTGATCCCTTACGGATAGATTTTAAAAGGCCCGCAGGTATAAAACCCGGGGTTTATGCGCTTGGCCAGGCCTTGCACATGCCGGGCGAATTTTCAAAGGAGCCCGGCCACGCACGTAAACCCTGATATGCGCATAAGTGCCGGGCCTCTTTGAAGGGGCGGGCTGGGGGTGTCTTCTGGGCGGGGAGGGGGTGGGCCCGGACAGCGCCATTGATCACTATCCCGAAGACTTGCGCGCCAGCAGCCGGCTGATGCACACAACTTAATTCAGCTCAGGAGCTGAAATAAGTTGTAAAACAAAGAAAACACCCCCAAAAAGGTAGGGTTTAGGGGGTGGGGAGGATAGGGGAAGAGGGAGGAAGTTTAGGTAGGGGGTAGGGAACTGGGGAGGCCCGATTGTGTCGCCGTGTGTAATTTACTAACATTCATCCCCCCCCCCTGCGTGTGTCGCCCGCACATGTGCGCGGCCAATGGAGTTTATAACATGCACGTGCCGGCACGCACATGTTATAAAATCGGTGTCCATGTGCGTGTGCCGGGAACCGTGCGCACATGGACGTGCACCTGCTCCTTTTAAAATCTACCCCTTTGAAATCTGCCTTAATCTTATTCTTCAGGCTTTTCTTTTCTTTAATTGGCATTAAATTATATGAATTATAAATGCCATAGACATCTATTTTTTTGTCATAATATTTAACAATATCTTTTCCTTTCGCTGCTTGCATCCTGTTACATTGATGTTACATTTTCTGATCATTGACAGCAACTTTAAATAAATGGAGGGTGAAATATATTTATTAACCAAATCTTGCATGCAAATTGCAGGTTTGAAGGCAACCAGAATATCAACCAATTTATACTGCTTGCTTTCAGCTAAAAATGTGATTTCCTATTCAGGTTAAGTATTATTCTTCTAATTTGTACTAAGAAATATCCAGTAGTAAAATATTTAATCTCAGCCGTCCAAGAGCATGCACACATGAGCCCTGCTGCTTCAGTCAAGTACAGAATTGAATACAATTGCAGTGTGATTGAAGAGGTTTCTGTTATCTTGGGTAGGCAATACCGATGCCTTATTGATGCTTCATGCATAGCGCTTCATGCTGTTTCAGCAGCACTGTGGGACAGCGCTATACAAGGGAGAGCTCTGTGGCAGCAGCAGGGTACGGTCTCACACAATTGTAAACTTCAGATTTACTTTTTCAGTAAACAGCTGTAATGTGTTTAACAGTACACTATAAATGCCCATTTTCATTGAAAAGTACACAGTATACATATATATATATTATGAGCATGACTGGTAGTTGCTGGTCATCATCAAATCTGATAGCTTTCCCTGCAGGTTTTCCCCAGTGAAAGCATAAAAAATATCAATCTCCACTGACAGCTGCTGTGTGGTGGAGTTTAATGGCTGTGATTGCATTTTAGTTTCTGCTTGAAAATGTCCCTCTGGCATGAGCCAGATGTGCATGCTCCTTACAGTTTAGTAAGTTTTGTCCTGAACATTTTTCCCCTTAATAACAAATATTCGAGATACTTGAATAACTTACCATAATACAAAAACAGATCCTTCAAAGGGATAGCAACTGGGAGGTGGTGGGACGCAACATATACAACCATATGGGAAAAGAGCAGACCTCTGCTAACCCTTATCATGTAGATGAGAAAATAACTTAAAAAAAAAAACCATTTTTCATTGTCATATTCAAACTACTTATACCACTGAAGGAGGGGCTAGTAGTAACTCGGGGTGAGGTTTTGGCGGTGGCCTAGGTTTTGGGGAGCAGGTTTACATGCCATGCAGTCAGAGGTTCGCACAGCACAGTACACATCAGTCAAGACTTGATGTGATTTGGAGTGAGGAAAGGTACACAAAGATGAGTTTTGTACATTGTACTCTCTACCTAGCTAGATAGCAGCTAGGGGGTTATTTTCTAAGGACTTATCATGTGGGTTAGGGCCTAACGCACACAGTAAGGCCCTATCGCATGCGAAAAGGCCCTTAATGCACGTGAAAAGGGCCTTTTCACGGTGGTAACATTAAAATTAGGGGGCGGGGAGGAGTCGGGGGCGGAGATAGGGAGGAGCCGGCAGTGGCGGTGCTGACGGCGATAATGTTTCGAACATTATCGCCAGCAGTAGCGCAGGGCATAGCATCCACCTTTACAGTGGCGCTATGCCCGCGATAGCCTGCAGCCTGCTGCACTGCGGCAGGCGAAATCTCACCGTCGTGGTGCGATCGGCTGCGGGCTATCGCCCCGCCCGCCCCCTCCTTCACCCCCCCCGCCCCCTTTAGCGCAGGCTTCATCGTTCTGCACGGAATGATGAAGCCTGGCCTGAGTCGAGAATACACTGGGAGAGCAGGTGCCACTCCTACCTGCTCCTCTCCCTCTTGCTTTGGAGCAGAGACAAAAGGCAGGTTTTTGCCTGCTTCTAACTAGCTATTTAAAACAAACACACAAAACCCCTGGCTTTTGCCTGCTTCTGACTAGTTAATTTTCCCCAAAACGTTTAAGTTCTAAAAATTTCCCAGAGCAGTACTTACCGATTCTCTTCAGCCACCAGCAAGGTGATTATCTCCTCTCTGTGCTCCTACTGGGGCAGATTTTATAAATCTGCGCACACGCGTACGTTTGTTCGCGCACCAGGCGCGAACAAGAGTACACGGGATTTCAATAGATACGCGTGTAGCCGCGCGTATCCATTAAAATCCGGGGTCGGCGCGCGCAAGGCTGCCCAAAATCGGCAGCCTGGGCTCGCCGAGCCGTGCAGCCTGCCTCTGTTCCCTTCCCCTACCTAACCCACCCCCCTGGCCCCATCTAAATCTCCCCCCTACCTCTACCACGAAAGTTACGCCTGCTCGAAGCAGGCGTAACTTTGCGTGCGCCGGGCCGGCTGCCGCGTTCCATGTTCCAGTCCGGGGGCTGGTCCAGGGGCCGCTGTCACGCCCCCGGGCCAGAACCACTCCCCTGGACATTCCCCCGAAACGCCGCGTCACTCCCGGCACGCCCCGACACGCCCCCGGCACGCCCCTCCATGCAAGCCCCGGGACTTACACGCGTCCCAGGGCTTGCGCGCGCCGCCGAGCCTATGCAAAATAGGCTCGGCGGCGCGCAACGGGGGGTTTGGGGTAGGTTTTCGGGGGGTACACGCATATCTTACGCGCGTACCCCCTTTGAAAATCTACCTCACTGTTTGTGTTGGTGATTTTCAGGTCATCTTGCAAATGTCTTAAAATGCCTATTATGTATGTATTTATTATTTATTTTGGACTTTTATATACCGACATTCATGTAGAAAATTTACATATCATATCGGTTTACAGTGAAAACACAAAAGTTGCAAATAGCATTACATAGAACAGGGTGACATGGAACTGGGAATAAGGGATCAAAACCAAAGGTAAATAATGACAACTGAAAAAGTGTGAGCCACGTGAGGATTAGAATGACTCAAACAATATCAAATCAAGAGAAAAACATATGATAATAAAGATGCAATGATAAAAAGCCTATAAAATAAACAAATAGTAAGATCAAATTATATACTAAAGCAATGAGAATAAATATACGATGATAATAATGCATTAAGGAAGTCAGAAAGTATATTCAGTCTAGACCAAGCCAGATGGCAGAGTCCATTCCGGGCGAGAATGGAGCACGGATGACCTAGAAGTACTTCCTTGTGAGTGTGAAGCAGTATCGATTATGTATCTTGTGAATGATGTATTTTATATTGTATGCTACTTTTACCATGTGTCTGATCTGCTCTGTTCTGTTGTTCCAGTAAGATGTAGAATATAAATATGTAATTTAAATTCAATTTTAACTGGCCTGTTACATATTTTTTTAGTGCGTCCATACTAATTTTTCTTCCACAAGTTTTATTGAATAGGTCCTTTAGTCAAGTTAAAATGTGGCAATATTTTAGTACAGCCTGAAGCAGCCTAAATTAGTTAAGGGCTTTTTGCCTTAGGCTTTGTTTTTAAACTCTGGAATTTGTTGCTGGAGGATGTAATGGAAGCTGTTAGTGAGGCTGGGTTAAAAATGTTTTGGACAAGTTCCTGGAAGAAAAGTCCACAAACCATTATTGAGGTGGACTTGGAGAAATCCACTGCTTCTCCCTGGGATAAGCAGCTTGGAATCTGTCAATCTTTTGGGGTCCTGCCAGGCACTTGTGACCTGGATTGGCCACTGTTGGAAACAGGGTACTGGACTTGATGGGCCCTTGGTCGATCCAGCATGGAAAAGCTTATGTTTTTATGTTCTTACATCTTAATTAAACAACATAATTATTAGTCTAACCTCTCTGTGACCTAAAGAACCAGAAAAGGGAGTGCCCGAGGAGAGCTGTCAGAATATTTAGCTTTCAACAGTTGGGGCTGGGACAAGTGGTGACAAGAGCCCATTTTCTGCTCTATTCTTTACTCAGCGCGAACAACTTAGTAAACATTACCTCGAACATACACTAGCAAGATTGATGATAGACAGTTGAAGCTGGCAAGTGACAATGCCATGCACAAGTTGTGGAGGCTTAAATTCTTCTGTAAGGTGAAGCTAAGTTTTTGAGGCAGTTTTTGGAATGATTCCAGTGCACAATGTTCCGCAGTAGCCACTGACCTGGAACCAGTGTAGTACACAAACTGCAGACACCTAGAAGTAAAGGTCAGCAAACAAGTTGAAATGACCTGATGAAAGAAAAATAGCTCTTGCAAGGAAGCCACAACTGTGTTGTTAGTCCAATAAGGGGGAAAAAAAAAAAAAGGTATCGCCTACAACATGTGAATTAACACGGCAACCAAGCTACTACAGAGAAACTGCATATAGAGAAACTACAAGGACACAACTGTCTACATATTCTGCTGTTTCTGATGTGGCTGCTGCAAATTTCTCTGTCCCTATCTTCTTCTGCTCCAAGCAAAACAGAATGCATCTGTTGGCAGAGGAAAAGATATATACATTTGCAGCTTGCGTTAGCTGAGCTGTCGTGCCATTTTATTATTTTTTTGTTTTTGCAATGCAACACTGTACTTCTCTGGATGGTTTATCTCATTCTGTTACTTGGAGCTTTTTGAAACAGAATTTCCGCTGGTTTGTTCATTTGTATATTGTGTTAAAATGCAGCAGGCATTGCAGCAGGCAGTTGACAAAGACACCAAAAGTCTGAATCAGTTAAATATTGTCTTTTGAAGCTATGCTTATCCAAGAAACCAAATCATGGCAAGAGGGTGGACAAAGCAATTTTGAGGATAATAGGAAAAGAAAAGGAAGTTTTTGATGAAGTCAATAATCAATAAAAAAAAAAATTCTCTGGTGATATTTCAGAAAAAAAAGCTGCTGCAGAGATAGCAAGACTACAAAATGAATCCTAAAGGTGGGATACATTTTCTAAGTCTCTCAAAGATGACAGTTACTGATTTAAATGCTGATGCAACTTCAAGAGATGCATTTGTTGGTGCAAAATCAAGTATCTGCTCAAAAAACTGAAGGACCAAGAGAGGAAACATCTTTGAAAATCAGGTGGCGGGAACTCAACATTTCCAGATGATCCTTAAAGATGTGGGTTATGAGTAGAAGAGAAGTCTAGTGGTTAGAGCAGTGGGCTATGAACCAGGAGGTCAGTATTCAAGTCCCTTTTCACTCCTTGTGACCATAGATAAGTCACTTTACCCTAGGGATGTGCAGAGGGACGCCATACGTTGCATTCGTGATTCGGATTCGTCGGGGAGCAGATAGGTTGCATTCAGCCGTATGGCGCCCCGATGCATTAATATGGCGATTTCTATTCGTGTCCCAGCTAAAATTAAAATTAACTACAACCCCCCACCCTCCTGAACCCCCCCAAGACTTACCAAAACTCCCTGGTGGTCCAGTGGGGGGTCCGGAAGCCATCCCCTGCACTCACACCCTCGGTGCCGGTTTCATCATGGCGCTGATAGCCTTTGTCACAGGGGCTACCGGTGCCATTGGTCAGCCCCTGTCACATGGCCATCAGCGCCATCTTGTGCTCCTACCATGTGACAGGGGCTGACCAATGGCACCAGTAGCCCCTGTGACATAGTATGGGCAAAGGCTATCGGCGAATTTGAGTACTGGCATCGGACGGTCGGAGTGCAAGAGGTTGCTCTGGGACCCCCGTTGGACCCCCAGGGACTTTTGGCCAGCTTGGGGGGGCCTCCTGACCCCCACAAGACTTGCCAAAAGTCCAGCGGGGGTCCGGGAGCGACCTCCTGCATGCCAGCCGTCCGATGCCAGTACTCAAAATGGTACCGATCACCTTTGCCCTCACTATGTCACAGGTACCGATGGTCGGTCCCTGTGACATAGTGAGGGCAAAAGCGATCTGCTGCCAGTATTCAAAATGGCGCCGATCGCCTTTGCCCTCACTATGTCACAGGGGCCGACTGTCGGTACCTGTGACATAGTGAGGGCAAAGGCGATCGGCGCCATTTTGAGTACTGGCATCGGACGGCTGGCATGCCAAAAGTCCAGCGGGGGTCCGGGAGCGAGCTCCTGCACTCCAGCCGTCCGATGCCAGTACTCAAAATGGCGCCGATAACCTTTGCCCATACTATGTCACAGGGGCTACCGGTGCCATTGGTCAGCCCCTGTCACATGGTAGAAGCACAAGATGGTGCCGATGGCCATGTGACAGGGGCTGACCAATGGCACCAGTAGCCCCTGTGACAAAGGCTATCGGCGCCATGATGAAACCGGCACCGAGGGTGTGAGTGCATTGGATGGCTTCCGGACCCCTCGCTGGACCACCAAGGAGTTTTGGTAAGTCGTGGGGAGGTTCAGGAGGGTGGGGGGGTTGTTTAAATTTTTATTTAGGTGGCCGTATAATTCGGGGAAGATTCGTGTATTCGTGGGGAATCACAATACGTTTCGCTTCCCCACGAATACTACGAATAGTGTAATATACGTTGCGGATCGCCAATACGGCGAAAACGAATGCACACCCCTACTTTACCGTCCAGTGCCTCAGACAGAAACTTATAGGGTCATTTTCCAAGGTATGATAGCCCATTATTGCCTGCTTTAGAGCATTATCGTGTGCGGCAATGCCCTAACACACAATAATGGGCTTATTGTGGCATTAAAAATAAGGGGAGGGGTTTAGGAAAATGGGGTGGTGGCATTATTGCCGGCAGTAGTGTGGGAAATAGCACCACCTTTTAGCAGGGCGATAGTGTGCGGCATGGCTGCACTGCCCTGATGTGGTTGGCTGCACACTAGCGCCCCTGCAGCTCATCATTCCACAAGACTTACATTTGTAACTCCAAATTTTGCAAAGGCTGATCATGGCGCATGTTGCCATGTTACCTGCATGACAGGCACAAGTCTGGAGATTTTGCGCCAGAGGGTTCCTGAACATCGGGGGGAGAGGGAGAGGGAGACAATATGACACTCTATATATCACCCATTGTAAGAGGGGCACTTTCAACTCAGGGTGGGATTTGAGGGTAGAGCGGTGTTACATTGGTCTGCCTAGGGCATAAGGGTCTGTAAACCCTTGTAACACTCTAAATATGCTCGGATAAGTTCTAGTTAGCTTGATAAGTTATATCTAGCTAACTTTAGACCTCCTATCGAGTAGCTCTAACTTATTTCTTTAACTTAACCGGATAAGTCTGAATATTGGCACTTATCGGGCTAAGTTAACCAGATAAATAGCTCCTCCCTGATCTGCCCACATCCCATTCAGAAATTGTCTGGCTAACTAATTAGCCGGATAAGTACTTATCTGGCTTAATGGCGACCACAATTCGCAGCCATATATTCAGTGGCCGCCACTTAGCTGGGTAAGTTGCTACTTATCCAGCTACATAGTGCTGAATATTGGCTTTCTATGTGTTTATATGTTTACTAAATGCAATTCAAAGGTAACTCTTGCATTTTATTTTTGCAGTGTAACTTCAAATATTCATTCAAAGATGTGGTTGTATTTAATAGTGTCACTATATTAGATCTCATAACAATTCTACCACCTGTAGAGGACAGTCAGATGTTAATAGTCCAATAGAAAGTTGTGAAGGAAGCTGAATAAAAATCCCTTCAGGCTAATCTGTGCTGAGTTTCATGCCATCGCAAGCTATGATGAAAACCTCTAGAGGCACAATAACAGCAGGCCAGACATATGGAAAAGGGTTTCGCTGACAGCAGCACCATATTTCCTTAGCAGGCACAACAAATGGAGAAAAGTTTTGCTGATATCAGTATCAGCCAGCAAGAAGTAGAAAGAACATTATTAGATTGCAGCCATCCTATGCTACAAAATCAAGTGTTGTAATGACTCTGGCCCACAGCTTAAATGTTACAACCACATATTCTCCAACCCTTAATTCAGAGATTGCACATAATAAACATTTATCAACATTCTGATTGAACTCCTTCAAAGATACTAGACGTTTGATAGATACTAAGCACAATTACTTCTGTTACTACTCTTATTTAGAACAGACTGAGATCTTTGTAATAGTTTTCATTTATTTACCATTTCTTATAGGAAGGGTCCTTTGTTTTCAGGTTTTTTTTTTTAGTTTTCCTGGAAATTTATCAGTGTATATTATAACAAGAATAAAACTATTTACTTGGAAAAATGACAAGTCATTTTCTTCTACTGATTTGTCCCATTTTTATTCTTGTTGTAATGAACATTGGGAAATTTGTGGGAAAAATAAAAGAAAAATTGAAAACTAAGGTCACTTGATTTAAGAAAGCACCCAAGCAGCATAGAAACAAGCACAAAACAGTGCAATATTATAAAATAACATGATAAACATAATTAAAACCACACAAAGCATGCACAACAAATGTCACACAAACAGGCAAGCACAACCAACATAAATTCCACTGCCCATCACAAACTTATATAAAGAACAATTCCCACTATATTTATTTATTTATTTAAAGTTTCTTCTATACCGATGTCCGTTCACACATCGCATCGGTTCACAATGAACAATAACTTTTAGGCAGAGCCCTTACATAAAACAGTAGATATACAGGTAACTATAGGGAGGAGCCCTTACATACATCATGTGGAGAACAAAAATCAGGGGAGGGGTCAGTGTAGGGGAAGGGACTGGGAAAGAGAAAGCCAAAACAATGAGTTAAGGAGTGTGACATATATACAATTATATACAATATCTAACAGCAAATATACATAAACTAAAATACATAGCTTAACAATGTACAGAATGAGGGGCATAACTTATTCCGTGTTCGGTATTCAAACCGCTTTCGTGGCCATAGGTCGCAAAGTTACAATATACTGGGTATTTATGTGATGGGGGGTGTCATGTTGTAGGCTTGCTGAAAGAGCTACCAAATGCCAAAAATTTCCACACAGATCATTTTAAAAAACAACTTCATATTTCCTCTCTACCATTACTAGTGAATAGTTATCTGGACAAAACCAGTTACAGGTTGAAGGAAAATATCAGTCCAGGGGATTTTTTTCAAAACTGACCCATGTATCTGGCTCCCTTGAGCTCTTTCCCTGTAGCATATACATCAACAGCTCCCAACAGCATGCTAAGTTGAACCTGGAACCTGGCAGAATGGAATGTAAATATCTCCAAAATAAATTTCATATTTTTCCTAAACATCTAAGAAGTAGAGCACACTCTAGACCAGCAGTGAACAAGCAGAGCTGTAGCTCCCATTCCATCCATGCAAATCAGTTGGCCCCCACAAATCTGCTTATAACTCTTATAGAAGTATATCCTGGATTCCTGGTCTGGCCAACCAAGCAGCTCTTGAGCTTGTTGCAAGTAACGAGATAACCACACTGCCAGCCAGTGTCAGCCATATACACCTGCTCAGTCACAAAAAAAGCATTTAGATTACAGAAACTTTATTGGCACATATACATTGACACATTCAAAGACACATAACTTTCTTTCTCAGACACTTTCTAACAGACAAACAGAAAAGCCACACACTGAGAGTGAGATGTATATGTATGTGTGTCTGTGTCAGAGAAAAAGATACCCACTCTTTCTTTCTGACACAAAGTGTACGCATGGGTGTGTGGGTGTCTCTCTGACACACACATTCTTTCTTTCAAACTACTGTTGTGCTGCTGCTTTGTGCGCACACAATGGGGTGGAATTTAAAAGGTGCGCGCGGGTGTACATGTGTGTGCGCTACCCGGGGCGCACACATGTACACCTGATTTTATAACATGCGTGCGCAGATGCACACGTGTTATAAAATTGGGGGTCAGTGCGCGCAAGGGGGTGCACAATTGTGCACCTTGCATGCGCCAAGCTGCGCTGATTTCCCCCGTTCCTTTCCTCCTAGCCTGATCTTCCCACACCTTCCCCTAACCTTTCCCCCCCAGCCCTACTCTAACCCCCCCCTGCTGGCACACGATGCTCCAACACAGCGGCAATGGCCGCTGTGTCGGAGGCCTCTGGCTCCACCCCCGCCCTGCCCCAGACTACCCCTTTAGTAAAGCCCCAGGACTTACACGCATCCTGGGGCTTTATGCACGTCACTGGGCCTTTTTAAAATAGGCCCGGCACGCTTAACCCCCCCTTACGCGCATAAATCCTCTGGATTTACACGCATAGGGCTTTTAAAATCCAGCCCAATGAGTGTCCCCACAGTGAGTGCCACATCATAGTGTAAAGTTCTTGCTTGCTGCTTCCCCATTCTGCAGCAGTTCCCCCCTTTTCCATTTCCACTCTCTCCGAGACTTGCTGGTTCCATAGCCAACTGTTCCTCTCAGAGCTCAGTCCAGTCACCTCAGACAGAAGCCTCCCCAACACCACACAGGCCCTTCCTCCTGGTTCCCCCTCCCTTCCTGTGCCTGTAGCTTGTTTCTACTTCACCACTCTAGTGCATTCCCATTGACTGCATGCTACGTAGTCTGCTGCTTTTATAGTTCCCCAGGATCTGTTCAGCCTACCTACACCATGGGAGAGGATACCAGAAGTGATCCACACTATTCCCATGGCTTCTAAATGAAAAAAAAAAAAAAAAGCCCTGACTGAAACTGGGGAGAGCCACTAACCCAAAGCTCCAGATGGGAATCCTGATTTCTTCTGTGGGGCCAGTGCAGCCAGGGTTGGTGGTGCAAGGCTAGTAGGAACCATAGGTGAACCTTACAGCCTTGCACACACCCCAGGTCTTACCCTTCCCACATACAATTAAAAATTATGCATTTATAATAACATATTTTATACGATAAAATGGCTCTTTAGAAATGCTTATAATCTAATGTAAAAGCCAATAAACTGATAATGTCAATTTTGGATCTTTAGACAGTGTTAGTAAATTGAGAAAAAAGAATTGAATGACATAAAGTGTAAATAACTACATTCTGAGTAAGACATGTAGGATAATGAAATGAAAATTATAGGTTACTATCTTCCCTCAGAGCACCTTAATTAACTTATACTTGATGATGTTGTATTGACATAGAATAGGTATGCAAAATTGGGGCAGGATAATCAATTTAAAATTGCCTATATTCCTGTTATGTATTGTTTCTATTATTTGCTTTGTTTTTTATTGTATTTTTTTACGATTATTTTATACCTATCCATGTCTTTTTTATGAGAGGTTTTAATATTTGATCTGATTTATTTTTATTGTTTCAACATGATTATTTTATACTTTTCTATGTCTTTCATATGAGAGGTTTATATTATTTTAATTAGTTACCCTTGTAAACTGTGATGGAATTATTCTAAATGACGGTATATAAAACCTTACAAATAAATAAATAAAGTATTTACTACTGAAAGAAACTAGATATTGCATAAAGGTATCGCCAAAAATCTCTCCAAAGAAAACTCTTCACCATCTACTGTAGAATTTATTTATGTAAAATTGTGAAATGGGACCGCATCAGCAAGCCTTAGACAACGTGCTCGGTACAACCAAGCCGTCGAGTCTTCTCGATCACTTGCGGCCCGTCAGATTATTTTGTAAGATTCACCATCCAGTGTTATCTAATGATCTTATTTATATAGCCCTCTCCTTCTTGTTTTGGAACTGAGGGAAATGGCAGGACAGTCATCCAAGGATGCCATTAGCAGTGCTGCTCTTTGTGTTTTTGCGTATTATTTACATGTACCACTGTGATACCAACCAGAAAACTCTGCAAAAAAAAAGACAAATGCAGTCTTATGGTATTAGGCATATTATAAAGCACGCTGAGTGTATGCTTAGCCCTCAGAAAGCCATGAGTAAACTGAATTACAATACAGTAGACCTCCAATATGAAAACAGCACTAACTTCCAGCACTCAAGCAATGACAACCCTACCTATGAAAGGCAACACTGCAAATATTATACCAGGTCCTAAAACACCAATTGACCTTCTATAAGGAAAACAGGTCAAACCAAGCTGTTATAGATCCCTACACAAAAACTGCACATTAGCAGAATACCTCACCTCAGTCACACTTGCAGAACACAGACAGACCCTCACCAAATTTAGAATAAAGAGATAAATTATAAATAGAAACATGGAGTCAAAAACTGAACAGGAAACCACAATGCAAGAATGGAAAAACAGAAACATCACCATTCCTTACTCAGTAGTGCAAACACATACAATATATCTGTATGCGTGTGTGTGTGTGCACGTGTGTGTGACACATTTCTGCACACTGGAATGATATTGTGAGTAATGGTACAATATCAATAAATTAAATTCTTTTGTAATATCAAAATCCCCACTAGGCACTTCAAATCCTATCATGCCACTGAGAGAAAAAGGCAAAGCAGGAAATTGCAGAAGGAAAGGAATTGCTGCAGAGCCAGCTCAGCCCATTAGTAGCAGTGAAAAGCAAAATACTGGACACCTAAACTAAAAAGAGACGTTTTAGCTGCAGAATGGTAGGAGTGGAAACCAGCTCAAGTGTTATGCTCAGGCTTGTGAACCCTTGGCCGACGGGAGGATGTTATACCTTTCGGATGATCCGTAGGTTCTCTCGTCGGGTGGCGAGGCAGAGCAGAAGATGGGACCAGCTGACCCTCGGCACTGGAGACTGAGGCGACTGCGGAGGCGGATGAAGAGACGAGAAGAGGAGCTGTGTCTTCACCACTAGAAGTCTGTGATCCCCCCAGGAGGAGCCCGTAGGGACCCAGACCGCTGGGACTTAGGTGGACCTTTGAGAGGTCAATGTATCGGTGCAAGGGCTGACTGGAGCTTCGCCCAGGAAGCCCGCGGTCCCCCCGGGAGGAGCCTGTAGGGACTCAGACCGCTGGGACTTAGGCGGGCCTTGGAGATGGTAGTCTAGAAGGAGTCCTAGGTCAAGTGCCAGAAGGTCGTCACTCACCAGTCCGAGGTCACACACCGAGGGATCACCACTTGCCAGTCCAAAGTCACCCACCAGAGAATCACCGCTTGCCAATCCGAAGTCGCACACCAGAGAATCACCATAAGCCAATCCGAAGTCAGGAACTGGGAACACCAAGACAAAACAGGAACAAGATCCAAAGCTCAAGGAACTCACCAAAACAAGCAGACTAAACAGCGCTGGAGGATGTTGCCAAGTCAGTGAATGAGCAGAGGAAGCTTCCCTTTATACTTCCCCTGCTCAGGCTGATCAAGAACAGATGAAGCTGGTTAAAGGGATCAGGTCCCTTTAAATCAGTAAAGGAGGCGCTGCCTCATGCCTAAGGATGGCGGCAGCCATCTTTGATTTCCCGCACAGAGGAGAGACGCCACTGGACGCCGCGAGGGGGGTGCAGGATGGCTCCCCCTGCAGCGAGCAGCACTGAGGGCCTCGCTGATGCGATGGCCCGAGTCAGAGCCCTCCCACGGGGCTCCCGTGGTAGAGGAACACCGCGGGCAAGGTAGGGGGCTGCGGTCGTGGTCTGCCACGGCCGCGGAACACAACATCAAGGCAGAAGAAATTGAAATTTGAAGAGCATGTGCTACCGCTACCTGTTCCTCTCCTTCTTGTTTTGGAACTGAGGGAAATGGCAGGACAGTCATTCAAGGATGCCATTAGCTGGGCAGGAGCATGGACAGGCAGAAGAAGTGCAACAGCCAAAACCAGCAGCATGCTCTTTGACTCTTTGGTTACTATTTCTGAGGCAATAGAGACAATATTTTCAGCAACTAATTCTGAGGAAGAATCTTGACTGGGATTCCATGAATCAGAAACTGAAGAGCTAGTAGCTAAAGAAAATTTGAGAGGTTTAGTAATTAGCATCTTAGCCTCCAGTGAGGTAATAGGAGAGACAGATGATATTGATGGTATTGAGTCCAACAGCCATGAAAATGAGGCAGAGCAAGTAGAAAGTATGTGTTGCATTCACGGTTCATGGGAGATCCCCCATGAGCCATGCTACTCAAACAGACATCACCATTACAGCCCAACATGGCAGGATGATACTGGATCCCTCTAGTGCGTGCACTAGAGATTTTTTAAAGGACCCATGGCAGAAAAACCCCTGAGGCATCCTTAGATGACATAATTGGCTGCTCTTCAAATTTCATTTTAAGGCTGCTTCAGACACCCTCCTAAAGCCTCAGCAACAGGTCCAGCTATCCAGTAGTGCATGCTGCCAGTCTGATCCTGCCTCATCTGCCCTGTCTGATCTAGTTCCTGCTCCATCTTCCACCTTCCTAGCTCCTCAGATTGATACCTGGTACTGACCCCTGCTTTGACCCTTGTCTTGCCTGTTATCTGCCTGCCTCTGACCATTGCTTGGATTTTCATCTGGCCTGTTAGTAGCTTGCCTCTGACCACTGCCTGCACTCTCATCTCAATTGTTAGTTGCCTGCCTTTGAAACTCACCTGGCCCTGGAGTCCACTACTTTGCCTATTCTCAGAGACCCTCACCTAAGTCTTGATGACCCTGGCACCTATATGCTCAACCCGTGGGGAACAAGGGCTGGTATAGGTGAAGCCTCACTTCAGTCTCTGCCACACCTGGGTCTGCCTTCTAGCAGTGGGAACCTGTATGGTTCCTCCCTGCAGTAGAGCCAATCTCACCCCAATTCAAGGGTCCACAGGAACAACAGTGTGAGTAATGCCCCTGGGCTTGTTCCTCAGGGTCCACCCACAAACTCTACTCCAGTGCGAGCATCAGCCCCAAAGAATGCAGAGAAGATATTGTGCAAGACTTCCTTGGTCCGGAGGCACTTTAAAGTGAAGGAGGACCGGAGCTTTTCTCAGTATATTCACTACAGTATGGACAACAGTAGAGGGAAGATTCTGGGGCATCCAACAAATGTTGATATGCAGCATTACCTGCAGAAGCAGCATCCACTAGCAATGGCATCAGGGGAGGGTGGCAGTATTAACGTGGGGACTCCTTCTATCAATCAAAGTAAAATCCAGAAAATAGAGGTTTAAAAGGGGAATACTTTTTCCCAAGCTGATCCCATGGCCCCTTCCAGCAGTCAGGTGGCAGGCCAGCAGCACCTTGCCATGCATCCGTAGTAACAACCCCTCATAGATAAAACCAGGTGGTATTCTATATCACTTCCTTAGGGCTAAAGGCAGGCAGCATCCAAACTTTTAACAAAGTGCACTTGGTAAATGATCGGCCTAGATGACCAAGCCCTGCAGGGAGTAGAGAACATGGGCTTTAAGCACCTGCTCAGCCACTCATTTGTTTCATATGACACATAAAATAGTGGTGTTGGTCCTGCACCACAATAAAACTTTATTAAAAGCTTTTTCCAACTGCCAGCCAGTGAAACCAGTTCTGTTCACTTCCTCTTTAAAAACAAACCAACCTGTTGCTGCTGACTGTGCTGCAAACCCCCTGGTGGCACAACTTTAGTGTAGGCCCACCATCTTCCTGCCTTCTTCATTCCCCTTTTCTCTCTCTTGATAAGTCAAGGGATGGATGGTGACCAAAAAAGCTGGGAAGATGGTAAGCCTGCACTAGAGCTGCGCCACCATGGAATGAGGCATCAGCTGCATGGTGGATCATCGGTCTCTCCAAGTCTCCATCAGGGGCATCATGTCCTGAGTCTCCAGCCATGGGCTGAGCAGAACAGGCCCTGTGGGGCTGTCATTTGTCTCCGACCACAGGTCGAGCAGAAGAGGCTCTATGGGGTCGCCAGCATTTTCCTACAGCTGGCAGCAGGAAGATGAGGCCTTGCCGAGGAAGAGGGAGAAGTCCAGAGTATGCTTGTATTAGTGAGAGTGAGAGAGAGACTGCCTATGCATTTGTGCGTGAGAGACTACCTGTATGGGTGTGAATGAGAAAGAGAATCTGTCTGTGTATGTGTGAGAGAGAGAGAGAGAAAGAGGGTAATGTCTGTGTGCTCCCCTCCAATCTATGACAATCTCATGGTCATTTAAAGTTCCCAGGTAAGAAGAGCAGGGCATTTTTTATATCCTTATTTGTTTTAATTATAGGATGTTATATAATGGGTCTGCTGTTTTGAAATATTTATTGATGTTTGTAAATTAAAAAAAAAATATATGCATTTTAAATTATTGGATATTGTTCCATTCATCAGTTGATTTGACATATGTATTCTTTTTATTGGTATGTTTTATATGTCTTGATTGTATTTAATAAGGAATAGTGATGTTTCTTTTTTCCATTCTTGCACTGCATACAGAGTCTGACTTGTCACTGTTTCCAGTTCAGTTTTTGTCTGTACTTTTTTATTTATGCTTTATGGTCTCTTTATTCTGTATTTGGTGTGGGTTTGTCTGTGTTCTACATGTGTGACTGATGTGGGGTGTTCTGCTAGCATATTATTTTATGTAGGAATCTATAGTAGCCTGACTTGTTCTGTTTCCTTAATAGGAGGTGTATTGGTTTTTTAGGTCTTGATGTAATATTTGCATTGCCTTTTCATGGGTAGAGTAGGTACTCTTTGAATCTGGCAGTTAGTTTATTATGGTATGGCAGATTTCTTATAGGTTCTAAGTATAAATTTTGTAAGATTTTGAATTATTATACAATATTATTGAAGAGTTCTAATGGGTTGCTGTTATAGTGAGATGACACCAGAATTTGAATTTATTTAACTTTGTCCAGTGCGGATAACAGAAAATACAATCATATATAATATCATGGCGATAAGTCAGAGGTCCCGAAGAGTAAAAAAAGTTAAAAAAAAAAAAAAATTGAATTTGGCCCGTGGCCTTTGGGCCGAAAACCGGACGCTCAATTTTGCCGGCGTCCAGTTTCCGAGCCCGTGGCTGTCAGCGGGCTCAAGAACCGACGCCGGCAAAATTGAGCATTGGCTGTCAAACCAGCTGACAGTCGCCGCTCCTGTCCAAAAAGAGGCGCTAGGGACGCGCTAGTGTCCCTAGCGCCTCCTTTTGCCCGATTCTACCGCACCACCTCATTTGCATACTGTATCGCGCACGCCGGGAGAGCGGGCGTTCGTCCACTCTCCCGCGTTTTTACTGAATCGGCCTGAAAACAAATAAAAACAGAAAAAATTAAAATAAAATAAAACCACCTCACCCAAACGCTTCTCTAAAATCATGTACTATAAATTATATCTATTTTACATTCCCATCCAGCTATCAGGGAGTCATCTTATATAACCTATGGCAGGGAAGCCATTAAAGGTCTACTTTTTGGGGAAAAAGGAATGCGTTGCTGCTTTTCTGCAGATCTCAGGGTGGCACGGCTGCAGTGTAGGCCCCCCACCTGTCTACCTTCTTCAGTCATCATCATCTGTCCCTCACTCTCTCAGCCTGTTCTCTCTTGTTCAGCAGAAACCACCGATGTGAATGAACTTTGGTCACTTGATCAGCAGTGTCTCAGCCAATTCTGTCTCACTCAGCAATAATTAGCCGCAGTCTCTGTAAGTTTCTCTCTCAAACAATTTTAAATGTCTTTTTAGAGTGAGGTCAGCAGCTTGTTCTGTCACTGGGATTAAGCAAGTCAAGAGTCAGTTCAAGCTGCTGGTAACTGTGGAACACTGCATTGTTATGCTGCCAACCTTTCTTCCACTGAAAATAGAAAATGTTTTCAACCCAGTAGTTTCTTGTTGAATGAAAGTGCTTACTGAAACATTTATGCATTATTTGATTAAGTATTTAAAATTTGCACTATACCTTATTATAATGTTTGTACTTTCTGTGTTTATTTTTATGTTTTTTTTTTATTTTATAATTTTTTTATATTTAAGTGGTAGAGAAATGTGATAAATATATTTTATACATATATATTTTTTTCTTTTCTTTTTGTATAATTGGATACTCATGGGCCGGTATGGATAAAAATCCCCCAAGCTAATATCTTCCCTCAGTCCGCCCCTGAGGGAAAACCACAAAAAACAACAGCTCTTTATTATTACACTGCCAACTCAAAATGCCACACTGAACTCCTGCTCTCTGCCTTTGAGCTTACCATTCCAGCAGCCTCACAGGGATGCTAAACAAATGGGGTGCTCTTATTCTAATTCAGCTTCCTCATGTCCTAGACTAGAGCCATCTAGAGGAGATCCCAAGAGTGTCTTGACACCTAATTTTCCTAATGGGAGGACTGGCCCTGCAAATATAGGGGCTTATTGGGTTACATCATGATGCCAAGGGGCTACGTTCTTTTGATGACGCATGTATAAATTATCATAGCAATAAATTTGCTGATACTGAATCTTATTTTATTTAAATTCAAATTAGTTCAGACCTAATGTTTGGCCTTTAATCTTACAAGGTAAGGGATAAAAACCTGCTTTTTTGTTTGCCTTGTTTAACAAGGCACAGACTTACTTAATAGACAATAGTCTAAACCTTTATTTTAACTTTAATAAAGTGTGCTAGAAAGCACTTAAATTTATATATTTCTGTGAAGCTTATCTCTGCCATCTCTCCCTCCTTACCTCCCTGAGATAAAATATATGTTTTTTGACACCTTAAATAATGTTAATGAGTTTCCCAAGTGTTTGTTCCAATCACCCTTAAGTACTTGTATACTCCATTAAGTCTCTTTTTGAGATGCTGTTTTTTTTTCACAATAGCATCAACAGATGTCAAAAGGGTAAGGACAGATGGAGCTTTACAGTTAAGTGGTGGGTTGGCACAGAATAAAACTCTTTGTGTAGATGTCTCACTAGCAGAATTAATCAGGATTCACATGCACATTGAGTTCATTGCTGCTTGGCACATATACTTTGTTTAGGACAAGGGAATGATCACGTTTCTGAATAGGTATTATGACATGCTAACAGAATATGAGTGTAGACAAAGAAACCAAGAAATTATTCCTGAAGTTCCAAAACATGTCCTGGGAGAACCCCAGCCTATAAGGTTTTCAGGATATCCACAATGAATATGCATGAGTTAAATTTGTATGCACTGCATCCATATATTCACATATTATTTTAAATGTTTCATCTCTAATCAACTACTTTGTTAGTTTTCTTTTAGCTAACTTCATAAATACAGTACAATGTGTTTTGCCTGGAAGATTCCTTCCATCTAACATCATAATTGTCTTCATTGCCTGGAGAATAGCATGCTTTGTGATTAGTTGTTGCTCCCGTCGGTCGCAGACGACTGCACCCTCTATTGCTCACCTTTTTCCTGCCTGACTCAGTTCCTTTTGGGAAGATGGCTGCCTCTGCTTCTCCATGCCGACCCCTCCGGCATGGAGAAGCGTTTGCCATGTTTCTCCCGTAGTCACCTAGGGCACGTGCGCACGCAGCCCCGTCCTCTAAGTGCATCATGGCGGGAACCTCGGGGGCATCCTCACCGCATGACGTCACAAGCTCTGGTATTTAAACTCCATTCACGATTCCTAATACGAGTTAGCAAGGAATCCTCCATGCTGATCTCTCTACATTACCAGACACTTCCACTCTGTATACTCTCGCTCCAGGACGACTTAGGTACCCGCTCCATGGGGGCCTTGCCTCGCTCTTCTACACCCTCCGGGATTATCTGCTACCAACAAGGACACCTAAGGTACCCGTACCTCGGGGGCCTTGCCTCGCTCTTATCTACCCTCTGGGGTTGCCTACCACCTACAAGGACGCCTAAGGTACCCACTCCTCAGGGGCCTTATTTCGTCCAGGACCTCCGCTCCTCGGGGGTTCTCTTCTACTACAACTGCCAGCATCAGAGTGAGTACTACCGCTCCAGTTCTGTCTCTGTATTGTCTCATCTTTCTCTTCATAGATCCTCAGACTTCCCCGCACCACGGACTACTACCGGATCTACTCTCACTGGCCTTTCCATCTAGGCCTGGGTTCTCGGCCTACCCTGCCTCGCGGACCACTACCGGACACATCTCCCTCTCAGGACCTGGTGAGACTGTGGAGCTGCTTTTTCCACTCTGCAGCCTTCAGATGGAACATTGCCATCAGACATCTCCTCTGCTGACTGGAATCATTACCTGTTCCTCAGGTTACCATCTACGTTGCAGTATAATAAAAACTAACTTCTCTGTGTCCATCTCTGCTCAGGAGCTAGCCTATCGCTGCAAGTCCCTGCAGGGCCCCACCCTGTGGGAGGTGCCATCTCTTGCAGTGACCAAGGGCCCATGCCTCAATGTCCAAAGTACAACATTAGTAGTGTAAAATAAAGGACGATCTTATATCCACCAGCCTTATTAAAGATCTAAGAATTAGTATTTTGGTCCCTCTGCAATTGATTATTATTATGTCATAATAATATGAAATCTTTCCAAAAACTGTAAAGAAATAACTTTATCCTATACTGACTGACTACTACTACATACTGTTATGATTCCTGCCCATGGAGCTACTCTCTATGAGCAGGCCTCTCCACCCACCTGTTTCCTTAATGTGGCAGGACGCCGCTGACTCCGTCCTCCGCAGCTGGGCCGACGCCCACGCCAGGACCCATGCGGCAGAGCCGCCGCCAGCGCCATCTTGTTGTGGCCCTGATCCACCGCCGAGACCCGCGGCCTGGAGGCCATGCCATTCCGCTGCTTCTGCAGCATGAAGCCGCCCCCCCCGGCCTGTCTTCGCGGCATGGGCCGCTGATGCAATCGCTGGGGTCCTCATCAGATGGCAGGAGGCTGTCCTGAAGCTTGCCTGCTCCTCCCTGCTTGGTTTCTTCCTGTGCGGCTGGTTGCCGCTGTCTGCAGTGCTGCTGCTTCCTCAGGGCCTTCCCTTAGGCGCTGGCATGCAACTCTTCACAGAATTTAAAGGGCCAGCGACAGGAAGTGCTGCTGGCTCCACCTGATGACGTCTTCCTGCTTTAGCCCTATAAAAGGGGTTCCTCTTCAGTCGCTCCTGGCCATTTATTGAATGAATGTTTAAACAACATATAGACCTGGTAAAGAAATAATAAATTGAGCTTGAGCCCAACATTTAGTGCTACATAGCCAGAAAGAAAGGGATTTATCCGGCTAAGTGGCAGCAACTGAACATCTAGCTATGTTCAGCAGCTGCTACTTAGCTGGATAGGTATTTATTCACCTAATAGATACCCTGATATCTTGAGGTCAGACAAGGGGCAAATCGAGGCAGGGCAACTTATCCGGTTATCTTAAAAGGATAAGTGCCTATAATGAGCCTTATCCAGTTAAGTTATCCAAATAAGTTAGACCTGCAAGTTATCTAGATATAACTAATCTGGCTAATCTATCCATTTATATTCAGCAGCATAGCTGTACTGCTGAATATTCCTTCTAAGTTAGCTGGATAAATAATATCCGGATAACTGAGGTAACCAGATATCTTTGAATATTGGGCCCAGAGGTTTTATAGATAAGGCAACCTTCTATGAAATTCTCCATTCTAGCAAAATGGTCATTTCCTCTAAGCATGAACAACTGTCAATTGAAAATGCTGGCACAAATATGTGCTGTAGTAAAGGTTTCCCTTTTTTTTATCTCTGAATTATTTAAAATCTTCACCCATTTTAGGGGAAGGGAGATTTAGCAACAGTAGTAGTAAACATGCTGTTTCCCACATTTAAAGGTCAATTTCAAGAGCCTTATGTGTGCCAAAGCCAGGAGATATTTATTTATTTTTATATACCAACATTCAATCTGACATATCACATCGGTTTACATTCAGGTACTGTAGGTATTTCCCTATCCCCAGAGGGCTTACATTTTCCAAGGTGTTATCGCGGGAGATAATACCGCAAATCGCGCTAACAGCCGTTAATGTGATTTGCGAATGCAAATTCGTAAGTATATATTCAGGGGGCGGAGTATATGTAAAACAGTTATCGTGTGCCGTAGTGGTAGCACAGCTCCTATCGCAGCTAATAGCTACAACACTTTAAAATGCATTATGGGCCAGGGGGGGGGGGAGAGAGAGAGAGAGAGAGAGAGAGACTGACTTACTATAGTGCCTATGTCCTAAACAGGTATTTGTATCCCTATGGGAGGGCCACCTAGTAACTCAGGGTGGGGATTAGGTATGAGCGTAGGGGGTTGGGGGCCACGTTCACATTCAACATGCGATGTACGGAAAGAACAGTGGTCTCTAGTGAAGATTTGCTGGCCGTCAGTGAGGGAACTCACTCCAAGAAGAGATTTGGCCAATGTTCTCTCACCCTAGCTGGATGGACACTCTACCTGGGCAACAACAAGCTAGGGTGAGAGAACATTGGCCAAATCTCTTCTTGGAGTGAGTTTCCTCACTCCGAGGCCAGCAAATCTTCACTAGAGACAACTGTTCTTTCCGTACGTCGCATGTTGAATGTGAACGTGGCCCCCAACCCCCTACGCTCATACCTAATCCCCACCCCGAGTTACTAGGTGGCCCTCCCATAGGGATACAAATACCTGTTTAGGGCATAGGCACTAAAGCAAGTCTCTCTCAGTCTCTCTCTCTCTCTCTCTCTCTCTCTCTCTCTCTCCCTCCCTCCCTCCCTCCCTCTCCCTCCCTCCATTTCCACACATAGTGAAAACATCACATCATGCAATGTTTCCCTACTGCATGAAAAATGCCTTATTTGCATGGGACACACCCCCTCATGCGTTACCACTGCAATATTGGAAAATGAGGCCCTGAGGCAAAGGAGGGTAAAGTGACTTGTTCAAGGTCACAAGGAGCAACAGTGGGTTGTAGCCCACTGCTCTAACCACAAGGCTATGCCTCCTCCCTATGTGCATGTCTTGGGGCTGCATGAGCAGCATGGACTTTAAAAAGCACAAGTATGCATGTATCTCCTCTACGGAGGGATGAGTTAGCTATCTGTTATGAATCTACTCCTGTGGAAGGCGGAGTTAGCAATCTGTTAGTTTTAAAAAGGGATTGGACATGGGTGCGATCTGGGCGGGACATGGGCATTCCGAGAAGTTTCCTTGAAATGTGTGCATAACTATTTATGCAGAGAAGCTCGTGTTGGAGTCCCCTACCATGTAACTTTACTTTTGCTATGGACAGCATGTAAGTATTAAAATTAAAAAATACTAGGCGAGTCAGTGTGGTTTTAAGAGTCAGGATTAAAAGGGTAAAAGGGAGGCTAAATAACATGGGGGATTAGGAAATCTGATCTGTTAACTGGGCGAATTGGAAGTGAACTGGGAAAAGGGCTATTGAGTTGGCATGCATATGTAATAAAACACCCCACCACTTAAACAGTAGAACCGGCATTTGTGTGCACATGCATGCGTCCCTATAAAATTGCACACACATGTACGTGCGTACAGCCGATTTTATATCAATCGTGCAAATACACGTATGCTGCATCTCTGGGCATGAGCCGGAATATGTGTGTACATGTTTGCTCCTGCAGTTGTTTGAAAGTTACTTTCCTCGACTACTGTAATGTGCTATATTCAGGCTTACCGAAAAAGCAGGTCAGAAACAAAACCACTTGATAGGTATCAGGTGCTATGCTGCAGAATCATATCATTGTATTAAAATCTTCATAATGCTTGCCAGTGGCCTCAAAATTCAATTTAAACTATTTTTGTTTTAGTTTTTAAAGCTTGAACATTATGGGCCCACAATATTTGGCATCCCATTTTGTATAGTATGTCCTTGTTCATGATCTCTTACCTTCCCAACTTGGCCTTCTTCAGACACCTTCTAAAATTAAATTAGTGGATATGGAGAAGAAAGCATGTTCCTGCATTTGTGTTATGGACTCGGCTCCTGCTGAAGGGAGGAGCCAAGTAATCTGTTATTTATTTATTTTATTTAAACAGTTTTATATACCGACAACCGTTTGCACATCGTGTCGGTTTACATGTAACTTAATAACAAAGGTAAAAGTAGGCATTGCCTTTACATGGAACAAAGAACAATAAAAATGCAGTAACAAAGCAAAAACTAGAAATGTTAGGGGGGATATATAACTGGGAAATATAACTGGGAGTGACGTAATTGGGAGTGGGGAAAGAGTAAAACAGTAGCAAACAGGATAAGGTTATGTACAAAATTCAAAGATACATTAGAATATAAAGCTGGCTCATGTTTGAGGGGAAGAAAATGGGAGAAAGAAAATGGGAGAAATCTGTTATGAACTACACCTCCATAGGGGAGGAGTAGCAATCTGTTAAGGACTGACTCCTATGGGAGGAGGAGTTAGCAATCTGTTACGAATCTACTCCTGTGGAAGGCGGAGTTAGCAATCTGTTAGGAACCTGCTAGGGAGTAGCAATCTGATATGCTTCAACTCCTGAGGAAGGAAGGAGTTAGATTCTGTTATGGAACTCCGAGAGGAGTTAGCAATCTTGTAGGTATTGGACTGCGGAGTAGCAATCTGATATGAGTCTGTTGCTGAAGACTCCTGATGGAGAAGAAGTAGCAATCTGTTACCAGCGGAGTGCTTGGAGAGGACACTCAGCTGTAGAGGAAGGTAGATAGGTGGATCCTTGGGCCGATGGCAGATGACTGCGCCCCCAGGAGGATATCCTGAGAGGGACCACCGGCTAGGCTTGAGTATGGAGACAAACACAGATAGTTCTTTTATTAGACAGGTTAGTAGAACCACCAGAGGTGGCAGTAGTGAGCTGATATGCTCGGCAGGGCTGAAGTCCCTCAGATACTGGAACAGCGATCCCAGGGTTGCTGAGCTGTAGAGAACCTATAGATTATGAGTGTTCATAGACAGAACTAGATGACAAAACTCACATAAGGTCTTAGAAGGCTCAGTAGCTGGAAAGGGTTAGGCCCGCGAGAAGCAAGTACCTGGTTCCAGGGAAAGCTCTGAGAGAGCAGTGGTAACTCACAAATGTCTGCATCTGCGAGACCTTCCAGACAGTAGAGAATCTTCAGAGTGTTCAGGAACATGGGCCCTCGAGGAGTGAGTACCAATTCCTATCAGCAATCTGAAATAAAGAAAAGAGAGGGAGGCCCCCATGGAGCGGGTACCCCTGGTAAGTCCGAGGAGGCAGAGTAGCTTGGACAAATCTTTGCTAACTCGATCTGTTAGCAAATACTGAGACCTTTTATATTGGAAGCAGATGACGTCATCTCACGGGAACGCCCCCGAGGTTCGCACCCTTGCTGGTACATCAATCGGAGCGCGCGCGCGTGCCCTACATCATCAGGAACATGGCGTATCCACAGCGTCGTGCTGGTCCGGGGATGCCAGAGAGAGACAGCAAGAAGACTCCGCGGCAGCCAACTGTCCATCAGGCCCAGAGTGAGTCACCACAGTGGTAAAGAGGGCGGAGTGAGAACGTTGACCAGCGACGGACACAACAATTTGTCTATCATTATGGAATTCTTTCCCCCTTGAATTTAAGAATATAAAGGAAGTTACTATGTTTTGAAAGGTATATAATGCTTAGATATTTACATGAGTCTTCAAATGGTTTTTAGGAAAATTGAAATTAAATTTTCTTATTGAACCAGATCATAAGGGATTATACATTTAAAATTATAAATTAGCTGTGGGTTATTTATTTATTCTTTGTGATTTTATTATATTTATTTTATTACTGATGATTATTTGTACTTGTGTTCATGTTTTGTGCTTCTACAACACTTAGAGTTTTTTGATGAGTGGTATAAAAATGTAATAAATGGGGAGGTCACATGATACAGTGAGCTAGCAGGACATGTGTCAACTGAGGAGGAGGTCATGTGATGCAGCGAGCTAGCAGGACATGTGTTGACTGAGATCCGAGCGCAATCCCCCCCTAATTTAAATTTGGGTAATTACCTGAGCTGTTCAGAGCTGCCAAACTATCAGTCTGCAGTGTGATGGTCAGTTGTTGTGCTCCGCGGCCGTGGCGCCCCACGACCGCAGCCCCCTACCTGATTTGCGGCACCGCGGGAGCCCTGGGGGAGGGCTCTGACTCGCGCCATCGCGTCCGCGCGGCCTCCAACGCTGCCCGTTGCAGGAGAAGCCATCCTGCTTCCCCCCAGCGGCGTCTCCCCTCCGCAGGAGAAATCCAAAATGGTAGCCGCTATGCTTAAGCACTAGGCCACGCCCCTCCACAGAATTAAAGGGACCCATCCCTTTAAATGGCCTCACCTGTTCTCTATCAGCCAGGGCAGAGGAAGTATAAAAGACAGCTTCCTCTGCTCATCCAGTGACTTGGCAACGTCCTCCAGCGCTGTCCAGTGTGCTTGCTTCGGTGAGTCCTTGAGCTTTGGATCCTGTTCCGTCTTGGTGTTCCTGGTTCCTGACTTCGGATTGGCTTATGGTGATTCTCTGGTTCCTGACTTTGGATTGGCAAGCGGTGATTCTCTGGTACACGACTTCAGACTGGTGAGTGACGATCCTCTGGCACTCGACCTAGGACTCCTTCAAGACTCTCTCTCCAAGGGCCCACCTAAGTCCCAGCGGCCCGGGTCCCTACGGGCTCCTCCTGGGGGGACCGCGGGCTTCCAGGGCAAAGCTACAGTTGGGTTTTGCACTTATTCTGACCTCCCTAGGTCCACCTAAGTCCCAGCGGTCGGGTCCCTATGGGCTCCTCCCGGGGGGACCGCAGACCACCAGTGGTGAAGACACAGCGCCTTATCTCCTCTCTTCATCGTCTCCGTGTTCGTCTCAGTCTCCAGTGCCAAGGGTCAGCTGGTCCTGCCTCCCGTTCTGCCTCACCACCCGACGAGAGAGCCTACAGACCCTCCGAAAGGTATACCATCCTCTCTTCGGCCAAGGGTCCACAAGCCTGAGCATAACATCAGTACAACTGAAACCTACTGTTAGCAACCAGCATGTCAGCAAAATCACAGAGGAAAGACAAGGAGAAGATGAGGTCTCCCGAAAAGAAAATTGTATCCACAATGTCCCTGGAAACACCGGGTATTCTCACTGAGGCCATGGTAAGTGAGCTGATCACTGTGGTGGTATCGGCACTAGAAACTAAGCCGGAATCTAAATTGGACAGTATTTTAACTAAGGTCTCTGAGGTAAAACAGTCGTTGGTGGATATCATCACGTGATTAGTTCTAGATGAGGCCCGAATCAACACATTGGAAGAAGATATAACAGCTCTCCAGGAAAAGGTTTCATAACTGGAAAATGCTATTAAAGAGAAAGACAATAAGCTGGAAGACTTATAGAATTGCTCTAGCTGAGGAAACTTAAGATTTGTGGGCATACCTGAATCAGTGCTTGATTTTGAGCTAGTGGAGCCTTTGGAAAGCTGGCTCATGAATAATTAAACCTGCCTGATCTACAGGGAAAGCTATCCATTGAGAGAGCTCATAGATTAGGAGTGAAGCACTTGGGCATGGAATGACCATGTGCGGTGATCGCCAAAATTTTAAATTATGCCCCCAAGATGAAAATTATTAGGGCTTATCAGAAGAACCGAGACATTAAATTTCAAAATAATAAAATCATGATTTCTCAAGATTACTCACAGCAAGTTGGGCTCCAAAGAAAGGAATTTGCTATTGTGTGCTCAGAACTAATGTGGCTCAATGTAGTTTTGCTCTGATGTTCCCTGCACGGTTAAAAATATGGCATGGTAACACTGTTCATTTATGCAGTACGCCTGATGAAGCGAAGCAATTCTTCTTACAGCGTGTTTAACAATCGGCTAAATACATATGTATCAGACACATTCTTTTTCATTGGCATTGAGTTTGGGTTTCTCTCATCTATGAAAGATTATTTAAGGGGTGAGATGCCAGATGCTGTTTAACATGGCATGAGAATACAGAGAGCTGGATGGGGTGGGGGATGGTACCCAACACATCTTTTGTTACCTCTGCTCTGTATGATTGGGGCGGTTCTGTGGTTTTGGTTGTTCTAAATGTGTTTGATAGGCTCTGCAAGTTTGTTAAATTTGGGTTATATAGGGAGGGAGGTAGGGAGGGAGAAAGAAAGAAGAAAGGGATGAGCAGTCTAACAAAATGTAAACAGGAAGAAATGATATGGTTCATTCGGTCTGTGAAACACAAAGGAGAAGAAAGGCTTTTCTACTCCTGAGACCGCAGGTTTTGTTAATTGGGGCAAGATATTTCCTAAAATACCCTTGCAAGTGCGTGGTAAAACACTCACAAAATACATATGTTTTCTTTGATCCACCCCAGTTAACCCAATTCCTAGTTGGAAAGTCCCTGGTAACAGCTGAAACACCTCATGAAGAGGCTCTAAGTCCTCCTTAAAATGTACTAGCACTGTATTATCTGGTAATACTTACTTAGTTAATTATATTTACCTTGAGTTTGGATGATCCTCCCCCTCCATTTTGTGGATCTCAAGAGGAACCGTAAAAAGAATTTTTGTGGGATATGGTTTAGTTATGAAAAAATTGTATTTTGATACAGTTTGTATAATTGTACGGTTATCCTTTTTTCTGTACAAGATTTAAGTTCTTGAATTATTGTAAAAATTGCATAAATATAAAATAAAAAAAAAAAAAAAAGGGAAAAGATTTGAGTTCATATGAACAAGTTAAAATGTAACATTGTATTTTTACAGTAAACACATATGTCAGAGAAAGAGCACTACAAATTATGGAAAAAATGAGTCAACCAGGTGTATGCTGCTCATGGCACCTCTATGATTAATGGGATTGCAATCTTAATTTATCATTTGGTGTCTTTTAATTTACATAAATCCATACTTGATCCTAAAGGCAGATATGTGATAGTATCTGGTAAGTTGTTTGGAGTAGATACCATTTTGGCATCAGTTTATGCTCCAAATACATATGATCATTCTTTCCTTACCGAAATACTATACCATATAGGTTCCCTGGGTACAGCTCAGATACTGGTAGGGGGAGACTTCAACTGTGTCCAGGATCCACAATTGGATCGACAGTCTACTATTGTAATCAAGCCACTAGGTAAAACCAAAGGCATAGAGTTCACCTGTAAATCACTTCAGTTAGGGGTAGATTTTAAATGGTGCGTGCATGTGCAGGCTGTGCGCAGGCGGGCCTAATTTTGTAAAACTATGTGCGGTGACAAAATTGGGTCTTCCCCCATTCCCTCCCAGTCTGCTTCAATTAAGGGAGGGAACTTCCCTACCTCCCTACCTAAACCCTCTCCCCCTTTCCTCTCCACCCCCTAAACCCTACCTTTTTGGGGTTTTTTTTCTTTGTTTTTCAATTTACTTCATCTCTCGAGCTAAAGTAATTTATGCGTGCCAGCCAACTGCTGGTGCCCGCTTTCCTGGGACAGTGGCTGAATTTCGAGATTGAATGGTGTCACTTTTTAAAAATAACACACCTTTTCAAGCAATAAAGTATCTTTTGAATACAAATGGATTTTTCTATAAAAAATCTGGACTTTACACCATTTAATTAAAGGGATTAATATCTGCTTTAGTGAATCTTTGTTCCAACTCCTCTTTTGATAGCTTAATTTGATAGCTGTCACTCTTGAATTCTTCTGTTGGGTTTGTGGCATATTGTGGACTCTTGGTTGAAGTGGCAATGACTCCTCCCATGGGGAGGGGCCCCGTGGGGAACCACAGCGATAGGCTAGACTCTAGTAAGCAGACACTGAGGAAAGAAAGCTTTATTGTACTGCTGATGTAAGTAGAATCTTGCTTTAAGGAAGGAATAGTACTGTAGGCCAGCGATGTCACAGTATGCTCAGAGTCTCTGTAGTTGATGGTCTCTCTCGGATATAGCAAGGTTGGGTAGTGTTCTGCAGCGTGGGATAAGCCAAATCTGAAGGGTGGAATAAGGAGAGCTGGAGCATAGCGACACTCACAGAGTGCCAGTGCTGGTAACTTCCTTGGTAGAAGAATGGAGAGGGACCCGAGTCTGAGGTGCAGAATACCCTGGGCAGGATAGGCCCTCAAGGAGCGAGTACCTAGAGCACTGAAGGATCCTGGAAGAAAGTAGATAGGACCCCCGAGGAGCGGGTGTCCAAGGTTAGGTAGTAGAACCCCGAAGGGCAGGTTGAAGCAAGAGGTCCTCGAGGAGTAGGTACCCAGAACTTCTGTTGGAGCGAGTTACCCCGGAGGGTGGAGAGGAATCCAAGCGAGCAGCTTAGAAGCAGTCAGAGTAGCAAAACCGAAGTCCTTGCTAACTCATTGGGCTATGGCGGAGCAGAGGTTTAAATGCTCGGTGGTACTGATGTCATGCGGTGGGGACGCCCCTGAGGTTCCCGCCATGACATATTCAAAAGTGTAGGTGTGCGCGCATGCGCCTAGGAGGCCTCAGGAAGAAGCATGGCGGACAGGGATGACCATGCTGTGTTGGAGACGCTGAGGTTTTCGGCAATCAGCACCAGAGGCAGCCATCCTTCCCAGGGAGGAGGAAAAGGGTAGAAGAGAGGTGAGGCAGAGCAGTCGCAGCTGTCTGCGGATGCAACATCTTTCAGGCATGACATCATCACAGTGGTCCCTTTAAATGAACGCTTGCATTTTGCCACCTTGCTCAGGCATTATGAATGCTCCAGATGTTGTGTTCAAACATTGGATGTAATCAGCTATTTTTGTATTCTTCTGTGTTTAAAATGATTCTAATTTAATTTCTGTTGATGTTTTTAGAAAGACATGGATACTGGCTTGAGCACCCCTGATGCAGTATTGGATAAAACATAACATTATGTCAGGAGTGGGTGCTTTAAGAATAAACGGGTGCTGTAAGAACAAGCTCTGCTGCTGTCAATACCTCTAACCGGGTGCCACAAGAACAAGCTATGCTGTTGCTGATATTTCTAACTACTGCTCCTAACTTCAAAAAATTTAAGAATGATGGGACACTTTACACATGTCTAAATGATGGACCTATGATTAGTTATGACCCGGGCATTTTGTACTTAAAAATTGATCTGCACATACAGGTGTTATGATGGTCCCTTTTGCTATTTTCCTGTTTGTATCACTTTCTACTAATTGAAAAGTATAACTAAATTTAAGTTGAATGCTATTTCTGTCATTGGATGCTTATATATGGCACATAAGATGACAGAATCAACTATGTGAGAGAACAGCATATGAAAATTGTATATTGTTTATATTTCTCAGTATATAGAGCATTTAAAGCAAACTTGCTACTTCAGCAACTTGTATAAAGTGAAAGATGCATAATGCTTCATTGTATCATGGTTTCTGGGGAATGCTCACTAATTCAAATGTTTTGGGGGGAAGTATCGAGTTTCCTGTCAAACATATGGCAATTAAATATACCTGCTTATCCTTTGTTATGTATTCTTGGCTACACAATTGATATAGTTGTCTGTGACCAATTTGTGATGTTATTTTAAAAAGTTGGATGATAGCTCATTGTAGCATATTAAGAACTTGGTTAATGTCTGATGGACCGTTACTTGAATGATGGAAGATGGCGCTTACAGATTTATTGAGTCTTGACTATAAAACATGGACACTTTGAACTGATGGAGCAAGACATACGTTTCAGAAAATTTGGCTGCCTTACTTACAGTCCCTTGCAAAAGATATCCATCTGCAGCTGAAATTTGGGTGAAATGGGGAGCCTGCATAATACTTTGAAGATTCTTCCTGGCTGAAATGTTAGACTGAGTCAAAGAGGGAAGGGAGGGAAGCAGGGTTCATGGGATGATGTGGTGGGGTTGTTCATATCTTTATGAGACATTGTTTAAGCTGTTTAAACTGATATAGAAAAAAGAAACAACAAAGATTGTGAATAAAGATATAATTTAAAAAATGTAATTATATATATATATATATATATATATATATATATATATGAATTAGAATTAACACCAGGATCAGAAAAGCATATTTGTACCCCTTGCCCCTATCCTATTCCCTGCTTATCTCTCCACCACCCCCATTAACTCTGATCCCTAGTATTTATGCTCTCTCCGCGTCCTTCCCACAACCTCGATAATACGAGAAGAACTGCACTCTTTCTGTCTTTTTATCCCCTGCCAGCATCTGCTTGCATTTCACTCATTTTTCCACCCCAAAGGCACTATTCATACTTGGTGGCTTTCCCTTTTGCCAACCCCCTAATTAGACTCCGAATAAAGATCAACAAAAAATTGTGATACCTTTTACTAGTGCCTGTAACTTTCATCACATTGATTATGTTTTAATATTTTGTGGGAACCAATTTATTTGAACTGTAAGCTGTGAAAGACAGACAGCTTATCCTTAGGACCCTTCATTTTCAGTTTTTATTTTATCTTTCGTGGAAATCTATCAGTATGTATTACAAAAAAACCCCCCAAAATTATATTTACCCAGAAAAATGATGTACTCTGTTTTTTACTGATTTCTTCTGTTTTTGTTCTTGTAAATAAACACTGATAAATTCCTTGAAATCCCAGGTAGAGAGTCCATCAAGCTAGGTTGAGAGAACATTGTACAAATCTCATTGATGTGTGAGTTTCCTCACAGCAAAGGACATCAAATCTTCACAAGAGTGTACTGTTCTGTTTGTACGTCACACTCTGCACGTAAAAGTGGCCCCTAACCCCTACACTACTATCTAAACCTCACCCTCAGTTACTAGGTGGGCCTCCTATAGTAGCATAAATAGCTGCTTACTATGATACTCCCCTCAGTGGCTCTCCCTCTCCCTCTGAGGCCCTTCACCAAAATTAAAAATGCCCATAACAGAATTTGTGAAAAAATTGCAAATTGCATTATGGGCATTTCACACAGCTTTACACAACTGAAAAAGGTGTTGCTATTTTCAGTAATATCATGCATTATGGCTTCATAAAGTGTGAAGCCAGCCCACTTTTACAGAAACTCTACCCCCAACTCTTCCCCAATCCCTCTCCTTTTAAAAATTGCATCACACCATGCATTATAGTGCTTATCGCATACTTTAAGGCATTTTTCACATGCAAAAACACCTTAACACATGCGAAAATGCCATAATGCAAGTTGATAAATGCCCCAGTTAGGCACCAAAATCTAGGAAAATGAATTGCAGGTCTAAATTCAGGGTCTCAAGTTTTAGGTTCCTAAATTTAAGAGAATTTTCAGCTGAACATTTAAGCTCCTAAGTTCAACTGAAAACCTTCCTAAATTTAAGCTCCTAACATTTAATTTAGATACCTAATTTTTTTTAAAAAATGACACATCTTTGCTGATTTCATAGAAGAAAAATGCATATGTTTGCATTAGTACAATAGGGAAAAAGCAAAAGAAAGAACAGCAGGGATACTTTGGTCCTAGTAGAGTAATTTGCCTTAGTGTAATCGGTTGAATAGGGAGTCAGTTCCTGATGCTCTACGGGTTCTTTGAAAAATGGTTGGTTTGGTGGACCCCAGGTGAAAGCACTCAACAGCAAGGGTGAAAAGTATTTTCTTTGGTAGCAATGAATGGCCTTAGTCAATGCCCAGGAATAACTGTAATAAAGCTTTGCTCCAAAACTGGTCTCACATTTATTTACAGAAAAATGCTTACAGTTTTCTCCACAGGAACAACTGAGCAAGTACACTAGCAGAGTTCATTAGAAACCGTGCAGAGCTTTTGAGTTCCAATTCAAAGTTCCAACGTGGAAGTTCAGATTTTACATCATCCTGAATTACAGAAAATATTCTCATAATAAAACTTAGAGGGGGTTGCTTCTCCTAGCCTTTATTAGACTGCTAATCTTCTTTCAGGTTTTATCCTATTCCTGGCTTCCCTTGGAACACACAGATTTCAATTCAATAGGAAAAAGATTGATTACCTTACTCTAACTTTGGATAAACCATTCAGAGAAAATTCTAGAATTTTAAAAGCTGCCACTTCCACACAGCTTGCCCAAGGAAATGGTCTTCCTATTCAATTTCTATGGAATGGCTTCCCAATCTCATTGAGTACAACCTAGTGAATCCTGTCCGTTCCACAGTTTCCAAAGAGCAAGCCCCCATGCTACTTGACTTATTTGCACAAAGGGAGTGGGGATCCTGCATGCCAGCTAAAATATCTTGGAGGTTGGCAGGGGGATCTGGTTCGCTTCCGCTACATTTATTTTATCTTAGGGCAGAAGGGAGGGAGATCTTGCATGTCCACTACAATTGTACCTTGATAAGCCAGAGGGGGAATCTGGCACTACTTCCTGCTACATTTATCTTGGGGAGAGAGAGGGGTGACACTGCCAGTCCATATTCAAAAGCCCAATGAGTGGTAAAGTTACCCCGATAACTTTATCTGAGTCATTTTACCCGAGTATACTCAGTGGAATTTTTACCTGGATAAGTGCTACTGAATATCTGGAAAAAATTTCCTAAAGTTATTCAGGTAAATTTACTGGTCACTAGGCTTTGAAAATGGACCTCAATAAAATAAATACTGCAGATCAACTCAGATTTATATTCTATCAAACTGATACAAAGTTTTGCCTTTAACAGGTTGCTTAGAAAAGCTCAAGGAACTTAACGTGAGCTTTAACAAACTACAGAGCATCCCGCCAGAATTGGGTAACTGTGAAAATCTGGAAAAAATGGATTTGTCTGGAAATCTAGAACTCATGGAACTCCCTTTTGAAGTAAGAAAAAGCAATGGACACAGTTGATTTTATTTGGCCTATCATATGTTGTATGGATAGAAATTGTGGGCATTCTATTTCTACTCAATTGCAAACCAATCATTGTTCTGTGCCTTACATTTTTGTTACCAGTGATATACAATGCCAGCTTCTTAAAGGGGTAGACATTTCTTGAACAAGTTAAACTTACCACACTTTTTTTTAAAACTATATAAGTAATTTTGTACATTAATGTTATGTTTACATTCCTAAGGGCTGATGTAATAAGCCGGGGTAAACCTGCTATGGGTTTTTGCACGCACATTTGTACCTGGATTTCCATGCTAATCTTACACGCATATGTAATAACGAATTTAGCGCAGAAAAAAGTGCACACAAACCCATTCAAAACCCCCCAGGAGGTTTGATGCAAATGCATGCAAATGATATATAAAGGAGGCCATTATCTATTAACGGGCAATGCAGGGAGCCACGCCAGCAGGAAGAATGTTTAGTGCTGTTTTCTTTAAGCACCTGGGACAGGGCAGGAGTTAAGTTAAAGTGCAGAAGGTTTTGCTGGGTTTTGCCATGCATGCTCAAAAAAAAAAAAAAATACACACAGGAAATTAGCGCCGATTTCAGCACAGGTCCATATTACATCAGCCCCATAGTGTCTCATTTCTTTCATGTGTCTAACTCAAAGATTGAGTCAATAATTTTCTTGTTTTTGGTGTAAGGGCCTTTACATTTTTGCATTTATTTCACAGATTACATCATGGATCCCTGTTTTGTTTATTTCTGCATGTTTGAAGGCAGGAATCACTTACAGATATTCTTAGACTTTTTGATTTGCATTTCTGTATGCACCATAGGTTTTTGGGCAATTTATCAGCTGGCTGGCTAGAGCAAAGCTACATTTTTCTATGCCAAGTACATTAACTTGAAATATGAGTATACTATCAAGTACCAGTAGGCAGAGAGAGACATTGTACTCTTGGTTGTGACTTTTAGACAGTTTTCAAAGACATTTACACACATAGCAATTTATGTACTTGAATTACCTGTCTGATAATTGCCCCCTCTTAATGTGGCTAAAAGTATGCGCCATGTTCAACCATGCATGTACATTTAGCTGCATTTTGAGTAGGAATTCCCGGGGCCATGTTGAAAGTAGGGAGGAAAGTAACAAGGTCCCTATCCAGGGCCATTTGCCTCGCTAATTTCAGACTTGGCTGGACAAGATGGCAGGATTTGAAAATCTCACCATTCTGATTCATCTCAACATAGCCAGATAACCGTTTATACTGTTAATGCAGGGATGAACGGGGGTGTTCTGGGCAGAGATGGTTATCTGGCTAATTTAGGCAGATAATAAATGCCGATTTTCAGTGTCATCAGGCTGACATGGCTGGGCTAAATTTTAGGGCCACTGAAGAACAATCCTAAACTTAGCTGGATAATCTTTCCCAGCTGTCTTTGACATAGACGGATGTATTCAGTGGTGTGGGTATGCCACTGAATATCCCAGCAAAGTTCACTCGATAATTTTATCTGGTTCACTGTGCTAGCCCGCACGTAGAGTAGAAAATGCAATTTTCACACCTTAATGTGTGCAGATTGCATTTTCTACTATATGTGCACTTTTTTCTCCTGTAAAAAGCACCCGCACATAAAGCAGGGGCAGACGTCTGTGAATACGTTATATATATCCACAGCAAGTGAAAGTACATGCACACTTTTGCTTTGAAAATTGATGCAAAAGCCATGGGTGAAAAGTACCCATTGACTTTGTCGCAGTGCAGGCAGTTTGAAAATTACCCCCTACAATTATAAATTTAGGGGGAATTCCAGATTCAGATATTGGACCTTTTCTAATGTTCCTAAATGATTTGGGATTTTTTTATGTTTGATCCAGGAAACTGTTTTAGTACTTCAATTGGCTATTTGATAATTTGGAAGCTGCCCAACCTTTTATTGGACAAGCAATTATGATATTCTATGCACATATGTTATTTTATATTAGCTTTCAGTGCCTGATAGCTTTCTTTGTCAGATTTTTCATCTATAGTTAAATAGAAGACTGATTTTGTACTTGAAAAAGCACATTTACATATAATTTATATTCTTTATATGTGATATAGTAATCAGTGGAAGTCATAAGTATATGTGTGGGGGCGGGGGGAGGGAGTAGATTTCTGAGTGAGATAGAGAGGATTTTTTCAGGTAGTGGATGAGAAAGCCGAGGAAAAAATGGATCGCTTTTGTGTATCTAGTGCATAATTAGTGATTAGAGCGCATTGGTATCAATAGACAATGCGTATGTGATGGGAAGAGTTGAATGTCAAGTGGATCAGAAAGATAATGTTGTAGCACAGTAACGTAGTAAATGGGGGCAGAAAAAGAAAGACCAAATTGGTTCATCCAGTCTGCCCAGTTGCAATTATTCTACTTTGGGAAGATGAGCATAAAAATTGCCATACTCAGCCAAACAACAGCTCCCCATGCCTACGTCTTTTACCTGAAATTTCAACTCCTTTTCTACCACTCTCCTCCATTTCAGTCCCAAGTGTGCCTGGAATCTATTAGAGCGCTCGCCTCTCTCATCTTCACTGGTAGGTCATTTCTGATCTTGCACCTTTAGCTATGATGCTTACAGTATGAACACTAAATCCAACACCCAGGTCACCTTCCATGTCTTATTATTAAGTTTTCTAATAATTCACACAGATACCAAAACTATTAAAGCCACTATCCAAAATTTCTGGCTTCCCAATGCTCATACAGGTGTATTTATGTATTTAAAATTATTTCTAAACCATCTTCCGAGATAAAATAATTGATCATTCAAGGCAGTGTATATCATAAAATGCTTCCCAAGCAACAATAAAATATTTCAAAATAGCAGACACATCAAATAAACAGAATAATTAAAACTAATAAGGATTTTAAAAAGCCCATGCTGTCCGTACCTGGGAACACTTGATTTGCAGTCACCCTGAAATTGTCGAGGATTAGGGAGCTGGGGGGGGGCACACAAACTTTATCATCTCTCTCTCTCACACACACTCACATGCCCGTTCTCTCTCACACATACACTATCACATACATGCTTTCATATATACCCACAACCTCTATCTCTCACTGACACAGACACAATCTCATTCACAGGATCTAAAACCTCTCTCTTCCCCAGCCCCCATCACGCAGACAAAAGCTCTTTCTACCCTGGATTCCCTCATAGACACACATGCTCTCACTCTCACTGGCTCCCTCACATACACACACACACTCACTCGATCCCTCACACCCAGCCCCATGTAAATTCCCATTCATTCTCACATACACACACACTCAGACAAGCTCCCATTGATTCTTGCACACACACAGACCCTCAGGCAGGCTCCCATTCATTGTCAAACCCCCCCCCCCCCCCCACACACACACACGCACACAAACCCCCAGGCAGGCTTCCATGACTCTCATACACACAGACTCCCAGGCAGGCCCAATTCATTCTCACTCTCCCTCTCTCTCTCTCATACACACACACACACACACACACACACACACACATGCACACGCTGAGGTAGATCTTAAATAAGTACGCGGGCGCGAACAAAAGTATGCCGGATTTTATAAGATACGCGCGTAGCCGCATGTATCTTATAAAATCCGGGGTCGGCGTGCGCAAGGTTACGCAAAATTGGCAGCCTGCACGCGCTGAGCCGCGCAGCCTACCTCCGTTCCCTCTGAGGGAACTTTCCTTCCGCGTCCTCCAACCTTCCCCTCCCTTCCCCTATCTACCCCACCCCCCAGCCCTACCTAAATCCCCCCCACCTTTGTTGTGCAAGTTACGCCTATGCAAAATAGGCGCGCCGGCACGCCAGTGCCCTGCGCGCGTAAATCCTGTAGGATTTACGCGTGCAGGGCTTTTAAAATATAGCCCACTGATTTCCTCTGCTGCTGCTATCACTGCTGCCATGTGGCTATTGGGGAGGAGCTGATTCCTTATACTGGCATTGAAGCCAGTTCTACTGCCTTCTCTGTGCAAGCCCCACTGTATTAACAATTCACAGCGCTAGCAGTTCCTCCATGCTGATCTCATGCATCATTAGATCAGCACAGATAAAGTGCTACTCTCACGAGTTTTAATATTGTGAGCTGGCACCAAGGTTCCCTCTAAGGATTGGGTTGGTGTGTGTAAAGATTTTTGCTTGTGATCAGAAATGTTTGGTTTCATTACCGTATGAGCACTACTTTCTTTGATGCAAAAAGCATATCAATTTTATGCTCACAGCAACCCAATCCTTAGAGGAAGCATTGGTAGCAGCATACACAGAAACTTTCTAACATGCACACACACACTAACAAAATTGATATTCATTCTCACACTCTTTCTCACACATACATGCTCATTCTCACAAAAAAAACCCCTGAATGGTTAAATGCCTTCCTACATCTTCATACCCACAAAGGAAATAAAATGTTTGTTATCAATATCCTTAATTAAAACTGCACATTTATCAGAGGTCAGAGAACGGGCAATCTCAGTTGCAGGGCCCAAACTATGGAACTCACTACCTGAAGAATTAAGACTACAAAAGGACTTTAATACAAAAACAACTGAAAACTTTATTTAAAAATGCATATGATCTGACAGCAGAGTAATAATCTATAGGACTGTGTGAACCTTTTCTTTCTGTTTCTGGGTTTAAAGCTATAATATCTGGCTTTATGTATTTTATTTTATTTTATTTTATTTTTACTTCATTATATTTTATTTTATTTTGGTTTTATCTTTTATTTTATCTTTTAAGTAGCATACAAATTTGCCTATATTATTTAAATTGCTGTACTATTTTGATTTATTTTACCATATAGCAAATCATTTTCTGTATTAATGTGACTATTTTTAGAAATTTGTTTTATTGTATTATTATATAGGTTTTGTATATAATTGAGTGTACACCGTCGAGATTGTTTCAGATTGACGGTATATAAAACAAACAAATAAATAAATAAGTAAATAAAAACATGCACACACACCCCCCCCCACACACACACACTTAATCTCATGCCACTTCTTCATTCCCCAGACTCTCATGCACATGCACACTCATTCAGTTCTCCTCCTCTTCCACTCATCTCAGTAATTGTAAACGCTTCCCTGCTAAACACTTTGGGGTAGATTTTCAAAGGGTTACGTGCGTAACCCATGAAAACCTACCCCAAACCCCCCCTGCGTGCGCCGAGCCTATCTTGTATAGGCTGCCGGCGCGTGCAAAGCCCCGGGATGCGCGTAAGTCCCAGGGCTTTCCTGGGGTGGGCATGTCGGGGGCATGTCGTGGCCGGCGCGCCATTGGGGGGGTGTCAGGGGTGTGTCGCGGCCGGCGCTTCACCGGGGGCGTTTCAGGGGAGTGGCTGCAGCCTCCGGACCAGCCCCCGGACTGGACCATGGTGCGCCGGTGGCCAGCCCAGAGCAGGCATAACTTGTACCTCAAAGGAAGGGGGGTTTTAGATAGGGCCGGGGGGGGTGGGTTAGGTAGGGAAAGGGAGGGGAAGGTGCAGGGGGGGGGGGTGGAGGGAACAGAGGCCAGCTGCGCGGCTCGGAGCGCGCCAGCTGCCGATTTTGGGCAGTCTTGTGCGCGCCGACCCCAGATTTTAACAGATACGTGCGGCTACGCGTGTATCTTTTTTTTTTTTTTTAAATTTTATCTTTATGCAATTTTACAGTAATTACAAGATAATAATCTTGAAAGGAAAAAAATCAGAGAATACAATATTCATATAATCCCCCAAATTCAATTCACAAACAAATAACTATCTTTCTATCTCTGAATTAAAGTCCACAAATAGAGAGGGGGGAAGAACTAACACAACCTAAGGAAAAAAATGTTACAGAACAAATCTCAGTAGCTTGTAGAGACAAAACATTTTTTATGTGGAACTAGGGATGACAGAACTAGGTACATCTGCGTTCATCAAAGTTTTCCCCACCAAAGAATTGTGACAATTGAGGAGGGTCATAGAAAATATAAGTATTACTTGCATATTTTACCATGCATTTACATGGAAATTTAAGATAGAACACCCCCCCAATCTGTAAAACTCGAGACCTCAAGAGGAGAAATGCCTTCCTCCTCTTCTGAGTTTCGCGTGAAACATCAGGGAAAGCCCGAACATTACATCCTAAGAATGAATCATTCCTATGTCGCAAACATAATTTTAACAACCACTCTTTGTCAGGTTCTAATGCAAATGCAACGATTAACGTAGCTGGTTGTGCTAGATCAGTATCAGAAGTCTCTAATATTGCGGATATATTCATTGGGTCCAAAATTGTAACTGGAGCAGAAGATCCTTCCACTTGTTCCATCATTCCTCTAGCTTTTGGCAAATAGAAAATCTTAGATAACGGTGGGAAGGTATTCTCTGCCTGCTATAGTACTTCTATGAAGAACCTTTTAAAGATTTCTCTGGGTGAATTATAAGGAACTCGAGGAAAATTAATAAGTCTCAGGTTTCTATTCTTTATTAGGTTCTCCAGATTTTCCATCTTAACAGCCATACTTTTCCTTTCTTTTACAGTTGTTTGCTGTACTTGTTGTAACGATTTTTATCCAATCTCTATTTGTTGATATTTGCTTCTCCAGCTCAGAATTAGTATTATGTTGCACTATAGCCTGATCTTCCAACTCTTTTATCTTATCATTTATAGGCAATATTTGTTGCAAAATAGAAAGTCTCATCTCAACAATTGTCTCCCAGATTGTTTCTAACGAAAAAGTCTCGGGTCTTACCACCGGTGATATTCTCTCAGTGAGGAGTTCTTGAATAATCACAGACGTTTCTCCCACTGCAGTTCCCCTTCTCACTCCAGGCTGCTCTGATGTACTCTGTGGGCTCCCTCCCGTGCTCGAAGCCCCGACTGACCCTGCAGGGCTCTGCCCCGTGGCACTTTGGTCCAACGGCAATTCCCACAGTCCTTGGACTCTCCTTGCCTCAGCAGGGTTCCCTGGAGGAGTTCCAACGGCGGGGCTTAAAGGTGATATCGAGCCAAGTTGAGAGGGAAGCTCCGCTTCCCCTCCACCTCTCTCCAGCTGCTGCATACCCGCGTTAGCATCTCTACGGATGACATGAGCATCCATGGGTCCGGATGTCGGCGTTGACACGGGAGCCGCAGGGCAAGGCATACCCCGTGGTTTACGCTTTCTCCCCATAGGAAATATCGTAACAGGAAAAGAAAAACTTTTAAGACTCTAACGGAGCTCCGTGTCAAACAACGCTACTGAGAGGCCATCTTGGATCCGCCCCCCTCTACGCGTATATCTATTGAAATCCGGCATACTTTTGTTTGTGCCTGGTGTGCGAACAAAAGTACACGTGTGTGCTTTTTTATAAAATCTACCCCTTTGAGAACACACAAAGCAAAGTAAAAAGACACCTAAACTTTTCCATTCCATACTATGCTTTACCAGCATTTTCTCAGGACTCAAACAGCAACAGCCTTATCTATGTCATGGCAGCAATGCAAATATTATACCATGCCCTAGAACAATAATACACCATATTCTGGGGATAACAGAACAAGCCGTATTGCTATAAATCCCTACAGAAAAATTACAAGCCAACAGAAATACTGCACCTCAGTTACATATGAAGAACACAGACAGAACATGATCTAGGCATCATAGTGGATAATACTTTAAAATCGTCAGCTCTGTGTGCTGCAGCAGTCAAAAAAGCAAACAGAATGTTAGGAATTATTAGGAAGGGAATGTTAATAAAACGGAAACTATCATAATACCTCAGTATCACTCCATGGTGAGACCGCACCTTGAATACTGTGTACAATTCTGGTTGCTGCATCTCAAAAAAGATATAGTTGCGATAGAGAAGGTACAGAGAAGGGTAACCAAAATCATAAAGGGGATGGAACAGCTCCCATATGAGGAAAGACTGAAGAGATTAGAGCTGTTCAGCTTGGAGAAGAGACGGCTGAGGGGGGGATATGGTAGAGGTCTTTAAGATCATGAGAAGTCTTGAACGAGTTGATGTGAATCAGTTATTTACACTTTCGGATAATAGAAGGACTAGGGGGCATTCCATGAAGTTAGCAAGAAGCACATTTAAGAAAATTCTTTTTCACTCAATGCACAATTAATCTCTGGAATTTGTTGCCAGAGGATGTGGTTAGTGCAGTTAGTGTAGCTGGGTTCAAAAAAGGTTTGGATAAGTTCTTGGAGGAGAAGTCCATTAACTGCTATTAATCAAGTTTACTTAGGGAATAGCCACTGCTATTAATTGCATCAGTAGCATGGGATTTTCTTGGTGTTTGGCTACTTGCCAGGTTCTTGTACCCTGGATTGGCCACTGTTGGAAACAGGATGCTGGGCTTGATGGACCCTTGGTCTGACCCAGCATAGCAATTTCTTATGTTCTTATGTTCTTATAAGAAGTTGCCATACTGGGTCAGACCAAGGATCCATCGAGCCCAGCATCCTGCTTCCAACAGCGGGTAATCCAGGTTACATGCACCTGGCAAGTATCCAAACATTAACTAGATCCCATGCCACTAATGCCAGTGGCAATTCTCTAAGGTGTAGATTTTAAAAACTCCACGCATGCAATCATGTGTGTGCGGTTCCCGGTGCAAGCACATAGACATGGCTATTTTATAGCATGTGTGCATCAGCCGAATTTTAAAATCCACGCACACATGTGCGGGTGGGTCGAGACTTGTGCATGAAGGGGGGGGGGGGGGGGTGTGAATTTCAAAAAGCAATGCATGGTGACGCGAGTAGGGCTTTCCCAGTTCCCTATACCACTACCTAACCTTCCTACCTTTTTCCCTCTCCTCCTCTCTCCTTTTCTCTCCTCTCTCCTCCCTGATCCCTAACCCCCCCAACTATTGTTTTTTTTTGTTTGTTTTAAAACTTTATCTTCTGAGTTGAAGTAACTTCTGAATGCCGGCCGGCTTTTGGCATGCGTTTCTCCAGGACAGCATCTAATGGCTCTATCCTGGCTCTCTTTGCCCCTCTCCACCCAGACCACGCCCCCTGGACCGCCCCTTTCTGATGGCACGACACTTCTGTGCATACTGGGGGTTACATGCGTGGCTGGGTCCCTTTGAAAATGCATGCAGCATGTGCAGGGCGCAGCCATGCACGTAACCCACGGTATTTGCATGTGTGGACCATCAAAAATTCAGTCATAAGTCAACTTGATTAATAGCAATTTATGGACTTCTCCAGGAACTTATGCAAACCTTTTTAAAACCTACTATACTAACTTCCCTAACCACATCCTCTGGGAATGAATTCCAGTGCTTAATTGTGCGCTGAGTGAAAAATAATTTTCTCTGATTTGTTTTAAATGTGCTACTTTTAAACTTCATGGAGTGCCCCCTAGTCCTTCTATTGTCTGAAAGAGTAAATAACTAATTCACATTTACCCATTCTAGTTCTCTCATGATTTTATAAAACTCTAATATATCCCCTCTCATCCATCTCTTCTGCAAGCCCTCTTTAGCCTTTTCTCATAGGGAGCTGTTCTATTCCCCTTTATTATTTTGATTGCCCTTCTCTACTTTCTCCAGTGCAACTATATCTTTTTTGAGATGTGGGGACCAAAATTGCACACAGTATTCAAGGTGCGGTCTCACCAGGGAGTGATACAGAGGCATTATGACATGTTCCATTTTATTAACCATTCCCTTCCTAATAATTCCTAACATACTGTTGGTTTTTTTGACTGCCGCATGACGTGGAGCCAACAATGTCAATGTATTATCCACTATGATGCCTAGATCCTTTTCCTGGGTGGTAGCTCCTAATATGGAACCTAACATTGTGTAACTACAGCATGGTTTTCTCTATATGCATCACCTTGCACTTGTGAACATTAAATTTAATCTGTCATTTGGATGCTCAGTCTTCCAGTCTCGCAAGGTCCTCCTGCAATTTATGACAATCTGTATGTGGTTTAACCCTCTGAATAATTTTGTGTCATCTACAAATTTGATCACCTCACTCATTGTATTCCTTTCCGGATCATTTATAAATATATTGAAAAGCACTGGTCCAAGTTCTGATCCCTGAGGCACTCCACTGTTTACCTTTTTCTACTTAGAAACTGACCATTTTATCCTATTCTCTGTTTCCTGTCTTTTAACCAGTTTGCAGTCCACGAAAGGACATTGAGTCCTATCCCATGACTTTTTAGTTTTTTTAGAAGCCTCTCATGAGGGACTTTTTCAAATGCCTTCTGAAATTCCAAATACACCATATCTACTGGGTCACTTTTATTTCCAACTTTATTACGGTAATCTCTTCAAAAAAAAAAAATGTAGCAGATTTGTGAGGCAAGACTTCCCTTGGGTAAATCCATGTTTTCTGTGTTCCATTAAACCATGTCTTTCTATATGTTCCGTGATTTTGCTCAGGCTCATCAGTCTACAGTTTCCTGGATCACCCCTGGAGCCCTTTTTAAATATTGGGGATACATTGGCCACCCTCCAGCCCCTGATTCCTTATGGTATGGTGTGGGGTACCTTCCTTTTCCCAGCATCCCTTGCAGGGCTGATCCTTAAGGAAGACCCGGCCACAAAGCTGTGACCTATCTTTTTAAGTGGTTTGAGGGAGTTTCCTGTGCATTCCTTCGCATTTGCACATGTCTTTTAAAATGGTAACTTATGAGCACAACTATTGTCCCACCAGGGAATGTCTCTACATCGCCTCCCATTCCAATTTTTTTATTTTAATTTTTTATGTACATATGTATGCACAAATGAAAACACACGTGTATTATTTACTTTTATAATATATGGAATACATGAGTAGAGGTTACTTATATGCTATATGCTAATTTTTATGCGCTTAACATTTTAATATTTCATCTGTAAGTTTTCAGCTGAAAATTAACATAAATTAAGGGACCTAGATTTAGGCCGCTTAGGGCCTCATTTTCTAAAGTATCGCAGACCTGCGATACTTTAGGTAATGAGGGGCGGGGGCAGGAACGGGGGGGCGGTCCTGTGCTAGCCGGCAGCGATCGCACTGCCGCGGTGCGATCGCTGCTGGTTTCGCACTCAATAGCGCCACCATAGAAGGTGTAGCTATTGGGTGCGAACTAGGACGCGAAAAGGGCCTTACCTTTTCTTCATCCGTGGCATCTTCGCGGAGTCGGCCCCAGTGACGCCCCGACTCCTCCTCTTCCGGGGCCGACTCCACCCCCATCTTGGTATCGCGTACGATCCATCTGAAAAATAAGGGCCTCATTTTCTAAAGTAAAGTATCGCAGGCCTGCGATACTTTAGAAGATGAGGGGCGGGGGGCCGAAACGGGGGGAGGGTCTGCCCTAGCTGGCAGCGATCGCACCATTGCGGTGCGATCGCTGCCGGTTTCGCACCCAATAGTGCCAGCATAGGAGGTGTAGCTATTGGGAGTGAAAGCTGCTGCGAAAAGGCACTTACCTTTTCGCTGCCTGCGGCGTCGGCGCAGAGTCGGCCCCGGTGACGCCCTGACTCCTCCTCTTCCAGGGCCGACTCCGCCCCGACTCCACCCCCATCCTGGTATGACACGCGATAAGGGACTTTTCGCGTGCGAAAGGTCCCTTATCGCGTGCGAGTGGCGTGGAAAATGAGGCCCTAAGGCCCTAAGTTAGGTGCCTAGATCTGAAAATTATTGCTAAGCTCCTCGCTTTGCATCCCTGCCTTAACTCTGTCCCTGTGTCTATCTATGTTTAGGGTCCTAAATTTAGGAGCCTAGTGAAACTAGCACCCTAAATTTAAGCACTCAGCCCTAGTACATTTTCAAAAGTGCCAATTTAGGAGCCTAACTCCAAAAGTTAGAAGCCTTAAACCTTAGAAAATTGTCACCCCAAGTGATTATCTTGATCACAGTTAGTTTTTGTCCCAACAAATTGGATCATCACTGAGTTGTGATTGGCTTAGATTTTTTTTTGCCAGCAACCTTAGGGCAAGTGTAATTTGATCCATGTAATATTAAAATAATATAGGCAACACTGGCTGGGAACATCCAAACTTGCAGTAAAGAAGTATCAGACCTGGCTACTACCTGGAGGGGGGAACCACTGGTGAAAATCTAGGTACTGAGGGCTACAGAAGTCAATAGCAAATATCTGAAGAAATTCTGTCAAGAAAAGGAAATGTATTGTGCACCACGCTGCAGCTGTGATCGCCTAATCTTCAACACCTTGAACTAGAGTAGAAAGAAGGTTCAATTGAAAGTTGTGTGATGTAATGTTTTATGTATTTCATTTCATTATGTAATTTTGTACTCCTGCTATGATCTGCGGAGTGTGCAGTTCAGAATTTCTTTTAAATAAACCCCAACAAATAAATAAGAAATATGGATGGTTGTAACTCCAAAAATCCTAACTGAACTGGGAAGGCCTCATTCAGAGGCAGCTCAAATTGAGTTTGGCTCCTCTTACTTTCTCTTAATCGTGAGGGCAGTCTTTCATAATTTAGTTCATTGTAACTTTGTGCTCATGAATTTGGAGGAGGGGGGAGGGGGAGGGAGCAGTCAGAGAAAAATACACACATTTTACTGGACAAAAAGACAACCTGATTGCTTTTGTGAATTTTCTTCAAGAAGTCTGTGATATCTAACCGCCTGTTTTTACCACCACGCCTTCAAGTTTTGCAGACTTTGGTAATGAGTGAGATACAGAATATATATACTGCTGTCACTCATGGGCTTAAAAGAGATCAATTGGCGTGGCAGACCTACAGAGCTCTGTAAAATTTGTATCTTTTCTGTTATCGTACTGAATGTTTGCCACTTTCTGAATTTATTTAAAAACATCTTTCCACAGAACTTCTCAAATAAAGTTTTGCAAACCTGCATTCTTTAACCTGTTCTACATTTATCACAAAATGGGCAGGGTAAGAGGGGGGATGACTGAAAATACAATTCAGTCCCCTTGTTCTGATGATCTCGTAAACCTCATGATCCCATTAGAGCCCCTGGATTGAATTATGACCACCCGCTCAGTCTGTCAATATGAACCAGTTTTATTATATGTCATTAGTCCTTCCCTAACCATTAATCTGTTGGAGACCAGGATGAAATTAGAATATTCAGGTTTTTTGTCTGTTTCACCATGCTTTAATTTGTACTGTCGGGCACATTTGTGACCATGATTTCCCCGTTTTAATACTTCATGTTTTTCTGACAACTCATCCTTGATTTCTTTTCTTCTTCTGAAACAAAATTTGGGAGATGCAAAAACATAAAAATTCTTTAAGAATGTTATAGAGCTCCATTTTTTTAAAATCATTTTCTATATTTAGATTTCTAATTTCTTATTTTTCTTGGACTGGCTTCCTAAAATATTCATATTGTTTTCTTTATAACATGACTCTCTCAGGGGAAATTAAAAATAAGAAATAGTCTACCTCCTACAAGTCATAAACCAAATAAATTCACAGTCATACTATGCTATGAAATTGTTCTTAAGGAAACGCAGCAATTTTTAACCTCTAAAGGTCACACTAATGTTCATTTGCTGTATTGTATTGGAAGTAAACAGAAGGTATTTTCTTATAGGTGAACAGTATTATTTTATTTCTGAATATTTACATAGCACCCTAAACTACAGTACTTTATAACTTATTACATACAGGTCTCATGATCCCCTGTCTCAAAGAGATTAGCATTTAAAAGGATAATTTTCAAATGGCTGATATAGGGCTAAAATCTGCAGGTACTTTGTACAACCACAATTTAAACAAATTTGTCAAAGCAGAGACATGTAGTAGTCTGGCCTGCTTTGAAAATTCAAAGGGCTGGTCTAAACTTACTCTGCTCAGAACCGGTGTAACTTTCTGTATGTAAATTTACACATATCCTTTAGAAAATCAAAAGTATGCACATCAATTCTTTCCCTGCCTCAACCCTGCCCCTCAGAACACCTACAGTACTTAGAGTGTGGGTAAAGTCCATGAGAAATTGGGTTTTGTGCATACTTTAAACCAACAGACCCTCCCCCAATTAATTTTCAGAGCACCATTTATGCACATACAACAGGGTTTTATGCACATACGGTTTGATACAGTAAATCACGCGGGAGAGCGGGCAAGCGCCCAGGCCACTCTCCTGTGCGTGCGATTCAGTAACTTAATTTATTTAAATTAGGGCCCGCAGTAAAAAGAGGCGCTAGGGACATTAGCGCGACCTTAGCGCCTCTTTTTTGATGGAAGCAGCGGCTGTCAGCGAGTTTTACAGCCAACGCTCAATTTTGCCGGCGTCTGTTCTCAAACCCGCTGACAGCCACGGGTTCGGAAACTGGACGCCGGCAAAATTGAGCATCCAGTTTTCAAACCGCAAGCTGTGGGCCCATTTAAATTTTTTTTTTACTTTTGGGGCCTCCGACTTAATAACATCATGATATTAAGTCAGAGGGTGCTAATTTCTTAAAGTAAAATGTGCGGCTTGGCTGTACATTTTACTTACTGTATCGCGCGGGAATGACTAATAGGGCCATCAACATTCATTTGCATGTTGATGGCCAAATGCCGGTTAACAGTGCGCTCCACTGGAGCGCACTGTACTGTATCGGCCTGATAAAAGAGGCTGATATTCAGTGCTAATTTGCTGGATAAGTATGGATTTAGCAGGCTATGTGATGGCAGCTGAATATCAGCTCCCCGTTCAGTGGCCACCACTTAGACAGCTAAGGCCTGGATTTATCAAAATGCAAAAAATATCGCATGCAATAGGAAAAGGGGCGTGTTTTATGGTAATAGGCAGTTTATCGCAAAAGGAGGGAGGGGAAGAGAGAGAGAGAGGGAGAGAGAGGGAGAGAGAGACTAGCCGTAATGCCCTCACACTAGACAGGTATTTAGTAAATCGAGGTGAGGTTTAGGTATTATTGTAGGGGTTAGAGGCCACTTTGACATTCAAAGTGAGACGTATGAACAGCACAGTGCTCTCTTGTGAACATTTGAGGACCTTTGGAGTGAGGAAACTCACCCAAAGATGAGATTTGTGCAATGTTCTCTCAACCTAGCTTGATGGACTCTCTACCTGGGTAACATCGCAATGTGCAATAAAGCCCTAACATCGCACGGCTTAATGCTAATGAAAAAGGTGTAGTTAAAGCCGTGCGATAGGGCTTTGCAAATCTGTGAGCCCACTTCTCTTTTTCAGACTTGCATCGCACCATGCATTACAGTGCTATCGCATGCATTAAAGGCGCTCAACGCATGCAAAAACGCCATAACATGATTTGATAAATGACCCCCTAAGCTGGATAAGTTGTGGGTGGGATAGGGACATTTTGGGGAGGAGCTACATATAAAGCTAAGTAGGCCAGATAAGTAGCGATATTCAAACTTATTTGGTTAAGTTAATTGGATAAGTTAGATCTGCTCAATAGCAGGTCTAAAGTTAGCTGGATAAGACTTATCTGGCTAGCTAGCAACTTATTTGGGAATATTCAGCAGCCTACCCTTGCTGCTGAATAACCCTAGTAAGTTAATCAAATTTTAAAAGCCCGGTGCATGCCAAGACTGGGAGTTAGCACACAAGTTGGGCTGGTACGAGCCAAGCGGATATTAAAAGCCACCCAAGTACATGCGTACTTGCCTCTACACGCAGGGTGTGGGCATGGTCTGGGTAGGGCATGGGAGTTCCTGGATTTCGCATTGAAATCTGCACATCAATACTTTCACGCACAGGCACGCGCTGGGGTCTCCTGCTGCGTAACTTTACTTCTGCTCTGGATGTCGTCCAAGTTATAAAATAAAGACAAATAGACCGATCGGTGGGATTTTAACAGTCAGAGCTAATGGGTTTGAAAATCCTATTCCTTGCCTTGGTGAACTGAGAAAAAATTGGTAAAATTGGTATAGCGTCGGTGCGCGTGTTTTTTAAGATCCCCCACTTGCGCAGTGGAATCGGGATTTGCGCACATAGGCACGCGTCCACTTAAATACGCATGGTCAGGCATAAACGTGCATATGTTATAAAATGGCTGTGTCCCTGGGTGTGGGCCGACGAACGTGTGCACATGTGTGCCCGCACACCTGTTTAAAAGTTACCATTTTAGCTTTGAATACCGACCCCTAAAGGATTTTTTAAACCAAACCTTACATGGGTAGTTGACATAATGAGAAACAAAGGGCCAATGTAATAAGCTCTGGAAAAAAGGCTGCTGGTTTTTGTGCGTGTATTAGCGCGTGGTTTTTCCATGCTAATTTTATGCATTATTGTAATAACACATTTACCATGAAAAAAACATGCACACAAACCTGCTGAAAAGCCCGCAGGTGGTTTATCGTGAGTACATGCAAATGCCATATAAAGGAGGTAATTATGTTTTAACGAGCAATGCAGAGAGTCACACTAACAGGGAGAATGGTTAGTGCAGGGTTTTTTTAAGCAGGTGTTTTAGAGACTGAGTCAGGGCAGGAGTTAAGTTAAAGCTCCTGTATGAGGTGGCAGAGGCCTTACAGTGTGGAGGAAGTGAGAGGTTGGAAAGCGAACAGGCAAAGAGAAGGCAGTTTCTTGTGTGGCACTTTATGTCCGGGATGGCATAGAGTCCAACAGGATAAACATCCTGCATGAGACTAAATGCACAATTGAATCTTTATGGGTAGAAATCCCTTGTGTGTCGGGGAAGACTATAGTGATAGGAGTATACTAGCATCCACCTGGTCAAGATGGTGAGACGGACAGTGAAATGTTAAGAGAAATTAGGGAAGCTAACCAAATTGGTAGTGCGGTAATAATGGGAGACTTCAATTACCCCAATATTGACTGGGTAAATGTATCATCGGGACACGCTAGAGAGATAACGTTCCTGGATGGAAAATTATAGCTTTATGGAGCAATTGGTTCAGGAACCGATGAGAGAGGGAACAAGTTTAAATCTAATTCTCAGTGGAGCACAGGACTTGGTGAGAGAGGTAACGGTAGTGGGGCCGCTTGGCAATAGTGATCATAATATGATCAAATTTGATTTAATGACTGGAAGAGGAACAGTGTGCAAATCCAAGGCTCTCGTGCTAAACTTTCAAAAGGGAAACTTTGATAAAATGAGAAAAATTGTTAGAAAAAACTGAAAGGAGCAGCTACAAAAGTAAAAAATGTCCAAGAGGCATGGTCATTGTTAAAAAATACCATTCTAGAAGCACAGTCTAGATGTATTCCAGACATAAAGAAAAGTGGAAAGAAGGCAAAACGATTACCGGCATGGTTAAAAGGGGAGGTGAAAGAAGCTATTTTAGCCAAAAGATCTTCATTCAAAAATTGGAAGAGGGATCCAACAGAAGAAAATAGGATAAAGCATAAACGTTGGCAAGTTAAATGTAAGACATTGATAAGACAGGCTAAGAGAGAATTTGAAAAGAAGTTGCCTGTAGAGGCAAAAACTCACAGTAAAAACATTTTTAAATATATCCGAAGCAGAAAGCCTGTGAGGGAGTCAGTTGGACCGTTAGATGATCGAGGGGTTAAAGGGGCACTTAGAGAAGATAAGGCCATTGCGGAAAGATTAAATGATTTCTTTGCTTCGGTGTTTACTGAAGAGGATGTTGGGGAGGTACCCATAATGGAGAAGGTTTTCATGGGTAATGATTCAGATGGACTGAATCAAATCACGGTGAACCTAGAAGATGTGGTAGGCCTGATTGACAAACTGAAGAGTAGTAAATCACCTGGACCAGATGGTATACACCCCAGAGTTCTGAAGGAACTAAAAAATGAAATTTCAGACCTATTAGTAAAAATTTGTAACCTATCATTAAAATCATCCATTGTACCTGAAGACTGGAGGATAGCTAATGTAACCCCAATATTTAAAAAGGGCTCCAGGGGCGATCCGGGAAACTACAGACCGGTTAGCCTGACTTCAGTGCAAGGAAAAATAGTGGAAAGTGTTCTAAAAATCAATATCACAGAACATATAGAAAGACATGGATTAATGGAACAAAGTCAGCATGGCTTTACCCAGGGCAAGTCTTGCCTCACAAATCTGCTTCACTTTTTTGAAGGGTTAATAAACATGTGGATAAAGGTGAACCAGTAGATGTAGTATACTTGGATTTTCAGAAGGCGTTTGACAAAGTTCCTCATGAGAGGCTTCTAGGAAAAGTAAAAAGTCATGGGATAGGTGGCGATGTCCTTTCGTGGATTACAAACTGGCTAAAAGACAGGAAACAGAGAGTAGGATTAACTGGACAATTTTCTCAGTGGAAGGGAGTGGACAGTGGAGTGCCTCAGGGATCTGTATTGGGACCTTTACTTTTCAATATATTTATAATTGATCTGGAAAGAAATACGATGGGTGAGATAATCAAATTTGCAGATGACACAAAATTGTTCAGAGTAGTTAAATCACAAGCAGATTGTGATAAATTGCAGGAAGACCTTGTGAGACTGGAAAATTGGGCATCCAAATGGCAGATGAAAGTTAATGTGGATAAGTGCAAGGTGATGCATATAGGGAAAAATAACCCATGCTATAATTACACAATGTTGGGTTCCATATTAGGTGCTACAACCCAAGAAAGAGATCTAGGCGTCATAGTGGATAACACATTGAAATCGTCGGTTCAGTGTGCTGCGGCAGTCAAAAAAGCAAACAGAATGTTGGGAATTATTAGAAAGGGAATGGTGAATAAAACAGAAAATGTCATAATGCCTCTGTATCGCTCCATGGTGAGACCACACCTTGAATACTGTGTACAATTCTGGTCGCCGCATGTCAAAAAAGATATAATTGCGATGGAGAAGGTACAGAGAAGGGCTACCAAAATGATAAAAGGAATGGAACAGCTCCCCTATGAGGAAAGACTAAAGAGGTTAGGGCTGTTCAGCTTAGAGAAGAGACGGGTGAGGGGGGATATGATTGAGGTGTTTAAAATCATGAGAGGTCTAGAACGGGTAGATGTGAATCGGTTATTTACTCTTTCGGATAGTAGAAAAACTAGGGGGCACTCCATGAAGTTAGCATGGGGCACATTTAAAACTAATCGGAGAAAATTCTTTTTTACTCAACGCACAATTAAACTCTGGAATTTGTTGCCAGAGGATGTGGTTAGTACAGTTAGTATAGCTGTGTTTAAAAAAGGATTGGATAAGTTCTTGGAGGAGAAATCCATTACCTGCTATTAAGTTCACTTAGAGAATAGCCACTGCCATTAGCAATGGTAACATGGATTAGACTTAGTTTTTGGGTACTTGCCAGGTTCTTATGGCCTGGACTGGCCACTGTTGGAAACAGGATGCTGGGCTTGATGGACCCTTGGTCTGACCCAGTATGGCATTTTCTTATGTGCTTATGTTCTTAAACAGAGGAGGGCCCAAGAGGAGCAGTTTATCCTCGCAGATGGGCACGCGGGCAGCTGATATTCCCGCCTGAGGACAACGCTGCTGGGGATGCCGGAGGCTAATGGTGCATACCTATAGATTGAGCTCCATGGCAATCCTCAGGCTGTATGAAGAAATCCATGGACATGGGTTTGTAATTCTGGGCCTTGTCAAGCTTCTCTGAGCCATACACTTCCATTTAGCACATGTCACTTTAAACAGCCAAGCATCTCTGGTGCATTTCCCGCACTCACCAGCATCTGTCATTATAGTTCCGACACGGTCGGAGTCAGATCATGAAGGGGGTTAATCATTGCTCTGTACACCTTCAGATCCACTCCAGGAGCACTAACTTCTTCACTGTCTTTTTATGAAAGGGGAAGCCTTTTACCCCAAGAATCAATCAAGCATCTCCACATGGGTTTGTGCACGGGTATCTATAGAGGGCCTTAAGCATGTGTATTTGAGCGTTTATTGGCATATATATATTTGGTTTGCATGGATATTCTGCGTGCATGTCATTTGCTTGCTGTTCCTTTATTACATCTCGCAGGGTCATTGGTTTTTGCTGCACATGCTCATAAAAATACACGCAGAAAAATAGCATTGATTTCAGCATGGGTCTTATTAAATCAGCCCCAAAGTCACTTATTCAAAGTTACAATCAGTGTCAGAAGCAGGATTTGAAACCAGATCTTCTCATGTTTAATGAATTATTCTAACCTTAAGCCATCCATATTCTATTCCATCCTAGTATATTTTTAATGCAATTTTATATAGTCAAGTTATCATCCAATACCAAGCATGATGGGTGACATGTTATTAAGGGTAAGAAGGTAAGGAGGACATCTTGGTCCAATTCATATGGCTACAATATTTCTCATTCCTCTATAATAGGGACAGAGTCACAGGAAAAGTAGGGGCAGGGTGGAGTGCCAGTTTATTATAGTATTAACAAAATTCCTCCTCCCCTCCCAGAATCGTTTAATAGGCCAGATTTCTTTTTCATGATTGACCCTTTAAATAGCAGAAAGGATGAGGGGATTGCAGCCAAATTTAAGAAACAATAAAACAAATTAACTACATGCCTATAAGACAAGATCATAATAAGCTTAATTCACTCAAATTATTTTTTAGTATGAAAGGCAATTTGGCAAATACTAGAAAAAAATATGTGAATATCAGCTGTTGCAAATGCAGATATTCACAGCAGTTAAGAAAGATATTTGAAGCATGCAGGAGGAAAAGTCACCATAGAGGCTCCATTATTATCTATTCCATCCACATAGGTGCCCTTAAACACTGTGCACCCAAAATCATAGTAGTATCTACTATATCTCTGGATGGTCCAGACCTGATTACATTTGCTGAGACACTGATGCAGCCATCCAGCTGCCATTATTTGTTGTGGTTTTAATTTTACTCTCTATAGTCTTTTTCAGATGCCATGCACTGTTTCAGTAGTGCAGCCTTTTTGTATTTTTTAATTGTAAACAAAAGAGAAATCTTTTGATTTGTATAGCTTCAAAGAAGTGTTTTCAAGACACCATACCCCACTCAAAGAATGCTAGGAATACTCAGAGCAGATTCATACATCATGACATCATGGACATAAACGCAACATGCAAAAACAGTTCAGCACCAAGCATCGTACGCATCTTCTATCCACTCACTGATGCTCTTCAGTCTTGGACAACTATCAGTCATGCAGTGGATTTTTGTATTAGCCAGAATTTGTGGAGGGCCTTATCTGTTAGACCCTTGCACAGTATGTTACAATAATCTGGTCATGTGATTACCATGGCATGGACTACTGTGTTTATGTTTGATTTCTTAATGAGAGGACAAAATCATCATAAGTCGTATCACTGAAAGAGGCAGTTGAACTGGGCTGAGACCTTACCACTTAGGCCAGCTTCTGCCAGTCACAACAGCATGATACTGTGATCTACAATATCAAAAGCTGCTGAAAAATCTAACAGCACTAGAATTGCTGCCTAGCTTCTAGTACACTATCTGACAAGATCAACAAACAGGGCAAGGAGGACTGTTTCGGTACCATGGCCTTTTCTAAATCCTACGAATGGGATATTTGATACTGGGCAGTAGTTTTAAGATTTGTACAGATTTGTACAGATTTGTAATGGCTGCATCATGGATTTTTTTTTAGTCTCTGGGTAGTAATCCTTCAGAAATGGAGGAGTTTACAATTTTGGATGCCCTGGTCTTGAGGCCCTCACTTATTAGCTTCACTAATTTGGATGGGCAGGGGTCAAGGATACAAGTTGGTGGATGCAGAGGAGTCGCAGTTTTTTGGAGACCCTGTTCAGTGATTGAGGTGAATGTGTCCCTTATCTCTATTTGCTTGATGGAGTCAAGCTTATCATTGTCTCTATGTGAGAGCTGTCTTGATGGTGTTGACAAAGCTTCTTGATTTTGTTCTTGAAGAAAGAGGTTGTAGAATTGTAAGGTAAGGCACTTGTCATATAGGGGTCTATAGAATAAAGTGTGCAATAAAAAATGTGTCACCCAAAATTTAACTTGCATGGTAACATGCCATTTAATGAGATAAGTGCTATATTTTAGTTATAAGTAATAAAAACTAATCTCATTGGTGTGTACATGACTTTAGCATTCAGATTAACCCTTAAAGCTGTAGCTTCTAGGTGTTGCAACAGCCATATCACCTTCATCTATCACCTCCAAAGTATCCCAGCCATGAGAGGGAAATTTACTAGCCCTGACTCTGGAGATGGTTTCCCTTTAAAAAGCAGTCATAATGTACACGAGTTAAAAGTGTCCACATAGATTGTAAACAATTCAGGTTTTTCAAAATTGTAACCATAATCCTTTTTATGATTGGAAAGTGTCAAACATAGCTTTTTCTATTGCATAAAAACAGAACTAGGATTCACTTCCCAGTATAAACCTGCCATGACAGAAACTCTATCAATCTCCCTAGATAACTTTGTTCTTGTGGTTAAATACCCTTAACATCAGAAAGTTGTTAAACCTTTAGAATAATTTGGAAATTACCATTTCAGTGTTATTTTAAAGATTTTCATTTGAAAAACATCATGGTACTGGTAATTTGGCATTCTGCGTCAAAGTAGTCTGTGTCAAAGTAGTTCTGTGTCAAAGTAGTCAAGAAAAATGAACTGATATCTTTTTCTTTAAAATTAGAAAAACTCTAATTTAAAAAAGATATGATACTTCTTTCAATTTTTGTTCAAGATGAATATGATTGTTAATTAGCATATATCTCATAAAACTATTGTAAGCTTTGTGAAGCTTTGAGGTTTTTATTTTGTTGCTTTTTTTTCCCCAGTCACAAAAATAGTCCAACTAAATATTGATCCAAAGAGTATATTTTTGACTGACTGTTTCCCTGTATATGCATGTGTAAATCTCAGTTATCTTATGTCTCCCAGCTTCCAAAGTTCATAGCACTAGGGTGTCATATTTTCATGACCTTTTCATCATCCTATAATCCATGCTGAACAGGTGGTAATCTTGTTTTGTATTCACGCTGCCCTAAGGAAGAAAGCTCTGATTACAGCAGAATCTGGTATAAGCCATTGCAAATTGCAGAGCCTTTGAGCTTATATCAAAGATATCTGACTTTGTGCTTAACAAGGATTATTTTTAAAAAATTGAAACTGACTGAAAAAATGAAAGTATAATTACTACTAATTAGAAACTAGCATCTCCCACTAAAAATATTTCATTTCACAAATGTAAAACAGATGAATTGCTATTCATAATTTGTTTTTATTTTTTATGCTGTTATTATTTTATTTTAAATTGTGCGGAACTGAGAGGCTGAGGAACTAGGCTAGAAATGACTGTGTCTTGATTTTTATGCAGAAATCTGAAAAGCTGGGAAAATATTACCATAATACTTACTTTATCTTAGTCTAAAATACAAGCACAACATATAATCAATAAAAGTAGATATTGTCAAGAAACATGCATAGAGTAAGATATAGCCAATCAATATAAGGGGAAACAGGTGCTGCATTTAATCAGGGAATGATTTTTAAGGTGAGGGCAAGAACATGCTTTACTAGCTCAGAGTTAGAAAATCTACTGTCAGTACTTTAGAAAACCTACTGTCAGTACATTTTCCCAAAGCTTTTTGAATTCCATTGAGTGTAAGAGCCCGTCCATTAAACAATATAGGCTGAATTTTAAAAGGCCTAAGCACGCCTATACCGGGAGATATACGCGTGTCTGGGACGCATTCGCACCACATGGATTTTCAATGTCTGCGGCCACGCGCATATCTCCCGGTATGAGCATAAGAATGGGTTTGGGGAAAAAGGGCAGGCCAGAGGCGGGGTCTGAGTGGGGTCTGGGCAGTCCGGAACAGCGCCATTAGGCACTGTCTCGCTGAAGCACGTGCTGGGAGCTGACCGGCCCGCACATTCTGCTGCTGCCTAGGTGAACACATAAGTTTTAAAAAGAAAAAAATGTAGGCTACTGGAGCGAATTGAGAGGGAACTGGGATTAGGGCCTATCGTGTCGCCGTGCGCATGTTGTAAAATTCTTCCCCTTACGCGTGCGAGCCGACATTCGCACAGACATGCGCATGCTGATATAAAATCGTGCGCTCATATGTGTGCGGGTAGAGGATTTTACAACATGTACACGTCGACGCGCGCATGTTATAAAATCGTCGCACATAGACACCCGCGCAAAGGTTTGAAAGTTAGTATCTATGGATCTAAATGGGCACATGGATTTAATGACTAAGCCTCTTAATTTTTTATTTCTATTTCTATTTCAAATTATACCCTGCCTTTCCCCAAAACAGACTCAAAGCATCCTACAAAAATGCAAAAAATATAAAATAAGAATAAATATAAAAATATCACAAACAATACAGTATAACCCTAAATTAAATCTTTCCTTAACTTAAACCAACCCCCAGAGGGACTGGAAAAATGTTTTGTAAGCACAAACACCATACTGTATAGTAAAGGTTTCACTTTACAGGCATTAAAAAACATAGCCAGTAAATCAATTTGATAAATTCAGTGCATTATCTCTGAAAGCAATTCATATTGCCATGTACCACTCCTGGTTTATGAAGATTGTAAGGGAAATGGAGAAAATGGAGGAAAACATGTGCCAAGCAGTGTACCGTTTGCCAATATATTGCACTTCAAAAGTATAGAACATACTTGTAGAATTAAAACCAGACATAATATCAGCTATTAGCAAGAAGTGTGAATATTATATAAGCAGATGAGTAGATTCCAGAGGAGCCGTCCAGCTCTGCTGTATTAGTACTGATACCATTCTCATAAATATTAATAAGCAATTAGAGAAGATAGAACTGAGTGTCTATAAAATGAGTTTGTGACTGGATAAAGCATTCAGGGCTCAGGTCACTTAAATTCTAGGATTAGATAAAGCTTCACCAGAAAGACATTTACTGACTTTGGTGAATAAAAATGTATATCAGCATTTATTATGTGAATATTATTTAATGCTATTTATTTACCAGTTTTAACATATTTTGGGGCACATTTTAAAAGGTACGCGCGCAGCGTACATTTGTGCGCACTACCTGGCGCACACAAATGTATGCCCGATTTTATAACATGTGCACGCAGCCGCACGCATGTTATAAAATCAGGGGTTGGAGCACGCAAGGGGGGTGCACACTAGTGCATCTTGGGTGCACTGAGCCCTCGTGGAGACCAACTGGCTTTCCCCATTCCCCCCCACACCTTCCCCTCCCTTCCCCTACCTGTCCCGCCCCCCCCAGCCTGAAAAAAACCAACCCCCGTACCTTTATCTCACAAGTTACGCCTGCCAGAAGCAGGCGTAAATTGCGCACGCCGGCACAGCGGCCGTGTGAAGGCCTCTGGCCACGCCCCCGGCCCGCCCCCTCCCCACCCCTTTTCGCAAGCCCCGGGACTTACATGCATCCCGGGGCTTTACATGCGTTGCCGGGCTTTTTGAAAATAGGCTGCTGCGCATAACCCCCCCTACACGCGTAACTCCTCCTGGATTTACGCGTGTAGGTCTTTGAAAATCTGCCCTTTTGTGTTACAGTTGTATTTTTATGAACGCTTGTGACTCACTCTGCACCATTTTCTGAATGGGCAGGACACAAATGCAAACAAATATATAAATAAATAAAAAGATACCCTATGTGACAATTAAACTCCTCGACTCAAAAACACTACATTATGTCAGAAAAGATGCAAAAAGCCCCTTTCCAGAACCTCTTGCATTCCAGCCCTGCTTTGAATAGCACACTACATTGTCAGCCTCATTTCACCATGCGGGAACCTTGCACCATGTTGGTAACATTTGGAATAGGTGTTATGGAGTCTCAGTTTAGTGGACCCTTGGGCCAACCTGCAGGAGACTGGGAAAGAGGTTCAATGTCTCTGGTATACCGCAGGCCTGGAGGCAGATGTTCAGGCAGGACATAGTGGTGCTCTTCACCCTGGAAGCTGGTGCTCCCCCGGGAGGAGCCCGTAGGAGCCCAGCCGCTGGGACTTAGGTGAGGCTTCACCCTTGGAAGCCGAAGCCCCCCTGGGAGGAGCCTGTAAGAGCCCGGCCGCTGGGACTTAGGCGAGCTGATGAACTTGAGACTGGAACGAGCAGGCTGATGAACAGGACTGAGAACTGGAACCAGACTAGAACAGTAGACAGGAACTGTAGCAAGACTCGGATACTGGAACCAGACTAGAACAGTAGATAGGAACTGTAGCAAGACTCGGATACTGGAACCAGACTAGAACAGTAGATAGGAACTGTAGCAAGACTTGGGTACTGGAACCAGACTAGGACAGTAGACAGGAACTGTAGCAAGACTCGGGTACTGGAACCGGGCAGGAACTATGGCTGGCAAACAGGAACCAAGCAGGTTCTGTAGCAGGCAGGCAGGAATCAAGCAGGTACTGTAGCAGGCAAGCAGGAACCAAGCAGGTACTGTAGCAGGCAGGCAAGAACCAAGCAGGTACTGTAGCAGGCAAGCAGGAACGGAGCAAATTCCAAGGCAGCTCACTCCGGGGCACAGAGCAACAGGGGACAAGTAGGTAAGTCCGTTGCAAGGCAAAGACTGAGTGTCCGCAGCCGTCTTATCAAGGCTGCGGTGTCTGATGTCAGGAACTGGGCGGAGTCACCACTGGCGGGAAACGGCCTAGAAAAGCGCCCAAGTGGCATGCGCGCGCGCCTAGAGGCAGGACGTCCATGGGAGGCTTCCCGGCGGCGTGGGCCTCGCGGGGATGCCGCCGAACAGGCCACGAACTAGGCCACCCGAAGCGGGAACAGGTCCAGGAGCACGGAGGTAAGGGTCTGGTCGCGGTGCTCGTGGCCAGAACCGTAACAGTACCTCCCCTCTTACGCCCCCTCTTAGCCGGTCCCGGTTTACTTGGGTGATCCAGATGGATCTGCCGTAATAAGTCCTTGTCGAGGATGTTACTGGCAGGTTCCCACGAATTATCCTCGGGACCGCAACCCTCCCAGGCAAGCAAGTACTCACAACGTCGTTGATGGAACCTAACATCCAGGATCTCACGTACTTGATACATAGTATCGTCCGTTATTGAAGGATCCGATGGTTCAGGAGCCCGGGAGTGGTATCTAGACAAGACAAGAGGCTTCAGCAATGACACATGGAACACGTCATGTATGCGCATGGAGGAGGGTAGGCGTAGTCGGTACGAGACTGCTCCCACTCGTTCAGCGACTCGGAAAGGCCCACAGAATTTTGGGGCTAGTCTTTGAGACGGGATTCGTAGCTGTAGATTTTTAGTACTAAGCCAGATGCGGTCTCCTGGAAGGAAGACGGGCGCTGGCTGACGATGCCTATCCGCCCATTTCTTGGCGGACTGGGCGGCCTTACAGAGCTTTCCCTGGATAGAAGTCCATAAGGAAAGAAGCTGGCGGGCTGAAAGTTGCACTGCCGGGAGTGTACTAGGTTCAGGCGAAGGCAAGGGCGGTCGAAGTTGCTTCCTATTAGGGATGTGCAGAGCAAAAGTTTATGTCCATATGTCCATATGTCCAAAGGGGGTCCCATTTGCGGTCAATATGGACATAAACAGAATTCAATGAGTTGGGTATATGTCCATATGTGCAAATAAAAATTTAAACCCCTCACCCTCCTTAATCCCCCCCCCCCCCCCAAGACTTACCACAACTCCCTGGTGGTCCAGTGGGGTCAGGACGCCATTTCTGACCAACTTTGCAAGTAGCACGTGACGTCGGCGTCACGTCGGAGTGACGCGGCGTCACGTGATTCCCCGCGGGGTCGCTTCCGGGATCCTCGTTCGGCCCAAAAGGAACTTTTGGCCAGCTTGGGGGGGGTCAGGAGACCCCCCCAAGGTAGTAGTGTAGAGGTTGCAAATCTCATCTTTGTGTGAGTTTCCTCACTCCGAAGGACATCAAATCTTCATAAGAGTATACTGTTCTGTTCATACGTCTCACTCTGAATGTCAAAGTGGTCCCCAACCCCTACACTAATACCTAAACCTCACCTAGATGGGCCTCACATAGAGATATAAATACCTATGTAGTGTGAGGGTATTATGGCTAGGTTATCTCTCTCTCCCTTTCTCCCTCTCCCCCAGGAGGGCCCTGATAGCTTGGCTGGCTCTCCAGGAGCTTAAAATGGCATGACACCACAATAAAGCCCTTTCATACAGCTTTACGCAAATGAAAAAGGTGTCGTTAAAATTCACATTAAAGCCATGCAATACAGCTTCACTAAACTGTGAGCCCACTTGTCCAAAATTCCCACCCAATACCCTCCCCTTTGCATCACACCAAACATTATGGTGCTTTTGCATGTGTTAAAGGCATTTTTTGCATGCAAAAACGCCATATAGCACTTTGATAAATGATCCCCTTAGATTGTAAGCCCTCTGGGGATAGGGAAATACCTACAGTACCTGAATGTAATCCAGTTTGAAGTGCTGTGAAAAGTGCAAAAAGCAGAATAGAAAATTGTATGGGGTCAAAGAAAATACTGTACATTTTTCCCTTCTAATTTGATTGCACATTTGCACTGAAACTTCAACAAAAACTGGCTCCTATGGCAATAACTCTTTATTTTTCAGTCAAAAACAACTTCCTTTTATGGTGATTTTTTTCTGACCACATCAGGGAACCCAATGGTGTATCAGCTTCTTATCCAAAGATAGTTATTAAGGTTGCCCTATCCAAAACCTCTGATTGTGACTTCTCCAAAAACCCAGTTAGGTCAAAACTTTCAGATGGTAATTGGATCTTATCTCTAAAGTTGTTACTTTCTCAAGATCTGATACTTAGCATGTCTTAGAAACAGAAGATAATAAACCCTTAGGGATTTTTAAATGTCAAGAAAAAACTTTTTTAACATCTCAAAGCAGTATCTGAGTGTAATCCTCGTTGAAGTGCCAAAAAGTGGAATATAAATAAATAGAATAATCATGGGGCAAACTGAATAGTTTTCCAAATTTTCCAGTGGTTTGGTGCAATATCTGGTTATCCTATCCTTCATAATATCAAACAAAGATGGGGTAAAGTAGAGAGGATTAAAAAATAGATAAATAATATCAAAGGAACTTTTGGCCAGCTTGGAGGAGTCAGCCCCCGCCAAGCTGGCCAAAAGTTCCTTTTGGGCCGAACGGGCTGTTCCGGCGCGACCCCGCGGGGAATCACGTGACGCCGCGTCAATCGACGTGGCGCCGACGTCACGTGATTCCCCGCGGGGTCGCTTCCGGGATCCTCGTTCGGCCCAAAAGTTCCTTTTGGGCTGAACGGGCTGTTCCGGCGCGACCCCGCGGGGAATCACGTGACGCCGCGTCACTCGACGTGGCGCCGACGTCACGTGATTCCCCGCGGGGTCGCTTCCGGGATCCTCGTTCGGCCCAAAAGGAACTTTTGGCCAGCTTGGGGGGGTCAGGAGGCCCCCCCCAAGCTGGCCAAAAGATTCTTTTGGGCCGAACGGGCTGTTCCGGCGCGACCCCGCGGGGAATCACGTGACGCCGCGTCACTCGACGTGGCGCCGACGTCACGTGCTCCTCGCAGAGGATTGCAGAAATGGCGTCCTCACTCCTCCCTAGTTCAGGGAGTTCTGGTAAGTCTTTGGTGGGGGGGATTAAGGAAGGTGAGGGGTTTAACTTTTAACTTTGAATCAACAATCGCGATTTCCAACATATCCAACATAGCTATGTTGGATATGTTGGAAATCCGATCGTTTATGTCTCATCACTTTTTTAAGTAAAAAAAAAAATATGCGTAGCGTTTTTCATATGCGGTCAATACGAATGCACACCCCTACTTCCTATAGACAACGAGAAAAAGTGAACTTCCAGTAGCGGCATGCGTATGATTATTATATGAAAACTCCGCCCACGGGAGTAACTTGGCCCAATTATCTTGTCGTTCATTCACGAACGAATGGAGAAAGGTTTTTAAGGTTCTGTTAGTCCGTTCCGTTTGCCCATTACTCTGGGGACGGAATGTAGATGAAAGACTATGTTGCACACTGAAGCGTTTGCAAAGTGCTTTCCAATATCGAGCAGTAAACTGTGGTCCTCGATCTGAGACTGTATCCTGTGGAAGACCATGAAGTCTGAAGATATATTGAGCGAAGAGATTGGCTAAGTCAGGTGCAGAAGGCAACTTTGGCAAGGGGACAAAGTGCGCCATCTTGGAGAATCAGTCTACAGTCACCCAAATGACCGAATTACCTCCTGAGACGGGGAGGTCCACGACAAAGTCGGAGATGTGTGTCCAAGGCTCCGCCGGGATGGGTAATGGTTGTAACAGGCCCCTGGGCCTCCCAATGAGCAGCTTCTGTACGGCGCAGGTAGGGCAAGAGCCCACAAAGGCTTGGACGTCCTGTCTCACCGTCGGCCACCAATAGAATCAATTCAGCAGGTCCAAGGTCCCTTTACAGCCCGAATGGCCCCCAGTGAGGGAGTCATGGGCCCACGTGAGGACCACTCTTCGAGAGCGACGTGGAACGACGGTCTTTCCTTGGGAGGACACCAAGGTTGCTGCGAGGCTCACTTTCACGGGATCCAAGATGTAATGGGGAGTATCAGAAGTCTCTTCAACCTCAGAGGAGCGCGAGAGCACGTCGGCTCAAACATTCTTAGAGCCGGGTCGGTAACTTAAAGTAAAGTTAAACCGATCAAAAAACAGTGACCACTGGGCTTGCCTCGAATTTAGGCATTGGGCTTGCTTCAAAAATGCTGTTTTTGTGGTCAGTGTAGATCGTCACCGGATGGTTGGCCCCCTCCAACCACTGTCTCCATTCCTCCAGGGCAAGTTTCATGGCTAGCAACTCTTTATCACCAACACAGTAGTTGCTTTCCGCCGGCGAGAATTTCTTCGAGAAATATGAACAGGGTAGCAATTGTCCAGAATCGGAGTACTGGCTCAGCACGGCCCCCATGGCCACATTGGAGGCATCGACTTCCACCACAAAGGGCCGGCTGGGGTCAGGATGATGAAGGCAGGTGTCCAACAAGAATGCTTCCTTGAGGGCCTCGAAGGCTTGGCAAGCGGGAACAGGCCAATCCACCACGTTGGCTCCCTTTCGGGTGAGGGCAGTCAATGGGGTCACAATACGGGAGTAATTAGGAATAAAGTGACGGTAGAAATTGGAAAAGCCGAGGAAGCGTTGCAACGCTTTGAGACTCCTCAGCCGGGGCCAATTCTTAATTGCCGCCACTTTCTCAGGATCCATTTGGAAGCCTGTTGCAGAGATTATATAGCCCAGGAATGGCAGGGACGTCTTCTCGAAACTACATTTTTCAAGTTTCGCATACAGACTGCTCCCTGAGTATTTGGAGCACTTGACTGACATGCTGACGGTGTGAAGACAGGTCCTGGGAGTAGACTAACACATTGTCGAGATAGACGATTACGCAGGTGTTCAGAAGGTCCCGTAACACCTCATTCATTAGGTGCTGGAACACCGCCGGAGCATTACATAAACCGAAAGGCATCACAAGATATTCGTAATGCCCGTCTCTGGTATTAAAAGCGGTTTTCCACTCATCTCCGGGATGAATTCTGACTAAGTTGTAAGCACCTCATAGGTCCAACTTCGTGAAAATCTTTGCTCCCTGGAGCCTATCGAGAAGCTCCGGGATTAGCAGGAGTAGGTAGTGATCCCGCTTGGTAATAGAATTGAGGCCTCGATAGTCTATACACGGTCTCAGCGAGCCGTCCTTCTTACTGACAAAGAAGAAGCCTGCCCCTGCAGGTGACTTGGATAGGCGAATAAACCCCTTGGCCAGGTTCTCTGAGATATACTCAGACATGGCCCGGGTTTCAGGTAATGCTACCTGGAACTATGACCCCCCCCTTCTTCGGGGGGGTCATAGTTCCAGGTAGCAGGTCAATAGCACAGTCATATGGGTGATGCTGCGGAAGGATTTCTGCCTTGGACTTGGAAAAAACATCCATGAAGTCCTCATAGGGTGCCGGAGGACCTAGGGCAAAGTGCATCAATGGAAGTCCGGGAGCCTTAGGCACCTTCATACAATGGGCTAGGCAAAAAGGCCTCCACTTGACAATCTGTAGGGTATCCCACTGAATCATGGGTAAGTGCTTCTGTAACCACGGCAACCCTAGCACCACAGGGTGGACAGCCTTATCCAACACTAGGAAGGCTATCTCCTCCGAATGGATCGCCCCAGTGCGGACAGTAATGGGTGCCATGGACATCACAATCGGTCCTGGAAGGAGCGTCCCCTGGATGAAGGTAATTCGTAATGGGACCTCCCGTCTATGCGTGGGAACTCACAACTGGGAGACCAAGTCCTGCAAGATAAAATTACCCCCGGCTCCAGAATCCAGGAACGCGATCGTCTCGATGGATCCTCCAGGGTATTCCAAGGTAACATGCATAGTACATTGAGGAGCTGTAGCACAGCCTAGGAGGAGCTCCTCCCGACCTCCTGGGCTTTGGCGTTTTCCGCACGCTCCTGGCAGCGTGCCAGGAAATGGCCCTTCTGGCCACAATACAAGCACAACTTCAACGTACGGCGACGTTGCCTCTCTTCAGCAGAGAGCAGGGCCCATCCCAGCTGCATGGGTTCACAGGTGGGAGCGTCTGGATGAGAAGTCTTAGGAGAAGACGCGGATCTCGATGACACAGAAGCAGGACTGTGGCGGGAAGAGTGCTGCTCCTTGGCCATTGTTGTAGATGGCGGTCAATGCGGGCAGCCATCTCTATCAAGGCATTGAGGTCTTCCGGTAGATCTCGGGCAGCAATCTCATCCTTTATGCATCCAGAAAGACCCTCCAAGAAGATGGCCTTAAGACTACCATCCTGCCAATCTACTTCTTGGGCTAAAGTCCGAAATTCCATAGCATAGTCTGCCAAGGAGCAAGCCCCCTGACGAAGCTGTAGCAGTTCAGATGTAGCAGTAGCTACTCGGGCTGGCTCATCAAAAGCCTTTCGGAAGTTCGAGATGAACTGTTGTAAGTCCATTAGCGAGGGATCATTGTGTTCCCAAAGGGGCGAGGCCCATATTAAGGCCTTCCTGTCCAGCAGGGACAGGATATACGCTACTTTCACCGCATCCGAGGGGAACTGCCAAGGCAACAGGGAGAACCGTATGAAACATTGGTTCAGAAAGCCACGGCAGGTCCTTAAATCTCCAGCGTAGTGAGAGGGTGCCGGTAGCTGAGTCACAGAAGAGTTGTGTCCTTCGGGGACCATGCCAGCAGGGGGCAAGGACTCCAGACGAGAGGACAGCCATTCCACCGTAGCTGCCAGGGTATCGATGCAGCTCTGGTGCTGTAGCATCTGCTGGGCCATCCCAGGCAGGTCCGAGGGAGCAGAGGCATCCGCGAGTCCATGGCCTTGCAATCTGTTATGGAGTCTCAGTTTAGTGGACCCTTGGGCCGACCTGCAGGAGAAAGAGGTTCAATGTCTCTGGTACACCGCAGGCTGGGAGGCAGATGTTCAGGCAGGACGTAGTGGTGCTATTCACCCTGGAAGCTGGTGCTCCCCCGGGAGGAGCCTGTAGGAGTCTAGCCGCTGGGACTTAGGTGAGGCTTCACCCTTGGAAGGCGAAGCCCCCCCGGGAGGAGCCCGTAGGGACTTAGGTGAGCTGATGAACTTGAGACTGGAACGAGCAGGCTGATGAACAGGACTGGGAACTGGAACCAGACTAGAACAGTAGACAGGAACTGTAGCAAGACTCGGGTACTGGAACCAGACTAGGACAGTAGACAGGAACTGTAGCAAGGAACCGGGCAGGAACTATGGCAGGCAAACAGGAACCAAGCAGGTTCTGTAGCAGGCAGGCAGGAACCAAGCAGGTACTGTAGCAGGGAAGCAGGAACGGAGCGAGTTCCAAGGCAGCTCACTCCGGGGCACGGAGCAACAGGGGACCAGTAGGTAAGCACGTTGTAAGGCAAAGACTTAGTGTCTGCGGCCGGCTTATCAAGGCCGCGGCGTCTGACGTCAGGAACTGGGCAGAGTCATCACTGGCGGGAAACGGCCTAGAAAAGCACCCAAGTGGAGCGCGCGCATGCCTAGAGGCAGGGCGTCCATGGGAGACTTCCCGGCGGCGTGGGCCCCTCGAGGACACCGCCGAACAGGCCGCGAACTAGGCCACCTGAAGCAGGAACAGGTCCAGGAGCACGGAGGTAAGGGTCTGGTCGCGGCGCTCGCAGCCAGAACCGTAAAAATAGGGGCAGAGGGGCCACTCTGAGCATTTTCACAAGCCGATGTCATCGTGGAGGAAGGGCATGAAGTAAAATAATGCTTACCCACCCTCCAATGCACCTCTTTTGCAACACTTTTTAACTACTACTCACTCCGAAGTAATGAATACAAACAATGAAATAGCAAAGAATATTCTGTATATCCACATTTCGCTGTAACATGCATCATTTTACATTTTTACTGAACTTAGAGGATGCTGTAGCCAAAAATGTTATATATATTATCTCATCTTTATTATTCACAGGGCCACAAGAAGCAAATGGGTGCTCAAATTTGCATGTGTGGGCAAATGAGCATCCATACGCTAAAATTTAAAATCAAGAGTGCAGTTGCACACGTATGATTTAAAATACACCTACCACATGTTTGTGCTCCTAATTTTAAGCCATTACTCAAGCAAACGTACTTCACATCTCTTCCTTAGGATTTTGTCAGCTTTAACACAAGTAAATAAGCAGATTTTAAAACATGCTCGCATGAAATGCATTCTAGGGATGTGAATCGTGTCCTCGATCGTCTTAACGATCGAATTCGGCTGGGAGGGGGAGGGAATCGTATTGTTGCCGTTTGGGGGGGTAAAATATCGTGAAAAATCGTGAAAAATCAAAAAATCGCAAAACCGGCACATTAAAACCCCCTAAAACCCACCCCCGACCCTTTAAATTAAATCCCCCACCCTCCCGAACCCCCCCCAAATGACTTAAATAACCTGCGGGTCCAGCGGCGGTCCGGAACGGCAGCGGTCTGGAACGGGCTCCTGCTCCTGAATCTTGTTGTCTTCAGCCGGCGCCATTTTCCAAAATGGCGCCGAAAAATGGCGGCTGCCATAGACGAACACGATTGGACAGCAGGAGGTCCTTCCGGACCCCCACTGGACTTTTGGCAAGTCTCGTGGGGGTCAGGAGGCCCCCCACAAGCTGGCCAAAAGTTCCTGGAGGTCCAGCGGGGGTCAGGGAGCGATTTCCCGCCGCAAATCGTTTTCGTACGGAAAATGGCGCCGGCAGGAGATCGACTGCAGGAGGTCGTTCAGCAAGGGTTCCGGCGCCTCGCTGAACGACCTCCTGCAGTCGATCTCCTGCCGGCGCCATTTTCCGTACGAAAACGATTCGCGGCGGGAAATCGCTCCCTGACCCCCGCTGGACCTCCAGGAACTTTTGGCCAGCTTGTGGGGGGCCTCCTGACCCCCACGAGACTTGCCAAAAGTCCAGCGGGGGTCCAGAAGGACCTCCTGCCGTCCAATCGTGTTCGTCTATGGCCGCCGCCATTTTTCGGCGCCATTTTGGAAAATGGCGCCGGCTGAAGACAACAAGATTCAGGAGCAGGAGCCCGTTCCGGACCGCTGCCGTTCCGGACCGCCGCTGGACCCGCAGGTTATTTAAGTCATTTGGGGGGGGTTCGGGAGGGTGGGGGATTTAATTTAAAGGGTCGGGGGTGGGTTTTAGGGGGTTTTAGTGTGCCGGCTCACGATTCTAACGATTTATAACGATAAATCGTTAGAATCTCTATTGTATTGTGTTCCATAACGGTTTAAGACGATATTAAAATTATCGGACGATAATTTTAATCGTCCTAAAACGATTCACATCCCTAAATGCATTCCCAGTTTTACCAGTTAGTCCATCAGTTTGCCCAGTCCATCTTGAGGTCATCCTGGCCCCTCTGGTTCTTAGTCTGCACTTCCTCCAAGTTGAGACAGACCCCTCACCCAGTCGTTTTACGCCTTAATAAAGATTTATGTAAACTTACTCTTCATCAAAAGCAGAAGTAAACATACACGGCTCACAGCCCCACTGCTCAATGCAGCCATCGAGGCCTGAAGAACCACGGTATCTTGCTGGGCGGCGATGAAGCCATCCTGAACTTCCGACACCTGACTTTTGACCTCCGCAAATCGAGTTTTGTAGCCGCTGAGGGACTGGGTAATCTCGGATAATTTATAGTCTTTAATTCCAGGCCAAGTGCTAGAATTTCGGTATATAAAACTGTTAAATAAATAAATAAATAAGTGCCGCTGTTACCACCGTCTTTATTTTCTCGAGATCCAGCACTAGCGACTGTGTCACAGGCAGCTCGGCCGCAGGTGGAGATGGTGGATCCAGGCCCCAATTTTTTTCTCTCTCCCATCCTTGTCTTTACGGATCACGAGGGTTGCCATTGCCGGTATATTTATGCCCTGGAGGCGTAGGAATAGACAGACCAAATAGTCAACTGTGTCTGCTGGTTATATAGTATGAAGGATGAGGCTGGATGTGGAAGTGAGGCACGGAGCGGGGAAACCTATATCTGTCTCCTTCGCTGTCTCACGTGATCTCCCAAGCAACAATTTAAAAATTCAACCCTTTGAGTTGCTCTGACTCTCTTCTGAGCAAGACAGCTTATCAAGGGTAATCGTCCCATTCAAAAATATCACATCTCTTCATTCCACAAATTTGAAACTAAATTCTGCATTCCATTCCTAGATAGCAGAATGCAGAGCAATCTAACAGAGTAAGAGGTTGGAGAAAGAGCTGTCCATTTGCTTGCCATGCCGAGGCATCTTCTGATCTCAAACAACACAACACAAAAGAGTCAGTGGTTATAAACCAGTGGTTCCCTAACATACCCTGGTGACCCTATAACTACTACTACTACTACTACTACTACTACTAATTACTTCTATAGCACTACTCAAAGTACATGGCGCTGTTCGAAAACATATTAAGAGACACCTCCTTCACTGTAGGTCTTGCAATCTAATCAAGGCAAATGTCACAGAGCACGCACGGTCTATGGCTGGCTGGAGGACAGATTCACAGTCTGGACTCCAGATTCCTCTTACACAACTTTATTCTATACCCATCAAACATAATTTACAACTGCTTACCTTGCAGTAGGTCAGCAGGTCAGTTATAATATAAGGAGCTGCCTTCTCCTTTTCCCCAGGGCTTTGCCTACTCTCCTCTGAGCCTACTCTTCTTTCTTCCTTCTCAGAGGAGACACTCTGCACCCCGAATCCCCTGGGTTAAGGTAGTCCGGTTCCAGATTGCTGGTGCTGATCTATTAAGGTGTAATGAGTTTTTCTATAGGGCATTCTGTCACAGAAAACATGCAAGGCAAAAAACATGGGGGATTTCATTTAATAAGAATATGATTAGCCTCAATAAGGCAGTAAGTGGGATACTCAAGATTTAAATGCAGCCTTAAAAAGATGGGGTTTTAGATTTTATATGAATTAGGACAAGAGAGGAAACATGACACACCAACTCAGGAAGTTTATTTCAAGCATGCAGTACAACCATGTGGAAAGCACAGAGTCGGGAATTGACGGTGGAGGAGAAGGGCATAGAAAAGAGTGACTTGCCTGATGAATGGTGTGCACAAAGAGGGCTGTAGGGAGAGATAAGACAGCGGAGGTAGTGAGGAGCTGCAGAGTGAAGGCTCTTCTAGGTGAGAAAGAGGAACTTGAACTATACGCGGAAATGGATAGGGAGCCAATGTAGTGACTTGAGAAGAGGAGTAATATGGGTGTAATAACTGGTGAAAAATAAGTTGTGCAGCTGAATTTTGGATAGATTGTAGTGGAAAGAGATGGCTCACTGGGAGAACTGTGAGGAGCAGGTGGCAGTAGTCTGAGCAGGAGGAGATTAGAGAGTGGATAAGAGTTCTGGTAGTGTGATCTGAAAGGAAGGGTGGTTTTGGTGATGTTATAGAGATGGAAATTACACATTTTAGCAGTGTTTTGGATATATATAGAGGAGAGAGAAGAGTTGAATTCAGGGTTACAGGTCGAGGAGACTGGGAGGATTACAGTGTTGTCCATAGAAACAGAGAAAAGAGGAAAAGGAAAAGTGGGCTTGGGGGGAATATAAGACATTTTTTCCCCTGCCCATTTGAGTTTAAGGTGGCAGTGAGACATCCAAACAGCAGTGTCAGACAAGCAGGCTGAAATTTGGGACTGGATTCCTGATGAAATTTCTGGTGTAGAGAGGTAAAATTGGGAATCATCAACATAAAGATGGTACTGAAAGCCAAGAGAGAAGATCAGAGTACCAAAGGAATTAATAAAAAGAGGGAAGAGAAGAGAGTCAAGGACTGAGCCCTGTGGGATGGCAGTGGATGAGAATACACCAGAAGATACACAAAAAATGTAATGGGAGAGATAAGAAGAAAACCAAGTCAGGATGGAGTCTTGAAATCCAGGTGTGGACAGAACATCAAGGAGTAAATGGTGGTAAATTACAGGGATGTGAATCGGGCTTCAGACGATTGAAAATATCGTACAATATTTTCAAAATCATCAGAAATCAGGGGCTCCCTCAAAACGATAGGAAAACTCCACGATATTGTTCGTGGGGGTTCTCTTATCATTTTGGGGGAGGGCGGGAAAAACGGCACACAAAAATAACCCCTAAACCCACCCCGACCCTTTAAAACTAATCCCCACCCTCCCGACCCCCCAAAGACATTTTAAAGGTACCTGGTGGTCCAGTGGGGGTCCCGGGAGCGATCTCCTGCTCTTGAGCCGTCGGCTGCCACTAATAAAAATGGCGCCGATGGCCTTTGCCCTTACCATGTGACAGGGTATCCTAGCCATTGGCCGGCCCCTGTCACATGGTAGGAGCACTGGATGGCCCGTGCCATTTTTAAAGATCGCTCCCGGGACCCCCACTGGACCACCAGGTACCTGTAAAATGTTTTTGGGGGGTCGGGAGGGTGGGGGAAGCTAAGGGATTAGTTTTAAAGGGTCGTGGTGGGTTTTTTGTTTATCGGCTCAGGCGCAGCCGATAAACAAAACTGCGATTGGGCCGGACGAAAAAAAAAACACGATGTGAATCGGAACCAGAATCCGAACCATTCCGGTTCTGAATCACATCTCTAGTAAATTGTGCCATTATTTCAGAAAGGGTAATTTTCCTAGGATAAGTTTCAAAGTGAAAGTATGTGCATACTTTCAATTTGAGAATGAGTGTGAAGCCTGTGGGTAAAATGTTTCCATAGGCTTTACATTAATGTAGACAATGTTTAAATTCTTGACTGATGGATTTAGAAATATCTGTAGGGATCAAAATAGGAAGAATGTGGCTCCTCTAGTATTTTGGAACAAGCTTGAGTGGTTGCCATTTGCTTTAGATGGCTTTTTAATTGATCTGATTTAGAAATGGACTCTACCATATATCTCATATGTACAGCATTTTGTAGGGATGTGAATCGTATGCCCGATCGTTTTAACGATCGGGTTCGGCTGGGGGGGGGGGGGGGGGGGAATCTGATCGTTAGAGATGTGAATTGGGATCGCTTCCGATTCCAATTCACATCACTAATTTTTTTTTAGTGAAGCCCGCGCTGATAAAAAAAACCCACCTGACCCTCTAAAATTACCCCCTTAGCCATCCCCCCCACAAAACCTTTTACACATACCTGGTGGTCCATGGGGGCTGCGGGGAGCGATCTCCCGTTCCCAGGCCATCGGCTGCGCTAAAAAAAAATGGCGCCGATGGCCCTTTGCCCTTACCATGTGACAGGGCAAAGGTAGCGCAGGCGCCATTTTGAATACTGGTAATACTGCCCGAGTGCAGGAGGTCGCTCCCGGACCCCCACTGGACTTTTCGCAAGTCTTGTGGGGGTCAGGAGGCCCCCCCAAGCTGGCCAAAAGTCCCTGGGGGTCCAGCGGGGGTCCAGGAGCGATCTCCTGCACTCAGGCCGTATTGCCAATATTCAAAATGGCGCTGGCGCTGCCTTTGCCCTGTCACATGGTAAGGGCAAAGGGCCATCGGTGCCATTTTTATTAATGCAGCCGATGGCCTGAGAGCGGGAGATCGCTCCCCGTGCTCCCGCTGGACCACCAGGTAATTTTAAAAGGATTTGGGGGGGGGGGGGGGTAGGCTAAGGGGGTCATTTTAAAGGGTCGGGTGGGGTTCTTTTTATCGGGCCATCGGCGCCATTTATATTAGTGGCAGCCAAAATGGCGCCGATGGCCCGAGAGTGGGAGATCGCGCCAGGACCCCCCCACTGGACCACCAGGTAATTTAAAACATTTTGGGGGGGTTTGGGACTGTGGGGGATTTGTTTTAAAGGGTCGGGGTGGATTTAGGGGTTGTTTTGGTGTGCCGGTTTTCCCGCCCTCCCCCCTCCCCCGATTTACGATTTTTCACGATAAATCGGGGGAATTTCTATTGTATCGCGACTCTAACGATTTTTGACGATTTAAAATATATCTGACGATTTTTTGAAATCGTCAAAAAACGATTCACATCCCTAGCACTTTGGCCCCAGAGAAAATTCACTTATGGCCCAATTTTAAAACATGCACGAGTAATATCAGGGGTTATGTGCGTGGCTGGGCCTTGGGCGTGCCACGTGCATTTTTGGAAGGGCCTGGCCATGCACATAACCCCCATTCTGCACTGAAATGCTGGGCCTCTAGAAAGGAGCCGGCTGGGGGATGTGGTCTGGGCAGGGAGGGGCAGGGCGGGGGCTTGGACCAGGACAGTGTCATTCTATGCTGTCCCGGGGAAGAGCACGTCGGCAGCTGGCTGGCGTGAGGAGATTACTTCCATTCCAGAGGAGCAATAAATAGCAAAATAAAAAATGTGGGGATAGTTAGGGTAGGTTTAGGGGAGGAGGAGGAGGAGAGGTGAAGAGGGAGGAAGAAGAGAGTTAGGGGTAGGAAAATTCCCTCCCAGTCCGCTCCTTAATTGGAGCGGACTGGGAGGGAACTGGGGGAGGCCCAATTGCGTCGCTGCACATATTTTTCTAAAATTCTCCCCACCCTCCGTGCACGGAGCAGGCCACCTGCCCACACATGAGCATGCAGACATGAAAATCTGGTGCGCGTGTGCATGCAGGACCTGTATTTTATAACATGCGTGTGCTGTGTGCGCATGTTATAAAATCGGTGCGCCATGTGTGCGCTCTGGGAACCGTGTGCACATAGACACGCGCGGGGGCCTTAAAATCGACCCCTTAGTGAGGCTGATTAAAATTTCTCTCTAAAGAGAAGCTTACAGATGGCAAAGGTTAAAATCTGAAACTGAGGCCAATAAAACGACGTACTTGATCCTAGCCTAAGTTATATAAGGCTGCTATCCTTGAGGCTTAAGCATTCCAATATCTAGGCTGAAATAAATGATGTAATAAGCAGACCCTTGTGAACTTTTTACTGTTATAAAAAAAATCGGAAGTCCATATTGAGTGTTGTGGTGATCATCATAGGGTTGCCAACTGGCTCCAGATTTCCAGGACAGGCTGAACCAGTCCTGGTTTTACCCCATTGCATGTAAGGACTTGTATGCCTTGCTTTTTTCTAATAATCTGCAATAGGAAAATCAGAACTACAGTTCCCTGCAAGTAATGGGGTAAACGCAGGTCTGAATCAATCTATCCTGAAATTCTGGAGCCATTTGGCAACCCCTAGGAAAGCAGGAAGCTACTTGAGTAAAGCTACCTGGGTAAGTTTAGGGCAGTGCTTTGTCCAGCCAGACTTCCCCGGGTGAGATGAGTTGAGTGGCGCGCAATATCAGAATTAACCAGCTCAACTTAAGCCCCGCCTCTTCCCTCTTTTTATCTGGTGAAATTCTACTTGGATAAAAGGTTACCTGAATATACAGTTTTGCCAGTCAGCAGGATGGGAAATTTGAATTTGGGGATTTGTCTAATTTAAAAGTAACCTGGACAAATTCTTTTCAATATCAATCTCTTAGCTGCTCCTATCTCACACTTTCTTTCTTCTTGATATAATTTACTCCATTGCTCCGATTTAGCCATTTTTTTGTTGTTGTTTTTATTATTGAAAAGCTCTAGAAACCAATATTTTGAAATAGAATCAGATTCTGGGTTGGGCACTTTGTCTCTTGTAGTGATTGATGTAATCCTAGTGGTGAAGGCATCAGCAGCGCCTCTTTCTCTCTCTTCCGGGGATAATTTTCTTTCAATGGCTGCTGAAATGGCTGGCAGACTACTGGTCAAAACTCATGCTTCCACTTGCATGCTGGACCAGTGGCTATTTAAGCTACTTAAGCCGTTGAGGATGCATTGGCTGTAGTGATTAACATCTCATTTAGTGGTATATTTACTAAGCTGCAATAAGGGTATAACGTGAAAAATAGCATTTATCAAGCATAAAACATTGTTTATTGAGTGATATACCCATATTGCAGCAATATCAAGTAATATTTTATAGAAAAATCTGCCCCATTGAAATTAGCTGCTTTGCATGCTTTTCCATGCATAACATTTACAAATGCATGCAAAGCAGCTAATGCATGGGTAATACTATTCAAATAAAATAACGCGGCTGGCCAAAGCTGCATTATATTCAAACAGCTACAAAGTAAAAGGATTAGCTAACTGCTCCCTGGAGAATTGGGACATTAATGCTATTTAAAGAGCCAATTGGCCTGGAAATTTCCCCCTCCCAAAGTGCAAAACTCCCTCTAAAGTTCTGAGGAGACCCCCTGCCTCCGCCCCCCACTACCTGTAGTGGCTGCCCAGCCTAAAACCAGTTCAAACTACAGATTTTAATGTCACAAGGTGATGCACCACACCCCTTCCCAAATCCCTCTGTTTTCCAAAAACTTCCCACCTGGTTTTAAACCTGGTTCCAAATCCCCCCAAGACTTCCAAACCTCCCACCCCCAGAGCCCCCTTCCATAGAAGAGTTCCAAGGTATCTAGTGAGGTCCCCAACCCCCCCCCCCCCCCCCCATATCCCTTATACGTTTGAGGAGTTCCTTGGAGGTCCAGTGCAGCCGGGAGCTCCCCCTGGTCAATGGCAATTTTCATGATGCAAGTGGGAGAACAAAGTCGCTATGTAACCGGATAAGTCTGATAAACACCACTTTTCCATCTAAGTAGCACTTTTCAAAATTAAGCAGCTGTATAAGATAGCTGGATAGATCTAAAAAATGTGCTACTTAGCTGGATAAGTATTAAAATGTTACTTATCCAGCTAAGGCCTATCTTCATTAAACCATGGTAAATAAAGCCTAAATTGTTGCGATCCTGCTCTCACCTTTCTTCTGGCCAGCCGGCCCGACCTCCGTCATCATTCTACCGGTATGGCAGGAGCCATACCGGTAGAATGATGACGGAGCTGACGGAATTGATGACGGAGATGACGGAATTTTTGCTGAATTGTTGGATATTCCGCAGTGGCAGAAGGCAGCCATCGTGCTGGCGCGGCAGGAGCTGCGCCAGGGATCTCTTCCGCAGCCGGAGTCGCGCTGCGATATCCTTTGCAGCCGGAAGGCCGCCGACACAATCCCTTGTGGCTGGAGCTGCGTTACTGCATTCCTTGCAGCCTGGAGGCCGCCAGCTTTCTCCCTGCATGACCGGAGCCACACTTCTAACTTCCTTACGGCCCGGAGGCCATCCTTGCCTTCCTTTGCAGCATGGAGCTGCCTACAATGCCCTCGTGCAACCCGGAGGTCGCTAACCTTACCGTGGGTCCTCCGTGGAAGAGGGCCATCATCCCCGGTCTTGCCTGCATCCTGAAACAGCCTCCGGTGCTCTCCCTGTGGCTTGGGAGCAGCTGACAGCCCTAGGCCTGGGTTGAGGCCTACCTCTTCAGCTCTGCAGTCTCCCGTGCAGCTGCTCAAGCATAAATTGCTTATAAAATAGCAACTTACTCATGTAAATGTTGGACTCTCCCTGGAACTCCCCTGGCCCACCCCCTTTTTATATGTGTACATTTTCTTGTGGACCCTGAGTTAAGTGTGTATGTTGAAGTTTCTAAGATAGCATGCACTCATGTATATGCTATTTTACACATAAAAATGCTCTTTTTATGTACACAGCTTTTGAGAATTCACCCTGCCATGATTTTGCTCTTGTGTTGCTGGTCCTTTCTGCTTGTGAACTTGTCAGTGGGGATAAGGTTGCCTTTTTCTTTCCTTGGAATTCAGGCTGGCAATTGGCGGAGGCTTGCAGCAAGCAAGTATAACCATTATGTGCCTATTTGTAAACCGTTGCGATGGTATATAACTTAGCGACGGTATAGAAAAGTTTTTAAATAAATAAAAATAAAATTATGAATATGCAGGGAAACACTACTATGAGCACCCAATTTCAATTCAGATTTGTCTAATGTCAACAAGTCTAATAAGGGCAAATTATTAATAGAATCTCTTTAAATACATATGGGTTCAATTCTGCAAACTTCCTGATTGTCAAATAAAAAGAGGGTATTTCAGCCCGATCGTGTTTTCACACACTACAACACAAAAAAAGAATTTTAGCTGAATTGTTGGATATTCAACTCTATCCTGTGGAAATGTTCAGCTCTATCCTACTGCTTTTGTGCTTGATGAGGCCAAATATTCGAAAGCATTTAGCCGGATAACTGGGAAGTTATCTGGCTAGTGGCTAAATAATATTTGGGTATTTATCTGGCTAAATTCTATCCAGAAATGTTTTTATCTGGCTAAAATTTGGCCGGATAAGTCAGAGCATTCTGGGGGCATAATTTGGGAGGAGCTGAGTTAACCGGACAAATTAATTCAGTTAAGTATAGTCATCCTGGAGACCTTCCTGGCTAACTTTAGAGTAGCTGGATATTTTCAGCAGTACAGCTGCATCTCTGAATATATAGGATAAATGAAATGGATAGGTTTAGCCGACTAACTTGCTGAGACACACAGCAGCTGAATATGGAGCGCACTATTTTTTTTTGTTTTTTTTGGGGGGGGGGAGGAGTGTTACAGAGGGAAAGTACAGTATTTAAGTTTTCTTAAGACATCTTGTTTTCCTTAAAGGTCAGTTTTCAAAGCACTTCACGGGGATAAAAATTGTTTTAATCAGCTGCCCTCCCTCAATGTGGAAAAGTCAGCATGTTGTTTCACAGTGTACTTACTTTTTAACCACACATTTAGCAACGTTTTGGTCAAGGGAGGTAAATAACATGTGAACTTTACATTTCAAATTTGTGAATGTTAATTTCATGAAAAAAAAAAGCACCTGCAGAAAAAGCAAGTGCACACATGCATTAGTATTTTGTACCTGTGGCAAATTTTGAAACGAAAACAGCCCCCTGTGAGCTCAAGCTATAGATGTTATTGCCTATATTCAAAAACAAGCATGGAAGGTTCTAATTTTTGTCAAAGTCATCTGTGCCCTGTTTTTCTTTTTAGCTTCCTATCTAGTTTTGAATTGAGCTTAGACAGATCAAAACAGGGGCTTTGTGTGAGTTCCATTTTAAGTGCATAGACAAAAGGGTTTTTTCTCTTTGTGTCTATAAGAAAATGTTTGGTATATTGAACCATAACGTCAATAGTCTAAATCGCCTAGCTACAATTATTGCTATTCTTAGATATAATCATATTTGTCATGTGCATTTGACAAACTACAGTACTTTAATTCTATAACAAGTGTTGACTGGGTCATATTACAAAAGGAACAACTTTCCCTTCTGACAGTTAAAGGTGCAGCTGAAAGAAAGGGATACCATGTCCCTGACATGAATGAACTGTTTGATTAATGGGCGTAGTTTCTTTTTTTTTTTTTTTGTGCTGGTTTATTCTACCACATAAAAAGGAATTTACTGATAAGGTATGTGGCTTAGAGTTTCAGCTTGAGTGGCTTCTCTGCATAAAAGCAAAAAAAGCAACAGTCTACCTAGAGGAAATGAAACTGCTATTGGTATATCTTTAAAAAGTTTTGTTCTTCAAAACTTCTTTTGCTGAACTAGATCGTTGTGTTTCGTGGCTTGCAGGAACCTCCCACAAGCTGCACAACTCACTCCTGATGCCTGGCCTCACAGCTGCTTCCTCCTTGTGGGCCATGGTGCAAAAAGGCTGAGGTACCCGATGATGACATCACTGATCTTGGTCCTATATAAGGGCCTCCCGGATAGCTTCTTCTCACCTCAGCAACGTGTCCTCCTTCATCTTGTATTGGGTGCCAGCTTCAGCCGTCATCTGCTTAGCCTGCTTCAATATTTGTTTCTTTAGCCTGCTTCAGCCTTCGTCTGTTCCGCCTGTTTCAGTCATTGCCTGCTCAGCCAATTCCAGCCTTTGTCTGCTCACCTGTTCCAGAGACCCTCACCTAAGATCTGCCAGCCCCCGAACTCAAAGGCTCAACCCAAGGGAACATGGGCTGGTAGAGGTGAAGCTCCGGACAGGTCTCTGTTTTGACTGGGTCCACCTGCTGGCGGTGAGAACCTGCAGGGCTCCTCCCTGCAGGTAAAGTAGATCTCACCCGAGTCCAAGGGTCCATAGACACAACAGTTTGCTGAGGCCATAGTCTCGGTGGACGTCTCATCATTCCAAGCAATCCCAGGCTTGGCTCTCAGGCTTCAGGAGCAACAAAACATCTTGGGGCAGCTCTCCTCAGCCATGGAGTGTCTAACTCTCAGGCTAGATTCATTGACTTTGACATCAGCACTGTCTGTGCCTGGGCTTATACAAATACTTCCTGTACTGGTCAACCAGCCAGTTCATCAGCTCCTGGTGCCCTTCCGCTATATAAGGGACCCCAAGCAATGCCAGGGATTCATCAATCAGTGCAGAATGCACTTTCAGCTTCAGGCTGCACTTTTCCCTGATGATCAATCTAAGGATACCTACATTTTCTCCTTGTTGGATGGGACATCTTTGGCATGGGTCTCTCCCCTCTGGGAGTGAGGAAACCCCATCCTGTTGGATCGCCCAACCTTCCTGGAGCAGTTCCACATGGTTTTTGAAGAATCCAGCCATGCCTCCACTCTGGCTTCAGACCTTCTGCAGATATGCCAGGGTTCCCTCACCCTGGGTGAGTATGTGATGGAGTTCTGAACTCTGGCCTCTGATGGCGCAATTATACCCTGATGGCAATCTTTCTGGAGGGCCTCTCAGGGAAGATAAAAGATGAGCTTGTGGCTTAGGAATTACCAACCTCCCTGGAGCCTCTCATCATCCTGATAGGCAAGATTGAACATCGTCTGCAGGAGTGGGCTCGGGAGACTTGCCCAGCTTGCAGATCTTTCACCCTAGCCCAAAGATTTCAATGCTCACCTACTCTGGCTCCCACTCTGCCACTGGAATCTCCTGTCATTGTGGAACCCATGTAGCTGGGTCATTATAAACTGACTCCAGAGGAGAGGCTCCTTCGCAGACAATAGGGGCTCTGTTTATATTGTTCAGCCTGGGGTCACCTCATCACTCAGTATCCTGAGAGGTCAGGAAACTTTAGCACCTTAGCTCGACCGGGGAGGCAATCCTAGGCTTTACTGCTCCTGCTTCCCAACTTTTGGTACCCGTTACCCAGGAAACTGGCTCTGCCTTCTTCTCGACACAGATCTTCATTGATTCCAGAGCTGGGGGAAACCTAATTTTCCAGGACCTCATATGACTTCAGATCCCTACCTTGCCATATATGCAGACTTCCAAGATGTCTTCTCTAAGAAGAGTGCAGAGACATTACCGCCCCATTGCTGGCACAAATATAGTATTGAACTTCTCTTGGAAAACTCCCCTCCAAGGGTTTGGGTCTACCCAAAACTCAAGCCATGTCAGAGTACATCACTGTCAATCATGCCAGAGGTTTTATCCTACCACCATCCTCCCCAGTGGGTGCCGGGTTTTTCTTTGTGGCTAAGAATGATGGTTTCCTTAGGCCATGTGTAGACTATTGTGGCCTAAATGACATTACAAAGAAGAATTGGTATCCCTTACCATTAATAACTGAGCATTTTGACTGCTTCTAAGGTGCCAAGATATTCCCAAAGGTAGATCTCTGGGGCGCCTATAATCTCATCCGCATTAAAGCTGGTGATGAATTGAAGATCACTTTCAACACATGTGACGGGTATCATGAATAACTGGTGATGCCTTTCAGTCTCTGTAATGCCCCTGCAGTCTTCCAAAACATGGTAAATGAGATCTTTAATGATCTACTATTTACAGGTGTGATATCCTGATCTTTTCCTAAATGATACCTGCCCATTGCAGACAGTTCAGGATGATCCAACAGCATCTCAGAGAAAATAAGCTATACACCAAACTTAAAAAGTGTCTGTTTGAACAGGAGGAGCTGCCCTTTTGGGGTACATTGTCTCATTGGATGGACTTCATATGGACCTGTTGCGCCCATCAGTCGTAGATGGCTGCAAACTCTCATGCTCACCTCTTTTTTCCCTGCACCATCAATCATTGGGAGAATGGCAGCCTCTACCAACCAATGCCAACTTCCCGGCATCCCCGGGACAGGTGGGCACTGCCAACCACCATCTTACTTCCGGCATCTCTTAGGCATGCGCGCAGGGCCTCCTTATGTATACATCTTGGCAGGAACCTCGGAAGCATCCCCTCCTGATGACGTCAACACCGCTAGTATACTTATACTGACTGGCCCATTGCTAAGACGATTTACCAAGGAGTCCTCTCGCTTGTTAAATCCACTGTAACTTGGATCTTCTGTTCCAGACTCTTCTTCTGGCATTTGGATGCTTTGAGTACCCGCTCCTTGGGGGCTCTTCCGCGTCTTGGCTATCCGCTCCTCAGAGGGCCCTCCTGCCTAAGACTTCCTGACCCGCTCCTCGGGTATATCTGCTGGGAGTTCCTTGTGTGAGTACATTCTCCAACTTCTATCAACCTCACTGAAGATTCACGGCATACCCCATCCTTTATGCCACTACCATTCTTCAGTCTGTCTATGCTACCCATCCTATGCCTCAAGATATTGCTTCATCTTTACAAACTCTATGGCCTGGTTCCTGTATCATAGACCTCTGCCTCCTCGGCATCCACAGTACAGTTTCCTCGGCATGCCCCGCGCTGCGGGCCACTACCGGATCTGCACTCAGAGGTATTCCATCAGCCTGTAGTAATCTCCTGGTGTACCCCATGCTGCGGGCCACTACAGGAGAGTTTTATCTACATTCTCATCTTGACTACTGTATTTGCTCAACTGGAAGCTCCCAGACTTATCATCAATCCATCCCAGAGTTTCCTGTCCACTATGATACATGTTCCTCTGGGGAAGACTATGGTACCCTCTAGGTTGCATAACAAAGTATTGAAATGGGTCCACAACTCAGTCGCAGGTCACCATGGAATGGCATGATCCCTTGAATTGTTCCAGCACCATTATTGTTGGCTGCAAGTTAAGCATGATGTTCAAAATAATGTCAACTAGTGCCCCATGTGCACCTAGAAAAAACCTTTGCATGGCTGATCCTAGAATTGTTACAGCCATTTCCAGCCCCCAGGGAACTCTGCACTCTCTTGTCCTTGGAAATTATCGTGGACCTCCCTTTCTCTCATGGCGCCACCATAATATGGGTAGTAATGGACCACTTCTCCAAGATGGCACACTTTATCCCTTTGTCTGACCTTCCTTCTGCTCCTGAATTGATACAGATTTTCTCAGAACACATCTTTCAACTACATGGACTGCCAGAACACATTCTCTCAGACAGGGGTATCCAGTTTACTGCTCACTATTGCAAGCCCTCTGTAAGAAGCTTGGGATTATTCTGGATTACACCACTGCATACCATCCCAAAGGCAATGGACAAGTGGAATGGACTAACAGGATGCTCAAACCTTTCTATGCTCTTATGTGAATGAACGCCAGGATGACTGGGCGTCCTTGTTCCCCTGGGCTGTTTTCCTACCATAATCATGTTAACGCTGCACTGGTTCTTTCCCCTTCTAAATTGTTTATGGGGAAACAGCCTCAGATTCCCATGCCATGTCTACTAACAGTATCTTCCCCTCAGCCCTAACCTCTGCTGAAGAACTTCACTGTCTATGGGAATTCACCCAACCGGCTGATTGACAAGGTGGCCTTGAGAGGTAAGAAAGTTGTCAATGCCAGAAGGAGACCAGCTCCCCAATTCAAAATAGGTGACAAGGTCTGGCTGAAACTTCCATCCACTCTCAAGATTCACAAAGTGTTCCATATCTCTCTTCTCAAGTCTTTAGTACTATCTTGGCCCAGGAGAGCACCACCAGAATCCTTGGAAATTGCCTCAGAGGAAGAGGTGGTATATGAGGTTCTAGAGGTCCTAGATTCTTGCAAAAGAGGCAAATGTTACTTACGTGGAATCTTTGACTGCGACAGGGTGGAAGGCCCCACAAAGGAGTCCCTGGGCTCTCTGCCATAGCAGGCGGACACTTTGACAAAGACTGGGTCTAGGCATGAGGCCTGACAGCTGTCATCTGAGTGGTCAATGGCCAGCAAGAGGAGTCCAGAGTATAATTCAAACCAGGTCAGGTGGCAGGCAAAGAGGAATCTGAGCACAGTCCGAGTTAGAGCAGGTAGCAAGCAAGAGTACCCAAATGTATAAATCAATCCAAGGCAGGCAGCAGGCAAGAGGAGTCCAAGGCACAGTCCAAGTCAGAGCAGGCAGCAAGCAAGAATAATCTAATGTACTATCCAATCCGGGGCAGGCGGCAGGCAAGAGGAGTCCAAGGCACAGTCTGAGTCAGGGCAGGCAGCAAGCAAGAATGATCCAGGCACAGTCCAATGTGATAACAGGCAACCGCAGGAAAATGCTTCAGACATGGGACCTGTAGCTGAGGCCCCAAAGGCAAGTCAAGCTGCCCTTTAAATAGGGGCAGCTTGATGACATCCATCACCTGCACCACCGAGGTTTCCCACCGCAGACCCTATAAGGAATGAACTGCTGCGCGCGTGCCTGAGGGGACCCACGGCAGCACATCTCTGCCATGGAATGACGGTGTTCAGCAGTTGGGCATGACACAGTAGTCCATGAGTGGTAACAGCAAAAATGTAGAATACTTGATCTCCTGGAAAAACTGTGGTCAGGAAGAGAATGCATGGGAGTCATCATCTGGACACCAACCTGTTGAAAGAGTTCCACCAGCAGTACCCCTCAAAACCCAAACCCATAGCCTAACAGAGAGGGTTTAAGAGGGGGGCACTGTTGTGTTTTGTGGCTTGCGGGGGCTTCTCATAAGCTGTGCTACTCATCCCTGACACTGGGCTTCATGGCACTTCACTTTGTGGCAGGTCGCTGCCATAGCTGCTTCCTCTTCTCAGGCCTCCTTATGCACATGCATGCCCAACTGCCTGACATTTAAAGGGCCCACAGCACGAAAAGGCCGAGGCATCTGATGATGACATCACTGACCGAAGCCCTATATAAGGGCCTCAGAGCGATCTCAAGCTCCCGTGGGCCATCAGCTGCCAGTATTCAAAATGATGCCAGTGACCCTTTGCCCTTACCTTGTGACAGGGGCTACTGCTGGCGCCATTTTGAATACTGGCAGCTGATGGCCCCCGGGAGCTTGAGATCGCACTGAGCTCCCGGGCCCCCCACTGGACCACCAGGGACATTGAGTGAGTCTTGGGGGAATCGGGAGGGTGGGGGGCTTTCCACTTAGTTACATTTGAAGGACTGGGGTGTTTTTGTTTTCTTAGATGTGCAGTTCCTGAAAAAAAAAAAGATAGGAAAACTTATGAAATTTTGTGGGGTTTTTTTTTCTTCCTGAAATGCAACGAAATAAGAAATTTCATCTTTATTTCCTATTTCGTTGCAAATGACTGTACATCTCTAGTAAATATAACTTCTCATGTGGTACTCCCCACCCCAAGCATGAGGTTATTCATAGTCCAGACCAAGGTGGGCACACATATTTATTTTATTTATTTAATAATAAAATTTATATCACACCTTCTCCAATGCAGACGTTCAGGGTGGGTTACAAAGATACATTCATTTAAAATAAAACAATATAACATGTAATGGACAATCTAGTTCCATTACTGATAAGGCCTGGGTGTGATTCCTTATTCAGCTGGATTAGTGTAGGTTAGAAGATGGGGGATGTTTCATTCTGTACAGCCCCTCCCTTTGAGGGTGCTGGAATGGCCATCCCCCTAGGAAGGTTTCTTATGCATCTCTCTACTGAGAGACTATAGACAGTCTGTTATGGCTCGCTGAGAGTTAGAAAATGTTAGAAGCAGTATTTCCATTGCATTTTCAGGCCAACTTAGAGGAATGAGGCATACCCTGCCTGAAGATCCTGAGCAGGGTTGGGAGGTGATTCCCTCCAGTCCACTCACTGACTGGTTAGGATTTCCATTTGGTTTGATTTTCAGGCTTTCACACTGGGTAACACCTGGATTCAGGGCACTCGGAACCCTTTGTCTGGGGTTGTCCAAATTAGGGAAGACTTGCCCCTCCACATCCTCAGTGAGAAAGGAGGTATGGGGGTGAGCTGCTGCAAGGAGCAACTCTGGTGTTAAATTCTTTTGAGGGACTATGACTTGGTTTAAAAGATCCAGGAGGATGATTTTTGACTGTTTCTTCCTTCCTGTATTGGAGCAGTGAGAGTTGCCTGTTCCAAGTGGATCGCTCCCATCTGGGATAGAGAGAAAGAGAAAAAAAAAAGAAGAAGAGAAGAAAGATCAGCTATCTGTGAGTAAAGACAATATGAGAAAACTGAGGACACCCTTCATAAGTCTTCACCCTGGGGAGAGAGAGATATTAGACTCTCTGTGCAGAGACTGCCGTTCTTGGAAGGGTTTTTTTTCTGCTCAGCTAATGGATGCCCTTCCCACTTGGGAATTCTACTTGGCCGAGCCCTGGAAGGTGGATGTTTCCCTTGCCCTGGTATAGAGATTCATGCACAGATAGAGATAAAGGACTGTAACAAACAAGAAATTCTGTGGTGCTGAGGACTAACAGGCCAATGCAATAAAACCAGCGGGAGAGTTGGCACTCCGATTACCTCCGGCTCTCCTGATGTGCGCCCAGGCACCTCTACTGGGCATGCAATTTTGTATTTTAATTAGGGCCTGCGCTAATAAGGAGGCACTAAGGACACTAGTGCGTTCCTAGCGCCTCCTTATTAGCAGAAGCGGCGGCTGTCAGTGGATCTGACAACCGACGCTTAATTTTTCTGGCGTCAATTTTCAAACCCACTGACAGTCATGGGTTTGGAAAATGGACACCAGCAAAAGTGGGCATCCATTTTCGAACCAGCCAACCAGCGGGCAGATTTTTATTTTTTTCTATTTTTTTATTTTTGGTGCCTCCAACTTAATATCACTATGATATTAAGTCGGAGAGTATACAGAAATGCAGTTCTATGTTTAACTCCTGCTCTTGGGCAGGCATTAATTTCTGAGAGTAAAATGTGTGGCTTGGCTGCACATTTTACTTTCAGTATTCCAGGGTAATAGCTAATTGGCTCATCAACTTGCATTTGCACGTGATGAGCGCTATTAGTTTTGGGGTTTATGGGAATCTTCCTGGGCTGTAGAGCCACCCATCGGAACTACTGCTATTCTGGGGAGTTCCTCGCTCTCTGTAGTATAAGCGCCTTGATTTCCTCATAGGAAGTACTCCCTTCTGGATTGGCAACCTGGAATGCTGCTTGTTCCTTGCTGGTGAGAAAATTAGTCAAGTTGTCCAGATGGTTTCCGGCCAAGCCGACAGGTGGGCATATTGTTTAAAGTTCTTTCAAAAGACCTCTGGTTCCTCTTCTCCCTTCATCTTAAACAAGATATTTGAGGGTGACGGTGCCTGAGGTATTTTGGACATAGCCGATTGCAGGGCCTCAGCTAGCTGAGTTAGGATTGTGTCTTGTTGTGTTAATTAGTCTTGTAGCCACTGCTGTTTATCTATTTGTGTTTGTACAGTATTTTGCAGCTGTTGCTGTCCTGTGGCCAGGACTTATATCTCTTTTTTTTTTATTTCCCCTTGGGCCAGCTCTCAAAATGATAACTCACATGAGGTGCAGAAAACAGAAAACACCTGCTGGCCTGTCTGGCCCTAACTTTCTACTTGACCCTTGACTGCCCAGGCAAAGATAGACCCCCTTGGCCTACTGTAGTAGAAATTGAAGTCAGAAGGCCCCTGGAAAAAAACTCTGTCACCTGTGAAGAGACAGTAATAGTGTGTCATGTTGTATGCTTCCATTCTGTTAGAAGACATTCTTTAGGTGGGAGAAGTGTAGGGAAAGGGAAGTGCTCCTAGCTGTGGGCCTATCACATCCTATTTGTGGTGGCTGACTCATAGAAATATTCTATGACATTCAGAAGATAAATATCAGTCAGATGTTGTTTGATACACCCTTGCATGTGAAATGGGCTCTGAGTTAGTGACAGAGTTTAAAGTGATGGATTCATGGATCCAAGATGGCCAACCCTACTAGGCACAATGAGATCACTCTGTTCTGGCTTCTTTCTTTTCCTCAAAATGCCTCATTCCACTAGGAAACGGAGGGCTAGGGAAAGAAAAGCCTTTCCTGCGTCTTTACCTGTGATTTCTGGCCTGATGGATGCTCATGTTCAACGGAGAGCACTAGACCCAGGAGTTTCCTCACTGGGAGGTGTTCGGGAGAAAGTGGCACCTGACACTTTCCTTGAGCTTCATACCACCCTATCCTCAGAGGAGCGGACGGCTCCGACTAACCCAGTGGAAGGGAGATTTTCTGACCAATCTCATGAGCCCTTAGTACCCAAAGGTGGAGAAACCTCGGGTTTGCAGGCCGAGGCTCGAATTCCACCTGAAATGGCTTCTGAGCCCCTTCTACCTCCAATGGGAGCCGGAGACGTTGCCAGAAGCACTGGGGCTCAGCTCACAGAAGGAGGATTACTTGTGCTGCCAGAGATAATAACATAACTGGTAAGACCTGCAGTCATTTCCTTGGATTCTATTTGGGAGGCAATTCAAACTTTAAATATTAACATTTTCAATCAATGGCTCCTGTTTATACCTATTTGGGAAATCTGGACAACCATTTGAAATTAGAGGAAAAGGACATTCTGATGAATCAGAAGTATATTGAGCTATTGGAAGAAGATACTAATAACAAATCTTCTGTTTATGCTTTTTTAATTAAAGAAAATAAGTTGGTTTCAGCAAGGTTGGAACATACGGAAAATCAGATAAGGGGGAAAACTTTGCGTTTTATAAATTTTCCCAAAGACCATCTCATTCCTCCAAAGGATATGTGGAAAAAATATATGATTGAAACTCTTGAAATTCCTGAGAAGGCACTCTCCCTAACATCAAGAGTCTATTATATTCCTCCTTTTAAAAAGAAAGACTCTCCTGACCAGAAAGGGGTTCAAGTTTTGACTCCTGTTGTGTCCCCTCAGCTGAATCTCACAGATATACTTGAAACCACCCAGAAGGATTCAGTTAATCCCACTACATTAGTAGTATCTTTTCTACTTGAAGCTGGTAAGGAATGGACATTGTTTTTTTTTGTCACTGTTGAGAAATCTTTATGGACTTTAAAGTCAGTGTTTTTCCAGACTTGTCAAGATTGATTCAGAAAAGAAGGAAACAATTTTTATTGTTAAGGCCTAGGGTTATTGAGATTGGCGCTTTGTTTTTGCTTAAATTTTCTTGCAAAAGTATTGTTAAATACTAAGGTCTTTCATATATTTTTTTTCACCAAATCAGCTTTCTTCTTTTCTTTCTGATAAAGGTCCACTTGCTCTGAATTCTTCTCCAATTGTGACTGAGTAAATGATATTACTGGCAATTAGGTCTATATAATGTAGCAGTCCATATAGCAGGTTTTTTTTCCTTTCTGATGTACAGATTTTGTTATTCCTGAGGTTGTGCCATTGGATCCACATATTGAGGACTTAGATTTAAGAGATATTTATATCTCTGTTTCTGAAATATGTTTTTTATTTCCTTACCATTATTGTTATCTCTGATTTCAATTCAAGATGTTTATCTTTGCTGAAATACACTTGTTAAACTTATAAACAATAAAAAAAGAAAAAGTGATGGGTTGTGGTCTACATAGCAAGACATCTGGAGTCAAGATGTGTATATACATAGCTGTGTTGTATAGGACCCATATAATTTCCATGAAAAGAAATGTTATAGTGGTTGGGAATAGCCTGAAGAGTTACCAGCTAGGCCAGAAGTTGCCTTTTAATGAACGCATCGTGACAGTGCTGTCTTTGACCTAGAGAACTTTCTAGATGTAAGTATGTGTGAATGAGAATTTTTTGAAGCTGAAGGCAGAGACAAGGTCATGCAGAGCAGTAGGCCCATAGTGCGTGGTGATGGAAACAGGACCTATACGGAGCATGTGAATATGGCCCTGATGGCTAGAGAAAAAACTTACCTCCAGCCCCATCTTGCTGAGCTCACAGTCAATCCAGCCATCTTCTCTTTCAAAGGCACAGCCACTGAATCATCTTCTTTAAGTTTTCAATCTATAAGGAGCAATAGGATGACAAAGTTGAATGTGCACCGTAGCTGTTACTGTGTCCTCCATAATGGTATATCACCATGTATTGTACTAATGTTTGAAGTGATTAGCATGGCTCTTTGCAATCCATTAATGTACATAGAAGTGGTGTGATGCCACCTGTGCCAAAAGTATACCTGAACAGGCACCTTCCATGAAGGGCCATAATATCCCAGGTCACTATTAAGGTAGTTGTGTAGAGCAGCCATTTCCATAGAGGGGATAGCTTCTGAGCTTTGTGGAGTATCAAGAATCATATGACAGGCACTAATCTATGCCTTCTAAAAGGAAGCCTTTGGTTTGCAGCTCTATAGGTAGCACCAAGGAATGTTTTTCATGTCCCAGAGAAAGCAGCATCTCTTCATTATACTATTATACTTGTGACTATAGTTTTCTGTCCTTCCTTGAATATCTTGCCTACACTTTCTGTTAGGGGTGTGCATTCGTTTTGAACTTAAATGTAAAACGCAACTTATTTATTTTTTTTAACTTAAAAAAGTGATGAGGCGAAAACGATCGGATTTCCACTTATTCAACATAGCTATGTTGAATACGTTGGAAATCGCGATTGTTGATCCTAAATAAAAATTTAAACCCCTCACCCTCCTTAATCCCCCCCCCCAAGACTTACCAAAACTCCCTGGTGGTCCAGCAGGGAGTCAGGACGCCATTTCTTGGCGGGGGTCAGGAGGCCCCCCCAAGCTGGCCAAAAGTTCCTTTTGGGTGCAACGAGGGTCCCGGAGCGAACGCGCGGGGAATCACGTGACGCCGCGTCACTCCGACGTGACGCCGACGTCACGTGCTCCTCGCAAAGGAGTTCAGAAATGGCGTCCTGACTCCCCGCTGGACCACCAGGGAGTTTTGGTAAGTCTTGGGGGGGGGGGGGGGGATTAAGGAGGGTGAGGGGTTTAAATTTTTATTTGCACGTATGGACATAGACTCAACTTATGGAATTCTCCATATGTCCATATTGACCGAAATTGACCCCCCCTTTCGACTTATGGACTTATGAACATAAACTTTTGGTCTGCACATCCCTACTTTCTGTAACATTGTATGACAGTGGCAACATACTGCATGTACATTCATGCTATTAAGAACATAAGAACATAAGACTTTCCATACTGGATCAGACCCAAGGTCCATCAAGCCTAGGATCCTGTTTCCACCAGTGACCAATCCAGGTCACAAGTACCTGGCAAAATCCCAAGAGATAGATAGATTCCAAACTGCTTATCCCAGGGATAAGCAGTGGATTTTATTTTTATTTATTTATTTATTTATTTATTTATTTATTTATAGGTTTTTTATATACCGATAGCCGTTTGCACATCGTATCGGTTTACAGATAACTAAAACTTTTTGACAGTGTCATTATACAGAACTTTTGGCACTGCCGTTACATAGAACAGTAAACTTTGCATACAAGAGATAAACATCAAACAAACAGTAACTGGGTAACTATTTACAGGGAACGACGGTTACTCAATTGGGAGCAGATGAGGGAAGATTAACAAGAGCACATTGTGAAGGTAATACATGGAAAGCATTGTAAACAAATCAGGAGGTCAGAGGGGAGAAGGTAATTGAGAGAAAAAGTCAGCGGAAGCACATTGTAAAGGGTGATACAGGGAATGCATTATACACAGCTTAGGATTTCTGCAATTTCACCTTAACATTGGTTTATGGACTTTTCCTCCAGGATCTCGTCCAAACCTTTTTAAACACAGCTACACCAATAGCTTTCACCATATGCTCTGGCAACAAATTCCAGAGTTTAATTATGCATTGAGTAAAAAAAATATTTTCTCTTGTTAGTTTTAAATGTATCACCCAGTAACTTCATTGTGCATCCCCTGATCTTTGGACTCTTTGAAAGAGTAAACAACCAATTAACTTACTCATTCCATTCCACTCAATTTATAGACCTCTATCATATCTCCCTTCAGCTGTGTCTTCTCCAAGCTGAAGAGTCCTAACCTCTTTAACCTTTCTTCATAGAGGAATCATTCCATCACCCTTATCATTTTGGTTGTCCTTCTCTGTATCTTTCCTAATTCTGCTATTTCTTTTTTGAGATGTGGTGACCAGAACTACATACAATACTCAAGATGAGGCCTCACCATGGAGCAATACAGAGACATTATGATATTCTCTGTTTTATTCTCCATTCCTTTCCTAATAATCCCTAGCATTCTATTTGCTTTCTTGGCTGATGTTGCATAATGAGCTGAACATTTCAATGTCGGCGCACACAAGGGGGTGCACATTTGTGCAACTTGTGAGCGCTGAGCCTGGCGCGCGCTGCCTGTTCCCTCCGAGGCCGCTCCGAAATCGGAGCGGCCTCGGAGGGAACTTTCTTTCCACCCCCCCCCGGCCCTATCTAAACCCCCCCCCACCTTTGTTGGCAGATTTACGCCTGCTGAAAGCAGGCGTAAATCTGTGCGCGCCAGCGGGCTGCTGGCGTGCCATCACCCGACCCGGGGGCTGGTCCGGAGGCCTCGATCATGCCCCCGGGCTGGCGCCAAGCCCCGAACCGCCCCGACCCCAGACACGCCCTCTCCTGCCCCTTTTATGAAGCCCCGGGGACTTGCGTGCACCGGCGGCCTATGCAAAATAGGCGCGCTGGCGCGTGAGTGCCCTGCGTGCGTAAATCCGGCCAGATTTACACTCGCAGGGCTTGTAAAATCCGGCCCACAATTCCTTTGAAAATTCAGCTTATGGAGGTAATTTTCAAGTTTTATGCACATAAATGAACTTTTAAAAATGTCTACTATATATGCTTCTTTTATGCATGTAACGCCTTAGAAAATGTATGTCATGCTTATTATTCATTTTGTCCAGGTAGTTTCCTCCTGCTCCTTTACTCTTTCAGCTCAATAGGAACCCAACATCTACTGAGCTATGGTGCCTTGAGGCTTCATTTGCTTTATTTAAGCATTTAACCCATTTTATATAGCCCTTCTCCCATGTAGCCCAACCATTGTGGTGACAGTCCTTATCCAGGGACCACAGACTATGAAGCTCTGTGAACGTTTGTCATTTATGATAAGTGCTGTTTTTGTCCTATGTGCAGAATTGTATTGTGCATGTACCTATTGTAACCCGCCGAGAGTTTTGGATTGTGTGGGATAAAAGCACTATAAATAAATAAATATAAATAAACTTGGCATGCTATTGCTTGCATCTTTAACAAAAAAAAATAAAAGGGAAAAGAATCTTATCAGTGGAATGCCTCAGGGATCAGTCCTGGTTCCAGGTCTGTTCAAAATTTTTGAAAGTGTAGCAGTGGGCTTAGTAGGGAAAATGTGTCTTTTTGCAGATGATGCTAAGGACTACAACAGAGTAGACACTCCAGATGAAGTATAAAATAGGAGGTATAAAATAGGAGGTGTATAAAAGCTTGAGGCATGATTAAGAGTCTGGCAGCTTAGATTTTTTTTTTTTTTGGATTGTATCACGTCTTTTGAATTTAGAAAGCCAAGAGACAGTACATGATGTGTGTAATGAGGTATGAATGTGTGTCAATAGGACAAGGATTTTAGGACGATCAAATCAGATTATCTCAAGATTCCCAAGCATTGTGGTAAGGCAGAGGCAAGAATTTAGAGAAGTGCTGGGGTACATAGGGAAAGTTATTACCATTAGCAAAAAGGAAGTGATAAACCTCTGTACAGTTGGTTAATGAAACCTCACTTGGAGTACTGTGTTCAATTCTGAAGGTCAAATCTCCCAAAAAATATAAAGTGGAGATAGTACAGAGAGGGGATACCAAATGGTGCAGAGCCTATTCCATCACATCTATGAAGTGAGACTTAAATACCTAAATATGCATAATCTAGAAGGGAGTAGAGAGGGGATATGATCCATTCATCTCAAATACCTAAATAATGCATTAATGTAAAAATGTTTTCACTTGATCTAGAGCAAGAGATCATACAGTAATATACATGTTTATAGCAACAAGAAAAAACATGAATAGACTCACAATATTACATAAATATTCCTACTATTGAAAAAATACAAATATCAAATCAATTTACCATCTAGCATCTTTGCACCATTAGCAACGATCAAATAATGTTCAGTCGTAATGTACTGTTTTTACCAGTTTTAGGTGGATTTATTTAACGTTGTAATTTTTTCATGGATTTTTTTTTCTTTTGTTGGTGTGAGGAAGGAAAAAAAAACTGTCACAGAGACAAGTCAAAGAATATCCTACATGTATTCAAAAGATTTTGAAAGCTATTTATCAAGGTGGTTCAACATTATTCTATTTGCTGACAGACTTTATATTTCAGTCTTTTTTTTTTTTTTTCGTAGGCAAATGCAAAATAAATCTCTTATTAAGCACAAGCAGTGCAATGTTAGTTTTATTGTACTAAGCATATATGAATCTGTTTTTTCTAATCCTTTTTATTTTAGCTTTGACACCTCATGTACAGCTGAGCTATTATTATATAGGTGATTTGATGTTTTTAAAATAATTTAGCCTGTATCTTTCCAAATCTTGCATTATCCTACCTACCGTGACATCCTCAAAAAGCCTCATCTTTCAGAAAACTTTGTACAATAACTATTGCTAAAAGAAAAATAGCCTTCTGTTCCTTCCTGAAATCTGACTGTGTGCATCTTACAGTATTTTAGCGGGGGAATGTCTGTAATATGCCATGGGGCTACCTATTGGGAGGAGGTGGAGGATGACAGAGTGCTGTCAGTAGGGAGGGGATTACATATGAAGAAACTGGTGGTAGGAATTACTGAACTGCTGACATTTGGGAGAGCAGACTGAGAGTACAGTGCACAGGGAATGAGTAACAGGCATGAAAGTGCCAATTTTCAAGAAAGGTAGAGGAAGAAGGAATTGAGAACGAATGCCAAGTGACCCAGCTTCAGAAGGAAGATTTTTAGGCCAGTCCTAGATTACTGGTGACCTCTTCCAGGCACTTGCAATACTGATTTCAATGGAGGCAATGAGGGACCACAAATACCACCAAGCATTCAGATGTAATTTCAAAACCAGGACTGACCAAAAAGCTCTCACTACTGGAAATGAGTAACTATTCTCAAGTGGGGACTGGGAGCCAATAACCTCAATAATGATCATTTTGATATCCATTATCACCCACTACAGAGACCCCACAACAAAGTGTGAGTTATACTCACAAAATGTTTAAAAAGAAATCAGTGAAAGTAGGATGTATCTAAAAGTATCATCGCATAAAGGGGAACTTAAAAAGCCAGGTGTGCGCCAAAGTCGGGGAATGTGCATGCATGTAGGACATGCCTGTGTTCACCTGATTATAAAAGCCACCTAATGCGCACACATTTCCCAATACACAAATATCTCACTTCAAATGAAATAGGGATGTGGCACGGGCTCGGTGTGGATGGGGCAAGGGCGTTCCAGGGCAGGGTCAAGAGAGGTGCGCACAAGTACCTACACACCTGGGCGCACACCCAGCTTCAGTGCGGCACATGTTTACTTCTGCTATGGAGGAGCTATATGTGAAAAAATTATACAGGCATTCCTGAGGGGTTTAAGGGGTCTGGGGTAAGTGGGGGGAGTTCAGGATAAAGAACTAGGAGGGTTTGGAGGACCCTAGCTCTAGATTGGGCGAACTGATGTACAAGCTGTTGAAACTGATCATGGTGTGGACGCACGCCTGTTATAAAAATTTCCCCCACTTCTGCAGCTCAAACCTGACATTATGTGGCTGTGCACATATATTTGTAAAATTGGGCGCACACAGACGCATGCATAGGCTATTTTATAACACGTGCGTGCATATGTGCCCACTCATAAAATGGCAGCGTTTCTGGGTGCACGTCACATCTCTGGTTGTGCACCCATTTGAAGGTCACCATCGTATTGTGAAATTTTTCTCCTTAACTAATCTAGGTAAATAGATTATTTGAGTCAGATCGCAATAAAAATATGAGTTTTATAGGAGACTATTCTATGGTGAAGGTAACTACATTAAAATGATAAGAAGCTAGCCGCCTAGAGCAAAAATGAAAGAAATTTGGCAGTCAACATGAGTCAAGTATATTATAAAGGATTCTAGATTAATTTGGAATATGAGTTGCTGCATCATGAAATGTTTACAGAAATGCTCTCTTGATTCTAGCTCAGTAATCTGAAACAGCTTACATTTGTCGATGTGTCTGCAAACAAGTTTTCCACTATTCCAATTTGTGTTCTCCGCATGTCAAACTTGCAGTGGTTGGACTTTAGCAGCAATAACCTGAAGGATCTTCCACAAGATATAGACAGGTAATAATTTAAAATCTCAGTACTTGCTGGTAACTTCTTTTTCTAATCCCTTTTGACCTGGGATAACAGAATTCCTAAGTGGTGTTGCTGCCAAGTAAAGACAGGGATAAGCATGTTTTCCTACTGTATAGCACAATACGTTTTCATTATATTGCACATTTTCATCGACAAATCTCTTACATATTCACAACTGTTTTCTAAGGAGCATTTTCTGTAATAAAGGGAATTCTGGTTAGATCAAGCTACAAGTTGGGAAAGCTCACGAAACTCATGAGATCAAGAAGACTCTTTTCCTACTGACTTGGTGTGATATTTTGCAAGTCAGTGAATGTATTACCTTCTGCTTTAGTTAAATAAATTTTCTGTTGGGTAATAATAATAATAACAACAGTATTTCTTACTGCAAGGCTTTATGTTTCTGAAGTGGCAGAATTGTAATGTTCTAGAAGATCCTATTTGAATAAAATGTAGTATATAAATATAAATTACTATTATGTCTGTTTTAGAGCATTATGGCACTCAATGGTATATACAAGGTTAGTTGATGTTTAAAAACTGGTAAAATATTTGCCATGAAATCTTAATTTTAACCAATGCATTTGAAGATCAGAATTCAAAATTTTGCAGTGTCCTATGATGCTAGTTGTGTACCTTTTAGTATACACAAAGAATTTGTTTTTGCCCAACACCAAATTTATGCCCTAAGAAAAAACATACAATATTTAAAAATGGTGCCATGGACCTGCCTGGCTCAGTGAGTGTGACAGTGTGCTCCAGCACACTGTCATGCGAAGGACCTGGGTTCAATTTCCAGGTCAGATATTCTGTTCCTCAGACTGCCCGGGGCTGCAAATGCTTCAGAGGCAGCACTGCTCACAGCCCCTGGAGGGAGAGAGTCACAATCATCAGGCAACAGTCACAGCCCTAAAGATTCAGGGCCCAAATCACTGGATTTAGGACTCGTGATTATAAGGCTTCAAATGAAGCTCTGGTTCATGGCCCCCAGTCAAGGATGGGATAACTCAGTTAAGTGAGTAGGGAGGGAGGTTATAAAATAGTGGAAAATATCTCTGGGTAATTGCAAATAAAGGCTCCTAATTCCAGATCTCAATCCTGGCTCTGATTACACATCCCTATGAGGTATGGTCTGAGCGATTGGAACATACTCAGAAATCAAATAAAATGCATGTGTGGTGCAGAAGACAACTTGCTTATGTAAGTTTTCGTAGGTTTGTGAAGTGGTTTTAGAATGTTCTCATTGAAGTGAGTCAGCAAAATTCTCAACATGCGAGCTGTTTCAGCTCCTTAGTTGAGCATGGCTAGTTTTTAAAGAGGGCCGTGTTGCAAACCAGCTGATTTCCTGCTCCAATAAGGAGGGCCAATTCAAAAGGAACATGAGTGAGTACTGTGGACTTTATCATGAGCAAGATACATGGAATAATATTCAGAATCATTACATGAGGAAGAAAAATGCTGTTTCGATGAAGTGTAATTGTACATACTTTATTACATTGATTTAAAAGAGGGAACCATTTTTAAACACCAGCTGGCTGTGAGTTTTATCAGTACTGTTATAATAAAAGAGGAGTTCGGACCTCATACCAGAGCATGACACCTTTCTTGGAGCATGCAGAGAAAGAGGGACAGTGTAGAGATAACACCAGTGGTTTTCCAAAACAAATATCTTTGTAGCTGGATGATCAGAACCCACCATGAGTAAAGAGCTTGTACATGGGCTACAATTAGACAATACTTGCTGACAGCATGCACAATGATGACATTCCTGAGTTTCATACTCCATTTTCTCTGTTTAGTAAACAAGAGTGAAAATAGTTAACTTTTAAAAAAATTTTATTTATCATTTTAAATATAATACACAAGTATTAACTTGCAACAGAAATAGCAATTGCATGGTAATATTCACAGGAAGAAAAGATGAGAAAATTTAGACCCAAATTTTTAGTCAATTGCTAACAGACCACTATAAGGAGAGAGGGACCCAGAAAGGGAGTAAAATACAAGAAAAAAAGAAAAATCTTTATTATTAAGGAAATAAGTATCTTCCAGTGAGAGTGAATTATCCTTCCAACACATTGCAAGATAGGAAGGAGCCAACCCAAACCTAAATTCCCTCCTACAGAATAGAAAACCCCATATTAGACTTGATCAGGAAATCGAGAATTAATAAAAGATCTAAGCTGAATAGGATCCAGGAAAACAAATTTATCTGAGGAAAAATGAATGATACATTTACCTGGAAATTGCAAAAGGTATCGAGACCCCAGATCAATAATCTCTTGTCGCAAATCAAGAAAGCCTTTCCTGCAAGCCTTCTTGACCGAAGAAAATCCAGGAAAAATTTGAAGCTTGACACCTATGAAAGAAATGTTCATAGCTTGAAAATATAATTGAAGAATCAAATCCTGATCAAAATTAGAAAAATCCACAATTAAGGTAGATCTGTGTGACGCATCTTCTGTTGTAGTCTCAATAGTAGAGATACCCAAAGATTCACCTCCAGAGTTCAAGGCAGCTTGAGCAACACTTGCTCCATCGGACCTTGTAGTGGGAAAAAGATAATAGGCTTTATGACTCAATGGTAGAGAGATTCAGAAAGCCCAAGAACATATTTCATATAGGTCTTAAAAAGTTCTGAAGGGGATACCATTGAGACCATTGGAAAACTTAATATCCTGAGAGTAGATGATTTTGCAAAGTACTCTAGTGATTTCAACCTTCAGTTCATCACAGAATTATCTTGAATCAAAGTGTTGTAAACAGACAAAACTTTCACCAAGTCTCTTTCCAACACGGAAACTTTTTCAGTGTGAACAGAGCCGAGAGTCTCCTGGATTTGTATTCTGGATACAAAAGTATTCATGGTGGCATTTAAGGATATTAGGGACTGCTGCACAGAAACAAGCACTGTCCAAATATTCTCCAAGGTTATGGGAAAGGAGACAGAAAGGGAAGGACTCAAAATGGAGATTACAGCAGGCTCACCTTGATGTAATATGGCTGGAGGTCCTCCTTCAACAAACCCCTTGGCTGTGACTGGGGTTTCAACAAGAGGCTGAGATCTCCCTGAGCCTGTTTTACTCTGCAATAATTCTGCACCAAATGCCTGCTCACCCGGGCCTTGGACAATCACTGCCAACACCCTCTGATGAATGTCTGGGCTCCCATGGCCCAGAGTCATATAGACAGACAGCGGTGTCTCCTGCAGCCATGTCATGGAAGGTGGAGACCTATCATTTGGACTCAATGAGTTATCCAGAAATGCTTCAGGCTGGTGCTTTGGTCCCCCAGAGACAGTGGCCTCAAAGGCTAGTACCGACAGTGTTGAAATGAGAAGCAGCTCTGGGATCATCGACTGATGCGGTAAGGAGCTTTGAAGAGGAACAGGGAGATCTTCTTGAAGCCTTCTGCATATTTTAACCTTTATGGATTAATATCTTCATACCTATCTCTCTCCCTCCCCTACCATCTCTTCTTGTCTTTTGACCCTAGCTCCCTTTGCCCTGCCTATTTTCCCTTTCCCTCCCCCTTTCAATATACTTTAATATTATTATGCATTTTATTTCGTGATTTTTATATTGTTTTTTATTTTTATTTTACTATTGCTACAACTTATTTTAATTTATATGCTTTATGTCAAATTCACTCTGGGGTAGATTTTATAAACTTACGCGCGCGCGTACTTTTGTTCGCGCACCAGGCGCAAACAAAAATCCGGGGTTGGCGCGCACAAGGGGGTGCGCATTTGTGCACATTGCGCGCGCCGAGCCCTACGCGCGCTGCCCATTCCCTCCGAGGCCGCTCCGAAATCGGAGCGGCCTCGGAGGGATCTTTCTTTCCACCCCCCCACACCTTCCCCTACCTAACCCACCCCCCCGGCCCTATCTAACCCCCCCCCCTACCGTTGTTGGCAGAGTTACGCCTGCCCGAAGCAGGCGTAACTCTACGCACGCCATCACCCGACTCGGGGGCTGGTCCGGAGGCCTTGACCATGCCCCCGGGCCGGCGTCACGCCCCCGACACGCCTCCGGCCCTGCCCCGAAATTTGCACCCCGATATGCCCCCAGTGCGAAGCTCCGGGACTTACGCATGTCCTGGGGCTTGCGTGCGCCACTGAGCCTATGCAAAATAGGCTCGGCGTGTGCAAGGGTTTTTTTTAAGCATTACGCGCATAACTTATGCGCATAACCCTTTTAAAATCCGGCCCGCTATCTGAAAACCACATTTATACATGTTGACTTGTATTATTAGAGGAGTTTTTTAAAAACTCATTTCAAACCCTTAGGGGCAGTTTTTGTAACCTGTGCGCATGGGGTACATTTCTGCGTGCTACCCGGTGCGCACAAATGTACACCCGATTTTATAACATACGTGTGCTGTCGCGCGCATGTTATAAAATCCAGAGTCGGCACACGCAAGGGGGTGCACACTTGTGCACCTTGCGTGCGCCGAGCCCTAGGGGAGCCACGATGGCTTTCTCCGTTCCCTCCCCCCACCTTCCCCTCCCTTCCCCTATCTAACCCACCCCCAGCCCTATCTAAATCCCCCCTACCTTGTTTTCAATAGTTACGCCTGCCTCTGGTGCCATCCCACTATAAAATGTCGGCCAAACATGTGGTAGTGATAGTAGAGTAGGATAATTTAAATTGTTGATTGCTTGATTTGATAGTGGTAGCATAGATGTTTCCACAGCTTTATGTCTCTGATCAAACTCTTTATGTTGGGTGCACAACATCTTAAAGCCCCAAAGTGCTGTTATGTTTCAACAGGTTAGAGGAGCTGAATACACTTCTTCTGCACAAGAATAAGATAACCTATCTTCCATGGGCCTTGACCAACATGCCAAAACTCAGCTTGCTGGTTGTCAGTGGTGATAAATTGGTTGAGATTCCTACAGCAGTTTTGGAGTCACCCACTCTAAAGTAAGTAGAATATTACAATAAATTTGGCAAAAAAACAGAAAACCATTTTTTGAAATAGGTTTGCAGCAATCATTTTTCTCTCACTCAGAAAATAAAGTAAGTATATGTTGTGATACTGCCCGCGAACCGTGGGCAGTCCCCCACCTACCTTCCAGCTTGAACGCGGCCAGCCAGGCCGCTGCCGACGCCATCCTGCTGCAGGCCATGCCGCAGCATTCCGGGGTTTCCCCGCAGTTCTAGAGCCGCCGTCGGGGTTCTTCTTAGTCGCGGTATGAAGCCGCCACTGCCGCTGCTTGTCCCCTCCGGTTTCATGGCAGGGAGAAGCCTTCTGCTCTGCTCTCCTCTCCACGCGGCTAGGACACCGCCAACGTGCTTCTCTTCCTGGCTTCTCCATAGGCGCGGGCACACACCTCTCTTCAACATTTAAAGGGCCAGTGGCGGGAAAAGCCCCGTGGCCCTCATCAATGACATCATCAACCTGTTCCACTTCAGCCCTATAAAAGGGCCTTGCTGCTGTTTCTCAGGGCCTTTGGATTGGGTTTGCACAGTGCCTGTGATCTTCCTTCCGATCCAGGTCTTCCATGGTCTTCCTGTGCCTTAATGGATCTTCGTTCCATGTTCTTCATGTTCCTGAACTTCATCTCCTTGATGTCCCTGGTCTTGTCATTCATCGGAGCTCCTTCGTCGCCTGTCTTCTGTTCCTGATGTCCTGTGTCCTGAGGTGCCATGTTCATTGTTTCTGATGTCCGATGTTCCTGTCTTGACTTCGTCCGTCTCATCCTTAGCTCTTCGTCCAGTTCCCAGGTCCCTCATTTGTCCACCTCTCTTGGCATGCCATGTCGTGGTCCATGGCCAGTGAACGGGAAGGCTGTGTAGGGCATTTCATGGTACAAAGCCTTCTTCTCGTCTGCAGCGCAAGCCTCCGGGAGACTTCTGTTTTTAATGCCTTGCTTCTGAGTATCCTGTCTTTAATCTTGTCCCGATCTATGGAGTTCCCTTGTGTCTGCTTCCATCCATGCCTAAGACTCTGCCAGAACCTGCTCCGCTTCAGCGTGGTCCATGACCAGCCACAGGTGGCTGAGTAGGGTGCATCCCGGTGCAGGTCTCTACTGAATCTTCATCATGTTCCAGTCTCAAGTTCCACTTCCTCTCATGGAGTCTGCTTCGCGTACAGCATGGTCAGCGACCAACCATGGGTGGCTGTGTAGAGCGCACTGCGATGCAGTTCTCACCCAGTACTTTCGCCTGACTCTTGAATCCTTGCTTAAAACTTACGAGGAACCTGAATCCTTGTCTGAGTCTTCTGAGTTTCCTGAATCTTTGTCCAAGTCTTCTGAGTTTCCTGAATCCTTGTCTGGGTCATCTGAGTCTCCTGAGTACCCAAGTCTTCATCTGAATCCTCCGAGTATTCTGAGTTGTCGTCTGAGTCTTCATGTTCTTGCCCTCAGCCTCTGTCTGGCCTCACACATTCGTCGTTCCCCAGCGACGTGTACGGAAGGGCTATCGAGTGGCCGGAGGGCTACTCTCGAGATCAGCATTGCGTTGCTGGGTCTCATTGGTGCGTGTAGGTCCAGTGGAGGACTGAGCCTGCCTAGTTCCTGTTCTGGACAATCCTCGTCTTGTCTTTAGTCCAGCCTTGCTCCTGCTCCACCCGTACTCGTACCAGCTCACCTCTCACGGTGTGTCTTGGGGCTCCTCCCTGAGCCGTACTGTGACCCAAGGGCTCACATCCTACTTTAGTTGGGACCGCGCCTCCGAGCTCCTAACAGGGCTTGAGGACATGCTTCACAACAGTATAAGTCTCTACAGTGTTCCTTGTGCTGGATCCATTACTTGACATTTATGAAAGTATTTGTCTTGACATTTATGAAGGTATTTGTCTTGAATGGCCAACACATTGGCATTTAAATATGTGTCCATACAGTTCAATTAACACAACAATCGTTAGGCATTTGAATATGGGAATAAAGATGAATTGGAACTGTTGTTAAAGTATATATGAGGATGATATTTGGTAGAGATGTGAATCGTGTGACAGATCGTCTTAACGATCAGGTTCGGCTGGGGGGGGGGGGGGAAATCTGATCGATAAGATATGTGAATTGGAATTGTTTCCGATTCCAATTCACATCGCTAATTTTTTTTTTTAGGGAGGCCCGTGCAGCTAAAAAAACCCCCACCCGACCCTTTAAATCGACCCCTCCCGACCCCCCCCCCAAAACCTTTTAAAATTACCTGGTGGTCCAGGGGGGCCTCGGGGAGCAATTTCCCGTTCCCAGGCATCAACTGCGCTAAAAAAAAAAAATGGCGCCGATGCCCCTTTGCCCTTACCGTGTGACAGGGTATCCGTGCCATTGGCACATGGTAGGAGCACTGGATGGCCGACGCCATCTTTAAAGATGGCGCCGGCCATCTTTACTCATCAGTCCCTATTATAGAGTATAGTATAATAGGGGCTGATGAGTAAAGATGGCCGGCGCCATCTTTAAAGATGGCGCCGGCCATCCAGTGCTCCTACCATGTGACAGGGGCTGGCCAATGGCACGGATACCCTGTCACATGGTAAGGGCAAAGGGGCATCGGCGCCATTTTTTTTTAGCGCAGCTGATGCCTGGGAACGGGAAATCGCTCCCCGAGGCCCCCCTGGACCACCAAGTAAGTTTAAAAGGTTTTTTGGGGGGGGGGGGTCGATTTAAAGGGTTGGGTGGGGTTTTTTTTTATTGGACCATCGGCGCCATTTTAATTAGTGGCAGCCAAAATGGCGCCGATGGCCCGAGAGCGGGAGATCGCGCCGGGACCCCCCCCCACTGGACCACCAGGTAATTTAACATTTTGGTGGGGGTTCGGGAGGGTGGGGGAGGGTAAGGAATTGGTTTTAAAGGGTCGGGGTGGGTTTAGGGGTTGTTTTGGTGTGCCAGTTTTCCCGCCCTCCCCCAAATAATTCCCGTGCCCTATTTAACGATTTAGGATGATTTATGACGATAAATCGGGGGCATTCGTATTGTATCGTGCACTCTGACGATTTAGGATGATTTTAAAATTATCTGACGATAAGTTTAATTGTTCAAAAACAATTCACATCCTTTATTTGGTGAAAAGAAAAGAAAATATTTATCATTGCCAGTAGAAAGATGTTCATATAGACTTTATTGTGTCTAATTCTGGAGGCAGTGTTGTGTTCCGTGGCCGTGGATGGCCACGGCTGCGGTCCCCTACCTGACTGCGAAGGTGTCCTGCTGTGGCGACATCAGGCAAAGCTGCAGGAGACCGGTGCCCATTGCCCCTGCACCCGGGAGTGGGCCAACGGGGTGGACGCCAGGCTGGGAGCTGTCCCTGCTCCTCCCTCACGGTGTCGGGCAGCTTTTCCTCCATTGCCGAAATCCAAGATGGCCACCGGCATCTTAGGCGCGAGGCCACGCCTCCTCACTAGATTTAAAGGGACCTCGTCCCTATTAGTGCCTGCACCTGCATTCAATGAGCCAGAGCAGAGTAAGTATATAAGGAGACTTCCTCTGCTCATTCCTTGACTTGGCAACGTCTCCTGATAGCATTGTTTGAGTCTGCTTGCTTCGGTGAGTCTTCTTGTGCTGCGGACCCTTGCTTCTTGGTTCCTGTCTCGTCTTAGTGATTCCTGGTTCCTGACTTCGGATTGGCAAGCAGTGATTCCTGGTGTGTGACTTCGGACTGGCAAGCTGTGATTCCTGGTGTGTGACTTCAGACTGGCAAGCGGCGATCCCTTGGTGTGTGACCTCGGACTGGTAAGCGACGACACTCTGGCACTTGACCTTGGACTTCTTCTGGACCATCGTCTCCAAGGGCCCACCTAAGTCCCAGCGGCCCGGGTCCCTATGGGCTCTCCCCAGGGGGACCGCGGGCTTCCAGGGGTGAAGCTCCACTTAGCCCTTGCACCGACCTCATGACTCCTTGACCTCTCAAAGTTCCACCTAAGTCCCAGTGGCCCGGGTCCCTACGGGCTTCTCCCGGGGGGACCGCGGGCTTCCAGTGGTGAAGACTCAGTTGCCTCCTCGATGTCATGACTTCTCATCTGCCCCCACAGCCACCTCAGTCTCCAGTGCCGAGGGTCAGCCAGTTGCATCTTCTGTTCTGCCTCGCCACCCGACGGGAGAACCTACAGATCCACCTCCTAAGGTATACCATCCTCCCATCAGCCCAAGGATTCACAAGCCTGAGCATAACAGGCAGTATCTCTGAAATGATATAGAATTGATTCAGTCCAGAAAAGGGCTATTAAAACGATGCAGGGTCTGCATCAGAAGCCCTATGAGCTAATCAGCACTTACTGTAGACTGGAAAGACTGAGGCCACTAAGAAGGAATGAAGTGTGGTACTATATCTTGTCTGTTATTAGGAAATATATTCTGTTTGCTATTAGGAAACTTCCTCCAATAAAGCTTGGATGCATTCTTATTTGATTCCACTGATTAATGTGTTATAGTCAGGGAGTGGAATAAGTCTTCCAGAATGGATTGCCTTTACAATATGACTTAAACATTTGTATATGTGTTTCGCCTAGAGAAGAGATGAGATAAGAAAGATATGATAAATGAATTCAATACCTGAAAAGTAATAATAATGAACAAGAAACAAACCTGTTTCAAGGTAAATGATGTTCTAGAACAAGGGGGATCATGATATGGGGCTCCAAGGGAGTAGACTCAAGAGAAATGTCAGGAAATATATTTTCACTGAAAGGGTGGTGGAAGAGTGGAACATCCTCTTGGGTGACAGCTAAAGCAGAAACTGAGCTTAAGAAGGCATAGGCAAAGCACAAGGGATCTACAGTTGTTAAGAGTGGAGAGAGCAGAAAGCATGACCTAGGAACACATATTTCATTGCACTGTACATGGCTGATTCAACAATGGGTTAGGTGCTGCCAGAATATAGGAAAAGGTGTGAACATGAAATGTTAAAAGTTCAAACAATAACACAGGCAGCCGTATTAAGAGTGGAGGAGTAGCGTAGTGCAGGGCTTCTCAAATGGGATCACAAAACCTTCAGCTGGGTCATAAATGCTTCTTCAGACAAGAGAAGCAGCAGCAGCATTAGTAGTGGAAGGCATCACGGGTCCAGCAAGCCAACACACATTCACAGACCCTGCAGTGGGCCCCACCCTCACATATGTTTCTGTAGTAATAGGAAGCCCTGTGTGAGGAAGGATTGTGGCTGCTGTATAGCCTGTGAGCTTGCACTGGTCCACAGGCTCCATGCTGACTTTGATTACTATTGCTGCTGCCACGGTCGGGCTTGGGTCCAGCTCTGAGGGGAGGGGGGGGGGGGCTGAGTATGCACAGGCTGCTGAAGATTGCTATGATTTCTCTCTCCTCTCCTACCACTGAGTCTACCTTAGAGACAAATGTTGCCTCTGTCATTAGCCTGCTCTCTTTTCTTACCAATGGTCATCCATCTTTGGTCCAGGCCTCAAAGGAAAGTGTTGCCACTGGCCCACATGGATGTTTAGAAAAGGGGCTGTTTAAAGGGAGGAGTCAGTTGCGGAAGTGATGAAAAGGTTTAGATTTGTACACTGCAGCTAGCACTATGAATACCTCTGAATATGTCTGTAACAACACCTCCCTTCCACTAACCCCCAACCCACCTCCCGAAAACCCACCCCAATTCAAAGTGCCTCTTATACAGTGGTACATATAGAGTGTCAGAGTGACTCTATACCAAGACACACACTCTCTCTCTCTCTCTGTACAAGATACCAACGTAAAGGCTATAGAAGTAAGAGTAGCTACAGTATTTTAAATGGTATGTGCATACTTTATAAAATGAGGTGGATTTTTGTACACGCTTTTATGGGTGCACACACGTTCCTTTTAAAATGTACTTGTCTCTTGTGTAGTGTACATCATTTCCTTTTTTTTTATTCTCTCTAAAATATCTTATATATTTATCTGGCTCTGTAACATTTAGGTGGATGAAACAACGATGTGCCAGAATCCTTGGGTGGTATTGTTCTGCAAACAAATGCCAATATACATGTTCCTTACTGACCCTGTACATTTAGTGTTAATAGGAAACTGTAAATACATACAAATCATAAAAGAATGACTGCTTACGCTTATGCCATTTACAATACAGTTCCAGGCACGTAAATTCCTGTATACTCCTATTTCTTAACCTCATGGTAAAACCTCTTTTTCTGCAGGTATGTAAATCTTCATGATAATCCTTTTGAAAGAATCTTTCCTTCAGAGACTGAGGAAGTACTAGACAGAGAACGAGATTATGAGAAATTTGAGAAAGAGTTTATGAAAGCTTATATTGAGGACCTAAATGAAAGAGGTAAAGACAAAACATTCCACTTTTCCAAGATTTTAAAACAAGTTCCTTGGTCACAACAGATGTGAATGCTGAGTGTTGGCAACACTATACAATTAATATACTGCCTCCCAAAATTTTTTGAAAGGATCAAGGTACAGTCACAAGCACAAACAATCTTTAAATATGTGCTTTGGAGAGTATTAGATGACAGTAAATATCTGTTCTGGCCACTCACAAAACAGAATCTGCCATGCTAATATCTTCTTTGTTGAAAACCAAAGATATTCAATCTATTTCATCCATCAGCAAAGAAGGAAAGAATCAATATAGTCTTGTTCTCTTGTTTTCTTGTTTTTTTACTGAAAACAAGTCAGAGCAATTATTATTATTAGTTAATTTGACTGATCACAAATTCATACAAAGTAATGTACATTAAACAAGTGCTATACCTTTGTTTAACAAGTGTTTTAAGTTCTTTTCATAAATTATGTCTCTTCCTTGGACCAATTAGGGTTTCAATATGCATTAACAAATCATTTTTGCAACAAATCATTCTACCTTTAGTAGAAAATGGCTTGCTTAGACCTGTGAGGAAGAAGCCCCATGTCTGGCATACTGCTGATCAGGCAGTCTGAAGGGCAAGGCCTCCCTGCAATAATGCCACTGGCCAGCTAGGGTCCCCTCCAATGATGTGGCTGCTTCCTATTGGCCATTAAGTGCTGAAATAGCTCCTACCGCTGCTATAGCTGCGGCATAGAGCACTGGCACCCTGCCCCCTGACAAAGTGTACTAGCACCCACTGGGCTTGATATCCCAGGTGCTTCCCCAGTTTGCTCACCCCTTCCAAGGGTGCTGTGAGGAAAATCCTCATGTTGCCTACCCAAGCAGAAAAATTCTGTAAATGAATAGTTCACCAGATACCTGCATATGCCGTACAGAAAATCATCATTTATTCAAAACTTAAGAACTGTGCTTCAATTGTTTCAGAAACTGTTCCTTGCCTCACAAAAAAAGTATCATTTAGTGTGCAGCTGTGAAGATTGCAAAAGCATGGGATGACTGACAAACTTGGAAAAGAAGCGGAAAGAAAAAAAAAAGACTGAGATCCCTGAATTATTTCAATGTCTCCTAAACACTGATCACAGGCTCATTTTCAGAAACTGCAATCATTTCTGCTTTGTTTATTTTCCCTCACCAAATAGTTATGAAATGCAAATGGATTTTTATGAAAATGTTTTAATTGTTAATTGAAGACATTTTTTTTTCCTGTGAATGACAGTTAATGGTATGTTAGCATGCTGCAGTATTTGGGTTTTATTCCACAATAGCAGATTGTGACTAATTTATAAGAGTTTGTAATTGTAAAAATGAGAGTTCTAGAATATGTGTGACTTAAAATAACTTGCTCGTATGTTAAGACCAGATAAATGACACAGGGTTTTGCCATATTAATTACCGCAGACAATGGTAGATCTGGTCTCAGTGTCAATGACCTTCAGTTTGCTACACTTTTGAAAATTCAGTTCAATGGCTTTTGACAGGGCTTAAGGGCAATATGTAAACATGCTTAACTTCAACAATTTCATGGATTTTATCAGCGTTCATTTAGTAGAAAAATTTAGGAATTTTGAGACATTTGCACATGCACAGTAAGAAAAATATTTTAAAAAACCTTTCATTCAGAGACATAATTTTCATTTATCACCAAACTGGCTTAGCAAGACACCTTACTATTATGGTGATAAGTGTATAGGACATTATCATCGCCAAATATTTGCCTTTTGAGGCCAGTATTCATGGTACGCAAACTGATGTGGATATTCATACTGCTGTAGTAGCACTATAAAGACTCACACAAAATATGCTTATGTTTGATGGGGTGTAAAGAGCATACAAATGGAATAAATAAAGAGAAAGAGACAGAAAATCTGCTAGAAAGAAAGGTTTTACCAATAAAGTGTGGCAAAGAAGAAAAAAAAGGGGGGGGGGAAGGGAAGGAAAATAGCTCAGAGTACAGAAAAGAGTCCATGGGTGGAGGTCGTGAAAAGGGAGAGACTGAGCTTTACCAGCATCAGCCACACCCAAGGTGCTAGAAAAGCAGGAGGGGATGGGAGTTAGGGGGAGTCCAGTGGGAGGAGGAAGAAGGAAAGAATCTAAGCCAACACGAGGAAAGAGAAGAAAATGGCAGGAAGGTGCACAGGAGAGACAGTAAAAAGGCTACAAGGCTGGAGGAGTCAGCAAAAGGGGCTCCATTCAAACTGAGAGGAATTCAGTAAACTGGACAGAAAGTTTTGGCTTGGATCATCAATAACCCGGTGTGGACTAAGAGAGCCTGAAAGGATTTCTGAGGCAACTGGAGGGCTGCCTCTTCACATCTGGTCAAAGATAGATATTGGCTGGTGCTTTCTGACCTGACTGGAGGATATGGAAGCCTGAGGCAAAGCCAAGATATTTAACTCCTTTAACGAAGGTAGTAAGAAGAGCTAGCTAAAGCTCAGGCTTTCTCATGTTTAACTTACAAAGATGATATAGTATCACTGTAAATAGACACATACACATGCTGCTAATTGTTAGTTATTATATTTGTGGTGATGCAGCTTCACTGTGGAGGAGCATAGATATTCTTAGCATTGGAAGTGACAATGTGTGGATCAAGTCCAGCTGCAGCATGAATATTATGAGGGTGAGGGGGATGCCGTTTATTGGGAGTGTGGCTCAGTTCAGAAACAGTTCTCTCTCCTTCCCACCCTTCAGCTTGATCCTCAGACAGGTCTTTTCTCTCCTTCTCTTTCCCCAGCTCACTTCCTGGTTCCCTCTCCCACTCTTCCTTTCTTTCTCCTCCCCATTAATCCCCGGAGTTGTCTTTCCTCTTTCCCTTTCTCCATCCTTTTTTGACTTACTTCGTGGATCCAGCCAAGCCTAATTATCCCAGAGGCAGTAGGTTTGGCAGCGGTTCTCTATGGATAATCAAACTGCTATCAAAGTACATGCGCAGCCTGAAGGACTCGGATAGAGTGGCTGTCTACCATCTCTTTCTCCCCCTGCCCGCCTACCCATATTTCTAGTCACACAGGAAGTGACCCAAGTATGTGTTACAGGGGAAGAAGGAAGCAAGCTACTTCAGACTCAGTGCAGGTCCATGCTCAGTTGTTACTCCTCTCTTGTCAAATGGAAAAATTAACTAGCTGTAGATAATGACAAGTGGTATGGACAAATTCTATTAAAAACCAATCTTTATTCTACTGTGGTCAAAATTGAAATTTGAACAATATTTTTTATATAGAGACAGAAACCTCAGAACTGGTAAACCTTGTTATTTTTTACAATGGTTTTTTAAGAACCAGTGAGTTCGATCATAGGTTTCTTATTGTCTCTTTTTTTGTTTTTTTCTTTAAAAAGATTTTTGACTTGTATGTATCTTATTTAACATGATTTTCTAAACGTTCGGTAAGGCTTGACATATTGTGTTGGAATGAACTTCCCTTACGGTTTTATGTTGCCGTTAATAGCACAGCCGTTGTTTTCTTGCTTGTAAATTTCAAGCAGATTCGGCTAGTGTGTCATGAATTAACCTCGATGTGTATTTAATTCAAGTTTCTTCACTGGGAAAGTTCTTATACTTTTTCACATTGCAAAATGTCCTTTGAAAGCAATGTCCGTATCAACTTGAGAGTACAGCCCGGATTAGAACAGGCAGAATAGCTTTTATAACTCTATGCCTTGAACAAAATGACATGAATTTGAAGACTTATTACTTTGCCTTCTACGATATAGCACTGAATTTATAGACTTGTTGCAATGTAAAGTGTTTCTAAACAAGTCTGTGCTTATAATACCCGCCACAGTGTTGCACTTATCTTTCGAACTTGTTGCGATATCTTTCAACGCTTGAAACAGGTGTGTGCCTAGAATCGCCAACGTTTCACATGTAGTTTCTTCAGGGCAGATTCTAAGAGACAGCAGGATAACAGAAGAACATTAATGTCTTTAAAGCAATAACAATTTTAGTCATTTAGAAAAATATTTGTACTCACGAAACTGTCTGTGGCTAGTAACAAGCGGGCTTCTAACTGCCGACTATCTCGGCTAAACTTTTTATAATACTCCTACGTTTTGAGAGGTGACCAATTGAATCGTTCCAGATAAACGTGCTGCACGTAGCAGCTAGCTTTATTGCACAATTTTTCTTAAGACAATGGACATCTTTAAATCCCCATCGGAATTGAATGGGAAAATGGCATCGTCATGGTGTGTGCATTTTTTATACAACTGTAAATGTCAACGTACACTAGTACTGCAATGCCAGTAAAAGTGTTTTTCAACGAAAATGATATATGATTTTCATCCACCAGAATATCTTATTATCTGATTAAACTGTTCCATTCAATTTTACTGTTTAATCCCGAGGGTTCCTCCGCGCCTAGCTTAAAAATCCATTCTTGTTCTCTACTATATAGTGTCTTTTCTCTATTGCCACCTCTGGCATCAGCTGTTATGTGGTCGATGACGAACCAGCGGAGTTCGTGGACTTGATGATTATTTAATAAACAATGCTCTACAATCGGTGCAGTTAGTCTCTTGTTTTTCAAACAACTCTTGTGTTCACTGATGCGGGAACTTAAATTTCTGCTGGTTTGGCCCACGTATATCATGTTGCAGGGACATGAGATGACATAAATGACATGAGTGGTTTGACAAGTAGTGAATTGATATAGTTTGTAGATGTATCCAGTTTTGATACATTTGTATTCTTTTAATTCAATGGTTTGACTGCAGATTTTACAGTGGCCGCATTTGTAATGGCCTCGAAGTGTATTACCATCCAGCGTTGTGGGTTTTGCGATTTTCTCCTTTAATGTTGAAGGGCATAAGATCTCCTTAAGATTTCTTCCTCTCGAAAAGGCAGTTCTAAATTCGAGTTCTTCTAATCCCGGAATTAATTGAATGAGATGCCAATGTCTACTCATGTTTTGAACAATTCGTTTGGACATTGGAGAATATTTAATTACACATGTCATCATTTTTGCGTCCTCTTCTTTTGGAGTTGACATCAGTAAAGCATCTCTGTCGTAATATAGAGCTCTCTTGAACCCACTGGTGATTGCCTTCTTGGGGTATCCTCTGTTTTTCAAATCTTTCGAAAGGTGTGTTGCCTGAGCCCTGAAAATATGAGTTTCTGAACAGTTTCTTTTATACCTCAGAAACTGGGAAAACGGCAAACTAGTTTTCAAAGGTACTGGGTGTGCACTACTATAGTGCAACATGGTGTTTCTATCTGTGCTCTTTTTGTATACATATGTCTGCAGACCTCCATTTTCGTCTTTTTCGACTGTGACATCCAAAAAAGAAATCTTTTTAAAATGGTATGTTAGTGTGAACTGGATATTTTCATCACAGGTGTTTAACCATTTGAAGAATGAATTTAATTCTAATTCACTCCCATTCCAGAGTATGAAAATATCATCAATATACCTCTTGTATAGATATATCCTTGAGATGAATGGAGATTGTTGAATCCATTCTTTTTCGAATTCTGCCATGAACAAATTTGCTAACGATGGAGCCATTGTTGCTCCCATCGCCGTCCCAGAAATCTGCTGATAGTATTTCTGTTGAAATATGAAAACATTTTTGGTTAAAGCAATGGTTGCTAATGTCAGCAGAAATTCACCCAAGTATGTGTTACAGGGGAAGAAGGAAGCAAGCTACTTCAGACTCAGTGCAGGTCCATGCTCAGTTGTTACTCCTCTCTTGTCTACTGGCAGACCCATGCAAGTAAGGTTCTTGTGCCTTCCTCTTCTGCTTGCTAGCTCAGTGCCAGTGCTCCTGCTCCTTTCATAAGGTCATCAGATTTCTGGCAATCAAATCTGGGATACTTGTTTGCATGGTACTAATAGTGAGAGCAGTAAGCAAGCATCTGGGATATCTCCCTGGGAAACCTTCTTACCAACCTAGTCTCTAAAAAATATTAGTCACCCAGTCAAACTCGTCTGCAATTTATGCACCACATTAAAAAATATCAGTCCTTCAAATTCGCCTTTTTCAAAACATGAATTCTCTCATTGTAGATCATATATACAGACCATAACACTTTCAGTTATGTCCCAATATTCTTTATATCGGTTAGTGAATTAACATTTTCTTTCTTAAAATAGTTTCAAATCTTGGGTGACTTTGGTTGTATTTTCCACCCTGCATCTCTCCCTTTTCTTTGCCCATTTTTTTTTGTCTGTCTTTGACATCTCTGTTTGTCTTCTGTAAACCCTCACCTATGAGAGGGGCCACATACATAACTTCACCTCTCAGCTGCATGGTTTAGAATGGGCAGGTGTAACATGGCCCATACAACCAAAGGCTCTCCAAGAGTTGGGGAGTAGTGGCTGGAGCAGGAAAAATAAAACACACAAAGCATTACTATTATAAGTAATATATGCAAAATCAGTATGTGGACATTTACATAACACATTTGGACTCTTATACTCTACAGAAGACAGAAGCCCATGCCATTATAAGAAGAATGTATTTATTAGCATAGGAAAAGATGGGGAAAACTAGCTTTTTGCAACTTATAACTATATAACTTATAACCATATAACAATTTCTCCATCCTTCTCTCTGTTCTCAGCTCAAGAAAACTAAAAATGAGTTCCAAAAATCCCCATCTAAATTCTGGCCAGAGTATTAGCATATGATATCTAAGAATACTTTAGAAGAATTTCACTGCAGTCCACTTGCTCCAGTAAGGTGGTAAATAAAGTTATAAGATGCTTGCGGAAACTGTGATGACTTTCAGTGCTCCATGAGGATCAGGAGATCCTTTCCAAAATAAAATAAAAATCCCCTCCCTAATTTGAATAAAATAACAAATATTCCCTACAATTATTGCCCAATACACATAAAATGCATGCATTATTTTAATATTATTCACCTAGCTTAAAAATAAAAAAAAATCACACTTATCTAAAAATCACCTTACTTGCTTTATCTACAAAATGGCAGACAGCCTGTTTCAGTCTGCTGGATAAGTAATTTCTTGTCAGGGTAGTTAACAAAAATAAATTTCAGCTAAAAGAATCCTTTTTGTCCTCTGAAGCCAAGCTGCAGGTAAGCATCTCTTCTCATGGCTATCTCTCTCGCTCTACCGCTTTCTGTTCAAACAAAAGAGCCCCAGATTTCAAAGCGACAGCTGTGATTGGTTAAGCAGTGTCATTGGTACTCTTTTCTCTGTCCATGAATGGCTACAGGAATATCAATTGGTAATGTATCATTTAAGTATGCTTTGAGGCAAAAGTGAACTATTTCAGAAGAGGGTTAATTATAGTACTCCCCCTTTCAGTAGTGTTCACATGGTATTGCTGTAGACCATTAAATCGTTTACAGTCAATAGGCTTACATACTTTTTTCCTTTTAACCTCAAAGGTAAACTACAAATGGGCAAAATTACATGTGACTCTCAAATATCACATGAAACATTAAACAGCATGAATGAGAGCCAATCTTACTTTTATTATGCAAAAATACAAAATATCAATGTTCATCAATGTTTATCAGTGTTCATTAATGAACACTGATATTTTGTATTTTTGCAAAATAAAAGTAAGATTGACTCTCATTCATGTTGTTTAATACTTTTTTCTTTTACAGTTGTAAGACAATACTGTCCCCCACTTATTAAATCTTCAAAGGGAAATGCAACCATTAAGTACCCATCATAAACAAGAGTTGATTTCTTTGTCTTTCAAAAGAACATTTGTTCACCCATAGTTGTTCTAAGAGTTGACTCATGTCACCATTTGCTCCTGAAATTAAGCCTAGCTAGGTAGAGAAAGAAACACTTTTAACTTAATAAATGCTTCTAAGTTACTGACACAGTTCCTTTTCATTTTCGATTTCAGTTTTGTTTATTCTTTCTTTGTCTGCTTTGTTCAGTGAATTCTCTATTAATGTCCCTCTTTCTTTGCCTGGTGCTGAGGTTCTGATGTATATAAAACAAGAGAGGGAAATTGGCTATAATTATATTTGATAATCTAAAGTGGCCAAACAGTTTGATAAGGCAGCAGTAAAAGTCAGAAGGATGCTGCAGTAGAAGGCATCAGTTCAGCTATGGTTTTTTTTTTTTTACCATAAAACACTAGGAAACAGTCAAACATGATGAAACACAGAGTTTAAATGTATACTCTGGAGAAAAAAGATGGAAAAGGGAGATATGATACAGAGATTCAAATATCTCCAAGGCATAAATACACAGGAGGCAGGCCTCTTTCAATATAAAGAAAGCTCTAGAATTAGGGGTCATGGGATGATGTTGAATGTGGGAATATTCAGTACAGTACCTGAATGTAATCCGCACTGAAGCACCTGAACAGCAGAATAAAAAACTTTAAAAAAACCTCAGCAATACCAAAGAAATTATTTCTTTATAGAGAGGGTGTTACATGCATGGAACAAGCTTCTAATGGAGGTGGTTGAGATAAAAACTGTATCAGAATGCCAGAAAACATAGGACAAGCACAGAGTATCTCTGAGGGAGAGGATTGGATATTAAAGCTGAACAGGAAGTGAGGATGGGCAGACTGGATGGCCCTTATGATCTTTACTTCCTGTCACGTTCTTTATCTCTGTGTTTGTTTCTCCCTCTTTGCCCTCTTGTATTTCTTCTTCCTGTGCTCTTCTCCCTTGGTCATGTATTCTTTATTGCCTTTTTCCTTTGCTGTTTTGTTTCCTTGACCATTTTCCTCTTGCACATTTCTCCCCTTCTCTTGTGGTTTTTTTCTCCTCCATGACACCCCATCCTCCTGCTGTCTCTCCCCTCCCCTTCCTTGAAGAGCAGCAGCTCCAAAGCAGCTGCTAAAACATGTCAGATCCTGACAGCCACACAAACTGAAAGAAACACGCTTACCTTTCAATCACTTTTCATCCACTTTGTACAAATAAGCAGCCCTTGACTGGCTTAGTGTCTACCTTTGACAGGACCCCGAGTTGATGAACGATTCCAGGGTTTCACAAGCGAGGTTACATTTCCCATGAAAAGGGAGAGTGTGGAAAAATTAGACACCGTCTCATGGACAGTTCTCTATCTCACCTTTGCCAGTTACAGGTATTGGAAGAGGAAGCATTTAAAAAACTGTAATGATTCTCCTTTCTGCTATAACACCCCTTGCAATTTTTTTCTTTGCCACGAGTTCTGAATTGTACCAAGTCTCCTTCTCTGGAAAGAAACTGACAACATTGCTGCACACTCAGGGACCCAGCAGAGAGTAGTCTTGTCTGTCAAGCTTGGGGGCATGAGGAAAGTGGAGGAGGGAATGACAATACTGGACCTGATTTGGATGTTGACAGACATGCAATATAGTCACTTATTCTTACTACCCTGAATGAACTGCCATAGAGACACACTAAATACAGCAGTCTTCATATGATACGGTATCATCTTAGAGATTAATGTTAGCACTAATAGAAATTATTTAATCATTTAACACCAGGGTATTACATTTATCCTTGCTACTATGACTGGAGGAGTTGAAGAGCTAAGGCAATGAGCCACAGGAGAAAACAATCACACACTTGCTCCAAATAAAATTAAAATCTATTTCATTGCACGTAGAAAACATTTAAAAGGGAGGACAGGAAAGCTTTGGGAGTAATTTTAAAAAGCATTTACATGCTTAGAATTGGGTTTTACATGTCTAAATGCACTTTACGCGTGTAGGTGGGCTTTTGAAAATTGCTACAGTGTATGCCATTGAATTGCCCTAGGATATTTATGTATAAGTACACTTTGCGCACGTAAATGGCTTTTAAAAATTACTTCCTTTTAAATGGAGTTACAAGTGTAAAGTAACATATATTGTAGCAATTTTAAAAAGCCATTTACGCACATAAAGACAGTAACTTTGATACTGGTGCATGGGCGATAACATAGGCGCGTATGCCAGCTCGTGCCAAAGGATGAGGCCATTTTAGAACATACGCACGTATATGTGCACATGGTATAAAATAGGCTTTATGCACGTACATGCGTGCACTATTTTATATGGGCCCGTGCATGTGCCTGCAAATGCCGCCTCTACTGTGTAAGTGGGGGGGTTTCAGTAGACACGAACGCCGATGCGGTTACCGGTTTCCACAGGTCGTTCCCAGTTTGCCCAAGTAAAAGGCTTCCTAATACCCCTAGTTAGTTAGCCTCCCTTTTACTCTGTTAGTCCCTATCTTTAAAACCCTGCCGATTAGCTTACTCAGTTATTTTTGTTTTGGGGCTAAAATGCCATCCATAACAGAAGTAAAGTTATGCAGTAGGGGGATGCTGTGTGCCCTTGTGAGTGAAAGTATTTACATGCTGGTTTCATTCATAAATCCAGGAACACCCATACCTCACCCAGACTGCGCCCACACCCCAGCTTTTTTCCGGGGAAAACATTTTGAGCATGTACACGGGCACCTTTCAAAATCCATGCAGCCCACGCCAGCCCCACGTCTACGCACATCTCTTTGATTTGGCATGTGCAGGGCTTTCAAAATTCACCCTGAAGTGCGCTTACACATGTATATCCTAGGGACCCTTCAATGGCCTACATTGTAGCAATTTTCAAAAACCCACTTACACAAGTAAAGTGCATTTACATGCGTGATACCCAATTTTAAGCATGTAAACACTTTTTTAAATCAGGCCCTTACTGTCTCCAGTGTCTTCATGCTGGGGCCTCTTGTAGTGACATTACACTGCAAATGGCAGCACCAATAGTTTTCTATTGTATCGTTTCCTAGTTCTGTGACATACAAAGGGCTGACATGGTTTCAATCTAGAAATATATATCGCATCAGAGGACTTCAGAACCCTGCATAACACAATGCTTAAGTGTGAAAATTGTGTAGGAATGCCTTAAAATTGTGTAGGAATGCCTTCAAAATCTCTTGTTTCTATGCTTGATTTTTCGCTTTCATTGGCATGTTCAAAATCATAAATATGTGCACTTTATGAAAACAAGTATTATCTGTACCACAAAAAGCATTCATGCAATCGTGCCTTATACCAAATGTGTTGTTTTTCTAAGGTTCATTAGTCAAAGGACTTTTCAATCTGATTGCCATTGATAGCGGGTACAGTAGCTTGGATTGTAAATGATGCTGATCTTTAAGGAAGGCGTGGAAGATGGAGGCAGCACTGAGTTCCAGTTTATAGAACTTATGCTGTGAACATTGCTGTTTCTAGCGGAGATTCGGACGGAGTCCGATGTTTGACAGCATCTTCAGTTTACATAATTATTTGCTGGATTCCACAAGAACCAAAGACAGATTTGGAAAATTCCAGAGAATTAGAATCTAGCTGTGACTGAAAAACGACATAACTAGAACAAAATCTTTAAAAAGCACCAAAGCAATAGGGTGTGCACAGAAGATTTGCTTTGTTTTATTATTTTTCATTTCACTTTATGTCGTTTTTTCTTTTCATTTATTTAAAATGAAAAGAAAACCTCGAAAGAAATGAAATAAAAGACAAAAGGAAAAATAAAATGAAAAGTAAAAAAAAAATGTCAGGACCCATTGGAGACACCCCTCTCCCCCATAGGCCTTCCCTCTGATACTCCCCACCCACCTGAATGCTCTTATCATATTTTATTTTTATTCAGGGGACAGGAGCAAGTCCCACTCGTTCCTGCCTGGTCCAAAGATATGCTTAGATCTGGCACTGAGAGACCGAGGCTGGCGCCATTCTTAATTTCTTCCATATAAAATGGCACATTTGGGCCTGGAGGGCACCATTTTGCATGGAAGAGATTAACAATGGAGCCAGCCTCGGTCTGCCAGTGCCATTTCTGAGTTTACTTCTGCAGGGCTGGAGTGACTGAGGATCACTTCTGCCCTGTGAAGAAAAAGAAGATGATTAGAGGGTTCAAGGAGGTGGTAGGGTAGATGGGAGGGGATACCCAGAAGGTTTTGATCTTGTCTGCAGTGGCGGCATGTTAAAACAAAAGAAAACTAAAAGTTTCTTTTGTTTCATTTTAAAAGCAAATTGAAATGAACTTGGAAATATAATTAACGTTTCCCCTTTCGTTTCAAATGAATGCACATCCCTATAAAGCAGTGGCTCTCAAACCTAGTTTTTTGGAACCACTAGGCACTCTGAGTTTTCAGGATATTCACTGGAGTATGCAAGAGATAGATTTGCATACAATAGAGGCGGTGTATGGAAATGTATCTCATGCATATACCTCAGTGGTCATCCTGAAAATCAGACTGGCTATCAGGAGGACAGGTTTGAGAACCTCTAGACTAAACATATTGAATGAACCATGTTGAAATGAAATTGTAATTTCAGTGTACGCACAATCCTATGGACTGTGGAAAAATTCATGGCAGAGAAGCAGTTTTTAAGATTTACAAAGAAATTAAAGTAAGCAAAAGGACCTTTAGCATTATTGAAGAAAAATTAATTATGTTGTGTTTATTAGTAAAACATTTTGATATATATTTTTGTATTTTAGCTGTATAAATCTTGCAGTTTATTCATTTTTTGCTAATGTAGAATGTGAATATCATACATAAGTCATACAAACATATGGTTCAATGTTCTCTATCTTTTGTAAGTATAATTGCAAAGTTAAATAAACTTTTATTGAATTAATTTTGTATTTGAATTTTATTGTTGAATATAAAAATCCTACAAACTAAAGTTAAATGGATCCCTGCGCAATCACACTGTAACAGGATTCTGAAATGGTAATATGTGATAGAGATGTGTATTTGCTTTAAACAAATACAGAAACAAAACAGAATCAAGTGGATTCATTTCAGTTCATAGAAAACAAATAAAAATAACCAATGCCTCAAAAATGTTTGTATTTATTTTCATTTCCCATTAAATTTTATGGGAAAAGCAAAATTGCAGGGGGGAGGGGTGGCTCTGCTGAAGGCAAGACAACAACCAGTGGTGTCACTCTGACCCTAGAATGACTGGAGCTAGGGTGGGAAGGGACAGGGAAGATGATAGGAAGCAGAACTAATGAAAGTCAGGGATGTTTTTTAACTCACCTAATCTAGCTGGCATCTGCATGGATTGACAATGATATCCTCTCTTTTTTACAAGCTGAAAATGGAAGAAAGTTTGAGCCAGGCACCATTTTAGCTCACATATCTCTGGGCTAAAGATGGGTAGTTGAGTAGATTTCTGTCTCTGAAAGCTGAAAAAAAAAAAAACAACAAAAAAAGACTGAGAAGGGTCTAGGAGAACTGAGGTGGGCTTGATTCTGTTTATTTATTATGCCCTTTTCTGCTCCAGTATAACTATGTTAAACATTTTTTTTACAGTTTTCAGTGACACGGAAGTGACAAACACCTTTCCCTAGGCATTCAATAGTAACTGTGTTAAATTTTCATCATGCCACAGGGAATGGTACGAAGACTTACCATATATAGGAATTGGCATCCATTTTCAATGAATGCATGATCTGCAACTAATAGGTCCCTATTTGTTGCATTCATGGGTCTGCGAAATGCATGGTGAACCCCCACGAATGCAACATATCATTAGTTTCATTCTTTTGGTTCCCTGTGTTTTAGTGGCCATTTGAAATAGAAGGCCATGTGAGAGTATCCACCAGGGGCAGACTGGCCTATCGGGGGATCAGGCTTCCCCCGGTGGGCCAGACTAGCTGATCATATGGCACCCTCTGCTCCTACTCACATTTGAGGGCCCCGGGCCAAAGAAAAGAAGACTGGCGCAGCCAGCTGCCGCCGGAGAAATGAAGACCGCAGCCAGCCGCCACTGGAGAACAGGCTGGTGGGGCTGAAGAAAAGAATATGGGCGCTACCAGCCAATGCTGGAGAAATGAAGACCGGCGCTGCCAGCCGCGCCTGAGACCAGGCCGGTGGGGCCGAGTAAAAGAAGATTGGTTCTGCTAGCCACCACCGGAGACAAGCTGTTCAGCTGGGGGCCTTTGTGTATATGTATTTGAGATTGGAAGGATGTTTCTGTGTATATGTATGTGAGAAAGGAATGGTGCTTCTGTGTGTGTGTGTGTGTGTGTGTGTATGTGGTGTGTATGTGAGAAAGGAATGGTGCTTCTGTGTGTGAGACAGGGAAGGAACTTCATATATGTGAGATAGGGAGGGTGCTTCTGTATGTGTGTGCTGTATATGTGAGTCAGGAAGGGTGCTTCTGTATGTGTGTGTGGTGTATATGTGAGTCAGGGAGGGTGATTGTGTGTGTCGTGTGTGTGCGAGAGAGAGATGGAGCATGTTTTTGGTTGGCTTGTGGCTGTGAGAGAGGGCATGTGTGTAATTGAGCCTCTTTGTAAGTGAGATAGAACATGTGTGTGATTGAGAGCTTGTGTGTAAGTGAAATAGAGAGACCATGTGTGTGTGATTGAAATCCTGTGTGTAAGTAAGAGAGAGTGAGAGCATTGTGTGATTGAGAAAGACTGGCCAGATAGGTGATGTGTGTATGTGTGAGAAAGACTGATCAGGGAGATGACTGGTGTGTGTGTGTGTTTGTGTGTTTGTGTGTGTGTGTGTGTGTGTGTGTGAGAGAGAGAAACTGGTTGGGGAGATGATTGGTGTGCGAGAGACAGAAACTGGTCCTGAAAGCGTGACTGGTGTTTGTGTGTGAGAGACAGAAGAGGACTGGTTGTGGTCCCTAAGGAAGAGGACAGTGAGGACAGCTTCAGCAGCTCCTGCTGATTCTGGTGTGGCCTGTAAGGGAAATGAGTAGGAGGACTGCTGGAGAGGGTAAGTAAATGTGGCTTTTTTAAGTTCATTTTTCTTGATTGACTACCATTTTAATTATTGGGTAGTATGTGCAGTGTCTGCTGTTTGAAATATTTTATTGGTGTTTGGATAAGTTTTCAAAATTTGCATGAGTCTTTAATTATTGGATATTCTATTCATCAGCTGTTTTGAAATTATTTTATTAGTATGATTTTACTATTATGATTAATGATTTATATATCTTGATTTTATTGATTGTTTCATGAGGAATAGTGAAATTTTTGTTTTTCCATTGTTGCACTATATAGAGTCTGGCGTGATGCGTTTTACAGTTCAGTTTTTGTCTGCACATTTCTATTTATACTTTATGATTTATACTATTTATACTTTATTCTATATTTGGTGAGGGTTTGTGTTCTGCATGCAAAGACTGAGATGAAGCATTCTTTTAATATGTGGTTTCTCTGTAGGGATCTGTAGTAGCTTGGCCTGTTCTGTTTTCCTGATAGGAGGTGTATTGATATTTTAGATTCTGGTGTAATATTTGTGGTATTCATGCCACTTTGGTGCCACTTTGCCACAGTCTAAGTACTTTGGAGTTCTTTTCCCCTTCTGATGATTGCTGACCCGAAGTTTCATCAGAATTGATAAGAAAACCCCAATTCTGCAGCCAAAAATAGGCTGCAAATACTTTCCCTTTGACTTTAATGGCAAAACGAATGAAACTAATGAACAAATTGGTTTTTCCCCCTATGAAACTAATAAAACGAATTTGGGTCCCAGCGAAACGGAAACGGAAATGAAACACATTTTTTCCTTCTGCACATCCCTACTATGCTTGCATCCAGGTGCTGCAGGATAAGGTGGAGACGGAAAGCATCCATTTCACTAGCGACATCTGTGCCAGTCAACAGCTCGTAACTATCTTTCTCTGATGGCGCATAGGTGGAAACTGTCTGAGGCAGGGGCAGGCAGCAGGGACATAGTAGAAGGGTACAGGTGAGTTGTGCTGTACACCCAGTTGATGGACAGCATACTTACAGGCCGATTTAGTACGGTACGCTCAGGCAGAGCGCACCGTTAGCCCCTGTTTGGATGTGCGTTTTTGATGCGCTATTATTACCCCTTATACAGTAAGAGGTAGTAATAGCGCGTGGAAAACGCGCATCCAACCGCCCCAAAACTAATAGCGCGCTCAACATGCAAATGCATGTTGATGAGTCTATTAGTTAGTCCCGCTCGATACAGAAAGTAAAATGTGCATCCAAGCCACACATTTTACTCTCAGAAATTAAGTTCTGCCAAAGGCAGGAGTTAATTTCGGCTGGCATCAGAAAAGTGTACAGAAAAGCAGAAAAAACTGCTTTTCTGTACACCCTCCGACTTAATATCATAGCAATATTAAGTCGGAGGCTTCAAAAATAAGAAAAAATAAAAAATCTGCCCTCGGCCAGCGGGTTGGAAAATGGACGCACAATTTTGCCGGCGTCCGTTTTCCGAACCCGTGGCCCTCAGTGGGTTCGACAACCGACGCTGGTAAAATTAAGCGTTGGCTGTCAAACCTGCTGACAGCCGCCGCTTCCACCAATAAGGAGGCGCTAGGGATGCGCTAGTGTCCCTAGCACCTCCTTATTAGTGTGGGCCCTCATTTGCATACTGAATCCCGCACGATTTAATGAATCATCCTGATAGTAACATAGTAATGATTGCAAAAAAGGATCAGATGGCCCATCCATTCTGTCCAGCAAACTTCTTATGGTAGAATCTGCCGCTCCATGCCGGCGCCATTTTGCAATACGGCCATACGGCGGGCGCCATTTTGCAATACGGCCCTAGTGCATGAGGTCGCTCCCGGACCCCCACTGGACTTTTGGCAAGTTTTGTGGGGGTCAGGAGGCCCCCCCAAGCTGGCCAAAAGTCCCTGGGGGTCCGGGAGCGATCTCCTGCGCTCGTGACGTCGGGGGACAGGAACCAAAATGGCGCCGGCGCCATTTCTATTAACGCAGCCGTGGCCCAAGAGTGGAAGATCACACCAGGACCCCGCCACTGGACCCCAGATAATTTAAAACATTTTGGGGGGGGGGGGGTTGGGGTGGGTTTTAGGGTTGTTTTAGTGTGCTGGTTTTCCCGCCCTCCCCCGATTTACGATTTAAACAATTAAAAAAAAAAAAAAAAACCGCGACGATCAGATTCCCTCCCCCCCCAGCCAAAATCCCCAGCAGTTAAGACGATCAATCACACGATTCACATCTCTAATGATTACCACAAAATGGCGGCGCCCCTGCGGTAACCATGCCAACCTGTCTGCCCCTTTCCTGTGAGTCACAGTGACTCACAGGAAAGGGTCGGACAGGTCGGCATGGATACCGGAATGCAGCGTATCCGCGCTGACATTTTCTGAGCAGCACTGAATGCAGCCAATAGCGCTGTCATTTAGTGCTCTCTGTGGATTTTACTGATGAGCCAGCAGTATATAAACTTCAGCACGAGGAGCCACGCAGTTATTTCCAGCGATGCTGTGGGGAGGTGGGCTGCTGGGTGGAAGAGGGAGCAGGCAGAACTAATAGAGAAGAGATAGGCTAGCTACTAGTAAAGGAAAGAAAAATATTCTTTGTATTGCTGCAGTTCCAGGGTCAGCTACAGCTACTACTATTCCTGTTTCTTTCAAGCTGTTTATTTTGGTCATCTCTGACAGAGAAGAGAAGCTGTGCTAGGTCAGCTAGCACTGACCACCATTTAGGGTGTTGGGCTGGCTTGGAGAGATATATTGTTTTCAATTTCATCCATTTTTCTGGAGTGAAAAAAATTCCTGCTTTTTTTAATTCCAATTTCTTAGTCTCTCAGTGCACTGGGCTTAACTGGGAAGTTTAACAGGCTGGGTCTGTGCAGTCAAGAGCCCAGGCAGTGTGCCTCTTTTGTGCTTAAAAGCAAGCAGCTTCTGTGTACACGCCACACACATTAGTGCACAGCCAGGTAGCGTGACAGTGGGCAGTGGGCATTTTAAACAGAATGAACTTTATTATTCAGTGGGTCTGTGCAGTCAAGTGCCCGGGGAGTCTGCCTCTTTTGTGCTTACAAGCAAGCAGCTTCTGTGTACACGCCACACACAATAGTGCACAGCCAGGCACCGTGACAGTGGGCAGTGGGCATTTTAAACAGACTGAACCTTATTATTCAGTGGGTCTGTGCAGTCAAGTGCCCGGGGAGTCTGCCTCTTTTGTGCTTACAAGCAAGCAGCTTCTGTGTACACGCCACACACATTGGTGCACAGCCAGGCACCGTGACAGTGGGCAGTGGGCATTTTAAACAGACTGAACCTTATTATTGTGGGAGAGTGGTCAGTGTTACTACTCAGTGACATAAAATCCATAATGTCAGGGAAAGAGAGATGCAATCGAGTGATTGGGACTGGCAGAGGAGGCACCCAAAAAGACACTAGTGCAACACCACCAGTACAGCTAAAAAGGCAACTGTCACAATCTAAACTCTTTGTAGGGGATGGCAGTTCCATGCCAAAAAAAATGAAATCTGACCATGATACATCGCCATCGCCACCACTTGTTTCTGGCCCTGTAGTTTTGGAGGAGAGGGAAGGGGAGGCAGAGTCATGCCCGACAAAATGTAGACACCCAAAAGCAGCAGGGGGACAGAAGTCTCGACTAACACTTAGCGTTCACAAGGTAGCACAGTCACTGTTAGCTTCTGATTCAGATGAAGAATCTTCTTGTGTGGGATTCTCATCAGAAACGGAAGAAGTAATAGCTGACGAATCTTCGGTAGAATCAGTTAGTCCTGTCTTAGCCTCCAGAAATGTGCAGCAGGGGAGAGATGACAGTGATATCGAGGAGGAGGAAGAGCAGTCAGTACAGGCACAGAGGGTGACTGATGCCCCCTCTGGCATTGCTTCTCAGGGTGCACCCACTACCTCAACTCCAGTGCCAGCATCCACCCCCAAGTTGTTAGAGAGGGGAGGATCACAAAAGACATCTCCGATCTGGAAACACTTTAAAGTGACGGAAGACCCGCGTTATGCTCGGTGTAATTACTGTGCCAGGGATATTAGCAGAGGCAAGCAAATGGGACATCTATCTAATTTTGGCATGAACCATCATATCAAGAGGCAACACCCAACAAGATTACTGCCATCTGGGGATGGTGGCAGTTCCAGTCGGGGGACCCCTTCCAACCAGTGTGCAGTGGTAGGAAAGCAGCAGAGTCAGCCCACGCCCTCATACCCTTCTAGCAGTCAGGCGGCAGGCCAGCAACCCCCTGACATGTGGCAGAAGCGACAATCCACCATGGAGGAAATGGGGTGGAGTGCGGTAACACTATCCCGAGGTAGGAGGCAGGCAGCCTCAAAAGTTGTAACCAGGAGCATTGGGGAAATGATTGCCCTTGATGACCAGCCCATGCAGCTAGTGCAGAATGTGGGTTTCAAGCGTTTTTTTTAAGGTCATACTTCCAAATTAGAAAATCCCGTGCAGAACCACATTTAGTAGAAAGGTCATCGCCAGCCTGTACAAGCAGTGTCGCAGTCGCATTCAAGCACTGCTAGCTAAGGCAGACGGAAGAGTGTATTTCACCTGCGATATCTGGACTGCCATGAATGCTGCATACTCTTACCTCTGACAGCACACTGGTGGGACATGGCTGAGGCAGGGGCAGCCAGCAGCTCTATTACTGAAGAAGTATCAGGGTGGAGGTGGGCTTTACTGCACACCCACCTGACGGACCAGGCCCATACCGCAGCCAATATTCTAGCATGCATCAGAAAGATGCTGGAGGGCTGGCAAATACACCAGCGAAACAGGAAAACGCAGGCAGGGTTCTTTGTCAACGACAATGGTGCAAACATGGTTAAGGCAATAACCGATGGGCGGTTTAAGAACATCCAATGTTTTGCACACACTCTGCACCTGGTAGTGAAGTCAGCTCTGGGCTTGGAGTCCAATGACAAGGAGAATGAATACCTGCATAGGTTAATACAGAAGTGTAGGAACATAGTAGCACACTTCCACAGAAGTGTCAAGGCGGGGCAGGTTCTCCGACAAAAGCAGACTGAAGTCAATCCCACCTAGGGACCTTGTGTCCCTAGGTGGGATTGACCTCTGTCCTCGACTGCTGTGCCTGTTCATCCAGGCCTTGTGTTCCTACAAGTGTTTGACCTCGATTGCTGTGCCTGTTCATCCAGGCCTTGTGTCCCTAGGTGGGATTGACCTCTGTCCTCGACTGCTTTGCCTGTTCATCCAGGCCTTGTGTCCCTAGGTGGGATTGACCTCTGTCCTTGACTGCTGTGCCTGTTCATCCAGGCCTTGTGTTCCTACAAGTGTTTGAACTCGATTGCTGTGCCTGTTCATCCAGGCCTTGTGTCCCTAGGTGGGATTGACCTCTGTCCTCGACTGCTGTGCCTGTCAGTCCGGGCCTTGTGTTCCTATAAGTGTTTGACTTCGACTTCTGTGCCTGTCAGTCCAGGCCTTGTGTTCCTACAAGTGTTTGACCTCGATTGCTGTGCCTGTTCATCCAGGCATTGTGTTCCTACAAGTATTTGACCTCGATTGCTGTGCCTGTTCATCCAGGCCTTGTGTCCCTAGGTGGGATTGACCTCTGTCCTCGACTGCTGTGCCTGTTCATCCAGGCCTTGTGTTCCTACAAGTGTTTGACCTCGATTGCTGTGCCTGTTCATCCAGGCCTTGTGTCCCTAGGTGGGATTGACCTCTGTCCTCGACTGCTTTGCCTGTTCTTCCAGGCCTTGTGTCCCTAGGTGGGATTGACCTCTGTCCTTGACTGCTTTGCCTGTCAGTCCGGGCCTTGTGTTCCTAAAAGTGTTTGACTTCAATTGCTGTGCCTGTTTATCTAGGCCTTGTGTCCCTAGGTGGGATTGACCTCTGTCCTCAACTGCTTTGCCTGTCAGTCCAGGCCTTGTGTTCGTACAGTGTCTTTACTCCCACTCAGTGGGCTCTACTCCTATTTCTAGTATAATAAAGTCTCATTATTACAGTGTCCTTCTCTGCTGAGACCACGCCTATCGTGGTGAGTCCCCACCGGGCTCCTCCCTGTGGGTGGAGTCAGCTCTCACTGCGATCCAGGGTTCACAACCATACCAGAACATAACATTATTATTGTTGTTTAGACCATTTTATTAGCCAGTCTAATATCTGTTAGCATTTTACGGTCTGTTTCCTCATCCTGGCCAGGCAGGTGGTAAAATATCCCTATTATCATACTCTTCCTTTTTATCCCTGGAATTTTTAACCATAAAGATTCCAGAGTGTAGTTTTTTCCTGCAAAACTTGAATCCTGCTTAACTCTATGCCATCCTTAAGATATAGTGCCACACCTCCACCAATTTTATCTACCTTGTTATGTCACTATAATTTCTACCCTGTTATCACAGTGTCCCATTTGTTATCCTCCTTTCACCAGGTTTCTGAGATGCCTATTACGTCTTCTTTAGTGCAATGCATTCTAATTTTCCAGTCTTATTTTTCATACTTCTGGCATTTGCATATTTGTATTTCTATTTTTATAAGTACCCCCAACCTGCTTATTATCAGATGATACAGGCAGTTTGAAGTCATTTTTATCTGTATGCTCTGTATTTAAATACATCTGGGTTTTTTTCATCTTTTGGGATATTCTAACTGACAGGTAGATTTTCAAAACGTGCGCGTGAAAAACGGGGGTTATGCGCGTGGCCGGGCCATGTGCGCATGCCGCGCGCATTTTCAAAGGGGCCCGGCCATGCGTGTAACTCCCATTACATGCAGAAGTGCTGGGCCGAAGGAAAGGGGCAGACAAGGGAGTAGGGCTGGAGGCAGCTAGTACAGCGGTCATTTGCCATTTTCCGCTGTATCGGGGGACTGCCGGTGCACGCAAGTTGCCACTGCTCCAACTGGAAGCGTGCACACTTCTTTTAAAATCTACCCCTTACTTGGTCTACCAGAATCCTTAGAAGATACCTCCCTCCAAACCATGTGCTGCTGTGCAACTGTTGGTTTTCCCCTATATTCTCGTTTAAAAGCTGTTCTTTTTCCTTTTTAAGGTTACTATAGTACTACACATTGCTATTAAGGTGCACCTAATACTTGTAGTAAAAAATTGTAGTGTAAAACTTGTATTAGAGATTCAAGACAAATAGCCACTTTCCTATGAAATAGTATTTCCTTGCCTCAGTCCTGCAAAGTGTTTGCCTCGGTATTTGGATGTCTCAGTGCTGCAAAGTGTGTGGGTTTTATCCGATGACTGCATTCCTTTCCAAAAAACAATAATGGAGGGAAGAAAAAACTGGCAGACATTTATTTTATTTTATATGCTATGTATTCCTCTTATACCTGGAAAATAACTACCATATTTGCATGGCTATCTAATTACTTCTCTGTTATTCTTAAATTCTGAAAGCAGAAGCTTTTTCAATTTGAATTATTTGTAAAAAGTTCATGTTTCTAGACTTTATGGATCATTTCTTTAAATTGACAGCTTGATTTTTACCCTCTGTTCCCATGTTTTTTGTCTAGGGCACATTGACATGTATGACTTGTGCTGTGGGGCCTCAAACAGGCTGGGGAGATTTTTAAAAGAACCAATTACCAGTTTATTTATGCTGCCAAAAGGGAACTTTATGTACCTACACTTCTGGAATAAATACAGCATCTAAAAATCTGGAGGAATTCAGATCCAGTTAAGTTTGGAATTTTCTGCAACGTGACCCTTCCCACTCTCCCCACACACAATGATGACAGTTTAAAACCTTCAGCTGGAACGTAGGACAGATAATCTGAAGAAGAGGACCTACCTATGTGATTCTGAACACTCATGTACAACATGTTTAGATAATTCTTATGGGTTAGCCCAACAAAAGTTTATCACAGTCTATAAAGAATCCAATTACCTCCAATGCATTTACTAGAATGCTTCACCGTTTGAAAAGGGTTTGATTTAAATTATGGGTATCCATTGACAACGGGGGGTGGGGTGGGGGGTGGAGGATGTCCCCTCAGAAATAATCCAAAGGTGCAGGTAGGAGAGGGATGATTCCTATTCCCCCCGAAGTGGATCAGAAGTACAGGGGAGGGATCCCTCTCTGTATTGCCCCTGTGCAGGAAAAAGAGCAGCCTAGTGGTTAGATCAATGGGCTAAGAACCAAGCAAGCCAGGATTCAAACCCTGCTTCTCCCACTAACACTCCTTATGACTTTGGGCAAGTCGATATCTCTAATTACCTCAGATACCCATTTTTAAGCTCTTTGGGGCAGGGACATATCATGCCTGAATACTTTTCACCATCATCCAATAGTGCTATAAAAAGGGCAAGTATTATAAGCATTTTGCCCTCTAGGGCCTCCCCTCTCACCTCCTAGTTGCCGTGTGACTTGTCATGTAGTTTGGGGGGGGGGGGGGTCTCAACCCCACAGCAGCAGCGCTAAAAGTAGAACAAAAAGCAGCGTGGAACCTGTGAGCCACTTGTTCCTTGCTCGCAGACCCTGCTGTGGCTCCATCCCCTCCTCCCACATTGGCTTACCATAGAAATTTGAGCAAGGGGGTGGGAGTTCACAACAGGGCCTGTAAAGGAGTGAAAGGCGGTTCACAAGCCCAGCGCAGAATGTTTTTGGTTTTTTTTTAATCTGATGCTCCCGTGGTGGGATTGGGCTGCCACCACTCTCCATGACAAGCAGTGCGGCAGCCAGGGGCAGGTCTGGATCGCGGCATGCAAGTGGTGGCAAGGCTCCAGAGTCTATCAAAATTTGACACTGAAGGCAGTTGTCTACATTATTTATTCCTAAATCCATGCTTGAACTTGAATGCAGCAAGCATACGTCTCCAAAATGGAAGATCGATATGGATGTATGGTATGCACGTGCAATGGTACTGTAAACTTTTCCCTGAGTCTTTGTGGGTAAATTCTAGGTAGCAAAGATCTGGATCTGGCAGAAATTACCAATCTTGAAAAACCACTAAGGACTTCTGGAGGATCAAGTTCTAGACTGATTTCTCTGGCCTCCCAGGACCATTTTCATCTCTTGTGCTAGGGGTCTTTACTTTGGTTCATTCAAAGATTCAGAGATATCTAGGTTGAGCCACACTGTCATTCCTGCTCCACATCCATGAGCCCTTTCCTCTGTGCTCCTTTGTCTTATTCTCAGAATTTGGAGGTTTATCTCCTTCTCTATCAAGGAAATATTGGGATATATATTTTTAAAGAAAAATCCCTCAATGTTGAATAAAACACAGAAACCATAAACTGATTGCAGGATTCTAGCTTTAGAGTATTATGGATTATTTATAAAATTCCATCCGTGGACACAAGGCTATACAAGGAGACTGTAAGGACTTTGAAGTCAACAGTAGAAAAGATAGGAAATCAATGGAGAAACTTCTAAAGTGGAGTAGATATATTCAAAACAACAGGATTGAAAAATGATTCTGACTGCATCATTCTGTATTAGCGGAGAGATAAAGAGAAGCCATGAGAGGAAAGATGAAATAATCGTTGTTCATGGCTTCTGGTTCATAGCTTTTTCCTTATAGCTTATAATTCATAAATCATGTTTTGAAGGATTTATGTGACTGTATAATAGCCCTTTAGAGTTTAGTTAATTCCTAGGAAAATATATTTAAGTCCTGTCTTAAGAGTCTGCTCCTGCTCGCCCTGCAGCTGTGTCCGGCTTGGATTTAGCTATATATAAAACTCCAGCTGTTCCCCAGAGGGCTAGCAATGAATGCAAAAACATCGGTCCAGCTAAAGCACTAAAGTAAAGCTTTATGGCTCAGCTCTAGGATCTATGTGGTTTTGAAAGCTCATATATAACTGCAGACTTGGACTTGCTCATAGGCAGTTGCCTCCAGTGCAATGTTTTGAAGGCAAAAATACTGGCATCAACCAGTTGACTGTGCAATTCAATGGAAAACAAATAGTTGTATTTACTTTCAGCAGTTGACGGCTGATGCAGAAGATCTGCCTGCTGATGGTCCAACATAGCAGGGATACACCTCTGGCAACTTCCAGCAATGAGAACAAGGGAAGGAGAAATGGCCCACTATGGCACAACATACAAATAGAGCATCAGGGCTCCTCAGAGGAGGATGGAGTCCTGCTGATTGCCAGTTGTGTTGCTCAATGGAACCTGCCTAAAACCAGAGGAAAACACATATTAGCCTGCGCAGCTGTGGGTGACAGACCCCAGGAACTGCTGAAAATGGGTTGTGAGAAAGACCAAAGAGAGAGTGTGAAATGCTCAGGATGTTGCATGGGGAAGGGGAGAAATGGATACTGAACAGGGGGCTTTGAGGGAGGAGAGAGAAAACAGAGATGCTGAACAGTGGACTTTAACAGGGAGAGTAGGAGGAGGAGACACAGGGTTTCGAAGCAGGGGGCTTTGAGAAGGCTGTTGATCAGAAGGCTTTGGGGATGGGGAAGCAGAGATGCTGGACAGGGGGATTGAGGGGAAGAGAAAAAGAGATGCTCTGCAGGGGACTTTATTTATTTTATATACCAGCTTCTGATTGCAAGATTGTCAAGGCAGTTTACACCATCAACATAATTCATAGCTCAACAAATAAAATCAAAACATAAAAACCCATAAGTGGGCATATGTTTTCATCATCAAACCCACCACTACCCATTGATCTGCCTTCAACTCTCTAATGATAACCTCATACCACTTATACAGAATCCTCTCATCTTCCAAATCCCCCCATTACAGTGGGAATACTAGCCAGGTCTTTAATTTTTTTTTTAAGTTAAATATTTTATTTTATTTTTAAAAATCTTATATTTATGACTTTAATAGGAAGAGGGTGACTAATTGCCAGAGAGGACACTTGTACATTTAGGGGCGGATTTTAAATGCCCTGCACGCTGGCGCGCCTATTTTGCATAGGCCGCCGGCGCGCGCAGAGCCCTGGGACGCACTTAAGTCCCGGGGCTACGTAAAAGGGGCGGGGAGGGGGCGACACGCCCCGATACGCCCCCTCCCCGCCCCCGACACGGGGGCGTTCCCGAAATGACGCGGCATTTCGGGGGCAGGCCCGGGGGCATGGCGCCGGCCCGGGGAAGTGGTCGAGGCCTCCGGACCAGCCCCCGGGTTGGGTGATGGCGCACCAGCAGCCCGCTGGCGCGCGCAGATTTACATCTGCTTTTAGCAGGCGTAAATCTGCCAACAAAGGTAAGGGGGGGGTTTAGTAGGGGAAGGGAGGGGGAAGGAAAGTTCCCTCCGAGGCCGCTCCGAAATCGGAGCGGCCTCGGAGGGAACAGGCAGAGCGCGCTGGGCTCGGCGCGCGCAGGTTGCACAAATGTGCACCCCCTTGCGCGCGCTGACCCCGGATTTTATAAGATATGCGCGGCTACGCGCATATCTTATAAAATCCAGCGTACTTTTGTTCGCGCCTGTTGTGCGAATAAAAGTACGCGATCACGCACATTTTTAAAATCTACCCCTTAGTGTCTCTAGAGACCAAAATTGTACATTCACCCCTGATACAACATATTTGCATATTTTTGTTGGCCCAATAAAAGGTATCACACTCTGTTAAGAATCCAGGGCTATTAGAGCAACTGTGTGTGATGCCCCCTTGACTGCTTTCCTAGCGGGACATTCCTGGGTCTGGGACAGACCTGGCAGTGGCCCCACTACGTCAGACTCCAATGGTCCTCATGTTCTTGGTGCCTGGTGCCTCCACCTGGGAAAGAAGGTGTTAGTGGGTGGGATTTCCCTCCCTTCATCCCAGGAAACAAAAGGAACTATGAACAAGACTGGCATTATGCACAAATATATACAGGTTTATTGGAATATGCAAGTATATACATTTCTTCATGTCTATGTACATTGCTAATAGAATGTCAAACAGCACACATTTACTTGTGGTTAGTAGTCACAGGCAATACAACTACATACATTTCTAAAAGATAGCAAGAACATTTAATATTTGGCAATTTGGGGTTGTTGTTCCTCACAATATACCACCTTGTAGAATAGAAGGGACCTCTTGCATTCCCGCTTAATCAAGTATTTTTAATATTCTCCCTCTTTTATCCTAAATTTCACCCATGTGAAAAGATACAACTGGGCTGGTGGGCAGAGTTGACTTGGGGGATCTATTGTAACTTTCTGCTCCACTGAGAGGTCCGCTCTGCTGAAAGGTCCATGCAATGCTGGGCTCCACACTCTCCAGGGGGACCCGACTCTGCTTCCTGGGGTCAAGTTCATGCCTTCCTGGTGGACTTGACTCCACATCCCACTCTGTCACTGTGTTCCACGCCCTCCTAGGGGACCCAACTCCGCCTCCTGGACTGCTACTGGGATCCACACCCTCATGGGGGATCCAACTGCACCTAGGAGTGATGGACAGATCAAGTGGTCCCCTTCCTCCTGGGGACCACTTGATCTGCCCATCACTCCTGGGGGACCACTCCACCTCTGGATCTGCCACTGGGTTCCCCTTGCTCAAGGAGGACTGTTCAAACTCCAGATCTGTCACTGGGTCTCCTTGCTCAAGGGAGACCCAGTTTCACCTCATTTGGTAGGAGGGTTTTCCCTAGATTGGGTTTACAGCTCCACTAGGCTCACAACTAATCATTCAGTTATCACTGTTACCCAGCCTGGATAAGTCACCTTCTCTCAGCCAAAAAGCTAAAACCCAGGTAGGTCCATGGGATGAGAATGTATGCCACCCTTTCATCCTGCCTGGCTTCTTTTTCCTTGTCTGGGAACTGAGTACCCACATGTCTGTCTACTCTTAGTCAGGGTCAGAATCTGTTTGCTTCCTAGGACTGTTTTTCTCATACATCCCTTTCCCAGTCATAGTTCTATAATTTAGGAGTTTGAATCCTTTGATTTTTAGTGATATTTCACTGCAAATTACCAGCAGTAGTCGAAGAGGCTGTGACATGCAAATCCCCTATCTGAATCTCTGACTCATCTATTCAATGGTCATTTCAGCACCTTCACAGTAAGGGGTCTGGCAATCTTTTCAATCTCATTTTGGCTTTTCCTTGGCTGGCGACTCATGTTACATAGCTGCATTCTCCTCTTTTTTTCTCTGCTACAGGTCACGTAAATGGTATCATGCTCTTTACTGCTCTCTCCCTTGGGAGAGGGGGATTCATGTGTAAGGATCTTTTTTTTTTTTAGATCTGTGACATCTCTTCCTTGACATTATGTCATCAGGCTAATATGGTGCCACAGAGAAAGGTTGATGTAGAAAGCTAAGTGTTAAAACTGTGCACTGGAATTCAGCACACAGTTTTGTTAATGCACAAGCTCCTTTATATTTTTAATTCCTGATGCAGTAAGCTAATGTTATGCTTTTGCATATGGAGTTAAAATATGTATTGTTGAGCCATGGACATGATTTTGTTCTTCTGCCAAAAATCATTTAGTCTGCTCCTTTACCTTGTGGTTAACGTTAAACAAAGTTTCTTTCACTTCCCCTGACAACAGCGTGGTCAGTAGTGTTTGAAAACTGGCTTTGCATTTTGGAGCTTTATGCAGTTGTGAAAGAAAAATAAAGAACTACTTCATTCTACTAGAGAACATCCAGGGTTTTTAGCTGCTTGACAGGGTCAGATGCACTGGACCTCCTGGGACTCCTCTACCTACTGGAAATGCCAGCACAGCACTAGAATCTTTACTCTGATCATGAGTAAAGTTTCCAGCTCTAACAAAACCTGGTTGTTAGGTCCAGCACACTTCCCTGCATATGGGGGGGGGGGGGGGGGGCAGTAATGTTTAATGCTCTCAATTGCATGGGATTTCTATATGAGGGCACTAAGCTGTACACACTGTTTTAAATGCACATTTTGTGAGTGTAAACCTCCTTCCTGCATGACTAGTAAGGTTTATGCACACAAAATGTATATTTTAGTGGATGTAAAACTGTGCGTTTTGTTGAACACACCTTATTACATTGGCCTTAGAAAGAGAAGGAAGATTGTTTTAAAACAGAAATTTCTGGGAGCTGTAATTCCAAGGATATTTAACCTGTAAGGCCAGTTCTGGCTAATTATGTAACTGAGGAAGAGACAGCAAAAAGAGCTTGACATCAAGACAGCAGCCAGAAAAACAGTGACCAATATACTACAGGGAGACGTTTCCTGAAATGGGATGTAACTCTAATCTGCAATATAACAAAAGACACACAACAACACAGAGTGAAAAATAAAGCAAAGTTTGTCTTTCCCTTGATTCTTTAACTCAGCTTGCAAATTTCAAAAATAAAACTCAGTTCAGAGTCAACAGTCTCAGTCCCAATCATGATAAAGTTCATCTGCTATAATGAACATGGTCAACTTTTGTTATTGAGGCACCTTTAGGTAGGACTTGTGGTACAGCCACAAACCTCTTCCTTCCACTTGGCTCTACATATTACATAAGAACATAGAAAATGCCATACTGGATCAGACCAGCCTGTCTCCGACAATGGCCAAGCCAAGTCACAAGTACCAGATAAAATCCAAAACAATAGGTTCAATCCTTCTTATTCCTAACCATGGATAAGCAGTGGTTTTCCCAAGTCTGCATGGACTTACAATGGTTTATGGACTTTACCTTCAGAAATGTTTAAATCCAACCACACTATCTGCTTTCGTCATTTGCAACAAATTTCACAATTTAATTATGAGCTGGGGAAAAATATTTTCTCCAAATTGTTTTAAATGTGCTTCCTATTAGCTTCCTGGATTGTCCACTAGTCCTAGTTCAGTTGCCTGCTTTTCTGGGCTTGTCTCCATATGCAAACCCCTGTTGTAGTCATACTGCATTGTGAAACATACAAGAACCATATTTTTCTACAAGATAATAGAGATGTGCATTTGTTTAAAACAAAACTGCAAAACACAACAAATAAGGCAAATTTGTTTCATTTGGGGGTCCTGAGATGAACCTTATTCATTCATTTTGTTTTAAATTAATGATTCGAGCTTAGGCTCAAAGCTGGGGCCTTGCCTAGGGCATAGGCCAAGGGCCAAAGCAGGTGCTGCAGCCTAAGCCCAAGCACGACGCTGGGATCTTGGTGGAGGCATGGGCTGAGAACCCCAAAAATTAAACAAAAAAACCCTCTTACCTTATCCTTTGGGTGTCTGACGAAGACCGGGTCCCAATGCCAAGGTCTCGGCCCACATCCAGGCCCATTGCCGTGACCTAACTCAGAGGCTGGGTCCCGATGCCAGGGTCTCGGGCTGGATCCAGGTCCAATGCTGGAGCCTCGGCTAGGAGGCCAGGTTCCGATGCCTGGGTCTCAGTCCAGAGTCAGGCCCAGGCCTCAAAGCCCAGGCCTCAGAGCCTGTTCTTCGTCCTCTTGTTTCTTCGGCACTTGCAAGCCAAATGATGACATTTGGTGGGGTTGCACCAGAATTAATTAACTCCTGAGCATTCACCCCAATAGACAGTGCAATTTGCTGTACAGCAATGTGTATGGCATCAGGCCTGGGTGATGGCTTAGGCTCCAGTCATGGCTTTGTGCCTAGGTACGGGCGATGGCCTAGCTGAGGCCCCAGCCTCAGGACCTGGCCTCTGGGCTGGGTCATGGCGTCGGGTCACAGTGTTGGGCATGGGTCCAGGCTGAGGCCCGGCATCGGGACCCCGTCTCTGGGCCGGGTCACAGTATCAGGCCTAGGTCCAGGCCCCAGCCTGTGCTGAGGTCTTGGCTTCATGACCTGCTCTCCAGGTCATGTTGTGGGACCCAGCCTCTGGGTCTAGCTAAAGCCTTGGCCTTAAGTAGGCCAAGGTCGTGGTGACCTACTTCACCCTCGGCCTACACAAGGCTGAGGCTTCAGGCTGGGCCTAGGCCAAAGCCAGCGGATTGCCACCAGACTGGGTAAGTGGGAGCCGAGGGGGATCCTGACCCAGGCATTTTTTAGGTGGGTGGGCGGGAGACCTATGGAGGCCTCGTTTTTGTTTTGTCTGGTTTTTTTTTCTCACAAATGAAAATGAATCAAACAATCCACAAAACAAAATTTGTGGAAAAAAACTTCCTGAAAATGAGCCGAAAACAGAAAGCAATTTTTTTCTCCTGCACAACCCTACAAGATAGTGAGACCCGGTTGCACCTCCTTAAGCTTTTATGTTTCTAAAGGAAGCTGTTGTAGTTTTGCCAGATTCTGGAGAACTGACCCAAATTTCCCTTCTCTAAATCTCCCCTTGTCTCAGTTGGAAGTCATCTGGTGAGTGAGAGATGTGAAGATGATACAGCAGTTTCAGTTTCCTAAGGTGCCAGCCTTGATCCCTTCGCTGAGGGTTCAGTATCAATGTTATTCCCACCTCCAGATGGGCCAGAGGTCACCACCATGGAAGCTGAAGAGATGATTCTTGCCAGAGTGAGTTCGGGTTTTTGCCAAAACACCCCAGGGAAAGGGGCTAATGAAAAATCTTGTTTTCTACCAGCCAAGCAGGCCATTGTTAGCAGTGGTGGGGTATACCACTGCTAACAATGGCCACAGGCCACATCCCTAATCCACAGAGGGATTAGGCCACAGTGATCCATTAACTTTTGGCAGACTCCATTCTGGACCTCTGCTGGCTACTTGTGACTGGATTGGCCACTGTTGGAGACCAGATGCTGGGCTTGATGGCCCATTGATGTGACCCAGATTAGCATTTCATATGTCTATTCTTTCCTATCTAGCCATAACCTCTTCTCTACACATTAAGCCATCTCAGTATCCATAGGATGTTGTATGGTGTTCTGACTATGGCAAGGTTTTCACTCAGTACCAGAAACATTCAGTTATCTCTGATCAAACATGGTGCTCCGTGCTGCCTGTCCAATGTACAAGGTGACGTCTGCTCACACAGAAATGCATTTGCATCTTTCTGTGCATTTCTCCAGTGGTCCTCATTGACTGCATCATGAGGTGTGTGGTGTCATTATGGGCGTGCACACAAACTCCTTCTCCATTTTGAAATTTTGGTAACAGCCCTCATGTTGTGTTGCAGCAATGCGGTGTCTGACTTTAGGGAAATGGTATTTCTGCATACAGAGAAATAGCAATTTTGGCATTGGAACTCATTTTCAAATCCAGAAACCATTCAGGCCTCATGTTAAACACCTTTTTCCTATGTAGCCCATCTGTCACATCCTTATTGTAATGGGGGAGGTGTGGTGGTAGATATCTATTCCCAAGCAGGGGAAAAATATACTTCTAGGCCCTTAGGGTTAAACAGTTGGACTCTGAAAACGCACTCTTCATATTTAAAACTAGTGTTTCAACAATAAACTTTCAGTTAGCATCTCTTCAGTAGTGACAATCTGACACATTGTACATTAGCATGGAAATGAATGTTTTCTTCCATCTGTATGCTCACAAGCTATGCACTCACAGAATCCCCATGCTTCACTATCACAGGATCTCCTGTTGGGCAGAGAATAGGTAAGGGGTAGGCATCTCTTATCCTGGAGTGCCACAAAGAGATCAGGTTTTCAGGATATCCACAATGAATAAGCAAGAGGCACATTTGCCTGTACTGCCTCCATATATACAAATCTATCTCATGCATATTCATTGTGGATATCCTGTTTGTGGCAGTCTAGGACCGAGCTGCCTACCCCTGCTTTAGAGATTCCTTTATCTTCTAGGACAGGGGTTCTCAAGCCCCTCAAGATATACCTAACCAGTCAGGTTTTCAGGCTATGTACATTCAATATGCACGAGAGAAGGGTGTGCATACATTACAATAGAGGCAGTGCATGCAAATCTATTTCATACATATTCATGGTGGATAGCCTGAAAACCTGACTGGCTAGGTGTGTCCCTGGGACAGGGTTGAGAAGAGAATTACTGTTCTAGGACGCCCCATCATGCCTGAATTCTAGTGGTTCTGCTCTGCTGCACTTCAGGACAATCTCCTTTCTTTGCTTCCTTTTGAGCTGTGTAACGTGGGGACAAACTCCTTTCTCCCTTTTGATGTGCACTCTTTCTCCTGTGCACAACTCTATGGCTTAGAGAAAAATAGGAATGAAAACTTTCACTTTGCTTTCCACTCCTTTGTCCTTCAAAACTAGGGGGAAAAGCCTACAAGCCACTTTTATTGGGCCTGCAGCTTCTGCCCTGATCGTAACAGCTCCTAATTTGTCTGTGCTCACTGCAGAGAAGAGAGAAAAATGGTTTTCTCTCTTTTCACTACCTCGTACAACAACTCCTGACTCCTAGAAAACTCTAGGGATCTCTAAATACTTTTGCAAGAACAAGCCATTCTGGCAGTCTCCCAAAGGGGTGCTCTTACAAATGGACCATATCATCTACTGCCACTGCAAAAATATGTCCTTTCTGAAGGGAACATACTTATTTAGTAAAGAATTCTAGGGGTGCTTATGCTTTAAGAAATGTCATGACAAATCCTTTGTTTTCTTGGGAAGTTAGCACCTAATATAATGTGCACAGTTTTACCAGTCAAAGTTTCAAGTTCTTCCCATTAACCACAAATATTTTTTTCCCCTATTTAATGAGCAGAGTCACCAAATTAATGCCCTTCTTAAGGCTTAATGCACCTATTTTTGGAACAGACTGAAATTTACAGTCAAAAGATTTGCAAACTTCAGTGAAAAATTGTCTCAGCCTAGGTTGAAACAATGTGGTGCCAAGGCTCTGTATATCTTGGAAAAGTTGCATAAATCCCTTTTACATGCCTTTTTAGACCACTTCCCATTCTGAATAGCACGATATATTACCAGTGTCATTACATATGCATGAGCCTCATTACCCCTTTCCCAATATATGAAATAAATTTCCTGATATCAACAACATCTAGCATAAGGCATAGAAAGCAATCTGAGCAAGGTCTAGCTATATCAGCACAAAATAAGGACAAAAAAAAAAAGCTTACTCGTACTTCAAATACCACTCTGCTACATTTAAATATGGTAAGAAAAAACTAATGTGCACCAGCATCAAAACAATCAATGGGAAAGTCTAGCAAACTGTTACAAACAAATAAGGAATACAAACAAGTCTCCTATATATGAAGATTTATTCAGAACAGAAACATGCTTATTGAAAAGCAAATTAACTGGGAAGAGAACATCTTTATTTGATAATTGTGTGCATATCATGTTAATAACTTTCTCATTGCTCAAGTTTCAATTAACAACAGCATTTCAAAAAGTGATAATTAGCACACATCACTCATTTTATTTATTTATCAAATTACTTATTTGCTCATAAACAAATGCGACCAATCTAAGTTTTGTAGCTTTACAGGATGCCAAATAAATTTAAGAGCTACTGCACAAATCCTACATCATGAACCACTGCATTATGGATTCGCTAGGTGATATATGCAATAACACCCAAGACTTCACTTGCAAGGGTAGCCAGGATCCCAACAAATCACATTTCTTATAATCAGAGTCTCTGTTCTCTCACAAAAAGTCACAAAACCTGGTTCTTGTTGTGGAATTGGGTGGTCTCCATGGAATAGTGGAACTAGGAGCTGGGTCAGCATAGAAGACAGCAGTTAGTTGAGCATATGGATATGTCCTTTCTTCCCCCTTCCCTTGCTGATACCTCTACTCTGATCTGCTGGCAGACCAGAATAGACCCAGCTAGTGTCAGACCCAACTAGTGCTCCTCTCATCTTTCATCCAGGACCCAACTGTTGCTTTGAACCACACAGCACTATTGTTTCTCAACTGCTTCAGATTGTGAATTGGGCCAGTCCTAGAGTATATCAGCAGTTATGGATGTTAAAATAAATATGAGGTACATGTGAGGCCAAGAGCGATGGCAAAGAGGAGTAGAGATTCAATGGGCTGTGAGCAGCGCCCAACCTGCTCGCGGGCCGGAAAACCACACACTTGGTGGGCGCGATCGAGAATGAGGTAGGAGTCGGGGACAAGATCAGGGGTGGTGCCGCGACCGGGGGGGGGGGGGGGGGGGGGCGAAAGGCATAAGGTACCTAGGGCACCTAATCTTCTTGCATCAGCCCTGGACTGGATATGGAGAAAAGAAAGAGGTAGCACATGAGCAGGTATACGTGCATGCAGGATTACATCCCTCCTACATGGGATCTTGGTGGGTAGGAGGAGGAGACGACCTGTGGTGCCTCAAGTCACATTCTCCTCTTCTGCCACCAGTAAACCAACTGGCACTTTGAAATGCCATTGGGCAACCTTCACTGAACAACAGTTATAGCCCAAGTCAGCAATTATGTGTCTGCATTGTGCTTCGTGGATGGCATGGGGAAACCTGCACAGAGTGGTAGTTGCAATTCTAAAGGATACAATGGGATTGGGGGTTGGGTTCCATGTGGGAATTTGATCTACTTTGGGTAAATACACATAAAATTGCTGTTGTGAAGACTAGACGGGCCTTTTTGGTCTTTATCTACCATTATTTATAATGTTCTATAAAGAGCCATTTGGGCCCTAGGCTGCAAAAGAGGATGCACCACAAGGTACCACTGTTCTCCTCTTCCTCCTCTTTCCTGCAAGCCCAGCTTGTCACCTGAAGGATTAGCAGGGAAAATGCAGAGGGTGAGAATCAGCAGAGTGAAAGGGTGAGAGAGAATTAGTAGGGATGGGGGGGGGGGGGGCGGGATTGATAGGGTGATAGAATGACAATTAGCAGATCAGCAGAGTGAGAATGGGAGAGATGAGAATTGATAGGGTAAAGTGTGAAATGAAAACGGGCAAAGTAAGAGGGATGAATCAGCAGTGCGTTGGGGAGGAGAGTGAGTGGGAATGAAGTTGTGGGGGAGGGTAAGAGGTGAATTGACAGGAAGGAATCATGGATAGTGAAAGAGGGGCTGAGGATATATGGATTTGAGGGAACTATGTATGGACAAGTACCATGTCACCTTTCACTTAGTTTGTATTATTGAAACATGTAACTGAAATTATTGGCACTTTGTAAGATAGTATTGCCCTTGCTGAACATTAATTATATGTGCACCATCACCATCACCACCATCACCATCACCATCATTATATGTGCACCATCACGTGCACCATCACAACCAACCATTGTGATGGTGCACGTCCAAACAACGGTATAGAAAAATTTTTCAAATAAATCAATAAACAAATAAATAAATGAGTGGTGCATGAGTGTGACTGGGGACAGGGAATGTATGTGTGTAAGGAAAGAGAGGGGGTGGACAGGAGGTGCTGGTATATGTAAGATAGGGGTGAGCAGGGTGTGCATGTATATATGTGTGTGTGTGTGTGTGTTAACCACTGTCTGCGAACCATATCAACCGATCCTATAGTAGCAGTAAAGCAAATACAGTCTCTTTATTGATATCCATTTCTGTTCTTTCTTAGGCAAAAGTCCAATTTAATTCCCCTGTGGCTGCAGGGCCTCACCTTTAAGTGCAATAGGCATTCCTAATTCAAGATGCTATTAGCCAAACAACCTTCAAACATTCACTTTGGTAACTTACATTCTCACTGGCTCAAAGTCCAAAGGTAGCTCACCCGGGTCCCTTCAGGGATAGTCCTTCCCAGTAAAACAGCTTTTAGGTCCCTGGCCCCTTCAGTTGGGCCACTGCTCCCTTGGTAGCTTCTGAGATCTCAGCCTTCATGGCAGCCTCTGGGCTTCTGATCTTCTGGCTCTAGTGCACCTACCTTCCTGACAGTTTTGGAGATTTCTGCCTCCTGGGCAGCCTCTAGATCTCTGGCAGCTGTGAGGCTAAGTAAGATCCTAATTAGGTTCATCTGATCTGAGCAATCAGTGTTTCTAATTTTCAGCTATTGCCTTTCCTGACAGGTTTGTAGGCAATGAAAACGAGTAGATGGATCGGAGTAAACAAGAATTTTATTCAAGCATGCCCGACTCTGGCCGAGTTTCGCTCAGAGAGCTGCCTCAGGGGCTTACAAGCCACATCAGTTGGCTTGAAACTCCACAAGTAAAATCAAGTTGGAATGGCACAAAGAGTTTCTTAGGTTTTGGAGCAAGCTCTGAAAATACTGGTATTGCGTACCAATCAGTAATGCTTTCGAGGAAGAGAGCTCACATCGTCAGCATTCAGCAGCGATTATACGCTCTGGGGGAGCCCTGCAGTACGGTGCAGAAAAGGTAGTGAACAATGAACATAATTGTTGCTTGCTGCATGCTACACAACATTTGGCTGCGATTTGGTGTGGATACAGAGGTAGCAGAAAACTTGCTGCCAGATCTGCCTGTGGAACTGGCAGCTGAAGAAGACAACACTGCATGGAGGCATGATGTCCTACGAAGGATCATCAAAACTTATTTCTCTTGTAAGTTCTTAACTGTTATACATCCATTTCTCCAAACTGATCTTGTGTCTTTTGGCACCACTCCTGTCTCCAGGGTCCCATACTGATGTGGCACTTTTATTGTAGTACATAGCTCTGCTAAATTCGAGATATTAATCCTTTTAATGCCTGTACAGTATGTTTAATCTTGATTGTTTTTATTTCAGTTGCTGTGATCCATCTAACAATTTTAAAAGCAACCTCCATCAAACCATTTCCCAGCATGCAAAAAAGTTGATTGAAAATTATAAATAATAGTGAACCTAATAAAAACTTCTCTGTGTTTTTCATGGTTTCATTTATAGTTCTTGAAGTATAAAATCAATAAACTGTGTCTACCAATTTTATCCTCAATAAATTGCTTTCTTTCCTTGTAAAATATACGTAATGTTATTTCGGCGTCCATGATGCTCTGGGAATAAGCGGAGACATGGACGCCTGTACGGACGCCAGGGGAAGGAAGCCACAGAAGGCCTTCCTCCAGCGTCTAGAATTAGGTGTCCCTGTGGTTCCGCTGGTCCATTGGAGACATGAACACCTGTACGGATGCCGGGAGAAGGATGCCACGCCAGGCCTTCCTCTGGCATCTAGAATTAGGCGTCCCTGCAGCTCCACGGGTCCATCAGACGCCGGGAGAAGGACACCATGCCAGGCTTTCCTCCGGCATCTAGAATTAGGCGTCCCTGCCACTCCGCGGGTCCATCGGAGACATGAACGCCTATACAGACTCCAGGAGAAGGACACAGGACTCTTGCATGTGGAACGCCATCCCCTGTGGCCACGCTCAGACGGCCATTTTGTTATTGTTTTCCAGCTATCTGAAGATGCCCCGTGGAAGGCTACCAAACTTCTCAGAGGGGGACGTCCGGCTCCTGGCCACGTTAATCGTGGCAGACGAACGCCACCTCTACTTCCGCCCTGGGCATCCGCGGGACCAGGATTGTGCCGACGAGGCCTGGCAGGTGCTCAGGGCGGAATTCAACGCCCAGTTGTTCTTCTCGAGGGAGGTAAGTTCACAGGCCTCTGTTGTGGTAGGCCAAGGTCGGAACGACACAACTTATACTTCTAGCTAGCAGGAAAAAAAACAAGTTAAATTAAATTTAGTTTTTTGGTGGTGTTCTGTATTGCTGGGGGTCAGAAAAGAAAAACTGACACTTGTTTGGTTTGAATTGCTTTTAGCCTCTAAAGCAAAGTTAAAGTTTTATATTAAGTTATGTTTCCTATTTTTGTTTTATTCTCGCCAGGTTGAGGCATTGAAAAAGAGGGCAAGACGGATAAGGTGGGAGGAGCCTGAATACCTGTGGGCCCACCGCAGAGCCTGATTACCAGCGGGCCCACCGCAGAGCGGAGGAAGGTATGTGCTGTCAGCAATTGAAATGTCATGGTTACCATGCAAGCGGTGAGGTGTTCTGTAATAATGGCTATAAGAAATGTATCATTTCTACCATTTGGGATCTTTGCATGCGCAGCAGTGACACTTTTGCTATTTCTGTTTTCAGAGACCACCTCAGAATCTTCACTGAGCTCTGAATCCGCTCCTCTGCCTTCCCCGCCACCAAAACAGCAAGGTGAGCCTATAATAGTTTTGTCCTTGTAAAAGTATATGGATGTTTTATGCTGTGTGGCACGTTCTCACATTTGAATTTTAAATATCATGCTTATGGTAATGCAAGAGGGGATGTCTTGTTTAAAAATGGATATAAGCAAGTTCTCCTCCCTACCGTTCTGTATCTTTGCATGCGCAACAGCAGTAACGCTTTTGCTCTTTCTCTTTTCAGATACATCAGCAGAGGAGGAAGGCAATGAGCCAGCGCCAATGATTCTCCCACCACCCCTCTCTCCGGCCCCATCAGCCATGGGGGGCGAGCTAGCACAAATGATTTTCCCACCCCCATCTCTCCAGCCCCCATCTCTCCTGCCCCTCCAGCGCCAATGATTTTCCCACCCCCCATCTCTCCTGCCCCACCAGCCATGGGGGATGAGGATGACATCGTCATTGACGTTGTCAACCTGGTCTCTCCAGATCATCCAGGTGTGGGTCGACGACCGGAGGCCAGCGCAGCATCCGGGGAAGGGCCCTCGGCCCTTGAGGCATGCCTGGATGCTGTGCTGGCTCTCCAGGTCCAGGTGACCTGCAGCCTGGATGACCTGGAGGGATTGGCAGTGCAGGCGGTGACCATCCTGCGCACGATGGCAGGAGCACAATCCCTGCTGCTCATGGTGCAGGCTCCTGCGGGATGGCCACCGTCTGAGCAACATCAATGACGATGATCCTCCTCTTCCCCCATGGCATGGTCCCATCCTTTTCCTTACCCATCCTATCCCATATATATGTTAACAAGAAAACTGTTTTTATATTGTTGTGCATAGAGAAAAGAGTATTTGTAAATAGTTTGAAAATATATTTTTTGAATTTGAATATTGACTGAGTTTGATTAATTGACATTTTTTGAAAAGTTTTTAAATGAAATGAGGGGGATGTCACATAAAAATGATACATCGGTTAATGGATTCTTTCTGGTCTAGATTACTGTAACGGTCTATATATAGGATTGCCTGAAAACACCATTAGGCCTTTACAACTGGTTCTAAACTCAGCAGCTAGACTTCTTACTGGCACTCCTTTTAAACAACATATCTCACCAATCTTGTATAAATTACATTGGTTACCAGTTAAATATAGAATCCAATATAAAATCATTACGTTAATTCATTCTCTACTAAATAGTACAGATTCTTTTTGGCTATGCTTCACGCTGCGAGTTTATAAACCGCAGAGAGCTCAGATCAGCAGGAAAAAATTTAGTGGAAATTCCTTCAGTAAAAAACGCCGCATTGAATGTGACAAGGAATAGAGCTTTTTCGGTTGTTGGTCCCATTTTATGGAATGCGCTGCCTGACCCTTTAAGGCTAATACCTAGTTGAAAAGAGTTCAAGAAGGCATTGAAAACCTATCTTTTTCAGGAAGCTTTCAGGGACATTGAACTCTCTAGCCAGAGTAAGTAAGGTTAGGTATGTATTAAATTCAATGTCTATTAAGGAACAGCTGAATTCTCAAAATACTTATTGACTTTGTCTTATTTCTGGCTTTTAAGTTTTTTTAAATGTAATGGCCAATTTTATCTTTGTCACTTTAATTTTTATTGATCATGTAACATACTGTATTTTTATTCATTCTTTATTTTACTCTAATTTTTGTTTTACTATTTTAGTTAAACAACTTAAATTTAATTTTAACTTGGTTTTGTTTATGATATTTGCTTTTGCTATTGTAAACCGCTTTGGTCAGTATATACTGGTAAAACGGTATATAAATATACTAAATAAATAAATAAATGGACAAAACACATTTTTATTAAAAAAATGTAAAGCTGGTCAATGGAACGAAAAGCTGAGGCGACATCTCTAATGGCGCCGATCAATTCCGTCATCATTTCTCTAATCAAAGTCGCTTGAGAAGTCATCCCAACATTGATGAGGGCATGGATCAACCTCATTTCCTGGAGCATCAGGTCATTGTGTTGATCCTGTCGAGAGGTGATTCCACTCATAAACTGCTCGCTTAGCCCGTCAATTCCAAAAAGTGCCTGTTCAAGATCCTGTGATACTGATGCCGTTTCCTGTACCGGCAGAGCAGCAGCCTGTAGAGATGGATGTGACGCTAGAAATGGTTCCATGGTGACAGATGCCTCAGGTTGTGTTATTTATGGTTCCAGGGCTGCAGATGCCTCAGGTTGTTGGCTCTCAGGAGTCACATCAAACAGGGTAAGTGTAACCACTTCCTCTGTGGAGATGTGTTGGCTGGGGAAGTCAGCGTTCGACATGGGGAAAACAAATTCATCAGGCATGGGAATGGATTCTTCGCTGGTTATGTCACCATCGTCCATTCTATCTGTGGAGAAAGATAGAGAAAGAGGTTGCAGTTAGAGGTGTCAGTTTACCCCTCATGAGCCCAAACAAGATATAAGTTTATGCATACCTTCGTTTGCTCCTGTGTCAGCACCGAACTATGTGCGCACACCGAACATGACCTGCGGCCTCACAGTACGAAGAACCAGCTCCTCCACTGGTGTCAACACTATATGACACGGTGGCACTCCACCGGTCCTCTTTGCCGATGCGTCATTTTTTGAAGCCTTCTCTTTCACCTCTTTTCTATTGTCGTGCCACTGGTGCTATACCTGTTTAACGTCCCTGGGCATGACAGAAAGGGAGCTCACATCCTGTGTGATCTTCTCCAAAATCTGTTTCTTCATGGAGCAAGAAACCTTGGACTGGAATAGAACTTTATATTTGTCACAAACAGCATGGCACAGTAACTCCTTTTCTTCATCCGTGAAGCAAGCGTTACGGGTTTGTTTTTTGGATGGCTGGCTAGAATTACTGCCTTCCTGTTGTTGATGATCACTGTACTGTGCCTCGACCTCCACAATAGTACATTTTCCTGCCATGTTACTACCTGAACAGGAAAAAAAAAAAATGGTGATTAATGAATGGAGAGACAGCATGACGGAAATAGACAAAAGCAGTATAAATGAAAAATAGTGACTCAGAATCTAGAGAGGCCCATGGACAGCATCAAGCAAGCGCCTGAACTAGTGTTTTCCAGTGGTTGCTGATCTCTGGACTCCTCCTCTACCCGTGCAATGGAATGTTTTTCCTGGCATGATTGTCTGAATAGGAGAAAAAAAACCAGAGGAAAGGGTTTAATGAATGTAGAGAAAATTAAGAAAAGAATGACCCCAAAGGAAGAGGGGCACATGGAGAGCATACAGCAAACAGTCAAAATCATGAAAATGAAAAACAGAATGACCATGAAAAAAGAGTGGCACATATACAGCAAACAGTCAAAATCATAAAAATGAAAAACAGAATGACCCTGAAAGAAGAGTGGCACATATACAGCAAACAGTCAAAATCATGAAAATGAAAAACAGAATGACCATGAAAGAAGAGTGGCACATATACAACAAACAGACATGTCTGTACAGCTACCAACCTTTCCGGACACTCAAGAGCCCATGGAGGTTGGAAGCTAGCCGGGCCTGCGACCATGGATGTCCACGCCATTGACGGTGGGCAGAAAAAGGCGGGAACATCCATGTTCGCTGGCCATGATACTTTCCAACGTCCATGGCCTGCGGCAGAGGGGCCGCTGACTTGAGTGCCCAGAAAAGTTGTTAGCTGTACGGACCTGTCGGTACAGCTACCCAACCTTTCCTGACACTCAAGAGCCCATGGAGGTTGGAAGCTAGCCGGGCCTGCGACCATGGATGTCCACGCCATGGACGATGGGCAGAAAAAGGCGGGAACGTCCATGTTCGCCGGCCATGATACTTTCCAACGTCCATGGCCTGCGGCAGAGGGGCTGCTGCCTTGAGTGCCCAGAAAAGTTGTTAGCTGTACGGACCTGTCGGTACAGCTACCCAACCTTTCCTGACACTCAAGAGCCCATGGAGGTTGGAAGCTAGCCGGGCCTGCGACCATGGATGTCCACACCATGGACGGTGGGCAGAAAAAGGTGGGAACGTCCATGTTCGCAGGCCATGATACCTTCCAACGTCCATGGCCTGTGGCGGAGCGGCCTTGAGCACCCGGCAAAGTTGGTAGCTGTACGTACATATCGGTATAGCTACCAACCTTTCTGGAAGCTCAAGAGGCCAAGGAGGTTGGAAGGTATGCTGCCTTGAGTGCCCGGAAAGGTTGGTTGAACGTTCGAAAGAGGCTAGCGTGGCCTCAGTGTCCATGACTCCTGGGGTCCATGCGGTACCTGTTGGAAAGGAAGAAGCGTGCATTGGTATGCTTACCTGCTGAAAGTGTTGCCAATCTTCTGACAGATATCCAACAGAACAGTTGTACCCGGTCTGTCCTAGGCCAAAACCAAATACAAAGGGACTTTTTCACTTGGAGATGCGACTGATATACACGTCCAAGGTAGGATTATGACGTGGCGATGATGCCACAAAGGGGGAACAATGGGATAATTTTCCAGATAGATGAAAAGCTTGGAATTAGTTACATTTTTGAAATGACAACTCCTGTTCAATTGAAATGACATGTATGGAATGACATGTATGGAAGTGCAACGATTTGTGCAGCGCGCCCTGGATACTGTATAGGCGATTGATAACGTCCTATACAGTAAATTGTTAGCGAACTCCAACTGTGCTTTAGGCGCGCGTTTGGTGCGCCTTTGCCACCGCTTGGTAATTTGAATACTGAATCGAGCGGACTGTGAACCAAAATGTGCGCGTGTCAAATGAGTGGGCGATAGACACTGCCACACATTTTTTTACGCGTCGTTACTATATCGGCCTGTATCTGTTTCTTTTACTTCCTTTACTTCTATTGCAATGAAGGTTTTTATCCTTACTACAGGACCAATTCATGCCCCTGGAGATGTGATCCCTCAGCTGGTAAATAGCAACTGTAAAACACATTTTTACAAATATCACTTGTCATAAGAAAAGAGATTTAACTTCTGTTGAAGCTGTTTTGAAACTTCATAAAAGATATTCAGAGCAGTTGAAAAAAGATATTTACCTGTGAAAAAAAGTGTAATAGACCTATACACTAAATTATAGGACTCGACTCTGTCCCCATTAACACTCAGGAAACATTATTTACTTAGGGGCTCAGCGTGCCGCTAAATGCGCGGATGGACATGCATTTTGGACGCGCCACACATACGTCCATACTGGCGCGTAGCTAATAGCACGCATCACCATGCAAATGCCATGTTGATGATGCTATTAGCTAGTACCCCGCTCTAAAAAAAAAATGTGCGCCTGACATGCAAATTTTAACACTCAAAAATTAACGTCAGCCCAGAGCTCGTGTTATGTTTTGAGGCACTCCAAGCCATTCGCAGAAGAGCAAAAAATACAGGTTTTTTTTGTGGTTCCTCCTACTTAATATTGTTGAGATAGTAAGCAGGAGGAACTACAGAAAGCTGCAACCTAAAACAAAAAAAAAACAACTTGACAGCTGTCAGGCTAGGTAAAGGGAAGCTCAATTTTTGAGGGTCCATTTTCCTAACCTGTGGCTGCACATGGCTTAGGAAAATGGATGCTCAGAAAATTGAGCATCTGTTTTACTTACCTGCACACAGCCACTTCTCCTGGGTGCTCTATGGCATGGACGTGCTAGGGACACGCAAACTATCCATTGCGCATCCCTTTCAGTGCACCAGCTTATTAGAATATTAGATTGAGCGCCCTACAGAGGGGATGTGCACATGTTCAAAAAACGTGCACGTTTTTTGCGCACATGATATTGCATCGGCCCTTTAATTAGATGCATGCTTTTAATTTGTCTCCCTGAGCCCTCAACCAGGAATAAATATACTGCCCAGGTCAGGAATACAATTGGGTGGCCTTCCTTTGCAGCAAGTATCTCTCATTGTTTCTGATAGAAGTAAACATGGTTTTTTAATTTTCTTTTTCTTCCATGGGAAAACAATAGCAGATGGCTATTCACTTTTTTTTTTTTTTCTTTTTTCTATCCCATGATACCAGACTCAAAGCCTAGAAATTGTTATCAAAAAAATAGAATAAAAAAATCCCCTCTCAGTGCTGCTTTGAAAGAGAGTCTCACAAGCGCTACTGTACCTGAGCCAAAATTGGCCCAGGAGGACTATTTGGAGGACGGGATAGTCACTGGATACATCTGAAATACATCCTGTGACCACTTCTCACAACTGGCTGCAGATAATCTAAAAGGGGGCAAAGAGGGTAGTACTTTTCCTGTCACTTGGCAAAAATAAGATGGATATATATATATATTTGTGGGACTCCTCAGTGTCTCTAAGAGTACATCTCATCTACTCTTTTATGCTCATTGCAGGAGATGCTGAGCCTCCTGTAACAGATTGTTTTACCCCGTTTAGATTAGGTGGAGAGAGAATGTCTGAGGAGAGACAAGCTAGCCAGAGCTCTCATCTCTCCGTTCTTTGCCAAGTTACAAGGGCACACGTCAGGTCAGTGGAACTCCTGCCAAAGCAAGCCACAGACTTCTTCAGATGCCAAGACTGGTTTTATTCCAGAAAGCAAATTAGCAGAAAACACTTCTGACCTAGCTTACACGGCAGGTTTAACAGCAAAGGCAAAAACAATTTGCTTCAAGAAATAGGAGAGATTCGTTCCAAAAATATACAGTGTCGCTTACTTTCAGATCAGACTTCACGGGTGTACCTACCCATGGGTTCTGCAGCTTGGCCCACCAGCACTCAAACTGGCAGAAATGCAGTCCTGGCATCCCACTACCCCTGCCTGCCTAGTATCTCAGCTCTCACCGACCTGGATCCTCCATGGGGCAGGACTGCAGGTCCAGGCCGGGGCTGCAAGCACCCTCCTTCTGAGTACTCAGCCTCAGTTGAGCAAAGCCATGCAGTGATTCAAGGGCAGAGTTCCAGCCTCTCATTGCAGCAATTCATCAGTCTAAGGCCAGCCAAATCTTTTTGTCCTGACAGATACATTATCTTGACAGCTTATCTGTTGAAGTGAACGTCATGACTGGTTTGAGTTATTTTTCTACTGGCATCTTCTAGAATGGTGGCAGGAGACACAAGTGGCAACAATCAGTGCTCTTTCTCCAGGTGTGCTAACGGCGATGCTTGTTTACTGACAAACAACTGATTATCCCCCTATTCCATGCACCAGAGAATTTAATTGTAGCAACTAAGTTATTCAAATACATAAAAAGCTTAGCTATTTTATTTTTATTTCCTCAACAAAGTGCAAATACATAATTTACATATCTGTACCATTTAATAATGTGCTTTTAAAAAAATTGGGTATTCTATAATTAGGTCCTTCATTTTGACTTTTTATTTTATTTTGCCTGGGAATTTCTAATGTTAGAACAAAAAGAGTCAGGGAAAAAGTCAGTGGAAAAGTCATTTTCCACCGCTTTATTTTTTTTTATTGTAACATTGGCATTTCCAGGCCAAATAAAATAAAAACAGAAAATGAAGATCCCTGGCTATAATCCTCTCCTGGTCAACAACAAATTTTCATACAAAGAGGCAATGTATTACAGACACTTTCTCTTATAGCCTGTAAAACTGGGCAAAAATCTCACACGGGCCAATACAGTAAAAATGCGGGAGAGCGGGCGAGCGCCCGCTCTCCTGTGTGCGCGATACAGTAAATAAATTTATTTAAATTAGGCCCGGCGGTAAAAAGAGGCACTAGGGACACTAGTGCGTCCCTAGCGCCTCTTTTCGGACAGGAGCGGCGGCTGTCAGCGGGTTTGACAGCCGACACTTAATTTTGCCGGCGTCAGTTCTCGAGCCCGCTGACAGCCACGGGTTCGGAAATTGAGCGTCCGGTTTTCAACCCGCGAGCTGCGGGCCTATTTCAATTTTTTTTTTTTTTTTTTTTACTTTTTTAAACTTTCGGAACCTCCGACTTAATATCGCTTTTCTGTGCACTTTCCCGGTGTCCGGAGAAATTAGCACCTACTTTTGGGTAGGCGCTAATTTCTGAAAGTAAAATGTGTGGCTTGGCTGCACATTTTACTTACTGAATCGCGCGGGAATACCTAATAGGGCCATCAACATGCATTTGCATGTTGCGGGCGCTATTAGGTTCGGGGGGTTGGACGCGCATTTGGGACGCGCTATTACTCCTTGCTGAATAAGGGGTAAAGCTAGCGTGTCGAAAACGCGCGTCCAAATGCCGGTTAACAGTGCGCTCTGTACTGTATCGGCCTGACAGTGATTAGGCTTTAACTTGCACAGTTTTCCGTGGGATTTCTTCATTCACAGAGGTCACAGGAAACCTAAAGTCCTGCGCAATCGATAGGCTTTTTGAGAATTTTAGAGTGATAATGCTCTTTCTTGTCCTAATTTTATCCAGTCCTTAAATTTGGATTAAATTACCAAAATGCAAAAATCACCAAACTAAGTAGCCAAGACCTTATTTTGAAACCTGACTTTAATAAGTGGAATTAATGGTCAACAAGCAAATTGTAGGTGATACATTTTACTGGACTAACTTAATACACCTGTGACAAGCTTTAGTTCAATAAGTAAACTCAATATTTCAAGCTGCTCGGTTTTGTTGTCCATTGTTATTGTGAGTCCTACAATGACATTTGCAGAGAAAAGACTTTTACACTTCTTTCAAATTTCATTCTGTTTGCAGAAGTCCCTTTACCAGTTCTACAATTTGCTAGCAGAGAAATGACTGATTAATTTTACAGGATTAGAAACAAAAAAAAAATATAACACAGCATAATAAATAGATTGACAGCACCCTGTAAAATCAATACACTGGTGTATTTTGTGTCAGAGGGTTGGTTTAAGATTGCTTGCACAATGAATGAGCAAATGGGGTTTCAGGGCAGAGAAAGGAGAGGCGGGGAGCAGCCACCTCAAGAAGGAATCCAGGAGAAAGAGCTGGGGAGGATGGATATTAGAAGAGAAAGCAAACACAGCTACAAAGGAGAAGCAGCAGAAGCGTTCCTGCGGAGGCAGGCAGAGATTAATGATTCTGAAACTGACTGCACGGATTGCAGGTATGCAGTGAAGGAGCTGGCCCTTTACCGAGATTTACCTAGCAACGTGTTAACATGGTAAATGATGGCCGCTAGGCCCGCTAAAGACACAAATGGTCCTTCCAGTAGGTCCAGCAAGGTCTGCCCCTTTACTGAGCCGATAAGCTTTTGCCAAAGTAAGTCATGATCTGGCTGAAAGCTATCCAGATAAAAAAAAAACAGAGGCAGCCTGGAGAAACGTCTTAAACTTAAGCCATGTCATGATGATGATGCTCAGCGCTGCCTGGATATACATTTGGCCAAGTAAAGCCTGATCGTTGTGAAAAGCAGGTCTAATGTTATCCAGGTGCATTTACCTGCATAACTTTAAACCTGTGTATATTCTGCGTTTAGCCATCTAGTGGGCCGATACAGTAAGGAGCGGTAGGAAGAGCTGCGTTAGTGCCGGGCGCACCCGCGTTTGCCGCACGCACAGTCCTGCTCACCTACCGCTCGGTCACGCCCACCCGTCCATGTGCTTTCATTGGCTTGAGTGCCCGTCAATTGGGGCGCTCAAGCCAATGAAAGTACGCTTCGCGCCGTTACATCATGTGCTTCGCTGGCTCTAGCCATTGGAGCCGTGGAGTACCTGCTGGAGCTGAACAACATCATCGAGAGCCGGAGGAAGTTATTGGAGACGCAGCGGCGGCGCATCGAGGAGCTGGAGGTGCAGCTGGAGCGGCTGAGCCAGGAGAACCGGGACCTGCGCGGGGACCGCTGGAAGCCGCTTTCGCCGCCGGCTGCCCCCCTCCGGAGGACGGCAGAGAAGGCTGAAAGGGCTGAAAAAGCAACAAGAGGTAAGTTGGTAACATGTCGAGTCGCTTCGGGAGGAGGGGATTTTAGGTTTTTAGGTTTCCTTTTGGGGGAAAGTTTGCCGTCTACCCTTACCCCTGCCTCTAACACAGGGGTAGGGGTAGGTGGTAAATTAGCAGGTTAAACGCGCGGCTAAACTGCAGGTTAAAAAGGCGATAGTCGGGGCGTGCGTTACTGAATGGGGGGGGGGGGGGGGGAAATAGCTAATCCGATCGTTTACATCTCATATACATGCCGTGGGTGGAAGGGGTTACTCGTTGATTTAAAGAGGCGGTAAGAATGGGTTAAAGGGGATAGTGAATCGCGGGTTGGGCTAACGCGGCCAAATTGTGAGTAAAAGGCGGGTTAGAAACAGGGTAACCGCGGCCGCACTTTACTGTATTGACCTGTAAGTTACAAAAAAAAAAACCAACAACCCATACTTGTAGGCCAGCAGTGGCCCCATTCCCCCTCCAGCCCCAGCAAGCATAACAAAGTGGAGCCATAACGACTCTACCACTGCTTCCCATGGTTACAAATGAGGGCCACCCACCCCTACCCTCTTTGTTTTATCCCGGCAGGAGGAGGAGTCATTGTTATTTCTTCTCCTGATGTGAAAGGGTTATGCTTGAGAGGGGAGCTACCTGCCTCCCAGCACACCATTTCACTTCACAGGGTAAAATATATTTGCCCCAACACCCCCCCCCCTCCCTCCTGCCTGAAGTGAGAATGACGCACAGCGGGGATTGCTCCCACCCACCCAACATTAAATCAATTTGTAAGTCTCCTTCCTCCTTTCTCCAGATCTCTCTACCCTCACTCACAAAAAGTATCACCTCCAAGGGAACCTAAGCCTCTCAGGGAAGACACAGGTTTGCAAACTCCCGTCCAAGCATCCTGTGTTGCTTTGCCACACTCCCAGGGTCTAGCGTTGGTATAAGCAGTGTCACTATCAGAGCAACGGGGGCCACTTAGCTGGGAGGATGCACGCTTGTGTGCCCCCACCAGCTAGGCTTAGCCTTCTTTGGAGGTGAGACATTTTCAATGTCGGGGGGGGGGGGGGGGAGGTTTATCTTAATTGGTTGTATTGAATTCAGAATACAGTCAGTTAGGTTTAAAGTTACCTGCATAAATAAGCTGCTCGCTGGTTTACTCAATATGGAGCTCAAAGTAACTAATGTGTGCAAACCTTCACAAACAGAGTTTGCACTGCCACAAAATGCACTGTAACCGTTCAAGCATTTAAGACTTAGAAGTGCTATCATGACAGAGGAAAGTTCTGGAAATGTTTAAATATCATAATCAAATGTAGACAGCCTGACCACAGGTGCGTGTGACTGAAAGCATGAGCTAAAACTGTTGCTTTAAACTAGTTACAGAGAGAATGCCAAGCTCTAATGCTATTTTAAAATAGGTAATGGGACAATTCCTATGCTTCCCCAAACTTACCATTTCTTCCTTTTGTTATACAAGCTGACCAAAGTAGTTGTCATGCTAGTCTACTTGGATACCTAGAAATAAAAGTGCAGCACTGCTATACCGTGACTTGTTCAGGCTGTGTGGAGGGAGGAGGGTGGCCCATGTTGCAGCAGTGGCACAGGCTGCAGTTCTTCTGGCCTGTCCAAATGCCCAAGCGGTTCTGCAGGCCCATGATGGAAGAAAGGTTGTGCAGTGCTCCAGCAGGACTGGGGATGTTCCTCACAATTGAAATTGCTAGCTGGAAGCATTTAGATTTTTTTTTATAGCCTTCCCTTGCTTTGTAAGAACGAATTATCTTCATTTTCAAATACTCCGTCAGCTGTTTAGAGGATCCCATGATTGATAAAATTAGACAGAACAACAATCACAACCTGAGAGGTTAGAAGGATCAGAGTATTTGTGTGTGTGTGTTTATATCTCTAGGAGAGATAGAGAGAAGGGGAGAGTATGTATATGTGTGTCTGTGTCTGAGAGAGAGGAAGTGTGTGTGTGCTTATCTTTGTGTCTGGGAGAGAGTTGGCTTTTTTTATTGGAGGGGTAGGCAGACTCATCCCCCCACTTCCATGCTCAAGAAAGGTACTACGGCTCTCTACTACTGTGAATTCTGGTTTTGTGGCTCTTGACAAGTGAAAGGTTAGCCACCCCTGTTGTAGGTATGTTGATGGCCAGTATGGAGGACAGCAGTAACAATGACTTCAAGATGAGGGGATGGGGATGCCAGGAGAGTGGGAGGGTTTTGACAAGGAGGATGGGGGTAGGGCTATGTGGGTGCCCACATAGTAAAGCCAGTCTGGACTAATGCAGATATATTAAAGCAGCAAAGTGTACTCTGAAGGATAGTGCAATCCATACAGCAAAAACAAAAGATAGTTCACTGTCTAAAAGCTATAGTCACTGCATAATCTTCTTGCTCTAGGAGTTTTCTTCCTGCACTACCCACTACCTCTGAGGTACTCTTAAGAGAATGGGCCCTTCCCTGGTCTTTCCCCTTCTTGGTGTACCCCACTACTTTTGGGCAGTGACTCTTCCGCTATGGTGGCTAAGGTGAGTACTAGGATATGGGGTTTTCGGTGTTACTCCGAGAGCCACTAGGTCCACAAAAGAGGGGCTTTGAGAGGACTTTTTTTCTCTCCTTCCTGTTGGGTCTTCCAATAACAGGAAACAAGGGACTGAAACCCACTCAACCAGTCTCCCAGGGGTAGAGAGAGAAGGCAGAGTCTTGTGAAAGTATAATTCTCAGCAAAATTGAATGTAAACTTAAAGAAAACAGTTTATTTAACAGTTTTGTTTACCAAGAAAATAACATAAACCAGTAGTTCCAATTCTTGTGAATTTACAAAAGAAACATTTAAGGCAGAAAGTACTGTTTTACAATAGTAAATAGTATTAAGGAACTCTTTTTTTCCCCTTATATCATCTTTCCTCTCAGGATTCGTATTCCGTCTGGTACTGATACCTGCTAATAGGGAACTCTCATCAGGTAAGTATAATAGAGATATTATGTGTTAACTCAATACCTTATTCTGTCCCTGGTATGAATAGCTTGTTGCCAGCATTAGTAGCATGGGATCTATTTAATGTTTGGGTACTTTCCAGATACTTGAGACTTGGATTGGCCACTGAGACAGCATACTGGGCTTGATGGACTCTTGGTCTGATCCAGTATGGAATATCTTATGTTCTTATGCTCTTATTCGTGCATAAGTTGAGAAATATAAGCGTGATGACCGTCAGTCACAGACGGCTGCGACCGATTCAGCTCACGTCATGTATTGCCCTGCTCTCCTCTCCGGGTCAACTCGCGGCTGGGGCTAGCCACTACCGCCACATACCTCCAAGTTCTCAAGGCTCCTCATGATGCCCGGGACGCCGCCACCATCCACGCCGACTCCGGGCCTTCCAAGGTGCGCGTGCGTGCCCCAAGGCCTTCCTTTAAAGGTCTAATGGTGGGAACCTCAGGGGTGTCCCCACCTGATGACATCACAAGTTTGGGATTCATAACCACCTCCATCGTTCTTTGCTAGTTGACTTGGCAACGAGTTCCTTCACGTGGTGCTTGCTCCTGTTTCCTCGGACCCGTGGTTCCTGTACTGGATTTATCTGCGGCTCTGGACTCTGGCTCAGGTACCCGCTCCTCGGGGGCCTGCTCGCACTCCAGTTGCAGACCTCGTCTCCAGGCTTCACCGCTCTTCAGAGTAGTACCTGCGCCTTCCAGAGTTCCTGCCTGCTGGTTTCCCTGCTCCACAGGCTTGTCCCTCGAACTACCTTACTACTTGGAGACTCGACTCTGTGCTCCCTTGCTCCTCTGGGCAATGCCTACGTTCACCAGTGACATTACCCGGCGCTTCCCGCTCCTCGGGGCAGTGCCTACATTCTGCACCTGTGACCCTCGGTCCGAGGTGAGGGTTGATACCACCTGCAGGGAGGAGCCCCACAGGTCTTCACCGTTGGGAGGCGAGGTCATCTGCAGCAGAAGATACGGTGGTAGAGCGGTATGGCGTCCTGTGTCACAGGCACTACATTCTACACCAGTGCCTGTACTCAGCACCTCCCCACTCCTTGGGGCAGTGCCTTCGTTCTCTAACCAGAGATTCCATCGGGCGCAGCCCCGCTCCTCGGGGCGGCTTATGTCACTACTTCGGAGATTTGACTTGGGCTTCCCCGCTCGTCAGGTCAGCCTACGTCATCACACCAGAGCCTCTCTTGCTGTGCTACCCCACCCCTCGGGACTGTCTCCGCTGCATTCCTCCAGAAGTTCCTGTCTCGCGTGCCCCGCTCCTTGGGAACTGCCTAGTGCTCTTCTGTCAGAGGCTCCTGCTCTGGTACCTGCATCTCCAATGCGCCTAAGTACTGTGGTTCCCTCCAAACTGTGTCTCTAACCCTGCTCAGCGGGACACTTCACAGTACTGTCTCTAAGAACATAAGAACATAAGAAATTGCCATGCTGGGTCAGACCAAGGGTCCATCAAGCCCAGCATCCTGTTTCCAACTGAGGCCAAACCAGGCCACAAGAACCTGGCATTTATCCAAACACTAAGAAGATCCCATGCTACTGATGCAATTAATAGCAGTGGCTATTCCCTAAGTAAACTTGATTAATAGCTGTTAATAGACTTCTCCTCCAAGAACTTATCCAAATCTTTTTTAAACACAGCTATACTAACTGCACTAACCACATCCTCTGGCAACAAATTCCAGAGCTTTATTGTGCATTGAGTGAAAAAGAATTTTCTCCAATTAGTCTTAAATGTGCTACATGCTAACTTCATGGAATGCCCCCTAGACCTTCTACAAGCTCCTGCAATCACGTGCCTGTGAAGCAGGACACCATACCACTCTACCACCGTATCTCCTGCTGCAGCTAACCTTGCCTCCCAACGGTGAAGACCTGTGGAGCTCCTCCCTGCAGGTGGTATCAACCGTCACCTCAGGCCAAGGGTCCACGAAACCCACAATTCCTAACAGATTGCCAAGTACATGGACCTGGCAGAGGTCCCAGCTATTCAGGCCATCCCTGGCCTGGCGCAAAGAATCAGTGAGCAACATAAATTCCTGGAAACACTGGCAGCAGCCATTGATAACTTGAGCATTCATTTAGATTCCACGCTTTTCAGGGAACCCTCTTATGTGCAGGGGTTTCCTGAATCAATGTAATATGCACTTCTGCCTGCAATCGGCTTACTTCCCAGATGTGATCACCAAGACAACCTACCTCCTTTCCCTTCTGGATGGTAAGGCCTTGGCCTGGGCATCACCCCTTTGGGCGCATGCTAACCTGGTTCTTCGAGACCTGCTCGGGTTTCTTGCCTTATTTCATTCCGTCGTCGATGACCCTGGCAGAAGAGCCATTTCCAGGTCCTCACTTCTCCATCTCCAACAAGGCACTTGGCCATTAAGTGACTGCGTCACTGAATTCAGGACCCTTTCATCTGAACTTCACTGGGACTCAGACTGCTTACGGTCCATCTTCCTCAAGGGTCTGAGATCCCAGATCAAAGTTGAGTTGGTGGCTCATGAATTGCCTGCATTCCTGGACTCATTGATAGACCTAGCTGGTCGCATCGACCGCTGCTTGCAAGAGCGTTCACAGGAGTCTAGAGTATTCAGAAGATCTAAGCCCTGCTTGACCCGAATTCGACGTTCATCTTCACCCAGGCTGAATGCAGCCGAGAGCAAATCTGAGGATGAGCCAATGCAAATGGGTCGGAGCAGACTTTCTCCCAAGGAATGTCACCGTCGCCAGCAATCCGGCCTCTGCCTGTACTGCGGCAAATCTGAACATGCCATAGCCTCATGTCCAGTCCATCTGGGAAACTCCCAGGTCTAGGTTCAGCAGGAGGACTGCTCCTAGGCCTGACTTCACCTTCTCCTCCGTTGACAGTATCCATCTCCATCTCTCTGGACAATCAGGAGTTCCACACTCTGGCTTTGGTACACTCTAGGGCTGGTGGGAATTTTATTTTAAAACAATTGACTGAGCACTTCCGTATCCTCACCAACCACTCCCCAGTGCTCTTACTCCTCTCGTCCATTCATGAGAACCATTTCCTGGTGAGGTCACTCACACCACGGCTCCTATTTGGCTCTGCACAGGGATAGCCATGGGGGAGAGAGGTAAGGAGTGAAACACCGGGGACAGTCATAAGCCCCCTATGTTTTACCCTAAATTTATTGCTATTATTTGTGATAATTGTGGGTGGATCCTTGGGCCGGTGGCAGATGACACGCTCACGGGGGAAGATCCCGAGAGGGACCACCGGTCAGGCTCAGAGTTGGGAGACAGACACACACTAGTTCTTTTATTAAACTGTTTTAGAGAACCACCAGAGGTGGCAGTAGTGAGCTGGAAGAGCCCGGCTGGGCTGTATTCCCTCAGGCACTGGAATAGCGATCCCAGGATGAAACTGGGATCGCTGAGATAGTGAATAGGCAGAGTATGCAGAGTTCAGGAACAGAACCTTGATGGTAACATTCACACAATAGTCTCTTGGAACAGCCCAGGAGCTGGAATGAAGTAGGCCCTCGAGGAGCGAGTATCTGGTTCCAGGGAAAGCTCTGAGAGAGAGAGATGGCAACTCACTGGTGTTGTAGGCAGCGGTGACTTTTTGGCAGAAGTTATATTCAGTAGCAGGTCCGGGAACGTGGGCCCTCGAGGAACGAGTACCGGTTCCAGACTGCGACCTGAAAAGCAAGAGAGAGAGCGAGGCCCCCGAGGAGCGGGTACCCCTGGTAAAGTCTGAGGAGGCAGAGTAGCAAGGTAAGCGGAGAGCGAATCCCATCCACAACGATACCTGGAGGCAGCTAGGTAGGAAACCCTTTGCTAACTCGAATAGCTAGCAAAACAAGAGACCTTAAATATCTGGTGATGATGACGTCATTTCAGGAGGACGCCCCTGAGGTTCGCACCACATATATGCATGCTTCCTCACTGGCATAAGAACATAAGAAATTGCCATGCTGGGTCAGACTAAGGGTCCATCAAGCCCAGCATCCTGTTTCCAAAAGAGGCCGAAACAACCTGGCAATTACCCAAACACTAAGAAGATCCCATGTTACTGATACAATTAATAGCAGTGGCTATTAGGGATGTGAATCGTGTCCTCGATCGTCTTAACGATCGATTTCGGCTGGGAGGGGGAGGGAATCGTATTGTTGCCGTTTGGGGGGGTAAAATATCGTGAAAAATCGTGAAAAATCGAAAAACCGGCACATTAAAACCCCCTAAAACCCACCCCCGACCCTTTAAATTAAATCCCCCACCCTCCCGAACCCCCCCCCAAATAACTTAAATAACCTGCGGGTCCAGCGGCGGTCCGGAACGGCAGCGGTCCGGAACAGGCTCCTGCTCTGAATCTTGTCGTCTTCAGCCGGCGCCATTTTCCAAAATGGCGCCGAAAAATGGCGGCGGCCATAGACGAAAAAGATTGGACGGCAGGAGGTCCTTCCGGACCCCCGCTGGACTTTTGGCAAGTCTCGTGGGGGTCAGGAGGCCCCCCACAAGCTGGCCAAAAGTTCCTGGAGGTCCAGCGGGGGTCAGGGAGTGATTTCCCGCCGCAAATCGTTTTCGTACGGAAAATGGCGCCGGCAGGAGATCGACTGCAGGAGGTCGTTCAGCGAGGCGCCGGAACCCTCGCTGAACGACCTCCTGCAGTCGATCTCCTGCCGGCGCCATTTTCCGTACGGAAAATGGCGCCGGCCATACGCGTATGGCCGGCGCCATTTTCCGTACGAAAACGATTCGCGGCGGGAAATCGCTCCCTGACCCCCGCTGGACCTCCAGGAACTTTTGGCCAGCTTGTGGGGGGCCTCCTGACCCCCACGAGACTTGCCAAAAGTCCAGCGGGGGTCCGGAAGGACCTCCTGCCGTCCAATCTTTTTCGTCTATGGCCGCCGCCATTTTTCGGCGCCATTTTGGAAAATGGCACCGGCTGAAGACGACAAGATTCAGAGCAGGAGCCCGTTCCGGACCGCTGCCGTTCCGGACCGCCGCTGGACCCGCAGGTTATTTAAGTTATTTGGGGGGGGTTCGGGAGGGTGGGGGATTTAATTTAAAGGGTCGGGGGTGGGTTTTAGGGGGTTTTAGTGTGCCGGCTCACGATTCTAACGATTTATAACGATAAATCGTTAGAATCTGTATTGTATTGTGTTCCATAACGGTTTAAGACGATATTAAAATTATCGGACGATAATTTTAATCGTCCTAAAACGATTCACATCCCTAGTGGCTATTCCCTAAGTAAAATTGATTAATAGCCATTAATGGACTTCTCCTCCAAGAACTTATCCAAACCTTTTTTGAACACAACTACACTAACTGCACTAACCACATTCTCTGGCAACAAATTCCAGAGCTTTATTGTGCGTTGAGTGAAAAAGAATTTTCTCCAATTAGTCTGAAATGTCTTAAATGTGCTACTTGCTATCTTCATGGAATGCCCCCTAGTCCTTCTATTATTTGAAAGTGTAAATATCCGAGTCACATCTACTCGTTCAAGACCTCTCATGTGCATGCGCTCACTCAATCAATGACATTCACATGCTCATGGACTCACTGACACAATCTCTCACACAATTACTCTTCTCTCCTTCCAGAATGCACAAGCAGCAATAGTCGTCTCTGAATAAATTTTAAAAACGGGATCCAGGCAGGGCCCCCATGAGAACAGTGTCTGGGCGGGATGTTGTGGCTACTGGATGAGGTGTCCCTAGGCTGAGGAAGGGGCAGGCTGAAAGGCCCCAATGCTGTATATTTTCCACAGCCAAGTATGTGGGGGGGGGGGGGGGGGGGGGGGTGGAGAGGGCAGTGGCAGAGAAAAACAGTAGGAGGCACTTAATTGGTGGTGAGGCAGAACCTGGAGGTCTGCTGACTGACACCTATCCATAGATGCAGAGTTGTGGCAGAACTTGAATGAGAAGAGGCCAGAGAGAAGATTTTCATGTCTCACTGCACCTCTCTGTGACAGGGGAGTTTGAGTCAGCAGTCCGGGCCAGGTCTGGAGAGGGGTCTAGGAGTGCTTTGGGTTGGAGAACAGCATGAAGGCAGGCAGATCATGAATGCGGTAATCCACCCCCTTCTCAGCAACCACTTTATAACGTCCATGCAAGCCTACTGTTGAGAAGGGGGAGGATCACTGCTTGCAGGAGACTTACAACAGACCTGCATATACATCAGCACTTGGAACTCACAATTTCAGCTGGAAAGAGGCACATGCGGCTCACAAGATACCAGTTGGCTACCCCTACTTACAACATTGTGCCTTGCACATTATACAGTGTCCAACAAAGTTTGAAAAACAATTGTAATCTGTGGACCTTTTCTTATGAAGTGCTCAACTGTAGATTGGTATCTCTGTTCTCTCACTCTCACCCTCTCTCTCTTCTGTCCACCCCTTTCCTAACATATCCTGCTAGTACGGCTCCATCTTCTCCATCAGTACCGCCAATGCATTTCATTTGCTGAGCTCTTGAAATAAGGTGTGAGCCGACAATGTAATACCTTGTCCGGGGCAGATGCTAAATTTTAGGCCTTAGCAAGTATAAGCTGAATAGCTCATGAAAGAGAGAAAACTTTACTATTTAACACATACTCACTAAAGTCTCCATTGCATATCACATTCCTCCATTTACATGCACATGTACGCTTACATCTTTTCAGATTGGTTTGGCTTGCATGCTAAATTTAGTGCATAGCACGTTATTTTTAGTGCATGCTAAATGGCCTTAGTGGGCACATTAACGGGCCAATATAGCAATCTGTGCATTAAAATCAACGCAGAGTTTTAAGTCTCATATTTAAAAAATGTTATCTCCCGATGCAGCAAGCTGATATGTGTGGTGGACCCCTTGGTTAGACACTAGATGGTCTTAGGTCCCTGACTCATAATTGGGACTACTGTTCCCTTTCAGCCCCTCCCAATCTAGATGGCTGTGATTGGTCAGTCTCAGGTGGTTATGTAGTAGGGCTAAGAGTAGGATCAGTGTGGCATTTTGTTTAGAGACTTGGAAGAGTAAGGAGCAACCTGGAGTTTTCCTTTACAGAGAGGCCTACCTCCTTACTGTCAGGCCGATACAGTACAGTGCGCTCCGGCGGAGCGCACTGTTAACCCGCGATTGGACGCAAGTTTTCGATGCGCTAGCTTTACCCCTTATTCAGTAAGGGGTAATGGCGCGTCCAAAACGTGCGTCCAACCCCCCCGAACCTAATAGCGCCTGCAACATGCAAATGCATGTTGATGGCCCTATTAGTTATTCCCGCGCGATTCAGTAAGTAATATCATGGCGATATTAAGTCGGAGGTCCCGAAAGTTAAAATAAGTAAAAAAAATAGAAAAAAAATTTGAAATAGGCCCATGGCTCGCGGGTCGAAAACCGGACGCTCAATTTTGCTGGCGTCCGGTTTCCGAACCTGTGGCTGTCAGCGGGCTTGAGAACCGACGCCGGCAAAATTGAGCTTCGGCTGTCAAACTCTCTGACAGCTGCCGCTCCTGTCAAAAAAGAGGCTCCTCTTTTTACCGCTGGCCCTAATTTTAATAAATTAAAATACTGTATCATGCGCACAGTAGAGTGGTCTGTGTGCGTGCCGGGAGAGCAGGCACTCGCATACTGTATCAGCCAGTGTTTGTTTATTTTCAGGAGGTTACTTCCTGCCTTGCACTTCTTGCCTGTTGGAAGCTGCCTTCATGCTTTAAAGATGGTTGCTTTAGATTGGAGTGGGTGCCTGTTTTTTTTTTTTTTAGTGAAAGCTCATTCCTTACATGGAAGTCAGGACACTGAATCTGTGGTAATCTGCCTAGGGGCAAGCTAGACCTGCAGTGAAGATGGTGTTTGTTCTATCTAGTGGCGATAGATTTTTTTTTGAAGTTTAAAATATCAGTTTTTGGATCATAGAGCTGCAGGAGCCTGATTTTTTTTTTTTTTTATCAGACCTTCCTATCAGGAAGGCCACCTCAGAACAAAATGAAAGAAGGGGAATGGGAGCAGGAATTTTTGAAGACCCTTCTTCAGGATCTTCACCCCCAAGGGACATGGACACAGGCTGTGTACGAGAGACGGAGATATGGGACTAAGGTAGGGTTTTTCCAGTGATTAAGGGGGATCCCACCACCCATGGGATTCCCAGAACTACTGGGACAGTTTATTCACTGGTTGAAGAAGTGGTAAACTCCATCCTTGGGAACTGAGAGACAGGAAACATACCCAGAGGAAAGAGAAAACACCTGAAAGCAACACAGCTATAATCTCACAATTTTGGATTGACTGGACATTGATTTAAATTTGAGAAAATCAGTAAACTTTATTTTAATTTTAAATACCTAGTACGGTGTCCAGCCTTTTTGCCCCAGTATCTTACCTCTTGAGATTGGAGATTAATACACACACCTGGGAAATCGTACAATACTGTCTGGGCCAAGAAGGATTGCCTTCAAACCCCTTAGAAAGAACCCACCCTTTGGGAATTGGATAGAAGGGGGAAATGATTGTGGAGACAGCCCCAGCAAATAAATACTTTCATGGCCCTTAGGAAACATCAGAACCCTGGACAAAAGGATTACATATGCTAATGCATTAGGACTTATTAAAAAGCGGGTTGCCTTTAAAATTTGCATTTGGCACAGGCCAAATGCAAATTTTATCTCGAGAAGGGGAGAGCGTGCCTGACAGGCACTTAAAATGCCTAAAATGGAAGATGGAGAAAAATCTTTTAAAATGTCCACAGATAAATACTGATTTTTTTGGATATGTGGCTGCAGCTTCCATCACTCATCCATATAAGTCAAAACTTCTCTGGCTAAGTAGTGGCTATTGTCACTTACCGGGATAGTTACTGATTTATTTGGCTATCTGGCAGAGAGTAAGAGCTGCCCAGTAGCCAGATAAGTCGGTATGCTGCTACTTAGTCAGATAAGTACTATCTGGTAGCTCTTACCCTCTGCCAGATAGCCGGAAAAGTTAGCATTTATCTGGGTAAGTGGTGGCAGCTGCTACTTAGCCAGATAACTCAGTACTTATCTGCGGTCATTTTAAAACTTTTTAAAAAACTTTGTTTTCCCTTCTTTTAGGGGTTTCAAGTGCCAGCGCAGTAACCCTGGAAACTTACCCTGAGCTCTGACCCAGGGGGGTTTCCAGCGCTGAGAAAGGTGCGATGGCCAAAGGACAGCTGCTTAATGCTTTCATACGCATGGGATTTCCACACCAGGGCACTAACCAGCACTCCTGTTTAGGAGCACAAATTTTAGGTGCGCAAAATTCCTGGCTGCATCATCAGTAAGCTTTGCGCACAGAAAATGTGCATTCAGGTGCAGGCAGGAAGGTGTGTGCGGCTGAACGCACCTTTCTGCATCGGCCTGTAAGTGTTATTGCACAGGCCCCATGGTGTGTATACACAAGTGTTATTGTGACGTTTTTCTTCCATGTATTCCAGGACATCATAAAGTGGTTGCCTTTTTTAAACCCCTGAAAGATTTAGCTTGTAAAATGAAAAACTTGTGACTGTAGTTATTCAGACATTAATTACATATGTGTCAAAGTTTCTGTTAAAGTTAGCAAACGTATTATTTACCTACATAGGAATTCACCAGATTGTATTACACTTTTGTGCATAAGTCTTCACCCATTTCATTTGATGAGACGATCACCGTATTCATGAATGCATAGATTAAAACAAATTGCCAGTGAAAAGGACATTTTATACAAGCACTGACTGACATGGATAATTAGCAGAAGTAACAGAAAGGAGATTATAAAGCCAGGAAATAGATGAAGTGGACTTTGCTTTGTCACCAGATTCATGATGGCAATTACTGTATCTATCCTGAGACTGACATCATTGTGTGCCAATTAACTTCCTGGAATGCTGAGGACCACTGAATAAAAGATCATTTCGCTATATTTGAATATTCTGTTGAAAATCCCTGCTATGGGAAAGAAACATTGGCAATAAATATATTTTTCTGCCTTCAAGTGTGGGAAAGATGTCAGTCTGATAAAACAAACCGTGTTACTCCCTGACTAACAGCAACCTCAGAATACTACCACTGACTACTATTACTCCTTAACATTTCTCTAGTGCCACTAGGCATACACAGAGCTGTACTGATACATATCCCTGTACCATGGACCTTACAATCGAATTGAAGCACACAGAGAAGACAATTTATATTTTCTAGTAATCACTTAACTATTACAGTAAAACCTGTTTAAATACGAGAGGGCCAAGATTTGGAAAAATCATGGATTTTGGATGTAAAAGCAGTCTCAAAGAGGTTTAAATGGGCCTTGATTACAGCCAAAGATGGAGCAAGACACACCAGCTCAGGATGGCCATTCCAGGCATGCAATATGTTTACAGGTCATGACAGCATGCCATATCATTTAATTTATTTTATGTGCACCAAATAATATATTCGGTAGACAGATACAATATTAATTATTATTCAAACACACCAGTTTTCTTGCTTTCCACTTCAGGATATGTCAGGCTAAGGCATGGGACATAGTTCCAGGCTGGATTTAAAAACTGATGTTTTCTTCTTAAACTCAAACACAATTACATCACCATGTAAATCAAACACAAACACAGCCTAGGCTGCTACCACTAGTCTACAGTACAGGATAAATGAATAGAAGGCTTCCACAATACAAGACATGGTACTCAGGAGAATTGTAGGCACAAAATACACTGGTTCTAGATCCAAGGTAGAGGACTAGAGACAATATTCTGGTTCAAGGATTCTGGGCAAAGTACAGAGTTTCTTCTGTGATTCACTGCATGGCTCTCCTCCCTAGAGTCCTCAAGTTGCTAGAAACACAGGAATAACCCTAGGGAATCCTTATGAATCCGTGAGGACCACCCCAAATATTCAGAAGCAGGATTGCAGAGCTGGGGTGAGAATACGTATACAAGCCTTCTAAACTTTCTTAGCAGTAAGTGAACAAACCAACCCTATGTCACCTGGCTCTTTTTACCTTTACAGGATGTTCCTTCTCTTCTACCATGGTTATACAGATAACTCCTCTTTTCTGTTTTATGTCACCTGCAACTCTTAACCCTTTAAATATTCCAAACCAGCAATGGAGCACCTTCCAGTCGTACGGCATTTTCACATTCCAGGCTAAGTTACTCTTATGAGTGACTCCATTCTCATGGCTCATACTCATTCCTGGCACTAAGTCCTTGGCTCATTCTCCATGTTCCCTGGTGTGGATTCTATGTTGTGGGGAGGACTTACATTCAGGACTCAAGGCACTGACTGTATCTTTATTCTCTGTGTGCCAAATTAATAAACAGGACTCCTTGATGGTATTCCAATATAAAACTTTACTGAATCACTTCATCAACAGAAATAATTTGTCACATTGTACATTTCTTTCATATTGCATCCATTATGTTTGATGAAAACATTCAATACAATTTTATGTTCCTTTGGTCTATAAATGGGGTCCTCTCTGTTCCCTCCTGTAGAGCTGCCCCTGGGTTAACTGACAAGGTGACCCCTTCTTGTTGCACCGGAGGTGAACCCTAGGGCTGAGGTGGGGTTGATTTTACTCACAGGAGGGATCCTACGGGTCCCCACCATCGGCAGGCAGAGAGGGCTGATGGACGGAGGCCGGCTGGCACTTCACCAACACCAGCCCTCGTTCCCTATGGGTTGAACCTTTGGGTGCCGGGGCCAGCTGGACTTAGGTGACCTCTGTCAGTGGTCATCGATGGGTGGATAGAGGTCAGCCCAGAGGCAGCAACTAGTGTAGGTATCGGTCTGTTCTGGGTGAGGTGGAGTTCCGGAGACCCGGGCGCCAATAGGAACACAGTCTCACAGAGGGTGCCTGAGCAAGAGCAGGCTGAAGCCTGAATGAACCACGTCCAGGACAAAAGCTGAAGAGGCGTCTTTAAGCAAGTTGGGATCAGGGCTGGCAGCAGTCTGGAAGCAGTGGCAAGCAAGGCTGAGATCTAGATGAGGAGAGAGTCAAAGGATGGTCAGACGAAACAGAAGTCCGGGGCTGGAGAGAGAGGCAAGTGTAGTCAAGCGATGCAGAGGTCTGGGACAGGAGAGAGGCAACGGACTAGTCAAGCAATGCAGAGGTCCAGGGCTGGAGAGAGGCAACGGAGTAGTCAGGCAATGCAGAGGTCTGGGGCTGGAGAGAGGCAACAGAGTAGTCAGGCAATGCAGAGGTCCAACCAGGTTAGCAATCTGAAGGAGAGACGAAGGAACAGGAACACAGGAACAAGGAAACAGGAATGAGGGCAATCAGGATCGGGAACCAGGAACTGAAGAGGCAACGAGAACTCAAATAGCGAGGGGACCTGTTGCAAAGGCAATTTGAGAGAGCGGAGCACGGGCTTATATACCGGAGCTCAGCCGACGTCATCATCCGGGGCTGCGGCCAGGTTCCCGCCGTGGGCCCTATTTAAGGACTAGCTGTGCACACGTGCCTAGGGTGGAGCATGGTGCTGGTCAGGATGGCGTCTCGCCACGGGCCACGCGGAGAGGCCCGACGGGGAGCATCAGGAGCTGCAGCAGAGCCGGAGGCCCTAGGGGTGGCCCGAGGATAGAGCCAGCGGCCCACAGCTGCCAGAGATAAGGGACCAGGTGCTGGATCACTTTGAAAGAGGGGAGGGGCCAAGCCGCAGGTCTGCTGCGGCCGGCACGCATCACAGTACCCCCCTTTATGCCCCCCTTGGAGGTATGGGTTTGCCCGGATGGGCACGATGAAACTGGAGGAAGAATTTCTTATCCAGGATGTTACAGGCTGGCTCCCACAAATTTTCTTCAGGGCCGTAACCCTCCCAGGAAAGGAGGTATTAGGGATGTGCAGAGCAAAAGTTTATGTTCATAAGTCCATAAGTCGAAATGGGGTCCCATTTGCGGTCAATATGGACATATGGAGAATTCCATAAGTTGAGTCTATGTCCATACGTGCAAATAAAAATTTAAACCCCTCACCCTCCTTAATCCCCCCCCCCAAGACTTACCAAAACTCCCTGGTGGTACAGCAGGGAGTCAGGACGACATTTCTGAACTCCTTTGCGAGGAGCACGTGACGTCGGCGTCACGTCGGAGTGACGCGGCGTCACGTGATTCCCCGCGCGATCGCTCCGGGACCCTCGTTGCACCCAAAAGGAACTTTTGGCCAGCTTGGGGGGGCCTCCTGTACCACCAGGGAGTTTTGGGGGGTCAGGAGGCCCCCCCAAGCTGGCCAAAAGTTCCTTTTGGGTGCAACGAGGGTCCCGGAGCGATCGCGCGGGGAATCACGTGACGCCGACGTCACGTGCTCCTCGCAAAGGAGTTCAGAAATGTCGTCCTGACTCCCTGCTGTACCACCAGGGAGTTTTGGGGGGGTCAGGAGGCCCCCCTGTACCACCAGGGAGTTTTGGGGGGTCAGGAGGCCCCCCAAGCTGGCCAAAAGTTCCTTTTGGGTGCAACGAGGGTCCCGGAGCGATCGCGCGGGGAATCACGTGACGCCGCGTCACTCCGACGTGACGCCGACGTCACGTGCTCCTCGCAAAGGAGTTCAGAAATGTCGTCCTGACTCCCTGCTGTACCACCAGGGAGTTTTGGGGGGGGGTCAGGAGGCCCCCCTGTACCACCAGGGAGTTTTGGGGGGTCAGGAGGCCCCCCCAAGCTGGCCAAAAGTTCCTTTTGGGTGCAACGAGGGTCCCGGAGCGATCGCGCGGGGAATCACGTGACGCCGCGTCACTCCGACGTGACGCCGACGTCACGTGCTCCTCGCAAAGGAGTTCAGAAATGGCGTCCTGACTCCCTGCTGTACCACCAGGGAGTTTTGGGGGGGTCAGGAGGCCCCCCTGTACCACCAGGGAGTTTTGGGGGGTCTGGAGGCCCCCCAAGCTGGCCAAAAGTTCCTTTTGGGTGCAACGAGGGTCCCGGAGCGATCGCGCGGGGAATCACGTGACGCCGACGTCACGTGCTCCTCGCAAAGGAGTTCAGAAATGGCGTCCTGACTCCCTGCTGTACCACCAGGGAGTTTTGGTAAGTCTTGGGGGGGGGGGGGGGATTAAGGAGGGTGAGGGGTTTAAATTTTTATTTAGGATCAACAATCGCGATTTCCAACTTATTCAACATAGCTATGTTGAATAAGTTGGAAATCCGATTGTTTTCGCCTCATCACTTTTTTAAGTTAAAAAAAAAAAAAAGTTGCGTTTTACATTTAAGTTCAAAACGAATGCACACCCCTAGGAGGTATTCCCACAGGAGGCCTTTACAGCGGACATCAAGGACTTCATGGACCTTATAAGTGGTGTCGCTCTTTGCGACCAGCGGAGGAGGTGCAGGGACTTTTCGTGAAGGCCAGGATACGACTAAAGGTTTTAGGAGTGATACTTAAAACGCATTGTGGATTCCCAATGTAGGTGGCAGCAGAAGTTGGTAAATTACTGGTCTGACCTGACGATTTGAAAAGGTCTAATATACCTTGATGCAATCCTCTGAGAAGGTATCTTGAGTCAAATATAACGGGTGCTTAACCAGACTTTCTGGCTAGGAAGGAACTCAGGAGCTAAGTGTCGATGGCTGTCAGCAGATCTCTTGGCCTGGGAGGCAGCTTGGCGTAAGCAAAGATTCATCTGGTTCCAAAGTGCCTTGAGGGCATCAGCAGTGGCTTGCGTAGCAGGAGAAGGCACTGACAATGGTATGGGTAGCAGTGGTCGTGGTTATTTCCCGTAAACGATGGAAAAGAGCTAGGGGTGTGCATTCGTTTTCGCCGTATTGGCGACCCGCAACGTATACTGCACTATTCGTAGTATTCGTGGGGAAGCGAAATGTATAGCGATTCCCCACGAATACACGAATATTCGCCGAATTATACGGCCACCTAAATAAAAATTTAAACAAACCCCCCACCCTCCTGAACCCCCCCCAAAACTTACAAAAACTCCCTGGTGGTCCAGCGGGGGGTCCGGGAGCCATCCCCTGCACTCACACTCTCGGTGCCGGTTTCATCACAGGCCAATAGCCTTTGTCACAGGGGCTACCGGTGCCATTGGTCAGCCCCTGTCACATGGTCATCGGCGCCATCTTGTGCTCCTACCATGTGACAGGGGCTGACCAATGGCACCGGTAGCCCCTGTGACATATTATGGGCAAAGGCTATCGGCGCCATTTTGAGTATTGGCATCGGACTGCCGGCGTGCAGGAGGTCACTCCCGGACCCCCGCTGGACTTTTGGCAAGTCTTTTGGGGGTCAGGAGGCCCCCCCAAGCTGGCCAAAAGTCCCTGGGGGTCCAACGGGGGTCCCGGAGCGACCTCCTGCACTCCGGCCGTCCGATGCCAGTACTCAAAATGGCACCGATAGCCTTTGCCCATACTATGTCACAGGGGCTACCGGTGCCATTGGTCAGCCCCTGTCACATGGTAGGAGCACAAGATGGCACCGGTGACCATGTGACAGGGGCTGACCAATGGCACCGGTAGTCCCTGTGACACAGGCTATCGGCGCCATGATGAAACCGGCACCGAGGGTGGGAGAGTGCAGGGGATGGCTTCCGGACTCCCCGCTGGACCACCAGGGAGATTTGGTAAGTCTTGGGGGGGGGGGGGGTCAGGAGGGTGGGGGGTTGTAGTTAATTTTAATTTTAGTCGGGACACAAATAGAATTCGCCTTATTAATGCATCGGGGCGCCATACGGCGAATGCAATGCATTTGCTCCCCGACGAATCCGAATCACGAATGCAACGTATGGCATCCCTCTGCACATCCCTAAAAAGAGCAACATACCTGTGGCAGCGGCAATGTGGAAGTTGTGGGAGAACTCTGCCCAAGGAAGAAGCTCTGACCAATTGTCCTGACAATCGTTTATATATGCGCGGAGGAAGGACTTCAAGGAGCGGGTTGTACGCTCGGCTTGTCCATTGGCTTGAGGATGGCATGCTGTTGTTAAACTGATGTTAATGCCAAACTTTTTACAAAGGGCGCGCCAATGTCTGGGGATGAATTGTGGGCCTCTGTCAGAAACAATGTCCTTGGGTAAGCCGTGTAGTTGGAAGATGGGTCGAAAGAACAGGCGTGCCAATTCGGGTGCAGATGGTAGGCCCGGTAGTGGAATGAAATGGGCCATTTTGGAGAATCTGTCAATTGTAACCCATATCACCGTGTGGCCTTTAGATGGTGGCAAATCCACGATGAAATCCGTGGAAAGATGTGTCCATGGTTCTTCGGGAGCTGGAAGTGGCTGGAGTAATCCCCAAGGTCGCCCGACCCGGGGTTTCTGCTGAGTATAAGTACTGCAGGAATCAACATATGCTTTAGCATCAGAGACCATAGTGGGCCACCAGAAGAACCGCTGAAGCAGCGCTAGGTTTTGCGCTCACCCTGAGTGGCTGGCAAACTTAGAGTCATGTGCCCACCAGAGGAATCTTTCATGGAGTCGACTGGGCACCACAGTTTTCCCAGTAGGAAAGGATGAGTAGCCAAAAGACAAATGCAGGCTTGGTCATAATATGACCGGGTTCATCGGGTTTGTCTTCAGGTTCAAATGAACGTGATAGGGCATCTGCCTGGAGATTTTTCTTTGCCGGGTGGTAGTGAAGATCAAAGTTAAATCTGGAAAAGAACAGAGCCCATCGGGCTTGACGGGCATTGAGACATTGGGCTTGGCTCAAGTGTTCCAGGTTATTATGATCTGTGAACACTGTAAATTTATGTTGGGCGCCCTCTAGCCATGGGTGCCATTCCTCCAAAGCCAGTGTTGTTATTATATGTGTTTTAGTGGATCCCTGGGTGCTGTGGAGATGACCACGCCCACAGGGAGAAGCCCTGTGAGGAGCCACAGCACTAGGCTAGACGCTATATACAAAACACCGGAATTGAACTCTTTTATTATACAGCTTGAAGATAGCCACCAGGTAGCAGTGGTGAGTTGTAGTCAAAGGGACCTCGGCAGAGGGAGCCCTTCTCTCCTAGGTGATGTCAGGAGGTTCCGCAGCAAGGAGTTACTGTGGATGAGACAGATGAGATATTAGAGTACTCACTCAGTGTTAGCTGTTATGGATGCGATTCCACCAGATAGTTGTCCTAGGTACAGGCACTGAGGCTGGGAGAGCAGGCCCTCGAGGAGCAGGCTGGCCTTAGGTGGCCTCCGTCAGTGGTCATCGATGGGTGGATTGAGGTCATCCCAGAGGCAGCAACTAGTGTAGGTATCAGTCTGTACTGCATAGGTAATACTACAATTATTTCATTTCCTACCTGCAACCACTGGGGGGGGGGGGGGGGAGCTTAATTGTGCATTGAGTGAAAAAGAATTTTCTCCCATTAGTCTTAAATGTACTACTTGCAAACTTCATGTAATGCCCCATAGTCCTTCTATTATCCGAAAGTGTAAATAACTGATTCACATCTACTCATTCAAGACTTCTCATGATCCTAAAGACCTCTATCATATCCTCCCTCGGCCATCTCTTCTCCAAGCTGAACAGCCCTAACCTCTTCAGCCTTTCCTCAAACGGGAGCTGTTCCATCCCCTTTATCATTTTGGTTGCCCTTCTCTGTACTTTCTCCATCGCAACTAGACAGATTCATGATGATTTGAAGTCTGAAGGACAGGACATAGCATATGGTTCTCTCCTTGCACTCAGGGGTATCACAGTGATGGGATAGCAGACCTCTCCCAAGGTGTGCAGGTTCCCCATTAGCACTGCCTCATGTATATAGGGTGGTATGTTGGACAGCACCACCCAAGTTCTTGGGATCTCCAGGGGCTCTATTGATATGAAACCCCCCTTCAATACTAAGCTGCTCACAATTGCCACATGAATGGTGGCCAGTATATAGAGAAAGAAGACTATTTTCCTGTACATCCCTTTGACCACCACAATTTCACGAGGGCCCACCACTTTGGCCAGTTCTTTTATTTGGGCCTTGATTGTTACACCTCCCATGGCTGCTGGCCACCTGACCCCATGCCTCCGGCAGAGGGAGGTGACATATCTTATTTGGAAAGGGGTCCAAAAGCCAGAACCTGGCTGCTGTAATTGGTCCTCATGCCCCTTCCCCTCACCAGCCACTGTGCCTGATACCACTGCCACATAATATCTAATTTGTAACATTTGGACTGCAGCAGAAGTGTATGCAGTGACAGGGAAAGAAATGGTGCTTTGAACATTATTTTTTTCTGAGCCCTGCTGCTGCCTGGGGTGTTTTGAAAACATTATCCACAGCAGCAGGGTCACTGCTTATCTCTTTGACTGGCGATGCAGCTACCTCCGAAGTGGAAAGAGGGGTCATACCAGCCAGAGAAGGCTGTCTCAGAGGTGAATGATGCTGAGACACAAATAGTATTTTCAGTGATTGGCAATGTGGTGCCAGCCGCTGAAGAATCCCTCTAAAAAGGGGTCTCTATCCCAGTGGTTGTCAGTGCTGGGGTGTGTCCAGCAGTGGAGGGACTGATGTTTACTTTTATTATGTGCTGCTGCTATTGTAGAATCTGTGGGCTGCAGCTAATGATATTGGTGAAGCTTTCGGGGTGCTAGCCAGAAGTTGATAAAGTTTGATTTTTGTACAGATCTCCAACTAGCACCTTTTTTATTCCACCACGCTTTGCTAGGGCCTGCTTGAGACTGCTTCTTCCTCATTGTCCAGGCTGTTTGGGGTTTTTTTTTTTGAGATATAAGCACTGGAGACTGGGGTTGAAGCAGCCTGTTATAAAATGAAAGGGAAAGTGAGGGGTTTCTTTAAAGCAGGGCTGCCCAAACCTATCCTGGGGACCCCCACAGTCAATTGGGTTTTCAGGATATCCACAATGAATATGGTATGAGATAAATTTGCATATCATGGAGACGGTATATACAAATTTATTTCATGCATAATCATTGTGGATATCCTGAAAACAAGACTGACTGTGGGGTCCCCAGGACAGTTTTGGGAAATCCTGCTTTAAAATATTGGGTTCTTTTTAATATTTTTTATTATATATACACCAATAAATAAAATATGTGATAATTCAAAAAATGAACCTATGCTCCAAAAAGAATTAGAGTACACAGGAGAATGAGAGTAAAAAAAAAAAAAATGAAACTCATTTAGTGGGGGGAAAAAAAGTGCTTGACTGCAGGTGTCTAATCAGCTCAGCCCAGCTCCAGAGCTTGTGGCTTGGCTGAGTGGCAAAGTTAATCCCCAGAAGCCTCCGTACCCAAGGAAAGAAAATAAAAGGTAAGAGCTTGCTGCTCTTTTAACTTCTAAAACTAAAGTACAATTTTTGAAAAGCACTAACAGGGAAAGGGTAAAAATTAAATAGCTAAATCAAACAAAACAGTGGAGAGAGAGAGCCCTGTCTGTCAGCTCCTATGGGAAACTGAAAGGCAGAGCCCACATAAATGTAAGGTAAAGCAAACAAATAAGAAAGGAAACGTACCCTAAAACTAAAGACCTCAAAGACTGCCCCTGCCTAAATAAAACTCAGCCTGAGAACCTAATAGAAATGTGAGAAAACTAATTGGGGGGAAGGAAGAGAGACTGCAGTCCGAATACAGGGGAAAGCAGGGAGGCTGCCTTTCCCTAAAACAAAGTAAAAGTCTAAAGAAACAAAACAAACTGCAAATAAAAATGATTGATGCTCAACACACATTTTACTAAAATATATCAAAAGGCTAAGTGCATGAATATAGCTTAAAATAAATATTTGTAATCTCTGCACATATTCTCCTTTGGTTGCCTTGGATGAGGTGAGTTGATTATCTATAAAGAGGTCAGAATGAATTAATCCAAGGGTGGCCAACTGTGGCCCTCCAGAGCCACAAATATGCACAATGAATATGCATAAGAGAGATGTGCATACACTGCCTCATGCATATTCATTATGCATATCTTGAAAACCAGACCTGTTTGTGGCTCTGGAGGACTGGAATTGGCCACCACATCCAAATGGGGAATACTGCTGTGGCTGCTTCGGTAGTTGAGGTGGCCTAGAGTTTTGTTTTGTTCTGTTCATTGTATAAGAAGAAAGAAAGAAATACAATAATAAACAATTGCTTTCTCTATAAAGCAGAAAAACTATTCTCCAGAATGAGAGTGCCTTTTTGACCTGCACAGAGTCTGTGTGAGACACACCCTGCAGCCCTGGGGGAAGAGTTTAATTAGCTGCAGATTGCAGCAGCAACACCACATTAGAGGCATACCCAGAGTTAACAAAAGGAAAGCAAATACAAATAAAGCTCTGAAAAAAAAAAAAAAAAAAGACTGGCACTAACTGTATAACAAACAATCTGCTGTTACTTTTTTTCATGTTTTTTTTAAATAATGGATTAGGACCAGGCTGCTCAAAACCACTGGTTTCGTTTGCTTTGCTTTAGCCCTGTATTTCGGGAAACAGAACTTTTTCTCCTCTTGATATAGGTAGCAGTGCTGGAGTAAACAGTGACTCTTCCTTTTTAGGATCACATTGGCCAACGGAAAAATAAAGCGGTGAATTGGGAAGAAGTTTTTATTTGTGGATCAGGAGAGTTCACAAAATGTAACCATTGTGGATGTTAAAAAAAAAAAAAAAAATCAAAAACAAAAATCAACACATTCCAGCACCATGACAGAGGAATTATTCTGTAAAGTTGTATCTATTATAATCAAATGTAGAGACTGTGAAGACAGGTGAGTAACCACACAAGCTATCTAAATGTATCTCATTAAAATAATGGCTCCAGCATTGTACACATTGATGTTACCTTTTACAGTCACAGTATTGGCAACTTTTTTGGTTTATTATCATCTCTTGGCTTTGCAGTTTTCTCTGTTTAATTTCTAGATTTTCTTTAGGTCTATTCTGTTGCTGGTATCTTAAAATCTTTTATTAAAAAAAAAAAGTATACCTTCCATTAAGGTTATACTGACTTTGAAAGAGTGCCTTCTTAGAACTCAATTTTTAAGATGTTAGAGTACTTCTGTGCTGTTCATTATAAGTACACATTCTTCCCTTAAAAAAACATTCTACATAGTTCACTGACTGAATATTTGGTTAAACTTTCAAAATCTTTAACGATTAAGATCCAGATATATCTGACATTTGCAACACACACAGTTGTGAGCAATTACAACCCTGCGTGTGTGTCTTATTTTATTATTATTATTTTCATATATATAAGGCTTAGACCAACTAAATCCTACAGGTGCACTCAAAAGGAGGAATAGTTTTAAAATATGAATCACATTGTGACTGGTGCCAGTGTAGAAATGCCTGAAGTTTGGGACTTGTGATAGCTTGTACTCAAATACTCAATTGAAAGACCTTTCTTTTTTGTTTTTAATTTTTTGCCACCATTGCTTCATAAACATAGTTTTAAATACTCACTAACATGCTATTTTTTTTTTGAACTTTTAAAAATAAAACCCTTTCCTTGTAAATGTTAGTTGGGAAAAGCAAAACATTTAGTTTGTTTTCCCCCCGTTCTTCAGGTATACACTGAGAATTGTTATCCACACTGCCTCATGTTACAGTTTGTGATGTGCTGCCAATTTGTCATCAAGAGGTTTTCACCAGCACTACCCACCCCCGCCCCGCATCATTCTTTGTATGCATAACAGAATTGATCACTGGGACTCCAGCTGCCCCTCTCAAGTACAATGCTGGTTTCAGAATTTTATGACAATATGTTTCAATCATGTTCTGGAAAAGAAATGTTGTTTGAGGTTAAAGGACAAACAACTTCACGTGAATATGACGTTGAAACCCGTTAATAATATGGGTTTGATATTACAACAAAAAGGCACTTCAGAAGGCAATATTTTGAGACTTGCAATCTGAGCCCAATGTTCACGTGATGTAAAAGTCGTCCATATGAATCTTAAATATCATGGGCATGGCAAGGGAGAAAAATATTGCTGAATGCCTGGCTAAATTGAAATACCCCTTTTGTTTCCTTTTCATGCACACAATTATTCAGTCTTTTGTGACGGACATGAATGTTCATTGTAGACTTTGTGATTATTTCAAGACAAATCAGGACTGTATTAAAAGGAGCCCAGTGTATTAGACCAATGATGCTGGGGTGATTTACTGCCTCCAGACCATAACAAAACAGGTATGTTGGTCCTGTATTTTTCAATTCTCAGTTCAAAACCCATTGAGTTTCCCAGTATGAAAATTTTGAAATGGAACTTGAAATAACAGGACCCACAAAAATGGCTGCTGCTCTAGATAGCCAATGAGTTTGAACAAGAAAAATTTGAAAAAGAAAATACATTTTATATAAAATGTACAAAATACCACTCTTTTAAAAAGTTATTTTCTTGTCCCTCGCTATGTCTGTTCTATTTGCTACCTGGGTCTTATGCTTTCTTATGCTTAATGCTCCTAAAAAATATCTCGCAACAAAAATTATTAACCCCACACCCTTGCACCTTGTGTGATGATTTTTTCTTGAGCAGTGTTAGAGAATAGTAGCAGAAATGAAATCTTTAGGAATTATTGCAGTTTTGTCAGTTTGTTTAGCACTCACCCTATATTGCTCCTATCCCACTGTCATATTTCTCAATCTGAGGGTAAAAGTTACTTTTTAGGAAGCAAGAAGAAAAATGTGTTCCTGCTATTTTATTCAGAGGAGCTGCCAGAGCAGTCTCTTAAAACCTAACATATTGGTATTGTAAGATTGATGCTCAATCTGTTTGGCACAAAGGGGCTGATGCAATACAGTGCGCTCAGCAGTTGGATGCGGGTTGTATAGGTGCTACCTAATCCTGCTCAGCAGTTGGATGCGGGTTGTATAGGCACTAATCCCGCTCAGCAGTTGGATGCGGGCTATATAGGCGCTACCTAATTCCCTATTCTTCCATTCTAGCTTTCATCAGCTTTTTCGTGCTGGTTGTCTGTCGCAATACTGATGCAATACTTTGTAATACTTTATCATGTTTTTCACAATAAAAAAAACCTACTTGCATTGTGTTATGACTGTGTCTAGGAGCAGATCTAAAAAATAAGTCTACTTCTAAGAGAACAGTAATTTAGTAAACAGACTTTTTAAGCTTTACAAAAAATATAAAATGTACCACTATTTTGCTGTACATAGTTGACCTATAAAATCAAAACCTCAAGACCCAGTAAAAAGTTTTTTTCTAATCTAAATAGCACACTTTCCTTAAAGAGAACATTTTGCTGTAAAAATTCTGCAGATGTTAAAATGTGACCGCAGTAAGTGAAGGTTCCGTATAAACCATTTGGGCAGCTAGAGTGATGAAGAGCTTTGCTTACAAAATGTTAAGCAATACAAAAAGCAGGTGAATCACCTCTTTGCCTTTATAACTAACACAATTGAGTGAGAGTGGGTGGTAGGCCAAGTACAGTTCTGTATATTGTGGCACTCAAAATCAGTAGTATACTAGTATTCTGCTTGCTATTCATTTAGCAAGCAAGAACAGCATTATATCATAGATACTATAAATGCTGGCACATTTCTTTTTGGGGAACTAGGAAAGGGTTTAACTGCATAGAATACTGAAGTTGAGATTATTATTATTTGTTCTAAATCATGCATGGCCCTAATGGCTGCATGGTTTAAGGTACATCATAGTTGGTAAAAAAAAATAAAAATAAAATAATAAGTACAAATTTATATCTATTTCAGCTACTTTTTTTTTTTTTTTTTTTAATTTACATGGAATAAACCAAAGAACATAGTGTATCTGACACATCAGTTGTGGCATATGATGCATGAAGGGATTTATAGAAGATATGATGAGTGACAGCAGCTGGGGGACAGTGCATGTGAAATAATAAGCATGGCTTCCAAATCTGAGACTAATTCTTAACCTGCTGAAACCTACAAAACACAGTAAAAAAATACATTTAAAAAGAAACTATATCTGTATCTTTGATACAACCCATGGATACTGTAATTGATGACAAAATCTGATGACTATTTTAGCACACGGGTCCTCAATTTACATCATCCAGAGGATAGACCTAGCTTATTAACGATAATCTCTGTTCAATATATTTGAATATCAATACCTGTTGAGTTTCAGATTAGTGTTAAGAAATAAGGTAAAAAATATATAAGAATTTTTCTTGAAATAACACATTTCTTGACTAGCTTTTCAGAATTAACGCATCCTTCCTCTGGTCAGATCAAAGTTGGCTGCCAGGAAATAAAGTAAATTGTGGAATTCATTATAATGCTAGTGGGAAGGAGAAGGGAAAAGTGATGAATAGAGTGGTGTTGATTTGTTAAGAGATAAGGCTGATGCAGGTTGTAGGAATTATTTCTGGCAGTGGGTTTAAAAACAAATTCTAAGTTCTTTTTTGTCCGTTCTGAAGCATTGGATCATTTTAACTTCAAATTCCTTATGTTCCTGCATTATTCTGAATGTACCTTTTTCAGTATCCTGATTCTAAGGCCATAGAGGCAACATTCTATGCTAACTGCATTGCTTTATCTAAAATCGGTATATGCAAAATTGGAAGTCCAACAGTATATACTAGTCACATTTATTTACCTGGCCCAATGCCATGAGCAAATATTCTCCTTTGCTGGCCTTTAGTTGTGAAATGAACTCCCTGATTTTCTTAAGGCCAAGAAGGATCTATTACATTTCAGAAAACGTTTTAAAACCCATTTGTTTCTGCTAGAGTTTGCTCCCTAGCTCCTGCAATAAGCAGGGATGTGACATTTCAGGTTAAATGAAAAGGCTTTTATGTCTTATTTTTTTGCTTTGTTTATGTTGGTGTTTTATTTTGATTTTTGTTTTAATTGTAATTGTATTATATATGTCAATTATGTATGCATGTTGTAACCCGCTGAGATCTGTGGATCCCCACGGACTATACATTTCATAAGCAAAATAAATATAGATGAGGAAAACAGAAAATGTGGACTGAGGATAGGAATCAAGACAGGAGTATCTTATTTTCTCAGAAGCAACAGCAATGTTTACAGGAGCCTGGGAGGACACATTTTATTTTTTTTTTTAATGCTATGCTAGCAGCAGCAACATCATAGTTAGCATTTTTGTGTTTTAGGGACTATGTTTTTGGAATTTTCAGGGTCACTCAGAGGCACTTTACTGCTGCCCATGCAGACTTCTGCTACTGCCAGTCATTGTGATGCACAGCAGCTTATTTTTTATATAAATAGGGATTTTTCATCCAAAACTGTTGTGCTACCACATATGCCAGCAACAGGGACCTTTTTCAAGCTACAGAGATGGAAATAAATGAATTCCTAAAACCTAGGAGCCCGAATCATGACCAGTACTATAGTCTCCCATTGTCATTATAATGCTATTACATTGTCATCACTGACATCAGCTACCACCTCGCATGAATGAATGATGCATGAAGCTAATGTAGGGTCCCCACTGGGATCCCTACTAAGGACTGTGTCCTATTAGTAATGCCATACAGTGTGTGGTGGGAGTTACCATTTTTGCCATGGCGCCCTCAATGGGAGGATGCTGCGATGGTTTATTCCTATTTCTATGTAATCATTACCCTGTAATGTCTGAGGAATTTCATAAAAACATAGAAAAGGACAGCAGAAAAGGACCAAATGGTCCATCTGTCAGCCCAGTAAGCTTGTGGTAGCATCTGCCGTGCCATAGAGGTCACCCCCTTATTTAGTTTCCCAAACCATCAAAGTTCAAGGCCCTTGTTGGTTGCTGTCCGAGTCCAATTCCCCATTACCCCAGCTGTACCAGCAACATAAGAACATAAGAACATAAGAAATTGCCATGCTGGGTCAGACCAAGGGTCCATCAAGCCCAGCATCCTGTTTCCAACAGAGGCCAAACCAGGCCACAAGAACCTGGCAATTACCCAAACACCTAGAAGATCCCATGCTACTGATGCAATTAATAGCAGTGACTATTCCCTAAGTAAACTTGATTAATAGCAGTTAATGGACAGCAAGTTACTCCCATGCTTATCCCCCCCACCCCCCATGCTTATTTGTTTTCCCAGACTGTAAAATTCAGTGTCCTTGTTTGTTGCCATCTGAATCTAATTCCCCTTTTCCTCTTTCCCCCCGCCATTAAAGCAGAGAGCAATAATGGAATTGCATCAACAGTACGAAGGCTTGTTGGTTAGGGGTAGTAACTGCCACACCAGCAAGTTCCCCTTTAGGGATCCACAGTGTTTATCCCACGCACCTTTGAAATCTTTCACTGTTTTTGTCTTCACCACCTCCTGTGGAAGGGCATTCCAGGCATCCACCACCCTCTCCGTGAAGAAATATTTCCTGATGTTGGTTCTGAGTCGTCCCCCTGGAGTTTCATTATGTGACCCCTAGTTCTACTGATTTCTTTCCAATGAAAAAGGTTTGTCAATTGTGCATCATTAAAACCTCTTAGATATCTGAAAGTCTGTATCATATCCCCCCCTGCACCTCCTCTCCTCTGGGGTATAAATATTTAGGTCCTTCAACCTTCCTCATAAGTCAATTGATGAGACCCCTCCACCATTTTTGTCACCCTTCTTTGGAATAGAGGGTAGAAGCTTTTCCTCTCAGGTCCCTTAAGATTATACAGATCAGCCCCAAAGCCTTGGCTGTGGAGTCTTAAATCCAGTTAAGAGATTTATTTCCTACTTGCATTCAGTGAGTGCTACCTATTTTTTTTTTTTTAATGTTTTTAACTTGTGCACTTATTGTGTGAATTGTTGAGAAGATGTTTTTTTCACCTTTCCTACCCTAGAGAGAAGCATTGAAGAGTTGAGTGTTTAGGTTTTTTTTAAATCATCCTTTTGTCCCTCATTGTGAGAGCTTCTGTTATCCATCTTGCAATTGGTTGGAGGAGGAGTGAATACTAAGCTAGTACCAGGAGGAGAGGTGATGAAAAGAACCACTGACACTAGTGCTCCCTGAGAGTAAGCTGCCCACAAGGTACAAGGGGGGAGTGAATATAACTAGTGTGAAAAATGTGTAAGAATGGGGTCAAATAAAAATAAATGAATAAATAATACTGATTTGAGGTGCAGGGGGTGCTGTTGAGGTCATTGGGTTGAGTGGCTTGGTTGGGGGCGTTGTTGCGGCCCGGATGGAAATAGGACAGGCAGATGCTGCTGCAGGGATGGTTCTCCTGGCTCCTGCAGCTCAGGAGAGGTAGGAGAACAGCTGTTTGTGGAGCAGTGGGTGAGTAATCTGCCCTTCAGTTCAGGGGAGAGGGAGGAATCGGCTGATCTGTACAGCTGCAGGTGATCGACCCTGCTCTGCGGCATGTGAGAGTGAGAGAGCAGGTGGCCTCCTTATGTCCTGGGCTGCAGTGGTGACAAGAGAGGCAGGAAGGGGTGGAGCTATGGTTGTGATCATCACGGCTGAGTCAGACTGCTGGGGTGACTGCCACTATGGCAGCAGCCTTGGGAACGCTGCTGCTGCTGAAGAGAGTGAATCTTTGGCATCGGGGGCCCATGGGAAACCCCCCAACTTGTTCAAGCGTGTCAGGCCACAAACTGGAAGCGGATGGCAAATGTCTTTTTTCCATTTTAGGGGCAAAAAAGAGGCAATTTAAAAATTTAAATAAAAACAAAAATGGTAAAACTGGAAATGGTGGAATTTTGAGGGGTTTTAAAGAGCTAAAATGAAAATTCTGTGACAAAACCCCAAAGATCACCAAAGGGAAACTGGAGGGAGCCCCTAAATGATTTTTAGGTGGAAAAATTTGATGGGAAAGGGGGATGATTTTACTATAGTGCCATGTGACTTATTCTATCCCTAAAATAGGGTCTACAATTTATTTTCATATTTGGGAACTTCATGTACTATCATGGGATAACAATGGAAACCAGTTGTGAGAGAAAATTTAGTTAAAATATAAATTTATGTGTAACTTAAGACTCTAGGCCATTGAAAATCCCTGATCCAGTACAGGATTTCAAAGCTGCAAACTCTTTACAGTATGGAAATAAGCTAACACCACATTTTCATGAAAGAAGGGTTAGGAACTACAATGAATGGGCAGGCGTAAGGCACACCTCAGGTTCCAGTTATTCAACAAATCTGGAATATATTGAAACATATGAAGGAAGTTAAACATTCCCCAAAGTCTTCATTAGTATTATGGTATTAAGAAGGGGAGTATTCCAAGTAATTTGCTTTTGTAAAAATCATCTCAAAATGTGAGCAGGGACTATATGTGCTGATGTCATCAGCAGTGCAGGGATACTCTGAAAAAGAAACAGCTGACTTCCAGTCAGAGTTACAGTGGACACAGTAAGAAGCAGAGCTCTGTCGCAGAGTCTGTTTTTGTGCCAAACAGTGTTAAACACAGAGATGGTAACTTTTAAGCAGGTGTGCCGGCTCGCTTGTGCGCACATTCGACCCACACCCAGGGATGTGGCCATTTTATTGTGCGAATATGCTAGCATGTTATAAATTAGCCTGAACGTGCAGCATGTGAACACAATTTTAAGTGGACGCGCGTCTATGCATGAAAATTCCTCTTCTACCGCGTTACTGGGTGGATTTAAAAAGAAGTGTGCCGACACCATTACCAGTTTTACCAGTTTGTTCATAATTTTCTGAGGTAAGGGATAGCACTTACTAACACCCCTAGTTTAGTAGCCTCCCTTCTCCCCTGTTAGTTCTGGCTCTTTCAACCCTGATGATGTGTTTAGTTTTTTTCATTTTACAACTTACATGCCATCCATATCAGAAGTAAAGTTACATGGCAGGGACCTTGGTGCATGCCTGTGCATGTAAGTATTTATGTGCAAATTTAAAGGTGACATCCAGGAATATCCATGCCCCTCCCAAACCATGCCCACGCCTTCCCCTTTTTTCAGAGCTTTTCATTTGTGCATATAGCGGGAAATACACACATACATGGGTGGCTTTTAAAATCTGCTAAGCATGCGTCGGCCCAACTTGTGCATATCTTCTAGTTTTGGCACATGCCAGGCTTTTAAAATTCACCTTAGAGCGAATTTAGGCAGGCACAATAATGATTGAGCTTCTATGAGTGATTGAAATGTGTTATTGGAGAATTTGTTGTTTAAATTCCAAGAATCTCAGGTAAGATTCAGAATAGCCAGATACTGATAAATACAGTTGAGCCACATTGTTTTTCTCAGCTTGAGACAGTGATTGTGAAAGAGAATATGGTGTGAAAGAAAACTTAATTTAAAATCGCACTTTTGCACCAACTGTTTACCCTTTATGAGTGATTTTAGTATAAGCTCTCTTGGCTCCTTCAGTACCATAAGGTGGTTGTTTTAAGCCTGTTTATCACTGAGTTTGGGCGGAGAAATAAGCAGACTGAGAGAGAGAAAAAAACAAATCATAACCAGGCTGCTGGTATTATTGACCATTCACATCTGAGTGGTTACTGTATCACTGTTTAAACTAAGAAAGTTCAAATGAAAGAGAGATGTCAGAGCACTTTACATAAAACCTGGGTAGGTTGTGAAGATGCACAAAAAAGAAAAGGCAATACAATGAGGCAGTCTGGGAGACTGCAGTGCCATATGTTCTGGAGAGAGACATTAACCATTGGTGCCTTATAACCAACAAGGATAGCTACTGTTATTAAGGCTGAACCAGTATTGAACACCTGAATAGAGATTGATTCCTATATAACAGATCCCAGAAGAGTGTGAGTGAAAGAAGAGAGTAAAATAGAATAGATTACACTGGAACTCCATTAATATTCTGGACAATACAGAAATAAAATGGTGAGTGTGAAAGGGAAGAGAGCAATAGTGAGTGTGTGTGTGTGTGTGTGTGTAAGAAATTAGGAGACATCACCTATTCCCTCAGTTAGCCAGAGAGGGGTATCTTGCTTATCCTTTTATTTTTTAATGAAGTTAGCAAAAGTACAACTAGCCGGCAAAGATACCACACTTACCCTTAGATTCATCAACAAGTGTTAAAAATGCATTGCTAATGCCCGCGATAACAAAAAGGGGTGTGTTTATGGAAACTTTTTAATTTCTACACCACTGGGCTTGATGGACGTTTGGTTTGACCCATTATGGCAAATTCTTATGTTCTTATGCTTGTCCACCTATGAGCTGATATTGAACAGTGGGATTGCCTTCGGAAATCTGGAGCAGAAAATTTACTGCCCCCAAATTTTGCCACCCTAGGCACAAGTCTAATAGGTCTATGCATAAATTCAGGTCTTGGCAGGGGCTTTTGGAATGGAGTACTTGACAGTGTAAAACTTGCCTGCCACAATTCTATCTACGGTCCAGGGCGGATTGGGATGGTGGGCCAGTCCAGCCAATCATATGGTTAATGTTGGTTGCATTGGCCCCCCATGCCTGTGGCATTACAGCAAACAACGCCAGGCCTCACACTACTTTTCTCAAATAGTGGGATCCTCTGGCAGTGCCAGTTTCCTAGTCTTCCTCCCTCTGTTCTTGCAGACCCTCTCCCCAACCTCCACCTCACTACTGCTGCTCCATGCAGGAAGACTCCCGCAGCTGCCTCTCTGCTCATTCCATGGTCCATGCTGTCTTCTCCTCCACCTCGGGCATCCATTATCTTCAGGCTGTGGTAAAATATAAAAATTAGAGTATCGAGGCCTTGAAGCTTGCCGCTTTTTACGACAAGGGACACTTTGTCGTACAGTAACAGGCAGCAAAATAGACCATCAGGAACCTGTTAGTGCAAAATTACAATCCTCAAAAAACATCAAACAAAATCAAGAAATATAAATCATGAATCATAATAGTAAAACCATGCTAATAAAAAGTAAATATTTCAAAACATCTGATGAATAGAACATCCAATATAATTCAGAAATGTTATAAATTTCCCAAGCACCAATACAATATTCAAAAACAGCACAAACAAATGCCACCGAAGAATTAAAACTAATAAGGATTTAAAAAATGTCTCCATACCTGGGATGTTTTCATTTTCAGTCACTCTGAGGTTGTTGTTGGATTAGAGAGGCAGATTGATGGCACGCACAAACTTTTTTTCTCTCTCTGACACTTATACATGTTTAATCTCTCACGCACGTCTCATACGCACACTCATACTCACACACTACCATCTTTCTCACATTCATAAGTTCTGTCTCACTCCTGCACACGTACTCGTGTGACATACTGCTGATATGTGTGCATGTGTGAGACAGGTTCTCACACATACACATGCATTTACATATGTTCATTCTTTCACATACTCTCACACAGGCTCTTGCCAACGTACACATACACACACATATATGCTCTAAGGGCTTCCAAGTATTTTTGGGCTGCATTGGAATGGGGTCTACTGCATAGGGATGTGCATTCATTTTGAACGAATGCGCAATCTGCAACGTATAGGTCCCTATTTGTTGCATTAGGGGGTCCACGAAACGTATGGCGAACCCCTACGAATGCAACATATTAACGAATAAAACCCCCACTCTCCTGACCCTCCCCCCCCCAAGACTTGCCAAAAGTCCCTGGTGGTCCAGCGGGTGTCCTGGAGCAATCTCCTGCACTCAGGCTGTCGGCTGCCGGTATTCAAAATGGCGCCGATAGCCTTTGCCCTTACTATGTCACAGGGGCCACCGGTGCCATTGGCCGGCACCTGTCACATGGTAGGAGCAAAAGATAGCACCCTATTTTGTAGGGTTGTGATGTTTTTATCTCAGAAGACTGTTTTCAATGTTATTTTTCATGTAAAATTGATTATTATAAAATAATTTTTATGGGTGTGATGAGCGCAGGGCGGTATGGGCACAAGCACAAGGCTGCAAAGCTCGCTGGAGCTAGTGTGCTACACAAAGACCCTACCATTTACCCATCTCCCACTTCTTTAGGGGAAAATGTTGGGGGAAAAGGTGAGAGGCAGGTCTTAGGGTTCCTGGGAGTGTTACAGAGTTGACAGCTTCCTAGAAACATCACTAGCACTCTATCTGCCACTTCTCTAGAAACCCTGTCCCTTGTTTTCCCTCTTCGCAGCATTTGAAATCACCAAAAGGGCCAGACTACACATGGACCCCCGTGTTCCACTTGATGACTTGACCTGTATCATGCTTTGAAGGGGGAAGGGATGCCATCTCATCCTTTGCCTCAGGCAGGAGATTACCTTGAGCCACACCTGATGTATGAGTCACAAAACGGTCCCTTGCTAGTAGATCTCATACAGGGGGGTGGATTGCAGGAAAATATCAGCCCAGAGGATTTTTTCAAAACTGGTCCATATGGTATCTGACACCCTCGTGCACTTTCCCTGCAGTCAACAGCTCCCAAAAGCATGCCAAGTCAACCCTGAAAAGTGGTAGAATTGAGCCAAAATATCTCCAAAATAAACTTCATCTTTCCTAAATAACTAAGAAGTTGAGGACATTCTAGACCAGAGGTGAGCAGAGCTGTAGCTCCGGTTTCATCCATGCAAATTGGTTGGGCTCCTTACTCCTTTGCTTATATCTCTTATAGAGTTATATCCTAGGGATGTGCAGAAGGGATGGATTCGTCCGATTCAGTATTCATCGGGACCCAAATACGTTGCATTCGTTTTCATAGGGGGAAACCCGATTCGTCCATTAGTTGAATTCGGTATTCATTTTCCACAGGGGCTACCAGTGCCATTGGTCGGCCCCTGTCACATGGTAGGAGCACAAGATGGCACCAGCCATCCATTGCTCCTACCATGTGACAGGGGCCGACCAATGGCACCGGTAGCCCCAGTGACATAGTAAGGGCAAAGGTTATCGGCGCCATTTTGAATACCATAGCTGATGGCCCGAGTGCAGGAGATCGCTCCAGGACCCCTGCTGGACCACCAGGGACTTTTGGAACATCTTGGGGGGGGGGGGGGGGCAGGAGGGTGGGGGTTTTATTCGTTAATGATAGGTTGCATTCGTGGGGGTTCGCCATACGTTTCGGGAACCCACGAATGCAACAAATAGGGACCTATACGTTGCGGATTGTGCATTCATTCAAAATGAATGCACATCCCTATTGTATCCTAGATTCTTGGTCTGGTTCTTGGACCAGTTGCAAGTAATGATATTGCCAGCCAGTGTCAGACACACATACACTCAATCAAAAACAGATTTTTAGATTGCACAAACTTTACTGGCACATGCACCCTGACATCCACAAAAACACATACTCTCTCAGACACAAAAACACCCCACCACACAGAGAGAGTATGTGTGTGTCTGTGTCAGAGAGAGAGATTTATTTATTTATTTTTAGTTTTTATATACCGAAGTTCTTGTACAATATACAAATCAATCCGGTTTACAAGTAACAGAGAAAACGCCAGCGGCATTAGTGGGTGCCCAAGGGCTTTACAAGGAACAGTAAAACAGTTGAAAACAATTAAAGATGAATTAAAACCATTAAAAACAATTAAAGCAGTTTAGAACAAAGAAACAAAAGAACTCTAAAACAATCGAGTAATAAATCTTACATAGTTATACATAAATCTTACATAGTTATACATAAAACTCTCAAGGTTATATACAAATCTCTCCTGGTTGTGCATAAATATACGTATATTTCTCAGGTTGTACATAATTCTCTAAGGGAATATTAAATCTTTAAGGGATATACATGATTGAAATAGGGGAGGGTGTTATAGCAAGGGACTGCATAGAGTAAGTTTCACAAAGAGAGCTACTTATGGGAGGTTTTGACATGCTACTTGACTAAAGATTCAAAGTTTATAGGGAGGGAGAAAGAAAGGTGTGCAAAAGTATGGGGAGAGAGAGATATCCCCCCCCCACACACACACAAGAGTATGGGGAGAGAGATATCCCCCCCCCACACACACACACACTCTCACAGTGTGTATGTCTGTGTGTGTCTCACTTTCTCTGACAGACACACATGCATTCTCTCTGATATGCTACTTTTGTACTGCTTACACAGTGAGTGCCCCCAGTCCAGCACTGCTGCATCATGGAGTAAAGTTCTTGCTTGCTGCCAGCCCTTCCCCATTCTGCAGCAGGCCCCCTCCATTTCCCAATCCCATTCTCTAGGAGACTCGCTGGTTCCACAGCTAGCTGCTTCTCTCAGAGTTTAGTACAGTCACCTCAGACAGAAGCCTCCCCAAAACTGCATAGGCACTTCCTCCTGGCTTACATACCCCCTTCCTTCCTGTAGCTTGCCTCCACTTCGTCACAACTCTCCCACCACTCTAGTGCATACCCATTGGGTACACAGTTTGCTGCTTTTATGGTTCCCAGGCTGTGCTCTGCCTACTGACTCCAGGGCAGGGGTGACCAGAAGTGATCCGTACTGTTCCCTGGGATTATAAAAAGAGAAAATTAAGCCCTGGCCGAGACTGGGGAGAGCCACTAACCCAAAGTAACGTAGCTACAGATGGAATCCTGCTTTCTCTTGTGGAGTCAGTGCAGTCAGGGCTGGTGCAAGGGTATTAGGTATCACAGGTGAACCTTACAGCCTTGCACACATTCCTAGCCCCACCCTTCCCACAAATAATTTAAAAATATGCATTATAGTAACAGATTTTTACATGAAAAAGTATATTCAGTGTTCTAACATAAAAATATCACTTATAATATGTATATTATTTACATGCACCACTGTGCATGTAAACAACAAAACACCTGCAGCCATATGTGATAGGGACTATTATAAAGCAGGCCTGCTGTCAGAAAGCTTTAAGTAATCTGAATTATAATATAGTAAACATCCCATACAAAAACAGCACTAACTGTCAGAACTCAAACAGTAACAACCCAATCTATGAAAAGACACTCAAATTACTAGAGATGTGCAGCCAAAAAGTTTTCGTTGCGTACGTGATACGTATTCGTGGGGGGTCAATTCCGTTTCATGCGGAAGTATGGAGAATTGCATAAGTTGTCGATCTGTAAATATGTTACTACGGCGAGTTAAATTAGTGTCCCAGCTAAAATTAAAATTAACTACAACCCCCCACCCTCCTGACCCCCCAAGACTTACCAAAACTCCCTGGTGGTCCAACGGTGGGGTCCAGGAACTCATTCACACCCTCGGTGCTAGTTTCATCATGGCACCGATAGTCTTTGTCACAGGGACGTGGTCATCGGCACCATCTTGTGCTCCTACCATGTGACAGGGGCTGACCAATGGCACCGGTAGCCCCTGTGACATAGTATGGGCAAAGGCTATCGGCGCCATTTTGAGTCCTGGCATCAGACGGCAGGTCGCTCCGGGACCCCCATTGGACCCACAGGGACTTTTGGCCAGCTTGGGGGGGCCTCCTGACCCCCCACAAGACTTGCCAAAAGTCCAGCGGGGGTCTGGGAGCGACTTCCTTGAATGCCGGCTGTCCGATGCAAATACTCAAAATGGCGCCGATTGCCATCATAGTGAGGGCAAAGGCGATCGGCGCCATTTTGAGTATTTGCATCGGACGGCCGGCGTTCAAGGATTGGAATATTCATGCATGCAGATCCCATGCAAAAGCGTTTATTGTAATGGGGAGGGAATCTGAGCAGGGCTATGTAAAATCTTATAATCACACAATATACACTGTTTTTATTGCATGTTAGAGCTCTACCATGGCTTGATGCATCTCCCAGTTAGATTGTAAGCCTTCTGGGGTTAGGGAAATACCTACAGTACTGAATGTAATCAGCCTCAAAGTGCCGAAAACAGGAATATATATAGAAAAAAGAAATAATAATAATACTTATGAAGAAAATTGACCACAGCAAAAATGCTCTTTCAACAAGGATGAGGGGGTCCCCTTTATTCTTGCCACTTTTGTAGAAAAGCACCATCTTTAACTCCTGTTTAAAAAAAATATATATATCAGAAAAGAGGTTAATTCAAACTTTAAATCAGGTCACAGTATCACATTATACACTTTTGAAGCATGACTCAGTTTTCTTTTAGCTAGTCTGGGATTTGCTACTTCATATCCAATTACTTTTATGGCTTCATGTGGTTTAAAATAGCACAAGGAATTAATCTCTCTACACAACTTTCATAGGCAAGCCAAGTTCTAGTTAATGCATACAAAGAAAACAGAGCAGTACAAATCTGCTTTGCTAGCAGCCCTTGTAAAGGTTAAGTTACAAACAAGTGAAAAGAGAGCAGGAATAACTAAAACCAAATTAAAACAAAACAATGACTCAGCTTTGATAGTGCATATTTTGCCTTATCTCCTCATACTACCCATTCAAGTGATGCTAATTTCATAAAAAAAAGGAAAAGAAATCTGTGTAGTTGCACACTGAAAGAAACGGTCAAAAGAAATAATTGAAACACACAAACATTTCATCTTTTAATGTAAAGTCTATCCCTGCTTCCGTTTAATTATTTTGAGGCAGTGAAAGATGCTGTCTCTCCTTTTTACTTAGGAGGGCCCCTTCACTGCTCTCCCCTTTCTTTTTCCCAACAAATTCATTTTAAGGCAAGGTAGGTTTCCTTTTCCTTGTATCAAACTAGTACCCTCCTATCATAGGAGTACTCCCCGCCTGTTGATATTAGTCTATGTGAATATGCCCTACTGTTTCACCCCGGGATTTATCAGCGTTAACTGCTCCATAATAAATTGGAGTTACTGGGGCTGATCCACTAGTGCCAGCAATTTGATTGATCCTGCTTGGGATTTACCAGAATTACTGGGCTTGCCTGCCATCAGAGTTACTAGAGCTGACCAACTAATGATGCACCACACTCTCTTCAGCCGGTTTCCCAGGAAGGGTAACCCACTACCGGATGGAATCTGGAAAGAACTATCAAACTGTCAATCCTTCCCGGCCAGAGCGAGCTGCCATGTTCTAACCGGCATAACATACTGCAACGCTCAAAGATGGAGGAGAGGAGAATCCTCACCAGCATAAATAAATAAATAAAAATTAGTTAGAAGCAAGGTGTTTCAGTGGTAATACAATGAGGGAAAGAAGAGCAGTATCTCCTTTCTTTCCTAACCAGATTTTCTTTAGGCTAGGCTTGGGGGAATCATAGTCCTATCCTTCCAAATTTCAGCCCTCTCCCCTGTCTCTGCCTGAGCTTATGCCACTACCTCCCAAGAGACTTAGAAGCCTGCTTCCCTGCTTGCTTCTTCCTACACTGTATGTTACAAACTGACAGCATGTAAAAACAGTCACATTGATTAGACACAGCAAAATACTGAAATCATAATAAGCAGGTTCATATAAATTCCATAGGATCTGCTAACTATGCCAAATTTATTCCGTGACATGCCATATGTGGGAATAATAATGATATAGTTTAAAACATCCCTTGCGTATAGGTCAAAGCATGTGTGTCTCAGTACAACTGTCTTTTTTTTTTTCTTTTTTCCTTTCTGTCTTGTCTGAGTCTGTCTTTTATCTCTTGCTATATTGGGGGGGGGGGGGGGGGGGGGCAGCAGACAATACCTGCCATGTAGCAAGGGACATGGCAAAAGCAGATTGTATCATGGGTATATTGACCTTTATTTATTTAGGATTTTTATATACCGACCTTCTCATGTATGTGCCTTTCTGCCAGCAGAAAGCTATTGTGTTAGGGATTAACCTTTAACCTGAAGCCTATGCCTCTGTATATTCTCACAGTTACTGCAGTCATGTCAGATATGTCATGTGAGAACTGAGTTCACCAAAGAGTTGGACTCATGCTAAGTAATTCCATTATACTAGGTAATTATGACATGGATTGGTTATTGCTGGTAATGGGACATTGGGCTTAATGGACCCTTGGTCTGAACCTTCATAGCAGTTCTTATGTAAGAATCCTATCACTCCTATCTACAAATCTGTGTTGGAAAGCATTCCCATCCTGAAGCCATGCTTCTGCTTGCTTTCCCCTCTTGTTAATAATGATTTAGCATTCTCTAATGACCTTTCCACCACCAACACCACCTCCTCCTTCTTCCTTTCTTCCTTCCTTAGATCAAGGAAACCCAGGATCCTGTGTTTAATGAGGGATGGAAAGGAAGTAATTTCCAAATCTGATCTCCTTAGCACCATTCTGAATCCAGGAGGAATCTCACCTACCCCAGCTGATGTCTTTTTGCCAAAATAGGGCACATGTGTCAACTTAATGTTATGACAAGCCCTGCTGGGTAACAAATTCAGACCAGAAGTTTCTGTGCTGGGTAAGCCATAGGTCTAGACCCAGCTCTTTCTTAACAATCATTTAAGAATATTTGTCTATTTGGAGTCGAGGACTAGTAGTCTAGTGGTTAAAACAGTAAGCTATGAATCAACTAAGCCAAGATTCAAACCTTCTTTGTTACCTTGGGCAATTAACTTCCCTCTCTATTGCAGGAGATACAAATTTAGAAGTATATTTTCAAACATTTACACATGTAAAATTAAAATAAACATGAGGAAGTAGCTTGTACTTCTGTACACGCTATTTTATAAACAAAAAAAATATGATTGCGTATATTTTTGTTCGTGCACACTCGTTTACACAAGAAAAAGAAAGGCAGATGAGGGGCAATCTGGGGCCGGGCTAAGAGGTATACGCACAAGAGTCTGATGCACTTACATTTGGTATGGTATTCTTGTAAATTTTACACCTAATTAGCTTGCAGAATTGATATCAGATTTGTCTATTGTTTGCTAATAGGTGGGAGGTCTGGGTGAACTGGGGGAGAGCAGAGTGAAAAACTTGAAGGGTCTCAATGACATGGAGAAGGACTGGGTGAATTGGTGGTTTTGGCAAACAGGTGATTTCAATTTTGTGCGCGTAAGTTTTAAAATATATTAACTTTCATATAAACAGTGTTTTACTTGAGCAAGTCAATTGTTTTCGCACATACAATAATGTGCATATGTTTTCAAATTAGGAAATGTACATGCTTTCAATGTATTGCAGATAGTTGCACATTAGAAAACCTAAGTATGTATGTTAATGGTTAGAACTGCTATGCACAGATTATAAAATACTGTAGTGGATTTCCATATGACCATATATGTGTGTACATAGGACAACATGTTGATGTTTGAAAGCTACCCTCATAGATTATAAGCCCTCTGGGGAGAGGGAAATACCTATTATATCTAAATATAATCTGGTTTGAAGTGGCTGACCAACCACAAAAGGTGGAATATACATTTTAAAAGAATAGAAGATTAAGAATTTTCGTACAATGTGGTTGATAGCTATTTATCCCTAAGAGTATATTTGAAAAGAGATTAATTTTTAATGGGTACATCCTGGATAAAACCTAAAATCTAACTTCCTCTAGAAATATGTTAAATAATGAATTACATTTTTAACTAGGCAGTGAAAAACATGTAAAGAAATGGAATTGAGGAGAAAAATGATTAGATTTAGAGATAAGAAGTGGTTTTTAACAAGCTTGTGTTTGGTATTATGTAAACTAGTTTTAGATTATAAATAAACCAAGGTCACCTTTTTACTTTTGAGTGTGGAAAAATAAATTTGTTTTGATTAATCAATTCTGTTTGATGTTCCGTTGCTGTTCTGTTGATTTGTATAACATCTATGCCATAAAAATCAATATTCCAATAGACCAAGCAGATCTGCAGTGGGAAATGAAAAGTGTGTCCCAGCAGCAGTCCATAATTGTGGAATCAATAAATATTTTAAACTTTGGGCTTTGAGATTTTCAAGAAACATGTTTATTTGCGGGGGAAGAGGAGGTCTTGTTTTCTCTTGGATTTTAACTACTGATTTTTTTAATCATTTCTATTATTTTGTTTTTATATATTTCTATTTTTTATATCCCCACTGCTTCCTCCCCTGAATTTTTTCTGTGGATGCCCCTGCCAAGAAAGAAGCAACATTTAAACAGTAAGATTATGGTTTTATATTGTGACAGCTGTGATAGTGCCTGTGGTATCCCAGTCAGAAACCAAATGAAAATGGAGCTAAACATGTTTGCTAACACATGGAGTTTATAGACCATGTAGTTTGTTTTCTTGTTTCCTGGGGGTATACAAATGAAATCTCATATGTTCCAAAAAATATAATTGAAATGAAAAAGTGTTTTGTTTTTTTGTTTAGTTTTTTTTTTTAGATTTTTGGTATTTATATTGTGCACTGGGGTTACTGTAAAACAGGAAAACTGCTAAGAAAACTTTTGTTTAAGAGTGAGTGAACTAGTTCAAAAGAAATTCAAACCCTACCCAGGGGAAGGGGGGTAGAGGAGTGTATATTTGAGGAGGTTGGTTTGGATAGTCAACTGGGACAGACCACAAATTAATCAGATATGGTTCAATTTATCTACGTTATTTTAGGCCTTCTTGAGAGAGAACCAAATAGAAACCACAAACAGTAATTATTATGAAGGCTGATGTTGAGGAGATATATACTTTTTTTTTTTATGTGGGATATAGAGGAGGAAGTACCACCATAGACATTCCATTAATGCCCTGTAGACATGCCCACAGAAAACTATTCACTTTTGTATACTCTGTATATTCAACTCCCATTGCCCTATTTGGACAATTTGTCCATCCCTCTCTCATGTCTGTTTGTTTGTGTTGAGTGAGTGGGGCATGGAGGAAGAACATAGTGGCTTGGAGGGGCCTGGCCATCACAAGTGGAGTTGTGCTGGGAGCTTGGTAGCCCAGACACCTAAAGCTTGATTTTTTTTTTTTTTTTGCAGCAGCTGATGCTCCAGTGGGAAAGGCAGCGTTATGCTGCTGAAGAGCATTAGTGAGAGTCATAGTGTGCTTAATTCCTTCCTCGAGCACCCTAAGGGGCCGCTGCAATTATGTGCACTGAAAGCGGGCGTTGACTTTTCAGCGCCCGCTTTTATAATGCATGCATGGCGCCCACAAGGGGGGGTGCCATGCAATATGGAAATTAGGGGTCACGCTAGGAAGGAGGTGCTTGGGTCGCTTGCGTGACCTTAGCGCCTCCTTCCTAACGCGACCTGCCGCAGTTGCCGGTTATGAAGACCAACACCGGTAAACTCGGCCTCTGTTTTCATAACCTGCCTGTCCGCAGAGCTTATCGGTGGCCATTTTCATTACTGGCAGACAGCCAGTTATGAAAACCGAGGCCGAGTTTACCGGTGTCGGTCTTCATAACTCGGCGGTCTGCTGAGTTATTTAATTTTTTTTACTTTTAAAAAGAAGTATAGAAAAACAGTTTTTTCTGCTTTTCTGTACTTCTTTTCAATGCGCTTGGCTATTAACGCTCCAGGCAGGCGTTAATATCTGAGCGATAAATTTGCATCTGAGACGCACATTTATCTTTTTGCATTCAGAGTGAATGAATAATAGGGGTGGATTAGTGCCTATTTAACCCACGTCTGACTGTATTGCATCAGCCCCTAAAGCAGTAGGTCTCAACCCAGTTCTTGGGACTAGAGATGTGAATCGGAACTGAAATCGGATCCGATTCTGGTTCAGATTCACATCTATAGAGATGTGAATCGGAACTGAAATCGGATCCGATTCTGCTTCCGATTCACATCTCTACTTGGGACACATCTAACCAGTCAGTTTTTTAAGAAGTCCACAATGAATATGGATGAGGTATATTTGCATATAATGGAGGCAATACATGCATTGCCATCTCATGTGAATATCCTGAAAATCTGACTAGCTAGGTTGTCCCAATGCCAGGGTTGAGAAACATTGCTCTAAAGGAGATGGTCTGACAGCTGTGGGAGTGCTGTGAGAAAGGGGGACAGAACAAACACAGGTGAAGAATGCCTTTGCCAGTCCATCTCTGCCATGGTGGCAGCATGGGAATGCCTCTTCTCCCTTACTTCTTTGTTGTTTAACTGCAGGAAGCATCTGGGAGCCATGAGAAAATGTCTGGCTGGGTCCAGCGGTGACCTCATGACGATATCACTTCTGGGTAATGGCAACTGTGAATAAAAATAAATATATTTAAAATATTTTTAAAAAGTTAAAAATGGGGGGTACGGGGACACATGTAGTAGGGGCCCTAAACATGCCCCCTGCCACGTGAAAGAATGCTTCTTCAAACTCCAAGTCTTAAAAAGACTTAGACCCTTACTTCACCCCCATGATTTCAGATCAGTTTTGCAAGCAATCATATTCTCAAAAATTGATTACTGCAATTCTCTTTTACTGGGTCTCCCAGCTACCTCCTTAAAACCTCTCCAAATGCTACAAAACGCCACAGCTAGGATTCTAACTAAAGCAAAAAAAAAGGGACCACATCACTCCAATTTTAAAGAATCTCCATTGGCTCCCTATAAAATATAGAATCCTCTACAAAACTCTCTCAACCATCCGCAAATCTATCTACAAAACCTCACACCTCGATCTCAGGATCCCATTGCAGCTGCATTCATCCTCCCGTCCGTTGAGATCTGCACAAAAAGGCTCTCTAAAAACCCCTCCAATCAAAATATCTTCAAACAAAAGAGCCTTCTCCACGGCGGGCCCTAACCAATGGAACTCTCTCCCTTCAGACCTTAGGCTCGAGCAATGCCCAATCACCTTCAAAAAAAAGACTGAAGACCTGGCTGTTCAACCAAGCCTACACCCGAGTTGGACTTTACTAACACTCTCCCACCCTGGACAATTCATTATGTCTCCCATGCTTAATTATCCTAGAAACAATTTCAATTTCCTCCTGCCAACGATTGACCACTTGTTACATGATTGATCCTAATCTCTAGTATATTAGATTTCTATTATTTAAAATGATGTATTTCATAATGTGTTATGTAATGTAATTTAATTATTTCCAAGTTCCTCATTTCCCTGTTCTCTGTAAGACACATGTGTTAAGTCATTGCAATGTTATATGTAAACCGAAGTGATTAGTAACATTGTTACCAGAACCTCGGTATATAAAAACGTTAAATAAATAAAATAAATAAATAAATGGATAAACAGGGAGAATGAGAGAGGTCAATATATTTATTGCTGGGCTTTTGGATCATAAAAGTACATAACAGGTTAAAGTGGATGGTAGGACACCGTGAAGTGAGCCTTAGCAGCCTCTAAAATGCCCAGGGTGTGAGTGGTTTTATTTATCAAGCAAACCCTTTAAAAAAAAAAATGTAGTCAGTTAAAAATTCCATTCCAGAGGAGAAAAAGAAATCCAATCTAGATTTTACATTGCATTTGCAACACAGCACTGATTGTTTTGAAACGTTATGGATAACTGACTAATCTCATGGCTGGATTAGTGTAAACAACAAGGCAATTGGCCTATAGAGGGACACTAGGGGCAGTAATTTGACCAGCTCCTCTCAAGCCTGTAATTTTCAACAAAACTGAGCACAGTTTTTTTTAAAGTAGTTTTCACCACCTGTAGCAGGGTGTGGTTTCACTTACTATGGTTTATCTGAAGAGTGCTCAGTGACAGTAATGGCACTATGTTTTGCTTGACCTTAGCTGAGCAGGAATATAGTAACAAATATATAGTTGTTATAGTTTTAGATTGTTGGGAGAATGATGCTGAAGCTGTTTAGAGCAAGCCTGCTGTAACAGAATCTGTTCAAAAGCAGTTGAATTATATAAATATTGGGCAATTACTAGAATCACTTCAGTGAATGAGTATGAATAAGTGAGTTAATTAGTAGATTTTTTTTTAATTTAAAACTTTACTGGTAAGAATCAGAATATAGAGATGTAATAATTTAAAATCGAATCACAGGAATTTATTTCAGCTTATAGTATTTAATGATTGAAGTGGCTGAAACAAAAGTATAGAGCTGAAGTCCCTGCTAATTCCTTAAATGCTAACACACTACTAACTCCCATTTTGATGTTACTTTGGCTAGTCATATCAAGTCAACAAATAAAGAGAGAGAGCTATGCAGTAATAAATCAAACTCAACTCCTTTTAGTATGGTGGTTGGTGAACATTCTATATAGCCTGATTTAACTTAATGCCAGTAAAAGAAACCTGGTGAGGACATTTTTTACATCTACTAATGTGAAAAAAGTGATGAAGAAAGAATAACTGAATGAGCAATTTTATTTAGTATAAACTCCCAGTGGTTGTTTAGTACAGGGAAAATTCATTATCCTTTTGTTTGGCAAATAGTGATAACTTCAGGAATAACATTGAAGGAAAATTAATAATTTTATGGAAGATATGCATGAATAGTATAGACAGTTTTTCCTCCAGTACTTTACAAGTTCCAGAGATATCAGAGAAGCAACAGAGACCACGCATTCAGCCTTCAGGTGATGATGCACTCAAAGGACATATATATATATATATATATATATATATATATATATATATATATATATATATATATATATATATATATATATATAAAAAAAAGCAGTGTAGATAACTTTAAAAGACCTGCATGTGTGTCCATATATGTGTGTGCATATATGGCTACTCATAGATCTACCCTAGGATTTTATAACCCATGTTTATCATTTATGTGTTGGTTATAAAATACATGTAATTCTTCCCAGCAACATTTACATGTATGAAAAAATACTTGTGAATATATATCCAAGTTGTGGCAAAGCCACTTAGCCAAAGAACTTGGAGCGTATCGGACTAAGGCCTGGATTCTCTAAGGTCTGCGACCTTAGAGAATCCGACAGTAACAGGGGGCAGGGAGGCGAAGCGGGGGGGCGGTCCTGTGATAGCCGGCAGCAATCTCACCTCCACGGTGCAATCGCTGCTGGCTTTCGCACCGAATAACTACACCATAAAAGGTATAGTTATTTGGCATGAAACTGATGGTGATAAGGAATCTTACCTTTCGCCGCCAGGGATGTGTCCGCAGCATCGACCCCGGTACCGCCCCGACTCCTCCTCTTTTGGGGCCAACTCTGCCCCGAGCTAGCTATCGCACGCGAAAAGGGACTTTTCGCATGCGATAGCATTAGAGAATGACCCCCTTAATGATGCTGAACTGCAGTACATGCATTTATTTTTATTTTTATAAGTTTTACCAATTAGTCCATCAGTTTATCCATCCTTCTTCAGGTCATTAAGACGCTCCTAGTTCTTCAGCCTGGACTCCTCCCAGTTCACCTAGACCTCCCACCCAGTCAATATTTCACAATAAATGTTAAATATCACTTATGCCAGATAATGAGCAGGTGTAAATATAAACAAATAAGTTCCAAATTTATATTAGTAAGTTTCTTATAAAACAGCAACTTACATGCATAAATGTTGGCCCTACCCCAGAATGTCCCAAGACTGTCCTTTTTTTGTGCGTGTATATTTACATGCGAACCCTATTTACTCGTATATATTTGAGGTTTATAAAATAGCATTTAACTAGTACTTGCTATTTTCATTTATTTATTTAGATTTTTATATTCTGCTTTTTGGCATGTTAAAGTGGATTCCATTCAGATACTATGGGTATTTCCCATTTCTCAGCCCTGTTATTCTCAGACAAGGAAAACAATTATTACCTTTTTAAAGGAACAGTCCCCTTTCTACGCAGGAAATACCACCAAATCATTACAGGAATAATAAAATTTAAAAATATCCTGGAAAAAATAATTCACATTCTATCTGATTTCCTTCTTTTTATCCCTGCTTTCCCACCCTACTCTGGGAGATTAGACTGAGTGGCTCTTGTGCCTAATTACACTAAACTCAATGGGAAAGGGGGGGGGGGTGTTTCTGCGTGAGAGCCCCTATTCTTCATTCCCTATCAGCATTGGATACTACTGCAGAGAGAATCCTCTGAGTGTGGTTTATATATTGTTGTGTTTTATTTGTATACTATGCTGGTAATATATGTTATGCTGTAAATCACTTTGGGTGTTAAATTGGGAAGGCATCAGATAAATATGGATGATGATGATCACACGTAACCCATTACTTAAACACTGTTTAATAAATAACAAAGCAACTCCTTCCCCTAGACTTTCTCTTTTCTCACGTCAAGTTTAACATAGAAACATGACAGCAGAAAAAGACCATATGGCCCATCCATTCATCCAATTAATTGAGCATTATAATTCTTATCACTTCCTTTGAGATCCCCTGTATTTATCCCATGCTTTCTTGAATTCAGATACTGTTTTTGTCTCCTCCACTTCCACTGGGAGGCTGTTCCATGCATCCACCACCCTCGGTAAAAAGTTTCCTAAGATTACTCTTGAGTCCTACACCCTTTCAACCACATCTCATGACCACTCATTCTAGAGCCTCCTTTCTATTGAAAAGGGTTCACTTCCTGTGCATGGAAACCATTGAGATATTTGAATATCTCCCTATCTCACCTTTGCTCTAGGGTATACATATTCAGATCTTTGTTTATCCCCATATGATTTAGAACAAAGACCGCTGTCCATTTTAGTAGCTACCCTCTGGAGTGACTCCATCCTGTTTTATCCTTTTGAAGGTGCAGTCTCCAGAACTGGTCACAGTATTCCAATTGAGGCCTTACCAAGAAACTATACAGAGGCAATAATCACCTCTTTTTTTCTGCTGACCATTCCTTTCCCTATGCAAGCATGCATCTTTCTAGCTTTTACCATTGCTTTATCTACCTGTTTGGCAACCTTACCCAGATCCCGCTCTTTCTTTGAGCTTAGAAGTATTTCACCTCCAATACTGTACTTTTCCCTTGGGTTTTTGCATCCTAAATGCATTACTCTGAATTTTTTAACATTAAATCTTAGCTGCCACAACTTTGACCATTCTTTGAGCTTTGCTAGATCCCTCCTAATGTTTCCACTCCTTACTGCTACAGGTTTTGGTATCAGCTAAAAGTCAAACCTTCCCTGACAACCCTTCCATTATGTTGCTCACAAAAAGTTGAAAAGAACCGTTCCAAAGACTGATCCCTGAAATGCACCATTAGTAACAACCCCTCTTCAGAGAGAGCTCCATTAGCACTACCCTTTATCACCTCCCACTCAGCCAGTTTCTAACCCAGTCAGTTACTCTAGGATCCATACCAAGGGTACACAGTTTATTTATAAGTCTTCCGAATGGAATCATGTCAAAGACCTTGATGAAATCCAAGTACACTATGACTAGTGTTCTCCCTTGATCCAATTCTCTGGTCACCCAATCAAAGAAATTGATCAGATTATTCTGATAAGATTTACCTCTGATAAAACCATGATGCCTTGGATCTTGCAATCCTTTGGATTTCAAAATTTTCACTATCCTCTGTTTTGACAGTGATTCCAAGGGTTTGCTCACCAAAGAGTTCAGACTAAATGGCCTGGCCAAACAGAGTATGTTCCCCATACTCTTTCTCTCCCCTACCCTCTGCTCATTTCTTCTGTTCTCTCTTGCCTTTGTCAACTTGTCCTCTTTTTCTTACTTCCCTAGCTCATCCCTCCATTCTTCCTCTCACTTAGCTCATCCCGACTTGTTTTACTACCCTTGCCAGTTTCCACCAGTTTGCCAATCTTTTCCACTCACTTGAACCAGTGCTCACAGATGGATTATCATTGCCACCAGACCAATTGTTGCCTTTTGGAAGCATGCATCTCTCAGTGAGTTAAAGCTGCATGGTACATGTACTCTCATGTTCTCATAGAACAATGAGAAGAGCATGGGAGTACGGGCAGTGGCACGCCATGGTTTAAAGTTACTTAGAGCATCACAGTAAAGAAGAAAGCAGCTGTTTCATGTGCAGGAGCAATTCTAGCACAACTATAAGCAGTTGAGCAAGGGGTAAGAAGAGACTGACAGATGAAGAGGGAGCAAAAGAGAGTATGGCTTCCTTTTGCAATGCATTCTCTATCAGCCTACAAGAGTTCAAACTTCTGCAGGGAATGAAAATTGTGAGAAAATATTGCATTCCTTTTTGTATGCTAAACCAGTGCTCCACAGTTTGACTCAGACAGAGGACAGATCATTTTCCACAACCTCACTCTGGGTTATAAAGTGAGTTTGGTCCTGTTCTAATACCAGTAATCTCTGGGGCAGATTTTAAATACTTGCGAGATCGCATACTTTTGTTTGCGCCTGGGGCGAACAAAAGTACGCTGGATTTTATAAGATACGCGCGTAGCCGTGCATATCTTATAAAATCCGGGGTCGGCGCGCGCAAGGGGGTGCACATTTGTGCAACCTGCGCGCGCCGAGCCCAGCGCGGCCTGCCTGTTCCCTCCGAGGCCGCTCCAATTTCGGAGCGGCCTCGGAGGGAACTTTTCTTCGCCCTCCCCCACCCCCCCGGCCCTATCTAAACCCCCCCTGCCTTTGTCAGCAAAGTTACGCCTGCTGAAAGCAGGCGTAACTTTGCGCGCGTCGGCCGGCAGCCCCACTCCGTTCTCCGGTCTTGGGGGCTGGTCCTGAGGCCTCGACCACGCCCCCGGGCCGGCACCACGCCCCCGGGCTCGTCCCCGAAACGCTGCATCATTTTGGGAACACCCCTGGACATGCCCCCTCCCTCCCCTTTTCGAAAGACCCGGGACTTACGCACGCCGGCGGCCTATGCAAAATAGGCGCGCCGGCGCACACGGGCCTTTTAAAATCCGCCCCTCCGTCTCCAGCAATGGTAGACATGTGAGGAGGATATAGCTCCTAGGACAACTACCCTGTGGGATTATTTCTACCAGTGGGAGCAGTCTCCAAGATTCTGCTCTGGTTGAGCTCCTGGAGTGCAACCTCCAGAGAATGGTGACTAGCTCAGTATCCTTCAGGGGCTGGTGGAGAGCACAATACTAGTGGTTCCTGTTTCTCAGGAGTCTGGCAGCCCCTCAAAAAAAAAAAAAAAAAAAAAAGAAAAGAAAGAAAGAGTGTGTATGTGTGTGTGTGTGTGGGGGGGTCTTTCAAGATTCTTGCACTTTTTCTCTCCACTCCTGCTTCCCTCTCTCACAAGTGATGGAGCCCAATCAAGATCCTTGGCCTTCAGTGAAGCACATAATCTAGGAGAAATTACTCCAGGGGTCCTGGAGGAAGAGGGGAAATTGTCAACAGATAAGGACAATTCCACCATGTCTCACCAATTCTGAAAAGAGAAACTAGTGCATAACCGTCTGGGGTGCAGCCTCCTCTAAGGATGGCAGTTACTCTATAAAGACCTAATGGATGGGGTACATACCCTTTGGGAGATTCAGAAGCAATCAAAGAGACTCTACTTTCATAGCTCTATGAGGGATATGACTCTTACTGATGGGATTAGCCTCTAAGGATGCAAAGAAAGGGGAAGAGTTTTTTCTACAAACTACCCCTAGAAGCAGCAAGAGTGGGATGGCCCCAGAACTCCCTGAATTGGTGCCTTGATCCTGGAAGGTTGAGTGAGGCTGGGGAAAGCACCTCATATCTGGGGCACAGCAGGAGCTTACCTTCATATTCACATCCAGATATTCTTTTTGAACCTACTCAGGTCCCAGATATCAGGTAAACAGTGTTTTTCAAGAACAACTTCTGTTTAGTGACAGCCCTCAGAACCTTTACCAATGTCAGGTTAGTAGAAGAAATAGCCCCAGAGATGCAGGATTTTAGGATGCGTCCGAATATAGATGAGTGGCTTAAGAGTCAGGTTGCTGCAAAGGGGGGGGGGGATGTCATGAGTTCCCCAGAATAATGACACCCATCCCCCAGTCAGGCTGGTCAGTGAAACTCTTAATAGCTTAATCAGGTAGGCTAAACCTGCAAACCTCCATTAGGGAAATACCCAGAAACAAAGACACAACAGATGCCAGCCGGAAGGGGTAGGATGCACATTGACAAGATCAGATGACTCAAACTCTTGGGTCAGTAGGGAAGAGGTCTTTTTCAGTGAATAAGATCCATTAGGCTAGCCTGGATGCCTTCTCCTAGTAAGAGGGATAGCAGTTAGGATTCTCCCAGATATGACCATTGCAATAACATGGGCAAGAGGGCACTAGCAGCCCACACTAGAGTAGGAAACAGCCTAGATGCTCGGGGTGGGGGTGGGGGTGGGGGGGGGGGGGAGAGAAAACAGCAGGAAAGAGGAACCTACAAGTCAGTTTACCCAGTAGAAACAGACAGGACACTAGGTACAACAGCATTTCAGATTATAATATGGTGGCAGGGATTCTTGCATGTAGACCTAATAACAATATATGTGAATACCAAAGCATATTGTCTGCAATCATAGTGCAGGGCCAGGGTCCATAGGTAGACATGTACTCATGTTTTCATAGCCAACCCCACTCTAAGTCCCACCAGGGCCACTTATAGGCCAGATAATTAAGCATGCAATGAGCCATCTATGTTTAGCTGACCAAAGAAGGTGCTGGTTCACAGATCTGAAAGTGCCTATGTGGCACCCTGATGTATCTGCCCAGAGGAACGGGGCCTTATCTGGAAGAGCTCAGGCCCAATGAATATTGAGTAGCATTGCATCTGGATAGAGAATGTCCCCTATGAGAGAGAGATCACATTAGACCATTATTCTACCCAGTTGTGCCCAGGTGGGAACTGTCAGGGCTTAAAGGCCATGGGTAGAAAGCCTTACTGAGCTATTATAATTTCTATCCATTAAGGGTGCATTTCAAAAAATAAAACAAAACCTTTGGTTAAGACACACTTCAGATCTCTGTTTTGCAGATATCCTTACCTAGGAACTTCACAAGATCTGGGGTTATCATTTTTTCCCAAGCTAGTATAGGCATTCAGGGGAAATTAACCAAAATCTCTCCCAGCCCTCAGTAGCATGGCTGCCAGGAGAAATGAAAATTATTTGACTATTAGATGTATATCGAATTCTCTTTAAAAATACCATTCTCTTCCATACTAATAATGCTGAGACTAAGTGGATTTGTAAATACGTCAGATAGAATAATCCCCCTTCCCTCTTGTTTTTAATGTAATATCTATAGACACAATGATTAAATTAATACATTTCCCTCGGATGCTAATATAATGATCTTCATGCTAGGCATCATCAGTACATGTTTTCACACTCTCACTCAGCCTAATATATAATCATTGGTCATTTTTTCTGGTGTCAATCCTTAGAATATTTTCTTTGTATATTTTTTTTTTTACAATTAAAACGTTCCTAAGATTTTGCCCAAATAATATAGGAAAATTGGTCAAAGTGAACTTATCTTTTTTGTTTAGCCTGAAGAATGCCACAAGTGCAAATGCCCAACACCGGACCACGTTTCAAAGTGGAATTGTTCTTATTCAGGGTGCAATCTTTATAGATACATTTGCAGTAATGTTTTTAGCAATCATGGCGTCAAAAGGAACAACTATTTTTTTTTTCAAAATCTGGTCCCGTTTTGGGCATTTAGATTTATAGCAGGAAATTGGACTCTTGGCATTCTTCAAGCTATACAAAAAAGATTAGTTCACTTTGACCAATTTTCCTATATTATTTGGGCAAAATATTTAGAACTTTTTAATTGCAAAAAAAAAAATATATAAGGATTGACAGCCCAAAAAATGACAGATTTTTTTAATATATTAGGCTGAATGAGAGTGTGAAGACATGTAGCAAACACATCTAGTATGAAGGTCATTATATTAGCATCTAAGGGAATTGTATTTATTTTACAGTTTTTTTTATACCTGGTATTCGTGGGTACATCATATTGGTTTACAGAGAACTAAACAGAAATTACAAAAAATAAGGGAGGGGAGAACATGGGAAGTCAAGGGACACCGAACGCTGTGTCCAAAAGAAACTTCATTGTGTCTATAGATATATTAGAATAATCCCCCTTTAATCTTGCTTTTATCTTACATCTGATGCTTTTGACATTCCTGAAGGAAGTAACTAACATTTTAGGAGACCAGACAAGCTATTTGGTGGTGCCCGAAAAGGATAAGTAGTCACATCATAGCCATGTGAACCAAAACAATATCATTGGCCCACAGTGGTGCTCCAGGTTCACTCCAGAAGGGCTCAAGCCTCATCCTGGGCAGATGCAGCTCAGCCTGACTGGAAGGAATCCACAAGACAGCAGCCTCTTGGTGAATACTATAGGTTGGGCACATGGGCTAAGGCAGATGCTGCCTTTGAGGCAAGGATGGGTGAGACGCCCTATCTTCCTTCCCCCCCCCCCCCCCCCCCATATTTAAGGGATCACTCTGGTATGTCTGTATAGTAATAGACTGGTCTAGCAGATGAAAAAGAAGGTTAAATTATGCTTACCTGTTAATAATCCTTTTTATCTTGAGTCTGCTAGACCAGTCCAGATCCCTCCCAGGAAGACAAGGGCAAGAAGAATTATTGGAACTAGTGGTAAGTATGGGAGGGATGTCTGGCTGCATCCTTCTGTCTCTCACTCAGCTTTCCTCAGCGAGGATCTTGATAGGTACTGTTAACTTTTTTTTTTTTAAGTTAGGGGGGTTTTCTAGTGGTCACATCACTTTGGCAGTAGGCTATTGGTATTGAACCAGGACTATACCATTTTTATTGCCCAGAGTGAGGTCATGGGAGAAAGTGTGTCCTCTGTCTCCGTCAAGCTGTGGAGTTGGGAAATCCTTATTGTAATTGAATGGTCCAGCAAACTCAAGGAAAGACAATTATCAGGTAAGCATAATTTAACCTTTCATATTAGTGCAGAGTTCCTCCAGGACTAAATGACAGTTTGCTAAGGTACTTGCTTCCATACAATGGAACTGTTAGTTTGTCAGATTATATGAAAGTCACCATTGTGTTTTCCCCATTGCTTGTTGAAATGAGTTGTTTTGAGTTTCTAAATATAAAAATCCTTACATGCAGTAAGACAAAACTAGAGCTAGTTGTCTGTAGCTCATGGCATCATCTGGTGACCCTACTTTTATCAGACTTTAACATAATCTAAACATATTTGAAAGGATGGCTATTTCAGCTTGCACTCAAATAAATTAGGTAATAAAGTCAATGAATTTACAGCATTTGGCATACAGTTGCAGAGAACACATGGCTCCTGACATTTATCTGTACTTCTGCAGTTGGAACTTATTTTGTTAACATAGGAGACCTTTACAAATTGATTGCAAATGTAATTGGCTATGTTATCTGTGAAATGGTTTGAAATTGGCTGGAATTAAAATTTAATGCACGTTTCCATGAGAAATAAACATCCACTAAGCTTGTGCTAGATTCTACAAGAAGAAATTAAAAGTTTGACTAAAACAAGAAAGCTCCTCTTGACCTCATTTTTCTTGGATCTTGAAACTTTGTGACAACAAAGCAGTGTTACAAAGTGATGCATTGCAGTTACAGGTGCTAAATTCCAAATGCTACAGGTAGAAAAACCTCACTACTTTTGCTTATCAGAAAATTTTATTATAGTATTGTTTGATAAAAATAAGGTAATTTAGTACACAAAAGTGACAGTGGTTTGTGTCACAATGTAACAAGGCATCTGAGCTGCTGCTCAGATTGAAGTGTTAACCTCTATGGTCCCTCTTTCTTCTTTTATTTATTTATTTATTTATTTACTTACTTACTTATTTAGCAGATATGCAACCAAAAGTACCATATAAATGCTTTAACTTGAGGGGGTCCAACATAGTGCACACAGTTTTCAATTGTATCTTTTTGAAATGTTAACAAACATCTAGGTTTTGGAACTAATTTTCCATCCAAGATGCATTGAAGATTTGCACACTTTATAAACTTATCAAGCTAAGTGTTGGTAGAACATGAAAAAACCCACTTCTAGCCATTGCATTTGAACTTTTAGTTTTCAAATGTATTTATGAATACAGCAATATTTGTTTTTCATCCAAACTTCATTTAGTTTCAATGAAAACCAGCAGAAGTGTTTAGACTTCAGAGTTATTACTCTATGACTTTGGCATCGGTGATTGAATCTTGTATGACAAAGTGAATGAAGAAGATGTTAGTAAAGCTAATACCAGATGGTGAGATCAAAGAATTGGAAAGTTGGGTGAACCTGACATCCATTGCAATTGAAGACATTTAAGCCAACTGTTCTTGTGAAAGAATTAAAATTGAAACTGAGTAAAGCGGTATTGGGTCTAGAGTGTGATGTTAAACTGATAAAAGATTTGAATGGTGGAAGCAGAGAATCTTATGAAAATACTAGAAGACTATGATGATAAGCCATACAAAATATGCTATCATTTTACCAAAGAGAATAAGCAAATGAAAGATGAGCAGGAGAATATTTAAAATGTATTGGAAGTGAAACAGTATAAGATGAATTGTTTTCTCCTAAAGTTACAAGGGTAGAAATCCTGGAGAATTTGTAGAACATTATTACTATGCTGTTTCCAAAACTGGTGGATAATCACAACAGACGAAAACAGGACTTCACTTCAGTCTCAGCCACCCTTTTACAAATCACTTTCCTAAATAAACACAATACACCTTGATATGGGAATCAACAGGCCGCAGATTTATATAATCAATTATTAACAACCAACCCGAGCCCTTGATAACACAACAAGATGATCATCTGCCACAATCCAGCAAGACAACACATCCACAGGCCACCTGGCCTACACTTTTTCAGGCAGCACCATGCCACCTAAAGCCTAGCCCCTGCCACCGACCAGCAAGAAGCCATGCCTATGACACCGCTTACCAGACTGGTATTGCCCCTACCAGTCCAAAGGTCAACTGGCTACCTGGTCTGGCACACAACACATTAAAGAGGCTTGGGCAACCCACCACAGGTACAGGAAGGAGAATCTATCCCATACCCCCCCTCCCAAAGATGTGTCCAAAGATCCCCGCAAGAACACACATTCCAAGGCCTCCTGAATGGCATTGAGAAACAAGTCCCTTCCAATAAATGACAAGTGAACATCATCGAGTTGAAAAAGACCTTCCTCAATATCCCAAGACCAATCATGTTTAATATGACAGCCTACAAAATATCAAACAACTGGTTTCCTGGTCAATCTTTTTATCATTACAATGCGCCACATAAACACAATTCAATGCAACAAATATGATAGTTTTGTAGGACCAATACGCAACGAGTCTGTATATCAATCAGACCCACCATGGAAAGTTTTTATTATGAGCTAAGTATTGCTTATTCCTATGAAGTTACATTTGAAGTGAATTTTCAATTGCGGTATTTTCAAGTTCACGTGGCAATATGGACTCATTTTAGTTAAGTAAAAATCTTAAAAAAATAGTTGAAATATATAATAATAAAGTAATGTGACATTTCCATGGTGGGTCTGATTGATATACAGACTCCTTGCATATTGGTCCTACAAAACTATCATATTTGTTGCATTGAATTGTGTTTGTGGCGCATTGTAATGATAAAAAGATTGACCAGGAAACCAGTTGTTTGATATTTTGTACTTGTACCTAAGGTTTCTGGAGTACAGTGTGACAGGGCCTATTTTGTTGTAATATGACAGCCTTCCATTACATGCAACCAGGAGCCAATCTGTTGATTAGCTTTGGCTCGAAAACGCCCCCAAATGCGCTGCTCCATTTCAGCTGGCATTGGAATAATGTATGACCAAAATATAATCGTGCCCAACAACCATATCATCAACATGGCAAGGTCCTTTCTTACCAAACTAATGAATTGACGGCCAGACACTTTCCCACAATCATTTTCCCCTAAGTGCACCACAACAATATCTGGATATCTTCTGCAGCTCAGCCAAACCTGTACATGTGGCAACAATTCACTCCAGCACATTCCTTGTCATCCAAACCAATGCAATGTAACACCATAAACTACCAAGCCAAGATGTGGACCATAAGGCCGCTGACAGGTGTGTCTGAAGGCCCATACCACAAAAGAGTGCCCTATGAGCCACACTAGTGGCAATCACTGGTAGTCTCATCTAAGGAGAGGACAGAAAACAATTAGTGTTTCTCCCCCAGATCAGATATAAGTCTGAAAAGCCACAGACTTCCATCTGCCCATCCATTGAATCACGTCTCCTGATAGACCAGACCCTGCAGCTGATGTAGCAGCCCCTGATCTGAAAGGAATGTGTTCCATAATAAGATGTCTCCAGCCCCACTTTAGAGGGAACTGCTTTGAGCACCATCTCAAACTAGTATTTGGTTAATGGCTGAAGGTCATTATGCACCAAAAATGGATATCCCACCAACAGGGCATTTGGAAAGATAATGTTCCACATTGGTTACTGGACATGTGTGCAGACCCCTAACAGCTCTCAAAATGAGCTCAGCCCCTTTGCTCACCTGATTCATCTTGGATCTTGGCATAAACACTCTAATGGCATCCCTCAAAATCTGCACCTGATTAAACTGTAAGCCTGTATGTTCAGCCCCTTTTCCAGCTCTCACGACCAATTCACCTATCCTAAAAGCCCCAAAGAACACTAAAACAAATACCACATGAAACAGACAGTGGCAGTTGTGTCCCATGATTCTAACAATATAGCATGGGTAATAGATCACCTGCTGTCCTATATGTGTCCCACACACGTAGACCAACCCACCAATAACCTTTGTTCCAAAATACACCCCATAGGATATTCTCAACCATGAGCTCTCATGAAGAATGAGAACCCAGCTAAATGGTGCATCTCTGCAGCTATAGAGGCCCCCCCCCCCCCCCCCCCCCCCCCCCCCCCCGCTTTACGAGCCTCCTCGATGTATTGCAACAGCAATATGTCCTAGGCAGGTCCCCAACACCAGCCCCTTAGAAAAAGAAAGTCTACCACCTTTGCCGTTCCACTCAAGTAACCTTCCCAAGTTGAGTGAGCTAAAGATGCTCGCAACAATTGCCATGCTTCAGGGAACCGAACCTCCAAAGGGAACTTGGAATGGGGGCCCCTTACAAATCTGCAATTGGGGCGAGCTTCTGGAATATTGCCCACTTGAAATGAGAGAGACAATCAGCAATAATGTTAAAGACACTTGGAACATGTTTTGTCCAAGCAGTGACATTCAACAACATACAACGCAAAACAAATTCTCGCATCAACTTCGACACTAGTAAACACTTAGCTGACCTTTTGTTAATAACCTCGACCACCCCCATATTATCACACCAAAATACTACCCTATGATCACTCAGATGAGTTCCCCATAAGTGCAAAGTAACCACAATCGGAAACAATTCCAGAAAAGCAATATTCCAAGTAACCCCTGACTGTACCCAATCCTCCGGCCAAGGGAACGCACACCAAGCTCCTTGAAAATAAACTCCAGACCTTTTGTTTCCTGAAGCATCTGAAAACAATTCTAGATCCTGACTGGACAACAATTTCTTCTGCCACACAGACACCATTAAACTGTTCCAAAAATACCAGCCATATATCCAAATCCTCTTGCATGATGAATTAGCCTTATGCACACATGACATAGCAGTGGACAGTTTCCTCAAAAATACTCTTTCCATCGTATAACCTTGCAAGCAAAGTTTAGACTGCCCACCAAGGAATGCATTTGCTGCAAGGTCAACTTTTTTCTAAAGCGGGCACCTACCAACAATTCCCTCAATTTGTCCACCTTATCTTTGGGCAAATGACACCATGCCTATTGAGTCCAATTCAATCCCCAAGAAAACCAAGCAGCTATATGGCCCTTCAGTCTTTTTCTCCATGATGGGTATCCCAAAATCTTCAGCCACTCTCAGAAAACATCACATAATATCCAGGCTCATACTAGAAACTTTAGGCTCGACAAATAAAAAATCATCCAAATAATGAATAATGACACTTGCTCAGATACCCTGAGCACAAAGGAACTAAACATTTCAAAACAGGCACAAGAAATGAAGCAATCCATGGGCAAACATTTATCAAAATAGAAATTATCTTGAAAACAAAATCCCAATAAAGGAAAACTGTTTGGGTGTATTGGCAATAGAAGGCAGACTCGATATCAACTTTAGCCATTAAAGCCCCCTCCCCACATCTGACCACTAACTGCACAGATGAATCAAAAGAGGCTGGAAAAGACAAATTATGAATAAATCTAAGCTTACCCGGCTCTTTCTTGGGAACCACTGCTATTGGTGACAAAAACAGCTTCTCAAAAGGAGGTTCATCAAAAGGTCCCGCTACTCTCTCCTTTTCTAATTCAGCATCCAGTATACCTTGCACAATATCCCGCAACTGAACAACCGGCTTACAGTTTTTGAAATCAAACTGCTCCACAGTGCCTGTAAACAGAATTCTAAAACCCCTTCAACAAAATCCTGGCCACCTGAGCCTCCACATTGGGATAAACCCACAACCATGGCTCCATTGCTCCCAAAATTATAGGAGAAGGCTGGATGACTGGCTCCACAATTGGAGCACAAATGCTTGAACTTAGAATCTGGGAAGTTTCATATGGATTGGTTGAAAAGCCAACACACATTGGCAACCCTAGATCTAAATTTGGCCCCTCCGCGAGGTGCAGCTGCTGCCGAAAAGGGATGACTATTAGCTCCATCACTCGTGTTCGTGAGTGCTGCTTTGTTTGTCATTTAAGTGAGCCACAGGCTCATGTCCTGAGCTCCCCAGGACATAAATTTGTTCTCCTCCATTTTGTCGTGAAAATACTTATCATAGTTAAGCCAAGCCCAACCTTCATAATCCTTATGTGCTGCCAAAATAGCATCTCATATACTAACATCGGCCCATACTGCAAAGGATCCTGATGT